>NC_137458.1:312878528-315278528 GCF_964235325.1 Thermobia domestica
GAGTATATAAATACAATAAAGCGTTACAATTTATAATACTATGTTTTATTTCTCGAAAGAAATATTGATATCATACGAAGTATCTGTATTCTATATAAGATAAAGAAAGAATACGTATGCTTCATATAAGGTTATTTATACGTATTTTATGTTCATACAATAAATGATCGTAAGTTCGAAACCATAATGATGGCATAATGTCTACTATACGATGAACAAGCATCTTAGAAGTAAGTAAAGGTAGCAATATTAGAATACTGTAGTGAAAAGATATCTATATGTAAATGGGTTATACCACAGTGATATCCTTTCTGCTTCAAATATCCGTACAACATCTTTGGCATGCTCACACGAAGTGTTCGAGTAATTTATTACGAGAGAATAAATACGTAAAATCACATTATATACATTCTAACATGGTATTCAAGGTAATCTATATACATAAGGAATCAGTTCATGTGTTTGCAATCACATAACATATCAGCACAACAACATATACAGCTCTACAATATATATAACCCTACAATAGAAACATTTCAGGTGTTTGCATCCAGCCTAGTATAGCCCCTAAAGCTACGCAACCAACAACACATGCTTAAAACACTTACATGCAAACGAAAGATAATATATCTACAATATGATACATATATTCCTGTCCTGATATCAAAAACCAATATACATACATACATACATGAACCCACTTACAAACTAATCACATATACATGCAATTTGTCATTCGTCTAAGCTTCGTACACCATTAGACCCCCACAATATCCAAAAGATGATATTCTATGATAAAATCCTATATCACCTACACATAGATGTACCCCCGCTTACAAACTAATCATATATACATGCAATTTATCCTTCGTCTAAGCTTCCTACATCATTAGATCCATACAGTATTCAAAAGATGATATTCTATGCTAAAATCCAATATCACCTACACATACCTATACCCCGATTACAAACTAATCACAAATACATGCAATTTGTCATTCGTCTAAGCTTCGTACACCAGTAGACCTATACAATATCCAAAAGATGATATTCTATGATAAAATCACATATCAGCTACATACATGTACCCCCCACTTACAAACTATTCATATATACATGCAATTTCTTATTCGTCTAAGCTTCGTACTCCATTAGACCCATGCAGTATCCAAAAGATGATATTCTATGATAAAATCCCATATCACCTACACATAGATGTACCCCCCTTACAAACTATTCATATATACATGCAATTTGTCATTCATCTAAGCTTCGTACCCCATTAGATCAATACAGTATCCAAAAGATGATATTCTATGCTAAAATCCCATATCAGCTACTGAAAATACAATATCATTACATAAAATATGTTTCTTAGAGTTGCGCGCATTTCCTTCCACATTATCTCATACATTTATGTACAATACGCAGTGCTGTATATTACATATATCCGCAAAATGCCTCTAAATATACGAAAAAACAGTAAAATCCAATCTTTGTAATCCTTTTCTTTAGCATCTCATTAATATTCATTATCATCTCATTAATATTCATAAATAATTAATTCATTACTCTAGTTTTTAAAAGGATAAAATCATTTATGTGGAAATACCTACAGAAATCTTCCTTCAAAACTTCTTCCAAAAGCACAAAAGGGAAAGTTGTCTTGCGTACACATTCATTCAGTTTTTTTTCCTCTTTGCAACTCAGGTAGGAACGCTCCCTCTTTTTTCCCCCTCTACGTATGTGGCAAGGTCTTAACAAAATGCGTAACAAGTCGCACGCCTGTTTAAAGTGGTCCTTTGCTCACAAAACAAAAAAACACACTTCACCCTTCCATCTTATATGCGGTTCCCTCAATATGGGGCAATACATTAACTTTTAAAAAGTGACACGTACCTATCTCATTCTTAAATTCTCTGTCGTTAGAATAATGATTCCTATTTCTTTCTTTTTTCACATATTTTTGAGTTTCCATGCATTAGAAATCACAGGCCCCCCATTAAGTAATGTCCAGAGAAAAGCACAGTTCGTTCCCTCCACCTCCAAAAACCCTGGACCACCCAAAAATATAGCACACCTGTGTCTATGTTACGTTCGTTACTCCGTCAAAGGGCTCCCTCCCTCCTACGCCTTACATCTTAGACAGTCAATATATTTTAACATTTGTTCTTTATCCAGAGTTTCTCATGTTTCTAAAATTTATTTGACGTGTCTGTCTCACCTCCTACGGTTCAAGTATTTTCAGACATCCATATGTTACGTTTCAGTGACACTTTCTTCTTTCTTTTAATGACACAATGATGAAAATACGTGACAGCTACATAACACCATCTGCTATACATTTAACTCGTTGCTATACATTGAACAATGGACCCCCTGCCCCAATGGTATGTGGACAAACTTCGATATGACTACTCGATTTTCTTTTGTTTTCTGCCTTTCTCCTTTACTTACGTCAACTTACGACATGCCATTCTTTTATTATAGGTGCCTTCTTTCTTTAGAATTAGTTTCTTGAATACCAAGACCAACTGCGTTCAAGATTAACAAAAAAGACTTGTGTGGACATGTTCTGAAGTTCCTTTAGCTATTTCTGGTCACTTGAGGGATGAATAAGGAAGGAAAAACACGTTTCTTAAAGGCTTGGGGAAAAACAGTAAGTAATCAACATAAATTGAATAAATTAATATAAAATTGTATTAAAATATATAATAAAACATATGAGAGGAAATTTGCATCCATTTTCGTGAGATTTTGGGAACATGGGTAAATTTTTTGGTACAAAATGGCTGATTTTAGCCTCATTTTCGTGAGATTTTGGGAACATGGATAATTTTTGGTAGAAAATGGCGGATTTTAGGGCGTTTTTCGTGAGATTTTCGGAACATGGGTAAATTTTGGTACAAAATGGCGGATTTTAGGGCGTTTTTCGTGAGATTTTCGGAACAAGTTCGTGAGATCTACGTGCTATACTACTCTGTAGAACATTGAAAACCAATATAATGAAAAGCTTGTCTATTTGGAGCATATGTGGTCTAACTAACTCTATGGCCTATGGAACCCGGAGGTTCAATGCCACGTTCACAAAAGCTCTCCACTGACTTCTATCCTTAGCCAACTGGATCCAGTTTCTACTTTGTATTCCTATCTCTGTGATATCCATCTGAATGTTGTTCTCCCCTGTGCGCTAGGTCTTCCTAATGGTCGTTTTCCGATTGGTCTTCTAGTTAAGACTCTGAAAGCGTTTCTACTTTCTTCCATTCTAGCTACATGACCTGCCCACCTAAGCCTCCTAGACTTGACGACCCTAACAATGTTGGTTAAACCGTATAAATTATGTAGTTCCTCGTTATGAAGTTTCGCCATTCCCCATTCCCGTTCCCCTTGGGTCCGAATATTCGTCTCAGGATCTTGTTCTCAAATACTTTCAGTCTATGTTCTTCCCTCAGTGTAAGCGATCATGTTTCGCAGCCATACAGAACAACAGGCATGATTATAGTTTTGTATACTTTAAGCTTCAAATTCCTCGACAGAATTCGAGACGACAAGAGATTTTGAACCGAATAGTAACACGAATTCCCTCTTCGTGAATATAATTTTCCTCTGTTAATATTGATCCTAGATATTCGAAACTATCCATGCTATCAAAAGTATTATTTAATATTTCAACGCATCCATAATTTGCTGTATTACGGTCCCGACGCACTTTCATGTATTTAGTTTTCTCTGCATTTACTTCTAAATATCTCTATGTGATCTCTACAACTAATTTTGTGTGATTTATCCAAATATTGATACAGAGGTGTATTCAGAATACTGTTCATTAATTTTTTTAAAAAAAGTAGTAAATTCTTTAAGTGCCAGAATCGATGATTAACAAGTCATTAAAACTATCACTTGTGTGTTTATTCTACTATTACATGTTTATCTGTTTCTGTGAATAATATAAATGGGTATCTTTACCTGTAGTATTCGTCTCCCTAAACAAATAAATAAATGTATCAAAAACAGTAACAAATAGTAAGATGACTTTTGTAGTATAAATTACAAGAGTATGAACAATTTACATAAACAGTGGCGCCGTGTAGCTTAGTCACTAACGCTCTTGTCTTAGTGGTCCCGGGTTCGATTCCCGGTGGGGGCACTCGGTCAAAAAAAAGTGTAAAACGCTTTTTCAGGCCAGCCATCCTGAATGAAGTTTTCCTCATTCACACCAGGCAAATGTCGGGGTGGTACCTAACTTTTAGGTTCCAGGTCGCTTCCTTCCTTCCCCAATCCTTTGTTCCTTCTCTTTCCTTGGATAGCGTGCACGCCGAGGGACTTCATCCCTCATACGCGACGGGCTAAATGACCATAGATGCCGAGAGCCCAGAAATGTGAATCCTAAATCATTTACAGAAGCAGTTCTCATCTCCGCTTCTATGTTTATACGAATACTGAAAGTGATACAAATTTACCATCACTTCTGGTTTTAATATTGATCTGTACGAAGCAAAAGTGACATAGGTAGTGAGAACAATATTAAGCAGGATATACACGGCGAATACTGCTCCGTGATTCTTTTTTCGAGAAAACCAGGAAAGCTATAAATCTGAATCGTGCCGCTGTGTTGGTTAATCTACGAATATGTGTTTATTAAGTGTACCAACTTTCTTAGTTTAAAGTATAAAAATAACCAAATTAAATCTAAGAAAAACAAACAATTTAATTCTAAATTAACGTTATATGAAAGTCACATTCAACTTCATGAAGAGAAGAAAATAATTCTTTAAATAGCAAAAGTAACAAAATCAGTAATTTTACTGGATCCAGTCAGGGGCGGATCCAGGACCGACTTCTGGGGGGGGGGCGGTGGGTTGTCATAATGCTACTTTTAAGGGCTCCAAACTCTGGGATGGATTTTACTTATATAGTATATGAAACAAGAAAGTTTTCTTCTCTGTGGGGGGGAGGCGATCAACCCCTAGATCCGCCCTTGGATCCAGTGGGAGTGAGTGAAAGTATTTGAACTCGAGACTGATAGGCCGAGAATGTGTGAGTGCGAAGCTCCTCAATAGTGCATTGTCAGCGGTTCTAATTGTGATTAGGATTACGAATTAGAGTTCTGGGTTGTCAGCATCTATGGCCATTTAGAACGCCACACATATGAGGGATGACATCCCTCGGTGAGCACAGTATCCGGGAAAAGGGACGGAAGAAAGGTTTGGGGAAGGAAGGAAGCGGCTTGGGACCTATAAGTTGGATACCACCCCGGTATTTGCCCTGTATGAATAAGGAAAACCCAGGAAAATTTCAGTCAGGATGGCTAATCTGGAAAAGCTTTTTACGATTTTTCGACCGAGTGCCCCACCGGGAATCGAACCTGGGACCACTCGCACCGAAGGTGAAAGCGGTAGCGACTACGCCAAGGAGGCCACCGGTTCTAATTAGGAGTACAGAAATATTATACCTAGTAAACCTAGTATACCTAGTAAACAAAATAATATAAGCACATGCCTCACATCTACAAACATACACGCTTCTTATTTACAAACACATTTGTTTACCTTACTTTTATATAGATATAAATAGTGTAATATACTACACAAAATTCGAATATTCTTAATGTACGTTAGTCATAGGAATAGAACTTCACAATCAAGTCAAATAAAATTCAAACGTTCCCTCTCCTTCTGGGAGATGTGATTTCTAAATTGAAAGGTTTCTCTCCTTACTGGTTCAGGTAGTAGCAGAAAGCCGTAAAATAACCGAAAGAAGTTTGGTCACTCTGAAGAGAGACCAAAAATAGCTGTAGTAGCCACGACGAAATAATAGACAAAAGCTTCTCACAACAATCTGCTGTTTCCACCAGATGGATTGACGATACAAATGATACAGAAGAGAAAAGAAAATAAGCTTCTCCGGTAAGCAACACTGAAGAAGTACCAGAGGGAAAGGCGGAAGATGGGGCAACGGAAGACAGTAATACTGAAGATGGAAAAGAAACAACAGATATGGGGAAATATTGGTCTGCTCTGTATTTCATAGATACACTGAGGAAAAATGTAGGTGGTGTACTTAAAAAGGTAGATTAAATGCGTAATTCATGTAGTGTTTGAACTTAACGTACAATAAACCTAAAACTACAAACGCATGTTTTATAATACTTTCCGAATAAGTATTTCATCTATACGTACTTTTCGTATGAAACAATATAGGCGGTCAGGATCTGACATACAAATGGACGCATATAGCATATAGCTGAGGAATATAACATAAGTATATGCATATGATATACGGAAAAGTGTTAGATGTCCTGCAAGGGGCATGACGTAACATCTAAGGGCAGTTCATATGTTGCATATGGATAACGTATGCTCCATACTAATTTCTGTAGTAAGCAAGAGGATTCCGTATATTTGTACAATATACCGCTGTCCGCAGAACGGATTTTTCTCAGTGTAGTATCCTGGACGTTAGGGAGAAATATGATTGAAAAAATGAAAAATAAATTACCAGAATTGCTGGTTGCACAATCAAGAATGAAAGGCATGATTGACCTCCTGAAAGAAGAAAACGAGAAACTTAAAAAGATTTTAAAAAGACAGAAGATCTGAAAATTAGGCTTATACCATTACAGAAGGTAAGCTGAAGAAGAATGAACAAATGTCAAACTCGGTCCCTCAAATGAATGAAACAGTATGATATGTCGAAATCGTAAGGACAAACGAAACTCAGAGGACAGATACTAGAAAAGGAGCAATAGACAAACAGAAGCCTGTAATCTTCTTGTAAGGTACAAGGAATGAAAATACGAAAGAATTACAACAGAAGTTTTTGATTACAATGATCCCATTTAAAGACAGGCTTAAAATCTATCTGTAAGAACTTCTGGAAATGGAGCAGCTTTCATTAAAAACAAGAATAAAATATGGTCAAAAATCAAGAGAGAAATTTTCAAAAATGTTATATATTTCTGGTCGCTATATTTGACAAGATTATACAGTGTACAATCAGTATGTACAATGAGTGTTATCAGTGTTTAGAGCAAAGGAGAGCTGAAAAACTGTTGAAAAGAAGCCAAATTTAATAATACTGTTAAAGGGAGAACATAGAGATAAACTGAATCCAAAGTCATGTACACTCAGGACCGTAACTTGTGGGGGGGGGGTTCAGGGAGAAACTGCCCTCAAGAAAACTCCCCGTCGTTCGAGGGGTTCCACTTTAAGACAAAATTTTCTTATTCCATACACGATATCAACATAAAATTTTAAATAAAGCATGAAACAGGTTCACCACCTTGCATAAACAAAACAGGACACAAAAGGTGAAAAAACAAAAATAAGTCATGGGCCCATTTCAATAAGAAATGTCTACAATGATGGGCCCTAGAAATAATTCGTATGGCTTTGGGATTTGTCAATATTGTTCCCTTAATTAATTTGTTATGTATAGAACGGGCCCAGGGGCGTGAGGGATGGCCCACATTCTCCGGGGGGGGGGGCACAAAGAGTAAGAGAAAAGATGGAAAGAAGTGGCCAATTTCCGAATATTGCGGGGGTCAAAACATTTTTCTAGGGGGCCCAAATATGTTTTTCGGAAAAAGAAAAGTACAGAGGATGCTGTAAATCGATTATTTAAAATAATCGAAAATAAAGGTAGTGAAAGAATCAAATACCAAGCGATTATTTTTGTTGATTTTTCGGGACCTTTTAAGTAACGTGTGGTAGCTTACGATGTATAGAAGCTTAGAAAATATAGAGACCACCAGTGAGTTATTCCAAATAATTATGAATTATTGTCGAGACAGACAAGTCATATTTCAAGGTCCAGAAACAATGTTTGAGAAACAAATCACAAAAAGTAATGTCTACAAGGCTCGATGTTAGGTCCTCTCTTATGGGATTTATCTGTACAGTAATGCCTTCAGATGTTAGATGATATAAGACAAGTAACTGGAATTGTACAATATGCGAATGATGTAGCAATTATTATTACAGGAAAGTCAAGACAAGAATTAGAAAGGAAAGATAACTGTGCTACAAAATAGAGTAAAAATAAAATTAGGTGTGATGAGAATACGTTAAAATTATCAGCCAGTAAAACTAAATACAGTACGTACAGTATACATTATTAGATAAGAACCTGCAAAGAAATCTACTTATGAAAATAGACAACAGAAACATCCAAAGAGTATGAGAATATAAATACACAGTGTTGCAAAAGAAATTAAATCCAAACTTCTAAAATATTTCTTTTTTTAAAGTAAGAATGATAGAGACATGATTTTTGTGACAAAAGTTAGCGTTTTGTATGGAGGGAGATATTTTGAGAATAAAACCAATGAGATAAATCATAACATTGCATTTTAGTAATTGTTTAAATGGCCAGAAGTGTAATTTAAAATAAAATTTCGAGGAATTGTAATCAATTGCAAGGAAGAGATTATAGAATTAGTCGTTTAGTAAGCATCAATAATTATCGGATGGGACAAAAACTTCCTGTTGATTTGTTGCGTTGACAGTCATGAAGGCTTATGTTTCATGTATTCAGAAAAAGATTTTTAAAAAATAAAATAGAGCATTCTGGACACAATGTTGCAGCAAAAGTAACTCATCCTCGTACATGTTGGACAATGTGATTTATAAATAAAATAATAAATTGTTCTTTTTGTAAAAAAAAAAAAAAAAAAAAAAAAAAAAAACCGATAAAAATAATTACTCACCTCCAGCTAGTTTTGATCTAGACAGAGTTAGCATGGTAACTATTATTAAAGACATTTATTCCTAAGTTTCTAAGTTACATTTACTCAAAAAATATTTTAGAAATTTACTTACAAGAATACTTATGTTTAAAAGTCTGTTAATTTCAATGTTTTAATTAATCGCCCGGAACTGTTATTCATACGCTTTACAATCAAGTAACGTCGCTACCACTATGACGTAATGAGCTACGCACACTTTTACTAGAAACAACATTACACTTTCAGTGCATATTAACATATTGTATTTAATTTTTCACTAAGTAAGCGATATTTAAATAAATTTCAAGAAAAAAATAGTAAGATCAACCAATTAAAAGTCTCTTTTATTTTGAGGAATGATAAATATTTTTTATAGAAATTAATTATACTTCAAGATCAAAATGCCGGTAATATTGTATACCTTTTCAGTTAGCAATAAATAAATTATTAATTAGTTTTTTTGTTTCTTTGTTGCAGAGATCTAAGCAACAACTTTCTGGACGAATCATTCTTTGAGCTTCTGGAGCCACTCGTCGCACTGAGAGAACTGTAAGTATCCTTCTGATATATTTACCTTCTTTATATATATATATATATATATATATATATATATATATATATATATATATATTTAAAACAACGAGAGCAAAAAGTCAAATGTTGAAAATTTCAATCGGTTTTAGTAATTGAGGTGTTTACAGATTTTTTAACATGTACGCGCTTTGGTAAGAAGGAAAACGTGAATTTGGTTTACGATAGAGCCTCTAGTTTGTTGGAGTTCAGCATTCCTTTTCAGCTCCGAAGCTATATGAGACTGGACCTCCAGTTAAAGGTGGAATATGTTCCACCGTATCGGAAATTGAACTGCGTACAACAAAAGGCTTCCACATTAAACACTAAACAATCGAGGAGAGTGGATAGAAGCTCTTCTAGTTAAATCTTATCTTATTCGGGCCGAACGTAGGCTATTTGCCGCCCCCGTGCAATAGCATTATTTGCCGCCCCTCCCCTTGCCGCCATACGGTGTCACAGAACTGTTCCTATGTTTTACGTCCGGGTTGATCATAGTCTTCTATGTGCGTTCAGAAGGTGAACGATGACTCAACAATCAATGATATCGGACATTTCGATATGAGGTGAATGATGACTCATATTGGACATTTCGAATCATCAACGCACCATGTTACATGTTTGCAATACTATTGACCTCGTTCATGGTCCTTGGTGGCTGGATACTGAGTTCCTCCGTTACTCACACGATAGTTCTGTTCTCTGACAATCTGCCTTAATGCTTGGTCGATCTGTAACTGAGTCTTTTTTCCGACCACTGTTTCTTCTGCCTGTTGTGCTTTTGACGTGAGTTTTGTAGGTCGACATTTTCTTGTGCACTGTTCTAATAAATTGTAAAATAGCAAAAGCATGTAAAAGTTTGTAACGCCAATATCCTAGAATGTTATACATCTCTGCTTAAGAGATGTGTTATGCTGGTTGCAGAAGAAGAGCGCTTCCATACTACTTTCTAAAGGTAAACAATTTCACTAATTTCTGTCGCCACTTGCAATTATTGAAGCCCATTGTAACTTATTTCTTGTTTTTTAAATGTCGAATTTCATCTCCATCCGAAGATGACTGGCACTAGAAGGTAACGCCTTCTTTGGGGCCATAAGCATTCATTTACTAGTAGTATCATTTGGAGATGGGTGTTAGTTCTTGAGTAATCGCTTGAAGAAAAATAGTGTTGAGTTTGGGATGGTTAGTGGGAATTTTAAATATATATATATATATATATATATATATATATATATATATATATATATATATATATATATATACAGAGAGAGTAAGAACCGCTAATATGAGGATAGGCACCTAAATTGAGATCTCTACCTATCTTGTGAAGCAAGAGCTGCAATCTAGCAGAAGCGAGCTAAAACAGAAGGAAATAGCCCGCCACAGTACCGGAAGTCACATGAGCTCGTTATGTGGAGAGTTGTTAGTATAGTAAAGGCTGGAAGAAATTGTGTCCCTACACTGAGAAAAAAAATGTAGGTGGCGTACTTAAAAAGATAGGTTACATGCGTAATTCCTGTAGTTTTGGGACTTAACGTACAGCAGACGTAAACTGAAAACGTATGTTTTATAATACTTTCTGTATAAGTGTTAAATCTATACGTACTTTCTGTATGAAACAATGTAGGTGGTCAGGATCTCACATACAAATGGACGTATATAACATATAGCTGACGAAGGTAACATAAGTATATGCATGTGATATAAGGGAAACTGTAAGATGTCAGACATCCTGCAACGGCATGATGTAACATCTAAGGGCAGTGCCTATGTAGCATACGGATAACGTATGCTCCGTACTGATTTCTATAATAAGCAAGAGGATACCGTATATTTGTACAATATACCGCTGTCCAGAGAACGGATTTTTCTCTGTGTAAAAAGGTTTTTTTTTAACGTGCAATAAGGTAAATTGATAGTCAATCTATTTATACTTTCTTTTATAGTAGTGAGATATTGCAACATGTAATGAGATATTAGACTCCTTCAACTTACATTTGAGATGGCGCACAGTGGTCGGAAACTTCAAAAAAGCGGACAAAAATAGTTTATTCCGAAGTAATGGAAGTTGACTGACGTCTCTCTATCATTCTATGGGTAAAGTTGGGTGAATCCGGACAGTTTTTGATGTTTCTCTCTTTTTCTGCTACCCCGCTAAACAAAAATACCCAATACTTCGTCATATTATTTAATAATATGTTGGTATACATGTACAACTGAAATAGTTTTCAAGAAATGGCACGTTAAAAAACAAACAATGATTTTCTGAAAGTTGACAAAATCTTCGACTTGCAAATTTGGAATGGTGAATCCGGACAGTAGATTGGCGATTCCGGACACTGAACTTTGAAGGAAGATATATATATACACGATAGGCATATTTTAATTTACTATCTTGCTACACTAAGATTCTAACATATTAAGTACAGAATATAGATACAAATACATGATAAAAACATACAAATTACTAACATAGCAATTTCTATACTAATTACTGTTGAAATTGTAAGCTACATGCACAGTAGCGTAACAAATGTAGTAGCAAATGTGATTACTAATAATCTAGTTGTTACTAGCAATAAATAGTAGTATAATTTAGCTTTTAATCATTAAACATAGTAATCACATTTGTTTTCATTAGAACTACATTATACTACTATGTTTTGCTAGTAACAACTAGATTATTAGTAAAATGTATAATATGTGTGCACTGAGACTAGCATTCATTTTTCTTGCGTTAATGACGTCTGCCAGTTTCGTGAAGCACTAGTCATAATTCAGACACATCGTGAACGGATAAAATACAGTTCCTTACCAAACCCACACATCTTTCATGAAACCAGGTCTTACACACAGTACATTATACCCAGGATCCGTAATTGCTTGATGATGGTGCATAATAATTCTTCCCACAAAATCCACAGTTGTTCTCATCCATACCTTCGATTGTATTTGAGGAGGCAGTTTGAAACAAACTGCGTTTCGTGATATTTAATCTTTTAGCAACGCCTGAGCTTAGGGATGTGGGTTTGCGAGAAGCAACAGCAGGAAAAGATAGGAACTGTTTAACTGAGGACTCTGAAGTAGAAATGCAAGGACTCGAAAAAAACGGCTTTTTTGGGAAAAAAAACTCGGCTTTTTCTACTTCGCTTTTTTGCTTGGAAATTTGGGCTGTTTTCAAAATTCTGCTGTAAATTGATAAAGCAGACTTTGTTTCGCTTCTCTATAACACAAAAAGTGTTATAGAGCTGTGCTGATGCTGTGTTATAGTGTTGATACTGATAATAATATAAAACCTCGAAAATAAACTATGATTTTCGAAAAGATATTTCAAACAATTTTACTTCAACATATTTACATTATGAATTCCACAGGATTAACCAATGTATATAATAACATTTTTTTAACCTCTTATATACAAAAGTAAGCAGTGTTGGCAAAAACCATGGTTGTTTTTGAAAATGCCAAAAATCCGTTTTTTGGTGGAAGTTTAAACCAGGTTTTTTTTATTTAGATATTTTGCTTTATGTATTTATATTACATATTCACAGAAATAAGTTTGGTTCGCCTTGGTGTTATCATGCAACAACGTGGTAATGCTAGAAGAGGTCCCTTAAGCTTAAATAAGTCCGGTCAGTAAATTTCTTAAATTGGAAAACTCCGGCCCTAGCCATCGGGAAAATCCCGTCATTGCTTTAAATGTAAAACAATAACGGAAAAATCCTGTTATTGATTTGCATGTAAAATTTAAGGTCAATGTATCATAATCAGTACCTAAAACTGAGGTATTAAATTACAAATTTAATATGTAGATATCATTGAAAGTCCAATCCAAGCTAATGTTGAAAGCTACGTAGGCAGTCGATAAATTTTGCCAATTTCTATCAATATATTTAAGCAATCCTGGCTTCTTTATAAAACAGGCTTTCAGGCAAGCAGAGATATACAATTTAGTTTCAACATCCTTTAGCTTCAAATGGGAGTCACAACAAGTATCCATATTACACATGCGAAGAACACAAGTGTTATCATAAGCTTAGGATGTCCGGATTCAGCAACTGTCCGGAATCACTCAAACTTACTATATGTAATTGTCCCTTCTAAATCTACTGCAACTACTGTGAAAGTATTTCGAAGAATCCCTGCTGCAATACGTGCAGTTATATATACAGGGTGGTCCAAAACTGTGGAAACCCTTTGCATAAATGTCAAATACTGAAAAATATAACCAAAGGAACAATGTAGAGGAGTAATAAAGGTGAGGAGAAATTGGGGAGGACACAGAATAATGAAAACCGCCATCTTGGAATCCACCATCGTGAATCATACATACAGTTTATAAATTGAAAACATAATATGTTGAGCTTTATGTGAATTGGACATCGGTAGCCAGTACGAACATATGACAGGTGTTAATATGCATCCAAGAAGCGGTTATAGGTTCAATATGTTCTTCCTCTAATTATGTGGGCAGCTAATAAAAAGACGATGTAAATGAAGTATGTGTTTGGCCTTAGGATAGAAAATTAAAGTTCGCAGTTTTGCATTAGCATTGTCTTCTAAGAAACACTAATACTTACTGGAATGTAATTTAATTCAGGATTACGTTGTTTCAGTAAGATTAGAAGATTCAGTATAGAATCTTCTTATATACTGCTGCACTGGCGTGTAATATACAGCAGCTTCACATGACTAATAGTTTATCACTGCAATATGTATGAGTTCACTACAACTTTGATTTAGGGACGAAGGGGAATACAAATTTCGTACAAGACAATATCCTTTTTCCCCTTGTAAGGTTCAGATAACGGATCTCAACTGTGATCACAACAACATTATTCATCACGCATTTCCAGTTAGATGGGGCTGAGTCATACAGCTGCACTTGGCTGCAGCTACTTCCAATGCTCAACCTTTGTACTACTCATGGTCAACTCAATAAACCTTATTTTGCAGATAAGTAAGGATAAGCTTAGAGTGCAGAGCTACCAACATCAGCGTATATATAACTTTTCGGTAACACTAATAAAGCTATCATATAAATGATATAACAACGGACAACAAATAAAATTCTTCACTAAACACACAGTATTTGAGTCCAATGTACTATCCAACTGCTTTCATCGACCTCAGAAACGATATAGATGGTTAAAATATATCATATTATTTGGCTCATTTTTTAAATTGATTTTTCGGTTCTTTTATTTCATGTTTACATGCATTTTATGAACATCGAAAATATTCCTATGTCCTAAAACTCCGGGTTTGGAAGCAGGAGAGATACTTATAATCAAATATCAATACCGATTTCATAGGCAGTGAAGTTGACAAAATCGATTTTTGACCGCTATTTCCTAGTTTCCGATCACTGTGTGCGCTAATCATTTGTTTATTGATTGAATATTTATTATGAGACACTTAAAGGGTTCAGTATATGAGACCGGTCTCATAGCGTGACTCATATAGTAATATTGGGTCTTATATTAGAAGCTCATTTGTATCAACATTTCAGTATTCACAAAGTAGTCTCTATTATCTGACGATGTTCATTGTTGGTTTCCTATTGTGACAGTTAGGTTGTATGTTATTTATCTTTACCTTCTGTTTTATGTGACAAAATACAAGCAACGCCGGGCGCTATTGGTGTATCAAAAAAGGAAAAACAACTTCAATTGGAAGAATGTTCATATTTTATAAGACACATGCATTTTCAAAAACTTTCTAGTTACTCATAAATCTTAAGTACCTGCACATACATATTCCTAATTAGAAACCAATCGTGAACGTTATTTTTTCCTTCTTTTGATGCAAATAATATGCCAAAATCGTAGTAGTAAATCTTTACCAACAAGGAGTCAGAGTGACTTACTCCTGTACATAGAGCCTGTGATTTCGTTGACATTGTGCTGCCATTTTGGGCACATTTCTTACTCGTTTAATACACATTTGCATATTTAAAAAAAGCGAGGAAAACTCGTTGTAGTAAATGCGTACAAAAGATGTAGAACTTTTTATGGTGCGCATATTCTCAAATTGAAGAAAGTGAAGTAGTTTGAAAATGTAACGTTCTATGTTTCTGGGCCATCTCATGATTTGGCTTAAATACAGTGTTGAATGGTGAATTAAGAAAAGATTTCTTTTCTAAGATCACAGAAAAAGTCTGGGTGTCTTATTAGGTACTCCTTTTAAAAAGGACAGTGTAGCAACTGTGGTCACATATTTCAATATACTGTATATTTTTTTATTATTATTATACTTTATGTATTTCAATAATTTGTATCGTAAATTACACATTCCACAGAATATATTAAAGTAACCACAGTATCTGTTTATGTTGTAATTAACTAGTATATTGAATCTTAACTTTTAGGGTCTCATATTCGGGGTTCTTAACTATATCTATATATATCTATATCTATATCTATAACTATCTATCTATCTATCTATATATATATATATATAAAGATATATATATATAAGCACAATTTTAGCCTATAGTCAGAGGTAGATGTAGAAGGTAAAAGCTGGGGGGGGGGGCAGTCAGAACTGAGACTATGATAGAATGTAATGAGTTTACTATAAACTTTGAAATATGTATAAATAATAACTTAAATTATTTTTGTTACTCAAAAACTTGCGGGCCCTAGGGCCCCCTGCCATGGGCTAGATCTGCTACTGCCTATAGTATATAGAGGAACAATTGCTTGGTCGCAGTATGTACTGTTCTCGTAGTTAAACTGTAATTAATAACTTCTGACCTAGTTAAAAAAAAAAAAAACAACTCGTATTCACTCTCTTCAGAAATACTTACATATATGCAGAGCGCAAAGTCCCGTATTGTTGTCTATAAACAAAAGTGTGTGAAACAAAAGGAAAGCTTATTTGACAGTCTTTCGTTTACGACAAAATACAGAAGTTTACTACAAATACTAAGATTATTTAAAGATAGGTAGGGGCTAAGTTTTTTTTCAACAAGATTGTACATATTTCAATTTACAATATCTCGTTATTAACATCTAATTTTTTTTATCGTTTCTATTGTAGGAAATTATCCAATAATAGCTTCAAGTTTCTAAAACGTGAGATCTTCCCACCGTTGCAGCATCTCCAATTTCTATCTCTCAGTGGTAATAGCATCTCTGGGATTGAACCAGGAGCCTTCGAGAATATTAATTATTTACAACACCTGTAAGTAATTCTTTTACTTCGTTGTATTATATATATCAGCCTTTCAGTGTAATATGTACTATGTTCTGTTTCTAGTGTGTGTGTCTGTGTGTGTAGAGTGGTGCATAAGTTTTCTTTTTCCTTGCAAGAATATTACGAGTAATATATGCGTAACTCTCAGGAATATCTGAGTTACTGTCATTGGTAGGAGTATTACCTTTAGGAGAAACCAAAAGACAATAGATTACAGGCACATGCATGGGGGACCACTACATCCAGCCTCTTCACGAAATTTCGTAACTCGATTAACATTGTAAACTTTCTTAACAAAAGTATACTTGTTTAACAGAGAAATGGTTGATGTAGGCTAAACATTTGATCTCACACCTCATCTGTACTCTTTCTTTTCTTATTAAAATAATCTAGTTCTATCATTTAAAAAAAAATGGAGGTGGCAATAATAAACAATTACTTATCGTCTTTTGGGTGCAAAATAAAGGGCGGCTCAGGGGCGGCGGTGGCTCAGTGATAGAGCTTTCACCTCTGGTACTTGGGGTCCCGGATTCGATCTCAGCCCCCACCAAATGAACTTTGTGACGGACAAACATCCTGTGCGTGGGTTTCCTCGGGGTTCTTCCGTTTCCTCCCACTTTCTTCATTTCACTCATTTCTCATAATCACCGTCTAATTTAGCCTAACCGACATAATAGTGGGACGTAAAACTCAAAGGTTTCATTTCATTTTCAAGAAAGGTTCAACATTTCAGGTTCAATATTAGATTCCCGAGATTACTTTGGACACCTTCTAGCAATTATCTCCCGGTGCGCGTCTGCAACACCTACAACATTTTTGTTAATAACTTTGTTTTACATGTCCCGTTTATAAATAAATAAATAGGCTCTAAGTATTTTCTCAAGCAGAAAATAAAATTCCCAATTGATATGAAAACGAACAAGATATTTCCCAGCTCCTTAAAATGAGTTTTTTCTCGATTTCTCGAAAACTGAGCATGCTCATTTCTGCTAAAACATGTCATTTTATTTATCTTTGATGAATCTATTGACTGCTATAAACGGTGTCCCATAAAGAACGGGACTTTTGAAATGTCCTGCATTTCTCTTCTACGAGTAGTATGAGCTCGTTCGTGGCTAAGCGGTAAGCATACACGCCTTTGGCGTGGGAGACCCGGGTTCGATTCCCGGCCGGAGCTCATGTGGTTCGGATTCCACGTTAATCAGTAGGTCCACGTCTCGGATAGCCTCGTTGCTGAACGGGACCTTAAACTCAAAATCAATTCAACTCTACGAGTAGGGCTAGTAGGTTGGCAGCACTGAGTGTTACATGATTTTCATCTGTTACCTTTGTGGTTAACAGTCACGAAGCGCTCAATAGTGCATGACGGTGATCTGTTTTCTGTATGGGTAGAAATGGTGCGCATTATGACGGAACAGCGTGTTGCCGTGGTAAAAACTTATTACATATATGGTGAATGTTGTTCAGAAACTGTTGGCAAACTCTGTAGGTGACGATCATGTGGTATTCGGTTCTCCGACTAACCACAAAGACACTGTTTCTTTCAGACATGTTTTTGGGGGGCACTGCCCCCCCGAGCTCTGAGAGTGCAACCCGGAGGAGACCAAAATAATACGATTATAATATAATAGTAAATAAAATAGTACAAGCAGTGTGCCCCCACCGGAACATTTTGTCTGAAAGAACGACTGCAAAGACAACATATAAAAATAAAGAAACGGCTGAGTAAGAAGTCCGTAGTCCAGGAGGAACCGACTTTGGTGTCTGTAGATTGAGTCCTAGCTCTGTTGTAGTGAACTTTGGTCTCTACGTCACAGTTTCTCAAAGGATACCCGACTTCTATGTGTTGGTTTCTGAAGAATATTGAACAACGCTATGGCCCGGCAAGTATCAGGCAATCCTTTTATTGGCCTATGTTTAGCAGAAGGCGACCATCTCTTTTCTCTAAAATATGTTACAATTTTGGTAACTTCTGTTCAAATTCGATTAGTTTAGGGCAGGTTAGGTTAGTTTAGTTTAGGTTAGTTTAATTTGTGTTATATTAGTGTAGGGGTCCCGTATAATTCCCCCCCCCCAAAAAAAACGATAGAGTTTCGCTTATTTCTACTAATATTAGGTTAGTTTAGGTTAGTTTATGTTAGGTTAGATTAGATTTGGTTATATTATGTTACGTCTAAGTACTTGCATCATTCATTTCTCCTGTAAATTTTGTGCTTTTACGTACTTCTGGACCCCTTGCACTAAACATACTCCCTTTTATTCATCCCCTCACCCGACCTTTTCCTTCGTCTAGTTTCCAATTTACGGCACGTCCTGTAAAATTGACACCTGAGTTTTATTTCATACGCTTACGGTAGATTTACACCCCACCTTCAACATGCGAGGGCAAGTCAAGAAAGACTTGGACTGATTTTTTTCCCGGCAGTTCTGTTAACGCTGGAGCTTCATAGTTTGGCATACAAGTAGGGTGGGTCTTGCTGTGCATATATATAAAATGTTATTAAGGAATCATTGCATGTTTGGTAACCACGACTTTTAATTGCAGGTGATGTTCTGCGCCGCCTCTAGAAGTCGCCTGTAGAAGAAATGGAGTCATTACGAGATGAACAATTTGCAGCTATACGGTTCTGCTATCGCCTGGGGAAAAGTGCAACAGAAACTCTAGGAATGTTGAGAGCAGCCTACAAAGATGACGCTCTGCCACGAAGTACCGTGTTCTGGTGGTTCAAAGAGTTTAAAGAGGGCCGAATGACAATCACGAAAGCTGGTGGACCAGGTGTATCAGCGTCAGCTGTTACTGAGGTGAACATTAACACGGCAGCAGTCATTGTTAGAGAAGATCGCCGCATCAGTATCGACGATCTGGCAGCCGCACTACGCATATCTCATGGCAGTGCCTTCAAAATTTTGCATGACCACCTCCACATGAGCCGAGTGTGTGCGCGATGGATTCCGCGACTCCTGACACCAGAGCAGAAGGCCGTTCGAGTGGAGACTTGCAGGGAGCTGTTGCAAAGGTTTGAGGATGGTGGAGACGCCTACCGCACCGTGCGACTTTTTTCTATTCCCTGCCCTAAAATCCAGACTGCGTGGACGCCGCTTCTCCGATAATTCCGAGGTTCTGAAGGCATCGGAGGCGGTTTTGAAGGACCTCTCAAAGAATGGCCTGCGACACGTGTTTGAGGACTGGAAGACTCGAATGAAAAAGTGCATTCAAATGGGCGGGGACTACTTTGAAAAGGATCATGTTCCTGTTGCTGAGTAATAATAAATTGCCTAGAAAAAAAATCAGTCCAAGTCTTTCTTGACTAGCCCTCGTACATACAAGATTCTGAGTTTACGTTCTGCCTTGCATTTTAGTTATATATTTGATTCAGTGTAGGGAACTGGTTCCCTATCTCTCTGTTATCTTTTAAGGGACTCTTTTGCCCTTATACAGTGATAGCACTAAACCAGATTAGACTGAGTCACTGGATCTGAGGACTTTAGGAGCTCCGTGATACATTCCATCACCGGTTTTCCCGTTTCTGGTGAATAATTGCCTCCGCAGTCTGATAGAACCTTTAAGATTGTTGACCATATCTCTGTTATGCCGGACCATTTTTGAAATATTTCTCTTTTTTTTTTTTCCTTTTAGCTTTATCTACATTTGATCTTTGTTTACCAATCTTCATTTCCCAAACTTCGCAGAAGCATTAAGACACTATACTAAATCAGTAACAAACTATAGTATATGTCATACGACATCGACGAAACTTATCTAACCTTCCAAACCTGACATAGTGATAGCTCTTGACGAGGTTAGTACACATATGAAATACTAGTGCACAATCTTTTGGTTCCCGAGCTATGGCCAATCAAAATTAGGTTTTGAACAGAGAAAAAGTTTTCAAAGAATCTCTAATAGCTATTATAACACGCTATTAAGATCACTTCAGAACATATAACATTCTAATGTTAGTACGTTCAAACGTCCGTTACGTCTCACGATAACTCATGAATGTAAGCTACTTTTTAATTATTTTTTCGATAGTTCGTAGATAATTATAGTGTGATAACCTCGGCCGAATTCGTTAAAGGAGTCAATAAGTGGTCGTCTTAACGAGTAACAGCAACTTTCACGTTTGTCCATTAGTGTACACGATAACTCTTGAACAAAAGCAAAATTTTGTATTCTGGTTTTGTATAGATTGATACAGCAATTATTTCGGCAGAGTTTTGTTAACGAATTCAATCCGTTACTATCTTAACGAGTAACGGTGACTTGCATCCTTCAATTACTGCACGGATTAATTCTTGATCGAAAGTGATTTTCTGAATTCTGTTTTCGCATACATAGAATAATTATGTTAGGTAGAGTTTGTTAACGAATTCAATTCGTTAATATTCTAATAAGTAACGGTAACTTTCATCCATTCGTTACTGCACAGAATAATTATTGAACGAAAATGATTTTTAAAATCTTTTTTTAACATATCAATTATGTAGAGCAGAGTTTCTTAACGAATACAATCCGTTAGCATTTTAACGGGCAATGATAACTTACATCTGTTCGTTACTCTACAGAATAATATTGAACGAAAGCGATTTTTTAAAATTCTAGTTTAGTATAGTTAGCTACAGCAATTATCTCGGCAGTGTTTGTTAACGAATTCAATCCGTTAATGACTTAACGGGTAACGGTGATATACATACATCCATTACTCAACAGAATAATTCTTGAACAAAAAAGCGAATTATTAAATTCTGTTTTTGCATAAACATCTAGAATAAGTGTTAACGAATTCAATCCGTTAATATCTTAACGGGTAACGGTGACTATCTTAACGGATAACCGTGACTCACATCCTTCCGTTACTCCACACAATGACTCTTGAACAAAAGTATTTTTTTAAATTCTGTTTTTCTTTAAAAAGTGGTAGAAGTTATATACCAACCATCCTCCAGCGGTTGATGTTTACCGAACGAAATTGAAACGTGTACAGCGTAATGCATTTTTTTGTCTACCACAGTTCATGAAACGTTAATCTGAGACATAAGAAACTAAATGATAAGATAGTTAATTAGTTGTGTTGTAATCAAATCTGCTTAAAAATAAAACATTCAAGATCTTCAATCAGTGGCGGGTCTGGCCCGAGGTCGGAGATCCTATAACTCGACAAGTTTCAAACCGATGCGCAGATCGCTTCGGAGCACTTCGTATTCCACCACCCTCTCCACTACTCTTCCATCCACTGATCTGGCCTTGAAAGTACCAGTGATACTAACTCAGCAAACTTATGCTACAACAAATATCACCTGCTAAAATAAATGACAAATATTACCGTGTAGCGTTATACCTACAGTATCGACTCGTAATTCTCATATCAGTGGTCCATTTCATTTAATCCCGCTTTCGAAAATGCGTTGCGGTGGTAGCTCTTCGTATTCTACGGTAGTATATTCTGCGTATGTTCGTTATTAAGCTTTAAAACGAAGAGAAACCAAAAGGCGAATGACTTAATTTTCTGGATTCCACATTAAAGACTGAACTGACAGCCGAGCCTACTAGAACATTACGATACTGAACCAGGGGCGAATACAGAACGGGGGGCGCACCTTTCTGAAAGGGAAATATTTCTGTCTTACTTCAATGAGACGAGTTGACAAAAGTATTTTTGTCAATATAAGACAACAAATAAGCTGCTTTCAGTCTATTGTTAGTACAAACTATGTCTCAAGTGTTATAATGTTTAATATTTTGCGCCCCCCCCCCCATCCTTCTGAGTAAGAATGAATAATTATTCAACTTCCAAGGCCGAAGATACAATTTGTGTAAAAAAAAAAAAAAAACTATAACAACATAACTAGTAGAGAAAACTTCGTTCAACGATTTCTTTTATTTCAGCTAGTTCCTCTTCCAGAAGTGCGGATCAAAATATTTGGTATAGTTGCAATTAAAATATTTGATTTAATTATCACCCTAGTTATATGTTCGAGGTCCCAAAGGTTATGTAGGCCCCCTATTGTATTTATGAATATACATTATTTGGCATAATTTGAATGCAATTTGCTTTAAAATCCTCATGTATATACCTTCTGCATCTGAATGCCCCCAACTTTACAGAGAAATCGGCGCCCTTGGGTCGGGCCTAAATGCTAACTCGAGTCGGGCCTCACATTATTAATTCACGGGCCCGGCCTGAGATGAAACCTACATTCACGCATCACATTCAGTACTGGCGTGTTGGCAAAGTAAGAGTGAAATAGGTGCAACAGAAACTGTTGGAAAAGGGCCACGTCTTATTATGGTCCATGCAGGAGGGGAATTTGGGTTTGTTGATAATGCTCTATTATTGTCCAAATCTAAGCAGAAAAAGTGGAGATTATCATGATGAGATGAACAGTAGAAATTTTTCAAAATGGATCGATGAAAAACTACTTCCTAATCTTCTCGAAAACAGCGTTGTTGTCGTTGATAATGCCAGTTATCACAATGTTCAAATCAATAAAAGACTATCTATGTCTTCACTTAAAAGCGACATGATACAGTGGCTATCAGCGACAGACAAACCTATAAACGGAACCGAAATTGAAGCGGAGAATAGAGTAAATACATTGTGGAGAATGAACAAAAGACAATTTTTCTTAAGAATTCAAAATGTACCTTATGTGAAACAATACGCGATTGACAAGAAATTTATAAACGCGAGGCACACTATAATAAGACTTCCACCTTACCACGCAGACTTAAATCCTATTGAACTTGTGTGTGTGGGGGGGGAAGGGGGAATAAAGAGCAAAGCAAGGCAATGCATTTCCGATTCACTGGATGAAAAGAAAGAATTACTGGGAAAGTTATTTAATGAATATTCACCACAGAAATGGGTAAAATGTTCTGAACACGTGAAAAAAATTGAAGATTCTTACTTTGAAAGAGACGGACTTATGGATGAGCGTGTAGATGAACTGATAACTAGATTTGGTGAAACCGATTCAGACTCAGATTCATCGGCCGATACAGATTCAGATGAGTGGGAGAGTGAAACTGAAGGAGAAATGGAAAATATTTAGAAGGTGATTTCTGTTATCATTTATTTATTTATTTTTCATTAAGATTCATTGCGAACTTTTCCACCTTTTAATTCATATATTACGTTGGTAAGGAATACCCCTAATCCTACTTAATTCATTTAATATTCAAAGAGAAAATATTAAAATGCATTAAAAATTTAGTGCAATCAATATACAGCATTTACACTAAAATGTCGTAGAAAATCCTCAGACCATTCCGCTCCCTCCAGATTGCAACACTGCAAAACATCATCGTCGCGGAGAAGGGAGTGGGGAAATGTAGGATTAGATGCGCAACAACTAGGCTGCAGCGTTCTGTTTACAAACTTTTTCACTTATAGGCGTACCCAGTTTTTTTAAGCGACAAAAATAATTTAAGTTTTTATTTATGTAATAGTATCAATTATCCGCTTCGCTGGGTTATTTTTTCCAAATTGTAATATATTCCGTTAGTCAGTCATTTTTTACTATTGCTAAAGCGCTCTTTGATATCGGTCATTTTCGATGATTTTTATATGTCTCCCTCTGCCGCAACTCGCATGGGTGAAATTAGATCTAAGCAGGATCAGAAGGGTCACTGTTCATCTCAGTGACGCCGAAAACTATGGATTCGACATTGATAGCGGTCGTTTTTGATTATTCTTATATAACTTCCCTTCCTCAAGTAGCGGACTAAATTTGGTTTCAAACGGAATCGAAAGTGTCACTATTCATATCAGCGACCCCGAAAACCAGCGCTGTAACTTAGATTTTTTCTGGGAGGGCAAGCATTAATATCTGGGCCTCCTAGAAAAAGTTGATTTCAGCCCTCCGGTAAAATTCGAAAATAGGCCCTTCTTTTCATCTTTATCTTACTCTTTGTGGGATCCAAGGGCCCGCACCCTCTGGGTCCGTTCCATACAAGACAAATTAATTAAGGAGACAATATTGACAAATCTCAAAGCCATACGATTAAATATTATTTCTGGGGTCCTTAATAGTAGACATGTTTTACTGAAATGGGCTCACGACTCATTTTTGTTTTATTTAACTTTTGTGTATTGTTTTGTTTATGTAATGTAATGAACTTGTTTGATGCTTCATTTATAATTTCATGTTCGTATCGTAAATAAAATAAGACAATTTTGTCTTAAAGTGGGCGCCCTTCAAACCGTGAGGAACTTCCCTGGAGGGGCAGTTACGCTCTCTGGCCCCTACAAGTTACAACCCCACCGAAAACTATGAATTCGACACTAATATTGGCCATTTTCGATTTTCTTCCTCTCCCCCCCAGGGTGCGGGACTGAATTTTTATTGAAACGGGATCGGAAGTGTTACTGTTCATCCAGCGACATCGAAACTTTGTACCGTATTGACGTTACGCATTTTTTCTTTCCTTATTTCTATTGAGACGGTTATGCAACCAGATATGCGATTTTAAAGCGCCATATCTGGCAATATTGGGAACTACTTGTTCTTGCTTTAGCCCTCTGGGTGACGTTAAGGTCATTCAGACTGAAATGACCAAAGTGGAGTGTTTGATTACAGAAGTTGGGAAAGTGTTTAAATCTTTTGCGAAAGTTGGATGGGCAAATCTAAAAAGTAAAATAGCATTGCGTTTGGAATACATAGAAAAGAAGTTATTCTTGGATTTCAAGTGAATTGCAGTTTGTTATTTATTAAAAGAATTATATTTAATAGTGATATTACCGTGAGAAGTTATATTGTCCAATATTAGCAAGTGTTCTTCTATCAAAGCGTATATGAGTGCACATATTACAATTTCCTTGGTGTAACATGATTAAGGTGAGTTTGTTTTTTGAATTACACGTACGTTTTGAAGAAATCAGCTTTATTGAGTAAAAGGATTAATATTAGAGGTAATAAGTCAATTATTTCGAACTATTGTAGCATTTAAGACGTTAATATTTGATTATCAATTATGCTAAGTGCTTGTTTAAATGGAACAGTCTACAGTTCTTGTTAGATGTTTGTAATGAGAAACTTTTCGTATCTTCTTTTTGGAATATATTTTAAGGAAGTTTATAAAGTTATTACTAAAGAGGACTTAAATATCTTATTATTTCAAAAATATACTTTTGCCTAAATTTATGGTTGCCCTGTGTTTGTTGTACAACTTTCTATACTCTGGAGTTGTCTTTCCATTGAAGATTATTACAAGAGGTACGTATATAGATGAATTTAATTTTTACGTTAAACATGTCCTAGACTATATTAGAATAGCTAGAGCCTCCACGAACGAGCTTCATATTTATAACGAGAGCACGTTACAACTTATAGATTCGATACTAATATTTTTAATTTTTGATCACTTTTATATATCTCCTCCCTCCCCGTCCTCCAAGTTACGGGGATGAATTTGTATTTAAACCGGATCGGAAGTGTCACTGTTCATCTCAGCGACCCCGAAAACTATGGATTCGACACTAATATCGGTCATTTTGGATAGTTTTTAAGTATCTCCAATGCTCCTCCTACCCTAAGTTGCACCGTCAAAGTGATATAATAAAAACCATGCCATGTCCGAACCTCATCTATGTTGAAATTTTCATCGAGATCGGTCGAGTGGTTTTATTATGATGAAGACACAAAGACAGTCACTTTTATTTTCATATTATATATATATTCCTGCTCCCCCTCCCATACGTTGCACCAAAGTGAAATGAAGTAACCACCCCAGGCCCGAACCTCATCTATGTTGAAAGTTTGATCGAAAACGGTCTGGTGGCTCAAGGGGTATTAAGCTTTATTCATTTTTATATATTTCCCCTCCACTAAGTTATATCATCAAACTGAAATAATAATAATAATAAAAAAACACCCTAGGCACCATTTGATCCAGATTGGCCATTTAGTTCAAGAGTAATTAAGTTTTATTTATTTTTTGTTATATCTCCCTTCCTCCCCCTCCCTAAGTTACACTATCAAAATGAATAGATAGAAACACTCCCACGCCCAAACCACACGAACATTGAAAATTTGATCAAGATCGTTTGTTGGTTCAAGCGATTAGGAGTTACAAATATAGTCACTTTCAATTTTATAATATAGATGTTTGAAAATCTATAGTAAATTCATGATATATCTATCATAGTCTGTGTTGTGTCTGCCCCCCTCCCAAGTTTTTACTTTCTAGATCCGCCAGTGCCCGCAACAGACAAACTCCCTTGACTCTGAATACAGTTTTCAGTCTTTTGAATTACGCACACTATTTTCAGTCAAATAGCTTTCAACTAAGTAGCTAAGACTCAAATAACAATATCATTCGTTAAGTGCAATATACTTTTTTTTTCTGTTAAATTTCGCGAATCAAAAACTAATTAATTACAGTTTACAAAGAAAGTTCTATGTAAGCATTGAACTTCACTGAGTCGAAAAGACCACTGCTAATAACGTTTCATTACTTTCTATTTATCCTTTCGACCTGAAACACACAATCAATCTTTTGATGGGATTTGTAGTTATTTATATTTAATTACATTAGATGTTTCTTTATGTTCTTTTGAATAGAACACAGCTTTTTTTTCTTTCTTTGTACACAAATTTATGTCAGAGCATATTTTTGCTTCTTTATTATGCATTGTAAAAGTTTTATGTATAATCAATTCATTGAAATGGCATTTTACTTTATTTTTTTTAAATAAACTTAAAATTTAATAAAATAAGAGAACTGACTCGTAGCTATATGCTTAAAACTCGGGTGCGGCACATCCAAGTTCAATTCCCAGTGAGGTCTTGAGTGGTTCGTATTCCATGTTAAACTGTAGGTCCTCGTCTCGTTAGGGGCCCACCTACGGGGGAATCCGATGAGAGCGGATCTCCCCAGATTTCGTGACTAAACATTACATTCGCACACTTTCTCAATAGAACTATTTTTTTAAACAGGAAATTGGGATTTGGAATTAGATTTCTGGGTTTCTGGCATCTATAGCCATGTTACCACATCACGTAATAGTGATGACGTTGCTTTGGTGGTAACACTATCCAATTAAAGGAAAGGAAGAAAGGATTGGGGAAGGAAAAAAGCAGCCTGTGGTCTCGTGTTAGGTACCATTCCAGCATTTGCCTGGTGTGAATTACGAAAACCTCACTCAGGGTGACAGACCTGAAAAGGCTTTTACACTTTTTCAAACCGATGTCCCCATCGGTAATTGAGTCTGGAACTGCTCGCACCAAAGACGAGAATATTAGGAACTACGCTAAGCAGGGCACTGTTTAACAACAGAATTTTCATATCTGTAATTTCTTGCTCTGTATCTTCATAATATCATTGTGGCATTGGGGTTTTATATTTCCCATCTAAATGTACTAAAAGTCTTCCACCTATTAAAAAAAACGAACAATGTATTAAATAAAAAATTTTTGATGCAAAAAAAAAAAAAATGTGATCAAAATTATGGAACAAGTTTTCCTAGTCGGATTATGTTAAACATTAGTAATTAATTATTTTTCATAGTAGCTTATGAAAAACAATTGTAGCAGATATGTTTTACTAGACATAGGTACAATAAAATGTCAGACAGGTAAAAAAAAATATTAATGTAGCATGAAAATTTGATCCTATACATCATCTGCACCATTTCCGTTATAGAAACAAGCTAGTTCTATCATATTTTTTCCTAAAGTATAGGTGGAAGTATTTTAGAATTACTTATTGTCTTTTTGGGTACAGAATATTTCCCGTTCAATACTACATAGACGTAGCGACTTGTACTATTATTGGACATCTCCCGAAAACTTGCGTCCCTGCCAACAAAAATTTTTGGGTGCACGCCTGCCTTGAATTTCCTCACGGTACGGTTTTAGTAAGTTGGTCAGTTTTATTAACACACACATATTTTTAACTTTGTTATGACCATAAAAAAAGAATATAAAACTGTGTCAATACTTCAAATATTGATTTTTACTTTTCCGTAGTTTTAGCTCTCTTACAAAGGACGTACACTGATAGAAATTTCGGAGAGGATTTGCAGTAAGTAAATGTATTCATGATCAAACGTCTAAGCATTTGTCGTTCTAGAAGCAAAATGCTGTAACCCTGCTAGTAGCACACAAACATTCAGCTAGTACGATAGAAGTATTATTATACACGTTGATTATAATGAAAGTGCCACCATTCATGGCGGTCGAACTCGAGCTGTAACCAACGTATTACATTGAAATTTGGTAAATATGTTAATGAGACCATGCGGAAGCGAATTACACTGAAAAAAAAAAATAGTTCCAGTTTCCGCCACCAAGCGAAAATGGGGCGCTCTACAGGTAATTGATGGTATAATGTACAGAGATAGATATTATACAATTATTTTTTTTTTCTAACAAACTATTTAAACTGTTTAAAATTGGAATAGCTACAGTAGCAAAAATACATGAAATTAATACACTTATAAATAAACATGTCAACGTACTTTATAGAAATTCATAAAACATTTTGTCGCAATAATTCATAGGTTTGAAATGACATATATATATATAATCTAAATACGGCAATTTCTGTGAGATAATATATGTTTTGCACATTCGAACCAACGGTAAATTGCTGTAAGCTCCGTTCTAGGTGTATGATATAATAATAAGTATTTCTGTCGAGTATTTGCCATTTTTGTGTTAAATTTTAATAGACCTAAATACTAACTGTCATTGTATATACCTTTAACCAGTTTGTATAAAAATATTTGGTCATTTATTTTTTATCAAGTAGATAATTTGGTATAACAGAATTTATTTAACAAATGTTGATATGGTATTCTTTGTCTTATAGGTGAGACTTGATATATTTGGAAATATAAGTAACGTAGAAAACGTTTCTGAATGCTTCTATTTTGTTGGAATGGGAAAAGGCAAAGCGAGCGGAAGGCAAAGCGAGACAGTTATCCGCGAGCGGATGATCCACGACACGGATTATTCGCGAGTGCAACGAAAAATTAACCGTGCTGCATTTGCGCTCAATTTTTTTTTTCTTCATAAGTAGTCTCTCCGGACTAACACTCCCCGTGCAAATTAGTACTGTATGTTCTAAAACGTAAAAAATAATTGCATTGTAAAAATCCGTATTTCCAGCCATAGTGCTCGTTAACCGATTGTCGTAAGGTATGAAAAACGGGAATTGGAAAGAGTGATTTGCGTGGTAGTAAATTACATTTATTGTTCAGTGCGGAGTGTGAGTTTGCGGGCGACTACTTGAGGTTTAATTACGAACCTTTAAAAAAATAAGGGAAGCCAAAACCAAGAAATACAATAGGCCCTACAGTGCGAAGGTCGAAAATTACTGACAGGTTTATTGTGTATCGTAATCTTATAAGCCTTCTCGGAGTTCGTAGATGAATGGCAGTCTGCTCCTCTTTTGTTTCGGTCATGGCCTTCACCTTTCCTGATTACTGGCCTTGACGACCCGAGCAATACATAGGGTCGGATTTCCCAATGGGCCCAGTAGGCCCGGGCCTATGGGCGCAAGGTCCCAGGGGGCGCACGGCCGAGAGAAAAAAATAAAAAATATCTAGAAATAAAAATAAATAGCCATAACGACATATTTTTTGAATTGATTAAAAAAAATCAGGCTAATAAAGCATTCTGATTTTGAAGTTTAATGGAACAAATAATTGTTGGTAAAATTAAACTATTTTTCAACATTATGCATCAACTTCATTACAACATTGATCTCAAACACGGGAGAACTGGCTGTAATTTTTTAATAAAAGTTTTTAGGAAAGTAACTTTAACAAGACTAGGGGGCGGAAGAAATTATTGGGCCTAGGGGCGCCAAAATGCTAAATCCGGCCCTGGCAATACAAACAATAAAACATAATATTTATGCAGAAACACTGTATTTTTCGTGTTTTACCTAATTTTTAGTCTTGTTTAGGATTATCCGTGATGTTCGCTATCTACGGTGCCCTTGCCACTCAATTCCGTGGATAATCGGGGTTTTACTGTATGTTCTATGAAATTATATTCATTAGTCACAGCACAAGCTACAACCAAAATAGCATGGATATACGCCCGAATGATAAATCGTTAGAAAGTAATCAAAACTAGTAGCTATGTTGACAGTAGGTACGTGTACACATCAAAAAAGAATTATAAATTAAAATAGATCCCAGAAAGGACATGTATTAAATGAAATTATTTCATTAAATTGGAGTTTTAAACACGTGATGGAAACCTAGCGCCATCTTGTTCCGAACTACCAGTGTTTCTAACTACTAAACCATATTTGCACAGGCTATCTTCCATCTCAAGTGATTCACACGGAATCCATAATCGATCGAGCATGTGTCTAGAACTATAAGTCTTCCCACACAACTTCCACGTTTATTCTTACCGTACAACAGTTACAATATAGTAATATAAACAACATTAGAAAATAAGAAACTATATATTATATTTTCAAAATACAATATTAGCAATGTCTTTGCAAAGCATATAAATTATATTTAAATAAAAATAAGTTATGTTGGCTTCAAACCTGAAAACGAAGAAACAATGTTATTAAATTATACCAATCAGGTTTTCGATAAGACAAGCTTCGTCGTGGATAAGATGTTAGCGTTGGATTCCAGGCGAGAGCTTATTTGGTTCTAATCCGACGTTAAAACTGTAGGTCCACGTCTCACATAGCTTCGCTGCTGAAAGGGACACTAAACTCAAAATCAATTCAAGTCAATGTTTTCGATAGAATTTACGCATGCCTACTATGTAGAGCAATGCTGCCAATTTCGCAGAAAAATTCCTTAAATCTAGGAGATTTGACTTACCTAGGTAGCGACAAAAAAATCATGCTTTAGATTGGCAACCCTTTTACTAATTTTTAAATGATATAATTTAGCGACTTAAGCCTTCTATATACTATGAGATAAATCCTAGGAAATGTCTTCGGATTTATCTCAAGAAAAATGTTAGGACATATCTCATAACCATTTTGTGTCATATAGGCCTACTTAAAGATTTTTCCACGGGGATAGTGTTATATAATACAAAGTACAAAATCATTGAATTCCTATGCTAACTACACTACTCATACTACTGATATTCATACCAGGCACTATATTGTTAAATTGCACACCTTTAGTAAAAGCATAAAAATCAAAAGATAAATTAGTAAAATATACCTAATCAGTCCCTGCACCACTCTTCATTTTGTCGAGTTTTTTTTTTTTTTTTTTTTTTTGTTTGTTTTCAGTTTCTCTCACCTGATGTTGCTTAAATCGAAATCTTATGATTTTTTCTCGAAATAGAGCGTGCTCTAAACAAGAGAAATCTCATAGAATCGTTCACAACATAGGATATGACATGCGATGTGATGACATACACATACAGATTTTGACTCTAGAAAAAATCGTAAGAGATTTCCTAGGATTTATCTCATAGTATATAGCGGGCCTTGCTTACAAATCTAGCTACTTTTGTGCTGCGAACTTATCCTCCTATACTCAAGCACTTTTAGTTCGAAGCAGTTCTGCCATATGTGTCTTTATCATTTTGTTTCTTTTAATTAACGGAAGCGACATATATTTTTCAAGTCTAAATCTTCACAATCAAGGTTTTCTTTTCTTTAGTTGAGCAGATTTAGGGTAGAATCATAACATGGTAGTGTAAAATTCTTTCTTGCTTTTTAATATGAAATGGGATGTCCGCTTTCAGATTTCGAGTGATACCATCTTGGCATCCTTGGGCAATTTTCAGCACGATGTTGCTGTTTTACCTATCTAATCTACGTATTAAATTGTAATGGATGACTTAGAATTTTCATAACTTAGTAACCATAGGGGAGTGTTTTGTTTGTCAGAGTCTTAAATAACGAAACCGATATTTAAACCCATCACCTATTATTATAAGTAATAGACTTACAAAATATTTTACAAAGTTCTGGAAAGTCTGCAAATGGTTTCGGAGTTCAATAAAGAACCTCGGCACATGAAAATTGAATTGGAATAAAGGCTCAATTGTCCTTAGCTTGTAATGGCCTTAGACAGGTTTCGAGGGTAACACGTATGGCAAGATAGCCCCCCCCCCCCACTTTAGAAAATTGAAACAATGACTAGGTCATTCCTTTGTACTACGCTTGTACCGTTTGTACCGAAAATATTTTTGTTTGTACCATTTTCCTTATAGGGTTACTTAAGAGGTCAACTGGCGAGGGGGCTATCTTGGCGCCAAGATAGGCCCTCGTATTATAGCACAAAAAATTGAAATACACCATTTGAAAGCAAATCGTTTGTATCGAAAAAGTCTTGTTTGTACCCTGATAGTTTTTGAGAAAGAGGGGCGGATGACATTTGGGATGCTATCCCCCCAGTTGACCTCTCAAGTAACCCTATAAGGAAAATGGTACAAACAAAAATATTTTCGGTACAAACGGTACAAATGTAGTACAAAGGAATGACCTAGTCATTGTTTCAATTTTCTAAAGATGGGGGGCTATCTTGCCATTCGTAGGGTAACTCCTACGCTTAAAGCATCTCAGGAGTAAATGATTAAAGGATATCTCCTTCGCTCAAAGTATCCTCGGGAGATAGTTAATGGAATTCTCAGTAGCTCATTTTAGACTCGGGAGAAGGTGATTAAAGAATATATCTCCAGCAGCCTGTGGAGATGGTTTCAAAGGAATTCTCCATAGCCCATAGCGGCCAAGGAGGAAGGTATTGGTAGGTGAATAATCAGCGATAGACTAATAGTTTCCTCTTCTCGAGGGTCTTCTTTTATAGACCTGTTTTTGAAGGGAGGATCATGAGGAGAAGCTCGGTTTACTTCGTACCTTTTCCGATTCCTCTTCGTGTCTTCGTGATGGTCTTCATCCGTCGTCTGCTATTCTTTATATTTGAACGTAATAACACGTGATCGTAGTAAAAGCATGTGTTCGTAATTAAAAAAAAATGAGGTTCCTGTGCCTGAGGGTATGGAATACACATAAGGAACACGATGTTTACTAAGCTGTATGTAGTCAAACTTTTTCCACACTTTAAAATATTTTGGTGGTCATTGTAGGTATGTTGACGGTACAGTGAAGACATAATTCAGAAAAAAAATCATTTAAAATTGCACTTTAATAATTTTCCATGAACAAAGTATTGAATCACATTAGATCAAACTAAAAGAACTGAGTGCGATATATATATATATATATATATATATATATATATATATATATATTAATAACCCTTTAACCACTAGACCGATCTAAATCAAATTTGTAAAACTTGTAAAAACCGTAATTAACCAACTTCAATATGTGTGTGTTTACGCGTACCTCCAAAATATTTAATCAATTTGGACCGAGATGAAGGAAATTCAAAGATAAATAAGTGCTGGTAAACATTCATATGTAAATATGTGTTCCAAGTCTGTGCCAAGCTTAAGTAATTAATGTATCATGAAAGCACCATCCAAACCAATATTATATTAGGTATTAACCCTCAACATGCTAAGCATAAGTCATGAGCGTTACTTACCAAGCTGAGATCTTCTACGAATCCCATGCTTTAAAAAAAAACCAACCTAGTAGTGAAGAAGGTAACTCAAATTAATTTATTTGGATGCCTAGAAGTACAAGCATTTGTGACATCAGATATTGTTTCTTTCAACAGTATTCAGTTCCTCATTAAATTTTATACTTCTGTGTTCAACTGTATTCAGTTCCTCATAAAATTTTATACTTTTGTGTTTGTAAATCTGATGCCATCATTTTAACAACGGATTTTTTAAATTTTTTATTTGTTTATTATTATATTAATTATCACATACATATTATTAACACTAACACATATATTACTAACAGTCATACATAATACTAATACGGACACACATATTACTAATACTGACATACAAATTACTAATAGTGAAACGTATATTACAAATAGTGGTATACATATTACCAACAGTGACATATATTACAGTGACAAACATGTAATTAATACTGACACGCATATTACTAGTAGTAACATTCCTATTACTAATAGTCACACACGTATTACTAATAGTGACATTCATATTACTAATAGTGACATATATATTACTAACGCAACACACATGTTACTAATAGTGACATATATATTACTAGTAGTGATACACACATATTACTAACGATAACACACATGTTACTAATAGTGACACATATTACTAACAGTAGCACACATATTACTAATAGTGACATACATACTACTAACGATAACACACATATTACTAATAGTGGCATACATATTACTAACGCGACACACATGTTACTAATAATGACATACGTATTACTAACGGTGAGACATATATTACTGATAGTAACATACATATTACTAACAGTGACACCTGTTACTAATAGTGACATACATATTACTAACAGTGATACACATATTACTAAATGATACACATAATACAGTGACACGCATATTACTAATAGTGATACAAATAAAAGTTTCAGTGACACACATATTGGTCATAGTGATACACATATTACTAACAGTGATACAAATTAATAATAGTGGCAAATATTATTAATAATAATACACATATGACTAAGTGACACACATAGTGAGACACAGATATTACTAATAGATACATATACGTATTACTAACAGTAAAAGATATTACCAATAATGACACACACACACAGTAATAAAAGTGACACACATTACAGCAGTGGTGAGTATACTTAAAACTAATAAATTTTCCATGTATTTCAACTAGTTTTCATAACTATTGTTCTTTTATCACGATTAAATTAAATACAATTATAGAGCATTTCGAAACGAAGAAAAAACATAGTAGTGGCAGTTAGAAAGGAAGGGAGCTACATACATATCTATTTACGTTTGAAGGAAGAAACATAGGTACAAAAGTTGTAAACAAATATGTGCAAATATATTACATTGAAGCAAAGAGAAACTCAATTACCGTATAATCTGCGATGTTTCAAATTCCATATTGGTAGACACAAAATTTAGAAAGTATTGTGTCTGTGATATTTGTCTCTTTCATGCCACTTTACCACAACAGTCGAAGTTGATTAAAATTCATTTTCTGAGTAGTTTGTAATTTAGTTTCAAGCAGTCAATATTCGTCCTTAGACACAAAGAGAGAAACAGAGAGAAAGAGAGAGAGAGAGAGAGAATTTTAATTGTATTTGAATGAATGCATCAGTTAATGTCTATGAAATATGGATGTCTGCACTCGAGATTGACACGCATAAATGTATTCTGCAAGTTGTTTAGCAATTCTCTCTTCATAATAGAGACAAATTAAAGGGATTCTGATTTCCCTTTAAAATAGTTTACTGGGATATAAACTTTCTTTTGTGATAGAAGTAGGGCAACCTTTTGAATATATATTTTCTCTGCGTTTAACATTCAGGGATCCAGAGTCAACTAGTCGGCTTCAGACGCTTATTACCTTTGGGATAATGTGTAATTAGCACATCGGATCCCCTAGTCGTTATAGACCGGAGTTCCGCTACCTCATTTTTTCCAGTAGCTCCACAATTGTATCAAAGATGCTGGATGCACACTAATCATATCCTTTACAGAGTACGAACTGTCATCCATTTTTCCTCGAAACAGGCACGACACTGTTTGTCCAACCTGACCTCACAAGCAATGGTATTCCATTGCAGCTAAAGCGTAGGCATTTTCTCTTATGGTCATCTATATTTCCTCAGAATAGACACTACACTGTTTGTCTTAGCTGATCTCACTAGAAACGGTATTTCGGTACATCTAAGGCGTAGGTATTTTCTCGTATGGCCACCTATATTTCCTCGGAACAGACACGAAATGTTTGTATTAGCTGATCTCACAAGAAACGGTATTCCCGTACAGCTAAAGCGTAGGCATTTTTCTTACGGTCACAATATTTCCTCACAACAGACACGACATTGTTTGTCTTAGCTGATTTCATAAGAAACGTTATTCCAGAGCAGATAAAGCGTACATGTTTTTTTCTTACGGTCACCCATATTTCCTCAGAACATGAGCAATACTGTTTGTCTTAGCTGATCATACGAGAAACGGTATTCCAGTGCAGCTAAAGCGTAGGCATTTTTCTTATGTAAACATAGTTCAATTTGATTGTTCAGTAGCGTAGGAGATCAAGTTTTGATTTCCGTTTGGTGCTCAGGTGATTTGATACCAAGGTAAGAGATAGGTTCATGTCCGATATGACAGTAACTCCAAACTTGAAATAAACCCAACGAAAAATAAATTTAACCCTCAAAGAAGTACATACTTATACTTTTAAAGAGGAAATAAGTGTTGTAGGAGAATGTACATTTTTCTCACAATTGTACAATACCTGAGAAAAAGCAAGGAGATACTAATATTCTATTGAATTAGGCAATCTTCGATTCATGAATACCAAATACAGTACCGAGCACTGTAGATGAATAGTTAATATTGTTACCTCAAATCTATGTACACATAGAAATGGGTCTCAACCACTACTTTTCTCAAAACTATTATAACCGTTGTTTGTTTATACCTCAACAAATTACCCAAGATAGGTCCCATGGTCTAAGTTAGACTCAATTTCAAGTTTCCTCGTGCTCATATAGTAACCATACCTGTCTTCAGCGCGAGAGGCCCGACTTCCATCCCAGGCGGGAGTTGGGAATGTGAATTGGATTGCACATTGTGCTGGAGATTCACGCCTCATACAACTTGAGAGTTGAAACGGACGCTAAACTCTAATGCAATGCCAGGAAATCAATCTTAAGTTCCGAGATGTTGAAGAGAATCATGGAAACGAAAATGAACACAACTTTTTTCCAATAATTTATAAGTACATATTTTACTAAGCAACTCTATAACCTATGGAACCCGAAGGTTAATGTCGCGTTTATGAAAACTCTCCATTGACTTCTGTCCTTAACCAACTGGATCCAGTTTCTACTTTGTATTCCTATTTCTACGAAATCCACCTTACAAAGGGAACCTCTAAAAAATAGTTGTTTTCGTAAGCAGTTTTTATGGCCGTGTGATTACATAATTGAACTAACTGGATGCATATAACTACAGAAAACTATCCCAGAAAGAATAGTGTCAGTGCATATGTCGCTCAGTGACGCTCCTAGATATATCTGGCTTCTTCTCCCTTCAGATCAGCCTGTGTTAGGACGGGCAGTCTCTGCGTCTTGCATCCAAATCAAGCCATCTGTAATATGAATGATATCCTTTAGCTTCGTGTTTCAAGCATCGGTTCTGCAAAAACGTTTCCTTCTTTGTAGCTACTGTGTTTCGTCAATTCAAGTTTTTAGAACATCTACAGGGAGGAATACCCCGTTATGGAATGACGAGGAAATGTACGGCAGCTACTCCGAATTTCGTCCTCTTGGTGTTATGCTTTTGAATCATGAGTCATTTTTCTTTTCCTCTTCAGATATATTACTTTGACTCTCCTGAGTTCTGAGAAACACGGTTATTTAAGGGAAGCCACTGAATGTCTTCTTCCGTCTTTTTTGAGGTCTTTCTAAAGGTTATCTATTTGTCGACATGTGGTAACAGGAAGTCTTTATTTTTTTCTGAAATCGTTTGATGGCTGAAGTTAGAGGTTTCGTCCGTAAACTGGAAAAGGAAAGATTCCACACAAGATTGGGGAAACAAAAAAATAAAAATAAAAATAAAAATAAAAATAAAAATAAAAATAAAAATAAAAATAAAAATAAAAATAAAAAATAAAAATAAAAATAAATAATAAATAATAAAATAAAAATAAAAAAGGAACAGGGAAGTCTCTTGATTTTATTGACAATAACAGCTGAAATATAACGCGTAATAAATAATCCATTTTATGGAGAGAGGTTTTTAAAAACAAAGAAATTTCAACAGACTTACAACGAAGTAATAACATTATATAGATTGTGATATATGGCTCATAATCGTATGATCTGTAAGTATTTAATATCGTAATTCCGAAATATTTTATATGTATAGATTTTTTTTTAAAAAGTCAACACTGCAAGTACATATTATTATTATTATGATTATTATTATTATTATTATTATTATTATTATTATTATTATTATTATTATTATTATTATTATTATCCATAAAATACGAGTGGGGTACGGCAAACTACAAAATATTTACCTGATTTTCCATAACAATTTGAAAGTAGTTAATGAAACTATCTGATAAATGTGTCTTAATTTATAAAAGGGGGGCGTGGTGGCTCAGTGGAGCATTTACCTCCGGTGCTTGGGTCCCTGGTTCGATCCCAGCTCGCGCCGTGTGGACTTTGTGGTGGACAAACACCGTGCTCACGGGTTCTCCCGGGGTTCTTCCGTTTCCTCCCACTTTCTTCATTCCACCATTTCATTCATCTCTCATCATCACTGTCTCCTTTAGCCTAACCGACATAATCGTGGGACGTTAAACTTAAAGATTTCATTTCATTTTTGCACTCAAGAATATTGCTAACTGTACTGAAAGGAGGAGGGCGTGGTGGCTCAGTGGTAGAGAGCTTAACTTTGGTGTGAAGGGTTCCTGGTTCGATTCCCGACCAAGTAAGTTTGTATTAGACAATATCATGTCCCTTGGTTCTCTTAGGGTACTCCTCTTTCCTTCCACATTCTCATTCTATCAACACTTGCCTTAATCATCAGTCTCCCTTATGCCTAGCAGGTAATCGTGGGACGTTAAACTTAAAGAGTTCAGTTCAGTTCATTTCGTAGATTTCAAAATATTTCACATATAGAGAAAGTATGAATAATGTTTTTTGGAAGGTGAGATCGGAAGAATTTTCATTAAGTTTCTACCACCAAGGTACCAAATTGATTCACACTATAAATTTATTAAGTGGCTAATTGGAAAATGTTTAAATACAAAATATAAAATTATAGCGTGTGTATATTATGTTCATCCAATTCTTGATGTATCCAAAGTTTATTACGTAATATTCTACAAGAAAAAGTATTGCTACAATATAGAATGATAATACACAGCAATTCAATAAGATGTTACTATTTTCTCGTAGCTTGGGGTCCAAGGTTCGATCCCAGCTCGCGCCGTGTAGACTTTGTGGTGGACGAACACTGTACTCGTGGGTTTTCTCGGGGTTCTCCCTTTTCCTCCCACTTTCTTCATTCCACCATTCCATTCATTTCTCATAATCACCGTCTCCTTTAGCCTAATCGGCAATAACCGTGGGACGTAAAACTCAAAGATTTAATTTCATTTCATTTTACTTTCTCGTCTCAATGGTAGACATATTATAAAAGTATTATTATCGATTTAGTGGAACATGTTTTTTTTTTTTTTCATTTCCTGCATAACACAGATCCTCTTTATTTTCATGTGAAGTTTTCTCCTGTTTTCTGGAATGTTTAGAACTCAAAATTTTGAAATTTGTATTTTGCAAAAAGAGAAAGAAAAAATGAAATTAAATCTTTTAGTTTTACATCCCACGATTATGTCGTGTAGGCTAAAGGGAGGGTGATGATGAGAAATGAATTCAATGGTGTAATGAAGAAAGTGGGAGAACCTCGAGTAAATCCTCTCACATGGTGTTTGTCCACGACAAAAATCCACTTTGCGAGAACTGGAATCGAACCAACAACACCATGCACCAGAGGTGAATGTTCAACCACTATGTCACCGCGACCTTAGAAAAGAGTGATTACTCCTTAAATTAACAATTTGGAGTAAATACATGAAACAAATCTGCTACCCGTTAAGTACATGCAATGCAAGCTAAGGTTTTAAGAATCAACGAAAGATAAATTTCTTCCGCACTCAGAACTAATGATTCATTAAGAATACTATTTTAAAAATAACAAATTTAGTCATATTTAAACATTTGAAAAATCGATAACTCAAGTAATTTGTCGAAATAATAATTCATAGTTTCGTAGTATAACAAGTGTAACCAATCTTAGAAATCGACTTGTTAATCCGACCATTTGGTGCGGAATGTTTAACCACTTGCCGCATGCAGAGCCATATATGGCACATACCCTTTTTTTACTTTAGCTTTTTTGTGATTTATCAAAGGCATCAAATGACTGTTTTGTCTGCTGTGTGAGATATTGACGTGTATGAATAAGAGATTTTGGTGTCATCTGGCATGTTCTTTGTGAGTTGTAAGTGTGTCATATATGGCACCTACTTATTTCTCATCGAAATTAAGTGGAAAATCAAAAATTCAAATTTTAATTCATTTTTCAAGTTCCCATATGAGGATTTCCAATACTGATTACTTTTTTCACTAAAAGAAAAAAAATCATGCAGAAAGGGGCTAAGCAATAGCCTTTCCTTATTTCTTCTAGATATGCTATATCAGTTTATTACTATGATAGAAAACATGATAACCAGATTTTTTTAGTTATTATTGTGTGGTTTCAGAACGATTTTGCATTTATATTTAGAAACTTTTACAATTTTTGTTTCAGATTTTTGGCTTCAAACCAACTCGATGTGTTAGAAGATAACACTTTCTTCAATCTAACGAAGTTATTACACCTGTAAGTACATTTGCTTCTTTATTACAAAATAATTAATATTAATAATAGATTGGATTATAATTAATACAAATTATTCACAACATATTCTAAATAAAACAAAATATGTATCTTGTTTCCGAATGCTACTTGGGTAAGTTTGCTGAGTGTGCAAAAGCGTAAGTTATCACGAACAATATAAAGTTATAGTGGTAAGTGTTTATGGTTGCGATTCATTCAAAATGAGATTTCTACATATTTTTTTTAAAAATTGGGGCAGCGGTGGCTCAGTGGTAAAGCGTTCACCTCTGGTGCTTGGGGTCCCGGGTTCGATCCCAGCCCCCACCAAGTGAACTTTGTACTGGACAAACACCGTGCTCGTGGGTTTTTTCGGGGTTCTCCCGTTTCCTCCCACTTCCTTCATTCCACGATTTCATTCATTTCTTATCATCACCGTCTCTTTTAGCCTAACCGTGGGACGTAAAACTAAAAAATTTCATTTCATTTTTTTCTTTTGAAATTGTTCTTGTTCAGTTTTCTTTCTTTTCCAGTCATTATGAAGATATACGGTAAAAACTAGGAAGAAAATGGCACGAAAAAAGTATTGAAATGAAATGATTTTTTTTAGTTTTACGTCCCACTCTTACGCCGGCTAGGCTAAAGGAGAAACGGTGATGATGAGAAATGAATGAAATGGTGGAATGAAACAAGTGGGAAGAAACGCGAGAAGCCCGAGGAAACCCACGCACAAGATATTTGTCTACTACAAAGTTCACTTGGTGGGAACAGAGTTTGAACCCGGGACCCCATGCGCCAGAGAAAAGAAGTATTGAGTGTGATAAATTTTTAACATTATCACGTTTACTAGCAGGGAAACATAAAAAATTAATAAATTTATTTTTATTTAAAAATTGGAAAATGAAAAATACAATTTGTTAAACATAGTTTATTTTTGTGTACGTATATTAAATACTGTAGAAAGAAGAGGAATAGCATTTTTTAGCTTTTAGTAGCTAAATTCGAAGTAAAAATTAGTTTTTTTAGAAAGTGGAGTTTTGCGAACACCAATTATATAAACTAAAAGAGTGTGGGTTAAGGGTTTTCACTACAACGAAATTAAGCTACCGCTAATTTTAGAGTTTTTTCTGTAATATCTTGAAAACAAATAAAAAAATATTGGACAAGCAGAAACGTAGTGAACTAGACAATACGATTTTGCATGTGACACCTTTACCACAACGCACCTATCTGCTTTTGGTGTGCCGCTATTTACAGAACCCGCAAAAAATGCTAAATATATCGACAGTTGTAAATCGAAAGCAAATACATGAGTTGTTATAACGCTATCATATGCAAAATAATATTGTCTACTTTACTACGTTTTTGCTCTTTGAATATTATAATTTGTTTTAAAAATGTTACAGAAACAACTCCAAAATTAGCGGCAGTTTAATTTCGCTGTAGTGAAGACCCTTAAAAGGTTTAACTTTTGACACTTAAGTCTATGTGTAATTACTAATTTTGAAAATTAGAGTAGAGTCGTGTAATTACGAAACTACAATTTTCAAAATTATTCTGAAGCTAAACTTTAATTATTTTACTATCCATCCACGTCAAGAGGCTTTCACACAAAATGAATTAATTTCAACTCCGTACATTCCAAGACGGCTCCATGCACTAACTCTTGTGTGCCACCTACCATCACTCCTATCCGAGAGATCGTGAGTTCATTTATAAACCTTAGGCACTCTGCCAGTAGCAGTTTGGGCCACCAAGAAAAGGAGAAGACAACAGCGTTTTCCATCACAGAGGACGGAGGAGGAAGTTTGCAAATAAAGTATCTGCAATCCCTCAAAAAACATGTGAAGAGACGTTTATAATAAAATCCCCTAAGACAAATATTATGATTAGTGAGCGAAATGTATAAGTTTCCGTTTGCGTATACTTTATAAAGCTGGGACCAAACCAAGCGGCCTGTATAGGTAATCATTGGAATATGGTTTTCTAAATTCTAAAAATAAAGTTTTTCTCATAAATTACTGCTAAATGACCTATGGAGTATCTAGCTATCATTTTATTTAACCTTAATTAAGTTAATTAATTATGTTTTAAATAAAACGTAACAACTACTTCACAACTTTAACATTAAGTATCTAAATGCTCTTTCAAACAAATCTTTAAATCTCCATTTATAATGTAATCCTCTATATAGGACATTCCCATAACCTCGTTATTCAAATAATATAAATAAACGCTCATTATCAAAAAAGAATTAAATTGTGTATCTAATATTTCTTAAAACAATTATCTTGTCAACAACGTTGCTATATTAGGCACATTACCTTATTTAATTTAATTAAATGAGTGTAAATATGTCATTTGAAAATTTAAATGCGATGATATAACACAAAATTGTAGTTTTTCGTAAATGGAAAAAATGTATCGAGGGAAAATATGCAATGATGTACTATTACCAATGAGTACCCATTGAAAAGCTCATCTTGAGACATTCCATATATATGAAAGCTTGAATTGTCTGATGTTATAGTAACTATACTAATAACACAAAATATACAAATTCAACAGTGCGATTATGTTAGTTTGTTTTAAGAATTGCAGTAGAACAGTAGACTGATGGGAGTAACTTTCATTTATAAGTACATGATACGAGGCACGTCCAGAAACTAAGTTCCGTTTGGTAATAAAATTAAATTGTGTATAGATACAGAAAAAATATTTATTGCACAAAATTCTACAAAACTCTTAAACTACTTTTCCACATAACAGCCGAAATTTTGCAGGCATTTGTCATAGCGTGGCACAAGGTTTTGTATACCTTCTTCATAGAAATTTGCCGCCTGTGTCTTCAACCAGTTGGAAACAGTTTCTTTCAGCTCGTCGTCATTGTTGAAGTGTTGATCGTGAGATTTGGGGAAATTCCATACCGAGAGCACTAATTGTAAACCTGCGGTTTTCCTGGATCTTGTCATCAATCGCGTGAACCAGTTCTTCTGTAACCAAAGATGGACGCCCACTTCGTTCTTCATCGTGCACGTCACTACGTCCTTCATTGAATTGTTGGACCCATCTTCTCACCATTGAATCACTCATCGCATTTTGTCCGTAAACATCGTAAATTTGCCGATAAATTTCACTTGGTTTCACTTTCTTCGCATTCAGAAAACGAATCACCGCTCTGATTTCACAAGCGGCGTGATTTTCAATCAACACCGATATTGTAAACAAGCACAACAAAGCGTACGTGACTGACAGCGATCTCCAAATGGCGCACGTTTCTTCTCCTTGATACAGAGCGTCTACTGCGCATGTGCGGAACTGCGATCGCAGCGCTGCAGCGGAGATAAATTTAAACGGAACTTACTTTCTGGACGTGCTACATATTTCTTGAAATTCACCCAAACAATTGTATTATCCCAATTCTCCCGCCATATGATGCTATTAGTGCACCTCATTTTTCTCTTAATACGCCTCTGATAATTTTGTAATAGGAACCGGTAAGTGAAGAAGACAAAGAACTTACGATATTGGGAATCTTTTTTTGAAATCAACAACTTAGAGACGTAAGGAATGCGAAAAGTGAAGGAATATTTTAAATCGGACGAACCGTTTGGGCTGTACACTTTCTATGCTCCCAAAGTTAAATGAAAATACAATGTTGCCATTTACCTGGACCCACAACATAAGTGAATGAAGTTATTGTCTTTTCGCTAACGTGTCAATGCCCAGCCCCCATTTCAAACATGCCTCCATTCACCATACTCTTACTTAGCGCAAAAGACAGTTAACTTTATTCAGTTATGTTGTGGGTCCAGATAAATGGCAACGTTGCATTTTCATTTAACACAGGGCTCATAAGGAATGTATAGCGTAAACGCCCCGACCGATTTAAACAATTCCTTCATTTTAGATTGAAAACATCATATTTGGAGACGGTTTCTCCTCTGACTCTGATAGTAACAAACTTAGCCTATGTCAGGGGACATTTGAGACACCCTATATTGTAATATCCTATGTAATGTTGTAAACAAACAATTCCACACACCAGTGTTTACAAGCACCACCACGTGGTTCGGTAAAAAGATCTCCCACCAGATGGATCTACAGTCACATGCAGACGACGGCTTCTGGCCCTTCCCACGGAGCAGAAGACGACATCGGAACAACAGCGCCATCGCCACCCAAAGGACCCTATAAATTGGATGGACGAAGACAACTCGATACCAGTTTTCTGGTGACCCTCCTCTAGTCTGCTACGGGACTCTTGGAGTAACCTAACCCCAGGTCTCTAGTCTGCTACGGGACTACGCCTATCTTATCTCCTGGCTTAGCCTGTTACGGGGCTCTGTCTGGGAATCCTAACCTCAGCCGCTTAGCCTGCTACGAGGGTCTGTTGGTCACTTAACCCGTCTCTGCTTGTTAATTGGTTCCTTAATTCCCCTCTGCTTAGCCTGCTACGGGGCTCTGTTGGCCACTTAACCCGCCTCTGCTTGTTAATTGGTTCCTTAATTCCCCTCTGCTTAGCCTGCTACGGGGCTCTGTGGAAATCCTGTCTGCGACCTTAGGATCAAAGACTACCTATTTCTAACCTTTCATAGTTTAGAGATTATTTTGTATAGTATTTTGTGAAAATACTCTTATAGTAGAAGCTTTTATAATAAAACTGGTAGTGGGAGTCGATTCCGGACTCATTAAATGCTCTACCTACAAAACCTATATGAGACAAGGTTTTACAATATATATAAGAGAAATTAGACCTTTCCGTCTTCTGCTGTACAAAACTTTCAACATCTGGTTGTTTCTACTCCATCTGTTCTCCTGCAATATATGACTCGTTTCCTTGATGCTTAATCGTTGAATGTGAAATCATGCAAGAGGAACTCCCACGTTTAAATGGAACAATTTTATTGTTGTTCAATAAAGGTTAAGTGGTCTTCTTTTTGAACTCTCTGGTGAAGTTTTCATGCAAAGAAAATCTTCATAGTTAACACAACTAGGAACACACATATATGTTTGCTTCATTTACTTCAAATAAACTTATTTTCTTTCTAGGAAGAACACCCACGCCACGTATATCTATAAAAATGAAAGTTACTGTATTTGTGACTTAATACCTATTGAACTACCCGACTGATCTCGATAAAATTTTCAACATAGATGATGCTCGGGACTGGGAGTGATGTTACTTTGATGGTACAACGTAGGGGATTGGGAGGGTATATATATATATATATATAAACCTAATAAATCCATATTCAGCCTCTCGTCTGTGAAATGTGTTCTCCTCTTGTGAAAAACGGGTATTTTGCTAGTAATGTATAAATCAGTTTCTTCCCTTATATTAAAAATATAGAGTATATCTATTTATTAACAGTTTTTCTTTTCGTGTTTCATATTGTGTAGAAATGTACGGTTGAGAGCGAACCAGTGTTGCCAGATCTACTGATTTTGCAGGAGATCTCCTGATTTTTCTACGTTCTACTGATCTACTGAGAAAGAAAATGAAAAGTGAACAATCTCCTGCTTTTTCCTTACTTCTTGAAGTTGAAGATTATTAATATTGAATTTTCAATGTTTCCTCACATAAAAAGGTAAAATTTCTCTGTTATAATACACAAAGCTCTATAGAGCATATAGCTATAGAGCTTTACTGTATATAATATGAATCCAAAGAATACAACTGTACGCCATCTTCTATATGCATTATGGTTAGCGTTTTCATGACTTTCTGTAAGATTTACAAGTAAGTGTTGTTTAGATTGGGATTAGGGTTGGAAAAGTGGCTTAGATCATTTCTCCACGATCGTCAGCAAGAAATCGTCTTACTCCACGATCACGTGTGACCGTACCATATAGCTACATTATCGCTGCGTGCATGAAACGACATTTTCCTACTGCACTTTGCTCTTTCACTACGTTTTACTTCACACATGTGTGTATTTAATAATATTAATATAAATCCGGACTTCCCCCTTTCATTTGCTCAAATTAGTTAATCGGAAATGAATTCTGAATGTAGTCAAACTGCTTGTTTTGACTACTGCGCCCGTGATAATGGCAAATTTTATTGCCCCTCCCCCGGATTTACATTCAAACGCCACCACTGTATGTGTCTACTGCTTTCTCCTGTTTTTTATCTTCGAATCTCCTGCTTTTCAAACTGACTGGTCTGGCAACACTGGAGCGAACGTGCGCAGAGAATATCTACTTAAAATTCTAAATGACAATACCTTCTTTTGTATTCACCAGCTGAACACTGCAGAACAAAATTAATTTTCTTTCCTTTCTAATACATGTCTATATATACCGTATGTTTCAATTGAAAATTCTTATGTTCTCATTGTTGTAAACACAAAGAAAGAGAGAGATTACAATTAACTTATTCAATTTATTGATATAAGGTGAAACTTATTTTCTTTTACGGTACTCACCCATTGACATTGACGTTTTTCAGAGGGTGTTCCAGATTCCGGAATGGAAATTTTAATTCTCCAATCGTAATTAATACTTTAGTCGCTTTAGTCTCGAGATGTTCGCCTGGCACTTCGGAATCTCGGAGCTCTAGCTCGGTATTTCAAAATTTCCAAAACTTGGAATTCCAGGATCTTGGAACTTCATACAAAATTCCGAATTTACAGAATTCCGAAATTTTGGAACGTCAGAATTACAGTATCTCAGAACTTCGTATTCCGAATCTCAGAACATCTGAGTAATTACGGAATTCCGAATAATTCTGGAATTAGGGACATTCAGAATACCAGAATTGAAATATCATTATCGAATACTCGAACTTCAAACTGGCGTCAGTGCTTAGCCAACGAATCATGTAAGTTGGAAGCCAATTGTGTTACCGCAAGAGCAACGCACCAGGGACAATATTTGGAAACAGAATTTACTCTTCGGATACAGTCTACGAAACCAAATTTACACTGAAATCTTTAAAAACTGTAATGTGAAATTACGTGTGTCAGACAAATATATATTGAAGATACATTTACAGCTAGTACAGAGGAGGAAGGTAGAAACATCTGAGTAATTCTGTAAATTTAGTTGGTCTTGCTTCTATTCTATGGGTAAAAAATGCTAAAGACATAAACGTAAGGAATACTTTGTACTATGTGTTCAGTAATTAACCTGCTTTATCTTCTTTGATAAGCCTTTATCATGCTCTATGGGAATATAGTTGAGTACAGATTTCCATTCTCTTTCAATAGTACATAAGTACTTTGATGATCTCATCTTAATATTGAGAGGGGTACATAGGACCACTCTTAAATTTAGAAACTATCAAATAAATAAATAAATAAATAAAAGTTGTGCACTGTTCTGTGGGTAGAAAATTGTTTAAGGTTGGTTTTGTTTTGGCGATAGGTGTTACTACAGTCTTCGTATCTCCCTCATATATTTTATTTTTCACGAAAATTCACGATTTTTCTTACAAATTTCAAATTACCGACAATCCGTGCCGACTTTTTTAAATTTAGTAATTTCTTCATTGTTGAAATGGCTTAATTGTTGAAACTAAATATCCAAATCTTTAACAGTATATTGTTTCAACAATGAAGAAAATTCTAAATAAAAAGTCAGCACGGATTGTTGCCTTCGATACGTTATGAAGTTCCTTCTCTAAAAAAAAGCTTTGTAGCTTGAAATTTGTAAAAGAAATCATGAATTTCCGTGAAAGGTAAAAATTACATGAGAGAGATACGAAGAATGTGCTGGCATCTATCGGCGAAACTTGTCCCTGGAAACCAACGTTAAAAATCTACCATATGCTCGCCGCATATATGGTTATTAACCTGATTCATCTTCTTTGATGTAGCTTTATTACTTCATATAGTGAGAGTTTATTATAACAGGTGGTTATATAGTTGAGAATAGGGCCCTTTAACTTCCGTAAGTTATGGGTGCTTTGATGAATCCCACCTAAATTGTGGGAGGAGTACATAAGACCATTTCTTAAATTTGGGAATTGTTCAAAAAGTAAAAAAAAAAAAAAAAATGAATGTGTTCAAGAACTAAAATACATACCTCTGTAAGTTTAATTGGTTTACCTTGTATCCTTCCATATTTAAAAAAAAATGTCAGAAACATGCGTAAGAAAGACGGCTGTAAATTTAGATTTTGGCGGAATTTTTAATTGACGTGCGGTGCTATTTTGAATGTATTTCTCCAAGTTTTACTGAGATGGGGCTTTATCACTTGCATGGTTATATATAGGGGTATGTTCTCTCGCATAGAACATGGGTGTACTGATGCTCTCATCTTGAACTTTGTGAGGGGTTCATTGACTCATCGCTTGAGTTTTGGGAATCGTCAAAAAACAAAATTTGTAAGTTTTCTCTAGAAAATGTATATATATTTGTAAATTTAGATGATTCACGTTGATCCTTTGCATGGGTAAAAATGCCAAAAATTCAAATTTGTAAGGGTTTTGACCTAATCAAAGTCGGGGCATATGGATCATGTGAATGAATACAAAGCATAGACTAGTGTTATTGGTGAAAATTGTTGTATTTGGACAAATTGGATTAGTTGATGACTACCTCTAAAATTGGCCATACTAGGTCTATCTCTGCCCATAACTAGCGTATTGAGCCACTTAGCTACGTTATGGTAAGTAGGCTAGAACCTGCCTTCGGAAAGACCTCAGACGAACGTCCGTTAGAACCTCGCCTAAAGTTTTCTACCATGTTTGTAAACTTCTGTGCAGATTCCTCAACAAGAGTTATAACATCTTCAAAAATTACTCATCTAACTCTTCAGTCTTTTAGTGAAATACTGTCGTCTTTATGCAGGTTCTTTACTTTATCTTCTATATATGTGTATATTCTTTTTGTTTGTTGCCTTGTATGTGTTACCACCCCACCTATGAAGAATATTGTTGATAGAAGGCGAGAACACGAGTTATTCAATTAAGATGGATTTGTGCTTAGAAACTCTCTTTAGCATTTCTCCACTTTTAATCAAAGTCGTGTGTAGGAAGAGATGTGAGACTTACAATCCCTCTCCTTCAGAAATTTTGAAGATTGGAGTGGATAAGCTAACTTTTGAACTTATCTTCAAGGTTCTTTAACATGAGTTTGTTTCCTTAATGCACGTGGTTTGTATATTGTTTTCTTGATACCTCCCTAGTTGCGTAATTAACATTCTAAAATTATCGTTCCTTCAAAGTTTTGTAACAATTTTTGTAGTAACTTTCAAGACATGGATCTTTTTGATGATTTTCGTTGATACTAGGAACAACTTTCTTCTCTAGTATCAACAAAACAGCAGCTTGTTGCTTTGAAACTTTTGATACGTTCTTCAAACGTTTGATCACAGTTCATATAAATTTCTTACACAGCGTTCAGCAAACTCATGAATAGTTTCTTCGTAGAAACAACATTTGTATCCAGTAATTCTTGGAATATTTGAGATAAGTGTTTCATAACATGTGTACAAAAGAAACTTTCCATACAGAAACTCCGTAAAGTTTAATAGCGTATCGAAAATATGTTTCTTATAAGTAAAGTTTGGTTTCTTAAGTAACTATGGTTCATTTCAGATAAATAAATAGAACATCAAAACAATATTTCTCCTCACCACGCTTATGCACGTGGTTTATTACACGTGAATTTTACTCTTCCTTTCCCTGCCTTTAAACACGACACGCGGAAAAATAGAATGTAGCTACGTATGTCTAAAGAATTAACTGTAACTTTGAAAATAGCATTACATAGTTTAAAACATTTGATTACATTTAGTCCTGGGTTCGATCCCAACCCCTGCCAAGTAAACTTTTTGGTTTACAAACACCGTGATTCTCCCGTTTCCTCCTACTTTCTTCATTCCACCATTTCATTCATCACTCATCATCACCGTCTCCTTTAGCCTAACCGGCATAACCGTGGGACGTAAAACTCAAAGATTTCATTTCATTTCATTTTTTTGATTACGTTTATCTGTATTAGTGAGATAAGTAACACAGGTTTTGATACAATGGTAAATTTAAGTGAACAGTTTTCGTATATTTCTTTGTCGATGTTGTGATATACGAGAAGGATTAGAAACTAAGGTCACATAAATAATATTTCTGGAGTTTCGTCTCTTATGCAGAAGCGAGGAGTGTGCGGTAAATTTAACTATGGAGTTCGTAACTGTGCAAAGTTTCAGCCCCCATCACCTATTTCGCTAGTTGTAGATAAGCACAAATGTCTATTTGTTTGAGAAACTGGTCTCGCGAAGTAATCTGCTGAGTTATTTGATTTCTGTGGACGAAATATGTAACCGCGGCTGAAATCCACCGGCAGCTGGTAATAAGGGCGCCCATCAGGGGGAACAAGGTTGGGCGCTCGCCCCCTAGAGGAAATTGTATTTCAGAATATCGAAAATCCAATAGAATTTTTACATTACTTACAGCGAAAGTTGAAACTATTTTTGAAACGTCGCTTATACTTGCCCCCCTTGGAAACCACAACATGGGCGCCCTTGGCAGGTAAAGGTTTACGGAGAGGCCGTAATGTCTCGTCAGCGTGTCGCAGAATGGTATCGAAAATTTGCGGATGGTAGAGAAGACGTCACATAAGAGGACAGTGGCCGACCCAGAAGACCACCACGCTGTTGAAGTTTCGCTGGGATATCACCGACTACCCTCACTAGAGCCTGGACCTTGCTCCAAACGACTTTCACCTGTTCGCGTAGTTGAAGAAGCATCTAGGATGCCGTCGCTTCGCTTCAGAGGAGGTGAAACACTTCATGACAACGTGACTGAACACGCAAGGACAGGATTTTTACCAAGATTGAATCTTCAAACTCATTCTACGATGCAATAAGTGCATCATCCGATATGGAGACCATGTCGAAAAATAACTTAATTTATGTACTATCTGTTGGCTGTATTGGTTGTATGAAATATACACACGTTTCACTGGAGGCTTTGTAACCTTACTTTCCGAACACTCCTCGTAATAATAGAAACACAAGCGACGACAGAGTTGGAAAATGAATGAGTTCTTACTTCATTCAAGTAATAATTTCATAATATAGAATCCAGTATTGGTAAATTACAAGTGTACTATCATAATAACGGCAGAACTTGAAACGATATATAGGCCTATATATATATAAAACACAGCACAAGAAGAAGACGATAAATGCGTTGTTATAGTGATAGGCACCTTTCACCAGAGAACATCTTATATTAAATAGTCACATTTGCCAATCAAACAGGTAACAATCGATACAGAGATGAAAAAAGTGATAAATCCAAATTTTTAGTGGTGAAACGCAAAAACACAGGAGATAGAGAGAAAAGAATGACCAATAACCATGTGAAGAGAGCAATGCAAAATATACATTTACACAGAAATATTCACTGTTTCTTTCAGACCTGTTTTTGCTGGGGCACTGCCCCTCCGGAGCTCTAAGAGTGCCCCCCCCGAAGCAGACCAAAATTATACGTCTATACTATAATAATAAATAGCATAGTATCAGTACTTCCCCACCGGAATACTAAGTGTGCCCCCCCTCCCGGAACATTGTTTCTGAAAGAAACACTGGAAATATTTTCAAAATGTTTGAAGTAATCAAAAAGGAAAACTGCACAATAGTTTCGTAAACAAATATTGTACTGCCCAGGCGTGCTCAATGTTGTAATATTTAACGTAGTGTTGCACGAGGTACAAATTATAACATACGGAAAATCTATTTGTGATTATAAACTAATGTGTGAAATCTCAATGCATATTGAAGCCAACTTTCGAAGATTAATGAATGACGAAAGTGCTATGCCTCAGATTTGTAAAAGTAACTGCAGCACACTATTTTGACCCATTGAAACCCAAATATGATGCACAGGCAAGAATCTAATCACTGATATTAGCACGAAGAGAGCAGACAAAGCACAGGTTCAAGGAGTGTTGTCAAAATAGAAAATCATAATAGTGTCAAAATACAATACATGAACAGTAATGATCCATGCTCTTGGATTTCCAAGTAATTAGCAGGTTTGCTTCTGGTGCATACAATGCTTCAATACCGGTATACATTATTGGTGCTCTCTAGTTCAGTGTTCTGTTGTTGATGATGTAATACTCGGCATAGAATTGAGCTGGCCCCATGTGGAGGAGATACTTCGAAAAGGGTGATATAACTTAACAGAAAGTGCATTTGTAAACCTAAAAGGTTTCATTTCCTGACATTTTGTAAATATCATAATAAATGCTAAAAATGTAGCTCCAGTGTTTTGTTTTTGTCAAATTGTCTTATAATATGCACTGAAAAAATCCGTAATCCGGACAGCGGTATACTGTACAAATATAGGGGATCCGTACGTTTACTACTGAAGTCTATACGGAGCATACGTTTTCCATATGTTACATACGTACTGCCCTTTTTCCCGTTTAGATGTTACATCATGCCGTTGCAGGATGTCTGACATATAACAGTCTTACGTATGGTACTTGTACCGATTATGCCCCGGGACCATAATATGGCCCACAGACAATATCTCTGCAGATTTACGTTGGTGATACTAGATGACAACATAACCTATGTCCTCATGACAAGCGTAAACATATTTGCACGGCTCAGAGGACATAGTTTATATTGTCATCTAGTAGCACCAACGTAAATCTGCAGAGATATGGTGGGTGGGCCATATTAGGGACCCGGGCCATAATCGGTACAAGTACCATATATTGCGTATGTTATATAGATCAGCTGTGTGTTACATACATACATCTATCTGTATGTGATATCCTGACCGCCTATATACACTTCTTTCTTTCGTATGAAAAGTACGTTTATTCGGAATACATTCGTTTATTCGGAAAGTAAGTATAAAACATACGTTTTCTGTTATATACGTATGTTTTACGTATACACTGTAAAAAATGAGGTGTTGAAACAACACAAAATGACTACTACTTTAGCGTGTTACTTGTGTGTTAATTCAACACCAAGATTTTTTTTTTGTCCGTCGTCCCGTTTAAAGGGTTTTACCCTTTCTTCGGGTGAGTGCGTCAGATATATAAAAGTTGAATTGAACTTTAATATGGTTAGTCTAAGAAGTTACATATATTTAATTATTATTTTTTATTTATTATTATTTATTATTTTTATTTATTTTTATTATTATTATTTAATTATTATTATTATTTTTATTATCGCCTTTCGAGCATATCAGAAATAACTAGTTACTACCTGAGAGAATTTGCATTTGTATTTATCGTTTAATATGAGCAAAGCTTTGCGAAATATCTTTGGCACTTATGTCAAGTAACGAATAATGTTCTATGTTTTCTGTAATCGGTCACGATAATACTGTTGTAAACCTGTGAATTGTCTGCCAACAGTTACATAGGCAACAGTTCTGTCATCTTATGTTCATATATGCTAAGACACAAGAATAACAGGTAAAGAAACAGATAGAAGCACGGCTATCTGTGTAACTGTTCTCAGAGAATTCATAGGTTTACAACAATATTATTGTGACCGATTACAGAAAAAATAGAATGTTATTAGTTATTTGCCATAAATCGAAATATGTTTCGCAAAGCTTTGCTCATATCAAACAATAAAAAACAAAGCAAATACTTACAGCCAGTAACGAGGTATTTCTGATATGCTCTGAAGGCGATGTGGCTGGTGTTGAATTGACACACAAGTAACACGCTAAAGTGGTAGTCATTTTGTGTTATTTCAACACCTCATTTTTTGCTGTGTACGTATGTTATACGTATTTTGCTGCAGGATGATACGTTAACATATATTCGTGTATTAAGTGCAATACTACATGATTTACGCAGGTAACTTACGTTTTCACGTACGCGACATACTTTTTTCTCTGTGTATTGAATGATATGTAGTTTTGTTAAGTAGGGTAAGCAGAAGCATTTTGTACAGTGTGTGTACCTGTCAAAAGTGACGTTTCCACATGTTTCTCCTTGGTAAAATGCCGTTATATATGACAATAATGAACATGTCTGTCGGTGAAGTGTTTGTTCAGTATAGTGTTGTACAAGTTTCCTCTTGATTTGTTCAACGATTTTTAAAATATTTCTTTGTAAAGTACATTTTGCATTGCTCTCTTCACATGATTATTGATCCTTTTTAGCTTCCTATGTGCTGTGTTTTTACTTGTCAGCACATAAATAGTTTGATTTTTTCTTTTCGTTTTACTTGTCCATCGATTGGTAACTAGGGATGGCAAGAACCAGTTCTGGTGAAACCGGTTTTCGTGTCTGAACGGATCCGGTCCTAGAAGATCCTGTTCCGAAACCGGTTCTTCGGATCCACGTCTGGAACCGGTTCCCAAGATCCGGTTCTGGAACAGGGTTTTCGGATCCAGGTCTGGAACCGGTTCTGAAAACCGAGTCTCCAAGAACCGTTTCCAGGAACCAGTTCCGCTGGAACCAAATTTCGTGACCATCCCTACGCTAAACCCGAGCTGCTGCCAAGCTGTGAACAGTGTGCTAGATGAAATGTTGGAAGCGACAGGCAGGCGCCCAGGCGGCGGTCGCTTGTCTCATTTGGCTAATTAAACTGGGTAACTGGCAAACTCATTGGCTAAACAGGCAAACTAGTCAACTCATTTGGCTAAACACCCACTGATGAACCAATTTTTTTTCTGGAGGCATGAGCGGGTCTGGGCGGGGAGGGCACAAGTGCATGGTGCTCTTTGCAGTGTTTTGAAGGTGAACTTTGTGGTTCCTTTACGGGTGTTTGGGGGCTTTCGGATCCAGGTCTGGAGCCAGTTCCTAAGATCCCGTTCTGGAACCGGGTTTTCGGATTCAGGTCTGGAACCGGTTCCTAAGATCCGGTTCTGGAACCGGGTTTCCGGATCCAGGTCCGGAACCTGTTTCGGAACCGGTTCTGAAAACCGGATCTTCGAGAACCGGTTCTTCGCGGAACCTGTTCCGCCTGAACCGAAACTGTGACCATTCCTATTGTTATTGGGAAATGCCACTATGAATATAAGATATTGTCGACACTTAATGCTTCGCTCACTAAAATCAATCGGTTCATCAGAATGCCTCAGTAGGTCACATACATTTTTACAGACTGAGAGAAGGGTGGCGAAACTAAAATCTTATTTTGAAATACATGCATTGTATAAAATCAATTTTACCGGTAAAAGCCACAATTATAATTTTAAATTTTAGAGGCAAATCAGTATTAGCAAATTGAACTTTAGACATTTGAGACTAATGTATATTATAATTAACAGATATAACATGCTTAAAAAAGCATGCAAAACACACACACAATTAGGCTAAGTAATAATATTATTAATAAGTATAGAAAATGTATCGCAAATGTAAAAAGGCTCTATCCAAATTACTAAAGAATACAAAAGTATGCAAGCAAAAATATTAGAACTTTACACTCAATCCAACAATATTTCAGGTTTAAAGTTCATGTGAACACAAGGGGGCTCAGTGGTAAAGCGCTTACCTCAGGTGCGTGGAGTCCCTGTTTCAATCCCTGGCCAAGTCAGTTTGTGGTGGACAATAACGTGCTCGGGGGTTTCCTCGGTGTACTACCGTTTCCTCCCTCGTTTCATTCTACCAATTCTTCCATCATCATTCACTTGCCTTAATCATCCGTCTCAGTTAGCCTAACAGACGTAAGCGTGGGACGTTAAACTGGAAGATTCATTTCATTTTAATGTAAAAACTTACAACATTAAATGCAAATTATTGTAAAAAAAAAAAACAATATTTTAATATTTTTAAACTCGTTTACCTGCTTCCTTATTTCTGTACATATCTGTCCAGTATCAGAAAAATAAACCTCTTAAAAAGAAACTGGTAGCTTGTATACAAAACATTTTTACCACAACTGAATATATATTTCAATAAGTCAACTTCCTCGTTTTTCGCCAATTAAGTGGGTTGCTAGAGAGGGATAAATATGGCTCGTTAGTGTAACTATCTAACTCTATTGTTGCCTTGGTGGTAGGATATCCGGTTACGCTTGCAAATGACACAAACCAGTGTCAAATTCTTGCATTGAGCTAAATAATAGATATCAAAAAGCGGTCACCAACCGGAAAACGCTACGAAAAAAATACATTTTTATTCTTTCTTTTCTTTTTAATTTCATTTTTAATCACTAGTGAGGAAACATTGTCGAAACGATTTTTTAAAATTTAACTTAACGAGTTATTTAACCACAAATAAATATTGGTGGTTAAATAAATAACAATAATATAACTAAATGAATTTAAAGTTGGTTAAATAACAGATTAGGCAATTAAAGATGATAATTTATTAGAAAGAAATATTTAGTTTGAACAATATATAAATATGGCACTGGTAATGTAATATACACACTAGCTGCAATTTCAAAATCTATAACTATCTCTTTCGGTAGGTAAGAATTTAACACAAAAACAATTAATTTAAGGCAATAGTTCACTTGAAACTCAATTTAAACTTTAGTATACGTAGAATACATTATTACACGTAATCAACTTTGTGAAACATTTGTTAATATTTCAGTTTTTTGCCAATTTAATGTCAGTCCAAACAAGTAGACGAAGGTTGAATGTCTCCTTGAAACAATAACTTCTTGCAGAATGTAGACAATATGTACGTCGCGGTGAATTTTGCACATAAATGTTGACCAGAAATACTTAATGTTCTCGCATATCATGCTGGAAATTTAGGAATTATTGTTTTAGATACACTCAACCTTTGTTTAATTATTTGGTCTGAAATTAAATTGACAATCGATTGATATATTAACAAAGGCTCTATAAAATTAACTACATGTAGTATTATATTCTACGTGTACTAAATTTTAATATGTTCAAGATTCAAGTTGACTATTGGCTTAAATCTATTCTTCTTGTGTCAATTTTTTACGCGCTGAAAAAGATAGTTATTTGTCTTGAAATTGCAGCTACTATGCATATTATATTTTCAGTCTCATGTTTCTATATTATTCGAACTGAATTGTCAACTTGAATTGGGTTAGTCTTTTAAACAAACTTAAAATCTATCTAGTCATTCTTTAAATTTATTATTTATTTAACCACCCAACCCAACCACGAACCCAAAGAGATGTGAGGATTGTAGAACTATTAGTCTCATACCTAATGAAGCAAAATTTTGCTTGGAATTCTGAACAGAAGGTTAAATGGAAAAACAAATTAAAAAGTTAAGGAAGAACAGTTTGGTTTCAGGAGTTTAAGGGAACAAAATATGTAATTGAATTATTAAGAGTGATCAGTGGAATGTATATAGATAAAGAGAAAGAGGTGTATTTGGTATTTATTGATCTAGAAAAGGCTTTTGACCACGTGAATTGGGAATTATTGTTGACAGTTCTAAAGAAAGTTTGGATGGAATGGAAAGAGCAAACACTCATAACAAACTTATAAATGAACCAAAAAGTAAGTGTTAGAATAAAGGAGGAAATGACAGAGAAGAATGCAATTAGAGAAATTTTCCAGGGATGCTGTCTCCCGCCCACATTATATAATATCTATTTAGAAGAGAAAGTGAAGAAAGGCCTACAAAATGAAGACGGCACTTCAGTAGGAGCTAGAATGATTAGGTGTAAACGGTTTACAGATGATATGGTGCTTGTTGCCAAATCTGAAGATAAAATCAATAAGATCTTAGAAAACTTGATGAAGAGCTGTGAAGAATATGGGATGAAAACAAATATCAGAAAGGCAAAAGCCATGAGGATTGGAACGAAGGGGTCGGTGTTAAATACAGACGTAGGAGATGACTAGCTTTCGATACCTGAGTAGTATTATTAGTAATGATATGAAATGGGAACGTAAAATAAAAACAATAATAGGAATGACGAAATAAGCCTTTAGGAGGAAGAGAATACTATTTTGTGGGACCTTGAATCAGAATATGGATCAGAAACATGGACATTACGGTAAAATGATTAGAAACGACTGGAAGCTTTCGAAATGTGAGTGCGGAGAAGAATAGAGCGAATTAGCAGGGTCGTGCAGAAAACAAACGAGATTGTATTAGAAATGGTGGGAGAAAAAAAAACAATTTTAGATATTATTAAGAAGAGGAAGAGAAACTGGTTGGGACATTTGCTAAGGAGGAACTGTATTATAAGGGAGTGCTAGAGGGTATGGCGGCAGAAAAGAAAGGGAGGGGGCGAAGGAGACTACAATTAATGGTCAATGCCAAAACAGAAAAATTGTACCTGAAGACGAAGAGGTTAGCGGAAGACCGTGGAGCATGGAAGCTTCTCAGTTACAGCAAATGACCTGCCAATAATGTCAGAATACCTATGATGATGATGATTTAACCAACAGAAACGTTTATTTGAGGTTAATAATTCTGAAATTAAATATAAAAATTTCTTCTTTGGTGTTTCCTCACAAGTGATATGCGATCTTGTCTTCTATGAAAATGAAGTTAATAAAAATATAGAAGAAAAATTAAAGTATTTTTCTTTTAGCGTTTCCAGTTGGTGACCGCTTCTTTTAAAATCCATTATTTAGCTGATAGTGAGTACAAGAATTTGACGCTGATTTGTGTCATTTGCGAACAAAATCAGATCCTACCGCCGAGCCAAGAATAAATAGATAGACACTCTTATGTGCCATATTTACCCTGGTCTAGCGATCCACTTAATTGGCGAAAAAGAGAGAAAATTGACTTACCCAAATATATATTCAGTTGTGGTAAAACATACTTTGTATACCAGCTACTAGCTTTATTTGTCAGGAGAACTTGTTTTTAAGACTGGCTAGATAGGCGCAGAAATATAAATCAGATTCACAAGTAACAAAACCAGCATTTGTTAACAATAGTTTGCATTCCGTTTAAAAGTGTAATATTTGCATATTATTCTAAAGTCGAAATATTTTTGCATTGAGGGTAAAGTTGTAATATTTTTACATTACATATTTTATATTCGCCAATAATTTGCATATACCCCTCTCCTCTTTTTCATATTTCCGTTGTATTTTTACACTTATTTATAATATTATTATTTAGTCTAAATTGTATATGTATCTTGCATTTGAATTACATTTTTGGATCAAAAGATTGAATATCAAAAATTTTCTTGTACTCCTTACATCTGGAAAACTATATATAGTGTAGCCGAACCCAAAGTATCAGTTAACTTAGTATGATGTGTTTATTCCGCAGAAAATACGAAAACTCGATTTAGGGGTCGTTGAAAAATTTTGTAAGCCCTGATCCAAAAGCTCCAATACATTTCAATAAAAAAAATTCTTGTAGGCTTTGTATCTGGAAAACTACGTATAGTATAGCCAAACTACAAGGGAACGTTGTGGCCCCTGATCCAATTGGTTTAAAAGATCCAACATGTTTCAATCAAAAATTTTCTTTTAGACCTTATTTCTGGAGAACAACATATAGTGTAGCTAAACCCAAACTATCAGTTAACTCAGTATGATGTGCTTATTCCGTAAAAAATGCAAAAAACTCGATTTAGGGGCCGTTCAAAATTTTGTAAGCCCTGATCCAAAAGCTTCAATATATTTCAATAAAAAAAATTCTTGTAGGCTTTATATCTGGAGAACTACATATAGTATAGCCAAACCCAAATTATTACTCAACTCAGTATGATGTGCTTATTCCGTAGAAAATACAAAAGCTCGATTTAGGGGCTATCAAAAATTTTGTGGCCCCTGATCCAGAAATTAATTATTGGTCAAGATCGCCATGTTTTGATCCATTTTTGGTTTTGCTAAAATTCTTGTTTGTGCGTTATATCCGTTCATTATAATTTACGTTAGTCTAAAATTCTCTTTTATTCAAAACATCACAATCAATATCGGGTTGGCATTAAAACATTCTTATAATCAATGATAATTTTGAAGAGTTTTTTTTTTTCATAAACTGAATCCAGCATAGTGAAGTCTACTTCCATATTTTCCTGTACTAGCTTGTTATATAATCAACATACTCTAAGAATAGACGAATTTAATAGTTTTTTATATATATTTTCGGAAACTACTCATTGAGTTTTATATTTATCCATATAATTTATGTTCAGCTCAATCATATCTATTGATTGCCTTCTGCTTGAATTTTGGGCATGATTTTTTTTGTACACCAACAATATTATATATAAATTTGTTTGATATATGTATATATCTTTTTTGCTTTTGTGCAATAGAAGCCAACTGTATTACTTTATGGTTTTTGAATGCCTTTTCACCCTTCTGTCAACAGTAGAATAATGGTAATTCGAGACAAGGACGCGTTTTCTTGGTAGGTTGCTATGGTAACCAGATTAGGTTCCTTTTGCCTTTGACTTATGTCACCACTTCTCACAGCTAACAACACGAGTTTTTTTTAAAGACTGAGTTATACAATGTCTGCATATAGGAGGAACCCATACTGTGAGGAATTCCAAACTTTTCAGTACTAACAAAGACGTCATTTACAGTCGCTTATTTCTATAGCCTTTGTTTGTTTGTTTGTTGGAAACTGAGCGGTAAATTAGGTTTTTGCTGAAATGCATTCAGGTAGGTCAAGATTTCATTATTTCCTTTATTAGTATCACGCAGGTTAACTTATCACATGTAATGTAAGTACATAAGTATAATGCGTTACTCTACACAATAACTTTCGAACGAAAACTTTTTCGCAACAGGTAGCTAGAACGATCACCACCGAGAAGTTCGTTGGTCGTACCATGTACCGCGTCTTAGGACTATATGTGATACACTTAGGATGTATAAGCTTTATCGTTAGGACTATACGTCATACTCTTAGGAAGTATAAGCTTTACTCTTACGACACTTCGGGACATCCTTAGGATATATAAGTTTTACTGTCAGGAATATATGTGGCACTCTTAGGATCTATAAGCTTTACTGTTGGGATTATATGTGATATACTTAGGATGTATGAGAATTACTTTAGGACTATAGGGAACATCCTGAGGATGTATAGACTTTACTGTTAGGGCTATATTTCACCCCTACGGATGTATTCGCTTTACTGTTAGGAATATATGTCACACCCTCAGAATGTAAATGCCTACTGTTAGAAAAATATATAATATCTTTACGATGTATTACCTTTACTGTTAGATCTATATGCGACACTCTTAGGATATATGCAACAGGTTTACGATGTATAAGCTTTACTGTTAGGACTAAATATGACACTATTGGGATATATGAGTTTTAGTGTTAGAACTATATGTGACATCCTCAGGATATATAAGCTTTACTCTTAGTACTTTATGTGATACCCTCAGGGTGTAGGTATATATGGCTTACTGTTAGGACTATATACAACACCCTTAGGATGTATTCGCTTGGTGGTTAGGATCGTATGTGACACACTTAGGAGGTATATTATTCACTGCTAATGTGGTATATGCATGACTATTAGCCTCATCAGGAAGTCGCGGTCGGAAAGGATTGCCGCCGTCGACGGTGGCAGGCCGCCGAAGGCAGCCGGTACCCGTCCGGGGGGGCACGACGATCTACGTGTTCGAAGTTGCCGACCTTTTGCCGAGGCGGCAAGCGATCGAAAATCATAAAATAAGATGCCCTTTGCCGACTGTTGCTGTCCGTTAGAGTCGGCAAAACAGTCGGAAAGGCCTCTTTCCGACCCTCTGCCGACTCCTTATGCCGGCCTCTATTCGACGGCGGCAGACTCATTTCCGACTGTTTGCCGACTGCTTGGCAAGACAACTATTCGTCGCGGTCGAAAATCGCGCGGAAAGACGCCGGTGTCAGGCACCGGCAATGCGACCGCGGCATCTGGTCAGCATGGACTAATTGTCCGACTGTAGGCGGCAGAATCCTGATGAAGAGGACTATATGTGACAATCTTATGATGTATATGGTTTAGTGTACAGTATATGCTTCACTGTTAGGAGTATATTTGACATCCTTAGGCTGTATAAGCTTTACTGTTAGGAGTCTACGTGACACCCATAGGATGTGTATGCTCAACTGTGGGGACTATATGTAACACCCTTAGGACGTATATGTATAAGCATTACAATTAGGACTTTATATGACACCCTGAAGATTCATATGTTATACTCTTAGGAATATATGTGACATCTTTGGAAGTTTAAGCTTTACTGTTAAGGCTTTATGTGACATCATTAGGATGTATAAACTTTACTGTTAGAACTATAGGTGACACTCCTAAAGTGTAAAAGTTTTAGAGTCAGGACTCTATGAAGCATTTTAAAAATGTATAATCTTTACTGATAGGAGTGTATATGACGCCCTTAGAATATATACGCTTTACTTTTACGACTATATGTGACACTCTTAATATCATAAGCTTTAATCTTAGGACTATATGTGACACTCTTAGAATCTATAAGCTTTACTTTTAGGACTCTATGTTACATCCTTAGAAAGGTCTTACTTGTAGGACTTTATGTAACACCCTCAGGATGTTACGGCTTACTGCTAGGACTATATGTAGAACCCTTATGATGTATTCGCTTGACTATCAGGAATATATGTAACACCGTTAAGATGTATAAGCTTTACTCTTAGCACCTTATGTGACACCCTCAGGATGTTACGGCTTACTGCTAGGACTATATGTAACACCCTTATGATGTATACCCTTGACTGTTAGGACTATATGTGACACTCTTAGGATTTATGCACTTTACTGTTAGGACTGTATGTGACATCGTTAGTATGTATAAGCTTTAATGTGAGGACTATAGGACTTTGTGTGACACCCGCAGAATGTTTATGCCTTACTGTTAGGATGTAACACCCTTAGGATGTATGAACTTTACTATTATTACTGTGTGTGCCACTCTTAGGATATATAAGCTTTACTGTTAAGTCCCTATGTAATACCCTTAGGATGTATAATCTTTACTGTGACTATTATATGTGTAAATCTTAGGACGTACAGCTTTACGGTTAGGACTATATCTGATATTCTTAGAATGTATAAGCTTTTATGTTATTACCCTATGTAACAAGCCTAGTATGTATAAGCTATACGGTTAGGACTGTATGTAACACCATTAGGATGTATAAACTTCACAGTTAGAACTATATGTGACAATCGTAGGATGCACAAGCTTTACTGTTTGGAGTATATGTGACACATTTAGAGAGTATAAGTTTCAATGTTGGGAGTCTATGTGACTTCCTCAGAATGTTTAAGCTTTACTTTTATTATTTTATGTGACACCCTCAGAATGTATAAGCCTTAGTATAATGAATATATGTAACACCCTTACGATGTATTCGCATGGCTGTTATTGCTATATATGAAACTCTTACGATGTATATGTTTCACTGTTAGGACCGTATGTGACACACTTAGGATGTATAATATTTACTATTAGGACTCCCTATATGACACTTGTGATGTATAAGCTTAACTCTTTGGACTTTATGTCACACCCTCATGATGCATATGCCTTACTGTTAGGATTATACCTTACACACTTACGATGTATTCGCTTGACCGTTAGAGCTATATGTGACGCTCTTGGGAAGTATAAGCTTTACTCTGAGGACTATATATAACCCAATTATGATGTATAAGCTTTAGAACCCTTATGATGTATAAGCTTTACTCTTAGGACCTTATGTTACACCCTCAGGATTTATATGCCTTACTGTTAGGCCTACATGAAACATTCTTTTGATGTATTCGCTTGACTGTTAGGGTATATGTGACAATCTTAAAATGGATAAGTTTTATGTTACGACTATTTTTGATACTATTAAGATGTATGAGTTTTATTGTTAGTACTTTATGTGACGTCCTTAGGATGTATAATCTTTACAGTTAAGACTGTATGTAACAATTTTAGGATGTATGAGTTCTACTGTTAGGACTATCTGAGACATCCTTAGGATATATATGCTTTATTGTTAGGACTGTATCGTCGCATGAGAACCAGAGGAACGTAACTCCAACAATACGATTTTACTTTTCTTTATGTTTGGACAGAATTTTGAAAGTCTCACTTGGTGTAAATGGAACGTAACGCCATCTGTTCTCCTTGTCGATTATCTGTTGTAATGTAGCTCAATTACCGTCTTATTGAAAACGCATCTTTCTAAGAAAATAACATTTTTGTCCTCTCGCCTGTAAACCTACGAAAATGGAGTTACGTTTCTCTGGTTCTCATGCGACGATATGTGACACCCTTAAGATGTATAACGTTTACTGTGAGGACAATATGTGACATCTTTAGGATGTATATATTTTACTGTAAGGACTCTACTTGACACCCTTAGGATTTACATACTTTACTGTTAGGACTATATGTAACACATTTCCGATGTATTCGCTTGACTGTTAGGGTATATGTGACCCTCTTAAAATGTATAAACTTTACTGTTAGGACTATAGGCGATACTATTAAGATGTATGACTTTTATTATAAGGACTCATTAGTATGTTTAAGCTTTATTGTTAGGACTATATGTAACAATTTTAGGATGTATGAGTTCTACTGTTAGGACTCTATGTGACATCCTTAGGATGTATAAGCTTTACTGTGAGAAATCTATGTGACATCCCTAGGATGTATAAGCTTTACTGTAAGGACTGTGTGTGACACCTTTAGAACGTTTATGCCTGACTGTTGCTACTATATGTGATACCCTTACGATGTATTCCCTTGACAGTTAGGACTATATGTGACATTTAGGATGTATGAATTTTACTGTTAGGACTATATGCTGCATCTTTAGGATATATATGCTTTATTGTTAGGACTATATGTAACATTCTTAGGATGTATTTGCTTTATTGTTAGGACTATGTAACATCCATAGGATGTATTCGCTTTACTATTAGGAGTGTGTGACAACCTTGGAGTGTATAAGCTTTAGTGTGAGGAGTATATGTAACGCCCTTACGATGTAATCTCTTTACTGTTAGGACTATATAGGGCTAGGATGGCTCAGTAGTAGAGCGTTCAACTCTGTTGCTTGGGGTCAAGAGTTCGATCCCAATCCCCGCCAAATGAACTTTGTGGTGGACAAACACCGTTTGCGTTCGTTTCCTCAGGGTTCTCCCGTTTCCTCCCACTTTCCTCATTCCACCATTTCATTCATTTCTCATCATCACTGTCTCTTTTAGTCTAGCCGGCATAAGCGTGGGACGTAAAACTTAAAGATTTCATTTCATTTCATGTTAGGACTATATGTGACACTGTTAGGATCGTATGTGTCACTGTTAGGATTATACCAATCACTTTTAAGAGTATATGTGTCACACTTAGGAGTATGTATAATTATTAAGACTACTTGTGTCGCTATTAGCAGTATGCGCCTAAGCGGTGCATATGTCGATTTATCCTCGATCTAGTATAGTGGCTAGCTTAGCGGAAGAAAATATGTCGTTTCCTTATATCAGTCTCTTCTTTATAGGATTATAACTAGAGGTCATGTGATTTAAAAAAAAAAAGTCTGAAACACAAGTTTTACGTGGCCACAAATAGGCGTAAGAATCATTTTACAAGATGACCACTATGAGTAGGTCTAAGTCAAGTGCAAGTATTCTACAGGAGCAATATTGGTAACTGTTTATAAGTTGTCGAGGTTGCTGATTTGATTAGAATTTTTTTTTGAATCTGTCAGATTTATTCATGGATCCGCCAAAACTACCGGCTTTTAGTATGATCGCCCTGTAATGCTAGGTGTTAGTGTAAATGAGGAAGAAAACGCCCTACAAGTGTGAAACTGGCGTTTTGTTATACGTTTTAGAGCTGGCTAACCTGTTTAGAACAGTTTCTGAAATTATCAGATTCATCCTTCAGAATCTTCCATTTGTTTAGATACAAAGCAGCCGGCTCTTTTTAGTTGGAGGCTTCTTCCTGTAAAAAGTTGACTTTTGTGTGGGAAACGGAAATTATTTTTCTATTTATAACTTTCTTGTTCAAGCTCCACGTGTAGTTTCCTGTAGTGGATCCTACAATTAAGAATGAGCTCCTCCGTGGCTAAGCGGTTAGCGTAAGCGCCTTTGGCGTGGAAGGCCCGGGTTCGATTCCCGGCGGGAGCTCATGTGGTTCGGATTCCACGTTAATCAGTAGGTCCACGTCTCATATAGTCTCGCTGCTGAAAAGGGACGTTAAACTCAAAATCAACTCAACTCAACTACAATTAAGAAAGGGTGTTCACAACATCCAATACTCGTGAGTCCTATGTTTATTACTGGACTTGCTGTCTTGACTGGTTTTCAAACCAGTATGGCAAACTTGACAGCAACCCTCATATCCCAAGTGTTTTTTTTTTTTGCCTAATCATCTTAATAGTACCATGGCTTTACACATCTTGATGTACCATAAGACGGAGTTACTTTGCATACGATTTAAGGAATTTTAAAGAAAATCAATGTAACTTACAAACGTAATGATTTAGAACACTATATTTTAAACATATAATAGCTAAATATATGTGGAAAACTTTCGTGCAAGTTCATTAGTAAACATTCAGTATGACCATAGTTATTCAAACATAAACTTTGGTGCAAAATAACACCATAAGTGTGGTTACTTTGCACAACATACAAAAAAGTATATTCAACATATGAACATAAAGTTTCTGTGCAATGTTTTCCCTTCAGTATTTATACATTTTACTTTCTACACAAAAGTGCATACAGTTTACAAATATTGATATTAGAATGAGGGTACTGGTATCGATACTTAGTATGAATTATCAATACAGTATTTGTAAAGAAAACTATATATTTTCTAGTACTGGCACAGGAACCACATTCTAATAGTTTAGCATATGTCCCACAAAAATTCCACTCAGGAATTAAAAGAATTACCATAAACTGATTTGCCATGGTTATTTCTTATGTCCAAGAATATTATCCCGACCGTAATCAGTGAAAGATATATGGTGTTTGTGACTTTCAGGCTGAAGTCCACCCAATTTCCATGATTTCATTAAAAAAATCTAATGTTAGTCATTCCTATGAGTATAAGCTTCAAGCCCCCCTAAAAATCTAGTTATTTCTAAAAAGCTACCGTAAGCCTTTGTGAGTGAAGCCCCTCAAACTATTTTTCTTGATCCGCCACTTTTCATACTTTATATTCCAACAAGAAATTCATTCCAACATCTACCTAAATAGGAAATTTACCTAAATTTAGAATGTAGAAGGTTTCAGTAGTAATAATCTTCTATCTAAGAGGATTTTGGACCTGTGCAAAGTAACCCCGATTAGAGGCTGAAACCGTCTTGTTCCAGTTTTACTTCTTTTTATGACTTTAAAACGTTTCACATTTCAATTTCAACTATTGCATCAAAGTCCCATTATACACAGTAGTATTCTACGAAACTGACTTAACTTTGACGGAAATTCTTGTAAGTGATATCTTTCAAATTTTGGCGGTCTTTACAGTAACTGTTTTCCATATCTCTACAACAACAAACCCTCAGGGAAATTAGAACTGATGTTAACCCCCAACATTATAGCCAAAATACAGTTAAATGTTTTATTTTACAGTGGCAGTTGAAACGTCTCTTTATACTTCATGGTTTTACCGACCGAGGACTGTGAAACCCTTTTCATATTTTGTGCAAAGTAACCCCTAATGTGCAAAGTAACCCCTAATATGCAAAGTAATCTCGTCTTACGGTATGTGTTTTATTGGTTGTTCAAACTGCATGAAAAACTTGGTTGCAATCCGAAAACCCCAAATGTTGCTTTGGTTGTCTTAACATCTTATCAGTACCCCGGATTTTTACATCTTTATATATGTGTTCTACTGCTTGCCTAATTCAATCTGACAAACAAGGAAACAGCACCATAAATCAACAAACATATAAGAAGCCACTTATGTTTTGGTATAAAGTATTGTTTCATTTCATTTTCCGTTTGGGAAACATTTTATCCTGAATTTCAAACAGTTCAATTTACGAAATTAAATCCATAAACGGCTATTTGGGGCTATAATGTCACAGAATTAGTTCTGTTAATGATCAGATTGGCATTGGTTATCGAACCAGTGGCCCACCCCAAACAACCAAGGAGGAAGTTTTCAACATTTCTTCACTTACATAAGACATTCCATTTACGTTATATAAGCTTATGTAACTCGATTGAAATATAATCAAGCCTGTGTATATTTTCCTTTTCTATCCACGTGCCATTAAAATAAGAAACACCAGTTTTCTGTTAGTCTTTACTTTCTTAATTTTATTCCAAGTTTTCTCCAATGCCAAGATGGTCTGATACTACCTCTTTACCAGAAAGAACATCTTCTGAGAAAAGCGATCTACTCACACTGTCATGTCGCCCCCAGAATCGTCTCTTAAATACACAGGTCACAAAGGTCAAAAGGTGTTTCGTCAAGTGGTCACATGCCTTGTAACTGTTGTTATTCGTCTTTAGTCGATGGTCTGACGCTGTTGATGACCGTCGCCTGATATTATATTGTGGTTCTGCGGGGATCCCAATATCCACCTACCCACCCAAAGATCAGAGGAAGCCTGGAAGATCTACTGTTGGTCGATGGAGAATGTGACCGTTGGGAAGTGGAGCTGAGCAAGGAACCCATAGTCTAGGAAAGAGGCGACCTTCATGTCCCGAGATCGATACCTGACTTTGCAACACCTCCACATTGACCTCTATATTGTGGTTTGAGAGACGATTCGTGACGTTATCATACTGGTTCCTGGAGCAGATGGAGCGATGCTGTAACCTCTGAAGTAACAGCCAATTCTATTAATCCTAACCACTCACACAGTTCCATGTTTGTTTAGTGACCTATCTTCTACATACTCTCTAAATTTGATTGCCGAATATCCTTTCCATTTTCATTATAAACTTTCACTCTATCTATTCCACACGCACAGCCTACTGAGTTTTGAGTTCTACCTATTTTAATAGATATATCTTCATTGAGATAGAGAACTGTTTCACCAATTCCTCCTAACCAGTTTCAAAACCTCCGTTTTGAGTAGCGCTAAATATTGTAGATTCTGTTCTTTCAATTTTAGCCTAGTCTTACACTGTAAAAAATTTCATAAGTAATTTTGCAAAAAACGGTGGTGGCAGTCTGTTTGCCACGGCTCAATGTAAATCAATTTACACCTATAAAGTAAAATTACTAATATGAAATGATGTCAAATTACATTTTTATCAATAAAAATATCATACTTTCTTATAAATTTACTGTAAATTTCTAAAAAGACCCAGCAAAGTTTGTAATTTAATCTAAGGAAATGTATATCAACTTACAAAATGTAGGGTAAATGATTTTACATTGATGTTTGGCAATTTAATTGCAATTTTTTTTTTTCAATGTAATTATAACAAATGTTAGAGATGCTATCATTTCAAGCTGTGAAGTATTTCTTTTTGATCCCAGTAGCAGCAGTTTCCTTCCCTTTTTTTTCTTTTTTAGTTTTAACTAAAGGAGTTGTGCAGATATTCCCAATCACTATAATCTCATTTCTCACCTTCAGGCTTAAGTGAGTTTTAAGCAAAGCACCTTAGGATAAGTTTTTGTGTTTGTTGTTGGTTTGCTAGTATTGTTACTATTTTTTGTAGATAATTTAGGATGTTTTTGTTTATCGGTAACCGTGGGGAATCCGTTGTTCCATTAACTTAATGGTCTTTATTTAAGCCTATTATCTCCTGAACCAGATTTTCAGTGTTATTATGTATGTGTAAATATCCAACTCTTACTTGTTTTGCATGATTAAATTCTTTCTTTGTGCAGCATGGATACTTTGGGCTTCTCCTTCAACCTTATTTGTTTGGGTCAGCGCTTTGAAGTTTTTGATTTTTTTTCGGTTTGTTTATCAACCTTGTCGTTTCGGCATTATTTATATGCTGTGTGTGTCAGTGTTCTGTTCTTGATGCAAATAACCTCTATGATTCTTAAGATGATTGCATTTAGAAATAATAAAATTTATATACAAGGTGTGATTGAAAAGTACCGGAACTTTTCCTGCCGCGCGGCTGTGAGGGATGGGGGAAAATGTGCGCGGGACCTTCCTCTTTCAAGCGGAACTTGGCCCAGTGCGCTGCGAGCAGCGGTTGAGAAAGCATCGCTGTCCGCGCGAACGTCGTTTTGGTCGTCGGTCACGTTTTTTGAGCGCCGAAAATGGAGTCAAAGATTGACCAACGCTACGCCATCAAGTTTTGTGTCAAACTAAAAAAGACGTTCACCGAGACCCAGGACCTGCTCAAGGAAGCCTTTGGGGAAGATGTGATGTCACGAACTCGGATCTTTGAGTGGCACAAGGCCTTCAGCGAATTCCGGGAGGACGCCGATGACGAACGACGCTCTGGGAGGCCGTCGACGTTGAAAACCGATGAAAACGTCGACCGAGTTCGCGAATACCTGAACCTGGACAACCCTCCGGGAGATCAGCAAAGAACTTAATTTGACATACTATGCAGTGCAAAAAATTGTGACTGAAGAATTGAACATGCGGAAGGTGTGCGCCAAACTGGTCACCAAGGTGTTGACAAGAAGCAAAAAGAACTGCGAGTGAAAATGAGTCGTGAAGTGCTGGATTGTGTGGAAGCCGACGAAGAGTTATTAGACAATGTGATCAGTGGTGATGAAACATGGTGCTACGAGTACGACCCCTCGGTGAACGTCTTTTTTAGTTTGACACAAAAATCTTTGACTCCATTTTCGGCGCTCAAAAAACGTGACCGAAGACCAAAACGACATTCGCGCGGACAGCGATGCTTTCTCAACCGCTGCTCGCAGCGCACTGGGCCAAGTTCCGCTTGAAAGAGGAAGGTCCCGCGCACATTTTCCCCCATCCCTCACATTTTTCGAACGCCAGGGAGCCGCGCGGCAGGAAAAGTTCCGGTACTTTTCAATCACACCCTGTAATTTTGCTTTGTTCCAGTAAAATCTACTGCACAATATTGGTTTCATTTTTCTAGAAATACGCATAATAGCTTCTACAACATCTGGTCTCGTTAATATTCCTTTCCAGAAGAATTACTGCATACAGTAAAATTTACAGTCCCCGTAAATTAACTACTGACCGTAAAATATTAATTTCTGTGCTTCCGTATTTCTTTAACGTAGTATCTCAAATATGCGTCAGGTTGTTCGTAGGTTTGCATGGCATTTTGTGCAACGTGTTGGACTTCTATTCTATGTATAGTGTTCTTCTTGTTTGTAAACATTGGGGCAAGTTTGTGGTATTTTTCTCGCTTGATTGTGAGATTGAAACAGATCAGTTTACAAAGTTAAAACCATAAATTACTATTTTGAGAATTATGTTAAGTGAATATCATTATTCACCAAATTACTTCTTTATTGTTTAATACTGTAGAAAATTTTGTAAAAAGAATGTTGTCGATAGTGTTTTAAACGTTCTCCTCCTCGCATTTTAGCGGCTCAACAAATGTTATTTATAACTATAATGATGTTTCACTTTATTCATAAATTTTAATTGATGTTTTTTTTCACTATGAAATCTACTACGTTTTCAGAATAGTTAGTACTCTAATACTGTTATTTCTTTTTTTAGTGAAAATTGTTTAATGCAGTATGAGACGATGGGTGAAACATGGATGCATCATTACACTCCAAAGTCAAATCGGCAGTTAGCTGAGTAGACACCAACCGACGAAAGGAGATCAAAACTATCAAAATCACAAATGTCAGCTAATAAGATTTTGGTCTCCTTATTTTGGGATGCGCACGGTATTTTATTCATCGATTACCTTGAGAAAGGAAGGATCATCAATAGCAAATATTATATGGCGTTATTGGTGCGTTTGAAGGAAGAAATTGCGATAAAAAATACCCAAAAATGAGAAGAAATAACTGCTCGTTCACCAAGACAATGCATCGTGTCACAAGTCGATCGCAACAATGGCAAAATTGCTTGAATTGCACTTTAAATTACTTTGATATCTATCGTACTCTCCGGATCTGGCTCCTAATGACTAGTGCCTGTTTGCAGACCTAAAACGAATACTGCGGGGAAAGAGATTTGGCTCCAGTGAAGAAGTGGTTGCCGAAACTGAAGCCTATTTTGAGGACAAAGATAAATCGCTCTACAAAATAGGCTCGAAATGTTACAGAGGTATCGGAATGAATCACTTTTGATGGATTTAGGATTTAGATTTCTGAGCTTTCAGCATCTAAGGCCATTTAGCCCGTCACGTTTGAGGGATGACGTCCCCCAGCGAGCACACTATTCGAGGAAAGGGAAGGAAGAAAGGATTGGGGAAGGAATGAAGCGGCCTGGGACCTATAAGTTAGGTACCACCCCGGCATTTGTCTGGTGTGAATGAAGAAAACCCAGGAAAACCTCATTCAGGGTGGCTGACCCGAAAAAGCGTTTTACACTTTTTCGACCGAGTGACCCCACCGGGAATCGAACCCGGGACCGACTCTTGAAGGAATCTATTTTGATGACTGAAATTGAATTTTATCTAAATGTTGTTACATTGTTAGTCAGTCTATGAACTTATTGAGTGATGTGCTACAATGTTTTACTTAGTCATATGGAATAAAATGAACTGAAATGTTTCAGTTTAACGTCCCCCGTATATGAAGACGGATGATTAAGGCAAGTGAATGATGATGGAAGTATTAGTGGGATGAGAACGTGGGAGAAACGGAATTACTCCGAGAAAATCCATAGACACGTTGTTGTTCTCCACAAAATTACTTTTCCAGGGATCGAATCAAACACTCTACACACCACAGGTAAACTCTCTACCACTGAGCCACTCTGTCTTCTATTTTGTTATATATACCAACATACTTTATAATGTTACATGAAAATTAGAATTGATTGTAAATTTATTAATTTGAAAATGAATTGATGTAAATGAAAGAACGTTTTTGGTGCTTTTTCAAGTCATGCATACATAGATTTTTTTCTCTTAAAAAGTAATTTTCCTGAAAACAGAATTATTTGTTTAATTTTTGTTACGATTTATTTTTATTATATTTATATTTACAAATGAAAGAACATTTGTTTTTTAAACATTTTAAAATTTTTTAGTTATAATTAGGCAACAAAAAAGCATAACAGCGATACACACATACGTATGGTTGGTACATTGAACATGGTTGAGCTTGTCTAAGGATCCAGAAGAAACTAGTTATATAAGCATAATAAAGCATAATGTTGGAAAATAAAGCATAAAGCATAATTAAAATACATAGCAGAATTCTTGGAAAATTCTATTAGAACAATACTTGGAAACTTCCGTTTAACTGCAAGTTTAACATACTGTATTAATATTTTTTAAAACCAATATTTACAATGCGAAATCATTGAGAACATAACATTGTAGCAATGAAAAGCTTATTTTCAACGAACTTAAAAAGTTCGTTACTGAATTCTCTATGTCTGTCTGTTCGTCCGTCTGTCTGTTATTTGAGATTTTTTTCAATTTTGAACTTTGCATTCGATAGAGCATAAAAAACTATCAGAAAAAGTCAATTTTTCGCGTCACTCTTACCGTTCCCGAGATATTGGCCAAAAAATGATCGAATTCCAGAGATTTAAGGAGCCATATCTCAGGAACCGTAAGTCATAGAGGGATCGTATTGGTGTTGATCAATACCTAACAGGATGGTAAATATTTTGGTACCAAATAGTAAGAGGTGGCTACTGTCCAACTGGCTACTGGTTTGTTCAACGGCCAGTTGGCTAGTGGCCACCAATTAATATTGATACCAAAATGTTTACCATACTCTTAGGTATTGATTAAGACCAACATAATTTCTCTATGACTTACCATTCCGGTAATATTTGCCAAAAAAAATGGTCAAATTTAAGGAGTCATAGCTCGGGAACCATAAGTTGTAGACAGATGATATTGATGTTGATCAATACCCAAGAACAATGTAAATATTTGGTACCAAATAGTAACTGGTGTCACTGTTCAACTGGCCACTGGTTTGTCCAGTGTCCAGTTAGCCAGTGGCCATAAATTAATATCGGGATACGAAAATGTTTTACATTCTATTGGGGATTGATTAACACCAATATGATCTCTCTATGACTTACCGTCCCCGTGATATTGGCCAAAAAGTTCGAATTTCTAGACATTTAAGTAGCCATATCTCAAGAACTGTAAATCATAGAGAGATTATATTTTGCTAATTTTTGCGAGAGAGAAGAGTAATTGGTGCGGATAAAAAGATTTACTTTTACATCTAGGTACAATGACCGTTACCCTTCCCGCTCCATCAATCAATTCTTTTTAAGTTTGTTCTGGCAATGCTCTTGGTACAAATGAAATAAAAATACCAGTCTTTGCTGAAATATGCATTACCCGTTACATTTAGTGAATATTCAATTAATATTATTACGTCTAACTGGTATAATCGTATTTCTTTTAATTTATTCATTTATACGATGGAAGTATTAAAACCTCTCAGTCAAGTTGTCACAGGTTCTGACCGGTCTTTCAAGACCTATGTGATCTGGCGTTGTCAACGGGGAATGCGACATACTTTCTGATAAATAGTTTAATTTGTCTCTTTGGAATTGCTTGGGATAACTGTCGATAGAGTCTATTTTTCTCCAGCCAGCAGCACCTCATGATGCATAATGCCGCACCAATCTTACCAAACGCATAGCTTAATCTTCCTGATCGTTAGTGTGGGCTTTGCCATAGAGGGGTGAAACTTCTCCGCGCTTCAACGATGATCTGTTTCGCAAATTGTTGTCATAAACCGCTTCAGAAATGGTTCGAGTTCGTTACGTTTCAGTAGAGATTCGTAGATGGAAATTCTATCTTGTAAATGTTTTTGAAAAATGGAAATCTTTGAGTTTTACGCCCCGCAGTTATGCCGTCTAGGCTAAAGGTGACGGTCATGATGTGAAATTAATGAAATGGTGGAATGAAGAAAGTGGAGGGGAAACAGGAGAACCCCGAGGAAACCCACGCACACGGTGTTTGTCCACCACAAAGTTCACTTGGCGCGAGTTGTGATCGAACGAACGACCCCATGTACCAGAACTGAACGCTTTACAACTGGGTGTAAATATTTTTGAGTCAGAAGATATGACACCGAAATTTTTTCCTATTTTTAATCAGATGTCGTCAAATGGTTTAACATTATTTGGTGAACGATATTTAGATCATTGAAGACGTCATGACTACTTACATGCCAGTCCCACTCGATCTCTGCCAAAATGTCATTTACTGTTTTTGTGATTGGTTACCCATTGCGAAGAGCTTTTGAACAACGAAATATCCAGAACGACAGCAACAGATCTATCATTTAAGTGTTGCTTTTGATAACGTGCTTTGCCCAGAAATAGCACAATTTCTTTACAGACTTACGCATCATTGGCTTCTTTATCGTAATACGATTGGAAAATGTAGCTCAATCTTACGGAAAGCTCACTCATTCTAGCGACGCAATACCTAACGTCGAAGAATTCCACATTTTTTTTTTTTCATATTTACTAGTTTCAACTATTCCTGACGTTACTAAGGGAAGCAAGCGGGACTTGTGCCCCGGGAGCCGGATTGGGGCCACAAAACTGGGCAAATATTTATTTTCTTATAAGGCAGGGAAAGGAGTTTTCAAACTAAAGGTCATAAAAAATTACCTCATAAACTTAACAGGACAATGACTCACCAACCTTAAGATCATATCCATAGAGCATAAGTTAGCTTTAAAGCTGTCTTTTGAGGACATCGTAAAAAAATCAGCACTCAAAAGAGTCCAGAAAGTTACATTTTATTTCCAGATTTTTAAGTTTTCATTGAACACTTCGATTTAAGAGATTTGCAAAATATCCAAATATAATACTCAATACAACAGTTTGACTGTTCGTCATAATTAAATATTCTATTGTAAGGAACAGACTGCTGGTTCATTCTACACATATGTACATGCCGATATAATTCCAAAAACATTGTAATTTGCAGTTATTATGATAAGACTATAGTCCTGGGTTCGATTACCGGTGGGACCACTCGGTCGAAAAAGTGTAAAACGCTTTTTCAGGCCAGATACCCTGAACGAGGTTTTCCTGGGTTTTCCTCATTTACACCAGGCAAATGCCGGTGCTGTACCTAACTTATAGGTCCCAGACCGCTTCCTTCCTTCCCCAATCCTTTCTTCCTTCCCTTTCACCGGATTGTGTGCTCGCCGAGGGACGTCATCTCTCAAAACGTGACGGGCTAAATGACCTTAGATGTCGAAAGCCCAGAAATTTAAATTCTAAATCCTGATCAGACTATAAGAATATGTGAAGCATGCTACTCTAAGATTATTTGGCAATCAAATACTAATTAGTTTTGGTGTTTTATCTTGTACTAAAAATTAAGTTATGTACTGCCCTTTTGAAATCAAGCTTTATCATTTGAATCAAAAATGGAGTAGGAGAATCAGTGTGTGATGCCAATATCAGGTGTACTGGGGGAGCGTTTGGGTTTGGTTGGCGGCGGGAAGCGCTAAGGCAAGTACTTGGCACGGGTGACAACTAGCTTAGCTGTGTCGCTGTCAACCAGCAGCCGTCTTTAGGCCTGATCCGTTGTGATACATATAAGTTGAGATGTTGATCATTAACTGCATCTCGTGGGCAAAACGATAAACATTTTTAGCCTATTTTATAATAGACATATTCATGTCAGTTACCCTGATACATGAAGCAGAACGAGAGGAATGCAATACTATGGTTCTTATTTGAATGCTCTTCTACTTAAAGCTCTACGTTTTCCCAATACAAGTACCAATCCGCATAACTAAAATTTTACTTTAGAACTTATAAAGCATGTTTTTTAGTATCTAGGAAAAATTAGGCATTTTATAATCGACTTTGTGACAAATTAGAGATTGGTTTAATACATCAGCTGTGGAAATCTACTAAGAAGTATAGTATTTTAGTCACATTGCTTTGGAATAATTTTGTCAACTTTTCTAGATAAATGATTGTAAATTGATATATTATATCGTCAATTATTGTGAGAGCTCCTCCGTGGCTAAGCCGTTAGCGTACGCGCCTGTGGCGAGGGAGACCCGGTTTCGATACCTGGCGGAAGCTCATGTGGTTCGTATTCCACTTTAACCAGTAGGTCCCGTCTCATATAGCCTCGCTGCTGACAGGGATGTTACACTCAAAATCAACTCAATTCAGCTCTATTACTATGAGTTTAATCTTCCTGCCGCTCGATAAATATGGGTGAAAATGAAATGAAATCTTTGTCTTACGTCCTACGATAATCGCAATTAGGCTAAAGGAGGTGATGATTAGAAATGAATGAAATGGTGGAATGAAGAAAGTGGGAGGAAAGGGGAGAATCGCAGTGAAACGTACACACCCACCGCGGTCCCAAAAATATGGGTGAAAGCTAAAGAAAGTATCAGCGAAATGAAGAGGAGTGGAGATAAGATCGAAAGAAACCTCACGCACACGTTGCTATTTTACGTCTTATCTGAAGGTGATTCAATTGTCCAACCTTATATTACTCCAGTGGGTGCTGTTTGACTAGTGTTGTGAACTCACAATACGATGAAACTTTCTCTATAAGAAAAAAGAATGTCCAATATAGTTTATTTTTTGTGTTTATCAGTCGCACCCTGCTGGTACCAACCAGAAAACGTTTTTGTGTTCCATAACGTATTCATGCATTTCGTATATCGACATTCAAGATTCAATAGTAGTTGTATTGAAACTGTTGACATTTTCTGACAAACCATCTCAGCATCTCTTCCGTATCTTCCACGTGAAGCTAAAAGAAATGCATTCACATGAGAAAATTGCTGGAATCAAAACGAAATGGGAAAATATATTTCCAGACCTCCGAGGACACAAAAATAGTATCAACAAAAAATGAATCAGCTCCGTTCCTTCATCCCTATTTGTGATGTTATTTGAATCGTATGACCAAAACCAGGTCGATACATGAAAGGAGTTTGCGATACGGCGAGGTTATCGTATGCCATTTTCCTGGAATTTCCTCCACTACTGGAGACGTTATTAAGGAAGACACACACAAGACGGACATTGAAGAAGCCCTATCGATTTCACTGACGAAATAAGTATTTGTACCTTACATAAGTCAACACACATCTTGATAAAAAGGAGAGAAACATTTTCTTCTTTCTACCCTTACCAATTCTTGTAGGACGAAAAGTCTAAGAAAAAGAAGAAAAGCAAACACTTGATAACGAACCGTTTCCAAACGGAGGAAACGTAATTTCAAGTGAGAAAACCTTCATGTAGGTGACGTTAAGCTCAGTCAGCAAAAACACTTGCATAAACGTTAAACACAGTCGGTTTCCCAGAGCTTTAGCGAAGCGTTGAATCTTTCCTTAAACGATTTCTCCATATTCGATATGAAAAGAAGGGCATAAAGAATTTGACAAAGTTTAGTCGTACTGTTTAGAAGAAAAAGGAGTACGTTTAGGAATTATGTTTTCAAGCTTCCGGCATTTATGGCCATTTTAGTTCTGACGTATTAGAGATGATGTCCTTCGATTATGACAATACCAATCGAATTGGGAGAGAAGAAAGGAGTTGAGTCGATTTTGAGTTTAGCGTCCCTTTCAGCAGCGAGGCTATGTGAGACGTGGACCTACTGATTAACGTGAAATCTGAACCACGTGAGCTCCCGGCAGGAATCGAACCTGGTTCTCCTATGCCAAAGGTGCGTACACTAACTGCATAACCACGAGGTAGCTCAGGAAGAAGGAAAATGGGAAGGAAGGAAACGGCCCGGGCCTTCATGTTAGGTACCATACCAGCATCTATCTGGTGAGAATGCGGAAAATCTAAGAAAATCTCACAAAGGAAGGCTGGCCTGAAAAAAGCATTTACATCTTTTCAACCGAGACCTCCTTCGTGGCTAAGCGGTTAGCGTTATGTGCCTTTGGTGTGGGAGACCCGGGTTCGATTCCCGGCGGGAGCTCATGTCGTTTAGATTTCACGTTAATCAGTAGGTCCCATCTTATATAGTCTCGCTGCTGAAAAGGATGCTAAACTCAAAATCAACTAAACCTTTTCAACCGAGTTTTCCCACCGGTAATCGAACCCAGAACCACTCACAGTAAAAGTATTAGAAAAAGTTGACTAAAACAATTCAATGCTGTTGTCATTAAATATAACTATTATAATTAGTATTTGCGGGTGAAATTTTGGATACTAACGTGGTAGTAGAATGGATAGAGTGTGACCTAGAGTTCGATTCCCCTGCAGGGTATGCTATCTGTAATGAGGCTGGGCGTTAAGCTAATGCAACTCTATCATAAATAAAGAAATAATTATTTTACAAATTGCTTGGTGAACTTTCACTGCTAGTTGTTACAATCTATCATTAACCTTATTTAAGAATTGCAATATGGAATAACAAACAAAATATGTAATTGATAATGACTGTTTATTTACATAAGCTATACATACAATCAAAGGGAATCTGTTGGTCACTACTGCTTATCTTCATATTTAGTAAATATGCTAGACCAGGGTCAAACTTTTAATGTTGAATGAAAGTCAATACTAGCAAATCTACTCTGTATGTCATAAAAGTTAGTTCCACATAGTTTAATTACCAAATAATAATAAAAATTCTGTCTGACTTACAAAGAAAGTCATCCTATTAGCAAGGTGATTTGAAATAATACGCCAGGTATGCGTTAAGCCTTGGACTACATCGCGTAGAACTAGGGATGGGCAAAACCGGTTTTTATAAAAACCGAAAACCGGTTTCTATAAAAACCGAAACCCGAAAAAACCGACATTTCGGTTTTCTCCAAAACCGGTTCGGTTTTTCACCGAAACGGTTTCGGTGAAAACTTTTCGAAAACACACAAAACTATTTCTGTGGAAATGGATTCGGTTTCCGGAGAACAACGAAACACCATTCTGGTCAGAAATAGAACAAATTTTGAAAAAAAAAAAACGGAATCGATTTTGAAGAAAACCGAAACCGGACCTGGTAAAAAACCGAACCGGTTTTGGAGAAAACCGATAACCGGTTTTTGTGCCCACCACTACTTAGAACTGCCTTATGCACTAAATTCCATTACTGGCTACTTACATGTTTCGGCCTTTTCTTTGGAGGCAGCTTCTCGTCCCATTTTCATGTCACACAATAACGATTTCAATGCGCACTAATTACAAGCACTACAATTCACTGGATACATCTCGTGTTCTTTTCCCAAGCCTAGATTTCTCTGACAGGGATACCAGTGATTAGGTTGCAGCCCACAGTAACCCTCTTTGCGTGGCTACGGGGAAGGGATCGAACTTAGGATCTCTCAGGATAGCATCAGTGGTGGCCCACAGCAAATCTTTTAGCGTGGCGATACAAAACTGGCTGGATCTAAAGACCACTGATATAGGCAACAGTCACGGCCCACAGCAAACCACTTTGCGTGGCTATGAAACTGGATTGAACTCAGGACCTCTCTCTTCCGAAATCACGAGGCATGGAATGAAGAAGAGGCTGTTAACCAAGAACTCGTCGGAAAACCTACAGCACCTTGGCCTACCATCCGAGAACGACCTCTGTGACCTCAAAACCCGAAGTTTAAATACTATTTGCTATTCTTCATTTTCAGGTCACGAGCTATTTTCTGTGACTGAATTTTACTTGGTAAGTTTGCTTTAGCTTATGTTCCGTGTCTTAATACAGCCACGGAAACCTTTCCAACGGTTTATTATTTTCTTGTAAGAATACACAGGTTTAGTATTGAAATTAAAGTTTTTATATCTTTTTCATTCTCCCAGTTATATATTGTACTGATCCTAGGTGATCATTACAAGACGAAAAACCTAAATGCACTTTTCGTACATTACTGGGTTTGCTTGCTCAGTTCTAGTCATATAAGACAAGCTAGCATATGTAACCTTTCATACTGAAGTGCTGCATAGAGTATTCTTACGTGTCTTTCACGAATATATTTTAAATGACAATATACCTCATTCCATAACTCAGCGTTCAGGTCCCTTATGATCATAAGATTAGCGTACGTGACCCGGGTCAGAATCCTGGCAGTAGCTTATGTGGTTCGCGTCCCACGTTAATCTGTGGGTCCACGTCTTATACAAGGTGTTTCAAAACAACACCGGTCCACGTCTTATACAAGGTGTTTCAAAACAACACCGACTACGTTTGGGAGGTAATTCCTGACAACAAGATAAGACAAAAAGTATAGACCAACCTGGGTGAAGAACTCTCATTTCGGAATTATTGGCTGCCGAAAACATGAAAAAAATAATCAACTTTAAAGGTCCATATCTCCAATACTATGGAATCCATCGTAGTTGAGTTAAGACTTCACTTAGAAACTAGTATGTGCCCTATCCAAAACTACATGTTCCAGAATCCTGCTCTACTTATGCAACAATTTTTATAGAGGTAGTTAGTGAGTACTTCAAATTATATGCCTGTAGCCAAACTTCCTCTATAAAAATTGTTGCCTGAGTACCTTAGAATTCTGAAACATTTATTTTTGGATAGCGAACATATTAGTTCCTAAGTGAAGTCTTGACCCGACTACGGTCGGTCCCATAGTGTAGAAGCTACGGACATTTAAAATTCACTTTTTCATGTTTTCGTCTATGTATAACTCCGAAATTACGGATTTCTGCACCAACGTTGGTCCATATTTTTTGTCTTATCTTAGTGTCAGGAACTTTTTCATGTTTTCGAGAGCCCATACCTCCGAAATGACGGATTTCTGCATCCACATTGGTCATTACTTTTTGTCTTATCTTGGTGCCAGGAATCACCTACCAAGCGTTGTTTGTGTTTTTCAAAAACCCTGTAGAAGAACCTCACTGCTGAAGGGACAGTAAACTCAAATCAAAGCAAATTGTTATTTTCGCCTTAGTTTGCGATAATCAGCATAGCAGTTAGGATTGCTTTATGGATCTTTTCTGTTCAGGTACGGTCCGCAAATTTTGCAGAGGCTGATATGTAATGAAACCAATTGATTTTTAGTTGGTCCCGCCTCTACACCTTCGGAACCTTATGTTCCACTCGCATGTTTTAGTTTTCTATCGCTTTCTCCAGTTCCTGTCCAATAAACTCTATACCGATTCCGGAATATTTAAGCTCGTAGTAGAAACTTTAAAGATAATGGTAATGTGCACGTGATTTCTGTAGTATTACAATTAAGTGAGCCTTCACGGGGCAGTTTGTCTGTCTGAAACTCACCCTCATTATATTGCAAATATCCCAGATATATTCCACAGAAAATTTAGAGGAAGATTTGTTTCTGAAACATAAGTGGACAACTTGACATCCTGGTATTCCGAAATATCTTAGTGCTCTTATAAGATTTCTGTAGGGGGCCGCGGTGGCTCAGTGGTAGAGCGTTCACCTCTGGTGTTTGGGGTCCCGGGTTCGATCCCAGCCCTCGCCAAGTGAACTTTGTGGTAGACAAACACCGCGTGCGTGGGGTTTCTCGGGGTTCTTCCGTTTCCTCCCACTTTCTTCATTCCACCATTTCATTCATTACTCATCATCACCGTCTCCTTTAGCCTAACCGGCATAACCGTGGTACGTAAAAAAAAAAAAAAAGATTTCTGTATAAAAATAATTGGATGGAATTTTGGTTAACATAGTAATAATTGTTCTTTAAATGATTCCACTTCTAAAAAAAGCATTAGTAAAATCTGCCTCCTCTTTAGACAGGGTTTTGTACGGGGTGAATCAAAAATGATTTACACTTTCGGCGTAAAACATTTCAAGGTTATCACAACTCTTTCTGCTCATGCGCGTACTTAAAGCTAGCATGTGTGCGAAATTTTATCCTGATCGTGTCTCTAATTTCTATGTTATTTTTCTTCTTTTGAGAAGTACGGAGCTTAACAATACTTCGGACGTGGAAATTATAGGACAAACTCGCACTGCCTACAGCTCACTTTAAAGAAGATATTTATTACATATTTTTAAAATTGAAAAATTAAGACGGTAGAATACTCTATTAATAATCAACAGAAATAGGTAAACATTTTGTACATGTTAATTTATTATTGTTTCGAAAAACTAATGAATCTTTCGAAACATGCAATGTGTCCTGGAAATAGAAATAGAAATAGTCCAAGTTGTAAAGAGAGCATATGTAGAGTGCTACGCCCCTTTGCTACGGCACTGCTAAGAGAAAGTTTCACTAACGACCACATCGTATTTGGGCTATTTCTAGATGAGTGACATACATGATTTCCCAACAGAAATTCGTGAGAATTTTCATTATGGAGATATTTGAAAGATTATGCCTATTAGGGACATAATGGCCTCTACTAGGGGTCCAAAATTTTCCAGAATCCGAAAATTCACTTTCTAGATTTCGAAAAAATTCCGGAATTTAGAAAATTCCAATTTCGGAAAATTTCTTCCATTCGGAGAAAATCCGGATTTCGCAAAAAAAACCTGATTTTTTCGAAATCTGGAATTTTTCCGTATTCCGAAATTTTTCCGATTTTACCCTCCGGATTCCGGAAACTAAAAATTCCAGAATTGGCTATCCCTAATTTAAACGCAAGCATTCGACAGTAGGTTGCTATGGTTTCACTAGAAATGCTGCGATCAACTCTAGACTACATCATGTTACAAATGCAGCATGTTTTAAGTCGGAAGGCTATATTGAACAGTTACTGTAACTACCGTCCCTAATAAACGTGTCCGAATCATAGTTATCATGGATTCCTTCCTGCCATGTTTTTTCTTTATTCATACCACGATCTGACTGCCTACAGTGCCATATTTCCGCCTAGCGGAAAAAATCGAGCTAGTTCTTATTTCTGCATAATTTAAGAGCGCATTTCTTAATTAGCACATCTATGAAGTTTCTGAATCTTACACTCATTACAGTTCATGCTGTACCACTTTGAATACTATCAGTGTGATTGTAGCCATCTGGTTTTATGATGTTTGGAAAAGTATTAGATAATAAATTTACTTTTAAAACGAATAATAGAAATCTAAGGAAACAATGACTCCTATTTGCTACCTCTGCAGCTTGTCTACAAAATAAAACCCAGCTTAAAACGTTAGAATCTGTGCTCAGAGGTAATGTGCATGATCTAGGTTACGACAAGAACTATAGGTGGAACTACAATTTATTTTGAAAAATTGGTAACTGTGTTAAATATATATTCTTTAACCATGAGACTGAATAACTTGGATTATAACTTATTTCAATTCTCACTTTCCAAAACCATCATATTTTTAAAAAATGTTAATAAAATAAATGGAATAAGATCTTTCATAGTTACATCTCATACTATAAAAAGTAACTATGTATTTAAATATCCTTCTATTTAATAATAAGACTGTTATTTATTACTTCTACAGCCCAATTTTGGCAGTTCATATGGATTGAAAGTATTGTCTAATAGCTGAGATCCGTGACCTTCACACACAGAGATAATAAGTTTATATAAGATATTTGAAAGGTATATTTAAACAACTTCTCTCTCCTTTGGAAACGTCCCTGTTTCAATTGAGGTTTGAGCACTTGGCTCGAGAAGTGATTTTATCATGATGCTTCCATTAAAATGCATAATCCCGATGCGGAATATGGCGTTCAACGTAGACGCCGAAAATGGATGATCGTTCTATGATCTAATGTAACGGACTTGAAACGCGGTATGTAAACTCATTAAAAATAATTGGTCATGTGTTTCGGCTAGGCACGTAGCCAGAACACTACGATAGGGAGAAGTATAAGACAATTGGCCAACTTGAATTCATGTTACATTTACACATATATACCGACAAATAACTGAAATTTTTAAGGAGCCTGAGAGTGGTAGTAAGTTTCTCATTTATCTTCGCCATCTTTTAACTACGAGTCCGGCTTCAACATTTTTGAAAATTTCAATTTTAATGGCAGTTAGGGGGTAATTTCTAGAATATTTTTAATTATCACTTTCTAATCATAAAATGACCGAAGTGAGGAAGAGTTAGAATCATTTAAAAATCAGATGGAATAGGGAGTGGGCCAACCACAGAGGACTTTCTATCGTCAAGTGCTGTACGAGGTAATGTTTAACATTTTCACAAGAATTGAGGAGCCATAATGAGTTTATAAGATCCACACAAGTTCGTCGTACACTAGTATCACAGAAATATAAACTCTGTTATAACGATAACCAAGATATTTAATTACTAAAGAAGAGCAGAAAAATCTATTTATTTACCATTTTAGATTAGGACTTGACCAGGCTGCCAATGTTTAGTGGTACACTCTACACTGGATGTTACAACGCGTAGGGTATTTTGCAGGCTGACATAAGTTATCTAAGAAAAAAAAAAACTATCTGCTCGGTTTAAGAGACTACGTTAAAAAATCATTTTCAATAACGAATCAGGCGGGCCGGATTAAAGTTCTCAGTGGGCCGTGGGCTGCCCGAGGGCCCGCTGTTGCACATAGCTGATTTAAATGAAAATTTAGACATAATTAGCCCTTGGGTCAACATGGATTTTTTTCAATTCACTTTGATGAAAATAAAAAGTGTTCTAAGAGGGGAAAGGAGACTAAAATTTTTCGCAAAGAATAGCGACTGCAATGTATGAAATGAATTTCTGAAGATAGCCAGTACTTAGATGAAGCTGATTTTTTTTTTTCTGCGTATTTCACCTTGATTCAAATACATATTATAAGGTGGTGAGAAAAGTGTTCAAATATACCTTGCAAATATTTTCCATTGATTTATTCTTATTCTTCCCATGCGAAAAACGAGCATTATTATTATTATTATTATTATTATTATTATTATTATTATTATTATTATTATTATTATTATTATTATTATTAATAATAATAATAATAATAATAATAATAATAATAATAATAATAATAATAATAATAATAATAATAAACAAAATGGTTCATATAGTAAATGATAATTATAACATTTGATTGATACATATTGACATATTGAATTACAGTAATATAGTAATTAAAATTATATCGCAACGATTGTATAACAATTCCCTAAATTTGTGGACCTCTGATGAAGAAGGCAGTCAGTCCCCTTTCAACGTCAATTCAAGTAAACTCTGCTAAAACAGAAGCTAGGAAATATAGATTTTTAACAGAACATGTTAACGGATTGACTCTATTAACGAACTCAGCCAAGATAGTTGTAGTAAGAAAATTTCAATCTTCTTCTTCTTCTCCCTTTCTTTCCTCCTACTATACCCTCTACCAGATTCCTCATGATACAGTTCCTTCTTAGCCAATGTTCTAACCATTTTCTCTTCCTCTTCTTAATAATATCTAAAATTGTTCTTTTCTAACCTACTATTTCTAAGACCCTCTCAATCGTCTTCCATTCAGCACAGCTAATTCTCTCCATCCTTCTCCACACCCACATTTGAATAGCTTCCAGTAGATTTTCATCATTTTTCCGTAACGCACATGTTTCTGACCAATACAGTATAATACTCTACTTGAAGCATTTTATGAGTTTTTTGTTTTTCTCTACTTTTTATTTAAGGTCTCACAAAATAGAATTTTCTTCCTCCCAAAAGCTTCTTTCGCCATTCCTATTATTGCTTTTATTTCACGTTCACATTTCATATCATTATTAATATTACTATCCAGGTATCGAAAACTACTTACCTGTTCTATTTTCTTCCCTACTACTTCTATATTTGGCACTGTCCGCTTCGTTCCAATCACCATGGCTTTTGTCTTTCTCACATTTATTTTCATCCCGTATTCTTCATAGTTCTTCCTCTAGTCTTCTAACATTTTATTGATTTCCTATTCTGACTCTGAAGCAAGCGCCATATCAAGACCACGCTGAAAATTGAAGTAGCACTGCATGATACTAATAAATGAAATGCAATTGCAATACCAGAAGGTTATTTTATTTAATTAAAAACGTTAGCAAATGTGGTAAAATCTCACCTATGAGGACCTATGTGCTTCTTTTGAAGTTCAAAGACTATACTCATACTACTCTGTAAACACTTTTACTCTGAAGATGAAAAAAAACTTTAGTTCCTTCGTTATGAGTAAAAATTGGCTTGGATTTGAATTCAGTGTCCCATTCAGCAACGAGGCTATATGAGATGTTGACTTTACAGCTTAACGTGGGATCCAAACCGCATGAGTTTCCTCCTGGAAATCTTACTTCTTCGATTAATAAGAATATAGAAGAAAGTCATTTTTAACTATTATTATCACTAAAATTTTCGACAGAATGTTTAGCACCGTCTGTTTAGTGTGTTCTAATTAGTCAATATATGCGGAAGCTAATGCCAGCACGACATGTAGTACATTTGTAGTAATCTTTATGGGTAATTCACACAAACATTCGATCTCTATAACATTTAACTGAACTTTAAGATTATTACAGATCTCCGCTTATAAAAATTACTACACTTATAAAATTACTACACATCTCCACACTCAACTCTTTAGATTCACTGTCTTGGTGTCAGTATTGCGTCTAGTTCGAATGGTGCTTCATCTAGAATTATTATTTGAAAACAGCGAGTCTTAGCTGGTAAATAAGAGTGATTTTCTTGTATATTCAATACTTCATAAATACTGTATTTCTTTTATAGATTGAAGCAAGAATGGATGCTGATCATTGTTGTCAAGTTTCGGAAAGTGACTGCGAAACCATTCAATGCTACAGCTGAAATTGTACCATGTTTTTGCATATTATAAAATAATACTGATAAAAACAAATACAGGGTGATTCAGGAGGAATGGCACACAATACGTGCGAAAATAAACCGAAAAAGTCCTATGAACATGTGTCCGAATTTCGATAGTTACGGAACTGGAGCGGATTGAATACTACACACATCTATGAATGATTAAGAAGACAAGTGTGAATATTACTTACTGAAATGCTATGTAGGCACTGTGGTAGAAAGAATAATGGTGGGACAGATGACTGATCCATCCTACAAGAGGTGTAGGGGTTCAACATATGTGTGGAATCGTGGGTTAGATCAGTGAGCAGTTCTGAGGCCGTGTGCGTGTAGTGCTTGAGTGTTGTTTAATTCAGCAAGTTCATTGTGTTTGTGAATAACAACATGCCGCATACTTCACCTATGCAGAATTCGCATACTCACGCTTCCTGATATATGACGATCTACCTGCACTTTTGGAAGACGTGACATTATAGCAACGACGGCAAATGTACCTGCAACACGATGAATCACCGACTCACTCTACCAGACAAGTATCCCAGTATCTCAATAGCACATTTCCTCAACAGTGGATTGGGCGTGGCGGATCCATTAACTGGTCTCTCAGATCACCCGACCTATCCCCATTAGACTTCTGTTCATAGGACTGGTTAAAGGGGAATGTGTATGCTACGAAGGTGGATACACATAACAAACTTGTCGCTCACATCACCAACACTGTTGCCCGGATTAAAACCCGCCGACATGATATTCAATATGCAACCAAAGACACCCTCTGACGCGTTGACAAGTGCATTGAGATGGGTGGAGAAGTTTTTGAATATCTCTTGTAAGATGGATCAGTCATCTGTCCCAACATTATTCTGTCTACCACTGCGCCTACACAGCACTTCGGTAAGCAATATTCACCGTAATGTTTTTAAACCCTTGATTACAAACAAGATTATTGCTACTTTTTCTACTAATTCAATAAACATCTCCCAGTAAGTTCAATAAACTAATTAAATATTGCATTCAGTCATTTATATATTTTTAACTTGCAGCAATGTTCTAATCAGTGTGGTTGTGTATTTCAAAGCTCAATGTGAAAGCAAATACATCTTCCTTCCAGGAAAAGTTCCCGCCATATTTTCCTATCTTCTTTATGAAGCAGCTGTATTAAATTAGCTTTTGAGTGGCCGTTAGTGTTGACAAAGGGAAGGTTCTGTTATCAAAGAATTGTTGATCTTGTGATATTCATTTAAAGGAATGCTTTTTTCCTTTTAGTGTTTTGCATACTACAAACCTTTGACGATATTGCCTTATTAATTCTCAGTTAATTCTACAGAAGCGTAGAACCCGCTAGAGTCCTTGCTGGTAGGATGTTACTATTAAAATAATTAATGTACTCCTTCATGTTCAATACCACCGTTTGAGGGTGTTGAAAGGAAAATCTACGATAGAAAAGAATCGTTCCTTAACCTAGCTTTTTTTTTTTAAAAAAAAACGTATTTGTACCTTCTTTTATATTTGTACCGTAACAAAAGTGGCATGAGACTCTTATCGTAAGAGGTCATTGCCCTCTTGTGTCAGTACACATGATAGTGCTTACATTTTTTTCAAAGCAATAAATGAGGAAAACGAAAATTGGCAGAGGTTTTGTCTGTTTCATCTTTTGCTAGCATGTATTAGTTTATTGTTTCTTTGAACCAGCAATATCATAGTATATATATGAAAGAATTTGGTTTGTCACAGTACAGAAGTCAAAAATTCAAATTTGATTTTCTTAATGGCTCAAAGATAGGTGTTACTCTGAGAACGTAGTGTTACCACGATAAGAGGCTTTTATTACATTGGATATTTACTAAGGGCGTATTTCTTTTTTCAATTAATATTTAAGAAGGAAGTGATAGTGCATTTGTATCACTTCCAGTTGTGGATGGAGACAATAGAGTAGGGATGGAATATATTTTTTGTATAATTGCAGAAAACAGTTTCTGATTATCTATTCCGTTCCTACAGTATAGTAATTAACCTTAAACAGTAACGATTGATTTCTACCACACGTTGGAAGCGGTTCACCGTTCCTACAGTATAGTAATCAACCTTAAACAGTAACGGTTGATTTCTACCACTCGTTGAAAGCGATTCACCGTTCCTACAGTATAGTAATCAACCTTAAACAGTAACGGTTGATTTCTACCACTCGTTGGAAGCGGTTCACCGTTCCTACAGTATAGTAATCAACCTTAAATAGTAACGGTTGATTTCGACCACTCGTTGAAAGCGGTTGATCTTTATCAGCGAATTCGATCAGTACCTTTTCAGCCTCTACGTTCTGACCAAAATTAATGGTGGTCTATCTGGTAGTTCTTATTAATTTTGTCTCCCGGACAGACTGATAGATACACAGACAGATGGGATAAATAAGCCGCTTACAGTAGAAAGCAAACATGTCCACATATCGTAATTTGCAGGAGAGGCAAAAAAAAAAAAAAAAAACACCTGAAGAAAACTACGATATTTCCACCATAACATGTATTTTTTCCTTTATTGATAGAAGTTTACGTGATTAAAATACACATGCAAAACTTGTGTATGACGTAAGGGGTTAAAGGGGCACTGTTTTGTGTTTTGGGCGTATTTACTTTCTGTTGGAAATGCATTGTTCAAACAAATTGTGGATTGAATTAATTAAAGAACAAGTATGAGATCTTGGTTGGAAACGAAAAAGTGTGTAGCCAATAGTAACACAAAAACAAAAATGGTACTATTACTGTTATGTTGTACGAATATTTTTGTAGTAATGTAATGTTGATACACATGCGTGGTACTGATATTACTGTTGCTGTTTAGCTTATTTATGTATGTGAACCACCTGCTCTAAATTCTGCTGTGCTATGGATTTTTGTACCTATTACGCGATATATGCAACCCACCGAGCAGTACTGCCTTGCTGGCTGCCTATACGAACGTGTTTGCATCCTTTCTGCGTGTTATCCCATCTTCTTGCGTTGAGATGAATCTTGAGTCTCATTCGCATACGGGAGACGTATGCACCCAAAGCAAAAACACGTATTTTTTGTTTTCGTTTCTTCTTTCTTTCTGCTCTTTGCCACCCTCTTCGCTCATTTCCGTAACACATTGTGACAATGTTGTACACGTGATTGGCCCATTTTCGGATGTTCTGCTTTCTTCGGATGTTCTGGGTCTGTTATACCTCATTGCCTTGAGCCGACTGTAGGTAGTATTTCGTACATTTAACCTTTTTCGATATCTCTTCTCGTTCTCGCTATATGCCCCTATTTGACCCTTTCAATGCACGTGTTGGCCGACATAAAAGAAATACGTGTCGCTTCTTTTTCGATGTTCTCTATGTCTTTGCAATTTGTCACAATCGGTGTGTTACACCGGGGTATCCTGCCTTCTCAGAATATTGCCAAATTCTGATAGTTTTGGTCATTCTGTATACTACAGGTACCTCTAAACTCTGGCTTGAAATGAAAAACATAATTGATCGTCATTCCAGACACCATTCTTGAGATACATATTCAACTTTACCAGTGTGTATCTTTCAATCTGCGTAAGTGTGCCACGATCCAAAACACGCACATCAACGTTGTAATTTCCTTAAATTTGTGACAATTACGCTCACACACTCAATTAATTGTTCATATATTCAAATTAAAACATATTTATATATAAATTCAATTTATTTTAAAAGTCAAGGAAAATTTTATTTTGTTTCATTTCGTAGCCAAGCGAACCTCTTTCATTTGTCCCAGGCAAAGAAGTTTCTCTGCTTTTTAAAAGAAAAGAAAAAAAAACATAAGACGGTAACCGCACTAATAGACCACCCACCTTTCTACCTCGCCAATCGACGGTAATGGAATTGCTATTGTTACTGCAGCCACACTGTCGCACTACCTAAGTACCTCGATATCGCAAATATCACGTCACAGACACACAGGAACTAAACATTTTTATCTATAATCTTCGCAAGTGCTTATGAAACTCTTTAACATCACGTACTAGCCCAAAAAAAGACGCTAGGAGCCCTAGTCAAGCTATCAACCGATTTTGGGGAAATGTTGTCACGAACTTCAAGCGGCGAATCAGAATCCGAAATTCAAAATTCACAAAGAGAAGAATGAAGCGTCTATATTTAAAAAAATATAAGAAAGTTGGGAGAACGTCTACACGGAAGAGAAGGTTACTCTAAATCGACTCTTCATCGTGAAAACATCAACAACACGCGACTCATAAGGATACGTCAACTCATATATATATACTTAAGTGATTAATTTCATAAGAATGGCTAGCTAAAGACCCTTTAGCAGCCAGCTACTCAAACCACGCGTTATCCACAGCAACATAGTCGTTACAAAATTATTTATATAAATATTTAAAACATTAACATGTAGATATTATTCTTTTCCTCTTACGGTGACGCTACATAATTTGTGATTTTGAAGTGAGTCTGTGATCGATCTATATACGTTGACTTCCTGCATTAAGTGAAAAGAGAGGAAAAGTAGTGCGATAGTGGCGGATATATAAACTGTGCGAGTGAAATTTAAGTGCAGATGGATTTGATAAGTGACGCATCGTTGCATTCCAACAACATGGAGATGGAGAGGGACAGAGACACGAGTTCGAGGCCCGGTACTCGAGACAGATGCCTTGCCACAGGAAGACCCAGACGCTTCAGACAAACGAGGACCTCTTCTCCGGGAGTTGAATCCAGAAGACAGTGGGGTCTGAGAAGGGACATTAGGAACCATTGTGACGGTCAGTTAAGTACAGTGCAGTTTTCTTCTGAAGTGTGGAAATATAAGCGGAAAGACTTTTTGAGGTAGGACAAAGTATTCTGTTATTTTCTTTTTTGAGGAAGGACAGTGGCCAATATTTCCGTGGTTCGTGATCTCCATACTCACCTTTTCCTAGAAACTTCGGGACATTGTTTATTCATACGGAACTATCCGTAAACATTTAGAGCATTTTTTAAATTCTTTTAAAAAAGTAAACAAATAGCCTAATGCCTTGGTTGCATTTCCAAAATTAATTTACGGACATAGGAACTATTAATTTCATTCTTGAATAAGTACCATGAATTTTTTAAATTATTTTACTAGTGAAATTTGTATACCTTGATTTGATCTTCAATCATGCATTTATTTGTAATCGTCATGTGTCAATATTTAGATCCTTGAAGCCGTCATTATAATCATTTATATGCAATCCAATATTTATTTATATCAAGTATGGATTATTTCTCTTTTAAACATAAATCGCGTTTAAGATGTGTGAATGTAATGTAATTTCTATCTTGAGTAAACTATGATTTAGCGTCAAAGTCTAGTTGTTCAAATTTTAACATTTGTATAGGTTGTCTTAGGGAAATATGTGTCAGAGCGGTAAACAGGCTTAATACCATTTTATTGTAACTTGTCAATTTTTATTATAATCATTCTTAAAAGGAACAATCAATATAAAGCTTCCAAAGACGTGCTATGTTGAGTAAGTTTCAGACAAATAAGTGTAAATATTCTTATCCCGTAATATCGTTAGAGTCTCATAAATAAGGTAAACAACTTAAGATATTCGAGTAAATCCTTTCGGAGGTACCTATCTGAGCAACGAACGCAGATAGGGTCCATAGCTATGGAGAAACGTTTATTCGCAAAAGAAGGAATCAGTGAGAAAATCAAAAAGTGTCGACAATATAATTATTTGATCAATTGGCCAATATATAATAATAGTAGTACTATATATATATATATATATTCCTGTGTAGTGTATTTGAATATGAAATATTTGTGTAGTTAGTGTTGTGTAACGATTTTTATTGTGAATTGTATTATTTTCCAACTGATATAGTATGTGTACAAAGTTATGTCTTGTTTATGCAAATCTTTTGATATTGAAAATTCACTAGAGTTCATTAGAAACAGTGCACTAAATTTTCTCAAAAGAATACTATCGCTTCTAAACTATTTCTCCAGTAAGTCTTGCAAGCAACCTAAACCATTAATTCTTTCATTCCCCAATCGGATTATTAAACTTATTTCCATTTCTAGAGCGTTCACCTCTGGTGCTTGGGGTCCCGGGTTCGATCCCCGCCCCCGCCAAGTGAACTTTGTGGTGGACAAACACCGTGCTCGTGGGTTTTCTCGGGGTACTCCCGTTTCCTCCCACTTTCTTCATTCCACCATTTCACTCCTCTCTCATTATCACCGTCTCCTTTAGCCTAACCGGCATAACCGTGGGACGTAAAACTTACAGATTTCATTTCATTTCATTTATTTCCATTTCTTTTCTTGCTAAAAAGAGGTAATAACTGTGGGCGAATTACTTAATAGTCGTTTGTGCCTAGGGGGAAAACTATCAATCATTTTGCTTATTAATATTCAGTTTAATAGAAATGTTTGTTTGTATAACTACGTCATGGTAATTATAAAGTTTAGAATATTGTCAGTTTAGTTGAGTAGAAATAGATTGTTGCTAAATTTTATAGTCAAGATTGAATAACTTGAATATTACGTTGTACAGTGAAGAATGTGTTAAAGAAATCATATTATTTGGTCAAAACAGTTAAAAGTCTGATTCATTTTCAGTAAAGTCAATTAATTCATTTTTTTGTAAATCCAAATTAACTTTCTTGTTGATTTTTGTAGATATAACCTTATTTCTCGTTAAATTTATTAAAAGTCTATTTGACGTTAGAACCAAAGCAGTTATGTGGTTATCATTTCAAAGATATGCCTATTTCTTTAACTGATATTAGCATACCTAAAAGTTATTTCAAATTACTCTGGACAGAAAAAGTTGAAGCACAGTTACATTGACCATCAGAAATTTTTATCTAAATTAACTCATTTTTTAAAAAACTTTAAATTAAACTTCCCTTGTTTGTTGTTTTTTAACTATTTTTGCTATCTCCACACACTTCGGTGACATGGTGATAGTCAGTGTAGCCAAGTGAACAACCCATTAGCGAAAAATCTTTCTTTCAGCTTTGCAGCTTGTGAGATTTTTGCTCCGCATGTGTAAATCACTTAACCAGTAACTACGCACCTGTTTTCCTAGCGCCTTGGAGACACTGTTACGGGGAAAACAGGATCGATTAGACTTAGGTCATCTTTCATTGTACATATCAATTTTTTTAAAATTCAAAACCATCATAGCAAAACTGTATTTTTACTTTGGAGAACTGAAGTTCGAGCCCTGTGGAGTCAACTTCAATTCTCCAAACTCTCATTCATTTTTTATTTCATTTGTGTAATAGGCAGATCAGTTGTCGCTCATCAGTACCATTCACTTTTCAAGTACAAGGTCAGGTATTCATTTTTTTTTTCAGATGCACATTAGGTTCATCCGTGAGTGCCTTAATTATTCATTCTAGTTCAGATTAAATATGCAAATTAGAGATAAGGAATCGAATTCCGAAAACAATACGTTTCATATTCCTCGTCGCCCGAATACGTAAGATCTGCTTATTCGCAATATCACGCAGTAATTCTATTTGGCAGCCCGAGCAGAAACTTTCCTTTCGTTGTTAGTAATTTTCAATCGTTGCAAAACTTAGCGTCCGAGACAATAACATTGTCATTACAAAACTTGGCTTCCAATACAGGAACCACAGCGTTACAAATTATACATATTTTCTACAGCGTAAAGATTAGTTTCTAGGGTCCCAAAGTCCATGAGGTTAACATTATTATGATATACAATTCGCTCTACCTCTTAGGCCGATCTATGGTAGCATCTAATGTCAATATTAATATTGTATTTTTCAGTAGAATGAAAGAATCTAAGTAATAAGAAGGATGACTTATACGACTAGAGTTACCAGATTTTTCGGACAAAAGAAAGGAAGATTTTACCATTTAAAGAAAAGAAAGATACACGGAATTCAGAATTCATGTAACAAACAAATATATGGTTGCACATAGTAACGAACGTAGAATAATTTTAATTGTAAATTATGGCAGTTTCACTTCAAATAATTCCAGTACATAAAATACAAAAATATCTTACAATTCAGTGCGAGTTCATCTGGTTTGCATTCCAGCTAAAACTATAGGGTCTTCGTGTGACACAGGATAGCGTAGTTTTTGAGCACTTGTTTTTATTACGAGCGGCCCGGGGTTTGATTCCCGGTGCGGACACTCGATTGAGAAAATGAACAATATTTTTCAGACTAGCAGTACTGAACGAAGTTTTTCTTGTTTTTTTTATTCACACCACGAAAAAGCCGGGATGGTTCACACCTAATATACAAGTCTCACGACACTTCCTTTATTCCCTCTCCTCGGTTAGCGTGATCGCTGAGGGACATCATCCCTCATATATGACGTGCTAACCTGGACATTGATACCGAAAGGCCAGAAACTTAATTGCTAACCCTATACGATCATCATTTCACATGTTCTTGTTGCAGAAACAGATGCTACATTCAAACAACAAAGTATATTACACAAATTCTTGTTTGGTTTTATTTTTTAATGAAGATTTCGTATGTCTTAAGAGTACCACATCCTATTCTTAAAACATATTCTAAAATTCCTTGTAACACATACCCAAATTCGCAACTAGTTGGAGTTATGTTTTAATTAGTTCACAGTAATTTCTGTCATGACATCAGTGTATCCGATAGATCGGAACTGTGATATGATCAAGTCGCCTGACCAAATGGAAGAGCACAAATAATTTTAAAATATTTAAAATATTTTAAAATATTTAAAATTATTTTGTTTCTAATTTTCTTATATGTCAATTTGAAAATTTGTTGTATTATTTTAACAATGATTATTATTTTATGAAGATCGTTGCTATAACACCATTTTGTTTCAACAGAGAAAAGAAGTGACAATTCCTTTCTTGAATTGTCACTATGGTTAACACATATTTATATGTATGTGTTTAAAATGTTAACTAAAACAAAATGAAATTGTTAAAATAATGGCCATGGGATTAGCTCAACAGTTTTAATACTCACAATTAATTCAACTTTCTTTTCACTAACAAAGAACGGACATGAACTTGTCATCTGGACATCCAAATGCAATGTCAGGGGAAATGGTATATTGGTATACAGTCTTTTCCCTCATATCTATTCCGTCTATCAATACAAAACTTGATACACACATTTCTTATCCCCTATAGTATTTTAGAGATCCACTTGGATTGTGTGCTTTTACCCGGTTCTACTCCAGAAGGATCCAAAGTTGGTGCAAGGGATTTCAGGAGGGAATTTTAACAATATTCTCCCAACTTTCCCTGTTCAAGTACGTTATAGGCCCCAATACATAGAACCTCTGGAAAGCTTGTTTCATGCTGAAGAGAATGAACTATAAACCATAACTTCCCAATGAACAATGTTGATGCAACTGCGAGTCTACGATTTTCTTTATACTAACAGGGTGTGATGGGCCCCAGAGACTTACTCTGTTGTCCATGGTACCTAATTTTTTGTGTATGAAGATATATTTGTTATGTTTATCGAATGGCCTAGATTTGATTCGGATATTTGGATGACACGTTCATATCCGTTCCTTGTAAGTAACCTTTTATAATTTGGACATCTTTTAATACTAAGCGATGTTTCCCAATGTATACATCAACTAGAATATATGCGATGATGATATATTATTATGATCGATGAGAATAACAGGTAGATTCAGTGTTATGTGAGTGTCATCTTAATTGCAGCATGTGTTAGATCTATTACTTTTATCTAATACAATTGTACTTTACAACAAACTCATTAATGTGGAGCAGTAGGTGTAAGTTCTTGCTTAAATTCAATTCTAATCTTTAACGGTTTACGAGAAGGAACTGAGTGACGAAATCATATCCCTAAAATGAATGAAGAGATAAAATCATATCCCTAAAATGTATTAAGAGATACAATCAGAAATATAGAGAAAAACAAGAATTTTTAGGAATGATCAAAAGATTGTGATCATGGCCAATAATTAGTTTTTGGGCCAGGCGCCACAAAATTTATGAACAGCCCCTAAATCGAGTTTTCGTACTTTTTGTGGGATAAGCACATCATACTGAGTTAAGTGATAGTTAGGGTTGCCTACACTATTTGTAGTTCTCCAGATATAAGGCGTACAAGAAAATTTTTGATTGTAATATATTGGATATATTGATTCAATAATACCACTGAAATATTTGTGGCATAATTTATGCCCAAATATATTGTTTGAGAGCTTAAATTGTGTGTCTATTTTTATATAATCTCAATATATTCATTAACGATGCATAATTATTCATTGTTGCAGGCACCTGGATAATAATAATATAAGAGTAATACAAGACGAAGCCTTCTGGTCGCTTACCAGCTTAGAATCACTGTAAGTATATTTTTAAATTAAATTTTTATTTATACCACTATATTTCATGTACATTCATGGTTTCGGGACAAATTTTTACAATTAATTTTTCATCCATTCCTATCTGCCAAATTTTTTACAAATTCTGAGTTCAGACCAGGCCGGTAGCCAGCCCAAAAATGTAGGGGGGGCGGCTGAAGTTAGGGAGGGCACGATCCAACCATATTATAGTTCATTTGCAAGCCTAAAGTGAAAAGTTTAGGGAGGACCTCAAAATCTTAGGGGGAGGCCCCCTAGACCCCCTGGATACGGGCCTGGTTTAGGTTTATGTCTGATTAGAGCATAATTTAATCAAATCAGTTATATATATATATATATATATATATATATATATATATATATATATATATATATATATATATATATATATATCTTAATTGTCTCAGAATTACCTTTAGAAAATTAAAATTGATACAAATATTACTTCTCTTTAAGTAACTCATTAACATCCCTGTAGTTAGAGAGCAAGAAATCGATTACCTTTGAAATACTTGCCAGTACGAGAGATGATACACGATAAGTTATTTCTGTCACAGTTTTGTATAAGCATGCTATAGATGATGGAGCATACGGTCAGGTAAGATACTAGAAGTTGTAGATTTTATTCACAAGATTTCATATAACCCCATGTCCCCCTTTCCCCTTTAGAAGTAGAGTTTCCGGAAACGTTGGCCCACATGCCCAATTATTTTTAATGAGGAATTTTTATATATCAAGTTTCATCTTCCTAACTTGAGGGGTTACTCCGAAGAGTGATCAGAAGGTAATCTTACAAGGCCTGCAGTTGAACGTGTATATATTATTTCATACAGCCATTATAGCCAAAAGATAGTACATTCATTATGTTACTTTTCAGTATAGTCTCCATATGGTTGAGGCGCTTGTCGCATCGTGGAATTAGTTTGAGAATTTCCTCCTGGTAAAAATCCTGTCCTTACGTATTCAGCCACTTTCTCACGAATTGTTTCATTTTCTCGTCTGAACCGAACGACTTTCCCAATTCTGCCATCAGATTCCGTAACATGATCCTCCTGCTGTCCTGAATCAGCTCCTCTACGCGAGCTGTATTCAAATCTGTGAATGCCGTGCTTGGGTCGGTCTCTGCACTCCTCGTCGGTGAAGTTTTCTCTACGACCAGCAAACTTTCGACATCATTCTGCGACATTACAGTCTTTTCATAAACCTCTACCAGCTGCCGATAGATTTCAGCCGCGGTTACATGTTTCTCCCAATGAAATCCGATAGCTGAAGGGACTTTTTCGCGAGACCAGTTTTCCAAACGAGTCGCCATTTGTGTTTATATACAACTTGTAGACGGTGCGGTGGGTGAAAGATCACACAGGTGCCTACTCCGTGTGTTAAAATTATCACACACTCCTGGTACCTCTATAAAAGACAAAAAACTCCAGAAATATCAGCGCTGCAACCTTACTTCCTAATCTTTCCATTTCTCCCCTCTAAACCCTCTTTCCCTCTTAGAATGCACACTCATGTCCAAAATGATTGTCGCATATCTATAACTGTCTTCTTGTAAGAATATAAATTGATAATGATTTTGCAGGGTACTTTTAATACTAATACTATGTGCATAATCGGGAAATCTATATTTGTGGTAAATTTCATAGGAAAGGAATTATAAATACGAAAATTAGAATGAGTAAAACAAAATGTTGCTAAATGGACATGAACGTTTTATTTTCATTTTATTGTTCTTATTTACTGTTCTTTTGACATGAAATTTGGCACATAGGCCTACATGTCTTTGCCGATTATACATATACTAAAATTATAAGAAATATATGGCGAATGCGTTATCAAATTATATTCCTACAACAACATATTTATAGGCATCCGACAATAATTTTGGACATGAGTGTACATAAACAGAATTTTAAATAGACTACGGTCTCTTAGTTACCGTAAAGTATGCAAAACTAAGAGAGTCAATCAGTATGTGGAACAATTGAATAGCGAAACAATCGCTTTTGTACATAAGATTTAGAGACATTTTTTTTTTATTTTTAGTATTTGCACGTAAATTAAAATTACATAGAATAACAATAGAAACATTTATCATGCATAAACAGTTGAAAATATTTAAAATGACTTGATTCTTCTGAAAGATTAGTAGAAAACACAATATAAGTTCTGTATCCACGGAAGAATGAACGCAAGCAGAAAGTTAAAAAAATAAAATAAAATAAAATAAAATAAGTGATGTATTCTTTCATGCTCCACCGAAATTATAGAGCACATTGTCTTTAACATACAGAACAGCACAACTATTTGATTTTACTTAGAAACTTCGAAACAAATCAAATAAAAAGTTGCTTCTAAAAATATGTCTGCCTTTGAAAGGAATCAACGAACAGTTGAGGATGCCATACAATCAAACCGACGTGGAATAAACTGCACATAACCAATAAAAATTGATGTTATTGTCTCATTTTAAATATAATATCTAAATATACAGACTGTTTCAAAATGAATGTCGGATATTTAAGGTTAGGTAGTATTTATTACAATTAACTTACAATAATAAATAACACATTAAACGAAAGAGCAACTCAAACATTTTGTACGTACGCAGACGCATGCACTGTTTCCTCTGTCTGCCGTTAGAAGAAATTTGTTAAATGACGTACCCGACCGCTGGATTGGCCGCTAGTAGCTGAAAGACAGAGGTTCTTTCGAATGGCCTCCATGTTCGCCAGATCTATTATCATGCGATTTTTACCTTTGGAGATTCATAAAGATCATATGTATATGTACCTCCGTTACCAGCTGACCTACCCGACTTAACAAAAGGGAACTGAAGCAACTGTTGCAACAATTACTTCAAACACACTGATCAAGGTTTGGGAAGAACTCGCCTATCGACTCGGTGTGTGCCATGTAATAAATGATACTCACATTGAACATTTGTAAAAAAAAATTATTTGAGTTGTTTTTTCATTTGTTGTATTATTTATAATATTGTAATAAATATTTCAAAGCTTTAAAATCTCGATATTGATTTTGAAACACCCTGTATATAGATAGTTCTTTAGCTACAGTAATAACTTGCTTTTATACCTTTCACGGGACCAAAAGGAACATGTAAATGTGGTCAACATGGTAATTTCAGAAAACGAGAAGAGATAGAAAAAGTTATACTATAATATCCTCTATAGTTTCTATGAGATTTTTATGCAAAAAATGTTGAATAGGATAATACATAATATTATCTAATTGATATTATCAGTGTTTTACACTATTATAAACTTACGTCTTCTACTTCATTTTAGAACAAACTGTTTCCATTATCAATTGTCTAACGATATTCAATCACTGACCAAAGGGAGGCCTACATATGCTTACATGGTGGTCAAGAAGTCCCCGTATCCTAGGTTTGAGTATTACTAAGAGCAATTTCAGTTTAATTTTAGTTCATTTATTTATTTATTACGTATATGTAGTTTGACTGCTCTTTTTCGAAGCGATTTCATTGGAGACATCACACATTAATCGAGTGACGTCAGTACATATTTTCTCACGTACATCCTTTACGCGGCCTATCTTTGAGACAACCTTAAGCAAACGTGAGTTTTTCCCAATTAAGAAGGGTTGTTTCACGAGATGCATCCTTACTGAAGCAATTTTCAAGCGCATTCATTACCTATGTTGGTGTTCGCCCTGTGCGTGGAAGCTCGTACACCCACACAAATGTCACTCAAAGTTCCTCAACTGTGGGACAAAAGCACGGGATAAATTTGATGGCGTTTAAAGACGATGTTCCGTGTTCCCTTTAAAAGCTGTTATCACATGGGGGAGCTGTGGTGTTGCCCAGGCCCGTATCCAGAGAGGGTCTAGGGGGCCGGCTTCCCTCCCTAAATTTTTACTGACCCCCCTAAAATTTTCACGGTAGGTTTCCAAATGAACTATAATATAGTGATGGACTATAATATGGTTGCTTCGGATCCCTCTAAATTCTACCGGGCTCCGCTACATTTTTGGGCTGGCTACCGGCCTGCCTGCCATGCCTTTCACCTGCTCACATGCTCAAGCAGTAGTGTGTCTGATTATAATGTGTCTAATTAGCCACACATCTTTAGAAAGTGACAACATTGTGTCACACCATCATTTCATTCGTTTAGATCACACGCTATTAAGCTCGTCCCAAAAACTTTAAAACACAGTAAAGAAAAAAATGAAATGAAATCTTTGAGTTTTACGTCCCACGGTTTTGCTGGTTAGATTAAAGGAGACGGTGATGATGAATAATGAAAGAAATGGTGGAATGAGAAAAGTGGGAGAACCCCGAGGAAACCCAAGCAAACGGTGTTTGTCCACCACAAGGTTCACTTGGCAGGGGATGGGATCGAACGCGTGATCCCAAGCACCAGAGGTGAAAGCTCTAGCACTGAGCCACCGTGGCCCCCAACACAGTAAAGAATACATCTTATTCCTGTTTCGAATACAACCCTGCCATTAAATTGTACTATCTCATCTTAAATGGAGGCGAAATCAGAATTCCTTTTACATTTTCCTGTTCCATCTATATTTGTGTGTGTGTGTGTGTCCATTGTGTTACTCTTTTAGGAATTTTATTTTCTTATTTGTCCCATCTTCTATCATACAGTTTCTAAGTGACGAAAACAATAACGGAAATTGATACAGAAATGAAACCGACTTTTTCTTTACAAAAAAAAAAAAAAAAAAAAAAGAACTTTGTCGAGGTTTCTAATTTCTTAAGTTCTGAGCACAAATTTCCCTATATGTGAAAACTAATCTCAGATCCATATAAAGCTAAGTAATCGCGTGAGGTATTCGATCACTTGCAATTTCATCAAATAAAAATAATAATCAGGAGGCTACGCATGCGTAGGTTTCCTGGTGTTAACGTCCTATGATGATGTCCTTTAGATTAAGTGTGGTGGTGATTAAAGGAAGTAAATGAAGATGGAAAAATTGGTGGAATGACAATGTAGGAAGAAACGAAAGTACTCCGAGAAAACCCAAGGACACGATGTTGCCACCAGAAGATTACTCGCTTGTGGATTGAACCAAGGATCCCAAGCACCAGAGGTAAGCGCTCTACTACTGAGCCATTATGCCCCACCGTCGATTAAAGAAGAGGGAAAATATCCTTGCTCTATTCCCCACTATTTATCCTTCGCTGTTATATAATCCCGCACAACAATATCATGGGGGTTACATACATCAAAAACTACAAGACACATCCATACGTTTTCGTATAGATTTTTATCCCTCCAAATCTGAACCCCGAGCCCAAAAAAAAAAAAAAAAAAAATTGAAGGAGAACTTCGTACAACTTAGATCTGGTGGTGGCTCTAAGCGAGAAGCTGATGACCTTGGTGGAACCTCCTTTTGCGTCTAAAAAAGCTTGTATTCGACGTAGAATGGCGTATACAGCTCCTGAATCGTGATGTGTGGAATTTTGTACCATTGTTCCTCCAAAACATGTTCCAGTTCCTTAAGGGATGCTGGTGGAGACTAATTGGACCGAACCACGCCTTCCTAACTCAGACCACAATGATGTTCAGATCTGGTGATTGTGGGGCCCTGGGGAGGTGTGATAGCTCCTGGTCATGCTCCTGCATGATTTCATCGTTTTTGCAGCGTGACAGGGTTCCAAACCATCTTTTTAGCTGTCATCGCCATCAGGGGAAAATATTTGGGCCATGGGTAGAACCTGGTACCCCAAAATGACCTCATACGCCTTAGTATTTATCATTCCATGGAGGGCTATGATGGGACCTGCAAAAAACCACGATATCACTGCTCATACTGTAACAGAACCACCCCATGCTTTACAATTGGGAGCAGACAGTTTGTATCATAGGCCTACGACGGTGTTCTCCATACGTAAACACAACTGGTTGTTGGAAACAAGGTGAAGGTCGATTCATCGGACGACATTACGTGTTTCCACTGCTCATGAGTCCACTCCTTGTGGTCCTTGCACCACTGGATACGAATCTTCGCATTTACTGCTGTGACCAGGGGTTTGTCGATAGCGGTCCTGCATGAATTTTCATTTTACGAAGTTCCCATCGCACTGTTTTCGATAAAACCGGATTCTGTAGGCCGGAATTGAGTTCAGACGTAATTTTCATTGCAGTTGTCTTCTTTTTAGCTACTACAATCCGTTTTAATGCCCTCTGGTCCCTATCTGACAGGATTGTCTTCCGACCTCTGTTGTGCTTTGCAGACGTCGTTTGCACATGAATTGTGTATGCTCTCGTGACATTGAACACAGTGCCTTTTGATGCCTACACAATGTTCGCCATTGTTGTCACTGAATCTCCAACCAGACAGACACCAACGATCATGCCTCTTTGGAAGTCTGTCATGTCGCCCATTTTACCGCACCAGTTTCTCACCACGACACTCACAGGTGAACTGGTTACTGCTGACGGAAGAGGAAGGTCCATATGACACATTGAAAACAAAAAACGATCGGCAACCGCAACACGTGTTGTACAGTGGAGGGCCAAACTTAACTGTTCTGTATTAAGTGTTTTTAGATTTTTTTTCTCTATCTCCTGTATATAGGCACTCATCGCTATAGTCAAATAAAATGGGATAGCGATTTTTAATTTAACGTCCGACGGTATGCCATTTAGGGTAAAGGAGACAACTGGTTAATGAAAGTCAATGGTTGTGAAATTAAAATTTTCTATGGTCTCTGCCGGGAATCGAATCCAGGACCACTAGCCACTATAGACCACCAGGAAGGCTTTATCGACATAGGAAAAACTGTAATAATTAAGAGTATATATATATATATATATATATATATATATATATATATATATATATATATATATATATATATATATATATAAAGTTCTGTCGCTTTTACACCCACCACCTTCGAACATTGATATGCCACCTAAGACGTACCTGAAAGATCAAAAATAGTCTCCACCAGCATCGATGACATTCTGGAAGGTCATGGATTCCATCGCGGTAGAACATGGCGGGCCATGAAGCGAAGAAGGCATCAACTGCATTTTGCACCTCGACTAGGAATTTGAATTGGCGTCCTCTAAGCTGCTGATTATCCAAGGAATGGAACGGCATGCGGTATCAGGTGATAATCGGATGGTGTAATGTTCGAGGAGTATCGCGTATGCAATAGTGTTGCCCAAGCAAAGCGTAGAATGGTGTCCCGCGTCATCCTAGCCATGTGGGGTTTTTATCCTGTGAGTACCCCTTTGCGATTCACTAGTGCTGGGTCCAGAGTTTTGAGTATTTCTTGAATACCGCTCAACTGCTGACAGTGCACAGTTGCATTGATGCCCTGACCAGCTGGTAGCTGTTCCCGATGCACGGTGCCGCGAGCAGTCCTAGGTAGTATAGTAGCTAGTATCCCCGCCTATTACACGGGAGACCGGAGTTCGATTCCCCGCCGGAGAGCCACGTTTCGTTTCTCTTAAAGTAACTTTCTTTTTATTTTAAACTCTTAAAATAAGTTATTTGTACCTCTTAATTAATTTAGTAACTATTTCTTTAGTTGGAAAGAATGAAGTTATTGTATAAACGTAAAGAGGAGACGAATTCCAAGTTATTAGAGTGTCCCAAACTGTCAAACTGTATTTCATATTAACTACTTTTACTTCTTTTAATTCTCTTACAAATTCAGAGGAGCCGTTTATGAAAAACAATGACTTCTATCACCAAAAATAAAATTTTATTATGCTATTGGAAATCAATTTTACATCATCTTTACCATGAAATAATTTACAACATAATCTATTTTAATATTTCCAAAATGTTACTTAGCAGGATATCTGCTATTCTGTTTATATGTCAGCTTCTTTTCTGGTAGGATATATATTGTTGACAAAAATGAAGGTAAATGTATATACAATAGGAATATTTTGGTCATCCTCTCCCTTCTGAATTAAGTGATCGAGACTATCACTACGAGCAGCCTAGCCTATAGTATATGCGAATCTGTCGTAATCTCCCTCGAAAAGACCCCTTCAATACATCTTTTAAAAACTTATATGGGCCCTTCCTTTCACTTTTACATCCTTGATTTGCAGGACAGTACTTGTTTGTCTTTCTGTTTTTAGTTTTCCTTTCTTTTCTTAACCTAAAACTATTTTGGAATTAGAAACTGTTCTGTTATTTTTAAATAAACATTTCAGATACAGGTTCAAAAATGGTAAACATTTCTACATTTTTTAAAAATTGTACCTTAATAAATTCGTTTTTTTCTTTTTACATAAACTACACAATATCGTTACAGAGTGCTGCCGAATGGTTTTTCCACTCACATTGAAATGTTGTCCTAGTTCCTCAGATGTTTGGCCACTGTTCGCCTCAATTGCTATCTGAATATCTTCATTTTGTACATGTGTTGGTCTTCTAGCACGTGGTACGCCTTCGAATGTTTCGCCACCGTCCTTAAACTTATTAAACCACCGCTGCACTGTCCGCGTAGTCACGACACGACCCTCTCACTAAAGTCTAGGCGTATCATTCGGACCGCTGCAGCGGCGTTTGACGCCAGTTTGAACTCGTACAGCATACACGCCCTTATGACGCTCTTTTGAGGCCCCTTGTTCACTGTGTCATTACGCAAGTTCACGGTGTAACTGAACTGCCACAACCAGGTAGTGTGTTGGATATGCCCACACCAACAACTGACCTTCGTCTTATCTCCAGTCGCATTAACTCACGGTGTGAATGCCAGTTAAACCCAGACCTCCACAAAAAGCGACAGAACTTTCGTTACCTCTTAGGGTATATGTAGCCTAATATACTCTCGCTGTTGAACGGGACGTTAAACTCAAATCAAATCAAATATATCTATATCTAGCGTGGGGGCGCGGTGGCTCAGTGGTGTCGGTGGGTGTAGCCGAGCGGTCTGAGGCATTAGGCTGATGATCGTGAGGTGAAGCCCATTGGGGATTCGAGTCCCTCTGTAGTAGCAAGGGTGGAATTTTAACTGTCCTCGATGTTTCTGTGTTCGTGTCCCTGTCGTGTCTAGTAGTCCTGAAAAGTGGTTGAAGTAGAAAATAAGTCAGGAAGTTTTTTTTAAAAAAAAATGTATAGAGCGTTCACCTCCGTGGTTGGGGTCCCTGGTTCGATCCCAGCTCGCGCCGTGTGGACTTTGTGGTGGACAAACACCATGTTAGTGGGTTTTCTCGGGGTTCTCCCGTTTCCTTCCGCTTTCTTCATTCCACCATTTCACTCATCTCTCATCATCACCGTGTCTCCTTTTGCCTAACCGGCATAACTGTGGGACGTAAAACTTAAAGATTCCATTTCATTTATATATCTAGCGTCATCATTGCAGGCAGGAGCTTGTTTTTGTTCACTTGAGCTACCAGCAAATTAAATCAGCGCTATTGTTTTGACGACAATCAAAAAAGTTTGAATATTTTCTGTTTTTAAAAATGAAAACTAAATGAAAAGAAATACGATTAATTAGATATTCTTCGCTGGTGCCTAATTAAAAGTGTTCATAGATGCTGCTTATTGTTTGGTGAAGATGTTATTGGATTAAAAAGTTACAGACAAATATTGACTACCATTCTCTGTGAAGATCAGATTTTTACTTGGGAATTTACGAAACAAAAGAACTTTTTTCTCTAAGAAGTTTACTACAAACAAGAAATCGTCATTTATTAAAACAATATAAATTGCTTTTCTTCTTAAGTCTGCAAAGTAACGTAATATTTAATTATGTAAAATATACAACAAGATTTTTAATATCTGGTAAACAATTAAGAGGCTGATATCTTATTAGATGAATGAAAAGATTTAAAAGGAACAAACTCTTTTTGAACTGTGCGAGAATTAAAAATTCTTTGTAGAAAACTTATTGTTATATTGTTAATTATTCTAAACAAGATTTTTAATATTACGTTCCGTTTTAAATCCGAATAAAAAAGAAAGGTGGAACGTCAAATAACACAAATAAACTATGCGGAAAAGGAACTTCAAGGTTAATTGCAGTAAAACTGAAAATAAATCATTAAGTTTAATCATTAAATGAATGCGTTAGATTTATTTTCAATATAACTTACAAGGAACATCTCACGTCCTTTTATGAAAAACTGTCATGGCTGACGTTAGTTGGAAGAAGAAATTTACATAATCTTATCCTATTGTACACACTGGCGGATCCACGGGGAGGGCGGAGGGGGCGACCGCCCCCTCCAAAGGGCTTTTTGAACTTTCAGCATTTATCATTGGGAAATACTAATATGGTCTTTTTCCCGACCGATACAATTTGTGTGACAAACATAGCAGAATCTAATCAAAATGTGTGGTACTTAATAGTTTTAATACAGACATATTTGAATTGCGAATACTTCTCTCACTAGTTCCTTGGGGCGGTCACCATAAGCCCCAAAGTAGCGAGAATATGATTCATTCGTTGGACGAACAGCTGTAGGAAGGAGGGTAAGACGGCTTACTCTGTACTAAAAATGTGTTATTATGTCCTAGATAAAAGGATATGAAATGGATTTCGGAAATCCGGATAACCTCAATTATCTTTACCTTTAATAAAGAGAAATATAGAAAAGGTCTCTGAATCTAAGAGGAGACTTTTCGGCTGGTTGATTGATTAATATAATTTAAATTGTTTGTCAAAAGCGATGCTTTACAGAACGAGAACTAGAGTTGAAAGTTAGGTCTGAGCCACTGTAGTGCGTTCAATGCTCACTCACCGGGAATTAAACCACAGAACCTCATGCACCAAAGATAATAGGTACGTTCGCCAGCTACTAGATCAACAAAGAGAGCCGTGACTTTTGGGATTCAACACGGAAACATTAGGAAGGGACCAGGAATTTATTGTGACTTCAAATGGCATTTCATCTTTTCTTGAGAAATAAGCTCAAGCTTGAGAATGAGCTACAAGCTGTTACTGTAATTCATACATAAAAGACGATATTCTGAGTGAGTAACTTCGCACAGGCCAAACCACTTAAGTCAGAAACTTGAAATTAGGACAGTAGATAAGATTGGTTATGTAGAGTATCACTAAGGAAGGATTTTTTTTTTGGGGGGGGGGTAATTCGAAGAAGAGTTGAGAGAATGGGGTGGAAATTATTTTAATAAGATGGTCATCTCTTCAAATCCGTTAAGACTAGAGGCTTGAAATTTGGCATTTGGATTCCTCATTTAAAATAATTTGACACGCGTTTCAACGTTTTTTTTATATTATAGTAAAACGGAGAAAAAAGAGATGGAAAGAAAAAGTGGCGGCGATTGCAAATATTATAATAAGATATCAATATCTAAGAATCTTTGAAGGTTAGAAACATGAAATTTCGTATATGGACTTTCGACTTAAAATACGTATCCCAGCGTTTTTGATATTTTACCTAGAAGGGAAGAAAAGGGGTGGGATTATTATTATTATTATTATTATTATTATTATTATTATTATTATTATTATTATTATTATTATTATAAGATGCCCATATCTCGAGATCTCTTGCGGTTAGAAACATGAAAGTTGGTAGTTTAATTTTTCATTTAAAATAATTCAACATGTATTTGAACGTTTTTTTTTTTCACTTAACGTAGAAGAGAAGGAAGAAAGGTTTATTAAAATGCCTTACAAGGTGTTTGAATTTCGTGACAGTTTTAGCTCAATCCAATTCTATATGAAAGACAGAAGGAAGAACGCGAAATATTGTGCCACAGTACCACGTAGGAGCATTTGCTATATTGTGCAAGGCCGTATGCCGAGCAGATTGGGGATCTGGGGGCGAAGTCCCACCTAGACGAAGGCTAATATAATATAGGTAATTTTATTGTTGTTGTAAGCATAACTATAATTATACTATGTTTCGTGGACCCCACACAAATATAGAGATAGATTAATTTTGTGTTAATTTTTCTAACTGCTGTCCCGCAAGTTACTCAAAATATAAATGATTAGAGCAAATTGTACACTCTTTCGTTAAAATGAATGATATCGTCAATACAGTATTTTATTTTCTGCAAGTACTGTGCCAGACAGTGCATCGCATATGTTGCGGTGACTGTGTGTGAAGTGAATCATGACACCGCCACGCCTCCGAAACGAAAGTATGTATTTAATTAAAATCTACAGAAAAAAATACTTCCATTACAAAAAAAAAAGAAAAAAAAGAAAAAGAAAAGAAAAGAAAGAAAAAGTTCGGCTCCCAAAGTGGAATCTGGGAATCTTTTTTACACCCACCCTCCTCCAGCCCCGGATTCATATGAGTCCCATTCTTGCAAATTAAAATTCTGGGCACCTTGAAGCTACGCTCATCTTCGAGAAAGCGAACCGCCCCTCCCAAACGATCCTTCTGGATCCGCTAGTGATTGTACAAAATACTTACTACGTCAGAACCATCGTATCTAGCCCGTAGATTTTTATATTTATCAGACTTTCATACTAGAAGCACAAGATCACAAGATAATTTCTTGCTCTCCATACCCAGTCACAATTCTGATTCATGCTCAAAATCCTTCACAGTAAGTACTACACGCCTTTGGAACAGTTTACCTCAATTAATACACAAGGTTTCCACAGTTGCCAAATTTAAAAAATCTGTAATTTCCCTTCTCTTAAGTAAAGATAAGGATACTGGTAGCTAATGAGTCATCTTCGTTTTACGGGATTATTAATAACCCACATATGAACACACAACCAATAGATAACCTATGTTAATTTGTACAACTTATATATTCATAGTTCTGGTACCGCTACATGATATATGCATTTTAAGTTTCTCCATGTTATTTTGTTTCCTATATTGTATATTATTTTCAATTTTTGTTTTTGAAGTGTTTAACTATATATTGGTGCTCTAATATTTTCTATATATTGGTGCTTTTATTTTTTATTTTTTTTAAAAAAAAGAATGTATGCACGTGGTTAAGTGCTCGAAGAAGGCTGCAGAGCCAAATCTTCGCCACGTAAAAGAAGTCATAAATAAATAAATAAGTTTAACGTCCCACGTTTATGGCCTTTTTAGGCTAAGGGATACTGGCGATTAAAGCAAGTTAATGATGATGGATGAATTTGTGGAATGAGAAAGTGGAAGGAAAACTGGAGTATCCTGAGAAAACACACGAGTACAATGCTGTCCACCACAAACTTACTTACCGTGTCCACCGTGTCGTACTTACCTTAATTGCAGTAGAAACAAAGCTGCTCTATTGTATTGCATCTTGAGATCAATTAATCCAGTCAGAATTGTTCCTATCTCTTGGATTTAGAAACGATGGTATCTATAAGTAATTCAAGTATTATTTGTAGAATGACTATGCCGTTCGTGCGTGTTTATGTATCGGCAGGTGTGGAATCGAAAATGGTAGGATATATCGAGAAACGGTTTCTTGTAATCGATACAGAGCCTCGAAGGACAGATTGAATCATAATTTTATACTTGCCTCCGAGAATTTTTTTGTCTTAAAAAGGGGACACCCTATGAAAGTGTACAGTAAAATTCGGTATATCCTGTGAAGGTTTACACTAAAATTAGGACAACGTATGAAAATTTAAGCTAAAAGCCGGGATAGTCTATGAAATTTTACACTAAAATTGAGACATCGTATGCAAATTTAAACTAAAAGCCTATGAAACTTCATAGTGTATTCATATTTTTCCATGAAATATCAGAAATAATTAATAGCATTCTTGTTTATTAGGGCGTTTATATATATATATATATATATATATATATATATATATATATATATATATATAAAAGAGAACGCACAAATCCTTTGTTACCTCATCACGCTAATACGGCTGAACCAATTTCTTTTATTTTTGGGGGGTTATTAGGATTTGGACCCTAGATGGTTTTTATCATATCACTTTAATTTTTAATTACCAGTGTCTTGAGATAATTGACCATTCAAGTGTCCATAACGTACAAATCCTTTGTTAGCTCATCATAGCTAAATCTAACCGTATTTATATGCAACCCACATGACCGTGTCACTCGGCGGGTTAACATAAATGACAGGCGATATAATGTTAACATTCTTCTATGGTTTTTATCATATCACTTGAAAGCGAAAAAGTAAAAATTATCTAAGTAACAAAGTTTATTGCGTTCCAGGGTGACCGCAGCGAAGCGGGGTGAACGCTGCTAGTATATATATATATATATATATATATATATACCGGGTGATTCAATAAGAACATACCAGGCCTATATTGCAGCTAATACTGCACGTAGAGCCTTCAAACAAAAAATTGCATTACCAAATCGTATGTGTAGAATGCAATAAAAATAGAGGAAAGATCAAATGTGGAAACGTGAGGGTAATGTGGAAACGTATCTTTTGGTGACTGCAGAGAGCTTTACCCTAGCGGCGATTGCAGTAAACAATCACCCTCGTCCCCATTCGTCACATCACAACGCTATGAAGCAGTCGCCCAGTGTAGTTAATGGTGGTGCGTCGATTGTTGTTTACACATTTTCGTAAAGTTTTTTGGGGTAAGTATGTAGTATTATTAAGTCTAAAGTATCATGGATGTAGTGCAATACATATCAAAGTATTGTGAATTGGAGTTATTGGGAAGGTATTGGTGGCTTTCAGTCAAACACAAGCAACCTTGTTTGTAACTTAACTCGTACAATCCATTTTGACTACAGTGCGGGTAACTTGGAGACATGCGGATGAGAGAAATGTGGAAACGTTTCCACATATCCCTCACCCTAAAGTCCATTGCATTGCATTATTATTACTAAATAATTTATTGAAGATAACACACATTTGAATCATACAAGTATATGTTAGATACTTTTTATTCATGGTCTAAGTGAGGGATAGGGCAGAGGGGTAAGGCTTAGAAGTAAAGCAAAGTGGAAACTGACAAAGAGGCGGAAAAAGGCAAAATAATTGTCTTCACGATTTTTATTACAGGGCACCAGCGTACCGAGTACCTCTTCAGAGGATCCCAACGTTCCGAGCACCTCTTCAAAAGTTTGTGTGTCACCATATGAAATCATGAAAATGCCCCGTTTGAAGAGGAAGACTTCGAATAGAGGTCGTAAGCCGAGTTCTTGCGCTGTTTTCACATCGTCTCCGCCAAAAAACAGCTCGAACAATCCTTATCTAAGAGTGCGACTAGACCTAAACAGAAGCCGCCTGCAGGCGGTAAGAAAACTTGAAAAATGTCCAAAGTTTTCTTCCAATTAAAAAATGTAGTCTATCTTCCAGTTGGAGTAGAAGAGCCAACCGAAAAAGACGCCCTGTGCATATTTTATGGGAATCCGTTTTCGAAAGATATGCGTGGTGAACTATGGATTCAATGTCAATTATGTTAGAAATGGAGTCACTCTGAGTGTACCGGTGTGGAAACAGACATTTGTATTTGTGATTTCTGAAAATAAGACTTACCTACATAACATCTTTGTCTGTTGACAACAAACCCTTGAATGAAATTTGTTTACCTTGTAACTTTCAGCTTTTTTAACTTTGTAATTATTTCAAATCTTTTGTTGTCTTTGTTTCGTCTACAGATTAAGCACATACTATGATTAAAAACATACTATGATCCAACAACTTTGTGTGTTTACACACTGATTTACTGTAATTGTAGGGTGTTTCCACATTACCCTCAGTGTTTTAAAAATCGAAATATGCTAGTACATGTGCCAAACATGTTTTTATTTTTTACATAGATGGTTCTTGCACTTGTGAATTATGGTCCCATATTTCTAATATTCCAAGGCATTTTGAGGCAATTTTCCAGGTTAAATTAACGATTCACTGCTTTTTTTACAAATTAAATACAAATTGGGTTTCCACATTTGCACCCTTTCCTCTAGTAGCAACACCAGTGGCGTCTCGTGAATACCTCCAACGGGGGGCAACTTCAAAATTTGCAATGGAAAGTGGTATAACTGTTGAAATCGTTCAAAAGGACATTAAGTGTAAGGCAACTTTTAGAGGACAAACTTTGTCATATCCTTTCCCATTTAGCCGCTAGAGGTGTTGTTGCAGACTTGTATCTGACTACCCGTAGCAGGCCCTTATCTCAGCTAATAATGCACATAGAGCCGTCAAACAAACAATTGAACTACCAAATCGTATGTGTAGAATGCAATAAAAATAGTAGCGACACCAGTGGCGTATCGTGAATATCTCCAACGGGAGTCATCTGCAAAATTTGACAGAAACAGGGGTTGGTTGTGCCTCCATTGAAACAAGCGCACAATGGGAGAAACGTCGTGAGGAAACACCTTGGCATATTTCTTCCTCGTTGGTAGCAACACGGTCGCATTAATAGGTGAAACTCAGATTTTGAGAGGGTGTTTCCTCTCGACGTTTCTCCCACTGTGCGCTTGTTTCAATGGAAGCACAACCAACCACTGTTTCCATGTCAAGTTTTCCATGCTACGGTTAGTCAGATACAAGTCTGCAAGAGCGCCTCTAGCAACTAAATGGAAAAGGATATGACAAAGTTTGTCCTCTAAAAGTTGCATGACATTTAATGTCCTTTCGAACGATTCCAACAGTTATACCACTTTCCATTGCAAATTTTGAAGTTGCCCCCAGTTGGAGGTATTCACGAGACGCCACTGGTCCCGCTACTATTCTTATTGCATTCTACACATACGATTAGGTAATACAATTTTTTGTTTGAAGGCTCTATGTTCAGTATTAGCTGCGATATAGGCCGGGTACATTTTTATTGAATCACCCGATATATATAGATATAGATATATAGTTCACCTTGTTGAAGGATCAGCGTATGTGTGGGGAGGTAATCCATCTCAGATTTTTATCTCTGTATTGAAACAAAAAGTGATGGTTCTACTACCACTAATTCAATTATAGATGTCCATAGCGTACAAATCAATCATAGTTTCTAACCGTGGAACAAAACTTACCTTTCACCATCTAAGTCAGAATTCAAAAAACATAGATACTTATTATGTTACATTAGTTAGACCAGTTAATCATTTACATTCTGTTTAGTTCGGGGACATCTAGTTGTAATCTTAAACTTCATAAAGTTGCTAGTGTCATCCAAACTTAAAATATGAAAAAAGCCATTCGTTACAACTAGAAAGCATTGCTGAAATAAGATAAGAGACAAAGATGTTCAAACTGGATTTTGGGGACCATTCATCATTGTAGCTGCCAAAACTTTGTAACTCAACATACCTCAGATGACATCCAGAGTTTCCTAAAAGTACTTCTTATAGCTAGATGATTCACCAGTTTTCTTTTTTTTTAAAAAAAAAAAAAAAAAAAAAAGAGAGAGAGAGAGAGAAACAAGGAACTTAAATTCAAAGTGGATAAAACGACTTTTTAATGATCCCTAAGAACGTAGTGTCCCATACATGTAATTACATGTCACTAAAGGAAATGCAGTACAATTTGCATTTAAAAAAAACTAATTTTGTAAAACTTGTGCTGAAAAGAAGTTTAATTACACTCAACAGGTTAGAATCTAAAGGATCAAAGGATTATGCGTGAATTCAAATGAAACTTAAAAGTATTTCTAACAGTACAATAAAAAAAAATGTGTCTAAGTTAACTCAGCATATATTATACTTCAGAAATAACAATACAGGCACCGACGGTTTTTTTCTTTTTTTCTTTTTAAAAAAGAAATGCTATTAAAGTAAGTCATGAAGTAAGTCAATCTAATACATTCGGCTAACTTTGTGATATGACTGGGTATTGGATGTTAGCTAAGTGGTTAGCGATCTCGCTTCATGATCGAGAAATCATGGATTCTTTCCTGCTCGATTAGTTCAAAGTTTTCCTTTAGGCCTCTTTTATGCACACGTTTTGCGGTTGCTCGACCGCCATGTTTCCGCTACCGCCATTTTCAACTGCGATTGCGTCTCCGGGCACTATTGCAATGGTGGGGTTAAAGAAGTCAGCACGTGAAATACAGTTGTACAGAATCAAAGATAGATTTTCAAGATCAAAATTGAAACAGACATCAAGCAAATTTTAGAAATATTTGCCTATTTCTGTCTTCTGTTAAGAGAATAAGCCATAAAAATCTGGATAAAGTATATTAAACACTTCTATCCTCTGTTGTTTCCAAAAACCTCTGTTTTTGTAATATTCCGAAGCCATATTGCAAATACACTATCTCCCATTTATTTCATCAATGGGATATTCTATATTGAAGTCACATTTAAATTCCCCCACATCAGGTAACAACAAGTAACTGACAACATTGTTGTGATCGTGGGATTGGCAGGATTACAGGCATGCGGCTAACCGAACTTCTATGAACACACTGTAAATAGAAACCGGTCAACTTCCACGCATCGTAACGACCATCGGTGGGATTTTCAGACCACAGCACTTCGAAATCCGCACTACCGTGGATAAAAAATCTTTTGACTGAATACGGTTAGAAAACTTGGCGATAGAGTAACCGCTATTGTAACCATGTGAATAAAAGGGACATTAGTTACCCGTGCTGAAGAAGGAGAGGTTTATTCCAGTCCCAAATTGTCAAATTATATAATTATGTCATTGTGTCAATTTGATATATATGGCGTAATATAAAGTAGGCACGGTTGAGAATCGAATGCCTTACTAGTTTCAGAAATTTTTCGGTTGTAACCAAACCGTAGGGTGTGTGTCTTGGGGTGTTGGGCCACCTACTTAACACCGCTGGACGGAAGTAAACTTGCCTTAACGCTGCGGTGGCACCTATAGACTCACGAGTTTCCTCCTCAAGCCCATATTTGAAAGAAAGCCGTCTTAACCTGTGGGTAATACTAATATGCAAACTTTAAAACATGTAAGAGTTACAGGTGGCATTAACATCTAGGTGAAAATATTTAGATATTTTAGATCCTTTAGAAATCCACGCCAACTCCTAGCAGTTCACAGTTAGACAAATAGTTTTCACAAGCTGCGAGGACTTCTACTTGACGCCAAGAGATTTCACAAGCCTGCAAGCAATTTGAAGTTGAGTCAATGGTTTGGGGGTAAAATTTGTAAGTACGTACAACTGGGAGATTGGCCTTGGTCCAATATGAAACGATATGTCATTATCTCTCTTAGAAAAGGTGTTGTCAAAAATGTGACATTTGAATGCAATTGTTCTGGGCCCTAACAAATCAGTCCAACCTGTAAATGACTGTGGGATGACAATAGTCTTTTGAAAATAAAGTGAATCCTAATCATCCACCACATTCTTGGTCATAATTTATAAGGTTCCTAGGGTACTAAAGCCTGGGGTTAACCCAGCCGAGTTTCTTGTACATCTTAAACTTGTAGTGAGCTCCACTAAGGGCACGGTAATGCCCTTACCTCCAGTGCGATGGATCTCGGATTGATCACATCTATGTGAGTTTATGGTATGCGCATCGTGTCTGTGGGTTTTCTCGAGCCTTTCACGCTTCCTCCTATATTTTTATTCCATTAATTCTTGCACAGTCATTCTCTTCATTAAACATCCGTTCCCTTTAGCCTGAGGGACATACTCTTGAAACGAAAAACGGAAAGAGTCCATTTCGTTTCTCAAGATCTACCAGGTATATGAGACCTCTGGAACCACAGAATACAATTTTCCACATGAAAGAACGGCACAGAGAAACAGTATGGGGAAAGAAGAGTAAGGGCGAGATGGGAGAAAGGTGTAGAAAAATGTTGCACGTATATATTCAGTTGTAGATGTGCGAGTAATATAACTGGAAAACTAACGATGTTCGTGTTCCACCAGTACCTTTGCGAACATTACATTAGCCGATCTCTTAGGTTCGTTTACTCAAAGGAAGACGAAAATTATGATTTCATTAAAACTGACTAATTTGAGGGATGAATAAATTTTGCGCAGCATCTCCTAAATATTTGTTTCCAGGTTTGTGTGTCATTTCTAATAAAGTATATTTTGAATATAAGATCCTGAGACGAATATTCAGATCCAAAAGAAACGGGAATGGCTAATGGCTCAGACTTCAGAACGAGAAACCACATAGTTTATACCGTTTACCAAACATTATTAAGGTCATCAAGTCTAGGGACCTCATGTAGGTAGGTTGTGTAGTCAGAATGGGAAAAAATAGGAACGCTTTCAAAGTGTTATTTGAAAATCCAGTGGACAAACGACCAGGCCCGTAGCCAGCCCAAAAATGTAGGGGGGGGGGCGGCTGAAGTTAGGGGGGGCGATCCAACCATATGATAGTTCATCACCATATTATAGTTCTTTTGCAAGCCTACTGTAAAAATTTTCAGGGGCCAGCAAAAATTTAGGGGGGGGCCGGCCCCCCTAGACCCCCCCTGGATACGGGCCTGCAAACGACCATTAGAAAGAACTGGGCACAGACAGAAGGACAATATTAAGATGGATTTCGCAGAAATAGAATACAAAGTAGAAATTGGATCCAGTTGGCTAAGGATAGAAGTTAATGGAGAGCTTTTGTAAACGCGGCATTGAACCTCTGGGTTCCATAAGCTCCATAGAGTTAGTTAGTTAGTTAATATACAGGCTATACAAACCAAACTCTTTTACGTGCTGTACATATGACTCCACTATTTATTAAAATTTTACATTTCATATAGTTATTCTTCAATATATAAAAAGAAAGTGTTTTTGGTTTTATTATACATGCAGTATTGTTATACTTTTAGTTATATAATAACCAGTTTCATATTTCAAGGCAAGGGTCTATGGCATATTATGCACTCCAGCTCTTTAGCTAGTAAAATAGTGTAATAAGAAAAAATCTCTTCTGTAAAGGATGATATGCCATAATAACCTAAACACCTGTCACCAGCAGCAGATTCGATTCCGAGCGTGGTTCGTAGCGCACACAAATAAAAGATCTCGTACTACATAACCTCAATATTTTATAAGGAAGTCTAGCAAAAATCAATGGATTAGCAAACACTTCAAAGTTAGTCTAGCAACTACGAAAAAGCTGCTTTTTCTTCATTTCCATCCCACAAGTCTTTAACAACATACATATAGTAATTATTCCTCCAACCAATGTTTGATTAAACTTCCAACAGTTTTTGTGAGACCACGATTAAACTCCTTAAGGCTTAATCGATGCGTTTGTTCAATGGGAAGTTTGAAGAGCACTTGTAACACAATTTGTTGGTTTCATTACTCTTTTTTTAAATAAGAAAGAAAGAAAAAAAAAACGTTTGACTTAGTTTGAAACTTGTTTCCCTTCTTCAAGTTCTGTTTCCTTAATCTACTTAAAAAAGGAAAAGTATTGTCTACTTAAAAAAAGAAACGTTGTTTTAATAGTGAAATAAGAAATTAATAACCACCAGACAGTAAGCAATCTTGTGGAATCCTCATTTCTTAAAAAGGAGTCTGGTTTACTAAATTTCCTTTACCTATTTATCCTGTGTGTCCGTCCAGAAGACGAAAACATGTGTATGTACAGTCATGTCCAAAATAATTGACGAATGTCTATAAATATATATATATATATATATATATATATATATATATATATATATATATATATATATATATATATATATATAAAGTCTAGGAGGCTTAGGTGGGCAGGTCATGTAGCTAGGATGGAAGAAAGTAAAAACGCTTTCAAATTCTTGACTGGAAGATCAATCGGAAAACGACCATTAGGAAGACCTAGGTCCAGATGGGAGGACAATATTGAGATGGATCTCGCAGAGATAGGAATACAAAGGAGATACTGGATCCAGTTGGCTAAGGATAGAAGTGAATGGAGAGCTTTTGTGAACGTGATATTGAACCTCCAGGTTTTATAGACCATACAGTTAGTTAGTCATATTATTCTTCTTTACTGCACTATTGACATGAAATTTACCACAAATATGTCTTTGCCAATTATATATATACTAACACTATAAGAAATACCGGGCGAAGTCGTTATCAAATTATATTCTTAAAACAGCATATTTATAGACATGCGTCAATTATTTTGGACATGTATATGAAATCTTTAAGTTGTACGTCTTAGAGTTATGCCGGCTAGCTAAAGGAGACGGCGATGATGAGAAATGAATAAAACGAAGAAAGTGGGAGGAAACGGGAGAACCGCGAGAAAAACCATGGGCACGGTGTTTTTTTCCACCACAAAGCTGTCTTCGCGTGAGGTGGGATCGAAATAGGGACCCCATGCATTAGAGATGAACGTTCTACTATTGAGCCACCGCAGCCCCTGTGATCACTACAGAGTCAAAAAGGTAATATATTAGGAGAAGCGGTTACCTGAAATCGATTTCGTGTCTTAAGAATAGGTTTCATGTTCATCCTTAATTCAGTACTAAAACTAAAAGTAACAGAACAGTACTAAAACTACAACTTTTGGTTTCAATATTGAGCTATATAGAGCAAAATGGGACCGCGGTTGCTCAGTAGTAGAGCGTTCACCTGTGGTGCATGGGCTCCCTGGTCCGATGGCACCTCGCGTCATATGAACTTTGGGTCTCCTCGGGGTTCTCCCGTTTCCTCCCACTTTGTTCCTTCCTCCATTTCATTCATTTCTCATCATCACCGTCTCTCTTAGCCTACCCAGAATAACCGCGGGACGTTAAACTTAGAGATTTCATTTCATTTAATTTATATAGAGCAAAACGATAAGATGCTGCTAGAATTGTTTTTTTTTCTTCTTCTTCTCAAGAATCAATTTGGCGTTATAAGAAAGAAACAGTCTTCTCTCCTAAATTTCTGTTCAAACCGGAAGTGACAGAAAACACTTCAAGTTATAACATTGATCGCCATCTAGTAAAAATGGAAATATGTAGCTAGACGCGGTTTCTGGAATTAACTAAGAGGGTCAAGAGCATATTCAATCTTAAATAGTACCTTGAAACCTTAAGTATCAGAAATCAACCACTTCCGGTTTTAAAATTGATCGCTATAGAGTCAAATCGGCAACAGATACCGAGAAACTGTTTCTTGTAATTGTTTTATCGTCCCACGAATATATTCCATTTCCACTGTAATTTCTCTACTAAAACAGGAAGTGGTAGAAATCCGTATGACTTCCGGTTTTAATATTAATTGAGAGCATATCAGGCCATAGAAACCAAACTGCTTTACGTGGTATACACAGTTGATTGTTTGTTAATGTTGACAAAGAAACTCAAGGGATAGAAAGTGTTACTGAAGGTATTTCCAATTTCAGAATTGTTTGATATTATCTGTAGTGAGCAATCTTCTAATTGAACTCTTTCAACAATCGGTTCTATGACTAGCATAGTAGACTCTACGTATCTATTCTTAATTAATATTACTTTATCGTTATGTTAGTATGTATCTGTACAGGCGTGCACCCAGAAATTTTTGTTGGGAGGGATCCTAGCTTTGAACTGTCCTACCCAATAATCCAATTTAAAATGTGTTTTTTAGGGAGAAATGTGATGATTTGTGTCCGATTGCTACAAACTAAAGTGAGTTGAAATTTATGTCCCCCAGAATAAGCCTCAAATCTGCCCGCCTTCCAATATTGAAGACAACTTTGCTTCCCTAATCTTCCACAGCATTGTTTTTTTACTTCATAAAAATTTTGAACATCACTAAAAAAAATGTACTACCCGTCCCCCCCCCCCCCAATGTTGAAGACAGATTTGTGCCGCTGATGAGGCATCCAAAATACGATAAGTAACTGTAAAATACTTCCACCTATATTTTCGAAAAAAATAATCGAACTAGATTGTCTTTTATAAGAGAAAGAGTACATATGAAGTGTAACATGAAATGTTCATGCTACATCAATCATTTTCCTATTAAACGAGTAGCGTTTTCTTGAGAAAATGTACAAATGGATGTTGAGATTGAAATTTTTGGGGAGCTCAGGGCCCTGTGACCCCCCGTGAGTACGCCTCTGTATCTGTATACTATTATTTACTTATTTATTTCCAAGAAGGTGGAAACAGTAGGTACAATTAAGTAATCAAGGATGCATTTTTTACCACTTTGTTGGCAAGACTCGCCATGTATTGAGATGGCCTACAGAAGAGACAATCATAAAAAATTTTTTAAAAAACTTTCCTAAAGAAAATGGCAGAATTGTAATATAGTGTTGTCAATTTCGTAATACCAAATATCCCGTATGAAGCCATGAAATTCCACCAATAGATACAAAGCTTCTTGCCTTACATGTTTGCAAGGCCGTGCCCTGGGGGGGAAGGGCGAAAAATTCGGGAGAAAAAAGGAAAAAAGATAGGAAAAATTGCTTGGAATATATGTATGAAGGCGCCGTCGTATACTCTCGCCCCGGGCGCTGATTTTCCACGGCACGGCCCTGCATGTTTGTTTTGATCGTTGGAACAAAGCCACGACGCCTGTCTGAAGTACCATAATGCAAAAACCCATCAGAGGCTCCATCTTTCACATTGGTTTGCGACAGCGCAAAGCAAAATTTGCATTTGTGACAGGAAACGTAACACATGTTACAGAAACGAATTTCACCTGCACATCGGCAGAATTCCATTTCCATTCATGAGATAACATTAGAAGAAAATTAAAGTGTCGTATCTCCAAGTGCATCGGGTGTCACTTGTCTTTTAAAACCTGCGACGGAAAAGCTTTTGTACTATATTCTCAAAAAACAATACTACGTAATTTCTTTATCTTTATTTGTTTCTTATTGTAAGTATTAGATCTAGAAGTAATTTTAACAATTGGTACCGGAATTTTGAAAAAAAATTAAGAACCAATTCTGTCGAACCGGGTAAATGACACCATTGATATACAATTAGACATATGGCTCGAATATATGTATATAAAAAAGTGTGTATAATTTGAACTTAGTTATACTAATTTCTTACAGTTACACAGTCATACTCGGATGCTATCACATAAACATACAGTAAAGCCCAATTATCGGCGGTGCGGATTATTCCCTAGTTTTGCAAAAAAAAGAACAAATAATAATAATAAGGCAAGCCAACAATCAGAAAAATACAATAGACCCTACAGTGCAAAAGTAGAAAGTTACTGTCATTTTTATTGTGCGTTGTAATACTATAGCTCTTGTCGGAATTTGTGGATGAGTGGCTAAGCCAATAACGCCACTACGCTCTCAACTACAGGAAAAGGGTGTTATTGTCTTAGGTAAGTACATTTTCTAATGAAAATTAGACACTATTTAATATCTGGTTCTATATTACCCAAAACTGAGAACATATGGCTGAAATTGTAACTCGTACCGGTATCACTAATGCAAACATTGGAACATAACTATCTGTCAGATGTAACATTATTTGTCCATAACTGCATCTCATAACGTGCACAAACCACATTTAAGAATGTTATCCGAATCACAACTTTCGTGAAACCAAGACTTGCATTCAATACCCTGAATGCAATATTGTTACGATCTTGAGATCAAAGCTATATCCCCGACAGTTCCCTAAAAGCAGAGTTTTTGTCTTTATTTTTGTTCACAATATGTGTTTCTCCTTGGTGGAAAAGTGGAAGGGCTAGCTGTTGCATCCCATCTTCTCTTTGTATTTAAAGAAAGACCAAAGTCAGATCTGGTCCTACTTCTTTTAGACACCAGCAGTAACGCGTGGATACAGTGTTCGCTGGGTGATGTTCAGGGAGATGGGTCGTGTGTCTATGTTACTGCGGGACGATTGATTACCTTGATATGGTCACTCAGAGAAGGGTGAAAGAAATGTCACACCACCAACTGCCGCAGGCCCGTATCCAGGGGGCGTCTACGGGAGGGGCCTCTAAATTTTTACCGGCCCCACCTAATTTTCCGAGTAGGCTTGAAAATGAACTATAATATAGTTGGATCGGGCCCCCCTAACTTCTACCGGTCACCTCCTACATTTTTGGGCTGGCTACCGGCGTGAACTGCCGAAAGCAAAGAGAGAATCAAATAAAATACTCGCTTTTAAAAGACAGTTCTTCTAAGGTACCGAAATACAAAGCCATTTACAAGCCTTACTCTGCTGAACCTTTATCAACATCCTCTCCAACAAAGACTGGTTATTGCCACACGAATACAATTTCCTAGTAAACTGCTTCCTGTGCGTGATGTGAAGGTAAAATATAAATAGGGATGTTCGATGTGCCTAATGTCATGGAAGGTATTATTCTTGGGATGATCAGTAGACGTAATAGCTTCCTGTTCATACAGTTTGTGAAACAGTGAAAGTGCAAATAGAGGGTGAAGATTAAATGGAGAGATAACAGATTTCTAAGACGAGAGAATGTTCAGTTTCATATTGTAAGGTTTCGCATGTCCCCATAACATGCGATAACCATATGTACTACACGTGCATCTAATGCAAAAACATCGCAGACGACGGATCCGAAGAGGAGTCGCCCACATTCGCCAGCAGTGGGTAAGACTGAGATCACCGATGGCAGCCGACACTCCAGGATAAAAGAGAGCAGCACGCACCATTGAGCATCAATCTACCCAGGTTGATCGAACCACCTAAAACCCCCTCACGACGCTTGGTCACCGAGTGGCACCTCACCTACATATTGATAGTTCATTGATAGTAGTATATTGATAGTTCATAATTATATTTGAGCCAAACAGCTCATCATCGTCATCATCATCATCATCATAGGTATTTTGGCATTATTGGCAGATAACTTGCCGTAGCTGAAAAGCTTCCATGCTCCACTGTCATTCGCTAACTTCTTCGTCTTCACGTACGATTTTCTGTTTTGATATCTTCTATCTATTGAAGCCTCTTTCACCCCCCATCCTCTCTTTTCTCCCACTATGCCCTCTAGTACATCCTCATGATACAGTTCTTTCTTATCTAATGTCTCAACTAGCTTCTCTTCCTCTTCTCAATATCTAAGATTGTTCCTTTGTGCCCCACCATTTCTAACACCCTCTCATTCGTTTTACGCTCGACGCAGCTAATTCACTCCATTCTCCACACCCACATTTCGAAAGCTTCCAGCCGTTTTTCATCATTTTTGTGTAATATCCATGTTTCTGCTCCATACAGTACAATACTTCACATGAAGCATTTTATGAGTCTTCTTCTCAACTGTTTATACAACGGTTCCACAAAATAGATTTTTCTTCTTCGTAAAAGCTTCTTTCGTCATTCCTATCCTTGCTTTTATTTCATGTTCACACTTCACATCATCACTAATAATACTGCCCAGGTACCGAAAACCAAGGGGGCCGATTTCTCTGTAAATTTGGGGAGACCATTCAGATGCAGAAAGTATATATGTGAGGATTTTAAGACAAATTGCATTCAAATTATGCCAAATGTTGTATATTCATAAATACAATAGGAGACCGATGAACTTTGGGGGGGGGGGGGGAGCGAGCTCTTAGGATCGGCGCTCTTGCAGAAAACTAGTCACCTGTCCTATTTGCCCCTTAAAGCATTAAATAATGTTTTTTTTTTTTTTTTTGCAGCAGGTTAATGAAGAAAGTAAGAATGTATGCTACAATAACCTAATTTATTTATTTTTTTCAGTTTAGTGTCCCTTTCATCAGGTAGGCTATATGAGACCTGGACCTATAATCCAAACCACACGAGCTCCTGCCGGAAATCGGACCAGAGTCTTCCACGCCAAAGGCATGTGTTAGGAAGTTCAACAATATGAAAGAGGAAGCTCATTTTTAGTGAGTAAAATTTCTTCTGATATAAGTTCGACAGCATTAACTGAATCCAGTTTATACCTCTATCATTCGAAGGATTACAGTTGTTATTGATTGACCTGTGACCTATATGAGAAATTCAGTGAATTTTTTGTTCGCTTTTCTTAACTGACAGTCAGAAGGAAATATAGAGCAGTGTTTCAAATAAATAGCTTACTGTATGGCCTATGGAACCCGGAGGTTTAATGCCGCATTCGCGAAAGCTCTTTACTGACTTCTATTCTTAGGCAACTGGATCCAGTTTCTACTTTGCATTCCTATTACTGTGAGATCCATCCTAATGCGGTTGTTCTCTCATCCTCGCCGAGATCTTCCTAATGGTCGTTTTCCGGATTGGTCTTCCCGTTAAGGCTTTGAAAACGTTCCTACTTTCTTCCATCCTGGCTACATGACCTGTCTACCAGAACCTCCTAGACTTGATGACCTTAACAATGTTTGGAAACTATATAAATTATCTAGTTCCTAGTTATGAAGTTTCCGCCATTCCTTTTTCTATTGCGTCCGAATATTCATATCAGTATCTTGTTCTCAAATACTTCCAGTCTATGTTCTTCCTTGTGAGTAAATGACCAAGTTTCGCAACCATACAGAATAACAGGCATTGCTATCGTTTTATATATTTTAGGCTTCAAATTCCTTGACAGAATTCACGACGACAAGAGATTTTCAACTGAATAATAACACGAATTCTCTGCTTTTAGTCGACATTTAATTTCTTCGTGTATAGGGTTTTCGTCTATTAATATTCATCCTAGATATGTGAAGGTATCCACTTTATCAAAAATATTATTCGATAGTGCTACAAACAACATAATAAAATACTAAAAAAAGGATTAATTGTATTATTATTATTATTATTGTGTCACCGTTACTTCATTGTTTTTTCCTACCTTGAATTACACAATTTTTACTAGTCTAACAACTATTGCCAACAAAGTGGTTTGTAACGTCACGTTGAACGTCGCACAGTGGTCCCAATTCTCAAACAACGTGGCCAAAACTCCATAAATGGAAGTTTCAATTTGAAGACTTGTAAAACCCAACAGACTTACTTAAGTCGGTTCGTAGGTTTCCTGAAGAAAATTTCCCTCGACTGACACAAAAGTTTCCTGTTTCTTATGAATTTTTCCCTAGTTTGTTGAGTGTCAACAAGGGTGCCGATCCTGGGAGGCCGGCCCCCCAAAACTCATATGCCCCCTAGTGTATTTATTAATATACAATATTTGGCATAATTCGAATGCAATTTGTCTGAGTGGCACCCTCAAATTTACAGAGAAATCGGCGCCCTTGAATGCCAACCACACTTATTTTTATTCATTTGCCTTTTGCTTCTTTTGTTTACTTTTTCCTTCATTTTTTTAAACAAAAATAAACACAAATACACTGTCAAAAACGAGTGTAGATTATGCTACTTTGAACAAACACACACAAAGTATTGTCATTGTGGTCAATCAGTTAGCACAAGAATTTCCCCGGATTTTCACGTTTTATCGAAAAAAATCCTTTTTTTCCCTTTTCGCTAAATATACGTACCAAATTTCCCTCCAACTACAAACACTGACTGGTTGGTAACTTTAGAGTTAGAACTGGTCCTTTGCGAGAGTGAAATATACGAATTTAGCTGTTGAAGCTCAGTATTTTAATATTAGCGTGAAAGTTGCTATATCGAGATCTCGCTCAGAATGCAAGTAAGCATAGTTTATCGCACTCCCTTTCGTTGTGTTTGTAGTTGTTTTACTTTCTTCCTTCAAATTCAGTCCCGATTAAAAATAACTGTGTAAGGAAAAAGCAATAAAGTTTGATTGCTATTAAATTATTGAACCATTTACAAGACCGGCCTCTATCCTTTTTAGTTTAAATTGCAAAACAATAAAATGTGTAAAAGTCATAAGTCCCACGAGATCCCAGTCAAGGGTGCCGATTTCTCTGTGACTTTGAGGAGGCTCATTCAGATGTGTGTTTGGTTGCAGACAAGGGTCTAGGAAGGCATATATGAGGATTTTAAGACAAATTGAATTCAAATTAGGCAAAATATTGTATATTCATAAAAAGTACATATAACAATACTTACAACAATAACAAGTGCATATAAAGTGCATATTCATAAAAATACATGGGGTCCACATTAGCACTGGGGGGTCCTGGGCCCATATGAGCATTGGGGGTCCTGGCTCCAAGGATCGGCGCATTTGATCCCACTCTCAATTTCTTTTTCGACATTTTAAATAATTCTTCATTAATATGAAAAAAAAAATTGGTGTTCCACTCGACACACTTTGTTTTAATCAAATGCTTCGGTGACAATACAAAAGTAAAGGACCTTTTACCTATTTTCAATTCAAAATCAGTGACCTCTTAATCAGCTCAATACCAATAATTCTTGATATAAAATTAATTTACATTGTAAGTCTTTCCCAGTGAATCCTCTTTTTTTTTTCTAAATACAAATTCAAAAAATTTCACTTTGCGAACTACAACATTGTTTCACATGTGGAAAACAAAAATCAGTTTATTGTTAAAAATAAAATTAAACCAAATAAATTATCCACCAAAGGCTGGCACTGACAGTGAATACGAATATCAGTTTACACTACCGGCATTTCATTTATAGTCAATCGCGCTGAGTTGGCGGTTCAAACCGATCGCGCTGCGCCAGAGCGGCTGGCCGCGGTACCTCTGAACGATACTCCAAATCCTGTTGGCCTATGCTTATGCATTTCGGAACACGGGTGTTTCAATGCGACATCGCTTACCATGCTTTTCTTTTAGATTTCACCTAATTAAAATCCCGATAGTGGGAAAATATTGTTCAAACTCCAGGGAATATTTGAAGATATTAGTGACAAAATAGGCCGAAAAATTAAAATAATGATTAGTGGGTTTGTGCGCTCAAAGCTGTAAACAACATGGCCTCTATTCTGGAGAAAATCGATGTTTTCATACATCGTCGCAAGCCGATTGTTTATTTTTTTGTCCATATTCCTTGAAGTTTGGCCACTATTTCCCAACAATCGCCATTAAAATCCGTTGAGAAAATTTTTTTAAAATTGTTTAGCAATGAGATATTGAAACATCGTCTTCCACAATGCATAAGCAGAGGCTGACTGGGTTCGAGTCCCGTTCACGTTAGTTTCGCTGCCTAGCGTTTCGGAGATGAACGTCATTATTCAGTTTGAAGATAGCCACAAAGGGAAAGTGACATTTGAATGAGAACAGAGTCGAACAGGAGTGACAAATACATTTTATCAGCCTACCGACCCGACAGAAGGTAATTTGAAAGTTGTAAGACGCCATTACCCTTCACCCCCTCCCCAATAAGTGCCCCTATCTTGCAAAATGAGTACGTTTTGACCTAACCACTGTGTTGGGCACCCAAGAAAACTCCTCCGATACAAAAATGAAACGTGTATCTCCAAAAAAAAAAAAAAAAAAAAAAACTTGCTTCAAACTTTTTGCAAAATCCGTTGAAAATTGAACTTCTAAGGTCGTAATTTAAACTTCGCTTCCGATCGAGGATTTCTCCCTTTGCGTAATTGTTTTATATGTAAAAACGAGTTGATTGAGCATAGTATTTATATAAAGTCAGAGTAACACCCCGCGACCTTCCCTTGTTAGTAATATTTATGTACTGAGTTTTAGAAAAATCAAATTACATTTGAGACTTTTAGCCACATTTTTGGCAATTGGGATCATTGCGCGTTGCTTCGTTTTTGCTACTTTCTAAACGTAAGATTGAATTTCAGTATGACAACAGTAATGACGCAAAAATGAAATGAAGTAAAATCTCTGTCTTAATGTCCCACGGTTATGCCCATTAGGTTAAGGGAGACCGGTGATTAAGACAAATGAATGATAATGAAATCATAAGTGGAATGATAATGTGGAAGGGGACGAGAGAACGTCGAGAAACTCCATAGAAACGATGTTGCACACCACAAACTTACCCGGGAATCGAACCACGGACTTCACGCATCAGAGGTAAGCGCTCTGCCACTGAACCACTATGTCCTGCCCAAGGATCTTATAAAATAGAGTATCTGCTCGTACAACAAAATCTTGAAGCCATACGTCATAGTTTCGCCACCCCTACTCTGCCCACTCCGCCCAATAGGATCACAATGTTTTGAGCCAACAATCATGACGGAAACGAAAGTAGCCAATCAGACGATGGCATAAATGAGAGTAGCCAATCAGACATGCCGATTCTCGGTTGTTTTTTGGCTTCATTGATTTACTAGGATGAAGATATATATGGGCACATCCTCTATTTTATAAGATCCTTGATCCTGCCTAACAGCAGTGATCAGAGGCGTATCAAGAGATTTCGTCGCCCGGGGCGAAGTATATTTCTGGGCCCCCTATGCTCATCTCACCAAGTTTTTCCTTCTGTCTTTTTAATGTTTTATTATATATAAGAGAAGCGGCTTTTCTTGTTATGCTATGCTGAATTTTTTCAAGTTGCTTGGACAAACCGTTGCAACAGCCAAAAGCAATCATCATGTAGTTGTTGCAAATAAAAGCTGTTGCAAGACTCATATTTTGGACTTATTTAAACTTTACAAAACTACCTTAGGTTGGTATATACAGATACACTTGAGGAACAATTATGGAAAATTTTTAGCACAACTGTTTACATTTTGTACTATCGGTAAGAAATGAAATTTCAATACATTAGAAACTATGTTCTTTTAAAATGATCGAAATGGATGACAACAATAACTTCCAGTAATAATTGTGAATTTTTGTAATTATATTCTGTATGTGACCACACAAATAGCATTTTAATTTTGATCCTTTAATGGTAAAAAAGAAAAAAAAAACAATTTTTCTGAAATTAATGGAAATTCAGAAGAAGCCTTCTTTGCGAATTTCTCAATATTGATCCATTGTATTTAAAATCCAAAATATAGTTTGGCTACTACATAACTTCAAAATTACTGTAATTACTCAGTTTCTTAATGAACAAATGCTCTTTATCTAAAGTTGCATACTTATTATTATTTAACATATTAAAAATACACTAAACGCATACCAGTACACACATATTTATCTAACGTGTGTATACGCTTTTCATGTATGTAGATAGATTAAAAAATCCACAACTACATCAGAATCCACACACACACCTATATATATATATATATATCGGATAAATGATCTCAATAAATTCCTTCAGAATGGAAGCATTTCATACGTCAATGGAATAAAAAATATCATTGCTAGTGATCAGTCTTTAAGAAGGATCAGTCATTGGGTTAAATTCTGGCCTCTTAAGCCCCTATTCTACAACTGATTGTTTCCCTTCTTTAGGTTCATTTTTAATATTTCGCGCAAACAATAGCTTGCATATGTGTCTTCAGCTCTCACATTTTTATACCTTCATTTTCACCGTCGTGATTAATCCGATTCGGTAGAAAAACATGATTAACTAAGCAAACTCATCACCATCAAAACGCCGAACAGTATTTCGAACTTTGACCATTTCTAATTTTGGAAACACTCCTGCTTACACTATCAGACATTAGACCCTGTTCGGTATCTTGAATATCGCGTCGCCATTAAATATTATATAGGCCTAGGCTATAATAACTTTTTTTTTAAAGGAATAAGTAAAAATTTGTTATAACTGTTATTGAAGCTTTTGGGTTGCAAGTAAGAATTTTTTTTTGCCAAATGTATGTGTTTGCAATCCGACAAGAATATTGATTTAATACGGCGCCACATCGTTTACTTTCTTCCAACACTTTTTCTTTCTGCTTGGTCGCTCGGTGCGCTTTTCCTATCAGCGCCCGAGGCGACGGTCCCCCCTCCCCCCGCATAGCTACGGCTCTGGCAGTGGCACAAGGAAAAAGAAATCAAGTGGGATATTTCTGAGGCATATCCTCAGTATCTAGAGGAAATTTTATTGCCATCACTGAAACAATGAAAATTTTCATAAAGTTACTTCATGTGGTACATTACAAATTTCATAACAATAATAATACACGCAGGGTAATAAGGGAAATTGGAAATAATTCACTACAGAAGCCCTAGATGGCAAGGAAGACTAGAAATTTCAATATATCCAAATAATGGTATACGGTTAAAAAGGGAAGATTCTCCAACGTAGCATTATCTGTCTATGCAAAGATGCTTACATATATATGTATATCTTCTCCACCGTAAGCAACATCTCCATAGAGACGCTCGTTTAGCGCATAACATGTTACAGAATAACAAGAACGTATTACTGTATTTCTCATATTTACGACGCAAATGTTTTTCTTTCTCATGTTTTGTGTTTTGTGCCGAGAGAAAATTTTCTGATGCATTTTCTCTTGAAAACGAAAGAAGAAAACATTGTAAGTAGCATTGTCAGAATAAAAAAATGAGTTGCATTTGATATTTTGAAACTATGATAGGCTGCTTCTAAACTACGCAAATTGTATCCTGAAACCGAATAACTTCGGTTTCGGTTCGGTTATCGGAATACTTACAATAGCAGAAAACAGTCAAAGATTGAACCTGTACTCTGAACACTGAGTCCATGCCAAATGCTGTTGTTTTTACTCACATTGCTGTTTTCTCTGTATGGAAATCAATGTTGCAACCGTTTTCCCTCTATGGAAATCACTACTGTAGCCATTTTTCTCTATGGAAATCAATACTGCAGTCGTTTCCTCTCTATGGAAATGAATACTGCAGCCGGTTTCTCTCTATGGAGATCAATACTACAGCCGTTTCTCCTCTATGGAAATCAATATTGCAGCCGGTTGCCCTCTATGAATATCATTACTGGAGCCGTTTTTCCTCTATGGAAAAAAATACTGCAACCATTTCCTCTCTATGGAAATCAATACTGCACCCGGTTTCCATCTGGAAATCAACACTGGAGCCGTTTTCTCACTATGGAAATCTAGACTGCAGCCGTTTTCCCTTTATGGAAATCAAAACTGCAGCCGTTTTCCGTCAATGGAAATCAATATTACAACCGTTTTTCCTTTATGAAAATCAATATTAGATCTACAACCATTTTTCCTCTATGAAAATGAATACTGTAGCCGTTCTCCCCTTATGGAAGTCAACATTGTAGCCGTTTTCGCTCCCTCGAAACCAATATTGCAGCAGTTTTCTCTGTATCGAAATCAATTCCGCAACTGGAAATGCTAATGGGTTTCTCTTACATCCGCTTGCAATAGAAGAATGAAGTAGAAGATAAAACCTACTGTTTTGGGAACCGGTCAAAACCCCCACAGCCAAAACCCCCACACTCAAGAAATGTCAAAACGCCCACACAAACGGTCATAACCCCCACAGAAATGGACAAATCTCCCAAACGCACGAACGGTCAAAACCCCCACAGCCAAAACCCCCACACTCAAGAAATGTCAAAACGCCCACACGATCGGTCATAACCCCCGCACAAATGGACAAATCTCCCAAATACACGAACGGTCATAACCCCCACAGCCAAAACCCCCACACTGGTAGTCGGTCATAACCTCCAACGGTCATAACTCCCACACAAATGGACAAAACAGCCACACATAGCAACGGTCATAATCCCCACATAAATGGACAAAACCCCCACACAAATGGACAAAACACCCACATACAGAAATAGTCACAACTGCCACACAAATTGACAAAACCCCCATACTCATGTATTGATCTTGTACTTTTTAATAACATTTTTTATTCCACTTAAACTGATGTTGCAACTATTCTTCTTGGGCGTCATAAAGAGCCGCAACAAAGACGTGAAATGACGATCATTTCAGAGTGTGGGGGATTTGTCCGATTTTGTGGGAGTTTTGTCCATTTATGTGGGGATTATGACCGTTGCTATGTGTGGCTGTTTTGACCATTTGTGTGGGGGTTATGACCGATTGTGTGGGCGTTTTGACATTTCTTGAGTGTGGGGGTTTTGGCTGTGGGGGTTTTGACCGTTCGTGCGTTTGGGAGATTTGTCCATTTGTGTGGGGGTTATGACCGATCGTGTGGGCGTTTTGACATTTCTTGAGTGTGGGGGTTTTGGCTGTGGGGGTTTTGACCGTTCGTGCGTTTGGGAGATTTGTCCATTTGTGTGGGGGTTATGACCGTTTGTGTGGGTGTTTTGACATTTCTTGAGTGTGGGGGTTTTGGCTGTGGGGTTTTTGACCTAGACCCGTTTTAGACGCGGTTTTATACAGATAGATAGATATAGATATAGATTTTTTAAATACTTTTAGTTATTACAGTTTTCCCTAGGCCGATAAAGCCTTCTTACTGGTCTATAATGGCTAGCGTGTGTACCTTTGGTGGACGTGGTACTCGATTCGATTCCCGGCAGGGACCATAGAAAAAAATAATTTCAAAATCATTCAGTTTCAATAACCAGCTGTCTCCTTTACCCTAAATGGCATACCGTCGTACGTTAAACTAAAAATCGTTATCCCATTTTATTTGCCTATAGCGATAAGTGCCTATAGTGAAACGGAAAACCGCCAATTTCCACCCCTTTTGGTTTGAATAGTGCTATAAAGGTCAAGACAACTCTTATTGTTGCTCATATCAAGAAGCTATTTTTCTGTATGTCTTATCAACTAATTTCTATAGAAGCCAATGTTGAAACCGGAAGTGGTTGTATGGTTGGAGTAGAAGAGTAAAGTCGGCGAAACAACCTATTCTCATGTTGCTGACTCCATACCAAAATACTGCTCCAGAACATAGATGGTCATTTTGCACTCGGCTCGCGCTCATTTCTTTCAACTGGGCTCGCATTCACTTCTCTCAACTGGGCTCGCACTCATTTCCTTCACTTGGCTCACAAGGGCTCCGGCTCAATTATTGAGCGCCAGCCCGGTCGAGCGCGAGTGCCGAGCTCACGAGTTTGGACACATATGCTCCAGAAGGACATGCCGTTCTATCAGACTTCTCTTAAGCAGTTTAAAGCTTACGTTGTTAACTGCAGTCGTTTCGTGTATTATCGCATTGAACGAGACCATTACACTTTAACTTTCTGCAATATTTTTCCTTCACTGTAACAGTTAATTTCATGATTAAATAGAAGTAATAAGGACTTTAACTGAGTCTTCTTACAATCCGCCAAAATAAAATCTTTCTAAATCCCGGAAAGCAGACAACATGAATTTTTTTGCTTGATTTGTTTTTGAGTTTAACTTTTCTTTCAGCAGCGAGCCTATATGAGACGTGGACTTACAGCTTAACATGGGATCTGAACTCCATGACTTCTTCCTGCTTGGAATCGAACCAGGTCTTCCACACCAAAGGCGCATACGCTAACCGCTTGGCCACGAGGAAGTTGAATTTTCCTGCCGATGACTTTTTGAGGGAGAAGAGAAACCAGACGACTTTCCATTGATTACTCTAGTTTAAGGAGGAATTATAGTTATAGAAAGCGATTAATTCACCATCCATCTTTGCTCGTTCATCCGAGACTTTAATGTTGATTGAAAATCATAATAAATATCAACTTAGTTTCAGTTAGCATATCTAAGTTCATCTACTTTGCAGTTAAAGTTTCTATGTTCAGTCCTTTTCTCCAAATACTGTGATGATATGGAATGAGATGTCCATTTTATGTATCCACACAGTTCTGTTGTGAGTGTTTCTAAAGAGATTTCCTCTTGATTTATATTCAAGAAGGAACAGAACTAGATTGCTTCCATTCTAAGAAATCTGTTCTTTGTTTTTTTTTAATCAGAACCTCTTCAGTCAAATAAATTGTAATTAAATCATTTAAAATTGTATTAAAAATAGAATTACCAATTCATAGATCAGTTTCTCAATCATACACATTTTTTAGTCTTGTGGTAAATATACACTGGGCAAAACAATCAGGAAGCAGGGGAAAGATTGTAAAAGTTCACAATTCTCTATGTATTTGGTAGCAGTTGTTGCCGTCATCATTGAAACGCACCTGTGTTGGGTGGTCAATCTGAACGAACTCTAGAAGTGATTTATGCAGTTGGATGAACTCTAGGAATAATTTATGCACATGAGTGAACTATAGGAGTGATTTATGCAGTTGGATGAACTCTAGGAGTGATTTATGCACACAAATGAACTCTAGGACTGGTTTATGCAGTTGGATGAATTCTAGGAGTGATTTATGCACTCAAATGAACTCTAGAAGTGAGTTATGCACTCAAATGAACTCTAGGAGTGATTTATGCACACAAATGAACTCTAGGAGTGATTTATGCACAGAAATGAACTCTAAGACTGATTTATGCACTCAAATGAACTCTAGGAGTGATTTATGCTCACAAATGAACTCTAGAAGTGATTTATTCACATAAATCAACTCTAGGAGTGATTTATGCACACAAATGAACTCTGAGAGTTGTTTATGAACTTGAGTGAAAACATACAAGGAGACATCACAGAAACACCAGAGTAATATACCAAAAATTGGCATTTCCACAACAAAACGTACTTCTAATAAAGTGTGTGCACCCTTTCCCGAATATATACACCTATTTCACATCTGTTCGGCATGCATTGGATCAGGTTGACGATGCTAGAATACGCAACGTTTCCCTACCCTTCCCTGGCCTAGCACCATTACGTGCGCTGAATGTGTCTTACAGATGTTCAATGGGATTTTGCTCTGGGGAGGACTTTGGGCATTACACCCGATCAAGAACGATTGGTAATTGCTGCAGCAGTAGAAGCAACTTAAGACATGAGGATTTCAGGATCTCTGTACAGCTGAGCTGTTAGAATACGCTTCCATATAATCTACAGGGTTGTGTGTCGCCCGATATGCCTGCACCATTGTTTTATTATCTCCTATTGCGATATTTCCACAACATGGGATGCATAATTACGAGATCCGGATGAAAGTGAGGTGATTATTCTGTTCTCAGGTGAGTTTTGTTTCTGCTTAGAATCAGGTAGTGCTTCACTCAACATTTCCTTATTCACGATGTTCAGCATCCTAGCGTCTGCTGTTCGAGGGGGGGGGAGGGGTCAAAGGGATACAGACCACCGGTCTTCACGTATAAAGACCTCCTTTCTGCAGCCAATTGCAAACTGTTTGAATTGACACCACAGTCCTATTGCCAGTACAAACCCACGCTGCAAGTCACCCACATTTTGTTCTTGTTTGTCGAAAAAGATAGCACGGAGTGTTTGTATTCCTGGCTGTAGAGAACTGTGGTCGACATTGTTCTGATCTCCGACGTATTGCTCTTGGCTGTTGAAAGCATGTCCATAGTCTGGAAATGACACTGCGATACATATTGAAATCGTCAGTTACTACGCGTTCTGTTTGCTCTATTTCCCTCACGCATATTGCTCTCCATGCCTCAGACTCCGCTAAATCTCGTTCTGCTTCCATTGTTCCTATCAAACACAACACCACAGCAGTTTACCTTCATTCATTATCCATCAAACCAACACAACAAGCCTTCCCAAGTAGCCTAATGTTTTCTAGTTTTATCGCAGATTGTGCCTTACACGTGTGGAGTCGCATTTGCGTTCATTTCTGCGCATCCGTTACAGTTGTCAAGGTAACAGCAACAAAATCAAACTACATGGAAAATTTCGACGTTCCCCGTAGTCTTTTTGCGTTTCCTATCTTACTTCCTTAATTGTTTTCACTAGGATATACAGATATTTACCGGTAAGAGAGGAAGCAGAAGTTGTTTTCTTAGAAGCATCTGAGTAGCTACATAGAGTGGAATAAAGTGATCAAGACAGTGTTTTAAACGATTTATCTTGAAATGTTAAACATTTTTTATCCTATTCTTCACTCTGGCGGAATATTCATACAATATGTTTACAGCCCTGACGTATGGGCTGAAAATAGGCATATAACCCATTTAAGGTTAGTTTAAAGGGACAAGTTTTGCCGATAGATGTCACTACAGTCTTCGTATATCTCTCATGTATTTTTTACCTTTCACGAAAATTCAATATTTCTCTTACAAATTTCAACTTAGAGATTTCAAATTTTTAGAAAAGGAACATCATAGCCTATCGAAGGCAACAATCCGTGCCGATTTTTTATTTAACACTTTCTTCATTGTTGAAATTGCTTGTTTATAGAAAGGGATATCCAAACCTTTAACAATATAACTCTTTCAACAATAAAGAAAATTCAAAATAAGAAATCGGCACGGATTCAGGGCCGGATTTCCCAATAGGCCCGGTAGGCCCGGGCCTATGGGCGCAAGCTCCCAGGGGGCGCACGCCGAGAGAAAAAAAATAAAAAATATCTAGAAATAAAAATAAATAGCCATAATTTAACATATTTTTTGAATTGATTTTTACAAATCAAGCTAATAAAGTATTCTGATTTTGAAGTTCATTGGAACAAATAATTGTTGGTAAAGTTAAACTATTTTTCAACATTATGCATCAACTTCGTTACAACATTGATCTCAAACACGTGAGAAATTTTTTTACTTATTTACTTATTTTTTACTACAGTTTTTTTTATTTATTTGCCCAAATAGCTAAATTGAACAAAACCAAACTTATTCACCAATCTTTTGTTAATACATTAACGGTATTTTGTTAAGCCCAGAACCAAGTAAATTCCTCAAAAAACTTGCAATGATAAAATTGCATCGTGGAGTGGTATTTAAGCAATTAACATATAGGCCTGATATAATTATTTAATAAAAGTTTTTAGGAAAGTAACTTAAACCAGACTAGGGGGCGGAAAAAAATATTGGGCCTAGGGGCGCCAAAATGCACGGATTGTTACCTTCGATAGGTTATGAAGTTCCTTCTCCAAAATTTGAAGTCTCTAGGTTGAAATTTGTAAGAGAATTTTGGATATTTTCGTGAAAGGTAAAAAATACATGAGAGAGATACGAAGACTGTAGTGACATCTATTGGCAAAACTTGTCCCTTTATACCAACCTTAAAAGAACGGTTGGCAGACCACAGCCACTTGTGAGTAGTGTAACCATTTTGTGTTTAATCTTTAGCTTAAAATTAGAATAAAGTATTTCAATGTAGTGTAGTTTTAAAAAGTATTTTTACTAATAACATGGGATGCATAGTTACGAGATCTAAGTACGTTCTCTTCGGATGATGAAGTCATTATTCTAACAAAAGAAGAACGTAAAAGGCAAAATCTTAGGATCACATCTTAAGTCAATGGCAAAAGTATCTACGCTTGGACACACTTTTTTCGTTTTTGATACAAACTTAAGGATGTCGGTCCACGTAATCAGTGTGTCTTCCAGACATGTTTTTTTTTGGGGGGGGACACTGCAGCCCGGAGATCTGAGAGTGCCTCCCGGTGGAGACCAAAATAATACGTCTATAATATAATAATAAATAGAATAATAACAGCAGTGCCCCCCGGAATACTAAGTGTGTCCCCGGAACATTTTTTTTTCTGAAAGAACGACTGCACTAGATCACGAGGAAAATCGGATATAAATATCTGAATTTGAAATATAAATATTTTGAATCTTTGTTTATATATTACACTACAAACAAGTGTACAAAAATCAGTTGAATTCGCAAGGGGTATCCGGTTTTTAACTCCCTCTCCTCAACAAGATATTAAAAAATGACCCTCTTGCATATTAAGATATGTAATCAACAAACCTGCAAAGATATTATAAACGTTTGAGCTTGAATCTTCCCCCTCCTTTCTTCCATCACGAAATTTTGCTTATGATACTTAACCCTTATGTGGGCAACCGGGGCCTCCCAGGCCCAGTAGCTTCATATTTTTCTACGAATTTCTTAATAACCATAAATATTTCGATGTCATAAAATTCTGAATTCTTCTATCTTTAGTCGAAGTTAAAGTTATGAACATATCGAGTTGGTAAGGCTAATAGATTTGGTAAGACCCCAGTTGCAGTCTACGTTACAAAAATAGCTTGCCCGGATAAGGGTTAAACATTACTTAATAATATACCGACACTCTTTGTTAGTATTCTTCCATTTCATCACTATTATAATTGACCCTTACTGTACCAACAATAACTTGTCAACGTTGTTTACCAAGCTGGGGTCTTCCGGGGACCCCAAGTATTATTTTAATTTCTCAACATAGTATTGCAAAGGATTACTCAAATCATTATTTTTTTGGATTTCTTAAAGCATATTTAAGTTAAATTAGCATTATGTACATCAAATATTATCTTTATTTGAGCAATATTCAGCTCTTCATACAATTGTATATTTTTGTGTTCGTAAATCTGAAATACAAGTTTAACAATGGAGTTTTTGCATTTCCAAGTGTGTTTTTATTTTTTGTATTTTTTTAACGAACGCATCGTTGATCTAATTATGCAATAGATATCCCAAGCGGATGTAGGACACATATAAAAAATCGAGAATAAATTGATTCTTATAGTTGCAGCAGTATCATCAAATATCACCCTCTGGGGTCCCTAGAGGACTCCGCTTGGTATGTTAAGGGTTAACACTTTAACCAAAACATGGGTCTTTGAGACTCAGTGGTAAATTTTAAAATACATCCCCGGTTGCCCGTGAAACTTTATTTAGTTCTTTAATTTTACTTTCATATATCATGTATATAAAAAATCTGGGGTATGTTTAGTACAAGGGGTTTAGAAGCACGTAGAAAACACAAACTTTACAGGAGAAATGAGTGATGCAAGTACTTAGCCGTAACATAACATAACCAAATCTAACATAAACTAACGTAAGCTAACCTGAACTAACTTAAACTAACGTAATATTAGTAGAAATAAGCAAAATTCTATCATGTTTTTAGAAAATTATGCGGGACTCCTACACTAATATAACATAAACTAAACTAACCTAACGTAACCTAACCTAGCCTAACCTAACTTAAACTAACCAACCCTACCCTAAACTAACCGAATGTGAATAGAAATTGCCACAATTGTAACATTTTTTAGAGAAAAGATCTTGGACCCCTTCTGCTAAACATAGGCCAAAAATCTTAAATACATTTCAAAATAAATACAATACAAAATTGACTTATAGGTCTCTGAGACCTGTTTCTCATTCCGTTTCTGAAACTCATGTTTCGGTTAAAGTGTTAAAACAAACTTCATATTTTTTACTAGGATAATTAATTAATAAATAATATAGGCTACGCATAGCAGCGCATATTTATAATTAACTGTCTGAAATATAATTGATTGCTTCGTCAACGTTTCCAGGTTATTCTCTTTTGAAATTACTTTTTGCTAATTGTCTCTTAGTTATCATTCCTGTATTTTTAGAAAAAATGCCACATAAACTGAAATGTTACCACAGACAATGGTTGCAAGAAATTCCATTTTTCAATTGGTATATTTCGTTTTTTGGGGGGCGGCGGGGGGCAGCAGATCTTTTTTGGTAAAATTTGTTACTATTTTGTTAAATATTGGCTAATTTTGGTTAGATTAGGTTAGATTTAGTTAGATTAGGTTTATTATTTCACGGTTTGTGTAGATTGGCCACGACTTCCAAAAACTTATATAGCTCTACTATATTTTCCTACTTCGCTGAACATCTGAATAGGTTTTCGGCCTTCTATCCACATTAATCTCGCACGGTTGCTCACTCATCAATTACCCATCCGTAATTTGAACTCATTCCTTATGTAAACATTCTCTTTTGATCTAGTTTTGGTCCTTCAGAAGCCGACACAATCCTTTGGTTTTCTATGTTCACAAGAGGACAGTGAAACAATCATCTGATTTCTTAGAACTAAACTTATAAACTTGTATGTATTTGATTTCAAAACATGAATTAGAAAATTAAAATTAAAGCATCCTATGCCCTGTGTCAACAAATACATTATTATTAATTAACCTTTGTATTAATTATTTTATTTAAATATTATTCATTGTAAGAATTTGGATTGCATTCTTCCCTAAATCTTTAATCAGTTTATTTTATTTCTTTAAAATTCGTACATATTTATTAAAAAGTCGTTTTATGTGTGCGAATAGCTGTAAGTCAGAAGTTAGGTAGAAGTACCATTTTACAAGAAATTTTGAGCATCGTAAACCAGATAGTATAATAAATTACCATTTTACAAGAAATTTTGAGCATCTTAAATCAGATAGTATAATAAATTACCATTTTACAAGAAATTTTGAGCATGTTAAAGCAGATAGTATAATAAATTACCATTTTACAAGAAATTTTGAGCATCTTAAACCAGATAGTATAATAAATTACCATTTTACAAGAAATTTTGAGCATCTTAAACCAGGTAGTATAATAAATTACCATTTTACAAGAAATTTTGAGCATCTTAAACCAGATAGTATAATAAATTACCATTTTACAAGAAAGTTTGAGCATCTTAAACCAGATAGTATAATAAATTACCATTTTACAAGAAATTTTGAGCATCTTAAACCAGATAGTATAATAAATTACCATTTTACAAGAAATTTTGAGCATCTTAAACCAGATAGTATAATAAATTACCATTTTACAAGAAATTTTGAGCATCGTAAACCAGATAGTATAATAAATTAAAGACATCCTATCATATATGTTGACGAATCATAATATTGAAATGGAATGCGCGAAATGTTACATTACCAACTGCAGAAGGGAAAGATAGAATCAATTACAATATTACTTTTCAAAAACAGTGTTTCTAAGGGCGAAGGCACATTAGGACGATACCGACAACGACAGACGGAACGACCGTTAGAACATTGCATTCAATTGGAACAACGCACGCTACAGTGACTGCGAGAACGGTCAGAGAAGTTTGCGGGGCGACAGCAGTGTTCATAGTTTTTCTCAAGAAAATTTCCCTCAACTGACTCAAAATTTTCCCTTTTCTTATCAGATTTTCCCTAGTTTGTTAAGTGTCCAATTCCTATGACAGAAATTATGTGATAAGATTAATTTAGCTATGTTAAAGGAAGTCCAATCATATTTGTTTTATTCGTGTGTTTTTTGCTGCTATTTTTTCTTTTTCTTTTACATTTTTAAATACACATGGGACAGCAGTGGTTCAGTGGTAGAGCGTTCATCTATGATGTGTGGGGTCTTGGGTTTTATCCCAGTTCGTGCCAAATAAGCTTTGTGCTGAAAAACACCGTTTACGTGAGTTTTCTTGGGGTTATTCCCTTTCCTTGCACTTTCTTCATTCCACCATTTTTTGTTCATTTCTCATCATTACCGTCTCCTTTAGCCTAGCCAGCATAAACGTGGGACGTGAAACTTAAAGATTTCATTTTAAAATATACACAAAGCCACCCAACCAACAATGAGTGCAAATTGTGCTACTTTGAACACACACACAAACCCGCACTTAAACTATTGCTACTGTGTTGGTTTATTTCTGAAGAAGAGCAAGAATTTCCCTGGATTTTTCACGTTTTATCCAAAAGTTCAATTTTTCCCTTTTTGCTAACTTTACCTACGAAATTTCCCCAGATTAGGGAAATTTCCCTCAAACTACGAACACTGGCCGACAGTCGTGGCTTGGTCCTGCCGCAAGCGACAGAATGCCAGACCGGACTGCGGAGCGGTAAGTTGTAACATGTTCGCAAGTGGGACAATGCACACTACAATTGGCATCCATCTTGCAAGTGAGTCCGGACATGTGTCGTTGTTGTTGTCGTTCGCTCCCACCAATGAGCCAGACACATCTGTTGGTGTCGTTGTCGGTGTTGCCCCAGTGTGCCTTATTAGTATCAAGTTGGCCCCACCACTTTTGGACGGAGAAAAATAAATAATGCCATTCGTTTGTGCTACATTAGTGCTGGTTAGTGCACAAATTTCAGCGTTTGTGCTATCAAAATAACACAGTTATGAACAATTTAAATTTCGGAGCCAACTTGAAGTCAAGTTGGCCCCGCTTTATTCCTAATTGAGAAAGAATGGATTTTCTAGTGTCAAACGTTTGTGCTACGTTAGTGCTGGTTAGTGTTCAAATTTAAACGTTAGTGCTGTTCAAACAACGCCGTTATAACGAAATAATTTAGCGTCAAGTTGGCCCCGCTTTTTTTCCTAATTGAGAAACAATTTATTTTCTAATGCCAAAGGTTTGTGCTATGTTAGTGCTGGTTCGTGCTCAAATTTGAGCGTTATTTCTGTTCAAACAACGCCGTTATTACGAAATTAATTAGCGTCAAGTTGGCCCCGCTTTTTTCCTTAATTGAGCTAGAATTTTTTTAATGCCAAACGTTTGTGTTACGTTAGTGCTTGGTCATGCCTCCGTTTGTTCGATAGTAGTGTCGAAATTTCACGTCCGTGAACTTGGCCCTCTCTTCTGGCATTAACAATAAAATTAGTGTCAATCGTTGGTTTATCTTAGTGCACCAACCCCTAACGTTAGTTGTTCGTTAGTGTACACGCTTGAAGGAAAAAAATTCAGGGCTCCAACTTCACGGTGGCCCCCACTTCAAGCACTAAGTGAATATTTAGTGTCATTCGTTAGTACATCGTCAGTGCTTGTAGAAAATACTAATCGTTTCGTTAGGGTTCAATATTAACTAACTAACTAACTAACTAACTCTATGGCCTATGGAACCCGGAGGTTCAATGCCGCGTTCACAAAAGCTCTCCACTGATTTCTATCCTTAGCTAACTGCATCCAGTTTCTACTTTGTATTCCAATCTCTGCGAGATCCATCTTAACATTGTCTTCCCATCTGCGTCTAGGTCTTCCTAATGGTCGTTTTCCGATTGGTCTTCCAGTCAAGACTTAGAAAGCGTTTCTATTTTCTTCCATTCTAGCTACATGACCCGCCCACCTAAGCCTCCTAGACTTGACGACCCTAACAATGTTGGGTAGACCATATAAATTACGTAGTTCCTCGTTATGAAGTTTCCGCCATTCCCCATTCCCGTTCCTCTTGGGTCCGAATATTCGTCTCAGGATCTTGTTCTAAAGTACTTTCAGTCTATATTCTTCTCTCAGAGTGAGCGACCATGTTTCGCAACCATATAGAACAACAGGCATGATTATCGTTTTATATATTTTAAGCTTCAAAGTCCTCGACAGAATTCGCGACGACAAGAGATTTTGAACTGAATAATAACACGAATTCCCTGCTTTTAGTCGACATTTAATTTCTTCGTGAATATGATTTTCCTCTGTTAATATTGATCCTAGATATTTGAAACTATCCACTTTATCAAAACTATTATTTAATATTTTAACGCATCCATAATTTGCCGTATTACGGTCCCGACGCACTTCTATGTATTTAGTTTTCTCTGCATTTACTTCTAAACCCATGTCCCTGCAAGCGTTTAATAAGATCTCTGCATTTCTTTCTATTGTTCTCCTATCATCCCTTATTAAATTTACATCATCAGCATATGCCATAACCTGGTGAATACCGTTCAACTGTAGGCCCTGGTTGCTATCTTTGATTTTCCTTATAGCGTATTCCAGAACGAAGTTCAAGTGTTCAATATTAGTGTAATTATGGCAAGTTGCATTTCAGGAAACTTCCCTAAAGAAATAAATGGGTAATTTGTTTCATTGCATCAAATTCCCGGTAAATTCAAAAGCATTTATGATATCTTCTAGTGCAATCGTTAGTGCTTCTTAGTGCTCCAACCCCTAACATTAGTCCTTCATTAATGTAGTTGCTACAAGTAAAGCACCTTTAGAGGGCTAGCGTGAACTTGGCTCCCAATTAAGTACTAACGAAGAAATTAGTGGCATTCGTTAGTGCATCGTTAGTGCTTCTAGAAAACACTAATAGCTTCGTTGGTGCTCACTATTAGTGAGTTTATGGCTAATTACAAAACTTCCTTAAAAAGTACATGGGTAATTTCTGACTGCATCAAACTCCCGCCAAATTCGAGAGCACTAATGCTCTCTTCTAGTGCGATCATTAGTACATCATTAGTGTGTTTTGGTGCAACAACACCTAACGTTAGTGGTTCATTAGTGTGGATGCTACAAGTAAAACATGCTTGGATGGCCAGCGTGAACTCAGCCCCCTTCCCTTTAATGATTAACGAATAAATTGTCATTTGTTAGTGCTTCGTCAGTGCTTCTTGAAATCTTTGTTCCGTTAGTACTGCATTATTAGTGTAGTTATGAGTAATTTCTATTGCGACAAATTCCCGCCAAAATCAAGAACGCTAATGATATCTTTTTGTGCAATCATTAGTGCATCGTTAGTGCTTCTTTGTACAGCAACCTCTGACGTTAGTGCTCATTACTGTAGGTGCTACAAGTAAATACCCTTTGGGAATCAAGTTGACGCTGCCCCCAAGCACTAACGAAAAAATACTGCCCTTTTTAGTGCATCATTAGTGCTTATTAATGCACTAACCACTTACGTAAGTGGTTATTAGTGTAGGCTCTAAAGCACTAACGTGATGAAAATTTTCCGATCTATGAAAATTCCTTTCACTTGTTTCTACAGAGCAATAAAACTTTCCGATTCACAAAAAGTTATTTTACTTTTTGATTCAAAACGATGAAAACTTTCCGACTCATAAAAAGTTCTTCAATTTTTCCATATAAGACGGAAAATATTTGGATTCAAGAAAAATTGTTTAACTTGTTTCTACATAGTACTGAAAATTGTCTGAGCCAGGGAAGTTTTCAGATTCTTTAAACGATCTTTCACTTTTTAACATTTCTGTACATGAATTCAACCAATTTTATGATTGCTGAGGAATTGTTACTTGATTACTAATATTTTTTAGAACTAATATACCGCGGAAAATTTTCCACCTCACATCACTATCAGTGTCACAATCAGCCCCTCTAAGCGACCGGACATCTATTACACTAGATTGCCTTCTTCTATCTACTAAAACGTGATCAATTTGATTATGTGTTGCTGGTGATGTCCAAATGTATTTATGAACGCCGTGGTGTGGGTATTTTGTACTCCTCACGATTAGTTTTTTGGATGTTGCAAAGTTCACGAGTCTAACCCACTTGTTTAATTTCTTGTTTATACAGTCTGTAAGAACAGTGAAAGTGCAATAGGAGTATGAAGATACGATGGAGAGATGGAAAAATCATAGTATTTCTAAGAAGATAGAATGTTTAATTTTATAATGATGGCTGATATATTTAAGCCAAACACCTCATCATCATCATTATCATCATAGGTATTCTGCCATCATTGACAGATCGCTTCCCGCAACTGACAGACTTCCATGTTCCACGATCTTCAGCTAACCTCTTCGTCTTCACGTGCGATTTTTCTATCATTCATAAATTGTAGTCTCCTTCGCCCTCTCCTTTTCTTACCTGCCACCATACTCTCTAGCACTTCCCTTATGATACAGTTTCTTCTCAGAATATGTAACAACCAGTTTCTCTACTTTTCTTAGTAATATATAAATATGTTCTTTTCTCCCCTACTATTTCTAACACCCTCTCGTTCAATTCTCAATCTAGCTAATTATCTACCTAACCATCACTCATATTCCCAATAGCGACACATGCACTCCAACAATGACAAATATTTCTAACAGCGACACATATACTCTCAACAGTGACAAGTATATTCCTAACAGTGACACATATAGACACAATAGTGACATATGTATAACAGTGACGCATATGGACCCAACAGTGACATGTATATTCCCAAGAGTGATATGTACTCCTAACAGTGACACACATACACCTAACAGTAACATATATATTCCTAACGCTGACACACATACTCCCAACAGTGACACATATATCCTCAACAATGACACATATAATCCGAACAGTGATAAGCATATTCCTAACGGTGACACACATACTCTTAACAGTGGCATATATATTCCTAAAATGACATATACTCCCAACAGTGACACATATATTCCTAACACTGACACATATACTCCTAACACTAGGGATGCGCACGAGACAAGATTTGGGGCTGTCTCGTCTCGAAGATGTGCTGTGAAAGGGATGTCTCGACTCAAAAAATGTATATTCCTCTATTGGAAGAGCCGTGTCTCGACTCCATTTTTATCAGGAAAATCCTGTCTCGACTGGTCTCGTGCGCATCCCTACGCTAACACTGACACATATTCTCAACGGTGACACATATAGTCCCAACAGTGGCAAGTATATTCCTAAGAGTGACACATATACTCCTAACAGTGTCATATATTCTTCACAATGACACATATACTCCCAACAGTGACACGTATATTCCTAACAATGGCACATATACTTACAACAGTGACACATATACTTCAAACAGTGACATATATATTCTCAACAGTGACATATATACTCCCAACAGTGACACATATATACACTGACACATATACTTCCAACAGTGATACATATATTCTCAACAGTGACAAATAGTCGCAACAGTGACAGGTGTATTCCTAACAGTTACACATACACTCCTAACAGTGACATAAATTACTAACAATGATACATACACTCCCAACAGTGACATATATTCCTAACACAGACACATATACTCCCAACAGTGACACATATAGTCCAAACAATGTCAAGTATCTTCCTAACAGACACATATACTACTACCAGTGATATATATTCCCAACAGCGACACATATACTTCTGCCAGTGATACATATATTCCTAACAGTGACACATGTAGTCCCAACAGTGACGCGTATATTCCTAACAGTGTAACATACTTTCAACAGTGACACATATTTTCTCAATAGTTACACGTATAGTCCCAACAGTGACACATACACTTCTAACAGTGACACATATATTCTCGACAGTGACACATATAGTCCCAAAGGTGACATATATTCCTATCAGTGACACATATATTCCCAATAATGACATATACGTTCGTAACAGTGATACATATTTTCCTAAAAGTGATCCATACATCTAATAGAGACACGTACTCATAGCTGAACACACTCTCCTATCGGTGATACTTCATACTTCTAACAGTGACGTATACATGGTGTCTCAAAAGTCCCCTGACATAGGGTAACGCTGTTAGTATCAGAGTTACAACAAAATGAAAGAGCTGAAATCGTCTCCAAATGTGATGTTTTCAAACTAAAGGACAGGATTTATTAAAACCAGACGATCCGTTTGGACTATACACTCTTTATGCGTCCAGCGTTAAGTGAAAATTCAACGTTGGAAGTTAGCGGGAGACGGATACATTTTGTAAGAGTATGGTGAATGGGGACTGGCCATCGACACGTTAGCATAAGAGACAGTAACTTTATTCACTTATATTGTGGTTCCAGGTAAATGCCAACGTTGTATTCTCATTTAACACTGGGGGTATAAAGAGTGTACAGCCCAAACAACTCAACCGACTTTTTTTAAAAAAAAAAATCCTTCACTTTGGATTGAAAACATCATGTTTGGAGACGGTTTCCTTGTTACATTTTCTTGTGATTCTGATAATAACAGAATTACCGTATGTCAGGGGACTTTTAATACACCCTGTATAATTCTAACAGTGACACATACTTATTACTTGTAATATAAATAGAAGAATAATTTCGGAAACAACCTTATGGTTTCTTTAATACAACTTTCCCCATGAGTCCGTTTGCAGATTTTTAGAACCGACTTCTGTTTTTGTCTTCTGTTAGCATCAACACGGATTGTTTGTTTTCCTTGATCTTATAAATACATTCTTTCTTCATCTTCCTATATTTTGTGCATTTTATTCTTCTACTTGATTCCTGCATTTATTAAGTTTCTTTTTTTCATTTATTTTTCTTGCTTGGTTCTCTTCTCTCTTCGGTATTTCTTCCTGGGCTGTCAACATACTCTTGAAACAAGAAGAGCCAATTAGATTTGAGTTCTTCTATTTCTTCTGATAAGACAGTATTGGATTTCCGACTGAGATGTCCAATGCTCTTCTGTAAAAGAATCTGACTCAACTTACAATTTCATATCACGGACCGTCATTTGGAACGATACTTGACTGCTGTCTAAATTGAAAACTTCGTTTTATGATTGGATTATTTCTTTTGGCTTCTTCTGTCATTGTTGACCCATTATTATTACTCTTGGTTTACCTGTCTTACCTATTAAACATCACTTATTTGGTTGAAAAACTCGAGCATTTCTGGAAAGTACAGGATGTTTCAAATGAATGACGGGAAGTGAAAGAGCAACTCAAACAGTTTTACGCATGCATGCGTATGCATTGTTTTCTCTGCCTGCCCTTAGAAAGCGCTAGTAGCAAAGATGGCGACTAGTGAGCAGAAAGCTTTTTTATGTTTTACATTTTGCAAAGACTGAATCTGTAGTTACAGTGCAACCGGCTGTATGGAGAATTTTAAGGAGACGCTTACAACTACGTCCTTATTGTTAGCAGTTCCTACAAGCTCTAAAGTCTACATGCCAACGTGACAACTTTCGAAATGAAATGTTGCTGCAGGACGATGAAGATTTTCTGGATGGTGTCGTTTTCAGTGGTGAATCGACGTTTTACCAAAGTGGCAATTTGAACACTCATAACGAGACTTCCATAAATTGAACATCAGCAAATCCCCACTTAAAACGAAACTTCCATAAATTGAATATCCCCAAATTAAACACTCATAACGAGACTTCCATAAATTGAACACTCATAACGAGACTTCCATAAATTCAAGATCAGCAAATCCCCACTTAAAACGAGACTTCCATAAATTGAATAGGTTTTGTGCCATATCCCGTCTGAAAGTTTATTGGACTTTCTCGCCTATCGACTCGATGTATGCCGTGTGACGAATGATCCTCACATTGAATACTTATAGCAAAAACTCTTTGAGTTGCTCTTTCATTTGATGTAGTATTTATAATTGTACGTTAAACGTAATAAATACCGTATTACAAATCCTTTAAAACCCGGATATTCATTTTGAAACACCCTGCATTCTGACATATCCTCCACCTTCCTGTATATGTTGATAAAATTACTGCTTGGCTTATTGGTTGAGTAAAATATTTAAATTACGTTACATACTTCGAAACTATGCGATTCATAAGTATTTGAGTCCGTCTGTCTGTAAAGTACAAAGAAAAATAATGTAAAAGCAAGTAACGGATTTTCAATATGGATACGGTGTCACAAGAAAAATGAAATCTTCAAGTTTTACGTCCCACGCTTATGCCGGTTAGGCTAAAGGAGACGGTGATGATGAGAAATGAAGGAAATAGTGGAGTGAAGAAAATGGCAGGAAATGGGAGAACCCCGAAAAAACCCACGAGCACGGTGTTTGTTTACCACGATGTCTACACGGCGCGAGCTGGAATCGAACCAGAGATCCCAAGCACCGGAGGTGAACGCTCTACCACTGAGCCACCGCGCCCCCCACGCTGTCACAAGAATTCGTTATTCTTTAACGCTCTATTAAGACTTAAATTGGGGGGTGGAGTGGTTCAGTGGTAGAGGACTTACCTCTAGTACGTGAGGACCGTAGTTCGATCCTGGACCAAGTACGTTTTTGGTGGTCAACATTTTCTACCAATTTTTCCATTATCACTCATTTGATTTTGATCATTCTTTACCCTTAGCCTAAAGGGCAGAAAGATTACACTTTATTTTAAAAACCTAAAGTGCTACAAATAAACAATTAGAGACGAGGTTAACGTTTATAATCATTGTATAACACCTGTAAACATAAAATAAACACAAGAGATGTACTCAAAAAAGGAGAAGCGTAATCAGAACATTTCACATAATCTAACTAACTAACTCACTCTATGGCCTATGGAACCCGGAGGTTCAATGCCGCGTTCACAAAAGCTCTCCACTGACTTCTATCCTTAGCTAACTGGATCCAGTTTCTACTTTGTATTCTGATCTCTGGGAGATCCATCTTAATATTGTACTCCCATTTGCACCTAGGTCTTCCTAATGGTCCTTTTCGATTCGAATCCCAGTTAAAACTTTAGAAGAGTTTCTATTTACTACCATTCTGGCTTTATGACCTGCACACCTGAGCCTTCTAAATTTGATGACTCTAACAATGTTTGGTAAACCGTATAAATTATGTGGTTCCTCGTAAGTACGTTTCTGCCATTCCCCATTCCCGTTTCTTTTGAGTCTGAATATTCGTCTTAGGATGATCGTTTTCTCAAACACTTTCAGCCCGCGTTCTTCCCTCAGAGTAAGCGACCATGTTTCGCAGCCATGCAGAACAACAGGCATAATTATCGTTTTATATATTTTATGCTTCAAATTTGTCGACAGAACTCACGACGACAAAAGATTTTGAACCAAATAATAACATGAATTCCCTGCTTTTAGTCGTCATTTAATATCTTCGTGAATATGGTTTGTCTTTTCTCCAATCTCATATCTGAAATCCGATCAAAACCTAAGTTGTCAAGATCTATATTAAGTCCGTTAATGACGTAATATTAGCCGGGATTTACACACATTGTGGCCACTACCATGGGTTGATGAGAGGTTCCCTTCTAACATCTTCACTGACTATTGTTGACATTGTCCTTGATGAAGTGTGACTCGTACCTTGTGTCTCTCAATAGTCCTTGGTAACCTCGTCACATGTAGACGGCGGAGGTAGCTGGATACTCATTGATCCTTGGATCCTGGGTCTTTCCAGGGAAATGGATTGAAATTTGTGCTTATTCCTACTCGTCTCTTCCATGTTGTATTCTGGATGATGGCGTAAAATGTTGTGTCGATCTCCCCTTGAAGACATAGCACTCAAGTACCAATGCTTCGTGCTGCGTTGAGCTTGTGTCTCGCTAACTTGAAAACGAAAATTGGGCCTAAAAACATTGAGAAAGTGCAACTAAAGGGTTTATTTGTTAACTTTACAATTTCCGTGTTTGGTTCAATGTAATAAAGTAAGCATTGATCATCTTGAAATAATTTCATGTTCTCAGAGCTGTAGGCAGTCTTTGAAGAGGTATCATTGCCACTGAGTCAAATAACCAATGATGCGAGCAATAGGGTTTTTAGTTCGAAGCTGAGCGACAGTTTTCGGGGACGAAAATAGACATCCAACGGAGCTATTACTCTGCCTCGGCAATAGTACCGGTATTCATTTACATAGAGCAGTAATGGTAACAGATCGTATTTTTTTTTTTTTTTTTTTTTTTTGTTAGAATATGTCAAGGGTGGTTTGTTAATAGTTAATATAAGAAGTGTTATAGGTACCGACGAACGACTTTCGATATGGGTTTAGCCTCCCAAGAATTTTACCCCTATTACACTATTCATACCGAAAGAGGCAGAATTATACATTTTCCGGTTTCAATCATGATCACCATAGAGAGAAAATGTTCGCTTTCAATCATGATCACCATAGAGAGAAAATGTCCGGTTTCAATCATGATCACCATAGAGAGAAAATGTCCGGTTTCAATCTTAATCACCATAGAGAAAAAATGTCCGGTTTCAATCATGATCACCAGAAAGAGAAAATGATAATACTGTAGATAGAGAGAAGCGCTTTTTCGATACAGCTTTACGTATCAAGAATGGCTTTCTTAACCTTCTATTCAAACCAAAAGTTATAGAAATCAAGCATTCCGGAGTTCAAAATTGATCACCATATCAGTGATTCTCAACCTTTTTTGAGTAACGGCAGACTTTACTGAATGCCCACATCATCACGGTGCAATTTTATTATTATTATTATTATTATTATTATTATTATTATTATTATTATTATTATTATTACGAATCCGTGGTTTCCAACCCTTTTCGACTCACGACATACTTTCTGAATCCACATGGCATCCGGATACCCTTCTCTGATTTCTTTATTAATAACTACTTTTACATGTCCAAATAAACGCCCCCCTGAGATCCCCTGGTTCAAATTATGAAAAAATATCGTTTCGTCATGGTCTGGGCCCTGGACCGGGGTACCCATGATGAAAATTTAGTAACTCTCGGTCCACTCGTCTGATTCCCAGGCCGGACACAGACACACAGATTTATTTCATTTATATTAGATACAGGATGGGCCAAAAGTCACGAAGTGGTTATAACTGTAAATCACTATTTTTTATTTATCATTAGTTTCCATTAATATTTCAGACACTTAAAGATCAAGGATGAGAGATTGTTTATACTTATGTGTGAAATATAATCTCAGGTGGGTATCCGACATTATGGTCCTCACTGATATGAGCCCCCCTTCCCATTATTATTGATAGGGTCAACACTTTTGGTCCTAGTGCCCGTATTTCTGCATGAATATGGTCCTTGAGCTGCTACATTGTTTATGGTTCGTTCACATACACTTTATCCTTCATGTAGCACCAAAGAAAATAATGAAGCAGAGTGAGATCAGGCCAACGAAAGGACCAGTTTATGACAGTTTTTCTTGAGATGACTCGATGGTTGAAAGTAGTTCCCAAAAGTCCAAGTTAGGCCCTTGTCGTGTATACTGTGGCCTCATGTTGTTGGCTACACCTCAGGTACGTTCTCCACTGCATGACGCACAACTGTCTCAATCATGCTTCGATATCGATCACCAGTCACCATCACTGCATCGGTTTCATGATCTCCAAAGAAGTATGACCTAATAATCTTTTCTAATGTCATGCCACATCACACAGTGCAATTCACAGGATACAGTTCACGCACATACATAGCATGTGGGCTTCCACTTTCGTGATCCATGTGCTACACAGTCCGTAACTATGAGGACCATACTTGCGGACACCTACCTGAGATTATATTCCACACATAAGTGTAAACAATATCCCATTCCTCATCTTTAAATCTGTGAAATATTAATGGAAACTAATGATCATGGCCCTTCGTGACTTTTGACTCACCCTGTCAATAAAGAAATCAAACAACTGTGTCAGATAGTACAAGTTTCAGATATATGTTTGATCTTACAATATTTTTTTCTTTTTCTTTTCAGGAGATTGCAGGGCAACCAGTTTAGGACACTCAATGATCGAGTATTAGAAAATCTCGATCGTCTGGAGCACGTGTGAGTATAACGTTAATTTCTCTCAATAGTCCTTGTGCTGCGGGAAAAAGCATCCTATAATAGTAATTTATTATAGCATATACAGCTAGAATTAAAACCTCTGCAAGGAATCAAAAAATTCAACTTTCAAATTATCCTTTTGCTGTCAGACTCTCAGTTGGGCACCATTCACATCCAAAAATTCTTGCTTGCAATCTTCTGCTGAATTAGAGTCGTTTTATGATAACACATTTGGAATGTTGTGATACATATCACTTATTATATGCTTGATTACGTCCAGGTGTGCCAAGGAAAATTTAAAAAAATGGTTTTTGCTTATCTTTATTTCCATGACATTACAGCAATAGTTTTGGTAGTTGTTTCTTATGAGAAATTATTAATATACCTTAAGTAGTGTTACGAACTTTACTGTTTGTCGAATCACCGTAACGGTTTCGAATGAAAATGGCTGTAAACGTCATTGGGATCTTACGTCTATTGGAAACCGTCTATGACTAAGCAGTTAGCGTACGCGCCTTTGGCGTGGGAGACCCGGTTTCTATTCCCGACGGAAGCTCATATAGTTCGGATTCCACGTTGATCAATGGGGTCACGTCTCATATATCCTCACTGCTGAACGGGATGTTAAATTCAACTCAAAACTGCTTACGTGATTGGATGTAATATTTATCTAAGCATATTTCCAAAATAAAGTCTTTTGTAAAGAGTCAAATTTTCAATCTCATGTAAGTACACTCATGTCCAAAATCATTGTCGCATGTCTATAAATATGTTGTTGTAGGAATATAATTTGATAACGAATTCGTCCGGTATTTCTTATAATGTTAGTGTATATATTATCGGCAAAGACATGTATGTGGCAAATTTCATGTCAAAAGAGCAGTAAATAAGAACAATATAACGAAAACAAAACTTTCTTGTCCATTTAGCAACACTTTGTTTTACTCATTCTAATTTTCGTATTTATAATTCTTTTTCTATGAAATTTACCACGAATATTCATTTCCCGATTATACACATAGTATCAGTATTAAAAGTGCCCTGGAAATCATTATCAAATTATATTTTTACAAGAAGACAGTTATATATATGCGACAATCACTTTCGACACGAGTGTACATTATCGTTGTATTTACCACTGAAACTACGTATATTAAACGTGCTTTGTCCCGTCCGTTACACTTGCTTTCTTCCTGTTGAGAAGAATTCCGAAATATAAATATTTGTAACACGTAGCATCCTTAGTTAGTGACACTGAATTATAAACGAGGTGTTGTTAATTTTCGTATAAACATATAGATTTCAAATAAAAGATGTCCTAGAAAGAACTGAAGTTCTGAAATGCCCGCCATCTCCGTTCTAGGAAGTTGGCTGCACTGAAATCCACACTATTTTCATCTGTTCTATTTATGGAGCGCCGAATAGCGCATGTAGAAGCATTGTGTTGACATAGTAGAAACTTATTACAAATGTGGTTAACATTGTGCAGAGACTGTTCACAGACTCCGTGGAATGTTTGGTCAACGTGATCACCGAATTAGACTACTGGAAAAGACTAACTGCTAAATTTGAGAAAACTGGTTCGGTTGTGGACATTAAATCCCCGGGGCGTCCTCGTGTTAGTCGTTCTGTGGAACACATCGCCATCATGAGTAATAATGCTGCTGCTCTGTCTTGAAGCCATACAGAAACAGTTGACGATCCGTACAGAAACAGATGACGATCCGTACACAAACAGATGATGATCCGTACAGAAACAGATGACAATCCGTACAGAAACAGATGACGATCCGTACAAAAACAGATGACAATCCGTACAGAAACAGATGACGATCCGTACAGAAATAGATGGCGATCACGCACTATTCGGCGGTCTACTACTAACTACAAAAACAACAATCGATTATAGTGTAATGTTCAGTGGCATTTGAAATGTTGCGTTACTTATGGGACACCATTTATGTAATAATGTAATATAGTGCCATTTGAAAAAGTATAATTCTATAGTGGGTTGACAACACTATTAATTGCAACCTGCACAGAATATGAAACGAATTCCTTTTGACGGTATTTGCACCGTTTATAATTCCAACAATTTGTATGGATCAGTTCAAAAGTTAACAGAGCGTTTCAAGACAAATTGTTCCCTCCTGTATATAAAGATATATATATATATATATATATATATATATATATATATATATATATATATATATATATATATATATATATATATATATATATATATATATATATATATATATTGGTCTAGGAATTAATTCGTGCGGTTGGTACGCACACATTGAAGCTATAGTACAAACACAAAATACATAAATACCTTAAGAAAAATATTGTCCATCGCTAGCCACCACTTTCGCCCATCTGTCAGGCAATGTACGGATTCCGTGGCGAAAGAAGTCCTCATCCTTGGAAGCGATCCAGTCAGAGACCCATGTTTCGATATCTTCTGAAGAAGTAAACCGCTGTCCAATCAAATCGTTGTTCATGCAATCGAACAAGTAGTAGTCCGAAGGAGCAACGTCTGGTGAATACGGCGGGTGGGGTAAAACTTCCCATCCGACATTTTCTAAATAGGTTTTGACCGGTTTTGCGACATGTGGGCGAGCGTTATCATGTTGAACAATAAGTTTATCATGTCTGTTCTCCCATTCTGGTCGTGTTCTGGCCAGAGCTTGCTTCAAACGCATTAATTGTCGTCGATAACGTTCTCCATTCATAGTTTCACCCGGTTGCAGCAGCTCATAGTACACCACACCTTTCATATCCCACCATATGCACAGCATAACCTTTGCACAGTGAATATCTCGTTTTGGTTGTGATGGACCTGGTTCACCTGGTTTCACCCAGGCCTTTTTTCGTTTAGGGTTCTCGTAATGGATCCACTTCTCATCACCCGTAATAATTCGATGCAGAAACCCCTTTCTGCTCTGTCGTTTGAAGCAGCAATTCGCAAATGGTTTTTCGTCTTTCAACGTCTCTGTCTTTCAATTCATGTGGAACCCAATGTGACATCTTTTGAATCATTCCCATGGCTTTCAAGCGTTTGGAGACTGTTGTTTGATCAACGCCTAATGCTGCTGCAAGTTGTTCCTGCGTTTGACACGAATCCTGCTCGAGCAATGCTGTCAATTCTTCGTCTTGAAATTTTTTTGGCTGTCCAGCTCGCTCTTGGTCTGCCAAGCCGAAATCACCACTTCTAAACCGTGAAAACCACTTCTGACACGTTCGCTCAGCTAGAGCATGGTCACCATACACTTCCACCAAAATACGATGACTTTCAGTCGCACTTTTCTGCATGTTAAAGTAATGCAGCAGGACACCCCGCAAAAACACTTTATCAGGCACAAATTGCGCCATGTTCACTTAACTACAAACTGGTGCTGTTGACGCTTTAATCCACTGCCCTATACTACGAACGATACGCGATGACAGGGGTTTGCAACACATGTGTGGATACACGGAACTGTGGGACGCTCCGTTCGTTGCGCCATCTCTTGTCCACCCGCACGAATTAATTCCTAGACCAAATATATATATATATATATATATATATATATATATATATATATATATATATATATATATATATATATATATATATATAGTTTGTTAAGTTAGTACGGATGGTTGAGCTTGCTTGTCCCAAGTACGCCATTTACAAAGGCCAAAAGTACGAAAACTACTATACTTGATTAAAGAAAATAGTAGCCATCTGCAACATATTTTCCCAACACTGAGCCAACGATTGATTCCTTGGCGAAAGAAATCTGAAGTACCTAGAAGAGTACTTGAGAAGAATTCCTCAACTGCATGTTGCTTGTCCCGATAAGCTAGGAAAATCTCTCCCAAGGAGTGCTTGAGACGCCGGGAGATATGGTAGTTGGAAGGAGAGATTCAGAAGAATATGGTGGATAAGGAAAGTTTTTCCTACTGTATCTCATGCAGAGTCTCTGCAACATCCTTTGAGCGGAATTTGCATCAGCATTTTCATTTCAACATCAGTACATAATATTACTGAATATTACTGGATACATGCGAGTAACCTTACGGTGAATTTCATGGAGTTCAACACTGTAGTGATGTTGGTGATACTTTCACACCCACGGAAAAATACATGAGGTATAAACCTCACCATAGATTACCATACCAACAACATTGTCTAGGGTTTTGGAAACCGCCCTAGACTTGATCAAGTTCCAATCATTGATGTGTCATAGCAGATCCATTTTTAATCTTACGTGATAAACCGATGCAGAAAACTTTCCCGGTTATTCTTTACACTGAGAGAGCTGCATATCCCGAAATCGCGATTTTGGTTCCAAACTCATACGTCATGCGTGAGTCCAACATGTTAACCATTACACAGCCGCTGAACGATAATGGTATAGTGTGCAGTGGTCTCCTTAGTTCTTGTAGCTCGATGTAGCAAAAGCAAAATTAAGAATTTAGAATTGACAGGCCAATCCCAGGATTTTGTAAACTAAAATCTTTAGAGCAGAGATAATGGGCTAGTGAAATTGGTTGCTTAACAAAATGAAAGCAAATTCTTTCCAATTGGAAACAGATTGTTATGTAAAAAGGTGAATAGGATAGGTAAAAGTTTACACAGCACTTCCGTGGAATATTCGGCAATTCTCCACTGATGATCCTCTTTGTGTACTGTCGTCTGTTTACAGGAACATGGAGTCTGGGCTATCGACACCGGACAATTCAAACAGAAGCTCTGCATGAAAGCAAAGGAGTCAGAATAACTTATTGCGTGGAGTAACTTGGAGTACAAAAGCTTCCTAGTAGCAAAATCATAATATGCAAGTACATGCGTTATCCTTATAAATATGGGTAAAGTTTAAATTACAAAATCAAGAGTCGAGGAGAGTTGTTCTGTACATCATCGCTGCTGGTGAACTCCGTCTAAAGACATGTTCTCTCTCTAGTTGTATTCCAAGGTGTCAGTCATTGAATTTTTAGTTCAACGAATTGGATGCAGGTTGATGAAATGAAAGACGTGTAGACTGATGTCAGATAACGTGATCTTTAAGAATGTAGACAAAGGAAGACTCTGCATGTTTACTCATTAAGAAATATATACAAGGAAAGAGTAAACACAAAATAGAATTTCTTTCGTGTTTGAATGTGTAAATGAACTGTAAGGTGTGCTGAAAGAATCGAAAATTTAAAATATAACTTTAACATTGATCTGATAATGCAAATTTACTGCCCGTGATATCAAAAGTATTTGTCGTTTAAAAATTTCAGTTCAATATAATACATATACAAAACTTATTACTATTGTTATTATTATTTAATGCAAATCATTCACTGTAATGGACACGAAATCTTCACAATAGCATTTGCTTAACTCATCTTCAATAGCACAGACACTTTCCTGAGATCCGCTTCCACAGTGTTTCTTGAGAAACTCATTCGAATATAATACTGGTGACTAACCACTGGCTCATTTTGCAATGCTGTGTCATCGGCGATTTCACGAACTAACGGCAAATGTTGGCAGTCAGTCACCATTTCTGGCCAAACGTATTACTAATGTGTTTTGTGTCTTCCTGTGCAGAATGTCCCAGTTTGAGTACATAAAGAAACGTTACTCGCCTTTGACGTTCTCCAATGTAGCACTTTCATGCGTTCAAGTTGAACAATGTAATATCTCCTGACTGCCTGAGAATGTGTACGTAGTTTGTGACTTTAAATTCGTGACCTTAATCCACACCTGTGTTTTGTTGCTGAGGTGAATTTTCCAAATGGTGTCAAAGTGGATATTTCACAACACCAAACTAATATTTACAACTTAGGTTTCCCTTACAGGGTGTCTTAAAAGTCCCCTGACATAGGGCAACACTGTTATTATCAGAGTTACAACAAAGCGTAGGAGGTGAAACCGTCTCCAAATACGATGTTCTCAGTCTAAAGTGAAGGATTTTTTTTTAAAATCGGAGAAGCCGTTTGGGCAGTACACTCTTTATGTGTCCAATGTTAAATGAAAAAGCAACGTTGACATTTACCTGAACCTACAACGTGAGTGAATGAAGTTTCTGTCTTTTACGCTAACGTGTCAATGGCCAGTCCGCATTACAAACATGCTCCCAGCTTCGAGAATCGAAATGAGACGAGAATTTTACAAAAACATACGAGCATCTCATCTCATAAGGAACACTAGCAGAACCACCCTCTCTTTACGTCGATTTGGAGCACTTTAGTAAATATGTTTGCATTTCTAAAATATTTGTGCGGTGTTAAGAGATTATGCCTTTTCTGTACGCTGCTATTTGTACCACGAGATTTGTTAAAACCTTTGTATTTCAAGAGTGCCCTCGGAAAATATGTGGAACATACTTCGGCCTCACCCCCGCCGCCTTCTGACGGAGTAAAACCTCCCTGTAATTAGGGAAAAGAAGTAAATGACCTCGGCTGTGTTGCCAATTCGTCATTCATTCGCTTGATCTTGACGAGTGAAGATTGTAGAATACTTTGAATGACTAACAAGTCAGTGCCCAGCCAAGTCCGTGAAAAAAAATTCACAGTGGCAACGCTTTCGCATCTGACAATTGAAAGGGCTAGGTCGCAGCAACTTGTCCCTTCTTTGTAAAGGGACGAACGGGAAACCATACATTGACAGCAGCGCAAGCAGAGGCATGCTTGAAATAGAACGGCTCATTACATGGGCGTAAAAATCGAAGACGAAATATTTTACCTTCTGTTTTCCTGAATCATTTCTCTTCGGTAGCTAATAGCAGGGCATTGTTTGAGGTTGCAGGAATTTGTATTGCCTCCACCTGAGTCTTATAATAAAAAGACCAAAAAACTGTATTTATATCGGTGGAGTATTGAACTCCCAACCCCCTAGCAAAACCTTAAATGTCGCCACTGACTAGCATCAGTTGAATATATTCCTCGTTTTAGCTATCGGTTGAAATAATTTGTATTCAAACTGCCACGAGATTCTGTATATTATTATCGAAGGAATGTTGCTCAGCTGTACCTTAAGTTTCCTTTATAAAAGAAACAAATTAAGTTTCTACATTAAACAGAAAAGATGTCGAGTTCAACTTTCCAAGAATATTGTTCCTTTCATTATAGTCTTATGCTTAAGTTCTTAAAAGTTTTACAAAGTAATGACAAAGTAGATATATGATTTTTTATTTCTTCCATGCTCCAATCTTTTTTGTTAACTTGTCAGATCAGTGTTTGTCTGACTAGAATGTCTCTACTAAACAAAAGGTTATTTTAAAGAAAGGAACAAAAGCAGCTTTCAGTATATATTATTGAAACAGTTAAAGCAAATTTCACTAGAACCAAAGGAAAAAATATTTCCTTCTGTACAGTCTTGATAATAATTGTATTGGACGCGGCAAAATAATTAAACATTCCTCAAGTAAAACCTAGCAACTGAAATTTAACTACTTTGAAGTACTTATATTGCAGCACGTCGGAATGATGTCTTGGAATCAATGTTTGTAGATTTTCTGAGACAAATTTCCCATCTACGACATAAAATTTCCATTTTTTCAGTTAACGTTTTTTGTAATGGCGTCTTAGGGTCGATGTTTGAAGATTTTCTGAGACAAAGTTCCCATCAACGACAGGAAAGTTGAGTTACATGTTTTCGTAAAATAAAATTGGAACGTAAGTTTCTTGTGTGATTCTTATTTAGACGATTTCAAAAAATGTGTACAAAGAATACAGGGACGTACATTAAAGATGGAAGAGAATCAGATTACGTAGTTGCCATATTTACGTAACTTATCATGTATATGCATACAATTATAAGGTCATGAAATTGGCTTAATTTTTAATCCAAGTTAAAATAGTTCCGATGTTTACACTGGGGTATACATGCACCCCAGCAAAAAATACGTGTTTGATAAAAAAAAGTAAATGCTCGTTATAACTTATTTGAACATACTTTTCAATAATATTTTTTGCATGTATTGTATTTTACTTGTGAAAATACTTATACATTCGAGCATTTTCTATTTCCTAAATAGAGAATTCTAAACGTTCATTGAATGCAAAAGATTGTAAATGATTAGTACGGTCTTTACAAACTATCTTCTTGGTTGGATGGTCCTTGCAAATGATTCTACTACGTACGTCAAAGTTTGAACGAGTCTTCCTGTCTCTCTGAAGGAGGACACTGTACAGTGTACACATCCCCCTGGGGTAAATCCAACCTGAACAGTTGTTTGGTAATTATTGGTTCTTGTTCCTCGTTATCCAGTCCTTTTTCTTCCAAAACTTCCTTCATGAGTCACAGTAAAATACGTAGGTATATTTGCGTTGTCTGCCACTTTCCTTTGAATGTGAATAGTAATAAGGCCTTTTGCCAGTCTTATTGAAACACAAGTGTGTGTGTTTTATAACACAAACAATATGCATTTACTGCTACTGCGTAGACGAAATCCATATACGATCAAGGTCTACCTTCCTGTTTTCCGTCGTGTAATATACGTTGCAGATAGTTTACTAAAAGTATCTACATAACCTTTGATTTTGTTATGATATGTAGTTTGAAATCACAATATTAATGGAATGTTCTTGATATTTTGTTGGGAGGAAATACGTAGGTATGAAAGTTTTCCCTATTTTGGTGAGAATACGAAATCAATTTATGGTGTTTAGTAAATTTAAGTAGGGTTATTTTATGCTGTATCTCTACTTACAAAGACAAAACGCTTTAAAAATAAATTCCTTATTTTTAGGAACATTGTTACACAAAATTGTGTTCTTTTTAAGCAATTCGTTCCGAGTTCAAAACTCGTGAGAAACAAATCAGTGGTAGTTTCGTATCCATTTCACAAGTGATTCGTCAACTGCAGTACTTTTCTTTTTCCTTGACCCTTTTCTGGGGTGTCCTACTACTAATTTTTCCGGTATATACTTACATGTTGTGGCATCATGCTTTATAATTATCGGCAAAAATCCAAACCTTTATTCCATATTTATGATGTTTTGATTTCATGTATATCCTGCATCAAGTTATATTTCTTTTCTGCATAAATAGGTAGCACTTATTCTTGCGGTACTGAATCCATGGAAAACATGAGTATCATTATCTATTACCCTCTTTTCAGCATGCCGATCATTATTTTTTATCATCTTTTCAGCGTGACGATCATTATCTATTATAATCTTTTCAGCATGACGATCATTATCTATTATAATCTTTTCAGGGTGACGATCATTATCTATTTCTATCTTTTCAGTATGACGGGCATTATCAATTATTATCTTTTCAGCATAACAATTATTATCTATTATCTTCTTTTCAGCATGACAATTATTATCTGTTATCATCTCAGCACGACGATCATTATTTATTATCATATTTTCAGCATGATGGTCATTATCTATTATCATCTTTTCAGCATGATGATCATTATCTATTATAACCTTTCCAGCATGACGAGCATTATCGAAATCGGCAATCATAGATTTCCAACAGTTTTAGTTTGAATAATGGGATAAAGGTTGAGATGAACTTTATTTCTGGGATGCTGAACCTACATCAAAATAGCTTTTTTCTCTTATATATTTTCATTATTGTTCTATGAATATCAATAATGGAATTCGGCGTGGTAGTGGATTTCTACAGCCACTGGTTTCAGTACTGATATAAGAGTGTTGATAGAAGATTTTGTAGGGACGCTGTTTCAATTCCAAGAAACTGCTACCTTGCTACCTATTCCATTTTTTTTTTTTTGCTCTATGATGATCAACGTTGAAACAAAAAAAAAACTTACATTCTAATCATATCCGGTTTGAATAGTGAGTTAAAAAGACGAGATGGATTCAATTGTTGTGACGTTTGTAAATTTATTCCATGAAACCATTTTTTTTACGATTTCTTACTATTTTTGCTCTGTTAGCTATCAAAAGACTGCCATATAGGCAAAGGGACGGACAAAGCTACCCTTCTTACCCACTTATACTGTATATGCAGAGAATGGTTTGAATGTCTAAAATGTCAATATCAAAAGGAAGGTACAGAGTATTGCAAACTTTTGTTCCCGAGTTACATATAATCAAAACTGGGATTTGACTGATCTATAACTTTTAAACCAAAGTTTGCACAAGAGTATGTATATGTTGTATTAATTCTATACGGCAAAGCTGCAATTACCTTCTGTCTTGAGGGAACTGATGTCTTAACACTGATCCTGCCTCGGACAGAGGTAAACCTGATAGAAGCTTAATTCAATTCATCTCCAAGTCCCTTATAGTTGTCTAGTGTTATGGCGTATGTGTCCCTAGTGTTGTAGTTTCCAGTATAAGTGCTTACGAGGAAACCGATTCAAGTGTAACACGAAATTGTGGACGAGTTTATGCGCAAATGAAGTGTTTTTTCTGTACACTTAAACCCATTAGAGGGACAAACCCTCGATCTCAACCATTCCGGAGATATAGAGGAATAAGGGGAAGGGTGGTGCTCCGATGTTTTGAGAATTTTCGGCTATGATCCGAGTGAACATGTTTGAAAATTGCATTGAAACGTTAAGAAAGGTGCACCAGGATGAAATAAAACTGGTGTTGAATGTTAAGATGAGTGGCGTAGCTTTTACCCGGGGCCGGAAGAAGAAGGAGCTTAAGGAATAACAAACGCCATTGATACGAAGAACAAAATTGTATGATATTATATGCTAATATATCATGTCGTTAGTTCGTAGGAAATGAGAAAATGTGATATAAAAATGTATTAATTACATTACAAAGGGAACAGAGACGTTATTGTGGGAACAAAAATACAATTTTATATTCTGTGCAAAAGTGCTATAGAAAAGCAAATTAAATAATATAAATCATAAACACATATTGTTGCAAACGTAAGTACGACAGTGTGTAGTTGCGTGACATATTAAAACGCAATGTATGGATAAAGAAGCAAAAATAGTGTTTTCAACTTAAAAAACGAAGACAGGTACGCCTTATATACTATATAGCGCATTGAGTTCCGATCGGGTAATAATTGTAGAAATTATAAATGTTTGGAAAGTTCGGACGGCCCCATTTTTTACATTTTTCATAATACTTGACTGATGATACTTTTCGTCGATTCAGCGTACCAAGAAACCTGAACATAGCTAAATGACACTCCTATTTCAGGCATCAATGGAACTCCGTTATTTTCGCCTTCCCAGTCCAAATCGTTTTCCCCTAGAATTGTGTATGGACTCTTCGGTTTTATAACCCTCATGTCTAAGGTGACGTATTACTACAGTTTCCTGGATGAAGGAATTTTTCATTTTTAAAAAGCTATTTTACTTGTACTATTGTTACATACTCTAAACTTAACAAACTATTGGAGCACCAGCCTTCACCTTATTCTTCTATATCTCGGGAACGGTTAAGATCGAGGGTTTTCCCTCTAATAGGTTTAATTGTACACAAAAAAAACTTTGTTTCCCCATAAACTCGTCCAGAATTTTGTGTCACACTTGAATCGGTTTCCTCGTTCGTGCTTTTTAGTGATTTATGGAGCATGCCACTCAAATCCAGTGCAAATTTAACCCTAAACGAAAAATATAATATTCATGCTTACTTTATTTTACACCCATCAAGGAGGGGGGTGTAATGTCCTCTGCATATTACTGCTTCCCATATGGGCAACAACAGTTACAATAAAGCAGACGACAGAGATCAACAAACATGTGACCCAAACAAGGATGAACGTCATTACCACCCCGAGGTTCTACGAGGGTTCTTAAAAAATGTATATCAGATGACGCATCACTTTAGTAGACATCACTCTGCTCTGGGAATGATTACATTATCTACCTTTTCTTGGATGCACTAGAACTTGGGAATTTCCTTACACTCTCTTGGCTGTGACTGGGTTCTGAGACCAGCCTTGGCTGCAATTGGGCCCTGGCAGACACCCTACATCCACTTCTTGGCTGTAAATGGGCCCTGAGACTTACTAATCGCCTCCTCCTCTTGCCTGCAACTGGAGTCTGAGACACCTATTCTTTTCTTTTGGCTGTGGCTATGTCCTCAAAATCACTTATCACTCTCTCTTGGCTGCGAATAGACACTGAAAGACTACATATACTCACCTTGTCGCTGTGACTGGGCCCTGAGACTTACCAACTCCATCCTTTGGTTGCAACTGAACCCTGGGAGATATCTATCCCTTTCTCATAGCGGTGACTGGGTCCTGAAAATCTCTTATCACTCCCTCTTGGCTGCAACTGAGCCCTGAGAAACTCCATATACCGACTTCTTGGCTGCTGTTGGGACCTGGGAGATTCCATACACCCACCTCTTGGCTGCTACTGGATCCTGAGACTTAACAACCTCCCTACTTTGACTGTGACTGGGCCCTGAAGGATACCTATTCTTTTCTCTTGACTGCAACTGGGCCTTGAGAATTCCTTTTCGTTCTATATTGTCTGCGATTGGACTCCGAATAGCTCCATATAACCACCTCGTCACTGCGACTATGTCCTGAGATTTATCAACTTTCTCCCTTGGTTACGACTGAGCTCTGGGAGATAACTATCATTTTCTCATGGCTGTGACTTTTTCATGAGAATCCCTTATCACTCTCTTTTGGCTGCAACTGGACCATGAGAGACTCTATACACCTACCTCTTAACTGCGACTGGGATCTGAGGTTCTCCCGAGCCTGTTCCTTGGCTGTGACTGTTTCCTGGGACATTCCTAATCACCAACTACCAAATTAAGGGACTCTCTTGAACTTCGAAACACCTTTAGAATTGTTACTATATTGTATCATAATAAGTTTTATAATAAATGGTTGTGACGGGTTGTGTTCAAATCCCGTATAGTAATTGCTCTACCTACTGCTTTAGCAATGTTTTTTAAAGTATATTTTAATCAGAAGTTTTCTAATACGTATTTCGTCGAGCAAAAAGGTAATATTTTGCGCATTACATACTTCCTATTCACTGACCATAAAGAGAAAAGAGAAAATTCAATTAAGATAGAAGTATGCTTTGTTTTAAAAGTGGTGATGGGGGATTTGTGTTTAATAAAAAGAAGATTAAAAGTTCCATTTCAATGTTAAATAAAACAATATATTTTTAAATTGTGAATTTTATAGACTAACCAAAAGCCAATATTCTGCGAAGGGAAGCCCTTTTATAATACGTAAATAGCTCTTATGGATGCTTCTAGACGGAATCTGGAATTACAGGTCTCTGATATGAAATAATAGTTAATTGATATATAATCCTATTAGGAACTATTTGAAGATATTTTATGTCATGAGAGTATCAAATGTTTCAATATTGGGATCTCGTAATTTAATTTTCATGAGCGGATTAGCAAGAGTACTACGTATGTAATAAGAGATTACGTACTTATGTAACATATACAGTTCACCCGTGAGAGTTCTATTAAAATAAAATTAGAAGGGGGGAAAAATAAGCTACATTTTAACTTGACTTTTAGTACAGTTATAAGCAAAATCAAGTATAAAGAAGCGTGTCAAAAAAAAAGTCCAGTTTGTCACTCAGTCGACTTACAACTGTTGTAAATGTAGGTTAAGATTTGTATGCAGTGTGACGGAAAGGTAGGCTTATTTCTACTTAATTTTATATGTTGTTTTCCGGAAGTAGAGTAAATAGACTTCCGGAAGCAGGGGTGAAGGTAGATCTGAAAAGGTAGGGGGACGGTAGGTAGCGGCATTACGCCATGTCGTCCCCCTGCCTATCTTTGCCCATTGTATTTTTTTTAGGAACTTGGGGGACGCCGTACATATTTTTTCGTGGTGGAGGACAGCGTTCCCCCGCGTTTCCCGTCACTTTTAACCCTGTACGGAAGTCATTAAGCAACTATCGTTGAAAGTACTTAAAACAGATTCACAGTGACATTGTGCAAACGGTATCGTGTGACATTTATTCCAACTTCAACTATTTTTGTTGGACAGTTAGTCGTAACTTCATCAAAATATACGATTACTAAACTACTTAAGATGTAAATCACCCAATGAATGCTCAATGATAACACACAAAGTAAAAAAAAAAAAAAAAATAGACGTGTAATTTTTCAGACTTTTTTGTTTTTACATTTACCTTATACCACGTTATCATACAATAAGTACCGCTGTTCAGAGATCTCTGGAGACGTAAGCATTCGACAGAATGCAACTAATCTTGGTAGAAGCATATTTGGGAACATACAGAAGCGATAGGTGTAGCAAACAAAAATAATTCCAGTTCTCACCACCAGAGGTAATCGAGTGAAGCCACGTGAGTGCAATGTGGAAGAAAAACGACACTGCTGATGTTAAATGATAACAAAATGTAATTACCTCACCAGGTGCTTAGTCACTCCAGTGTTTCAATGATACGGGTTTGAGCGCCACTATGTGCCAGAAGTGAATTGATGGTGATCCGATGTTTGCTTCTTTTTCTTCCCACACTCTTTGCCGTGTGTTCAAGGGTCGATTTCCTGTGAACACACACTTGAATTGGATCCCATGTTAACCTGTAGGTCTCGTCCTTAGAATGTCGTCATCATCTCATACGGTAGTAGTCACCATGCATTTTCCTTGCCGAGGGACCTTCACGTCAAAGACCTGCCTTTGGGCAGAACGCCACATCATCATCATCGCCCATAACACATCACTGCACCACGGGGTTAGTAACAGGAGTACAAATCAATGCCATGCGTTACAGGGGGGCAAAATTACGACCTTTCTCTCATTGAATATCAAAATTATCATATGTCTTCTATACCACACTCACCGTACTTAACACTCATCAGAAACACAATAGCCTCTGGAGGCAAGATTTGACACTAATGTTTTCCTGGAATTTTAGAGGGAGCTTGCATTTTATGAGCACAGGAAAAACTAACATTTAACTTCGTTTTTGTAAGATATCCAAGCATGTTAAAGGGACGCTTCAGCTCAAAAGGCCCCCCCTCGTAAATCCGCCACTGACCATGGGATATTAATGGCATTGATAATCAATGCCACGAGACCCACAGGAGAAGTAATTACATCCTTTATTGTCATTTAGCATCACTAGTGTCGTTTTTCTTCCACGTTGCATTTACCTGATATTGTACGGCGCCATAATTACATCTTGTGGTGAAAATTGGAACTAATTTTATTTTCTACACCAATCGCTTCTGCATGTTCTCAAATATAGTCCTACCAAGTTTAGTTGCATTCTGTCAAGTGGTTACATCTCCAAAGTTCTCTGAACAGAGATAGTTATTTTATGATAACCTGGTATTTTTATAATATTTCTTCCTTTTAAATTGAACATAGTACATTTTACAACGACGTCTCTTTTTTATTATATCCGAACTGCCCAAGCTATATAAAATAACACGTAGTCCTAGTTCGCGTTTAGCGTTCTGATTGGCTCCCTCTTTTTGACGTCATGTGGAGGAACTTTTGCCCATCTTGAAATAGTGTAACTACTAGCTTAATTGCGTACGCAGTATTTCACTTGTTCTCTTGAACGATACTCGCGACACCAAAGGATGTTATAAAATAGAGGATCTCCCCATATGTATTTTCATCCTATTAGGTAACTCAATGACCGCCATATATGTTGGCTCAAAACATTGCGATCTTCACATGAAGATATGTAGTGAGTCCTTCGTTTATTTTTCTTTAAGTCGTTGCTTGAGATTTATATTATACAATGGTTACATGCTGCACGTATGGGTGTACAAATAGGAGTGGGAAGAAATTATACGGAACAATCTTTTACAGGTAAGAAAATCACCAATCTTAAAATACGCATGACTTCTCTATTCTATAACATCCTTGGCGATACCTCCACGTGACGTCATCGACTGCAAAGTATACTGGGAAAAATGGGAGCAGAAAGGCTGAATCGAGACTCACCTGTTAACTGCCTAGAAATCTGTCTATCCACACAAATTAACTACATAAATGTGTAAGTCTGGCCATAAAAGAAAATATCTTCCGTACCAGACCAAATCCATTACAACATTTACATATTTGTGCGGATTATCGTTACAAGCGCTGATCATAACCTTTACACATTTGACTAATAAGAAATACCACCAAGAAACATTCCCTGCAAGGAAGTCATATGACGGTAGAGAGAGCCACTCTTGATATGGTTGCACTCGAAACCAGACGAGGGAATTATCTCTAAAAAATTCGATATGAAACAAAGTTCTTCCAAAAAGAAATATACATTATTTGAGACAAGACATTTCTTTCTCCACACATTTTCAAGACGAGACAGGTTTCTTTCACCTTGTCCCATTTCTAACCTTTCTCGTCTATCTACATCAACCATCGTGAAAAGAAAACGTTTAGCATGTTAAATATCAGATTGAAACTGACTTGTCATTCACCATTGCAATGAGAGTTTATACATATTATTGCAATATCATATGACAAAATCGATTCATTTAAACTTAATATACAGTTTCGGTCGGGAAGGTGGGCTTCCCTAGGGTAATGTCCATGTTATCATGCGAGCAGAAACATTGATCAGCAAGGGTTGCAGCTATGAAGCGCCATCCGGGCAAACATGTTTCCAAGAACTGTATTTAGGTCCTGGAAATAGTAATTTGTTTCGAAAGCTAAATATATTTCAGTAGACAGATGGCTGACGACGACAATTCTAGAATAAATTGGCTATTGTTCTTTTGCTGACGTTAATTGGTAAGAAGTTAGGTTTACCAAAAGTTCTTTATATATTGTAATATCCTCTACATATGACAATGCTCCACATGCTCAACAACAAACAGCAGACGACCGATGTCATCATTAAATATGTGACCCTAAGAGGAGTATGACATCATCACCCATGAGGATCCTTGAGGATTCACGAAGATTCGATATACTACTACAGTCAATATGTTCGTGGACTGGACGCAGTGTGGCGCTAGTGGTATACGACAGCTGATAAGTGATATCTTGGAAGAAGCAGTGGAAGTTCATCTCTCGATCCAGCAAGAGGGAGGTCTGCGCATTGTGTGCAAACAGACGTACTGTTTCTGTTGTGAAAGGAGTTGATTGAACCGCGGCGGTCGCTTGGAGAATGTCACAGTTTGAGCAACGGGTAAACATCAGGTTCTGCCAAAAACTAGACAAATCCTCTAAAAGAGCGTTGCAGATGATCAGGCAAGTGTACAGTGACAACGCCTTGGGCCGCAGTGCAATATTTGAATGGCACCAACGATTTACGGAGGAGAGAAACAGTTTAGAGGACTGTAAACTAGTAGGTCGGCCAACAACAGTCGAACAGAACGCAAGATGCAAAAGGTTGCAAGGGTTGTGGGCGCTAACCGTTCCCAGTTGGTACATGACACCGCAGCAACAGTATGTATCAGCCATGGTACGTGTCACAATATTTTGACGGATGATTTTAACATGTCGCCTGTCACCCACCATCGTGTCTCACGCATTCTGATACAAGACCAAAAATCGGAAGTGCTGATGCTGATGGAATGAAGAGATGAAACATGGTGTCTGCTCTACGATCTACAACTAACTAGACAAGCAGACACCTAGAAATCGCCATCATCTCCAAAACGCAAAAGCCCGAGACAAGACAGGTCAAATGATAAAATGATGCTTAAACTATTTTGAAGGTCAGTATGGATTTGTAATTGTCTGTGTTTGTGTGGACGTTCATATAGAGTACAGCAACCATGGAGTCTACTGGTTGCCCATATTCTGGGTACCAGTCCACGAATTTATTAACTGTACTAGTAAAAGGAGCCACAGCACCTTCAACGACATCAGTCTTCTCATATTGATCACTCCTTTCCTTTTCTTTGTTTCGTCTGGGTCCTGAAAACTTCTCTAACCTTCTCTCGACTGCCCTCAGGGACCTGAGAATTATCTTACCCTTTCTCGGCTGCGTCTGGGTTATGAGAGTAACCTACTCCAATCTCTTGGGTACGTCTGGGACCTGAGAATTATGTTACTTTGTCTTGGCTGCATCTGGGCTATGAGAGTAACCTACTTCAATTTTTGGGTGCGTCTGGGATCTGGGAATTATTTTCAGTCTCTTTTAGCTGCGTCTGGATCCTGAGAGTAACATAATCCTTATCAGTTGGCTGCGTCTGGACCCTGAGAGTTCCATACACCGATCTCTTGACTTTGCCTTGGCCCTAAGGTTCTTTAGTGGCTTAGCTGCGCTGGGCCCTGAAACAAGCTTGTTTTCTCACCACCTCTCATTTCTCAGATTAAGGAGAACATTATCAGGTATTCGCACCACTACTGTAAAGGTACTTGTAACATGGTGTATTATAAAAAGATTTTGTAATAAAAGCGTTATGAGAGATTCCAAATCCCACGTTCCATCTTCTCTCTACCCACAAGGATTTTATAATATTTAATCTGTCTGTATGCGTGTCCGTCCGGAAGACAAAAAATCTTAAGAAGTACTAGATGTATCATCATCATGTTTGGCCAGAATTTAAAGGGTCAAACGTTAGGACCCCAGTTCGTTAATGGGGATTCAATCAGCTGATCTCAAGATATGCACAATCAAAAATTGATTTTTCATGTATTTCTATTTAAGTAATTATAATGTGAAATATTGTGCAGCCGACCCTTGTCAGTTCAAAAGCTCTGATAACGTGTTAACTAATCGTGCAATTGGGGATGTCAGAACTGACAATTTGCGCCCAGGGTTTCATACACACTGAATTTAATAGAGCATAAAGTACGGGATTAGACTTGAGTTACGTATAAATAAAATCGAGCATGTGCAAAAGAAACAGATTGTGACGTCAAAGGGGTTGAAGACGGTGAGAAAGGTATGTCTGGGATAGGTTAACCTACTCGCACTTACTTATAGACTTTGGGGTTTCCTTCTCGACGATCCTTCCAGTGGGTTGATGTCCGTCCGCCGCTTTCTATCTGATCTGCTGGGCGTCCATGTAGTCATAAATTAAGGGTTAGCGAAGTTCAAGCAGGAAAACTAGAGTTACAAAGACGGTAAATTGAATCAAAATCGAAATTGCTCTTCAGCGAACTATCGTAGTCGACAGCTATAACGTTAGCTAAGACAAAGTGATCTCTACGCTAGAGCAAGGTAAAACGTATCGTAAGCTCGAAATTGTAGCTCGCGTTCTTACATGTTGACTGGTCTCCAATTCAATCCGGACTACCACTTTCAAAAGTCTCTGAATGGTTTTTGTACCCTTCCGGGTACATATCCTGCATCGTTTACTGTTTCGTCAGTGACGTGGAAAAGTGCATACTTATAGATTAACCATCTTCACAATATCATACCGAGAGTACATGTTTGATAAACAACCGAGAGTATTATTGATATTAACGGGCTAATAAAAATACTCAGGATGGAAAATAGTGATATGTTTTGGAATTCGTTTTGTTTACAACGAAACTAAACGATTTTGTTTTGACAAATCTAAAGACTTAATTATTTTCTAATTTTCAAATATTGATTCATCTAAAAGTAGATTTAATCTCAATAGAGATAAAATGCTATATTTAAGCCTAGACGTGCTAAAATTAGAGTGTTTAGGAGTTTAGTTCATTAAAATCTATACCGGTACTAAAGTCATTCACGTGGGTTACAATGTGACACCACTACTTCTTTGTTTAACATGTGGTATAGTACACTTATTCAATTTTGCCATGTACTGACTAAAGTATAGTACAATGAAGCTTGGGGGCTCATGTTCCGTTAAGGGGGTCCAAAACTAACCTAACCTAACGTAACCAAACCTAACCTAAACTAATATAACCTAATATAACGTTATATTATGTAATCAAACAAAAATCAATAGAAAGAAGTAGTGAAATTGCAAATTTCGTGTGGAAGAAATTACTGGACCCCCTTAACGGGACATTGACCAAGCTTGGGTTCCTGTAGTTCAGGAAATTTATCTTACCATCTTCGAAATTTTCAAAGATGATGTTCCGGGTAGTGGCAATGTCAGAAGTGAAGATAGGATAAACTAAGAGCGAAGTTGGGTGATAACGCCTACCTGGATTATTTGACAATGGCGTGCTTGTACTATGGCAGCTGTGGTATTTTTTAACAACAGATGGCACACTAGAAAGATAATCGTGACATTGTTTCTCTTTCCGTTTTTTCATTAATTCACATAATTCTGTAACACAGTCGCGGTGTAATTTTCACACCGCTCTACAACTTTGCAGTGTCAAATCGATATACTGATAGTATACATTTTTTTGTAGTATAATATAATACTTTTTCACAAGAATGTATCCGTATTGATATCACATGTACGTTGTTACTATGTAATTACGTTAAATGATCTACAGTAAATACAATCAAACACAGTGTATGAGACTAACTAACTCTATGGTCTGTGGAACCCGGAGGTTCAATGCCACGTTCACAAAAACTCTCCATTGACTTCTATTCTTAACAAACTGGATCCAGTTTCTATTTTGTATTCCAATTTCTGCGAGATCTATCTTAATATTGTCTTCCCATCTGCGCCTAGATCTTCCTAATGGTCGTTTTCCTATTGGACTTCCATTAAAAATTTTGAAAGCCTCCCTACTTTCTTCCATTCTACTAACCTGAGCCTCCTAGACTTGATGACCCTAGCAATCTTTGGTAAACGTATAAATTATGCAGTTCCTGGTTATGAAAATTCTACCATTCCCTACTCCCGTTCCTCTTGCGTCAGTCCGAATATTCGTCTAACGATCTTCTCAAATATTTTCAATCACGTTCTTCCATCAGTGCCCTCTCTTAGCAACTAAAAGAAACTACGTACGTATGAGAACTTTGCGTTGCTATTGATACATGATCGTTCGTAATATTCCACATTCAATAATATTGTGTTAATAGGCGTGATGTCCAATCCTGTTTACTTTTGAAGCCTCAATTTTATTTCATACACTACAAAGTACATTTTCAAATGACGTTACGGTTTGAAGTTTACTATTTCATTCTTTCATTTTTATGCTGTGCCTCCTACGATATTAGTCGTATTACAACACAATTTGTGCTTTTTAATTCAATTTTTCAATTTTTGTTTATTACATTCGAAGATATTAGGGTTCGATACCCAGATTTGAGTATCAAAATGAGGAAATTTTGGAGTTCCGGGATACTGAGATCTGTGAGTGTAACGAATGTGATACATACCTAATGTTTATTAAGTGTGCTATCTACCTGGTTTTGAATAAATTCGATATCCTGACTAGCTTCCAAGATACACGCCTTCAACGCAATGCGTACAAAATAGAGTTGTCTTTTCATCCACATCTAGAAAATGAAGTGGAGTGACCCATGCTTTATATAGACTTTGTTGCTTGTGCTTACCAATAGTATACAGGTAACAAGGAAAGTTATGTCCCTTTCTATGTGTTCCATTGGCCCTCACACCGTGGGTTGAATGTAAATGGAGATAAGGCAAAGATCAGTTGTTGGTGTGAGTATATCCAACATACTACCTGGTTGTGGCAGTTCAGTTACACCGTGAACTTGCGTAAGGACAGAGTGAGCATGGCAACTCCACAGAGCGTCATAAGGACGTGTATGCTATACAGTTCAAACTGGGGCAAATGCCGCTGCAGGGGGCGGAAGATATGGCATGTCTTTGGAGAGGGTGTCGTGAGCACGCGTACACTGCAACGATGGTTTAACAAGTTTAATGACGTTGACAAAACACTCGAAGACACACCATGTGCCGTAAGAATAACACATGTCCAAAATGAAGATCTTCAGGCAGCAATTGAGGCAAACAGTGGACAGACACGTGAGGAACTGGGATTACAATTCAGTGTGAGTGAAGAAACCATTCGGCAGCACCATCATCAACTTGGGAAGAACTACAAGTTGGGTCGATGGGTTCCACATGATTTGCTTCCGGATCAGAAGACAACGCGAGCAGACACTTGTTTACTTTGCTGTCTTGTCTGAGGAAGGAGCCATTTCTGAATAGGATGTTGACATGTTATTAGAATTGGGTGCTGTACGTAGCTCCACGTCAGCGTCATCATTGGTAGAATCCCACGAAGTGGTTCCAAAATAGCCGAAACCAGCACTACATCAGAAGAAGGTCTTCTTGTCCGTTTAGTGGATTGCTTGCGACATTATGCACCGGGAACTGCTACCAGCTGGTCAGAGCATCAATGCAACTGTGTACTGTCAGCAGTTGAGCCGTGTTCAAGATAAACTCAAAACTCTGGAGTCAGCACTTATAAATCGCAAAGGAGTCCCACGTGGCTAGGATGACCCGGACACCATTCTGCGCCTTGGATGGGAAACACTATTGTATCCGCCACATACTCCCCAGATATTGCACCGTGCGTTATCACCTGTTCCATTTAACATTCCTTAGAAGATGTTATAGAAGGAGCTACAGCAAGAGTAGAAGAATGAGGTCTTTTAATTGGTGCTACTTAATGAGAATTCTGGACAAATCAATTGATTCAATATTTTTGAAAAGCATACTTTACGAAATCTAAAATTATAACAGCTTCTTGGGATAATATTGTATGAAGGTGTAGCCATTTTTACGAGCGTAGTATGTACTATAATCTTCAAAAAATTGAATTACTTATCTGATTAGTAAAGAAATGAAAGAACCGTTCACTTTTGCTGGTTCGAAATAGTTTATTCATGAAACACAAGGGTTAATATAGTAGTAGAATATACAGATTTTCATTGTAATTTACAACGAGTTATGTCTTATAATAAAACAATATGTAATTCTTGAAGCATTTAGCTCAGGCTGCACTACGAAAAGAACCAGGTGAGATTCAGAACCGGAGAAAGATAAAATTGTTCATTGGACGTCCCTCATATCCAACATGGATGGACAATACTACAAAAACTCAATCATTGTAGAAACCGAATGTGAAAACATATCGAATGCAATCAAAGCAGCGACCAACTATGAACTACGCAGTGGCGTAACTACAATGGAGCGAGTGGAGCAGTTGCTCCAGAGCGCACAATAAAAGAGCCTAAGGGCGAAAAAAGAATACGGAAAACTGTTCCTTATGCTTATAACGTTTTGAAGCATTTCAAAAGATACGCTATGATTATTAGCAGTTAATTGGCAACAGCCGATACCGGGGGCGGATTCAAGAATTTTTAAGGGGGCACAGATCTGAAAAATAAACTTGAGACATTTTTCGATTTTGGGTTCGGTAACTAAAGATGTGAACTGCAGTGCTTCATACTACGTATTTATCTCCGCCCTTCTGGAGGCGGCATTAAGGAAAGCCATGTTGTTGAGCATGAGAGAATCCAGGGGGTGGGTATGAGTAAATCGATGATCGACCGATCCATGGCGCTGTAAAACTAGTTACGCCACTGGAACTACGTTACATCATTCGATTTTTTCAGATGGAAGGACATACTAAAGTTGCAAAGGGTTTCGGCACAATGAGTATGTGCATGAGTGTTGCAGAGAGTTTAAAGACGGACTTAGCCCACGTACGTTACAAGAGTAACCAATGCAATGTTGGGAATCTATAGCGGCAGAAAACGCGTGATGAACGTGGGAATAGTGGGGCTCGTGATTGTCATGGATTATGATTTCTGAACTGTTTGATCTTGGAATTTCCGAGAACTGAACAGCGAGTGGAGATATCGAATTATTCTACATCGTGGGTGATATCAATAAAAATAAGTAACTACTCCTGAGAAGTCCTGCTCGAGAATCGGAGTTACTACACCTGGAGTAATCTCCTCCCTCAATTTCGTATCAATAAAACAAGCCACTGCTCAGGTCTAGTCTGCTCCAGATTTATGAACGTTTACTAGCACTTCCCCTGCACGTATCACTGAGTCGTTATCAATAAAAGAAGTAGTTGCTCATTTCTTCCATCTGTTGGGCGGTCATTTCGTTGTGGGTAACTTATGGCGCAGTATCCTAAACGCCTTGGAAGGGACAAGTAGCAACGACATTTTCAATTAAAGTGCATTTGTGGATATTATAAAAGTTCCAGTGGTACTTTCAAAGTCACAGTTATTAGAAAGTAAACGAAGGAAAGCCGAAGCTTTGAAGGCAATTACAGTGAAATGCAACGAAATATCAAATACATCTACAAAAGAGACACAAATCTAAAAGAGAATCTTTAATATCCGAGCGAGCATTTAAAAAAATAATTTGAAAAAGAAAACGGGAAACAAGGAAGTAATACTGAAACCACAGGAACGAACCTCTTGGAACTGATGGATGTTGATTGGAATCCAGCAATATCAAGATTAGCACGACAAGTGCATATCACGTGTTGTCCAAGGTCTTGTCCAAGATTGTTTGGCTTTAAGAACGAAATCAGACACTTGGTCCCTTTGTTGCCTTTTTTAAATAGCCCAGCCAGTCACGTCATAAAGCACGTCCATCTGATTGCGTTTTCCACACCATACGTGTCCCCTTTCACCTTGGCATAAAAAAATGTACATTCTCATGTACACACCCTTCCTATCAGCGTTGAGTTGAGTTGATTTTGAGTTTAATGTGCTTTTCAGTAGCGAGGCTATATGAGACGGGACCCACTGATTAACTTGGAATCCGAACCATATGAGCTCCCGCCGGGAATCGAACGCGGGTCTCTCATGCCAAAGGCATGTACGCTATCCGCTTAGCCACGAAGGAGCTCTTCCTATTAGCGTATTTGTCTCCAAAATACTAGGTTTCTTTATTGCCACGTGTTTATAGTCAAGTGCTCCGATAGCACCCGGAAATGTATATTGTTCTTGCCCTCTGCCTTTGCTGTTTGAATATTACACACACCTCCGGAAACAATCAATTTTCAGATTTCGCAATAATCGCATCCATTACACTTGTAGTAGTCATACACACAGTACTTTGAGCCACAACAGAATCCCCTGACATTCAGAGCTGGAATCCCGGATCACTCACGTAAAGCAAGAAAACCCGCATCTTTTCGTCATTACGTAGCGCACCACCCCAAATTTCCGTTGATTCTCCTAAAAAATGTTGTGCTAACTACTCTACATTTTCTTTCATGAATCTATGTTTTTCGCAATCTCCATTTGCAACATTTCTATGCAATTTATAAGTTTTGCTACATAGCAAAACAATCATATACTCTGCCATATTTCGCACGGAGTCACCTATTTAGCTTGCTCCACAAGTTTGGAGAAGTTACTAGCATCACAGAAGAGTTTTTGATTTTTATTGATATCAAACTCGGCTCGAGAATAGAGGTGTGGTTACTTCAAAAGGGCAGGGCTTCTTCGAGGTCAGCCGAGACGACTAGTGCTCAGTTCTGTTTTTATTGATACCAATGCGAGTAACTACTTCAAAATTGGGCGTAATGAGTAACTTCTCCGTTTTATTGATATCACCGAATGTTTACACTTGGTGTTCGTTTCGATTGCACTCTCGACAGAGCCATAACTACAAGGGCGGAGGAAGCAGAGTCGTTGCCCCGAACGCTAATAGCAAGAAGGAGCCGAATGTGCAAGAATAAAGGTTAAGTGTATGAAAAGAGTAAAGGGCACGGAACTCTATTAAATCAATATTATTGTCGGTTTGCATATAAATAAATTGGGTAAAAATTTTCTTGCTGGCTCCCCTCGAAACAAAGACGTTTCAATAGGAGTCACAAGGTTTTATTTATTACTTTAAAAATTTATTATATGTGATTTTGTTAATGACGATGTGATATACAGGGTGCCAAGTAATGACTTATAGTGAAAGCAGAACCAGTTTCAAAATCAAAAACGGCCTAAGTCTGAAATACGTGTTTCGCGTGTTAATGGTGATCAGTTTGATCCCGCTTTTAAATCCAATCGGATTAATCACGACGGTGAAATTGAAACCATGAAAATGAAAGGAGTAAAGAGACTCATGCAAACTGCTGTTCGCGCGGGAATAGAAAACATGAAGGTAAACAAGGGGTTAATAGCATTGTACTTTCTAACTTGAAGGAATTGTAGAATAGAAGCTTAAGCGGTCAGAACTTAACGCAACGAGTTTCGTCTTTTTCAGATTGATCACTACTACTGATTCGTTTATTTCATTTATTATGAAAAGGTTTCAATATGAAGAGTGTTTTACAATTATTTCACTTTAAACTGGATTTTTTGTGTGTACGCACACATATATATTATATGAGTGTGTATGTGTGTTGATGTATTTTAATATGTCAATTAATAATAAGTAACCTTAAATTTAGAACTTTCGTTCACTAAGAAATTAAGTAATGACTGTAATTTAAGAGATATGTAGTAGGTAAACTATATTTTGGATTTTAAATTCAAACATTAAACTCCATGTCCATTAAACATTAAACATGTCCATTAAACAGCTCCATCTATCAACATTATGAAATTCGCAAAGAATGGGCCTTCTGAATTTCCGTTACATTTCAAAAATTCTTTTACCGTGAAAGAATCGAAATTAAAGTACGATTTATGTGGTCACATAACTGAGAAAAAAATTATAGATGGAGTACTTAAAAAGATAGGTTACATGCGTAATTCCTGTAGTTTTTGGACTTAACGTACAGCAGACGTATAACTGAAAACGCATGTTTTATAATACTTTCTGTATAAGTGTTCCATCTATATGTACTTTCCGTATGAAACAATGTAGGCAGTCAAGGTCTCACATACAAATGGAGCTGACAATAACATATAGCTGACGAAGGTAACATAAGAATATGCATGTGATATACGGAAAACTGTTAGATGTCAGACATCCTGCAACGGCATGATGTAACATCTAAGGACAGTGCCTATGTAGCATACGGATAACGTATGCTCCGTACTGATTTCTATAGTAAGCAAGAGGATACCGTATATTTGCACAATATACCGCTGTCCGGAGAACGGATTTTTCTCTGTGTACAGAATAAACTTTCGAAAGTTTACAATTATTACTGGGAATGAATGCAGTCACAAATTTCGAACATTCTAAAAGAAATTCCATTAATGTTCTAGAAGTGGATCCGTATACCAAGCAGGGCTGTAGTACAGGATACAAGGCGCCTCTGCTTAATCTTAGTCTTTAGAGTGTACCTTCTGTTTCAAAGCGTATAGTACTTCCTACTTTTGTTTTGTTTATGTTTATTTATTTATTTATTTATTTGGGCCGTGACTCCAATGATAACCCGGCCGGCGTCGGGGTGCGGCGTCCCCATCTCCCAGTTCTTCGAAACTGCAGTCAGCCACTGGTCCTCCAGGTTGGGGATTGTGCCGGATCGATCACCCGGCATTTAAAACCCGTGATCGAGCACAGTAAAAAGATAAGCCTCAGATGGAGAGTACTTTCTTTGGATGCCAACCTTGGTATGGCCTATTAAGAGGCATGAACCCGGAGCCTTGGAACGTAGTAGTAAAGCGCATGAGCACTCACCAACAATGGATGGAATGGTGCCATGAATGGTTGGTGGAAGTTTTGAGAAGTGATGATTTAAGTATTTTTTGAAAAAAGTAAAAAGTGTCATCAAGAAGATAGTATGAAATAGTTTTAGATTATACAACAGTAATGTATCCTTTATATTTCAATTGAATTAATGCATGCGTTTTACATTGTTCATTAAAAAAATACCTTCTATATCTTTGTGACTTTTATAGATGATCACAAAACAGCGTATAGCCTCTGAAAATTTTGGGACTACATCACTGATACCAACCAAAGTTAGTTTTGTCAAGTTTAACAAAAAGCCCAAAATAAGCTTCTTGAAAACAGCTTTTATTTGTAAAAACAATTTAAAATATGATCGTTTCTGCTTGTTGCAATGGTCTATCCAACCAGCTTGATAAAAATGCGTAGCATAACGAAAAAGTTGATTCTCTTATACAGGGAAGAAAAAAAATCTAAAAACACTTCATACAGGACACGTAAGTTTGGTACAAAGCGTGTTGCGGTTGCCGATCGTTTTTTGTTTTCAATGTGTCATGTGGACCTTCCTCTTCCGTTAGCAGTAACCAGTTCACATGTGAGTGTCGTGATGTGAAATGGGCGATCTGACAGACTTCCAAAGAGGCATGATCGTTGGTGCCCGAGTTGGTGCCCGTCTGGTTGCGGCTTCATTCGCAACAGTGACAAACATTGTGGGGGTATCGAAAGGCACTGTGTCCAATGTCACGAGGACATACACAATTCATGGGCAAACGACGTCTGCAAAGCACAACAATGGTCGAAAGATAGTTCTGTCAGATTGGGACCGTAGGGCATTAAAACGGATTGTAGCATCTAAAAAGAAGACCACTAAAATGAAAATTATGTCTGAACTCAATTCCGGCCTACGGAACCCAGTTTCATAGAATACAGTGAGACGGGAACTTCATAAAATGAAAATTCATGGCAGAGCCGCTATCGCCAAACGCCTGGTCACAGCAGTAAATGCGAAGAGGCGTATCCAGTGGTGCAAGGATCACAAGGCGTGGACTCATGAGCAGTGGAAACACGTAATGGCCCAATGAATCGACCTTCACCTTGTTTCTAAACAACCGGTCGTGTTTACGTATGGAGAACACTGTCGCAGGTCTATGATACAGACTGTCTGCTCCCAACTGTAAAGCATGGGGGTGGTTCTGTTACAGTATGGGCAGTAATATCGTGGTTTCTGCAGGTCCCGTCATAGCCCTGCATGGAATGATGAATGCTAAAGCTTATGAGCCGTTTTGGGGGAACCAGGTTGTACAAATGGCCCAAATATTGTTCCCTGATGGTGATGGCATCTTCCAAGAGGATTTGGCACCCTGTCACGCTGCTAAAGGAGTGAAATCATGGTTTGAGGAGCATGACCAGGAGCTATTACACCTCCCTTGTGTCCCAGAATCACCAGATCTGAACATCATTGAGCCGCTGTGGTATGAGTTACAAAGGCGTGTTCGGTCTCATTACCCTCCACCAGCACCCCTTAAGGAACTGGAGCATGTTTTGGAGGAACAATGGTACAAAATTCCACACACCACGATTCAGGAGCTGTATATGTCCATTCCACGTCGGATCCAGGTTGGTTTGGACACAAAAGGAGGTCCCACACCATACTAGGTGTAATTGTCACACGTTTGTAGACGTTTTACATTTTTTTTGTCCAACCCCTGTACGTTAAAAAAAGCTTGGTAAGGTGAGTATACAGAGGTAAGGTGAGTATTTAGGCGCCGAATTCTACTTCGTACTGGGCGCCTAAATTTCTAGCTACGGTTCTGACTTTTCGATATTTTCACGCTCGTTACAACTCAATGAATGAATGCACAATCTGGTGATATAAGTGGGGAATGAGTGACGTGCGGTAGGCAACTTTGTTTAGCCTAGTGAGCGACTGGATAAGACAAAGGCACCAGAGACACCATTGTTCTCCTCTGGTGGCAAAACGAAAGTTGAAAAGAATAGTCTGTTACTCTAGCTTAAAGAAGTTGCCCCGCGTTTTATTTTGTTGAGTTTTGTTCTGAAGGCATTTTTTGTTTCACGCTCAACCTTAACCAAAGCAACTACATACACGTTTGTGATTGGTTGCAGTTTGCGATTGTCCAAACCTTCTGGTGCATCTGTGTGTATTATAGTAATAGAAGAAAATTGTCACTTTGTGTGTTGATAAAAATAAAAATATAATTATGTTTGAGTTACATTTTGTGAGAACATGAGACATTCTTTTTCACGTGCTACTGTAAAAAAGTATTCATTTTCGTCACAAGGAAGCAAGGATGTTATAAAATAGAAGATCTGCCCTACAACAAAATCGTGAAGCCATACGTCACATTTCCGCCATACCTACTCTGCCAGCTCCGCGCCACTAAGATCGCATTGTTTCGAGCTAACAAACATGGCGAAATCGAGAGCAGGCAATTAGACGTACCAGCTCAGACGATGCTCATTTGTTTTCGGCTTCACTGAGTTCATAGATGAAGATACATATGGGTAGATCCTCTATTTTATAACATCCTTGCAAGGAAGCGAGTGAGGTTTAAAGTTGGACCACTCGAGTGTGACGTAATGTCACGTGGTATTGTCATGAGGATAAAGGTGGACCAAAACTAGCTCTGTGTGTTTCTAATCCACTTTGCTCGCCCAGCTGTGTTTCGTAACATAAGCAAATCACTTTTTATGCATTATATATTTGAATAAGGACAAATGAGATTTATTTTTATATTGTTTTAATGATAAAAATGTTATGAAAATTAAACATGCAAACCTTTCCTTGGGTCGGGTTTAAACTAGGCCCGTATCCAGGGGGTCTAGGGGACCGGTTCCTCCCTAAAGTTTTCACGGTAGGCTTGCAAATGAACTATAATATGGTGATGAACTATAAATGGTTGGATCGGGCCCCCTTCTAACTTCAGCCGGGCATCCCCTACATTTTTGGGCTGGCTACCGGTCTGGTTTAAACCCACGCCAAAAGCTATTTTAATTACTAGCCCGTTCGTTAGCACTCTCCGCTACGAGAACCAACAACAACAGGCGTTTGTTTTGTGCTATATGTATGCTCCGTGACGACAAACGGATAACTCAAACCCATCAGAAGCATGTATCTAGTTCCTATGGCTGGGGTTGAGAGTGATTATAATAGAGACCCTATGCGTTCTGAAGACATTAGGCAATGGGACAGAATATTAACTAATTCGAATAAAATGATGCTGAAATTTAAGCCAAGGAATTCTTCCACAAGATTTTGTAAATTCACTAAAGAGTCTAAATTACAATTACTGTGAATATCCACTAAACTCTTCTTTCAGGTTACAAGAGAACAGTTTTGAAGAAACGGTAACTTTATATGAACGTTGAAAATAGCACGAATACAGTTCTTTAATAAACGTCGGATGAAAAATGCTAAACTATGAAAAATACAGAGTAATTTATCCCAATACGTGGTACGAATGTTACTAATATCCGAAATTGAATAACTAGGATAAAGTTTGTTGTAAATATTTTTTTACGTTCAATTTCCTCTTGAAACCTTAGAACCGATAATCTCATTACATAATACCATAGGAAACATTATTGGATTTACCGAACTCCATTTGGAACATTCAACTTTCGCCAAGTAAATCTGCACTAATACACTTCACAATTCCTTAGTTCCCAATGAAGGTAATACACGATTCCGTTCGTACATAAGCCTCTTGACAGCTATTTTACACAATTTTTTTATCAATCGTCAATTTAACTCTCGCTATTACGAGCTTTTACCCTTCACATTACGAGCTTCAGTATGAAGCCATACCGTTCCTGTTACTCTCAGCTCACAATGTAGTTCTAAAAGTTAATACTTGGCGGCGCTGATAATTCTCAGCTGAGCTTTATCTCCCAAATTTTATACAAAAAAGTTACGACATGTAATAAGGTCTTGTATTTGAAATGTAGAATAAATACCTATAAGAGTACACACTTAGATTTGAACGTCATACTATAGGAACGAAAACTAACAATAATACAAAACAACTCCATATACTTAAGTAGTATTTTTACTTTCACATGGAAAAATGAAACTAGATGATCTTGAAGAAACTAATGGAAACAAAATGTAGGGCATATAAGTTTCTCTATATGAATTCAAAGAAGTAGGCCTATACTTAAGGAATTGTCCGTCAGAAAATACACAAAATATCCTGAAATAATACATAATTCAAAGTATCTACAGAGATGAAAGAAAGAAAACCCCTAATGCCATCTAAGTAAGACACTGCGAAAGGCATCTTGTCCTTGATATGAAGAACAAGCTTCATGCCACAATTCCTTGCAACCTCCACATTGAATCCAGTTCTCGTCCCAGAATTTCTGGCATCTTGGAGGTCTGTATATGTGGAAGTTACAGTAGCATAAAAGCTTTAAGCGCTTTGGCCCTTTGGAACGTTTGCTCTTTTCAGATGCCCCCAACCTTAAGATTCAAGAAATTGTACTATGTAGAAATTGCCTTGTCCCTAAAGATTACGCATACGAATTCTTTGGGTACTGTTAAATGCGTACTCTTGGAGACAACGCCACTTTTCATGTTTCGTCACCAGATGGGGGGGGGGGGGGGCAATCAGACTAAACATGTGCAATGCACATCTATGTATTCTCCAGGTGTGCCTAAATATTTACTGTTGATATAAAAGTAATTTCTTCCAGTTCTAGCGTTATTGGGCAGACCTACAAGCGTAATACTATATTGAGGTGGCATTAAGGTACTTACTTAGTAATTACTCAGTCTGTGTTCACTGTTACTTCCTTCACACTCATTAACAAATTTCTGTGCTTGTTAACGTCTAGATGCTCATACTATCCCACAAAGCTATCAAATTCGGAAATTGGCACTGCATATACTTTGATGCCCACGTATTCTTGTAGGAACCTAACCTATGTTTTAACACCCATTTTCGTCTTAAGATGCATACTTGATCGGAAATGAAACTATAAATATTCAGCGCGAGGTGAGGCGATTTTGAAAATAAATGAAATGAGGTGATTTTTAGTCTAAGGTTCATTCCAGCAGCAAGTTTGTATGAAACGTTGACCTACTGATTAACGTGGAATCCAAACCACATCAGCTCCCACCGGGAATCGAACCCTGGTCTCAATATTCAGCACGATACAAATGATAACTACTGTGCATATTCAGAACTGATTTCAAGCGGTTGAGGGGCTCGTAAAAGACTGTATTTTTGACATAAATAGTGTATTCCCTCAAATAGTATTATTCAAACATTTAACAACCGATTTGTGATCAGGATAGTATGTTAACTTATTATTATTATTATTATTATTATTATTATTATTATTATTATTATTATTATTATTAGGGAAATATGCTTCCCAAATTGATGTGTGGCAAGTAAATGTAGGCATGAAGAATTACTATACTGAAAGATAAGTTCAAGATTTATCAAGAAAGGATTGCACTGAAAGATAAGTTCAGGATTTATCAATTGTAAGTACGTATTAGGTACAGGGAAGGTAAGTTATATGTTTTTGTTATCAGGGATAGTTGAAATTAATCGAGCGATCCTGTAAAAATCTTCGTTTAAAATGTTGAAAAATAGTACTGAGCCGAATCAGAATCAGTGTATTATATTTTGGTATTCTAAGACGAATACGTATGGACATATATTTGAAATATCCGAGATATACGTAGTACCTCACTTAAGAAATTACTTATCTGTAATCAAAGAAAGGAGTGTTCGAGCTTGAGTAGTGAACAATAGTTAATCAAATATAACATTCTACATCAATGCCGCAGAGATGATATTTTGGCTCCTTCCGGGTCTGTCCGGGTCACTGGGTCTTTCTGGGTCTCCATGTTACTCATATTACCCGGACAAAAGTCTGACCCAAATAACCCGGATAAATGCCATGATCGAAATGACTCGATGAAAAAATTGTGATCCAAATAACCCGGACTTAAGACGAGACTATAAATTACTCCGCATAAAAGTTGTGACAAAAACGACCAGGACAAAAGTCCTGACCCAAACGATCTGGACAAAGATTCATGACCCAAGTGACGTGGACAAAAGTCATGACAGAAATGACCTGGAAAAAGGTCGTGACCCAAATAACATGAACAACAGTCATGACCCAAATGACCTGGACAAAAATTGTGAAGCAAAGGACCTGAACAAAAGTCATGACCCAAATGACTAGGACAAAAAGTCGTGACCCAAATGACCTGGACGTAAGTCATGACCCAAATGAGCTGGTCAAAAATCATGACCCAAATAAGCTGAACGAAAAGTCATGACCCAAATAACCTGGAGAGAAAGTCATGACCTATATTACCAGGTGGCTCGTGACCCAATTCCATCCCAGGTTTGTTCACCCCAAAGTCCACTTGGCGTAGCTAGGATTGAACCAGGGATGCCATGCAAGAGAGTTGATTGCTCAACTTCTATCAATAAACATCAAAAGACAGAGGAATATATTTTTCCTGTCTGTATTTTCTAAATATTGAATGTCACTCGGGTGTAGGAAGTGCACAAAGATTACTGGCCAGCAACCGTAACTGACATATAAAACAGTAAGTAGTTATTATTCCTCCTGTGAAGGTTTTAGAATCTAAAGGCCTTATGCAGAGTCGTTCTGACACGTGATTAGTGCTATACTAAAAAAGTTCGACTAACATATGTTTCCTGCAAAAGTCAGGCCTTTGGTATGACGCTAATCATACTTCAAAACGGCTCTGCATAAGGCGGTAAAACTTTTTATTGTAATTATACTAAGACTTCTGATGTTTCTAGTAAAAGACTGAATAGCTCATAATTAATAATTATAAAGACTTAAAATAATAGACGTGTATTAAAGAGCAAACTCTCACTAACTTAAGTGAGACTTAGTAGATTATCTGTAACTGGGCAACTTTTAAAGGTTAACACGAAAATAACTTCGAGAACCTATTATTCTATCATCTAGATTCTAACTTGGTTTCCCAACAGCGCTGTCTGCCTTATGGTTTTCACTTCAAGTAACCAACAGATTGTTTTCTCTCTCACTGTCAGATTGACCAAGGATGAGAAACTGAAGAACGACCAAAATTAACTTAGTGATCGATTTTGTGTCTATGTGTCCTTCATTCCTTCTTGTGAATGGAAGAGTTGATCTGTTATGAAGGGAATTTTGCTCGTGGATGAGGAAGGAATTCGTCGAAAACCAAGAAGAATGATTTCTCCTATAGAAATAAATGAGGAAGATCCATTTTTTAAAATTAAAGCTGAAATGTTGATTAGAATGAAAAAAAGAATGGAATTATGGTAGGGTCTACACACTAGCGTGCGCAGGGCATTGGGAATGTGGGTGCCAGATCTAATGTACCACCATATGGAATGTCGTCCTCCCGCCCCTTTCCCCTAAGAAAAGATAGCGTCATTGCACCCGACGCTGCGTCGGCGACGCACAGCACACATACAGACGGGAAATAATTTACATGTAATGTCTTCTCAGCTTGTAATAATTCTACATAAAAAAATTTTGTCTAATGGGGGTGCCAAGGCACCCATGGCACCCACGTTGCGCACGCCTGTGGGTCTACAAAACTTCGTTAGTCGGCACATACCTTGTATCAGCGAGTAATAAGGAAAAAGGAATAAAACTAGTATGAGCATTATCGTTTGGGCTATGTGTGTCACTGTTAAAAGGGTGTGTGTCAACGTTGTGAAAACAATATATATGGTATAAGCTACTATTTAACTGGGTATTTTATTATATAAAATATTTTATTATAAACTGTACGTAAATATACTCTTTTAGGCAATAAAAAAAGATCACGCACTACAAGTTTCAATTTTGTCCGGTAGATGGCGACCGCTGCAGGATTTTCGTTGCCATTTAACGGCGAGACATGTAACTTCTACGACCGTTGTTACAATAGCAGAAAATGTGATATGGATAGCTACCGTTAAAATCGCCGTCGCCTGTGAGGATGTTAGCGAATTGACTCTATTAATTAACTCAGAGCCTAGATAGTTGGAGTAAGAAAAGATTAATATCCTTTATTATAGGCAACTAACATTTCTTTGCTAGTCTGAAGGTTGCATAGTAGCTAGGGAATATTTGAAATTCTAAACGGGATGTGGATAGACATTGCTAAAGTCACTGTTACAAGTGAAAATGTTAACGATTGACTCCATTAATTAACTCAGTCGAGATAGTTGTAGTAAGAAAAGGTCCATATCCTTTTATTATAGGCAACCAACATTTCTTTACTACTCTACAGGTTGCATAGAAGCTAGGGAATATTTTAGATTCTAAACGGGATGTGGATAGAAATTGTTAAAGTCACCGTTACGAGTGAAAATGTTAACGGATTGACTCTATTAATTAACTCAGTCGAGATAGTTGTAGTAAGAAAAGCTACATATCCTTTGTTATAGGCAACCAACATTTTTCTACTTTGAAGGTTGCATAGTAGCTAGGCAATGTTTAGATACTAAATGGGATGTGGTTATCCATTGTTAAAGTCACCGTTACAAGTGAAGATGTTAACGGAATGACTTCATTAATTAACTCAGCCGAAATACGTAGTTGTAGTAGGGTAAGCTACATATCCTTTTATTATAGGAAAAAATTTCCTTCGTGCCATGCAGGTTGCATAGTAGCTAGGGAAGGTTTTAGATTCTAAATGGGATATGGATAGACATTTTTAAAGTCACCGTTACCCATGAAGATATTAACGGATTGACTCCATTAATTAACTCAAGCGAGATAGTTGGGGGGCGCGTTGGCTCAGTGGTAGAGCGTTCACCTCCGATGCTTGGGGTCCCTGGTTCGATCCCAGTTCGCGCCGTGTGGACAAACACCGTGCTCAGTTTTTTCCCGGGTTCTCCCGTTTCCTCCCACTTTCTTCATTCCACCATTTCACTTATTTCTCATTATCACCGTCTCCTTTAGCCTAACCGGCATAATCCTGGGACGTTAAACTTAAAGATTTCATTTCATTTTTTTCAATCGAGATAGTTGTAGGAAGAAAAGGTACTTATCCTTTTAGTATAGGCAACCAGCATTTCCTTGCTACTCTGAAGGATGCATACAAGCTAGGTAATATTATGAATTCAAAGGGGATGTGGATAGCTATTGTTAAGGTCTCCGTGAAGATGCTAACAGATTAACTTCATTAACGAACCTGTCCGTTACATTCGCTGTACCTTTGCATTGAAATAAACAGAATTCAAAAATTCGCGTTTGTTCAAGAGTTGTCATGTTTATTAACGGACGTACGGAGGTCACTATTAGTCGTCAAAATTTTAATGAATTGAATCCATTATCAAACTCGACCGAGATAATAAGTCTAGAACAGATATATATTGAAAGCAAAAGAATTTAAAAATTCCTTTCCGTTCAAGAGTTATTATGTGAACGTACCAATATTACAAAATTACTTGTCCAGTTGTATCATTATAAAAACTGAAATATATGTCTCAGCAGAATTAAAAGTATCAGTTATTATTAGGTACGAGTGATATAAAAAATAACGACATATAATTTTTCCTCAAACATCTGATTTTGTTCTGCTTTATACAATCTCTTGACTGGAATGTGTCTCGCCTTTGAACAATGTTACAGTATACTTAAGTGAAAAAAGAAATGTTAAGAGTTCATTATAATTTTCGGTTATATTTCATTAACCCTGTAGCATACAGTCGTCTTGCTGTGTCATAGTGAAAAGCTTAATGACGATTTATGTCACTACCGTGTCATAATGAAAAGCTTAATGACGATTTATGTCACTACTGTGTCATAATGAAAAGCTTAATGACGTTCTGTATTGTAACATAATGAAAAAGCCAATTGACTGTTTATGTCAGTAATGTGACATAAGGAAAAGCTTAATGACTGTTTATTTCAGTATCGTGACATATTGAAAAGCTTAATGATTGTTTATGTCAGTATTGTGTCATAATGAAAAGCTCAATGACAGTTTATCTTAGTACCGTGTCATAATAAAAAGCTTAATGACAGTTTATGTCACTATCGTGTGATAATGAAAAGCTTAATGATCGTTTATCTTAGTGCCGTGTCATAATGAAAAGCCTAATGACCGCTTATCTTAGTGCTGTGTCATAGTGAAAAGCTTAATGACAGTATATGCCAGTATCATACCATAATAAAAAGCTTAATTACAGTTTCCGTGAGTACCGTGTCATAATGAAAAACTCAAGGACAGTTTATCTTAGTGTCGTGTCATAATGAAAAGCTTAATAATGGTTAATGTCACTACCCTGCCATAATGAAAAGCTTCATGATTGTTAAGTCAGTGTACTTCAGTATTAGTTTGATCTTAATAGGTAGCGTGGTTTTAACACACTACATTTGTTTAGATTTAAAAATGTTTTTTTTTCTGTTTTTCGGAAACTACACATGTGGTTTTAAACTCAACTATGTGTTTTTGTTCGACTCAATGAAATTAGTACGTCTCACCTTTGAACATTCTTTTCTAATTGAACACTAATGATGTTGTGTAATGATGATGTTCTCCTCAGGAGTATCTTGTGATTGAAGATATACACATTTCATTTCAAAAAGTTCTATTAACGCATTTCAAGCATAAAGAACTAATCCTCTAATAAGCTATCGAAAGATAAGTGAATAGATATTCTATTCACTTACAAAACCTTTACTTTCTTTTAGGAATATTCTGTACATACAGGTATATTCTGTGTATACGAGTGAGCTTTATAAGGAGAGAAAGACTAAAAGTTTCTTTCAGCTAAGGGCGCATGAGACGTTGCTTAAAATGATATTCAAACTAGTTCTTTGGATTTTTACAAGCTTTCCTTTAGCTTACAATGGTTTAACCTTACCCTCAAATCTTGCAAACTAAATTTCAAACTCATTTCCCGAAATCATATAATATGATGAAATTTTTCACCTTGACGGAAATCGGGCGTTCACACGATATTCCACTATTACTGAAAAAAGGTCGATATCAGACTTTCCATATACAACCAGCCTTACTCTTGAGTACTGCATCATTACCCACTAAACAAGGATTAATCCTAGGAACACCACGTAGGGGCCTCTGAGGCCTACACTCCTTAGTTTTTAATGTAACCCAAAAATACCATGGTGTCCCTAGTATTCACAAGTTTGAACTACAGTACATTTAAGATTTTCACAACTTTTTGTAAGACATTTGAAGAACAAATTAAATAAGATATTTTTCAAAAACATAGTTTATTTTTTAAAGAATAAACAAAAAGTAAATTTTTTTTAAAAAATAGCCACTAGTTTCCTTTTAAAAAACAATGCAAATTGCATAAATTGTGATTTTTTTAAAAAAAAAACAATTTTTGAGAAAATTACTTTTAAAAATGTCTTTATTCATGAATAAACTGATAAGAAAGGGAAACTGCAAGATAAAGACACACTCAATTGATTTACATCAGAATAGAAAAAATGTAAATGTGTTGTATGAGAGAGCGTTCCCCTTGCTTTTAATTTGATAATCATGCAAAATATTTTTTTTTAAAAAAAAAGAAAAAATCTTAAAACCAGAACTATTTCTTACCATAATTGTAGGATGTGTGTTTGTTTAAATATATTGCTTAAAAATACGTTATTGTTTTACGTCCAACGTTTTTTACTGTATGTTAAAGAAGGCAGAGAACTAATGAAGGTGAATTACTGTAAGAACTTTTGGAATGAAAATGTACGAGGAAACGGGAGGACCTCCAGAAAATTTACAGACACGATTTCGTCCAGCACAATCTCACATGATCTGGGATTGAACCCGGGACCCCCAGCACCAAAGATGCTTTAGTGCTAACAAGAAAAGGGTCCAAATGGATGAATTGAGTTATGGGATGAGAAATAGTGTGACTGATAAAGGATGTGAAAATATGTATATGTGCAAAGTTCTAGCGGCTGAGCACCATCAGAAACGGAGTTGGAGGGTATCAAATTTAGTGGAAGAGGCTATGCTATGTTATAAAATTACATCAAATAAACTGTTGAATCGTAAAAATAGTGAAAGATAGACAATGCAAACGATGGTAGTTTCATAGAAGAACGGGCATAGTAGATCACGAACCTCTGCCGCCATCTTGAAATCCGCCATTTTGAAATGTTATATTTTTTGAAATGGAAGGGTAGTCATGTGATATATCAATTAAGGCCAGAATGTTCTCTAAATGTCAATTATGAACTTTAGTGATTGTTATCTGTACTCACTTGGAAGATTTAGGATCATCTTTATAGTTATTTACGAAAATGATACTCGTATGTTGAAAGTTTGGATTATCATGAAAACACATGTAGACCCAAGTTAAACATATCTACAAGCCAAGAAAACTAACAGTGAAATTTGATATCCAAGTAATGTATTATTACATTATTATTTATGACATTACTTCCAATTTGCTTCACATGGTGTGCCAAAGAGATCTGTTCCGGTCTGGAAGAACAGTTTTAGCTTTTTTTTTCCTAAAAAAGGTGATCATTTCGAGCATGCGTTGCGATAGTGTCCAAAGGGATAAAACAGGTCATAATTCATCATCGGTTAGTGATATGACAAAACAGACAGCCGCATTGTATTCCTGATCAAAACACAGTGTTAAAGACATGTGTCGCATGACCGCTCCCTTTCAAAAAATATCACAGATTTCGAAATGGCGGATTTTAAGAGGGCGGCAGACGTTCATGATCTACTCTGCCCGTTTTTCTTTTGCCAATATATGAAACTACCATCGTTTGCATTGTATATATTTGGACATTTTACGATTCAACAGTTTATTTGATGTATTTCTATAACATAGCATAGTCCTTTTTCCACCAGCTTTGGCCCCTTCCTCTGCGTTTCCTATGGCGCTCAGCCGCTAGCACTTTGCACGTACACATATTTTCACATTCTCTATCAGGCGCACTATGTCTCATCCCGCAACTCGATTCATCCATTTGGACCCTTTATTTGGAATCCTCGGGCTCTAAGCTCTGGATTTATCCTAAGTAGGAACATTTATCGAAGATGGAATTCAGAAAGCTCGTAGAAGGTATCTGGATGAAAAGTTTTCATTTTCTTTTTACCGTCCCACGGTTATGCCGGTTAAGCTAAAGGAGACGGTGATGATGAGAAATGAATGAAATGTTGGAGTGAACAAAGTGCTAGAAAATAGGAGAATCTGAAGAAAGCTCACAAACACGGTTTTTGTCCACCACGAAATCCACTTGGTGAGATCTGGGATCGAACTAGCGACCCTGCGCATCCGAGGTACACGCTCTACCACTGAGCCACCGCGGCCCTGCTATATAAGAAAAACGTTCCTCAATGTGAAAAAGTTTCAACCCTGGTAATTATAGCTCCCAGAATTAAGCTGTCTCGTCTAGAAAAGGAAAGAAAATAAATAAAAATGAAAAGATAAAGAAGGAAATAATGTCTGTAAGCAAAAATTAGTGGATACTAGTGACATGTTCCAATCTCAGTGTTTAAGCTACGTTTACTACAATATTAGGCCGCAAGGTCTTCATTTATGCGTGAGGCTCCCTCACACCTGTGATTCTCCCATTATATTGATGATCTCGTCAATAATTCCTCCATTAAGGCATTAGCGATAGATTCCATATATGTCTCGTTATCTCTTTGTTTAGCGATTCTCTGTAACAATCGTTCTTCCAAGTGAGAAGTTGGATAAACAAACAGTGGATTATCCGAAAAGCTATGCTTTAAACTACGATAGTGATTTATGAACAACTATTTTCCAGTAGTTTAATATACAATGTGCTCTTGTATACAAGTCTGTTTGAAATGAATTTACTTCCTGGTTTTAACTGTACATAATTCATCGTTGGAATAAGCAGTAGATGTATCTCAAATTTTGTGATTTTAAGTTATCATAGTACCTTATAAGATCTTACGACACTACACTACCGATCGCTCCGCCTTTTAATCAACTTCATATTTCCAAAAGAACGCCATTGACACCTACAATTTTTAAGACTCTTGCAGCGATCGGTAGATCACGTAAAATGAGATAAAGTGAAGCCATCGTCACTCATGATTCTTGTTGCGATCGGTAGACATCGTAAAATTACATAAACTGAAGCTTCTGTCGCCTATGATTCTTGCAGCGATCGGCATATGTCGTAAAATCAGATAAAGTGAAGCCTACGTCCCTATGATTCTTGCAGCGATCGGTAGACCTCGTAAAATCAGATAATGTAAAGCCTCTGTCGAATATGATTCTTACAGATTCTTACACTCATCAGTAGATCTCGTAAAATCAAATAAAGTGAAGCCTCCGTCGTCTATGTTTCTTGCAGCGATCACTAGATCTCCTAAAATTAGATAAAGTGAAGCCTCAGTTGTGTATTATTCTTCTAGTGATCCGTAGATCTCGTAAAAGCAGATAAAGTGAACCGACCGTGACCTATGATCCTTGCAGCAGGTATGTATTTAAAATTATATATATATATATACATATATATATATATATATATATATATATATATATATATATATATATATATATATATATATATATATAGCTATAGATATAAATGTGGATATAGGTATATACACATATCTCCGATTTCTTTATTACAACCCCTGAAGATGAATGCAATGTCTGAATTCGAAATATCAAGGTTCTCACTTAGCTGATGGGTCAAGGACACTTACTAGATAATCTCATAAAGAACATAAATTTAAAATTTGGTCTCGCTGCGTTCAACGGTGTAGCCTATAGGTGAGTGAACATAAATTACATAAGGAAAAACAGCCAAAGAGACATCCAAAAGTCCCTTTTCCGAAACGTAGAAGCGATGAAACATATAAATTCGTGGAAATCTTGAATTCGACTTGTATTATGATTACCATATCTCCTGCCGTCTTTCGAAAGTAAACATCTAAAAAAAAATGCTTTTATAGAATATATTAGCAGCAGGAAATATGTCAGTTGGAGAATTTCAGTGTTATTGCTGTGTTAGCAAAGGTTATAAAAATAACTTTAAAAAGAGATATATATAATGTTTCGATCAGATGAAATCAGAAATATAACTATAAAGGTAATCAAGAAAGTTCTGTCGTTTTTTCACTCACAACCTTTGAACATCGATATGTCACCTATGATTACCTGGAAGATCAAAAATAGTCCCCATCAGCATCGGCGACATTCTGCCAACGTTGTGGAAGGCCATGGATTCCGTAGTGGTAGAACTTGGTGGGTCGTGAAGCGAAGAAGGTATTAAGTGCATTTTGCGCCTCTACTATGGATTTGAACTGGAGTCCTCTAAGTGATTGTCCAAGGAATGTAACAAGTCATAATTGGACGGAGCAATGTCCGGGGAGTATAGCGGATGCAATAATATTCCCCGTCCAAGGCGTAGAATGGTGTCCCGGGTCATCCTAGCTACGTAGGACCCCTTTGTGATTCAGAAGTGCTGGCTCCAGAGTTTTGAGTTTTTATGAACACGGTTCAACTGCTGAGAGTACACAGTGGCATTGATACTCTGACTAGCTGGTAGCAGTCTCCGATGCACGATGCCACGAGCAGTCCACTAAATACACAGGAGGACCTTCTTCTGTTGCAGTGCTGCTCTTGGCTGTTTTGGAACCGGTTCGTGGGATGCTAACCAATGATGACGGCGCCGTGCAGCTTTCTACTGGACCCACTTCTAATCTCATATCAATATCCTGTCCAGAAATGGCTTCTTCCTCAGACGAAACAGTAAAGAAACACAGGTGTCTGGTCGCGTTGCCTTCTGACCCGGAATCAAATCATGTGGGACCCATCGACCCAACTTGTATTGCTTTCCAAGTTGAAGGAGGTACTGCCGAATGGTTTCCTCACTCACACTCAATTGTAGTCCCAATTTCTCACATGTCTGGCCACTGTTCATCTCAATTGCTGCCTGCAGATCTTCATGTTGTACATGTGCTGCTCTTCCAGCACATGGCGCTTCTTAGAGTGTTTCGTCACTGTCCTTAAACTTATTAAACCACCGCTGCACTGTCCTCGTAGTCACAACACCCTCACCAAAGGCCTGGCATATCTTTCGCCCCGCTGTAGCGGCGTTTGACCCCAGTGACTACGTGCCGGAAGACGAACACGTGTACAAAATGAAAATTTTCAGGCAACAGGCAACAATTGAGTCGAGCAGTGACCAGGCATGTGAGGAACTGGGACTAAAATTCAGTGCGAGTTGGGAAACAATTCGGCAGCACCTTCAACTTGGGAAGCACTACAAGTTGGGTTGATGAGTCCCACATGATTTGACTCCAGGTCAGAAGGCAACACGACCCGACACCTGTGATTCTTTGCTGTCTGGTCTGAGGAAGGAGTCATTTTAGGACAGGGTGTTGAGATGTGATGAGAAGTGAGTCTTGTACGAAGCTCTACGGAGCCGTCTTCATTGGTTATCATCCCATGAACGGTTCCAATACAGACGAAACCAGCACTGCACGAGAAGAAGGTACTCCTGTGTGTTTGGTGGACTGCTTGCGGCGTCGTGCATCGGGAATTGCTACCAACTGGTCAGAGTATCAGTACAACTGTGTACTCTTAGACGTTGAGCCGTGTTGAAGAAAAACTCAAAACTATGGAGATAGCACTTCTGAATCGCAATGAGTTCTCCTGTTACTGGACATCGCCAAACTCCACGTGTCTAAGATGACCCGGGACACCATTCTACGCCCTGCATGGGAAACACTATTGTATTTGCCACACTCTCCGGACATTGTACCATTCGATTATCATCTGTTCCCTTCCTTAGACAATCATCCCATTATTCTCTTGTGCAAGGTACGCCAGTGTGCCTATGATATTTTGCTACATCCTCCGTATTCCCTGGATCTTGAGCCTTGTAATTTCTTACTTAATATTAAACAGCTTTTGGTGGCGAGTATTTTGAAGATGACAATAACGTCACTTTAGCGACAGAAGCTTGTATGAATGCCCAATCTACAATTTTACAAAGATTGCATTCGCAAGTGCTTTCAAGTGCAGGAAAATGTGAAACTTCGAATGGTGAGTATGTAGAAAAAGACAATATTTCTGTTAAGTTTCGACTTTTTCCAACTCTCCGAATTAGATAAATGAATATTTTGAACCTTCTTCGTAGGTGACGTGGTTCTTGTATAGCCTTGGTAATATCTTTTGTAAATTTTGTCGAAAATTACGCATGAGGATCTTTCACGTATGCCCTTTCGTTAGGCTTGGTGAGATATAACGATTGATAGATGTTTCATTATTTAACACTCAGTATGTTTACTGTTATACACTAAATTAATATCATTGCATTATCCACTTAAGCATATCCAGTGTTGCCAAAGCTCTAGCTCTGGAGTGGGCTGAAAAATGGTACCAAATTGGAACAAAAAGGGCTGAATTCATGATACATTTCTTTATAACATGAAACTAAAAGAGGAAAAGTTCTAGAACACTCCCTTTCCCTCTTCCAGGAGTCCAAATCAAGAAACTGCTCTTTTAAAAAATTACTTTTTAAAAATATCCAAATAGGAGGACGCCGAACAACCGTGGAAGTACACGAAACTTTTCTCGCACGTAGGAAGTATGACAGAGGCCGCAAATTAAAAGGGAAAATAGTTATCATCTTGGGTATGTATTGTAAGGAAATCAAACGCACCTCTATTTCAAAGTGACCAACAAACCAAAACGGTATTATGGCTATATATGAAAAAATGTATATGAAACGAGGAACAAATCAATTATCTCCAAGTTCGTGTGTAAACAGTGCGTTATAATAAAATATTAAACTATAAAATATTGCACTTTATTCAGACTTGTTTCACTACCGAGGAAGAATAATAGACTGTAAGAAGAATAGAAGGTAAATAAATTGACATTTGTAAAAAAAGTAAAACCGGTCCAGGTCGTAAAACCTTTCCTGAAAGACATCACAACAGGCCCGTATCCAGGAAGGTCTAGGGGGGGCTAAATTTTCGCCGGCCTCCCCTAAATTTTCACAGTAGGCTTCCAAATGAACTATGATATGGTGATTAACTATAATATGGTTGGGTTGGGCCCCCCTAACTTCGGCCGCCCCTCTACATTTTTGGGCTGGCTATCGGCCTGCATCACAACAGATTATTAATAATTTTAGGTCACAATGGATGCATCCATTTTGCGTCATTTGTTTCCCAGCATAGTTCAAATTACGAATTTTCCACACAGAGTTCGTTGCCTTATGCAGTGCAGCGTCATTGTTTAAGAGTCCAACACACAGTATGAGTAACATGAGAAGTAGGAAAAGAATTAGTGACACTTTTGAAAATGTCAAATATTTGTTACATGGTGCTGAATTGTTAAGAATTGTACCAACTTTTTTCAGAAAAGGGGCTGAAAATGCTAGCGTGGTACCAACGGGCCGATGAATGACAGAAAGAGCTGAATTTGATACCACTGTGCTAAGTGTGGCAACGCTGTTCGATAATAGTACATGCAGAAGTAATCATCGATTTTCATGACCTAAAACCCGAAAATTGTTAAGTCTTGAGAAGATGACGTTTAGTTTGAATAACAAGATTACGTTTGAAGAAATCTTCTGCTATTTTTCTTGGTTAAAGAGGGAAATGTTAGGGTAACGCTTTAGTATAAGTCATCCACAGCTTTTCTCTTTTCAATTGTTTAATGATTCATTATTTTAACGTAAGCATCTGTGTATTTTAATAACAATGTGTCGGGTATAAAATTAAAATCAACAATCTGAACGGACGTACATCTATTGAAAGAGTTAACTCCTAAATGAGCTAAATTGTAGAGCATAACAAATGTATTGCGATCCATAGATCTCACACGTTAATTTTCGAGAAAATTCAGCAACATTTTAAAACCAAAAATCATTGTTGTACAGGGCGGTCAGAAAGTTCCTGTACACCTGCACTTATTTCATCCCTAATACTTACAGTTATGTATTCAAAACGTCCATATCCGCACCTCCATTATCTTTGCATAGCCTAATATGCCTCCCATGTTTTACTACCTTTGCAGCTGTGGCTTCACAGCCTGAATGCTTCAAGCACACTTGCTCGCCGAGTATCAATGTTGAAGCACCGCTTCTTTCTGACGTTTGATTTGATAATTCTCCACAGGGCATTGTGCGGTGTCGTAATGTCCGGACTTCGAGACTGCCAAAGATAAGGGGTTGGTGAATTTGTGGACTCACTTCCTATCTTAAATATCTTAACATTATACAAACTGAGAAAAATCTGTTATCCGGACAGCGATATGTTGTACAAATATACGGATTCCTTATTTGCTACAGAAATCAGTATGAACCATACGTTATCCATATGCTAGATACACACTGCTCTTCTTCCCGCTTAGATGTTGCATCATGCCATTGCAGGATGACTAACATCTGTCTTACGTATGGTACTTGTACTGATTATGGCCCGGGTCCCTAATATGGCCCACAGACAATATCTCTGCAGATTTACGTTGGTGATACTAGATGACAATATAAACTATGTCCTCATAACAAGCGTAAAATATTTGCGCGGCTCAGAGGACGTAGTTTATATTGTCATCTAGTAGCACCAACGTAAATCTGCAGAGATATGGTGGGTGGGCCATATTAGGGACCCGGGCCATAATCGGTACAAGTACCGTATATTATGTATGTTATATAGGTCAGCTATGTGTTACATACATACATACATCTGTATGTGAGATCCTGACCGCCCATATATAGTTCTTTCGTTCGCATGGAAAGTACGTTTATTCCGAACACTTATACAGAAAGTACGTATAAAATATACTTCTTCAGTTATACGTTTGCTGTACGTCAAGAGTCTTCATCCCGGCGAAATTAAAATACCGCTAATTTTACAGTAATTATGTGATATCTTCAAATAGATAAAAGATAATTGAAATATGGAACAAGAGCGCCCTAGACAATATTATTTTGCGTGAGGTACCGTTATTACAAGTCACCTAGTGGCTTTCCGTTTTCAGATGTTTAGAATCGCGAAAATAAATGCCGATTTTCAAAATGGCTCGAAATCGAAAGCAGATAAGTGAGTCGTGATAACGGTTTCTCATGTAAAATGATATTGTCTATGGCGCTTTTGTTCCACATTTCGATTATCTTTATCTATTTGAAGATATCACATAATTATTGTAAAATTAGTGGTATTTTAATTTCGCCGGGATGAAGACTCTTAAGTCCAAAAACTACAGGATTTACACATGTAACCTTCAGAAATCAGTACTCCACATACGTGTTTCTTTTAGTCAGTGTATTGTTACACTCATTTAGTTCAGGTGCAAATGAATTTCCTGGTCACACTGTATAATAAGAAAAGGTCATCGCCGCAGATTTCTGGTTAATACTGGAAAGGAGCGTGTTCCGGTTTGTGTCCTAGAAAACTTTGGGAGGATGCAGGCCAAAATCTGCACCTGCTACTAACTTTATCATATCGTTCATAAAGCTTTTCAGTATGACATTAGCAAAATAAGATCAGCAGCGAGGCTATATGAGACGTGGACCTACAACTCGAATCACATGAGCTCCCGACGGGAATCGAATCCGGGTCTTCCGCGTCAAAGGCTTGTACATTAAGCCAGGCGTGAGCCCAGACATTTTTGATCAGATTGGTTCAGCTTTGGGGCGGGGTTGCAATGCTACAAGATGCTACGCCTGTGCAGAGCCGTAGCTAGAGATTTCGGCGCCCGGGGCGAAGTAGAATTCGGCGCCCCTACACTCATCTTACTAATCTTACCAATCATTATATATATATATATATATATATATATATAAGAAAAGCAGCTTTTGTTGTTATGCTACGCTGAATTTTTATAAATCTTCTTGGAAAGACCATTGCAACAACTAAAAACGATCATTATGTATTTTTTTTTTTCAAATAAGAGCTGTTTTCAAGAGTCTTATTTAGGGCTTTTTGTTAAGATTGACAAAACAACGTTTGGTTCTATACAAATTCACTAGGAGAACAGTTCAGAAAAATTACTACTATGTACAACGTTTAATACTATCGATAAGAAATTATATTTCAATACATTAAAAACTGTGCGCTTCTAAATTGTTTGAAATGGGTGACAGTATTAATTTCCAATAACAATTGTAAACATTTTAATTTTATTCTGTATGTGACCACATCAATAGCATTTTAATTTCGATCTTTTTACGGTAAAAAATATTTTGTGAAATGTAATGGAAATTCAGAAGGAGCCTTCTTTGTGAATTTCTAAATATTGATCGATGGAGGTGAAGAATATGTTCAATGTTTGTACTTAAAATCCAAAATATACTTTGGCTACTACATATGTCTGAAATTATAGTAATTACTTAATTTCTTAATGAATGAAAGTTCCGAATTTAAGCTACTTATTATTAATTAACATATTAAAATACACTAACACGTACTTATATTAAGAGTGTGCCTACTTATGTTTTGTATGTATGTAGATAGATAAAAACATCACACAACTAGACACGTATGCACAAAATAATATGCTGACAATACAAAAAGTTGATGAAAAAATGACCCCAATAAATTCCTTCAAACTTGAAGAATTTCATATGTTAATGGAATTTAAAAATAAATCATTGGTAGTGATTAGTATCTAAAAAAGTTGAACTTCTTTGGGCTAAGTTCTGATCCCTTAAGTCCCTATTCTACAACTGCTTGAAGTTCGAAAATGTTATTGTTCCCCTCGTTTACCTTTATTTTTAATATTATCGCACAAACAGCAGCTTGAATGTGCCTCTACACTCTTCTCACTTTCATACCTTCATTCTCACCGTCGCACAGTGGGGCCGAACCAGGCAATTCTTATCAAAACTCGAAGAATGAAGTAAAAGACTGACTTGATATAATTTGTTATAATGAAGCCTTAATAGTGTACACGTAAGATAGTGTGCAGGAAAATAAGTGATAGCAACTTACAATGAACTCATGGGACGTGTAAATTTGGTTATCCGCTGAAGCCGGAGAGAAGATAGGAAATTGATTTTGAATACGACTATTTCTACATTGCGTGTAGATATTCAGTGACTGGTAAACATGGTGACACGACCGACATGTATGTATCGTTTTGTATATTTAGAATATTGATGTGATGTGTAGTCAATAATCACATTAACAATGATGCTAATATCATTATCATATCCTTATGATAATCCCCTACTTAATATCATATTTGGAAAATGCTGTGGTACTGAAAGCATATAAAGTATGGTCAAACGATAGAATGGCATTTTACTAGAAAATATGGCATAATATGTCTGTGATTTTTTAATATGTCGTAACAGAAACATTGTTCTTACTGTATACAAAGAGAAAACCTGCACATATTTGCACGTTTGGAAAATATAGCACATGAAAATGTTTGAGGAAAACCGCATTCTGGATGCAATGCTGCTTTTGAATTGAGCTGGGATGAATGTGAGAACAAGTGTTAGGTTATTAGACATGCACGCAGTGACAAAATTGAATATAGGTCGATTCTGGGAATTTTGCCCCCAGACCCATCTTGTTTCCAACATCTAGTCATACTTCTCTGTCATTCACCAACAGAACTAAACTCTAGTCAAACATATTTGATTAATGGTGGCGACATTTTGAAACGCCAATGCTAAACAATCTATGAACCATATTAAAATGGTGTTGATCAATTCAGTATTGTGTTTTTGTGATGCATGCACAGAAGTGACATTGGAATCAACTGTAATGAGCCTCCGCTCGCTCCAGCTCAGAGTGTTCCAATCAAGCTATGAAATGAGCTCACGTAATGCACGATGCAATATATGAAACAACCTGAACAGGTTACTGATGCTTGTAAATCATAATATGTTTAATGTATCTGATAATATATTCATATCGAGAACTTGTCATGAGATAATTTTTATGTATTGAAGGTCCTTGCATCTTCATTGTCATAACGAATCCTCCACAACTTTGAAATAATTTTGAGAAGCAAGAACTTTTCTTCAATTTTATTACTCTTCAGTTGTAAAATGAATAAGTACACTCTTTCCTTTCATACATAAGAATATAAGCCAATCGTAAATTGCCAAATCAAAGCATATTGCCCACGCGTTTCTTTATGCCAATCATATAATCTGTTATATAATTTAGGCGCAAATATAAGGGATATTTCCTTTTATGATTAAAACTCTATGTTTTTGATTAAATAATGTCGAAATAACATTATTGTAGCCACTGCATACACCGAACTAATTGATTTCAATTTTCCGCTTCATATTGCGAATTCTTATTTTTGCCAAGAATTCAATGCTTTGGCCCCACTGTGCGTTGTGATTAATCCGATTGGGTAGAAAAACGTTTTGAAGTCAGCAAATTCATCACTGTCAAAACGCCGAACACGACTTTGTTCGTTTCTGATTTTGAAAATGCTCATGCGTACACTATAAGTCATTACTCGGCACCTTGTATACCACATGCCATTAAGAAATCATGTATAATAAATCTTCAAGTAATAAGTAAAAACTTGTTGTGACTTATTTAAACTCTTGCATTGCGAGCGAAGCGAGCAAGAAAATTTTTAAGAAATCTACGTATTTCATTGATAACCTACAGCAATATTTATCTAATAGGGCGCCAATACTTTCTGGGGGCGACTCGTCTTTTACTCATGTTCAACACCACTTTTTCTTTTTCCTTGCTCGTGCGGCGCCCCTTGCTGTCAGCGCCCGGGGCGGGCGCCCCGCTGGCCCCCCCTTAGCTACGGCTCTGCGCCTGTGTAGTATTAAACCAGTGTTATTCGTGAACCGAAAAGATGATAGTGATTGTTAAGCATTGCCATTTACATTTTCCTAGAATTAGGATGACTTTATGAGGAAAGAAAGAATACAAATGAAGCGAAAGATCAAGTATTTATGTTACTTCAATCATTCTCTGGCAAACAAACATAGTTTTAGTAAGAAAGTGCACAGATATATGTCTATTTACGAATTTTGTTTTGAGGGGGGACAAGTGGTCCGAACGTGGTGCCCCGAGGGAGGTCACTAACAAAAGAAGAACGCATCGTATATGTAAATAATACAAATCCCAAAATTGCGATTACCTCTTAAATTCTAAGTTTTGATTAACGATAATGTTTTTGTAAAATGATGTATACGCACACTCATGTCGAAAATGATTGTCGCATATCTATAACTGTGTCCTTGTAAGAATATAATTTGACAATAATTTTGGAGACTACTTTTAATACTAATACTATGTGTATGTTAGGGGAATTCATATTTGTGGTAAATTTCATAGGAAAAGAATTATAAATACGAAAACTAGAATGAATAAAACAAAATGTTATTAAATGGACAAGAAAGTTTTATTTTCGTTTTATTGTTCTTATTTATTGCTCTTTTGACATGTCTTTGCAGATAATACACATACTAACATTATAAGGAATACCGGGTGAATTCGTTATCAAATTATATTCCTACAACAACATATTTATAGACATGCGATAATTATTTTGGGCATGAGTGTACATCAATCAATAGAGGTGACATCTGACTGAACCAGAGGGTAAATGCTCATATGTAATGTTTGAGGAAATCAGGAAAAACAACACTTTTACTGTGCTGAAAGATAAATTTCGTTCCAAATTAATATAATTGATCACTTTTTGTATGCTGGATTAGAATGTTTTATTAGGATCACTCAAGTAGGACCAACAAAATTGGCATGGCAGTACACCCCTCCATAAGTCCGTTAAGTCCGTTCGTTACACCTTACATTTGTGCTATAGTGCGCATGATAACTCGTGAAGGGACGCATTTTTTAAAAAAATAGTTTTTGTTTTTTGTGCGAAGGTAGTAGAAGTTACACGTCTTCCCGTTAGATAGTAGCAAACGTCTTCCAGCTGGATGAAATTAACATTTCGACTGCGTGATAATTTCTATTGGCTACTATAGTTTATACAGGGTGTTTCAAAACAACACCGACAACTTTTTGGAGTTGATTCTTGACACCAATATAAGATACTAAGTATAGACCATCCTGGGTACACAAATGCTTTCTTTCGGAGTTATAGGCTGGCAAAAAGATATAAAAATGAAGTGTAAAGGTCTATAGTTCCTAAACTGTGTGACCTACCGTAGTCGGGTCAACACTTCACTTAGGAATTAGCATGTGCTCTATCCAAATATCCATGTTCCAGAATTCTGCGGTACTTCCGCAACAGACGTGAGAAATCTTAGCACAGGCCAAACCTTAGCACTATGTGGGATATTTGCAAAGTAATCTCTGCTGGTGAGTTTTCACCGAACTTTGTATCAAGAAGTTCGGGAAAATTATTCTATGCCAGATAGATAACTACTGCCAACCAGGGCCGTAACTTGTGGGGGCCCACTTTAAGACAAAATTTTCTTACTCCATATACGATACGAACATGAAATTATAAGTGAAGCATCAAACAGGTTCACTACATTACACTTACATAAACAAAACATCACACAAAAGATACATTAAACAAAAATGCGTCGTGGGCCCATTTCAGTAAAAAATATATACTATTTGGGGCCCTAGAAACAATATTTATTCGTATGGCTTTGAAATTTGTTAATATTGTCCTCTTAATTAATTTGTTATGTATGGAAATGGTCCAGAGGCGTAACAAACGGCCCGGCAGACTTTGCCATGCGGGAGGGAATACAGGCTCCGGGGGCCCATAAAGAGTAAGAGAAAGATGGAAAAAGGGGACCCAAGAATTAGAAAAACAACTTTTCCCTTGGCCCAAATACACGTATTAATGCCCCCCCCCCCCCAGAAAAATCTAAGTTACGGCGCTGCTGCAAACAGAGTGCTTAGAGTGTACATAAGCACCACTAACCCATCTTCGAACTTGAAAGAGCTGGTTACACTCATCATGAAAGTGTATGCTCGGATGTGGTTTTACATTAAATGTAAACCTGCTATCAAGGATGCTCCTGTGAACTTATATCGTATCATAGCCGGAGAATCTACTGGAGAATTTACTGGTATCTATGCTCGCCGGTGATCGAAAGCATATTCGAAAACTAGCTATGCGTAGAATCCTTGACACAAGGTCGAGAATCTCAAACCAAACACTTCCTGTACATAAGTTCAGTATTCCAGCAATACACTTTAGTGCTCAGGATTACACTGACCTAATCAACTGAAAAGATCGCGAAGTAACTGAGCCACCCCTGACGTGCCATTTGTTGGAGGAAGATCTACAGAAATGTGTAACGGAAGGTTCATCTGTCCTCCTGTCTGTTTTTCATTCCCCATGTCATACCCAAGTAATCGAGAAGTGCGTTAAAACTGTTACCGAAGCTTCGTCTGAAGTGTGTAACCTTCGCGTGTAGGGTGTTTTAGCTCGAGATGGATTTATCAGAGTAATACTTTTGGATAGGTCAATTATGACCACATTCGAAACAAAATCTGAATATAAACCAAAGAGTTAAATATATATTTTTTTGTCCACCACGAAGTCCATTCGGTGCGATCTGGGATCGAACCAGCGACCCTGCGCATCCGAGGTACACGCTCTACCACTGAGCCCCGCGGCCCTGCTATCTCGATGCTGTATAAGTAAAACGTTCCTCAATGTGAAAAAGTTTCAACCCTGGTAATTATAGCTCCCAGAATTAAGCTGTCTCGTCTAGAAAATGAAAGAAAATAAATAAAAATGAAAAGATAAAGAAGGAAATAATGTCTGTAAGCAAAAATTAGTGGATACTAGTGACATGTTCCAATCTCAGTGTTTAAGCTACGTTTACTACAATATTAGGCCGCAAGGTCTTCATTTACGCTTGAGGCTCCCTCACACCTGTGATTCTCCCATTATATTGATGATCTCGTGAATAATTCCTCCATTAAGGCATTAGCGATAGATTCCATATATGTCTCGTTATCCCTTTGTTTAGTGATTCTCTGTAACAATCGTTCTTCCAAGTGAGAAGTTGGATAAACAAACGGTGGATTATCCGGAAAGCTATGCTTTAAACAACGATAGTGATTTATGATCAAGTATTTTCCAGTAGTTTAATATACAATGTGCTCTTGTATACAAGTCTGTTTGAAATGAATTTACTTCCTGGTTTTAACTGTACATAATTCATCGTTGGAATAAGCAGTAGATGTATCTCAAAATTTGTGATTTTAAGTTATCATAGTACCTTATAAGATTTTAGGACACTACCGTTCGCTCCGCCTTTTAATCAACTTCATATTTCCGAAAGGATGCCATCGACATTTACGATTATTAAGACACTTGCAGCGATCGGTAGATCACGTAAAATGAGATAAAGTGAAGCCACCGTCTCGCATGATTCTTGTTGCGATCGGTAGACCTCGTAAAATTACATAAACTGAAGCTTCTGTCGCCTATGATTCTTGCAGCGATCGGCATATGTCGTAAAATCAGATAAAGTGAAGCCTACGTCCCTATGATTCTTGCAGCGATCGGTAGACCTCGTAAAATCAGATAATGTAAAGCCTCTGTCGAATATGATTCTTACAGATTCTTACACTCATCAGTAGATCTCGTAAAATCAAATAAAGTGAAGCCTCCGTCGTCTATGTTTCTTGCAGCGATCACTAGATCTCCTAAAATTAGATAAAGTGAAGCCTCAGTTGTGTATTATTCTTCTAGTGATCCGTAGATCTCGTAAAAGCAGATAAAGTGAACCGACCGTGACCTATGATCCTTGCAGCAGGTATGTATTTAAAATTATATATATATAGCTATAGATATAAATGTGGATATAGGTATATACACATATCTCCGATTTCTTTATTACAACCCCTGAAGATGAATGCAATGTCTGAATTCGAAATATCAAGGTTCTCACTTAGCTGATGGGTCAAGGACACTTACTAGATAATCTCATAAAGAACATAAATTTAAAATTTGGGCTCGCTGCGTTCAACGGTGTAGCCTATAGGTGAGTGAACATAAATTACATAAGGAAAAACAGCCAAAGAGACATCCAAAAGTCCCTTTTCCGAAACGAAGAAGCGATGAAACATATAAATTCGTAGAAATCTTAAATTCGACTTGTTTTATGATTACCATCTCTCCTGTCGTCTTTCGAAAGTAAACATCTAAACAAATACTTTTGTAGAATATATTAACAGCAGGAAATTTGTCAGTTGGAGAATTACAGTGTTGTTGCTGTGTTAGCAAAGGTTATAAAGATAACTTTAAAAAGAGATATAATGTTTCGATCAGATGAAATCAGAAATATAACTATAAAGGTAATCAAGAAAGTTCTGTCGTTTTTTCACTCACAACCTTTGAACATCGATATGTCACCTATGACGTACCTGGAAGATCAAAAATAGTCCCCATCAGCATCGGCGACATTCTGCCAACGTTGTGGAAGGCCATGGATTCCGTAGTGGTAGAACTTGGTGGGTCGTGAAGCGAAGAAGGTATTAAGTGCATTTTGCGCCTCTACTATGGATTTGAACTGGAGTCCTCTAAGTGATTGTCCAAGGAATGTAACAAGTCATAATTGGACGGAGCAATGTCCGGGGAGTATAGCGGATGCAATAATATTCCCCGTCCAAGGCGTAGAATGGTGTCCCGGGTCATCCTAGCTACGTAGGACCCCTTTGTGATTCCAGAGTTTTGAGTTTTTATGAACACGGTTCAACTGCTGAGAGTACACAGTGGCATTGATACTCTGACCAGCTGGTAGCAGTCTCCGATGCACGATGCCACGAGCAGTCCACTAAATACACAGGAGGACCTTCTTCTGTTGCAGTGCTGCTCTTGGCTGTTTTGAAACCGGTTCATGGGATGCTAACCAATGATGACGGCGCCGTGCAGCTTTCTACTGGACCCACTTCTAATCTCATATCAATATCCTGTCCAGAAATGGCTTCTTCCTCAGACGAAACAGTAAAGAAACACAGGTGTCTGGTCGCGTTACCTTCTGACCCGGAATCAAATCATGTGGGACCCATCGACCCAACTTGTATTGCTTTCCAAGTTGAAGGAGGTACTGCCGAATGGTTTCCTCACTCACACTCAATTGTAGTCCCAATTTCTCACATGTCTGGCCACTGTTCATCTCAATTGCTGCCTGCAGATCTTCATGTTGTACATGTGCTGCTCTTCCAGCACATGGCGCGTCTTAGAGTGTTTCGTCACTGTCCTTAAACTTATTAAACCACCGCTGCACTGTCCTCGTAGTCACAACACCCTCACCAAAGGCCTGGCATATCTTTCGACCCGCTGTAGCGGCGTTTGACCCCAGTGACTACGTGCCGGAAGACGAACACGTGTACAAAATGAAAATTTTCAGGCAACAGGCAACAATTGAGTCGAGCAGTGACCAGGCATGTGAGGAACTGGGACCAAAATTCAGTGCGAGTTGGGAAACAATTCGGCAGCACCTTCAACTTGGGAAGCACTACAAGTTGGGTTGATGAGTCCCACATGATTTGACTCCAGGTCAGAAGGCAACACGACCAGACACCTGTGATTCTTTGCTGTCTGGTCTGAGGAAGGAGTCATTTTAGGACAGGGTGTTGAGATGTGATGAGAAGTGAGTCTTGTACGAAGCTCTACGGAGCCATCTTCATTGGTTATCATCCCATGAACGGTTCCAATACAGACGAAACCAGCACTGCACGAGAAGAAGGTACTCCTGTGTGTTTGGTGGACTGCTTGCGGCGTCGTGCATCGGGAATTGCTACCAACTGGTCAGAGTATCAATACAACTGTGTACTCTCAGACGTTGAGCCGTGTTGAAGAAAAACTCAAAACTATGGAGATAGCACTTCTGAATCGCAATGAGTTCTCCTGTTACGGGACATCGCCAAACTCCACGTGTCTAAGATGACCCGGGACACCATTCTACGCCCTGCATGGGAAACACTATTGTATTTGCCACACTCTCCGGACATTGTACCATTCGATTATCATCTGTTCCCTTCCTTAGACAATCATCCCATTATTCTCTTGTGTAAGGTATGCGAGTGTGCCTATGAGATTTTGCCACATCCTCCGTATTCCCCGGATCTTGAGCCTTGTAATTTTTTTTACTTAATATGAAACAGCTTTTGGTGTCGAGTATTTTGAAGATGACAATAACGTCACTTTAGCGACAGAAGCTTGTATGAATGCCCAATCTACAATTTTACAAAGATTGCATTCGCAAGTGCTTTCAGATGCTGGAAAATGTGAAACTTCGAATGATCAGTATGTAGAAAAAGACAATATTTCCGTCAAGTTTCGACTATTTCCAATTCTCCGAATTAGATGAATATGTGAATCTTTTGAACCTTCTTCGTAGGTGACATGCTTCTTGTACAGTCTTGGTAATATCTTTTGTAAATTTTCTCGAAAATTAGGCATGAGAATTTTTCACATATGACATTTCGTTAAGCTTGGTGAGATATAACGATTGATAGATGTTTCATTATTTAACACTTAGTACGTTTACCGTTATACACTGAATTAGTATCATTGCATTATCCACTTATGCATATACAGTGTTGCCACAGCCCTAGTTCTGGAGTGGGCTGAAAAATAGTACCAAATTGGAACAAAAAGGGCTGAATTCATGATACATGGCTTTATAACATGAAACTAAAAGAGGAAAAGTTCTAGAACACTCCCTTTCCCTCTTCCAGGAGTACTAATCAAGAAACTGCTCTGTTTAAAAATTACCTTTTAAAAATATCCAAATAGGAGGACCCCGAACAATTGTGGAAGTACATGAAACTTTTCTCGCACGTAGGAAGTATGACAGAGGCCGCAAATTAAAAGGGAAAATAGTTATCATCTTGGGTATGTATTGTAAGGAAATCAAACGCACCTCTATTTCAAAGTGACCAACAAACCAAAACGGTATTATGGCTATATATGAAAAAATGTATATGAAACGAGGAACAAATCAATTATCTCCAAGTTCTTGTGTAAACAGTGCGTTATAATAAAATATTAAAATATAAATTATTGCACTTTATTCAGACTTGTTTCACTACCGAGGAAGAATAATAGACTAAGAAGAATAGAAGGTAAATAAATTGACATTTGTAAAAAAAAGTAAAACCGGTCCAGGTCGTAAAACCTTCCCTGAAAGACATCACAACAGGCCCGTATCCAGGAATGTCTAGGGGGGGCTAAATTTTCGCCGGCCTCCCCTAAATTTTCACAGTAGGCTTCCAAATGAACTATAATATGGTTGGGTTGGGCCCCCCTAACTTCGGCCGCCCCTCTACATTTTTGGGCTGGCTATCGGCCTGCATCACAACAGATTATTAATAATTTTAGGTCACAATGGATGCATCCATTTTGCGTCATTTGTTTCCCAGCATAGTTCAAATTACGAATTTTCCACACAGAGTTCGTTGCCTTATGCAGTGCAGCGTCATTGTTTAAGAGTCCAACACACAGTATGAGTAACATGAGAAGTAGGAAAAGAATTAGTGACACTTTTGAAAATGTCACAATATTTGTTACATGGTGCTGAATTGTTAAGAATTGTACCAACTTTTTTCAGAAAAGGGGCTGAAAATGCTAGCGTGGTACCAACGAGCCGATGAATGACAGAAAGAGCTGAATTTGATACCACTGTGCTAAGTGTGGCAACGCTGTTCGATAATAGTACATGCAGAAGTAATCATCGATTTTCATGACCTAAAACCCGAAAATTGTTAAGTCTTGAGAAGATGACGTTTAGTTTGAATAACAAGATTACGTTTGAAGAAATCTTCTGCTATTTTTCTTGGTTAAAGAGAGAAATGTTAGGGAAACGCTTTAGTATAAGTCATCCACAGCTTTTCTCTTTTCAATTGTTTAATGGTTCATTATTTTAACGTAAGCATCTGTGTATTTTAATAACAATGTGTCGGGTATAAAATTAAAATCAACAATCTGAACGGACGTACATCTATTGAAAGAGTTAACTCCTAAATGAGCTAAATTGTAGAGCATAACAAATGTATTGCGATCCATAGATCTCACACGTTAATTTTTGAGAAAATTCAGCAACATTTTAAAACCAAAAATCATTGTTGTACAGGGCGGTCAGAAAGTTCCTGTACACCTGCACTTATTTCATCCCTAATACTTACAGTTATGTATTCAAAACGTCCATATCCGCACCTCCATTATCTTTGCATAGCCTAATATGCCTCCCATGTTTTACTACCTTTGCAGCTGTGGCTTCACAGCCTGAATGCTTCAAGCACACTTGCTCGCCGAGTATCAATGTTGAAGCACCGCTTCTTTCTGACGTTTGATTTGATAATTCTCCACAGGGCATTGTGCGGTGTCGTAATGTCCGGACTTCGAGACTGCCAAAGATAAGGGGTTGGTGAATTTGTGGACTCACTTCCTATCTTAAATATCTTAACATTATACAAACTGAGAAAAATCTGTTATCCGGACAGCGATATGTTGTACAAATATACGGATTCCTTATTTACTACAGAAATCAGTATGAACCATACGTTATCCATATGCTAGATACACACTGCTCTTCTTCCCGCTTAGATGTTACATCATGCCATTGCAGGATGTCTAACATCTGTCTTACGTATGGTACTTGTACTGATTATGGCCCGGGTCCCTAATACGGCCCACAGACAATATCTCTGCAGATTTACGTTGGTGATACTAGATGACAATATAAACTATGTCCTCATAACAAGCGTAAAATATTTGCGCGGCTCAGAGGACGTAGTTTATATTGTCATCTAGTAGCACCAACGTAAACCTGCAGAAATATGGTGGGTGCCCCATATTAGGGACCCGGGCCATAATCGGTACAAGTACCATATATTACCCTATATTATATAGGTCAGCTATGTGTTACATACATACATCTGTATGCGAGATCCTCGCCGCTTATATACAGTCATTTCCTTCTTACGGAAAGTACGTTTATTCGGAAAGTACGTTATATATGTCTATTTAAGAAGTTTTTTTGGGGGGGCGGGGGGTACAAGTGGTCCGAACGCGGTAAACACCCAGCATGGATGCTCCCTTGCGTTAACTCATTAGCCACGACGGAGGTCACTAGCAAAAGAAGAACGCATAGTATATGTAAATAATATAAATCCCAAAATTGCGATTACTTCTTAAATTCTAAGTTTTTATTAACGATAATGTTTTTGTAAAATGATATATACGCACACTCATGTCCAAAATGATTGTCGCATATCTATAACTGTCTTCTTGTAAGAACATAATATGATAATGCTTTTGCAGGGTACTTTTAATACTAATATTATGTGTATGATAGGGGAATGCATATTTATGGTAAATTTCATAGGAAAAGAATTATAAATACGAAAACTAGAATGAGTAAAACAAAATGTTGTTAAATGGACAAGAAAGTTTTATTTTCGTTTTATTGCTTTTATTTATTGCTCCTTTGACATTAAAATTTGGCACATACATGTCTGCTGATTATACACATTCTAACATTATAAGAAATATCGGGCGAATTCGTTATCAAATTATATTCCTACAACAACATATTTATAAACATGCGACAATAATTTTGGGCATGAGTGTACATCAATCAATAGAGGTGACATCTGACTGAACCAGAGGGTAAATGCTCATATGTAATGTTTGAGGAAATCAGGTAAAACAACATTTTTACTGTGCTGAAATATAAATTTCGTTCCAAATTAATATAATTGATCATTTTTCGTATGCTGGATTAGAATATTTTATTAGGATCACACAAGTAGGACCAACAAAATTGGCATGGCAGTACACCCCTCCATAAGTACGTTCGTTACACCTTACATTTGTGCTATAGTGCGCATTATAACTCGTGAACGGACTCATTTTTTTTTTTTTTTAATTTTAGTTTTTGCTTTTTGTGCGAAGGTAGAAGTTACACGTCTCCCCGTTAGATAGCAGCAAACGTCTTCCAGTTGGATGAAATTAACATTTCGACTGCGTGATAATTTCTACCGGCTACTATAGTTTATACAGGGTGTTTCAAAACAACACCGACAACTTTTGGGAGTTGATTCTTGACACCAAGAAAAGACACAAAGTATAGACCAACCTGAGTGCACAAATGCTTCTTTTCGGAGTTATAGGCTGCCGAAAAGATGAAAAAATGAAGTGTAAATGTCTATAGCTCCTAAATTCGTGACCTACCGTAGTCAGGTCAACACTTCATGGATTAGGAATTAGCATGCGCCCTATCCAAATATCCATGTTTCATAATCCTGCAGTACTTTCGCAACAGTTTTTAGAGATAGTTAGAGAGTCCTTCAATTTAAATGCCCGTAGCTAAACTCCCTCTACCTGGTATAAAAATTGTTGCGTGAGTGTCTTAAGATTCTGGAACATGGATTTTTAGATAGGGCATATTAGTTCCTAAGTGAAGTCTTGATCCGACTACGGTAGGTCCCATAGTTCTGGAGCTACGGACTTTTAAGATTCATTTTTTCATGTTTTCGGCAGCCTATAACTCTCCGAAAGGAAGCATTTGTGCACCCAGATTGGTCTATACTTTTTGTCTTATCTTGGTGTCAGGAATCACCTTCCAAATGTTGTTGGTGGTTTTGTTTTGAAACACTCTGTATATTTATATGTTAAAATGTGTAGAAAAAAGTACACAACTATTAAGTAGTAGATTGTTTTTCTTGTTATTTGTTTTCTAACATTGATGTAATACTACTAACAGTGGTTCGAATTGTACTTATAATTAATATTTAATTAGCATATTGTTTTGCTCTGGACGCTGAAATAGAACATACAAACGAAATGTCGAAATTATGCAAAATACCAACGTTTATGTCTGGACAACCACTTGCATTCCGGAGAATGTTACACCGCATGTGGTTACCTTTTGGGAAACATTCTTACTGATACACGACATCCAAAATTAGTAAAACAAGGGTACTGAATCAATATGGAGTGCGACTTGTGCGAGTCTCAACATTCACACAATTCGCTCACTATTTTTTTCTTAACTGGAAGTCAGTTTGTAACACCATATTGCAAGAAGTTTTTTTACTCGCTCTTGTTCGTGGATGTACAGCGCATCGGCTTCCAATAAACCCGTTTTAGCTACATGAAATACAAAACATGTCTAGCTTTGCGGTATGTACCAGGTTATTATTGAGTTGCATTCACATACATCCACACAAACATATACGCGTAGCAGTGATAATAATTGAAACATTTGTATATGAATAGAGATGGAAGCAATATTGTACTTAACATTTGAAATTCTTGATAATACAAAGCCAAAAATTTCATTAACGGTTTTGATTAATGGTTTACACGGGAAATGCAATGAGTCTTTCTGTTCAAAGGAATTAGAAAGAACTAGAAAAGAGAATAATACCGTCTCTAAGTTTGAATCTTAATTGAATGTTCCACTTCATAGGCCGATGGCAGCCGTTTAATATTTTCGTGGATATGATTTTCATCTGCTCATATTGATTCTAGATATTTGAAAGTATCTACTTTGTCGAAAGTTTTATTTGATATTTTAATGCATCCATAATTTTCAGTATCTAGAATAAACACGAAAAATTACAACAAATCGAACCACATGAACTCCAACTATAAATTGTTATATATTTTTTGTGTTTTATTTGTTGTATTTTTTAAAAAAAATAAAATTGTCCCTGTTTCCAATTAAAATTACTCTACATTATTACGTGAAGCCATATATGTGTGTTTGTTATATGCAAATTTTGATTACCACGTATCGTCCGTTTTTCTCCTAAAAATAGTAAAATATTTCTCTTTTTTTTTTTGAAAACTCTGGCAATCCCCTCTGGATGTTCCCTTGGTACATATCACATGGGACCATGGATGTAAAGTTTGTCCCAAAGCCGTATAACTGTCACAACATACAGAGCATACAGACATCATGAAAGTTGTGGAAACATGATAGTGTGTATATGTATTATAATAATAATATACCAATTCAACTTGAAAACTGAACACAAATACCATCTGTTAAATTGTATATATGTTTCTTGGATAACTCTACTGTGAAATTATAACGTAATTGATTTATATTTATCTACTAGTTTTATTAACTTGTCCCATACATACTTTGATTAAGTCCTTACACATACTCTAAAATTTATCTTTATTTTTTTAAAAAGTGAACAAAATAAAACTTAGATGTGTTATAGTCAGTGGCGGATATAACCGGGGGTTGAGGGGCAGTTGTTTAATTGATAGAAATAATTAAAGTTATTATTTATATATTTTTGAAAGTTTACAGTAAGCGTTGCTTTTTATTCTTTGTTGGAAAATTTTTGAAATATTAGATATAGTTTCAGTTTATCTGCTATACAATGTGTAAAACAATATTTTAGGTCCACAATGACGACATCCAACACAGCTATAATATCAATCGGGAGAGAGTGTTAAGTTAAAAAGTTCTGCAGGACCCATGAGAAATTTTAAACTCCTGATATGCCTATCATAGTCTGGGTCTTGGCTCCCCCCCCCAGTTTCTACATTTTAAATCCGCCACTGGTGATACTGTCATTGTCTAACAACTGTATTAAATACGACTACCTCCATTGAAGCACAGTATGTTTTTACTGAAATTCTTTATTGTTGTTAGAATAATTATTAATAACAAGAAGTATCCTCCACTGTAAGTTAAAAATTAGGTTAGATTTGGTTACGTTATGTTACGTCTAAGTACTTGCATAATTCATTTCTCCTGTAAATTTTGTGTGTGTGTGTGTGGTTTTTTTTTACGTGCTTCTGGACCCCTTGTACTAAACATACTCCAAAATGAAATATGCTATACATTTAATTCAAAATAATTTTTACTAATTTTCTTGTGACATTGGGTTTCAACTCTAGCACCGTTTACTTAAGAGACTTTAATATAGTAAACTTATGTATCTAAATTGCAGATATTTACAATGCTCTACATGTGGAAAGGTATGACAGGTATTTTAGAACTTGAAACATAGATAGCAAAAGACAACCACGTCCATTATTACTTATTATTACGTAAGAAGTAACACTACTTTGACTTTACTGTATGTGAATTAATTACATCAAATTGAAGTAAACGCAACAGAGTACTGGAAATAAAATACTATTCAAACGCAATAATGATTTTCTTGCCTTAAGGTTCTTCAACCACTATAACTTGGGAAGTTATTTTATGCTTTTATCTATGTATATTTTAGCAATTGATTCTCTCGACATCCTTCGCAATGACTGACTCAGAAAGACCGTCTTAATTCATGTCATACAGCAAGAATATTGAATTACCTTATAGTACGGAAATAATAACTTCGTTGGCTTCCCGCGAGAAGTTGTAGCGATGTTTATTCGGAGTTGCTAGCTTGGTTACTCGTGGCTCATTGTACGCAGTACACGGTTGAGGTTGAGTGACCTTGTGATGAGTAAATTAGGCAATTCTGAATGGTAGTGATTGGCTATCCTTTTACCACACCCCAGTGACGAGCAGGTACAAGCGCGGGAAGCCAACAGCGTTATATCTTTTGAACTATAATTTTAAATAGAACATTTACACTATAATCACCAGCGTATAGGCCTAAGAGCTTCGTGTGTAGAACGATAAATTTTGAGGACCGAATCATGATTCACGACTGCTTTAATTTTATGACGTTCCCTTTATTATTTAGAGATGTAAACAATGCTAAACGAGGGGCAAGGTAAACATTTTAGGGCATTTTACACGACTTGTTATGCGGGTATCATATTTTAGATATTAGAAGGTTATGCATTTTGATTATCGACAAATGTTGAATAAGTGTATGGAGCTTCTGTGTGCCTAGGGGCGGAAAACATGTAAACACCCTATTGATTATACGCCTAATATAATATGATGCAAAAAGTCTCTGCAAAGTTAGAATCTATTTCTGACAGTTTTATTTCTATTGCGTCGCTTTGTACTTGCGGCATCGAGGTATAAAACCTCGAATTGTGTTGTGAATAATCCTGTATACTGTATTTGTACTTAATAGAATTCTAATTTGATTGCGGTTTTGCAGTATAAAACTTCCTTCAGTTCGTCTTTTTATTCTATCTTTTTTCTTCTTTATTTTTCCAGTTATTTTGACAAATTCTCGCTGTGTTCCGCTGCTCTCCACGTTCGAGATTGTAATCCTAAAGGAGATGGCATATCCAGTATCGACCACCTGTTGGCCAATCCAGTTCTTCGTGCGAGGTGAGTGTTTCCATATCCTGAATAATTTCACTACGTTTGGCTGTTGTGGCGAACATTTATTGAAGATTTTAAGCAAGGTCAAAAGAAGTACTGGATCTAGGTAAGAGGAAAAAGATGGGTAAACTTCATATTCACCAGATAGTGTTGGTAAATAGGGGTTTACCTAGCGTTGTGAGGACAAATGGGGAGGTACTTGAAAGAAAAAAGAGAATTGCGATCTAGAAAGCTAGTATTAACGCCCTTGTGCTGAGAACATATCATCTTTGAGGCCCTTTTTGATTTTGGGGAAGAGCCAAAAATCCGCTGGTGCTTTATCCGGTGAGTAGGGAGGCTGGTAGAGGAGGGGAATGTTCGTTTCTGTAGCCGTTTTGTCATCGTAGAAGATATCCAAACCAACGCGACGGCTGAACTGTGGAACATACCAAGACAGGACTTTCAGCGTTGTTTCCAGCAATAGCAGGAGAGGTCGAAGAAGTGTGTGTGCTCAAGGCCTATTTCGAAGGCGATAAAGTGAATGTGTTTTCAAGAAGCCTATTTTGAAGGCAATTAAATGAATGTGTTTTCAAGAAGCCTATTTTGAAGGCAATTAAGTGAATGTGTTTTCAAGGAGACTATTTTAAAGGCAATTAAGTGAATGTGTTTTCAAGGAGACTATTTTGAAGGCAATTAAGTGAATGTTTTCTCAAGGAGCCTATTTTGAAGGCGATTAAGTGGATATTTTCTCAAGGAGCCTATTTTGAAGATGATTAAGTGAATGTTTTCTCAAGGAGCCTATTTTGAAGACGATTAAGTGAATGTGTACCTATATTGTGATAATAAATAGTTACAACGAGATTCCACGAAATTTTTGACTGCTCCTCGTATTTCTATTTAATTTATACATAGTGTTGAAGCAATAATTAGCAGCACTGAAATTTTGATTCACGACTTAATTTAGAATCCGAGTCACTTGAGCTCTCACCTGAACTCAAACCCGTGTCTGCTGTCCCGAAGACCAGCTATAACCAGGAATGAAATCTGCTTTGAAACTACTGCAAAGATATCATTTCAATAAATATTTGATCTTTCCTGACCCTGAACTACATAATAATAAGCCTTCTCTTTATCTATTCGTTTTCAAAAAAAAAAAAAAAAGTCTGTTAAAACCCTATGCTTTTTTCCGCGTCCGTGATCAAGCATTAATCGGAAAGGATTAGCAATGCATCTTTTGCATTAATAACTGTCTGGCATGTTCATGTGTGGTATCTTAATCATATAGGGAAAATCCGTCTGATAACTAGTGGTTCCATGAATTAGGACACGAACACAGATCCATACATGGTAGTTTTACATATATTGCATACGCAGTTCTCGTAAACATATTCAGGCCCTATTCAAGTAAAATGGAATTCTGGAAGTTAGAACACCAAGTAACGTCGTGTTAAATCACCAGTATACGAGGTATGATCGAAAACTACGGTGACCATTTTATTAGAAACAATGTAACAAGCTTAAATGGAACTGATTTAATCTCCTTCAAAGTATGCCTACTGTTCTTGGCTAGCAATGCACTATCCCAATGTTGAATCTGTGAATAGAAGCATTTCTGGAAGGCTTTTTTCGGAAGGGCGTATAGCTACTCTGTCTTGGCCCTCTTAAGAGGCCTTATCGCCTGCGAAATTAAAACACCGCTAATTTTACATTAATTATGTGATATCTTCAAATAGATAAAAGAAAATCAAAATATGGAACAAGATCGCCCTAGACAATATTATTTTGCATGTGGTATCGTTATCCTGAGTCACCTAGTAGCTTTCCGTTTACAGCCATTTTGAAACGCGAAAATAAAAGTCGATTTTCTAAATGGTTGGAAATCGAATGCAGATCAGTGAGTCGTGACAACGGTATCTCATGTAAAATAATATTGTCTAGAGCGATCTTGTTCCACATTTCGATTACCTTTTATCTATTTGAAGATATCACGTAATTACTGTAAAATTAGAGGTGTTTTAATTTCGCCGTGATAGGGCCTCTTAATGTCAGGAATGTCATCATTTTTTTCCCTTTAAGCACGGTTTTAATTTTTGGGAAGAGCAAGAAGTCACATGGTACAAAATCTGGTTTGGCGGATGTGGATGGACAGCAACACCTTTTCCTGCCAAATGTTAGCGGATCAAAAGAAAAGTGTGGCACGGTGCGTTATCTTGATGAAGAACAAAACCATTTGCACATTTCATCGGCGGTTAAAATGCTCTCACGGACTCATATGAGATGTTTATTTCTTCGGAAAGTTCTCGAATAGTCATTCATCTGTTTGAACTTAACATCTGTGCCAATTTTTGCACGTTTTCATCTGTTTTTGACGTCGAAGGAGGTCTCGATCGTTGCTCGTTTTCAACTGACTACTTCCCGCTTTTAAATCTCTTACACCCAGTGGCGGATCTAGAAAGTAAAAACTGGGGGGGGGCAGCCATGACCCAGACTATGATAGATGTATATATAAATTTTCAAAAATATATAAATAATAGCTTAAATTATTTTGTCATTGAAAAAACTGGGGGCCTAGGTCCCCGGCCCTGGCCTAGATCCGCCACTGCTTACACCACTTTTAAACAGTCTTCAATACCACCGCTCCTTCGCCATACACTGATTTTGACATTTCGTGAACTTCTTTGGTACCTTTTTTGTAGCTTAGAGCAAAACTTAATGTTGGTGCGCGACAGATACTCTTTAACACGTCCTCACTCTTTTGTCTCTGGAAGCCAACTAACATGTCACAACTCGTTCAAACTCGATACTGACTGTAGCAAAGGTTTAGGCTACCGGAAATGAATAAAACATTGATAGATTGCACTGTGCAACTACATTCACCGTACTTTGCGCTCATACCTTGTACTTTAAGGAATTTGGGTTCTATTTCGTTTATGTTATATTTCGTTTATTTGGGTTATATTTCGTTTATGTTATATTTCGTTTATGTTATATTTCGTTTATTTGGGCCCTATTTCGTTTATGTTATATTTTGTTTATTTGGGTCCTATTTCGTTTATGTTATATTTCGTTTATTTGGGTTCTATTTCGTTTATGTTATATTTCGTTTATTTGGGTTCTATTTCGTTTATTTGGGTTCTATTTCGTTTATGTCATTTTTTCCTAATTAATGTTTATAATATTAAAGTTTACGAAAGTATGGTCAAAATTTCATCCAAAGATAGGAGCTATATGAATTGATGTCTCATCAAGCTGAACTAAAGAACATAGTTGAAAGTCAATCCTCATGCGTAGTTTCTAAGGAAATCAAGAGAAACGAATTTGTGTGGCGCTAAAAGAATCGTGACACATCGTTTGCCCTAATCATTTGAAACGGCTACAAGATAAAGGTATTACGTAACAAATTGCACATTTCGGGAAAATTGACTTTCACAATCTTTCATATTTTCCAAATCTCTTTACTGGGGTAAGGACTCACTAAATGATGTGCTATGTAGTATTACTAACATATAATACGTACATAAACAACCATAATTCAACGTTTCGAAAAATGTAACATAACACCTTTATCCTCTAAGTGCTTCAATGATCTAATTTAGTTATGACTGGTAAACGATAACATTTACGTCCGCTACTCTTAGGTGACAATAAGGTTACAGCATGGGAAAACAAAAAATAAAGAAAATGTGCTATCTACCCCACCTGGACAGCAGTCTTCTTTGACTATGCCGTACGGGAACGAACGTAATATACGGAGAGTATATTATCATTGGCCGGTGAACCTTCTCCCAGCCTCTCACCAATCGGAAGAGTATTCAATTTTAACTGAAAATTTACGATTTTTCTGAAGTTAATCAAAAGTAACCTACGTTAAACTCAACTTTATAAGAGCTTATGAATTAAGGCAAAGTATTTCAATAAGCCAAGGGCTTGGAGTTTACATTTAAAGTTGTGAGAGTTACACAAGCATAAGAGAAACTAAAGAAGTGATTAATAGATGGCGTTCTACAATTAGACGTAAGAATTTACGTAAGAATTTAATACTTTCAGTCTCCAACTCATTCCTGTCTGTTCTGAAATTTCGTTGGTCGTGAAACAACGATAATCGTTGATGTTTTGGTGGATTTTTTCAATATTTTCCTCATTTTGAGATTATACAAAATGAAATCTTTAGTTTACGTCCCACGATTATATCTGTTAGGCCAAATTAGACAGTGATTATGAGAGATGAGTGAAATGGTTGAATGAAGAAAGTAGGAGGAAACGGAAGAACCCCGAGAAAACCCACGAACACGGTGTTTGTCTGCCACAAAGTCCACACGGCGCGAGCTTTTGAGATGATGAAGAGCGTCCAGAACGAGGATGATCTTCAACATTAATCTCATCATGTTTCAACCACTCGGACCACTGGAAAACTGTTTCAACCTCTCATCAGACCCGCAACAAGAGGGGGGCTAGGCTTTTCGGGTTGCCTGCCCCCTAAACTTTTCGTGGCCCTCCAGACTTTAACACAAAATGTTATTATTAATACAAATAAACACAATTTAGCCATTTCTAAGAGAATTTTTAATGAGTTGCCCCCCCTAGCATGTTCATAGCGCCCCAAAACTCTGTGGCTGGTTGCGGGCCTGGCTCTCATAACATTCTCCTTGAAAGTCTGTTAAAGCATTTGATAAGTTTCCGTTGCAAGCAAGAAACAGATTTTCTAACGTAGATTTTGTTCCTTTAAATGTCTTATAACAATTTTGCAGACGGCAGATGAAAACAGTTGAGAAAAACAACAGTAACGGCAGATAAAAACAGTTGAGAAAAACAACAGTAACGGCAGATGAAAACAGTTGGGAAAAACAACAGTACAATCAAACATCAACCTTCTCCGCAGGCGCCGCTTGGATAACTGATTTGAGAAGGTTTCTACAAGACCTACCTAGCGGAAAAACTCTTTACTACGCCTAAGAATGGCCGTGGACTTTCAATCCGGTTTTCTTGGGTTCCCCCCTCGTATACACAGTGATTCCAAAGTTTATCTAATTACTTCTAATATTATTGAGATTTTTTAGGTTCACCAAGGCAAGACCACTATATTCTTGCAGACAAAGGAAGGGGCATAACCTTAACGCGGTCGTTTCCCAGTGATCCATAGTTGCTGCATGATATTATTTAAATATCGTATTTACAATAGCGGAATTAGCTTCTCGAGTCTATAAGATTGTTGAAAATGGCCATATTACACAAATGAAACAAATGAAGATATTTCGCATATAAAACGAAAGTACTGCAAATTTTAAGAAAATACAAATATAACTCTTTACGTGCTTTATGTGCCACTTTGAACAAAATAAATTTACCTGATTATTTACATAGTGTAAATTAAACGAAAGAACAATCAATAATCTAATAATGTTATCACACACAATTTCTAATTATGTTAACGAAATGCCACTCGAATTATTTTTACATTTTCCTATCTCTCACTTACAAAACACTATGTTTATAAATCACTTTAATTTGGGTTTATATTTGTTTAATATCAGTTCGACCTATTATTCGAAAAATGTTCCTTTTGGTTAGATTTAATGTGCAAACACAGGTAACACAACCAGTAGCGTCATTTCATATTTGGCTTGGGGGGGGGGAAGACCCCTTGATATCAGTAAAATTTCCCGTTTTTCACTCAGTTACTACTATTCTATTGATAAAATCTATATAAATCTCAAACTCGGGGGGGGGGCAATTGCTCTCCCTACCCCCCTAAATGACGCCCCTGAACACAACAATTCATTCGACTGTTCATATTCAACACGTTTAGAGGTTTAATTTAGATACATTTAGTTGGTTTCTTATTCTTCTTCAGGCTGAAGGTAAGTTGCGCAATTTTTTGTATTCCTACAAGATAGATGTCAGCATCTGTCAGTCATACACTACAAACCCACCTGACCGCCAGAAGGTTGTTACTATGACAACTAAAACTAGCATTACATTGAAACTTCTTTAGACTGGAATTTTTTTTCCCTAAAAATATTAAATAAAATTGCGCCACACCAGTCATGAATAACCAATGTTCTGAGATAAAGTCAATGACTTTATTTTAAAAAAATGAAATGAAATTTTTGAGTTTTACATCCCACAGTTATGCTAAAGGAGACGGTGAAGATGAGAAATGAACAAAATGATGTAATGAATAAAGTGGGAGGAAACGGGAGAATCCCGAGAAAACCCTCGCACACGGTGTTTGTCCACCACAAAGTTCACTTGGCGGGAGTAGGGTTTGAACCCAGGACTCCAAGCACCAGAGGTGAACGCTATACCACTGAGCCACCGCGGCCCACGACTTTATGTTCAGCTCAAAATCTAATGAAAGTTATTTCAATCCGAATAAACCCAGAATACGTATATATGTAATCCATATTTAATAACAGGTAGTGCAATCAATTATCTAATGCAGCGGTTCGTAAACCTTGTAATTTCGAGCACCCTTAAAATATGATGAGAATTTTACCTAACCCCTAAAACATTTCTTTAACAGCAGGCTAAGAATTATATACCTCTATAATCGGAAACACACTTAATTGTTTGCGTACTTCCACAAAACATACAAACACCAAATTTTGCATACTTGTTCGTCATGGGATGTGAGTAATGGGAAAATTCCGATATCACGAAAAAGGCGACATTTTCCATGTAAATGAAGTGTCGAAATGTTTCGTTGTTTTGAAATGCTGGTTTTTAGAGTAGTTCCGCACACCATAGAAACGTCATATTTTGTCAGGCAGTGAAGCTAGGAACATAGTTTATGATAGAAAAAAGAGCATTAAAATTCGTTTTCGTTTCGCGGCGCAAATCGAAAAAATGTGAAATTTGTAATGGCTGTATCTAGGAGGTAGAAATTTCGAGGTGATGTTTATTCTGATGCGTAGTTTGCGAATCCGCCCTTAAACTTGAAAAAAATAGTCATGTTCGGTGTAAGAAAGTGCTAGGAATATTATAAGGGGGCGTCTAATTCTACACAATTTGTAGATATGGTGGAATCACGAAATTGCGTTCAAGTGTGTAGAGTACAGTGCATGTGAGGGGAAAATTCCGACATGTTGGAAAAGCCGTCATCTTCGATTCAAAATGGCGGCTCAAAAATTTGTAACCATGAAAATTGTAAGATGTGCTCTTGGTAGGTAAGCCAGGTTTCGCTATGTTATTAAGGACGTAGTTCAGTTTAAGTGAAGAAACAAATCATTGGAGAAGTCGGCATCTTGAATTCAAAATTGCCATATTTTTGAATTGCCTTCATTTGGCCTCTTATGTGGTATATTAAGAAGGATAGAACAACCAGAATTCAAAGTAGTAAGTTAGCTCCGCGGTAAAGTGTCTGGTTTCTGAGTAGCAGGTCTGAGTTCGAATCCCCGCCCACCTTGTTTTATCTTGCGTTTTCTTTTCTTATCACGTTGCTTTGTTTTATCAAAATAATTTCTGTTGTCATTGCGTGAACAAAATATTTTCGTTATTACAGACATAGACGGAGAGAATATATTTGTACGCTAACTGTTGAGATGGTCTCGAAACTAGGCAGTATGTTCGTGTAAAGTTTCGAGACGATACTGAAGTATTTAAAATCAAACATATGTAGCATTGGAAATGGAGCATCACCAGTGTCTCTATCGGAAGCAATGTTCGGGGGGGGAGTATTACCCCGGGGGCACTGCTGATAACATTCTATTTGTTATTGTATTATATACGTATTATTTTGATCTCGCCAGGGGCGCTCTGAGGAGGCAGTGTTCCCCAAAAAGAGTCTGAAAGAAACAATGGGCATCCTTTTCACGATGTAGTGTCCATACAAGACAACAATACATTTTGTCTCGCGACAACAGTGTCTACTTCAAACCGGAAACGATTGCAAAATATCTCTCTCCCTTTTATGTCCCTCGTTAAGATACCTGCGTATACCAAATTTGGAGTGAATACCACAAATGGAAAGTATAAAATATTAATTTTAAGAAAATACACACACATACAGAGACGTACACAGGGGGTGGTTCCTGGGGGTCCGGACCACCCCCGAAATTCAAACTTTTGTGTAAATGTAGCCTAATTTTTGGGACAAGTTTAGGAATTTCAATATAAAATACACAGATATTGAGTTTGGACCCCTCCCGAAATAAATTCCTGCGTACGCCACTGCACACACACGCTCATACACACACACAAGTGGGCCCCTCTTGAAAATTGTCTCGTCGGCAGCGTACATATTTATAATATATAAGATACGTGGGAAAGTGCCCCTTTCGATTTAATAGTTTTAGTTGCGGGTCCGGTTGGAATGAAATGCCATATATGATAAAGTCAAGCTTATTTTCAATCACCTATGCTATAAAAATAAACTTTCAAAGAAAGAAAAAGTGACAGAAAAACTTGTTGGGATTCGAACGCAGGTCTCCCGCCTAGTAGGCTCATGTCGTTCCCCTACACTACTCAATTCCTTAGATTCTGGACTTCCGACCTACTGCTCACATAGTACTGGTACGTAGCGGGCCCGCTTCTGTGGAATTATATACCTCTATAATCGGAAACACACTTAATTGTTTGCATACTTCCACAAAACATACAAACACCAAATTTTGCATACTTGTTCGTCATGGGATGTGAGTAATGAGAAAATTCCGATATCACGAAAAAGGCGACATTTTCCATGTAAATGAAGTGTCGAAATTTTTCGTCGTTTCGAAATGCTGGTTTTTAGAGTAGTTCCGCATACCATAGAAACGTCATATTTTGTCAGGCACTGAAGCTAGGAACATAGTTTATGATAGAAGAAAGAGCATTAAAATTCGTTTTCGTTTCACGGCGCAAATTGAAAAAATGTGAAATTTGTAATGGCTGTATGTAGGACGTTGAAATTTCGAGGTGATGTTTATTCTGATGCGTAGTTTGCGATTCCGCTTTTAAACTTGAAAAAGATAGTCATGTTCGGTGTAGGAAAGTGCTAGGAATGTTATAAGGGGGCGTCTAATTCTACACAACTTGTAGATATGGTGGAGTCACGAAATTGCGTTCAAGTGTGTAGATTACAGCTCATGTGAGGGGAAAATTCCGACATGTTGGAAAAGTCTTCATCTTCGATTCAAAATGGCGGCTCAAAAATTTGTAACCATGAAAATTGTAAGTTGTGCTCTTGGTAGGTAAGCCAGGTTTCGCTATGTTATTAAGGACGTAGTTCAGTTTAAGTGAAGAAACAAATCATTGGAGAAGTCGCCATCTTGAATGCAAAATTGCCATATTTTTGAATTGCCTTCATTTAGACTCTTATGTGGTATATTGAGGAGAATAAAACAAACAGAATTCAACGTAGTAAGTTAGCTCCGCGGTAAAGTGTCTGCTTTCTGAGTAGCAGGTCTGGGTTCGATTCCCCGCCGAACCTTGTTTTATCTTACGTTTTTTTTCTTATCACGTTGCTTCGTTTTATCAAAATAGTTTCTGTTGGCATTGCGTGAACAAAATATTTTCGTTATTACAGACATAGACGAAAAGAATATATTTATACACTAACTGTTGATATCGTCTCGAAACTAGGCAGTATGTTCGTGTGAAGCTTCGAGACGATACTCAACTATTTAGAAAGAAACATACGTAGCTTTAGAGGTGGGGCAACACCAGTGTTTCTCTCAGAAACAATGTTCCTGAGGATCACAGTTAGTATTCCCAGGGGCACTGCTCATAGTATTCTATTTATTATTCTATTATACACGTATTATTTGGTCTCCTGTGGGGGCACTTTAAGAGCCCCAAGGAGGCAGTGTACCCCCAAAAAACATTTTGGAAAAAAACATTGAGCATCATTTCCACGATATAGTATACAGACGAGACTAAAATACATTTTGTCTCGCGAGGATAGTTTGTGCTTCGAACCGGAAATAATTGCAAACAATCTCCCTTTTTATACTGGTCGTTTAGATAGATGCGTATACCAAGTTTGAAGTCTATACCACAACTGAAAAAGTATAAGATTATAACTTTTAAGGAGATACACACACACAAAGACACACACAGACACACACACACACACACACATATATAAATATATATGTATACGCACATTTTGACAATTTTCTCATTGGCAGCGTATATAGTTATAATATACGGGATACATGGAAAAGTGCCTCTTTCGGTTCAGTAGTTTGTTTACAGGACCGGTTGGAGTGATATGCGTTTTATAATAGACTCAACCTTATAGGCAAACAATATATGCTATAAAAATAAACTTTCAAAGAAAGAAAAAAGTGAGAAAAACATTCCTAGGAATCGAACCCAGATCTCCTGGCCAGTAGGCTCACGTCAATCCCCTACACTACCGATTTCCTTAGATTTTCGACTTCGTTCTTACTGCTCACATAGTACTGGTACGTTGCGGCCGGCACCTGTGGGGAATTATATACCTCTATAATCGGAAACACACTTAATTGTTTGCATACTTCCACAAAACATACAAACACCAAATTTTGCATACTTGTTCGTCATGGGATGTGAGTAATGAGAAAATTCCGATATCACGAAAAAGGCGACATTTTCCATGTAAATGAAGTGTCGAAATTTTTCGTCGTTTCGAAATGCTGGTTTTTAGAGTAGTTCCGCACACCATAGAAACGTCATATTTTGTCAGGCACTGAAGCTAGGAACATAGTTTATGATAGAAGAAAGAGCATTAAAATTCGTTTTCGTTTCACGGCGCAAATTGAAAAAATGTGAAATTTGTAATGGCTGTATGTAGGACGTTGAAATTTCGAGGTGATGTTTATTCTGATGCGTAGTTTGCGATTCCGCTTTTAAACTTGAAAAAGATAGTCATGTTCGGTGTAGGAAAGTGCTAGGAATGTTATAAGGGGGCGTCTAATTCTACACAACTTGTAGATATGGTGGAGTCACGAAATTGCGTTCAAGTGTGTAGATTACAGCGCATGTGAGGGGAAAATTCCGACATGTTGGAAAAGTCTTCATCTTCGATTCAAAATGGCGGCTCAAAAATTTGTAACCATAAAAATTGTAAGTTGTGCTCTTGGTAGGTAAGCCAGGTTTCGCTATGTTATTAAGGACGTAGTTCAGTTTAAGTGAAGAAACAAATCATTGGAGAAGTCGCCATCTTGAATGCAAAATTGCCATATTTTTGAATTGCCTTCATTTAGACTCTTATGTGGTATATTGAGGAGAATAAAACAAACAGAATTCAACGTAGTAAGTTAGCTCCGCGGTAAAGTGTCTGCTTTCTGAGTAGCAGGTCTGGGTTCGATTCCCCGCCGAACCTTGTTTTATCTTACGTTTTTTTTCTTATCACGTTGCTTCGTTTTATCAAAATAGTTTCTGTTGGCATTGCGTGAACAAAATATTTTCGTTATTACAGACATAGACGAAAAGAATATATTTATACACTAACTGTTGATATCGTCTCGAAACTAGGCAGTATGTTCGTGTGAAGCTTCGAGACGATACTCAACTATTTAGAAAGAAACATACGTAGCTTTAGAGGTGGGGCAACACTAGTGTTTCTCTCAGAAACAATGTTCCTGAGGATCACAGTTAGTATTCCCAGGGGCACTGCTCATAGTATTCTATTTATTATTCTATTATACACGTATTATTTGGTCTCCTGTGGGGGCACTTTAAGAGCCCCAAGGAGGCAGTGTACCCCCAAAAAACATTTTGGAAAAAAACATTGAGCATCATTTCCACGATATAGTATACAGACGAGACTAAAATACATTTTGTCTCGCGAGGATAGTTTGTGCTTCGAACCGGAAATAATTGCAAACAATCTCCCTTTTTAAATGGTCGTTTAGATAGATGCGTATACCAAGTTTGAAGTCTATACCACAACTGAAAAAGTATAAGATTATAACTTTTAAGGAGATACACACACACAAAGACACACACAGACACACACACACACACACACACACACATATATATATATATGTATACGCACATTTTGACAATTTTCTCATTGGCAGCGTATATAGTTATAATATACGGGATACATGGAAAAGTGCCTCTTTCTGTTCAGTAGTTTGTTTACAGGACCGGTTGGAGTGAAATGCGTTTTATAATAGACTCAACCTTATAGGCAAACAATATATGCTATAAAAATAAACTTTCAAAGAAAGAAAAAAGTGAGAAAAAGATTCCTAGGAATCGAACCCAGATCTCCTGGCCAGTAGGCTCACGTCAATCCCCTACACTACCGATTTCCTTAGATTTTCGACTTCGTTCTTACTGCTCACATAGTACTGGTACGTTGCGGCCGGCACCTGTGGGGAATTATATACCTCTATAATCGGAAACACACTTAATTGTTTGCATACTTCCACAAAACATACAAACACCAAATTTTGCATACTTGTTCGTCATGGGATGTGAGTAATGAGAAAATTCCGATATCACGAAAAAGGCGACATTTTCCATGTAAATGAAGTGTCGATATTTTTCGTCGTTTCGAAATGCTGGTTTTTAGAGTAGTTCCGCACACCATAGAAACGTCATATTTTGTCAGGCACTGAAGCTAGGAACATAGTTTATGATAGAAGAAAGAGCATTAAAATTCGTTTTCGTTTCACGGCGCAAATTGAAAAAATGTGAAATTTGTAATGGCTGTATGTAGGACGTTGAAATTTCGAGGTGATGTTTATTCTGATGCGTAGTTTGCGATTCCGCTTTTAAACTTGAAAAAGATAGTCATGTTCGGTGTAGGAAAGTGCTAGGAATGTTATAAGAGTGCGTCTAATTCTACACAACTTGTAGATATGGTGGAGTCACGAAATTGCGTTCAAGTGTGTAGATTACAGCGCATGTGAGGGGAAAATTCCGACATGTTGGAAAAGTCTTCATCTTCGATTCAAAATGGCGGCTCAAAAATTTGTAACCATGAAAATTGTAAGTTGTGCTCTTGGTAGGTAAGCCAGGTTTCGCTATGTTATTAAGGACGTAGTTCAGTTTAAGTGAAGAAACAAATCATTGGAGAAGTCGCCATCTTGAATGCAAAATTGCCATATTTTTGAATTTCCTTCATTTAGACTCTTATGTGGTATATTGAGGAGAATAAAACAAACAGAATTCAACGTAGTAAGTTAGCTCCGCGGTAAAGTGTCTGCTTTCTGAGTAGCAGGTCTGGGTTCGATTCCCCGCCGAACTTTGTTTTATCTTACGTTTTTTTTCTTATCACGTTGCTTCGTTTTATCAAAATAGTTTCTGTTGGCATTGCGTGAACAAAATATTTTCGTTATTACAGACATAGACGAAAAGAATATATTTATACACTAACTGTTGATATCGTCTCGAAACTAGGCAGTATGTTCGTGTGAAGCTTCGAGACGATACTCAACTATTTAGAAAGAAACATACGTAGCTTTAGAGGTGGGGCAACACCAGTGTTTCTTTCAGAAACAATGTTCCTGAGGATCACAGTTAGTATTCCCAGGGGCACTGCTCATAGTATTCTATTTATTATTCTATTATACACGTATTATTTGGTCTCCTGTGGGGGCACTTTAAGAGCCCCAAGGAGGCAGTGTACCCCCAAAAAACATTTTGGAAAAAAACATTGAGCACCATTTCCACGATATAGTATACAGACGAGACTAAAATACATTTTGTCTCGCGAGGATAGTTTGTGCTTCGAACCGGAAATAATTGCAAACAATCTCCCTTTTTATACTGGTCGTTTAGATAGATGCGTATACCAAGTTTGAAGTCTATACCACAACTGAAAAAGTATAAGATTATAACTTTTAAGGAGATACACACACACAAAGACACACACAGACACACACACACACACACACACATATATATATATATATGTATACGCACATTTTGACAATTTTCTCATTGGCAGCGTATATAGTTATAATATACGGGATACATGGAAAAGTGCCTCTTTCGGTTCAGTAGTTTGTTTACAGGACCGGTTGGAGTGAAATGCGTTTTATAATAGACTCAACCTTATAGGCAAACAATATATGCTATAAAAATAAACTTTCAAAGAAAGAAAAAAGTGAGAAAAACATTCCTAGGAATCGAACCCAGATCTCCTGGCCAGTAGGCTCACGTCAATCCCCTACACTACCGATTTCCTTAGATTTTCGACTTCGTTCTTACTGCTCACATAGTACTGGTACGTTGCGGCCGGCACCTGTGGGGAATTATATACCTCTATAATCGGAAACACACTTAATTGTTTGCATACTTCCACAAAACATACAAACACCAAATTTTGCATACTTGTTCGTCATGGGATGTGAGTAATGAGAAAATTCCGATATCACGAAAAAGGCGACATTTTCCATGTACATGAAGTGTCGAAATTTTTCGTCGTTTCGAAATGCTGGTTTTTAGAGTAGTTCCGCACACCATAGAAACGTCATATTTTGTCAGGCACTGAAGCTAGGAACATAGTTTATGATAGAAGAAAGAGCATTAAAATTCGTTTTCGTTTCACGGCGCAAATTGAAAAAATGTGAAATTTGTAATGGCTGTATGTAGGACGTTGAAATTTCGAGGTGATGTTTATTCTGATGCGTAGTTTGCGATTCCGCTTTTAAACTTGAAAAAGATAGTCATGTTCGGTGTAGGAAAGAGCTAGGAATGTTATAAGGGGGCGTCTAATTCTACACAACTTGTAGATATGGTGGAGTCACGAAATTGCGTTCAAGTGTGTAGATTACAGCGCATGTGAGGGGAAAATTCCGACATGTTGGAAAAGTCTTCATCTTCGATTCAAAATGGCGGATCAAAAATTTGTAACCATGAAAATTGTAAGTTGTGCTCTTGGTAGGTAAGCCAGGTTTCGCTATGTTATTAAGGACGTAGTTCAGTTTAAGTGAAGAAACAAATCATTGGAGAAGTCGCCATCTTGAATGCAAAATTGCCATATTTTTGAATTGCCTTCATTTAGACTCTTATGTGGTATATTGAGGAGAATAAAACAAACAGAATTTAACGTAGTAAGTTAGCTCTGCGGTAAAGTGTCTGCTTTCTGAGTAGCAGGTCTGGGTTCGATTCCCCGCCGAACCTTGTTTTATCTTACGTTTTTTTTCTTATCACGTTGCTTCGTTTTATCAAAATAGTTTCTGTTGGCATTGCGTGAACAAAATATTTTCGTTATTACAGACATAGACGAAAAGAATATATTTATACACTAACTGTTGATATCGTCTCGAAACTAGGCAGTATGTTCGTGTGAAGCTTCGAGACGATACTCAACTATTTAGAAAGAAACATACGTAGCTTTAGAGGTGGGGCAACACCAGTGTTTCTTTCAGAAACAATGTTCCTGAGGATCACAGTTAGTATTCCCAGGGGCACTGCTCATAGTATTCTATTTATTATTCTATTATACACGTATTATTTGGTCTCCTGTGGGGGCACTTTAAGAGCCCCAAGGAGGCAGTGTACCCCCAAAAAACATTTTGGAAAAAAACATTGAGCATCATTTCCACGATATAGTATACAGACGAGACTAAAATACATTTTGTCTCGCGAGGATAGTTTGTGCTTCGAACCGGAAATAATTGCAAACAATCTCCCTTTTTATACTGGTCGTTTAGATAGATGCGTATACCAAGTTTGAAGTCTATACCACAACTGAAAAATTATAAGATTATAACTTTTAAGGAGATACACACACACAAAGACACACACAGACACACACACACACACATATATATATATGTATACGCACATTTTGACAATTTTCTCATTGGCAGCGTATATAGTTATAATATACGGGATACATGGAAAAGTGCCTCTTTTGGTTCAGTAGTTTGTTTACAGGACCGTTTGGAGTGAAATGCGTTTTATAATAGACTCAACCTTATAGGCAAACAATATATGCTATAAAAATAAACTTTCAAAGAAAGAAAAAGTGAGAAAAAGATTCTTAGGAATCGAACCCAGATCTCCTGGCCAGTAGGCTCACGTCAATCCCCTACACTACCGATTTCCTTGGATTTTTGACTTCGTTCTTACTGCTCACATAGTACTGGTACGTTGCGGCCGGCACCTGTGGGGAATTATATACCTCTATAATCGGAAACACACTTAATTGTTTGCATACTTCCACAAAACATACAAACACCAAATTTTGCATACTTGTTCGTCATGGGATGTGAGTAATGAGAAAATTCCGATATCACGAAAAAGGCGACATTTTCCATGTACATGAAGTGTCGAAATTTTTCGTCGTTTCGAAATGCTGGTTTTTAGAGTAGTTCCGCACACCATAGAAACGTCATATTTTGTCAGGCACTGAAGCTAGGAACATAGTTTATGATAGAAGAAAGAGCATTAAAATTCGTTTTCGTTTCACGGCGCAAATTGAAAAAATGTGAAATTTGTAATGGCTGTATGTAGGACGTTGAAATTTCGAGGTGATGTTTATTCTGATGCGTAGTTTGCGATTCCGCTTTTAAACTTGAAAAAGATAGTCATGTTCGGTGTAGGAAAGAGCTAGGAATGTTATAAGGGGGCGTCTAATTCTACACAACTTGTAGATATGGTGGAGTCACGAAATTGCGTTCAAGTGTGTAGATTACAGCGCATGTGAGGGGAAAATTCCGACATGTTGGAAAAGTCTTCATCTTCGATTCAAAATGGCGGATCAAAAATTTGTAACCATGAAAATTGTAAGTTGTGCTCTTGGTAGGTAAGCCAGGTTTCGCTATGTTATTAAGGACGTAGTTCAGTTTAAGTGAAGAAACAAATCATTGGAGAAGTCGCCATCTTGAATGCAAAATTGCCATATTTTTGAATTGCCTTCATTTAGACTCTTATGTGGTATATTGAGGAGAATAAAACAAACAGAATTTAACGTAGTAAGTTAGCTCTGCGGTAAAGTGTCTGCTTTCTGAGTAGCAGGTCTGGGTTCGATTCCCCGCCGAACCTTGTTTTATCTTACGTTTTTTTTCTTATCACGTTGCTTCGTTTTATCAAAATAGTTTCTGTTGGCATTGCGTGAACAAAATATTTTCGTTATTACAGACATAGACGAAAAGAATATATTTATACACTAACTGTTGATATCGTCTCGAAACTAGGCAGTATGTTCGTGTGAAGCTTCGAGACGATACTCAACTATTTAGAAAGAAACATACGTAGCTTTAGAGGTGGGGCAACACCAGTGTTTCTTTCAGAAACAATGTTCCTGAGGATCACAGTTAGTATTCCCAGGGGCACTGCTCATAGTATTCTATTTATTATTCTATTATACACGTATTATTTGGTCTCCTGTGGGGGCACTTTAAGAGCCCCAAGGAGGCAGTGTACCCCCAAAAACATTTTGGAAAAAAACATTGAGCATCATTTCCACGATATAGTATACAGACGAGACTAAAATACATTTTGTCTCGCGAGGATAGTTTGTGCTTCGAACCGGAAATAATTGCAAACAATCTCCCTTTTTATACTGGTCGTTTAGATAGATGCGTATACCAAGTTTGAAGTCTTATACCACAACTGAAAAATTATAAGATTATAACTTTTAAGGAGATACACACACACAAAGACACACACAGACACACACACACACACATATATATATATGTATACGCACATTTTGACAATTTTCTCATTGGCAGCGTATATAGTTATAATATACGGGATACATGGAAAAGTGCCTCTTTGGTTCAGTAGTTTGTTTACAGGACCGTTTGGAGTGAAATGCGTTTTATAATAGACTCAACCTTATAGGCAAACAATATATGCTATAAAAATAAACTTTCAAGAAAGAAAAAGTGAGAAAAAGATTCTTAGGAATCGAACCCAGATCTCCTGGCCAGTAGGCTCACGTCAATCCCCTACACTACCGATTTCCTTGGATTTTTGACTTCGTTCTTACTGCTCACATAGTACTGGTACGTTGCGGCCGGCACCTGTGGGGGAATTATATACCTCTATAATCGGAAACACACTTAATTGTTTGCATACTTCCACAAAACATACAAACACCAAATTTTGCATACTTGTTCGTCATGGGATGTGAGTAATGAGAAAATTCCGATATCACGAAAAAGGCGACATTTTCCATGTAAATGAAGTGTCGAAATTTTCGTCGTTTCGAAATGCTGGTTTTTAGAGTAGTTCCGCACACCATAGAAACGTCATATTTTGTCAGGCACTGAAGCTAGGAACATAGTTTATGATAGAAGAAAGAGCATTAAAATTCGTTTTCGTTTCACGGCGCAAATTGAAAAAATGTGAAATTTGTAATGGCTGTATGTAGGACGTTGAAATTTCGAGGTGATGTTTATTCTGATGCGTAGTTTGCGATTCCGCTTTTAAACTTGAAAAAGATAGTCATGTTCGGTGTAGGAAAGTGCTAGGAATGTTATAAGGGGGCGTCTAATTCTACACAACTTGTAGATATGGTGGAGTCACGAAATTGCGTTCAAGTGTGTAGATTACAGCGCATGTGAGGGAAAAATTCCGACATGTTGGAAAGTCTTCATCTTCGATTCAAAATGGCGGCTCAAAATTGTAACCATGAAAATTGTAAGTTGTGCTCTTGGTAGGTAAGCCAGGTTTCGCTATGTTATTAAGGACGTAGTTCAGTTTAAGTGAAGAAACAAATCATTGGAGAAGTCGCCATCTTGAATGCAAAATTGCCATATTTTTGAATTGCCTTCATTTAGACTCTTATGTGGTATATTGAGGAGAATAAAACAAACAGAATTCAAAGTAGTAAGTTAGCTCCGCGGTAAAGTGTCTGCTTTCTGAGTAGCAGGTCTGGGTTCGATTCCCCGCCGAACCTTGTTTTATCTTACGTTTTTTTTCTTATCACGTTGCTTCGTTTTATCAAAATAGTTTCTGTTGGCATTGCGTGAACAAAATATTTTCGTTATTACAGACATAGACGAAAAGAATATATTTATACACTAACTGTTGATATCGTCTCGAAACTAGGCAGTATGTTCGTGTGAAGCTTCGAGACGATACTCAACTATTTAGAAAGAAACATACGTAGCTTTAGAGGTGGGGCAACACCAGTGTTTCTTTCAGAAACAATGTTCCTGAGGATCACAGTTAGTATTCCCAGGGCACTGCTCATAGTATTCTATTTATTATTCTATTATACACGTATTATTTGGTCTCCTGTGGGGGCACTTTAAGAGCCCCAAGGAGGCAGTGTACCCCCAAAAAACATTTTGGAAAAAAACATTGAGCACCATTTCCACGATATAGTATACAGACGAGACTAAAATACATTTTGTCTCGCGAGGATAGTTTGTGCTTCGAACCGGAAATAATTGCAAACAATCTCCCTTTTTATACTGGTCGTTTAGATAGATGAGTATACCAAGTTTGAAGTCTATACCAACTGAAAATGTATAAGATTATAACTTTTAAGGAGATACACACACACAAAGACACACACAGACACACACACACACACACACATATATATATATATATATGTATACGCACATTTTGACAATTTTCTCATTGGCAGCGTATATAGTTATAATATACGGGATACATGGAAAAGTGCCTCTTTCGGTTCAGTAGTTTGTTTACAGGACCGGTTGGAGTGAAATGCGTTTTATAATAGACTCAACCTTATAGGCAAACAATATATGCTATAAAAATAAACTTTCAAAGAAAGAAAAAAGTGAGAAAAAAATTCCTAGGAATCGAACCCAGATCTCCTGGCCAGTAAGCTCACGTCAATCCCCTACACTACCGATTTCCTTAGATTTTCGACTTCGTTCTTACTGCTCACATAGTACTGGTACGTTGCGGCCGGCACCTGTGGGGAATTATATACCTCTATAATCGGAAACACACTTAATTGTTTGCATACTTCCACAAAACATACAAACACCAAATTTTGCATACTTGTTCGTCATGGGATGTGAGTAATGAGAAAATTCCGATATCACGAAAAAGGCGACATTTTCCATGTAAATGAAGTGTCGAAATTTTTCGTCGTTTCGAAATGCTGGTTTTTAGAGTAGTTCCGCACACCATAGAAACGTCATATTTTGTCAGGCACTGAAGCTAGGAACATAGTTTATGATAGAAGAAAGAGCATTAAAATTCGTTTTCGTTTCACGGCGCAAATTGAAAAAATGTGAAATTTGTAATGGCTGTATGTAGGACGTTGAAATTTCGAGGTGATGTTTATTCTGATGCGTAGCTTGCGATTCCGCTTTTAAACTTGAAAAAGATAGTCATGTTCGGTGTAGGAAAGTGCTAGGAATGTTATAAGGGGGCGTCTAATTCTACACAACTTGTAGATATGGTGGAGTCACGAAATTGCGTTCAAGTGTGTAGATTACAGCGCATGTGAGGGGAAAATTCCGACATGTTGGAAAAGTCTTCATCTTCGATTCAAAATGGCGGCTCAAAAATTTGTAACCATGAAAATTGTAAGTTGTGCTCTTGGTAGGTAAGCCAGGTTTCGCTATGTTATTAAGGACGTAGTTCAGTTTAAGTGAAGAAACAAATCATTGGAGAAGTCGCCATCTTGAATGCAAAATTGCCATATTTTTGAATTGCCTTCATTTAGACTCTTATGTGGTATATTGAGGAGAATAAAACAAACAGAATTCAAAGTAGTAAGTTAGCTCCGCGGTAAAGTGTCTGCTTTCTGAGTAGCAGGTCTGGGTTCGATTCCCCGCCGAACCTTGTTTTATCTTACGTTTTTTTTCTTATCACGTTGCTTCGTTTTATCAAAATAGTTTCTGTTGGCATTGCGTGAACAAAATATTTTCGTTATTACAGACATAGACGAAAAGAATATATTTATACACTAACTGTTGATATCGTCTCGAAACTAGGCAGTATGTTCGTGTGAAGCTTCGAGACGATACTCAACTATTTAGAAAGAAACATACGTAGCTTTAGAGGTGGGGCAACACCAGTGTTTCTTTCAGAAACAATGTTCCTGAGGATCACAGTTAGTATTCCCAGGGGCACTGCTCATAGTATTCTATTTATTATTCTATTATACACGTATTATTTGGTCTCCTGTGGGGGCACTTTAAGAGCCCCAAGGAGGCAGTGTACCCCCAAAAAACATTTTGGAAAAAAACATTGAGCATCATTTCCACGATATAGTATACAGACAAGACAAAAATACATTTTGTCTCGCGAGGGTAGTGTGTGCTTCGAACCGGAAATAATTGCAAACAATCTCCCTTTTTATACTGGTCGTTTAGATAGATGCGTATACCAAGTTTGAAGTCTATACCACAACTGAAAAAGTATAAGATTATAACTTTTAAGGAGATACACACACACAAAGACACACACAGACACACACACACACACACATATATATATATATATATATATATATATATATATATATATGTATACGCACATTTTGACAATTTTCTCATTGGCAGCGTATATAGTTATAATATACGGGATACATGGAAAAGTGCCTCTTTCGGTTCAGTAGTTTGTTTACAGGACCGGTTGGAGTGAAATGCGTTTTATAATAGACTCAACCTTATAGGCAAACAATATATGCTATAAAAATAAACTTTCAAAGAAAGAAAAAGTGAGAAAAAGATTCTTAGGAATCGAACCCAGATCTCCTGGCCAGTAGGCTCACGTCAATCCCCTAAACTACCGATTTCCTTAGATTTTCGACTTCGTTCTTACTGCTCACATAGTACTGGTACGTTGCGGCCGGCACCTGTGGGGAATTATATACCTCTATAATCGGAAACACACTTAATTGTTTGCATACTTCCACAAAACATACAAACACCAAATTTTGCATACTTGTTCGTCATGGGATGTGAGTAATGAGAAAATTCCGATATCACGAAAAAGGCGACATTTTCCATGTAAATGAAGTGTCGAAATTTTTCGTCGTTTCAAAATGCTGGTTTTTAGAGTAGTTCCGCACACCATAGAAACGTCATATTTTGTCAGGCACTGAAGCTAGGAACATAGTTTATGATAGAAGAAAGAGCATTAAAATTCGTTTTCGTTTCACGGCGCAAATTGAAAAAATGTGAAATTTGTAATGGCTGTATGTAGGACGTTGAAATTTCGAGGTGATGTTTATTCTGATGCGTAGTTTGCGATTCCGCTTTTAAACTTGAAAAAGATAGTCATGTTCGGTGTAGGAAAGTGCTAGGAATGTTATAAGGGGGCGTCTAATTCTACACAACTTGTAGATATGGTGGAGTCACGAAATTGCGTTCAAGTGTGTAGATTACAGCGCATGTGAGGGGAAAATTCCGACATGTTGGAAAAATCTTCATCTTCGATTCAAAATGGCGGCTCAAAAATTTGTAACCATGAAAATTGTAAGTTGTGCTCTTGGTAGGTAAGCCAGGTTTCGCTATGTTATTAAGGACGTAGTTCAGTTTAAGTGAAGAAACAAATCATTGGAGAAGTCGCCATCTTGAATGCAAAATTGCCATATTTTTGAATTGCCTTCATTTAGACTCTTATGTGGTATATTGAGGAGAATAAAACAAACAGAATTAAAAGTAGTAAGTTAGCTCCGCGGTAAAGTGTCTGCTTTCTGAGTAGCAGGTCTGGGTTCGATTCCCCGCCGAACCTTGTTTTATCTTACGTTTTTTTTCTTATCACGTTGCTTCGTTTTATCAAAATAGTTTCTGTTGGCATTGCGTGAACAAAATATTTTCGTTATTACAGACATAGACGAAAAGAATATATTTATACACTAACTGTTGATATCGTCTCGAAACTAGGCAGTATGTTCGTGTGAAGCTTCGAGACGATACTCAACTATTTAGAAAGAAACATACGTAGCTTTAGAGGTGGGGCAACACCAGTGTTTCTTTCAGAAACAATGTTCCTGAGGATCACAGTTAGTATTCCCAGGGGCACTGCTCATAGTATTCTATTTATTATTCTATTATACACGTATTATTTGGTCTCCTGTGGGGGCACTTTAAGAGCCCCAAGGAGGCAGTGTACCCCCAAAAAACATTTTGGAAAAAAACATTGAGCATCATTTCCACGATATAGTATACAGACGAGACTAAAATACATTTTGTCTCGCGAGGATAGTTTGTGCTTCGAACCGGAAATAATTGCAAACAATCTCCCTTTTTATACTGGTCGTTTAGATAGATGCGTATACCAAGTTTGAAGTCTATACCACAACTGAAAAAGTATAAGATTATAACTTTTAAGGAGATACACACACACAAAGACACACACAGACACACACACACACACACACACATATATATATATATATATATATATATATATATATATATATATATATCTATACGCACATTTTGACAATTTTCTCATTGGCAGCGTATATAGTTATAATATACGGGATACATGGAAAAGTGCCTCTTTCGGTTCAGTAGTTTGTTTACAGGACCGGTTGGAGTGAAATGCGTTTTATAATAGACTCAACCTTATAGGCAAACAATATATGCTATAAAAATAAACTTTCAAAGAAAGAAAAAAGTGAGAAAAAGATTCCTAGGAATCGAACCCAGATCTCCTGGCCAGTAGGCTCACGTCAATCCCCTACACTACCGATTTCCTTAGATTTTCGACTTCGTTCTTACTGCTCACATAGTACTGGTACGTTGCGGCCGGCACCTGTGGGGAATTATATACCTCTATAATCGGAAACACACTTAATTGTTTGCATACTTCCACAAAACATACAAACACCAAATTTTGCATACTTGTTCGTCATGGGATGTGAGTAATGAGAAAATTCCGATATCACGAAAAAGGCGACATTTTCCATGTAAATGAAGTGTCGAAATTTTTCGTCGTTTCGAAATGCTGGTTTTTAGAGTAGTTCCGCACACCATAGAAACGTCATATTTTGTCAGGCACTGAAGCTAGGAACATAGTTTATGATAGAAGAAAGAGCATTAAAATTCGTTTTCGTTTCACGGCGCAAATTGAAAAAATGTGAAATTTGTAATGGCTGTATGTAGGACGTTGAAATTTCGAGGTGATGTTTATTCTGATGCGTAGTTTGCGATTCCGCTTTTAAACTTGAAAAAGATAGTCATGTTCGGTGTAGGAAAGTGCTAGGAATGTTATAAGGGGGCGTCTAATTCTACACAACTTGTAGATATGGTGGAGTCACGAAATTGCGTTCAAGTGTGTAGATTACAGCGCATGTGAGGGGAAAATTCCGACATGTTGGAAAAGTCTTCATCTTCGATTCAAAATGGCGGCTCAAAAATTTGTAACCATGAAAATTGTAAGTTGTGCTCTTGGTAGGTAAGCCAGGTTTCGCTATGTTATTAAGGACGTAGTTCAGTTTAAGTGAAGAAACAAATCATTGGAGAAGTCGCCATCTTGAATGCAAAATTGCCATATTTTTGAATTGCCTTCATTTAGACTCTTATGTGGTATATTGAGGAGAATAAAGCAAACAGAATTCAACGTTGTAAGTTAGCTCCGCGGTAAAGTGTCTGCTTTCTGAGTAGCAGGTCTGGGTTCGATTCCCCGCCGAACCTTGTTTTATCTTACGTTTTTTTTCTTATCACGTTCCTTCGTTTTATCAAAATAGTTTCTGTTGGCATTGCGTGAACAAAATATTTTCGTTATTACAGACATAGACGAAAAGAATATATTTATACACTAACTGTTGATATCGTCTCGAAACTAGGCAGTATGTTCGTGTGAAGCTTCGAGACGATACTCAACTATTTAGAAAGAAACATACGTAGCTTTAGAGGTGGGGCAACACCAGTGTTTCTCTCAGAAACAATGTTCCTGAGGATCACAGTTAGTATTCCCAGGGGCACTGCTCATAGTATTCTATTTATTATTCTATTATACACGTATTTTTTGGTCTCCTGTGGGTTCACTTTAAGAGCCCCAAGGAGGCAGTGTACCCCCAAAAAACATTTTGGAAAAAAACATTGAGCATCATTTCCACGATATAGTATACAGACGAGACTAAAATACATTTTGTCTCGCGAGGATAGTTTGTGCTTCGAACCGGAAATAATTGCAAACAATCTCCCTTTTTATACTGGTCGTTTAGATAGATGCGTATACCAAGTTTGAAGTCTATACCACAACTGAAAAAGTATAAGATTATAACTTTTAAGGAGATACACACACACAAAGACACACACAGACACACACACACACACACACATATATATATATATATATATATATATGTATACGCACATTTTGACAATTTTCTCATTGGCAGCGTATATAGTTATAATATACGTGATACATGGAAAAGTGCCTCTTTCGGTTCAGTAGTTTGTTTACAGGACCGGTTGGAGTGAAATGCGTTTTATAATAGACTCAACCTTATAGGCAAACAATATATGCTATAAAAATAAACTTTCAAAGAAAGAAAAAAGTGAGAAAAACATTCCTAGGAATCGAACCCAGATCTCCTGGCCAGTAGGCTCACGTCAATCCCCTACACTACCGATTTCCTTAGATTTTCGACTTCGTTCTTACTGCTCACATAGTACTGGTACGTTGCGGCCGGCACCTGTGGGGAATTATATTATATACCTCTATAATCGGAAACACACTTAATTGTTTGCATACTTCCACAAAACATACAAACACCAAATTTTGCATACTTGTTCGTCATGGGATGTGAGTAATGAGAAAATTCCGATATCACGAAAAAGGCGACATTTTCCATGTAAATGAAGTGTCGAAATTTTTCGTCGTTTCGAAATGCTGGTTTTTAGAGTAGTTCCGCACACCATAGAAACGTCATATTTTGTCAGGCACTGAAGCTAGGAACATAGTTTATGATAGAAGAAAGAGCATTAAAATTCGTTTTCGTTTCACGGCGCAAATTGAAAAAATGTGAAATTTGTAATGGCTGTATGTAGGACGTTGAAATTTCGAGGTGATGTTTATTCTGATGCGTAGTTTGCGATTCCGCTTTTAAACTTGAAAAAGATAGTCATGTTCGGTGTAGGAAAGTGCTAGGAATGTTATAAGGGGGCGTCTAATTCTACACAACTTGTAGATATGGTGGAGTCACGAAATTGCGTTCAAGTGTGTAGATTACAGCGCATGTGAGGGGAAAATTCCGACATGTTGGAAAAGTCTTCATCTTCGATTCAAAATGGCGGCTCAAAAATTTGTAACCATGAAAATTGTAAGTTGTGCTCTTGGTAGGTAAGCCAGGTTTCGCTATGTTATTAAGGACGTAGTTCAGTTTAAGTGAAGAAACAAATCATTGGAGAAGTCGCCATCTTGAATGCAAAATTGCCATATTTTTGAATTTCCTTCATTTAGACTCTTATGTGGTATATTGAGGAGAATAAAACAAACAGAATTCAACGTAGTAAGTTAGCTCCGCGGTAAAGTGTCTGCTTTCTGAGTAGCAGGTCTGGGTTCGATTCCCCGCCGAACCTTGTTTTATCTTACGTTTTTTTTCTTATCACGTTGCTTCGTTTTATCAAAATAGTTTCTGTTGGCATTGCGTGAACAAAATATTTTCGTTATTACAGACATAGACGAAAAGAATATATTTATACACTAACTGTTGATATCGTCTCGAAACTAGGCAGTATGTTCGTGTGAAGCTTCGAGACGATACTCAACTATTTAGAAAGAAACATACGTAGCTTTAGAGGTGGGGCAACACCAGTGTTTCTTTCAGAAACAATGTTCCTGAGGATCACAGTTAGTATTCCCAGGGGCACTGCTCATAGTATTCTATTTATTATTCTATTATACACGTATTATTTGGTCTCCTGTGGGGGCACTTTAAGAGCCCCAAGGAGGCAGTGTACCCCCAAAAAACATTTTGGAAAAAAACATTGAGCACCATTTCCACGATATAGTATACAGACGAGACTAAAATACATTTTGTCTCGCGAGGATAGTTTGTGCTTCGAACCGGAAATAATTGCAAACAATCTCCCTTTTTATACTGGTCGTTTAGATAGATGCGTATACCAAGTTTGAAGTCTATACCACAACTGAAAAAGTATAAGATTATAACTTTTAAGGAGATACACACACACAAAGACACACACAGACACACACACACACACACACACACATATATATATATATGTATACGCACATTTTGACAATTTTCTCATTGGCAGCGTATATAGTTATAATATACGGGATACATGGAAAAGTGCCTCTTTCGGTTCAGTAGTTTGTTTACAGGACCGGTTGGAGTGAAATGCGTTTTATAATAGACTCAACCTTATAGGCAAACAATATATGCTATAAAAATAAACTTTCAAAGAAAGAAAAAAGTGAGAAAAACATTCCTAGGAATCGAACCCAGATCTCCTGGCCAGTAGGCTCACGTCAATCCCCTACACTACCGATTTCCTTAGATTTTCGACTTCGTTCTTACTGCTCACATAGTACTGGTACGTTGCGGCCGGCACCTGTGGGGAATTATTATATACCTCTATAATCGGAAACACACTTAATTGTTTGCATACTTCCACAAAACATACAAACACCAAATTTTGCATACTTGTTCGTCATGGGATGTGAGTAATGAGAAAATTCCGATATCACGAAAAAGGCGACATTTTCCATGTAAATGAAGTGTCGAAATTTTTCGTCGTTTCGAAATGCTGGTTTTTAGAGTAGTTCCGCACACCATAGAAACGTCATATTTTGTCAGGCACTGAAGCTAGGAACATAGTTTATGATAGAAGAAAGAGCATTAAAATTCGTTTTCGTTTCACGGCGCAAATTGAAAAAATGTGAAATTTGTAATGGCTGTATGTAGGACGTTGAAATTTCGAGGTGATGTTTATTCTGATGCGTAGCTTGCGATTCCGCTTTTAAACTTGAAAAAGATAGTCATGTTCGGTGTAGGAAAGTGCTAGGAATGTTATAAGGGGGCGTCTAATTCTACACAACTTGTAGATATGGTGGAGTCACGAAATTGCGTTCAAGTGTGTAGATTACAGCGCATGTGAGGGGAAAATTCCGACATGTTGGAAAAGTCTTCATCTTCGATTCAAAATGGCGGCTCAAAAATTTGTAACCATGAAAATTGTAAGTTGTGCTCTTGGTAGGTAAGCCAGGTTTCGCTATGTTATTAAGGACGTAGTTCAGTTTAAGTGAAGAAACAAATCATTGGAGAAGTCGCCATCTTGAATGCAAAATTGCCATATTTTTGAATTGCCTTCATTTAGACTCTTATGTGCTATATTGAGGAGAATAAAACAAACAGAATTCAAAGTAGTAAGTTAGCTCCGCGGTAAAGTGTCTGCTTCCTGAGTAGCAGGTCTGGGTTCGATTCCCCGCCGAACCTTGTTTTATCTTACGTTTTTTTTCTTATCACGTTGCTTCGTTTTATCAAAATAGTTTCTGTTGGCATTGCGTGAACAAAATATTTTCGTTATTACAGACATAGACGAAAAGAATATATTTATACACTAACTGTTGATATCGTCTCGAAACTAGGCAGTATGTTCGTGTGAAGCTTCGAGACGATACTCAACTATTTAGAAAGAAACATACGTAGCTTTAGAGGTGGGGCAACACCAGTGTTTCTTTCAGAAACAATGTTCCTGAGGATCACAGTTAGTATTCCCAGGGGCACTGCTCATAGTATTCTATTTATTATTCTATTATACACGTATTATTTGGTCTCCTGTGGGGGCACTTTAAGAGCCCCAAGGAGGCAGTGTACCCCCAAAAAACATTTTGGAAAAAAACATTGAGCATCATTTCCACGATATAGTATACAGACAAGACAAAAATACATTTTGTCTCGCGAGGGTAGTGTGTGCTTCGAACCGGAAATAATTGCAAACAATCTCCCTTTTTATACTGGTCGTTTAGATAGATGCGTATACCAAGTTTGAAGTCTATACCACAACTGAAAAAGTATAAGATTATAACTTTTAAGGAGATACACACACACAAAGACACACACAGACACACACACACACATATATATATATATATATATATATATATATATATATATATATATATATATATATATATATATATATATATATATATATATATGTATACGCACATTTTGACAATTTTCTCATTGGCAGCGTATATAGTTATAATATACGGGATACATGGAAAAGTGCCTCTTTCGGTTCAGTAGTTTGTTTACAGGACCGGTTGGAGTGAAATGCGTTTTATAATAGACTCAACCTTATAGGCAAACAATATATGCTATAAAAATAAACTTTCAAAGAAAGAAAAAGTGAGAAAAAGATTCTTAGGAATCGAACCCAGATCTCCTGGCCAGTAGGCTCACGTCAATCCCCTAAACTACCGATTTCCTTAGATTTTCGACTTCGTTCTTACTGCTCACATAGTTCTGGTACGTTGCGGCCGGCACCTGTGGGGAATTATATACCTCTATAATCGGAAACACACTTAATTGTTTGCATACTTCCACAAAACATACAAACACCAAATTTTGCATACTTGTTCGTCATGGGATGTGAGTAATGAGAAAATTCCGATATCACGAAAAAGGCGACATTTTCCATGTAAATGAAGTGTCGAAATTTTTCGTCGTTTCGAAATGCTGGTTTTTAGAGTAGTTCCGCACACCATAGAAACGTCATATTTTGTCAGGCACTGAAGCTAGGAACATAGTTTATGATAGAAGAAAGAGCATTAAAATTCGTTTTCGTTTCACGGCGCAAATTGAAAAAATGTGAAATTTGTAATGGCTGTATGTAGGACGTTGAAATTTCGAGGTGATGTTTATTCTGATGCGTAGTTTGCGATTCCGCTTTTAAACTTGAAAAAGATAGTCATGTTCGGTGTAGGAAAGTGCTAGGAATGTTATAAGGGGGCGTCTAATTCTACACAACTTGTAGATATGGTGGAGTCACGAAATTGCGTTCAAGTGTGTAGATTACAGCGCATGTGAGGGGAAAATTCCGACATGTTGGAAAAGTCTTCATCTTCGATTCAAAATGGCGGCTCAAAAATTTGTAACCATGAAAATTGTAAGTTGTGCTCTTGGTAGGTAAGCCAGGTTTCGCTATGTTATTAAGGACGTAGTTCAGTTTAAGTGAAGAAACAAATCATTGGAGAAGTCGCCATCTTGAATGCAAAATTGCCATATTTTTGAATTGCCTTCATTTAGACTCTTATGTGGTATATTGAGGAGAATAAAACAAACAGAATTCAACGTAGTAAGTTAGCTCCGCGGTAAAGTGTCTGCTTTCTGAGTAGCAGGTCTGGGTTCGATTCCCCGCCGAACCTTGTTTTATCTTACGTTTTTTTTCTTATCACGTTGCTTCGTTTTATCAAAATAGTTTCTGTTGGCATTGCGTGAACAAAATATTTTCGTTATTACAGACATAGACGAAAAGAATATATTTATACACTAACTGTTGATATCGTCTCGAAACTAGGCAGTATGTTCGTGTGAAGCTTCGAGACGATACTCAACTATTTAGAAAGAAACATACGTAGCTTTAGAGGTGGGGCAACACCAGTGTTTCTTTCAGAAACAATGTTCCTGAGGATCACAGTTAGTATTCCCAGGGGCACTGCTCATAGTATTCTATTTATTATTCTATTATACACGTATTATTTGGTCTCCTGTGGGGGCACTTTAAGAGCCCCAAGGAGGCAGTGTACCCCCAAAAAACATTTTGGAAAAAAACATTGAGCACCATTTCCACGATATAGTATACAGACGAGACTAAAATACATTTTGTCTCGCGAGGATAGTTTGTGCTTCGAACCGGAAATAATTGCAAACAATCTCCCTTTTTATACTGGTCGTTTAGATAGATGCGTATACCAAGTTTGAAGTCTATACCACAACTGAAAAAGTATAAGATTATAACTTTTAAGGAGATACACACACACAAAGACACACACAGACACACACACACACACACACACATATATATATATATATATGTATACGCACATTTTGACAATTTTCTCATTGGCAGCGTATATAGTTATAATATACGGGATACATGGAAAAGTGCCTCTTTCGGTTCAGTAGTTTGTTTACAGGACCGGTTGGAGTGAAATGCGTTTTATAATAGACTCAACCTTATAGGCAAACAATATATGCTATAAAAATAAACTTTCAAAGAAAGAAAAAAGTGAGAAAAAGATTCCTAGGAATCGAACCCAGATCTCCTGGCCAGTAGGCTCACGTCAATCCCCTACACTACCGATTTCCTTAGATTTTCGACTTCGTTCTTACTGCTCACATAGTACTGGTACGTTGCGGCCGGCACCTGTGGGGAATTACACCTCTAAAATCGGAATAGTAATTGGGTTATATATGCGTTTTTTTAGTATCATTAAGGAAATGATGTCTTGTTATTTAATTGTAATAAGAAATGAGAAAGACATCATTCTAATACACTGCTATACTACTATGCAAAAAGTGGTTTGTTTAAAATGCTATAAACAAATTTTCAAAAGCCTCCAATAATATTCATATTCTAAATTACTTAGTTAATAATCGTCTTCATTGAAAATATGAGAGTAAAGATACACGAAGACTCTATGTAATTGCCCAGTGTATATAAACATTTCAAGAAGTCTTGCTGCCCAGTAAGTACATTTTTTACCAAAGGACACCATTATAATAAGATGCACTACGTTGCAGTGCAAAAACTAGTGTTGAATCAAATGTTATGAACTAATGTTTAAAAATCCTTAACAAAAATCATTTTTATAAATTAACTACAAATTGTAGTCTTTATTGAAAATAGAAGACGAGAGATACAGGTTGACTGCAAGAAATTGTCCAGTAAATATGAAATATTTGAAAAAGTCTTGCTGCAGGTAATATGTACAACTATGCCCAAGGTTTCCATTATAATCCTCTGTACTACATTACAGTAGAAAAGTAGTGTTCACTCAAATGCTATGAAAAAAATTTAAATAATTTCCAACAATATTCATATTTGTAAATTACCTAGTAAATTGTAGTCTTCATTGTAAATACAAGAATAAATATGCATAAAGCCTGAAATATTTTCGCACTCTTATATCACAGATGTGAATTACTTTTAGTGCAGGTAATATGTACAATTAACAACAGGGACACTATTATAATACATTGTACGTACTAAATTACACTACAAAACATAATATTTAAAAGGGTGGAAAAATTCACATTTGTAAACAGTGAGTGTTTTTTCGGAAAATGAAAGGTTTAATTGGTAGGCTATTGCAAGACAGTTTCCGCTGTTTATGTTTCAGAAAATAAATTCTGTTATTGTCTCTAACATGTATAGATGTGCGCAAAATGTATATAATTAGCCATGTACATGATTGCCAGAATAGAAGTAGTAATAGAGTTCTTTCTTATAAATTGTGTGTTTGCTGTCCAAAGTTAAATGGAAGAAATAATACCGGTTCAATTGAAGTATGTGTTGGTAACAGGTGTGTGCTGTAAAGGGAAGTGAATTCTTCAAGGAATAGTTTTCTAGAACTTGACACCTTATGGCAAAGCCACGACCGGGGGTCTGGGGGCGGAGCCCCCAGCGAGCTTTAGCGAGTTTTTTTATGTATACGATCTTTTTATTTTTCACTGTTCAAATTATTACAATCTCAAATGTAGAGCTCACATTTACAATGTGTGCCAGTACTACTATCTTCATGAATAGCAACAAATATATATATATATACACCTTACGTTATATATGCGCTTTCGGCGCAAGAGATTCGCTTTTGATTCAATGTGGGAACTAATGTGGATTTGGGAAATATTTCAAACGAAATACAATCTTTCACTTTAACGTCCCACGCGTATGCCCTTTAGGCTAAGGGAGACGATGCATAAAGCAAGTGAATCATGATTGAATAATTGGTGGAATGAAAAAAAAGAGGAGTACACCGAGAAAATCCACGGACACAATGCACGGGCGACGATCCTTGGGGGCCGAGAGGGCCCGGGCCCCCTAAAGCTCATGTGGGCCTCCTACTGTATTTATGAATATACAATATTTGGCATAATTTGAATGCAATTTGTCTTATAATCTTCATATATATACCTTCTGCATCTGAATGCCCTCCCTCCCAATTTACAGAGAAATCGGCGCCCTTGACACAACGTTGTCCCCCACAAACTTACTTGGCAGGTTATAGAATCAGAGGTAAACGTTCTACTTCTAAGCCACCTGCCTCGTCACATGGCTTTCGGATCCGACGTTAAACTGTAGACCCACGCTCATATAATCTGGTTGCAAACGGACGCTATACTCCATATCAATTAATTTGGGCCGCTCTCTGCATTGGATCCTTGGTTCGATCCCAGCCCACGGCAAGTGAACTTTGTGGTGGACAAACACCATGTTTGTTGGTTTTCTTAGGGTTCTCCCGTTTCCCCTCCCACTTTGTTTGAAACATATTTCCTTCATTTCTCATCAATCGCCATCTCCTTTAGCGTAGGGGTATAAATGTGAGACGTAAAACTTGAAGATTTTATTTAGCTTGTTCAGAGCACAAGAGAATCAAGTCCGTTTTTTTATCTTTTGGATATTTTATCTTTATGATCATTACCCGAAACTCCTTTCACAACTTAAAAGAATTATATCAAGATATTGTATAATGTTAAATACAGCGTTTACTTTTCCATGTACTTTCCCTTTCCCTTTTGAATGTAGGGCAGGCCCGTAGCCAGCCCAAAATTTTAGGGGGGGCGGTAGAAGTTAGGGGGGCCCGACCCAATCATTTATACTTCATCACCATATTATAGTTCACTTGCAGGCGTACCGTGAAATTTTATGGGGGCCAGCCAAAGTTTAGGGAAGCCCGGCCCCCCTTGCCCCCGTGGATACAAGCCTGGTGTAGGGTATAGAGGCGCATCACGCTGGGGTCCGCCCCAAAAACACTCGTAAGTCAAGAAACATTAGTATACTTTCTGAATACAACTATACTCTGTACTTGTTTAACAGTGACATTATTGATGTAGCCTTAAAATTTGATTTTACACCTCAACTGTACTCTTTCTACTCTTATAAAATAATCTTGTTCTATCATTTGTGGAGATTAGGTGTGGCAATAATTAAAAATTACTTAATATCTTTTCAATTACAAAGCAACACAACAGCAATATTACGTACTAGAATCCTCACCCCCAAAAAACTTCGATCCCTCCCAACAAAAAATCCCGGTTGCGGGCCTGGTACCTTACAAATTTTGTCCTAACTTTGATAAAACTGTGACGATTTTTGTGATCTGAAAGCTCCATTCATTCTTTCATTATATATATATATATATATATATATGTGTGTGTGTGTGTGTGTGTCTGTGTACTAAAATTAAATGAAATTTCGGTTGACTTGCGGACCCCGACTGTCCGCTCAAGCACCATCAGGAACCCCACCAATTAAAGAGTCACGAATCTAAAACTTTAGATTCAAATTATTAAATTTAGCAACAGTGTGGCTCCTTATTGTTAACTTAGTACTAGTTCAAAAGTTACCTTAATTTTTGAGATTCATTAGTGATGTTTCTGCAATATTTTTTTTTCATATTCACCTCAGAAAATAATAAAAGGGTTTTGACTAGATCATTTTCTCCTCCTAATTACTGATCCATGCAAAATAAAATTACTAACAAGAAGATTGGGAGTTTTTCAATTGACAATAGTTTCGTTTCACTTTCCGCCTGAGAAAATAGTTTACTTAACCGTAGAAGATGATTTAAAGTTCAGTATGATAATCAGTAATTTTACTTACCTGAAACATTATCTTTCTTGTGGTGGTAGGAGGACTCTGGTTCAACTTTCGCGGAAGTTACACGCTTCGGATCACACATAAAGTTATATAGCCCAGTCAGTTAAGGTCTTGAAAAATGAAAAAATCATATAGTTCTGAAAATTGCCTTAAAATGTCCTTTGGGGATCCCATTTAAACATACTAAAAAGCCCTGGTGGTGGAGGGTCGCCATCTTGGATTTATGTCCCATTTGCCAGTTTTTATTGAATATCTCGAATCCTATCAGCGTTTGTGTATCAAGAAAAATTCACATCCGTAAGCAGGATATTTCAGTTCCAGAGCTTGATACACTTTCTAAATAGCTTTATTATTACGTTCGAGTGATATTTTAATGGTAGTATAGTTGAAGTAACGAGAAGGGAATGAGAAAAGGGAAATCATGTAGGATGCGGAGAACAATTACTTTCACACCTGATTGACGCAAATGAAATGATAAATGAGATATACTTGCTTAGTAATTGCATCAGTAACCAAAATAATACAATGAAACAAAGCCGAGACAAAGAGAGCTAAGTTGCAAGAACTTATTCAGTTTCATAAACATAAAGTTACACATTAAGTGTAGATATATTAAGTAAACATGTTCACTGAGTTACATGTAATAAGTAGTGTTTCTGTGAGACGAATGGTGGTAGGCTTCACTAGACGTCGTCGTCACAAAGCTCGTCCTCATCTGGTGATGACAGTGGTCTGTTCATAGACACATCAGAGCATTGTGAACAGGCATTAGTGCACGTTGCACCAGCTTTTCGGCTGCGACATCTCCGCCCACATCCAGTCTTGCGTGAGCAGACTATCATATTTAAAATGTTGTCTAGAGCGGCAGGATCCAAAGTGCGGATGGGTTCCAGTGTGGATGATACTGTGGTCCATCCCCAGTTCTTGGGATCAAGGTCTGTTCCCAGCCACATTTGGATCTGGTGATACATCCGAAATCAATGTTGGGCAACTGAACTTTCAGTGGGAGGGAATGAGGCCAAGTGAGGCTTGATTTTTCGTGCCGATCGCTGGAACCAGGTGTACCTGAAGGCGTTTAGAGATGTCTGGCTGAGGGGACAAAGCAAGAAACATTTTCTGCCCAGCTTCAGTGAGAACTTCCGGTGTGGTGTGAGGATAGTAAAATTTTACTAGGATGTCATGAAAGTGTTGAGTTTTTTGGAAAACTTTGACGATCTTAATCTTCCCTTGATTCTATATAGCCGATATACTACCGCAGCCATTAAATACATGCAGTTGCTCTCTTTCAAAAACGACGGTTCTTGTTGTTTTGAGAAGAAAGTTTTTGGTTCTACTTTCAATTTTCCGGGTTTATAAAAATAAATTTCATTTTCAAGTGGAGTTAGAGCAACTAGTAACACCAAGAGGTCCACATCATCCCTCACCACAACAACGTTCTGAAAATGTGACAAATTTCCAATAGTTGTTTGAACTATTAGGACGTTAGCATCCCCATCACTCTGGAAAACCTCGAATCCATTTTGACGGAGCTTAAGAACCAGAGACGCAATCAGCCTTGCTTTATTCTTTGGAAGGTTGTCCTCTGCTCTGACGTCTACAGCATGTTTTAGACGTGTCCTTCTGCTTTGCGCTGCAGTTTTTGTACGGTTGAAAACATCTTCGTAACCGTCAAACACTATGGCACACCCGTTTATCAAAGTGATTTCTGACGTACTTTATGTAAGAATCGTAAATTCCAGCATAGTTAGTAGCTTCATTCCACTTTAGTCGATGTAATAGGAAGATTCCGTCCAGTACCACAAAGCTCTGAAGCAAGTCAATGTTGTTTTCCAAAGGTGTAAAAACATTGTAGAGGGAAGATTTAGTTGTTTTCCTCATGCCACCGTGTTCAAAGAGAGACGAGGGATATGGAGCCAGCTTGTATTTGAAGCAGTCAGCCAAATCCTCATCACTTTGCTTGACAATCGCAATCCGTTGAAAAATAACAAGGGGATCTACAACCATGTAAGTTTTTGTTTTTACTGCACAGGTTATTGAAGTCAGAAACATGGCTTTATCTTTCCTAGTTTCACATCTCCAAAAGTTTTGCCTACCAACTTTCCAAGGCATGCCTCACCTACTTGTACTGCTTTGAGGCAGTTGATTGATTCATTGCCAACTATCCCAATTGCAATAGACATGATTTCTGAATTTTCAGCAAAGGAAGGGTGATCTTTCAACCATTCAACCAGTTTCTGTGCATCTGAAGCATCGCGAGAAAGTCTTGAATCCCGGAAATCGACGTGTTGTTCTCCTGAAGTGAAATCAAGACCAGCAAAATTTTCTAATGATTGACAAAATTTGTGAGTGGGTACAATTCCTTGAACATATTTAGTTAACGTGCTGTCTGTGGAACCTCGTCCTCGTGTGAGGCCACCAACACTTCTAAAGCTTCTCATCAATGTCTGCTCGATGAGTATGTCAGACCATACACCACTCCAGAAAGAATTAGTTCTCCTTCTGGTGAAATATCCTTGTGTCACAAACTTTGCATATTCCTCTTGAGACAATTTTTATGGCAGCTGCAACATGTCCTGCAAGTGCAAGTGACTTGACTTGGTGCACTGTGTGTGACCACTGGCATGAAATATTGGTATCATCTGGGCTATACAACGAAGATGATTCTCCCAGTTCCCAGATCGTTCAGCATTTACATACTCTTTCATGAGAGAAACCATTCGAAGTACTGTATCCACAATGTTGCAGTGAGCCCATTAGTAAGTATAATGTTCAACTCTTTACTGAATGTAGATACAATGTGTGTAATTTCTGAATCTTCATTCATTCTGGATACGGTGGGTTTTTCACTTAGAAAATCTGACAGGAAATTCTTGATGTACTCCTTTTTATCATTCGAACTATCCATGTTATCGAACACTAGACGGACTAAGCTTGTCTGAACCAGGAAATGAGCCCAAATAGCTCTTGTATACGCATGCCCTAACAACGTTTTGTCTACTGCGTGTGGAGATTATATTGTGCACAGTAACTCCCTAAGACCACTGCCAGCCATTATTTCACCGATACTACCCAGAAAAGACAAGACCAAGTGGAACCCTCCTAGCCTCACAATTACTTTTGATAAGTCTGAGTCGTGAGCAGTTGAGGCCACTATCTCGCGAGCCTTAATGTACAATGGCTGATCGAAGGAGATGATACATGTATCCTGGTTCAGTTATTTACATTCCTCCATGGCCATTTTGATCACAGTAAAGATTGTGTCATATTTTGATGGTGGGGCTTTCACAGACGTTAATGGTACAACCTTACTTTTTCACTGTTCATAGATGCGTTGGCTGCAATCTTAAAAGCCTTCCATCCTGGTATTTGATGGAGACACAACCACTTTGCAACGAGCCACAAAACGTCAGCAGCTTGAATCTTCATGAGCTCCTTAGAACAAGGGAGAGCACTAGTAAAATCTGAAATTACAATGTTTTTTAGACCAGGCTCACGGTGTTCATAATTTGCAATTGACACTAAGTGTATTGCGCCAATTTCTGAAGCAGATGGTTTAGTTGTCAACTTCTTTATTTCTCCGCTGCATTGTAGATGGGAGCCTGGGGTTATGCACTTGATTCCTCCCCTGCTGTGAAAGGTGTTGTGCCCGTCAATAGTTGCAACATTAAAGTCAGTGTTATCGAACATAAATGGGCTCATAGCTTGGGGGATAGAAAATCGCTGAAACTTCCAATGTTCGTGCATCGTCATAAGATGAACAGAAATTCAAATTGTGCAACAAACATACCAGGTTTTTGGAACCATACTTCCTGTAAGGGAATAATCTCAATGCATCTTGAAGAGGTGAACTGATGGTTCGAGGCCGTACACCTTTCATAATAGCAGTCGTCTTTATTTTGGCTCTTTCTTTGCTCTCTGCAGTTTATTTTTTCCTCGACAACAAATGCTCTAGAAAAGACAGTAGAGTCTGAGGAATGTCTTTGTTCATGTCGTCCAAACACCGGTCACTGGAAGGGTATGTATGAGTGTTTCCAACCACAGATTGTATGTTTTCCTTACTTATAGCAGCTTCAGTCTGTACTTTTCGCATCCGATCCTCTTCAGAAGTCTCTTTTCTTGAGTTGTACCAAGAATCAGTAAGAATTTTGTCTCTAGTTCCACGGAAGAGAATTACTGAAGTTCGATTTTGTGTTTCTGTGATTGTTAGACCTTCCCCATATTTTTCCTTCAACTTAGACTTCACAGTACGCTTGTGTGGGTGTTCTCTTGTGATTTGTTTCATCAGTTCAGCAAGGGAGAACTGGCAGTCATTATAGTTACCTAAAAAGAAACAAATCTCTTCCATGGCGTCCTCAACATAGTCAGACGATAGTCTCCCCCTTTTCCTAGACGTTCCAGGGCTTATGTGTGTAAAAACTAACAGGTAGCAGTCTTGGTGATATATTTGATATATTGCCTCGCCGGCTACTAAATCATTTGGGTCAGCCAAACGTAACTTCACTTCTGTCACCCACTGGTCACACCTACGATCCGCTACTTCAATAATGTGTTCCTTCACTTCAACGGTTCTTACTTTGTAGCCATGAGATCGCTTCTGATGCTCTTTTCTTTGTTCTTTTGCATAAAACGATTCGTCGACAGTCTCACAGCAGTGCAAGCATTTACGTTTGTAGTCAAATGCACGTTGAGTCGACCTCAAAAGGGTAGATTGAGCTCTTGATGTTGATGCCTCAACAACCTTCTTTATTTCTGATTCTATAGATGTCTTCCTGATGTAAGGTTTCTTGCAGGAGGCGTGCATGACCAAACTAGTAAATCTTTCAAGTTCTTTCACTCGTCCATTCTTTCTTAATAATCTACGCTCTATCAAACCATTTAGTCCATTTATACCAACTTTCACTTCATCACATCGTTTTCTAACATCTTCTTCACAAACAAAACACTTCACATCACTTGTTACTTTCATTTCGTATCCTAGATTGTTCAGCAGACGAATAGAAGCCACAGTATTTAATCGTCCAGTTTGTTCACCTCAAAAAAGGTTGTTCAGTCTGCAGCATGAGCAGGTCAGATCACACAGTATTTTAGTGTGTTCCGTCACCATCTCTTTTAGACGAATAGAAGTCATAGCATTTAATATCGAGTCTATTCACCGAGAGAAAAGTTATTCAATCTGCAGTCATGAGCAGCGTAGATCACACAGTGTTTCAATGTGTCAACATTCTTTTTTTTTAAAAAAAAAAAGAAAAAAAGAAAAGAAAAGAAAAATATTGTTCCGTTACACTCTTGTACATCACTTTCATGAGCAGGAACGTAGCTAGGTAAGAAATAGGGATGTGATCATAACCGTAACCAGAGGGGGACCAGGGGAGGCTAGGCCCTCCCCATGAACAAAGCTGTCCCTCCCCAGAATTTTTTTTAATGAACGAAAATAATGTGACAAATTTACCTCTATTTACTCATAACCATTTTAGAAGTGTAAAAGGTTCAACCAATTTTCAGAACTTAGGGGCTATGGCCCTCCCCAGAAAAATATCCAAGTTATGCTAATGGATGGGATAAGCGTAAATTGATCATATTTTAGGTCTGAAACTGGAATATCCTGCTTACGGATGCGAATTTTCCGTATGATACACAAACGCTGATAGAGGAGGGCCGCGGTGGCTCAGTGGTAGAGCGTTCACCTCTGGTGCTTGGGGTCCCGGGGTCGATCCCAGCCCCCGCCAAGGGAACTTTGTGGTGGACAAACACCGTGTGCGTGGGTTTCGTCGGGGTTCTCCCGTTTCCTCCCACTTTCTTCATTCCACCATTTCATTCATCACTCATCATCACCGTCTCCTTTAGCCTAACCGGCATAACCGTGGAATTGTAAAACTCAAAGATTTCATTTCATTTACAAACGCTGATAGGTTTGGAGATATTCAGTAAAAACTGGCAAATGAGACCTAAAATCCAATATGGCGGCAGGTTCCCGACCTCCAACCACCGGGGGCTTTTTAGTATATTTAAATGGATGCCCCAAAGGACATTTTAAGGCAATTTCCAGAACTATAAGATTTTTTTCATTTTTCAGGCCACTTTTGTTTCTAAAGCGACTGGGCTAATAGGTCTACTTTACATATACGGACGGTACTACCAACCCTTACAACATCTGTTTACTTTTCGCTCCTCACTGTCAGATAATATTCACTTCCGTAGTATACATTGAACAATTTCTCACTATGTATTTATCCATCAATTTAACAAATTAATAAATTATGTCCATTGTTCTTATAAGCTCCAAATCCGCGCAGTACGGAAGATAAATCCTACAAATTTTCTCAATACGCTTAGCCATGATCATGGTCATCAACAGATTTCATTTGATTCCACTGTTGCCAACACCGTTTTTACAAAATTAGCTAAGTTACAATTCAGTCGTCCCTAAATTCCTGTATTATCAATGGATTAAACTGTCTTCTTGTCACTAAGGGGTGTTTAGAAAGTCACTAAATGATATTCTTTAAAACCTAATTTTATCTCTCTCTCTCTCTTTATATATATATGAAAGTGACTATGTGATAGAATTTAAAATCTGGAAGAAACTCAATTAAATCAAGATTTATAAAATTTCCAGGGATTTAACATTTTTTTGAGTTACCCACATGTTCACCGCTTGTCGTGATATAAGCATGTGCTTCATTCATAATGATAATTAAAAACTATATATATATATATCATAGTAGGAACGTAAAACTCAAAAATTTCATTTCTTTTGGGGTCCTCATCTGAGAATGGGAATTGCATTATGTAACAACGTCGCAGATAGAGAACCATAAGCAGTTGCACCAATACATCAATTAGTTACATGGATTCTTTCCAGATAGGATAGGTAGACGTTGACGCTACCCTTATTAACGTAAGAATCGACGTAACTGTTTGATAGATTTGTAGAATAATGCTAAAGGGGTTTCAAGCAGGGCTAGATCCAGGATTTTCTGACGGGGACTTCACCAAGAGCTATCAGTACATTTGAATTAAATTTGATTGTTAACGCTTTTAGGCATCTGTGACATGAATGAATAATTGCCCTGGAAATGCTCAGTGTTTGGTCTCGGGAATCGAACCCACGACTTTCCGAATGCATAGCCAAGTCTTTACCAACTGAGCCACGGCCGCTTTGTATAGGTATGATTTTCAATATTTACATGATTAACATACTGCTTTAGAGCATTGATTTCTTTAATCATGGACACTTGGAATATAACGGATAGGCCTATTTGTATCGTATATAATCCCTATGCAAACGTTGCTATTTTCACTGCTAGCTTCTCATTAAGATAGTGTATATTTATTACGAAGAGGTTTGCACGTGCACCTCCCTAAATCCGGCTTGGTTCCAAATTAATCTGCTACAATGCCAGGGGCGGATCCAGGACCGACTTCTGGGGGGGTGCGGTTTGTTGTCATACTGCTACTTTTAAGGGCTCCAAACTTTGGGATGGGTTTTATTTATATATATAAAATAAGAAAGTTTCCTCTTCTGGGGGGGGCAATTGCCCCGATCTCCTCCCCTGGATCCACCCCTAGACAATCCCACATAGTGTTTCTTTTTTATTCCTCATAGCGGTTGAAGAAGGGTCCAGAGGGAATGCTATTATATAACATTTTCGCTTTATTTTGACCTAAAGAGTAACGCCATTTTTTAGAGCACCCGAGTTCGCACCTATTTCTTATGTATTTAAGGTATTCATTATTTTCACTCATTGTCTGCACTATGCTGATTTCGCTATTTATAAGTCTGTTACAAGTGCTTAGGAGTTAGTTTGTAGAAATTAGAGGAACACATAATAGATATAATCTACTGCTTAGCTGTGGATTATTTTTTCATACACAGTAAATAAATAAATAAATAAACGGTCAGTTGCAGTGGCAACAAACAATATACGTTACAGCGCAATTAAACTAAGAATCCTTCCGATTTCTCAAAAACCACACATGAGAATTTGACCTCAGCTATCTCTTTTTTTTTTCTCAGTTTAGTGTAATTTATCTAGTGATACATGTCTTATCTTTGAACAATATTATGGCTTAAAAAATAAAATTTGTACCCGTCATATTTTTTATTAATACAAGTGTCACACCTGTCTCAATAGTTCGCACAAGTAAGCCCTAATAGCACACACTGTTTCGTTATATACAATCGCCAGTAATTTGTTGTACTTTTGGATTATTATCATAATCCCATGGTTTTCTATAAGTCTTATGTGTTAGTTTGTTGAACAAGCTACCAGCAAAAATGAAATGGCCATTAACCAACAGCGACGCAATGTAGGCTAGTTGTCGCCCGACGCAATAACTCGCCTTAGCGCCCCCCTTCCTCTGACCAACCAAACCAAAACGCTCCCCGAATACACCTGATATTGGATCACACACTAATTCCCGCATTCCATTTTTCTTCACGTGGTAAAACTTGATTTCAAAATTGCAGCACATTGTTTAATTTTTACTACAAGATAAAACACCAAACTAATTATTATTTGATTGCCAAATAATCTGAGAGTAGCATGCTTCATATATTCTTATAGTCTTATCATAATAACTACAAATCACAATGTTTTTGGAATTATATCAGGATGTTCAAATGTGTAGAATTAATTAACAGTCTGTTGCTTTAGAATATAATATTTAATTATGACAAACAGTCAAGCTGTTGTCTCGAAGTAATATACTCGGACATTTTGCAATTTCTTAAATCGATGTGAGTTAAATAAAAACACAAAAAAGCTGGAACTAAAATTTAACTTTGCTTTTTCTTTTGGCTGCAAAGATTTTTATAATGTCCTCAAAAGATGAAGCTAACGTATGCTCTATGGATATTATGCTAAAGTTTGTGAGTCGTTGTTGTCCTGTTCATTTTCTGAAGTAGCTTTCTATGATCTTTAGTTTGCTAAAACTTCTTTCGTTGCCTTATAATGGAAATGAATATTTTCACAGTTTTGCGGCCCCCCAGTCCAGCACCCGGGAACAAGTCTGGTTTGTCTCCCCTTTAGTTATGCCATTGTTAACCAAATTACTGACGGTAACTGAAGTGTGCCATTTACATTCAGTAAAAGCTATTCTTTTTGCCTTTCATTTAAACACTCATTCTTGTCCTTCCACAAACTTTTATAATGGAAGTCTTAAATTTACATGATTCATCAAAACGTAACAATTTCCCGATAACACTAAAATACACGAGTACAATTTCCAAGAAAACATAAAATAATAGTATCCTGTGAGGCTGCAACACTCATTACCTACCGCATCGAATTACCATTATTTATACCATTAAATAAGAAGGTAAAAATCTGAAATTCTCAGAGTTATGCATTCTACGAAAATGTAGGAGCGAGGGTGTCCTGACCGTTGCTTCGTTCAACGGTAAATAAACGCTAATTGCATCAAACAATTAACCAGTTTGAGAAAGGAGATTTTCGAAAGGAAAGGTGTTGAATAAACAGGTTTAGAAGCTGAAATGAGCTAATATTGGGTGGCACAGATAAAGTTAGCCCGTGTAAGATAAAGAAAATGCAGTGAAATTATAGAAATTAAGAGCTTAAATGGATTTACCATTTATTTACAATGAAAAATAGAGAAAAATACAGTGAAAAATACATTTATAGGAAATGTTGAAAGTGACCCCCTTCGACATCAATACATAGCTCTACACTTCTAACAAGGGAAGAGAGGAAGATTATATATCGAAGTGGAAGATGGTTTATATACCAATCGAAAGCACTAATGACGCCTATTATGAAACTATAATATTTTTTTTCTGAATGCATATACTGTGCGACTTACATGAATATACAGGGTGTCCAGAAAATCAGTGTCCACCTCTAGAAATCACAAATGACGAGACAGATGCCAAAACAGGAAAGCACGTCTTTGATCATGTTAAAAGTGCAACATATCAAAGCAAACAATGTTATCCCAGGGCCACCCGAAGGGTTTCAGACGGGGTCCAACTCAAAAATTAAAAGGGTAAGGGTCAAGTTGCATACCGTTGGAAATCTCTTGGGAAATGAAAGAAGATGGAACAAGTCTCGATTCTCTAAAATTAACCTGTGCAAAATGGCGGACGATCAAAATGTCAGCAAAAACGTCATTGTAAAGTCTATGGCCAAAGCAAAAAAAAAAAAAAAAAACTGAAACGATGAGACAGATGTCAGAACAGGAAAACATGTGTGTCATATTTTCAAAAGTACAATAATTGGAAATAAAAATATTCGTCGCAGGGTCCCAGACGGGGGTCCTACTCAAACTTTTCAAATGGCAAGTGAGGTCAAGTAGAATATTGTTCGAAAGCTGTTGGGAAATGAAAGAGGACGGAACAGGTTTCCACTCCCTAAAATTACTCTGTGTAAAATGATCTCTGTTCAAAATGGCAGGAAAAACATTGTATACGGTAGTCTATGACCACCCCCGAAAAAAAAATTAAACGGTGAGACAGATGTCAAAACAGGAAAACACGTGTGTCAACATTTCAAAAGTAGAATGATTCAAAAGTAAAAACAGTTGTCCCAGGATACTCCACAGGTCCCACACGGGGTCCTACTCAAAATTTTCAACCAGCCCCCGCCAAGTGAACTTTGTGGTGGACAAACACCGTGTGTGTGGGTTTTCTCGGGGTTCTCCCGTTTCCTCCCACTTTCTTCAATTCCACCATTTCATTCATTACTCATCATCACCGTCTCCTTTAGCCTAACCGGCATAACCGTGGGACGTAAAACTCAAAGATCTCATTTTTCAAAATTTTCAAATGGCAAGCAGGGGTTAAGTAGCACATCGTTTAAAGCTGATGTTAAATGAAAGCAGGTGGAACAAGTCTGGACGCTCTACGATAACACTGTGCAAACATTTTACGTTTCAGTTCTTTCTGTAGCCGGGTTTTAGTATATTTTCACTATAATTCTTGTACTCAACGGAAAGAAAGGAAATGCCTCTACTGTGAGGTTCTGGTCTGTGGGCCCAGTAATGTCTAAATAAATAAAAAATATAATAAAATAAAAGCAAATTATGAAATAAAGAAAAAGAAAGAAAAGATATAAGATTTGACTCTTTGAGTATTGAACTGACTAGTTAACATATAATGTACAACCACGAACGTAAATAAGTAGAGGTTGGAGAAATAAGAAATAAACACTCTTACCTCTACTTATGGGCGCCCATGGTGTGGTTTCCAAGGGGGGCAAGTATAAGTGACGTTTCAAAAGTAGTTTCAAATTTTGCTGTAACTAATGTAAAACTTCTATTGGATTTTCGATATTCTGAAGTACAATTTTCTCTAGGGGGGCAGCGCCCCACCTTGCCTCTCTGAAGGGCGTCCTTGCCTCTAATTATTATCTGGATTATTAATTATAAAATGATTTAAACAAAAAAAATCTTCCACCAGAAACAATGAATGCCTGCAAATGCCCCACAATGACAACAAGTGCGGATTGCAAAACGGAAAGTGAATGCACTCGGAGAATCGGAATGAAGATGTACATTTTGACCGGTCGTCATTTACACAGGGTAATTTTAGAGAGTCAAGACTTGTTCCGTCCTCTTTCATTTCCCAACAGCTTTCCAACGGTATGTTTGACCTCACCTGTGATTTGAAAATTTTGAGTACAACCCCCGTCTGGGTCCCTGTGAAGGACCACGCCACAAATATTTTTATTTCCAATTATTGTACTTTTGAACATATGACACACATGTTTTCCTGTTTTGACATCTGTCTCATCGTTTCAGGATTTTTGGGGGGGTGGCCATAGAGTTTACAATGACGTTTCTGCTGGCATTTTGACCAGGCCGCCATTTTGCACAGGGTAATTTTAGAGAGTCGAGACTTGTTCCATCTTCTTTCATTTTCGAACAGGTTTCCAATAGTATGATTACGTGATGAATCCCTTACCTTTAACAATTTTTGAGTTGGACCCTCCTGGGATCCTTTGGGTGGCCCTGGAACAACAATGTTTGCTTTGATATGTTTTACTTTTAAAATGATCAAGGACGTGTTTTTCTGTTTTGGCATCTGTCTCATCGTTTCCGATTTTTAGAGTTGGACACTGATTTTCTGGACACATTGTATATTCATGTAAGTCGCACAGTATATGCATTCGGAAAATTTTTATTACAGTTTCGTAATAGACGTCATTAGTGCTTTCGATTGGTGTGTAAACCATCTTCCACTTCGATTTATAATCTTCCTCTCTTCCCTTGTAAGCATATTTAGATACGCCCGGTGTAAAGTTTGGATATCGATGGCGGCAACTTCATGGCTAATATTGTCTTTCAGTTCCTGTATTGTATGTGGATTACTTTCATAGATCTTGTGCTCTTCAAGTGTCCCCATAAAAGGAAATAACATGTTGTAAGATCCGGCGAACCTGGTGGCCACAAACCGTTGCTGACAGTTCGTTCCTCAGAGAAGACATCATGGACTCTTCCAGGGATACTTTAGAAGCGTGGCCTGTTGCCCCATCTTGCTGGAAGAAGCAGTATTGTCTTTCATATTCAGTGAATTGAGCACAAAATGGATAAAATAATTCCATATATGTAACCGTGTTAAGAGTAAGAGTCAAAAAATATCGGTGCAATGATGCTTCTGTATTGGTTTCTTTCCTGCTGGTCCTCTATCTGGATACTTGACCCCCAAAAGTTCGTAGGATTTCTTAATCGAACCTGTTTTCACATATGCTTCCACAATTTCTATTCTTTTTTCTAGCACGAAAGTCATTTTGCACACAGCAAAGTGAAATGCCTAACTTCACTGTTGAAACAAACTTAAATGCTGACCGAAGAATGATAACAACAATGCTACCAATCGAAAATTCTTGTATGTCGATTATTGTATATTATCGATTATTGAAGAAATAATAATCGATAATTGCATAAACTCTCCATTGTTGTAGCTGTTTACTCAATTTTAGAAGTCGAAATCAGTGATGTGCCGTAAACTATAATTTTACGTCTACGCGATTGTCTACTGTAATCTATACGTAATCTACATTACACCTTTTCCCATGTAGATTATGTAGACAACCACTATCAAATGTAAGGAACAATTTTGTTGCTCGTTTGTTCATATTTCCTCATTGAGTTGTTTTGCTTCGGTGCAGCGAAAGATTAGGGAAACGAGTAACATATAAAAAGTAGAGGGAATTATCTAATCTGTATGTTTACTCTGCTCTGAACATACCACTTCCTTAGATTTTCCACTTCGAGCACTGCTTTTATAATGAAATTTACAAAACTAATTATCACCTGTGGGCTTTCAGTCTTGAATCTGCTGCATTTGCCACTTTTTTTCTTGCATATTTTAAAAAATGCATAATATTTTTCATTTTCCTTCATCAAGACGAAACTAAATATTTGAAAGTTACTATTCGCTGGTCTAGGCATTTTATTTTGTACGCAATTTCGCAAGGTAACGACAAAATAAAGCTCCTTTATTGTCCACGATGCCATATTAAATTACGTGTTTTTGACATATTCTACATAGTCTACGTTGTTTACATTGTCTACGCAAAGTTGACACGTAATCGTAAACTATCGTTTTTTACGCGTAGACGCACATCTCTGGTCGAAATATTGCATTCGCATTCAAAAGGGATGTGGACTATTTTTAACTGCGCCACCCTGTACAAATCAATTTAGTTATCAAAAATATTTTATTGGTAAAGAAAGGTGCCTTACCTAGAAAACGTGAGATTTAACATTGTTTAACAAATGTAATGATACTCCCACTTTATCATTTTTTTCACTGTACACCTAAAATCTTGATGTAGGTGTTTTGTTAATTATTATTTTCTATTTTAAAACATGGAACAGTTGAGAATAAAAGTTTGATGCAAAGCGAGTCTGGTTTGTGATCTCTTCCTGTAAATGAATAGTGTATACAACATGAAAAATGTGGTTTCAATAAGGTGGATGGAACGGGAAGTGGGAATAGTTGCTGGAGGGGGTGGCTTATTGAGTTAGTATGCATCCTGGGACAGCATACACAATGAAGCTAATTCGAGTACATGTTTTTTGTTTGCTTCGTTTTCTGATTTTTTCTTATCTTTTTCTCTCCATAAATGTATATGAAATATAAGCAAACATCAGCTTAATGCTTGCAAAACATGTATTTGTTTTTTTTTAAATATCTTTTTTTGGGGAAGGTTTTCATACACAAAAAAGCACGGGAATAAAAACGAACTCTTTTTCATTGAAAAGCGTCAGTTGTTGTCAGTGTGAATATGCAGTGTTTTTTGCTCTTTGTAAAACGTTGTTTGCCATCTGACGCTCTTGCAGGAAATAATGTAGTTTCTCCGTTTTTGGTATTTCCTCTGGAGTAACTGAATTTACCACGTGAAAAATTTAATTCTCCTTCAAAGGAAACTTTAGGTTTCAGTGATGTACCAGTATTCAAGATAGTGTGCCCTAAAATCATATTTATACAGATTGTTCCATAGTGGCAGCTATTGCGGGGATTGGATGCAAAATTAGGTTTAATCATTCATACGAATAAAAGAAATCTTCAGAAAACTGGATATAAGCATTAGTATTATGTAAGCTTTCATTTCGTAGATTGATGAGATGAAAGTTTATTTATTTATTTATTTATTTATTTTTACCGATGTGGCTTCCCTGAGAGCCGGAACTTGTTTTATCTATCATTACAATCTCAGATGTGTTCGTAAAGAAACTCATTTTGATAGGTTTGCCTTTCTGGTAAAGAAGTATACCAAAATCAGTAAAAATTCTGAATTACTGGCATGAGAGCACTTATAATTATTATTATTATTATTATTATTATTATTATTATTATTATTATTATTATTATTATTATTATTATTATTATTATTATTATTATTACTACATTGCAATACAAATCTTTATTTAGTTGAAGTTCAATTTAATATACATTGGCACAAACATATTTATTCAGAAAAACCATATACAACATTACCACAATACCACAATACTGATTTAGTCACAAAAGTCATATACAATTTAATACATATTAATAAGACACATATTTAGTCACAAAAACATATATGCAATTTAATACATATTGCTACAGCTCAGATTTAGTCACAAAAGACTTATACAAGTTTATACACATTGACGAGGCACAAATTTAGTCAGAAAAATCATACACAATTTAATATACATTGGTGCAGCAGAAATTTAGTCACAAAGGTCATACAATTTAATACACATTGGCACAGCACAGATTCAGTCACAAAATTCATATACAATTTAATACACACTGGCACAGTTCAGATTTACTTATAAAAGTCATATGTAATTTAATACGCATTGACACAGCACAAATTTAGTCACAAAGGTCATACAATTTAATACACATTGGCACAGCACAAATTTATGTTGTTGTTGTGTTTAACGTTCCGTTCAGCAACTAGGCTATATGAGACGTACATCTACTGAATAAGTACAATCCGAACCACATGAGCTCCCGCCAGGAATCAAACCCGGTTCTTCCAAGCCAAAAACGCGTACGCTAACCGCTTATCAACGGAGGTGCTCAGCACAGATTTAATCACAAAAATAATATATAATTTAATACACATTGACACGGCATAGAATTAGTCACAAGAATCATATACTATGCCACATATTACATATTGCCACAACACAGATTTAGTCACAAAAGCCATATACAAGAGCACAAATTGCACTAGTACTGGTGCAAAACACAAATTGATAAAATCGTGTCAACATTAGAGACTCCTGGAGGGTGGAGGTAATAATCAATCATTAGAGATTGTGGCCTTCTGCGGTATTCTAACTTCCTTTATCCAGAATTGTTGCTGACTTCATTATTCTTCGTCACTTCACGATCGTTTACGATATTTGATGACGTCTTTCTCGTGGTTGTCGTCAGAAGTGTGTTAACAACCAGCACGTGGAGTTGGGAGCACATGTGAAACCTAGCAATATACATTTATATATACCATAATAATGGCAAGATATAACCTACAACCAGGCAAATTCAAATTATTAGAGAACGTGACTTTAGATACCTCAAAATGCTCTGAAAAATGTCTTCAATTAATGTCAAATATCTCTCATACTAGAAAAATATCAGTATACTGTTTAGAATAAACAAAGAATGTCCAGTTGTTATAGTAAGTACAAATGATGATTTCAGAAGATGGTCCGCGGAAAAGCTCTTCGGGAGTCATCTAATCATATTCAATGTCAATCACCATAGTTTTCTCAGTACTACGTCATCACGGAGTACCAAATCTCAACCAGATGTTTGTTTAAAAAATTTGCATCAATATGAAACAAAGAAAGTGGACTTAATGTATCACTGCAGGGGAGGGGAGAGAAAAAGACAGACAGATGCTAAAGCGTTGATTCCTTTCTTTCTTTCGTTTTCTCAAAATAGTTGTAGATCGTGAACTGTTACCCTCCACGCTGAACAATAATTCCAAGTAATTATTTGGCAATACTGGCAAATATATTTCTAAGCACTAAATTAAATCAACGTAAAGTATAATTTAAAGTATGCATTCGAATTATTTCGGGTCCATATATGTTCTTATTCTAAGCTAAGGTTCAAAATGTCTTCATATGATAAATAAAACCCGTGTTTCTTTCTTGACAAAAATTACAAATAGATATGTATTTAATTAAACATGTAAGAAAAAGGCATGTGGATGTATATCATTCGAGCCTTAGTCATCATCATCATCATAGGTATTCTGCCTTTATTGGCAGGTCACTTGCCGCAGCTGAGAAGCTTCCATGCTCCACGATCCTCCGCTAACCTTTTCGTCTTCGCGTATGATCTTTCTCTTTTAATATAATCCATTAATTGTAGTCTCCTTCGCCCCCTCCCTCTCTTTCCCGCCACCATACCCTTTAGGACGTCCCTCATGATACAATCTCTTCTTAGGCAATGTCCCAACCAGTTTCTCTTCCTCTTCCTAATAATATCTAAAAGTGTTCTTTTCTCACCCACCATTTCTAACACTCTCTCATTCGTTTTCCGCTCGACCCAACTAACTCTTTCCATTCTTCTCCACACCCACATTTCGAAGGCTTCCAGTCGAGCCTTAGTAATAATAATGAATTAAACGGTAGAAGAAAGTCGGAGGAAACAAAGGAATTCCCTGAAAATCCACACACATGGTGCTTGTCCACCACAGAGCCCATGAAGTGCGCGCTGGCTTCCAACCAAGGATTCGACGCAACAGATGATGAGAACTCAACCATTAAGCCATCGCGGACATCTCCATAGCCTTATGTAAGCCTAGATGGCCTGCATCTGCGGACGACACTTTGAGAAACGTTACGTGATACAAAACGTAGGATTATTTCATTGTAGGTGTTGCAAATATTTTAGAAAACTTATGAGTTAATACTTTATTCATACCTAGGTATATGTATTGTCTTCCAGCATTTTGTTTCTTGGAAATATGTATTTTTGTTTCACTAAATTTTTCAACATTGTATAGGCAAACATAACAAACGTCTAAGAAACATGAAGTTATTTCTCTGCAGAAGATGACAAGATTAAACACCTATTTTAAATATTTAAAATCTCTTGGGGGAAAAGTTCAGCGCTCAATATCCATGTTTTGTTATTTACAGAATCAATGTTTGTTTAAAGTTATGAATATTTGTTCCCTAGTTGGATCCTAAATTATTTATTCATATGTATTTGCTGAAATGGATAAACGCAGAATGTTACAAGCATGAAGTTATCTTTGCAAGTTGCTTGTTTTACTGGAATCATCCGTTCTTACCAAGTTTAACTTACCGTATATACACCGATGAATGTGCTCATTGTTCGAAGAAAAAAGATTTTTATCGTTTTGTAGTAAAATCACAGAAATGTAATGATCGAATTTGTTTACAAATGTCAATTGTGGTGTCTTTACAAATATCCATCTGTAACATTGTTTTGTAAGTACAAGGTATTCGTAAAGTAACTCTGCAATTTCAGTGTAGAGAAAACGCTGGAATAAAGTAGAAGGTTCTTGGTAATTTTCGCGTGTGATGTGGCGAGCGATAGTTCTGTAGCTCGTCTGGTTTTATAGGTCTAGTCCCAGATGTTACTATTGATGGAATTTTTTGCTCGTATTGGTACAGTTCATTGAGTGACAGAAGCAGTGCATGATGATGGGTTATCATGGCACGGACGGTTGAGCATCGAGTAATCCTTGTAATCGCATAATCTCCCGTATAATCTGGTCCCATTGATACTTAGGTGTAACACCCCTGGATTTTTATCTGCGTGACTTACTAAAGGGACAGGTACGTATAACAAAATAATCCTGACACCCTGGATGAACTCAAAACAGATATTTCCTAGTATATGGCAGAGAAAACTCCAGCAGCCCTCTTCTGGTATAGGTCGACATTTTCACTGTCTCATATAGAGAAATCTTTATTGCCGTAATTACTACATACTTCAAATTTCAATTTCAGCCTCTCTTGCTGGTGAGTGGTTATCGCATATTCCTTTGGTACACAAGATCAAGGGTTTGATTTTCCGTGGGTGAACAGAACGAATTGCATTTCTTATAAGTCACTTTCATTAATCATCTGTATTCTATTGCCTACAGAACATAACCATTGGACAAAAGTATTCCCTTTCATTTTCAAATTTGAATTTCCACACATCTACCGCTTCTACTGCATAGTTACTTTTCTGATACACTATGTTTCAGAAATAATCGCACGATGTTTTGCCAAACAGAAAGTATACCATATGTTAGACATTTAAACAGAATTGTATTGAAATTAGTCTATGATTAAACATTTTTTCATTGTCTAAAATTCAATTTCACATCTCTGAATCACTTAACGCCCATTATTTCTAACCCATTAACTTCTTTGATGTTCTTAGACCAAATAATTTACAATACTTCTAAGCCCTCGAGCTGACACGTGTAGTCTATCATACTTACAGAACTTGCACAGTGTTGAAAGATCAGCCACTTCCAACTGAAAGATCTGTACCATCATAGATTCCTGTTGCTCTTTCATCTAAACCTAAAGGGGAGACAGGATGGAGCTAATAGGTAATCGAATGTTGATGAAATTCAGCAGTAACATACAAAAAGCAACTTTGTTGATGTTGTTGATTGTTTTGCAGGGTTAGACTTGTAGAGTTATGACTACACTCAGTCTGGAAACTTTTGTTTTCATTTTACTAAGCCATCTTCTCCCCTCATTTCCCCATTGTGTCTCTCTTTGCTTTTCTCCGATTGTAAAAACTTGTGTCAACGTACTACATCAGTCAGTGGGAAATGACTTTTACAGATCTTCAATTCTCACAGCTCATTTAGGTCATCAACCTCAGACTATTTCCATGTAATGAATCTCGCAGCATATTTTGTTTATCAAATTCACAATCGATCACATCAGCTCGATCAATTCCTTGTTACCAGAATATCTCTCTCACATTTCTCGCAGCAACCTTATTTTTATATACCGCGTAGAACTAGACCTCGGCTTTGGCATAAGTTAATTTCTAATTTTGAAAAAATTACCAGACATGACATTATTTAAAACAAGAGCTATCATAATTGAATTTATCTTAATAAAGTCCAGATTTTATGCAAAGAATATTCAATATTTCGCATTTAAGGTAATGTATACGAAATAAAAAGCAAAATAGGCAAAACATTTCTCCTAAAATTGAAACAATGATTCTCTGAATGAAATCCAGTATGTCCATTAAAGGGTTTGGTTTACGAAAACTAATTTATAATATTTACCCTGCCCGTGTGTCTGTCCGTTCAGGAAACTCATAACCCCTAGAACAATTTGATGGATCACTACTAAATTTGGTCAAAAGCCGGAAGTGGTAGAAATCATTAAAACTTCAGGTTTCAATATTTCATCTAGGCCTATATAGACCAAAAACAACAAGAGATAGCCAGAAGCCGTTTGTTGGGATTGATTAAGCGTCCTGAGAGTAGGTACTATCTTCGCTATTAACCCTCAATTTAAACAGGAAGTAAGAAAAATCAATCAATTCCGTTTTCAATTTTAGATTGCATAAAATTGGAATTGTCCTAGATGGCGAGAAGTGTTTGTTGCAATCTATTAAGTTTCCAAAGAATATATTCCATTTCAATTCTAAACTTTCTACTAAAACCGGAAGTGGCAGAAATCAGCCACTTCCGGTTTAAGGTTGATTGTTATAGAGTGAAAAGGTGACAGATACCAACAAGTGATTTTTCTGCAATCAATTAGGCGTCCGAAGAATATATTCCATTTCCAATTCAATATCTCTATTAAAACTGGAAGTGGCAGACAATCAATAAATTGTTGACTAAAACGGTAATAGATAGCGACAAGGTGTTCTCTGTTGTCAATTAAATTCCCAAGAAAAAAAAATGAAATCTTGAAATTTTATGTCCCACGGTTTGGCTGCTAGGGTAAAGGAAACGGTGGTGATGAGAAATGAAGGAAATGGTAGAATGAAGAAAGTGAGAGGAAACGGAGGAATCTCGAGAAAATCCACGCACACGGTGTTTGCTCACCACAAAGTTCACTTAACGCGAGCTGGGATTGAACAAGGACTCCACGGACCAGAGACAAACGCTCTACTACTAAGCCAAAGTGGTTCCCTCCCAAGAGTATATTCCTTCTCCCTCCTAATCTTCCAAGTAAAACCAGAAGTGGTAGAAATCTACCAACCACTTCCGGTTTGAATATTAAATCAGCTGTTGCCAAGTATACAAATCAAATTCCTTCACGTTATGTAAACGTGACACAGCTACGTAATATTTATAATACATCTAATATTAAGAAATGAATATTTTGTCTAACATCAGGTCTCAAGTTATAACTTTAATTCCGGAAACCATAATATTTAACCTTAAATATACTTCTGTTAGTTTTATCTTATTGGACCTCAGTGCGATAATATGAGGTTAACATCACATTTAAATAAATATTCACAAGGTTGAACATGTGCTTATAGGAGCATCTAAATATGAGTCAATTCTCGAAATATTTATTCAAATCATACGCAAGAAAGAGAAAAAGCGCTCTAAGATACTAAAGTTAGTGTCACGTAAACACTTTTTTGCTTATGTAGGTCAAGTTTCTCCTTGTTCTTCTGATATATGAGACATGATACTCAGACAATAAAAAGCAAAAAAACGCAGCCAATAAAATGAAGGCGCTGTCAATATGGAGATCTATCGAGTCTAAAACTAATAAAAGATTCAATTACATCCTATAGATTTCCAATAAATCTTCCTTCCAGAGGAAAACGAGCATATGAGAATATTTTGTCAAGCAGACAGGCGGATGTTTATTGGTAATAAACGTCGTGAGATTTTTGCTTACGTCATCGGAATGTTGAGTCCATATGTGTATAGGAATGCCCTGTTTAGCTAAACAGAAAGCTTGTTGTCTTAAATTACATAAGTCCTCACAACTCCTGCATTTGAAACGTAAATATTGAACACTAAAACGCTTTAATTTAATACTAGGTGTTCTTGTCGTTAGCGCCCTCGATTTATAATCTCAAGGTCCTCGTTTCAAGATCGCGACCAGGCCTGACATTGTAACCGGGATATTTCTAGTATGTTTCTCCACTTTGTGCACAAGGACTAATCTAAAACAGATTCTAAGAGAAAAGCGTATATGGACCTCCTTCTTCTCTCCAGTGGATGCACAATTCGATCGAAATTCAAACCCCAGCTTGGTCCAAGTATTTAGAAAGTCATTTCAGACGTTGGAGCTGTACTCGCTAAAAATTAAAACACTTCCTCCCATACGATTCTCATTTCAATCAAGATGTAATTATGAAACTGCATTAACATTATCATTGGTTTTCTGTAATCTCTTCCTCCCCCATTATTGTTAATTGTGTTTCTATCGTTTCCGTGTGATTTGCTTTCCCTGTGCTTTTCAACTGTATGTCACCGGATATTGTATCTGGTATTAGGGTGGTCCTTATTTCTCGAGTTGTATATATCGGAGACCGCAGCCCTTATTTTTGTCTTTTAATGCGAAAAGTGTCCTGTGTAAATTTGTGTTCGTTACGACGACGGTAAATGGTGCTGCACACATTTTAATCTTTGTAGGAATACGATTTAGAAAACAGTAGCTTCCTATGTTGCTCAATAGATGACAATGCATTTACAGGCTTAAACTCTTGTTTTTAGTTCCATTTTACATGTAATTTAGAACAGATTTATGAACAAAACTAAATTGAAAATAATAAACAAGTATCAAACAATCGTTCTTTTACAACTATTTATAACCGTTCTCTCCTTTCTTTTTAATGACAACTGTTATTGTATAACTGTATTCGCGACCAGGCCTGTACTGTTATTGTAATGACTATAACTTTAGACTAGGGGATTGAAGTTTCTTTATCATCATATGAGTTAACAGATATTGGGTTCTAAATTCAACTCCTTGGTAATATGAGTTAACAGGTATTGGAGTCTCAGTTAACATCCAACAGACAAGTACTTAGTACGTTCTTTTGTAACTTGCGAACGCTGAAATAACCTTTAAGAGAGAGTGCTCGGTTAGCTGTTCGCGAAACAGAAATGTTTTTGGTCTAAAGCAAGAATACCGACCAAGGGTACTCATGACAGTATCGATAAACTCATTGGATTGTACGAAATGCGGCGTCGGTTTCAAACACATATTTCGTAGATATGTTATACGATTTATTTCACATACTGCATGCAAATGCTTTAGACTTAATACAAGTTCAGGAGGACAAGGAATTACGTATATCTCAAAGGCAAAAAGAACGTTCTGGAAGTATGGTTGGTAGGGACATGTGTCTAGCTTGTAAAGAATAAAGAGTAGAAAAGCGACTAGAGCTTGAAACGTCTCGTAAACAGAAATATAGGAAGGAACACTGTAAAGTGAGCGAATTGGGTGAATCGTCGATTATTATCAATTCAAGTGGTGAAGACGAAGACGTATGCCAAACAGAAAATACAGTTCCAATGGTGGAGTAGAAACTGATGAGGTTATGATAGGATTTTCGAGAACAAGAGGGAGATGTTTCATTACTGCACAATTCGTTGCGGCTTTTGATCACTATAAAGTGATTGATAGAGCTCCATACACATATTAATCGCAATCAATGGAGCTTGTATTCTTCTTGAACAGAAATTGGAAGAAATCTTTTATATCTTCCGTGTAGACATCACATTTTTGAATTGATATTAAAGTGGATATTTGAAGAATGTTTTTCAGTTTCTTCCAGTCCAGAGGTGCCAATTTTTAAGCGTTTCCAGAAAGAGTGGCCAAGATTTCAACACAATCATTTTATTACAGAAATTTCTGATTGAAGTGTCAATTCAGTTCTCTGCAACACGAAGAAACATGTGCTAGTTTTGCTGTTCAAAATCTGGAAATGGACCATTGCAGAGAAGATTACAGACAACTTTTGGAGTTTACAGTAACTTTTGTAGGAAGTACGCCTCCTGGAGGTAGTGCTTAAAAATATTTCTCTTCCGTAATCAATTAAATTAAGTGAGCGGGAAGAAGAAGGACTGCGTCAAATGTGCATTTTCCCTGTTCTATTGTGTGTACAAGCTTGGTTTATTTGTCCCAGTGCATCTCGTGCACCACGTCAAGATCTACAATTTTTGAAGACTCTTCAAACGTACAAACTCAAACTCTGATGTCTCGAGAGTGGCTTTATTGAAGTTTTCCTGGCATCTTTGGTACATCTGAGGGGAGTGTGTGGCACTTTCATTTTTTGACGAGAATGTTAGTAATGATCAAAAGCAAAAAATGGCAGAAAAAATTTAAAATGGTGAAAGTTCATATAAAACGATGAAGCGATTTGAACTGAACGCTAGTAAAATAGGTAATATTGAAGGAAAATAAATTGCTGGTTTTCTGACAAGAAACACGAAAAAGTTCTTCGAAATGTTTAGGATTTCTTTTGGCTTTTTTGGACCTTGATCCGGTTTGCTGGTCGACAAATGATGAATTTATTTTCTGGAAAAAGTAGTTGATAAGCTGTATGTCAGAAATGACGCAGCCGAAAGAGCGTAAACTTAATGGAAGATTACAACGCAGTTCTAACTAGAAATGAAGAATAGAAGCAATTCCTTTTGCAAGTGGTCCAAGACTATAGAAATTTCTATCCAGGAAAAGTTACCTTGTGTAAAAAGCAAAAGTTATCGCTAAGTCGATCTACATTTCTCCATTTTTAATATTAGCCACTATCATTTTTATTGTATTTACTAGCTGATTGATTCCTAATTAATGTAAATGTTATTTAAGAAACAAGTGGTTTGAGAAAGAGATTCAAATCTCTTTTCCAAAGGGGTTCATAACATTATGTATTGCTGTTCAAAATTTAATTATACAGGTACTATATGTACGGACGATGATTATGATGCTGATAGCTTATTGACTGATAACCAACCTAATGTATTTGGACACCAGTCAATTCTGAATTACGGAGGAAAATTTATATTGTTCTGTTTAAATTTGTGATGATTATTATACGTTTATTGACAAATAGTTAATCGAGTGTCCTTAAATACAAATGAATTTTTTATTGTCGGAAATAAAGTGCTTTGCGATACGGGTTAACTTTCATAGATTTTTGTGAAATTTTGGGTATGTTTTTATTACCAAAGGAAAAGAAATAGGAGGTGCGGGGGAAGAAATTCGAAAATTTATTTTTTCTCATATACCTAAGGACAGGGGTGCCCATCCCCCAAAGCTGATGGCGCCCTCCCCCCCAAAAACTAATAATCTCTTCCCTCCTCAAAACTCAAGTCCTCTAAAAACAATTGTCCAGTGTAGAAGTAGTTTTTATAGTACTAGTAATTGATATTTTTGTTGTTGTTTTTATTTCTTGTAGTAGTATTATATATAAAATGCTTGTAGTAGTAGTAGGGGCAGTAATAATTATGAAAATGGCATTACTTTTATTGGTAGTCTTGGTAGTGTACTATGTGTGTGAATGTGTGATTACATTTTCCAGGATCTGCGAAAAACGAACAACTGCCTAGCTGGCTTCACTCTGTACAATACATGGAGTTGAATATATAGAATACTACTGGAGCGACCTCTCACGGAAAGTCTCTATTGTACACAGTGATGCCACTTTTGAGCTGGTTTTCAGTTTACCACAGGCCCTGGAAAATGTAATCGCACAAACAGAAAACTATACAAAATATTATCATTAATTCATTTATTATACATCATGTAGCAATTGAACAGCATTACTTATTAAGTGTCGTACATGGTATAAATAAGAAAGAAATAAATGCTCCCAGCAGAAAATGGGTAAATTACCTACACAAAGCGATAAACCGACCAGCCCATCCTTTCATATAGCAACCTGCGCGGTACTTCATTCATAGAGTTTCTAAGCAGGGGGTAGGGGGATTCATTCTCGAGATTAAAAAAAAAATCGCATCGTGTCCCAATGTTATTCTGACGACAGCAAAATTACTTATTCGACATTAGAGTAAAATTCTTTCCCAATTTTTTTTTATTCCCCCTAATTTTTTCTCGATGGCACAACTTGCGCCATTCATCCCTCCTGTGGGCGGCCCTTCTCTCTTAAAACGAACCAACCTTTCCTTTCATACGGCTACTTGCGCGGTACTTCATTCATCGAGTATCGAAGCAGGGGGTACGGGGGTTCACCCCGGAAAATTTTTGAAAATTAGCTTCTTAAAATCGTGTTTTAATGCTATTCCGACAGAAAAATTGCTAGTTCGAAAGTAGAGTAAAATCCCCCCCCAAAATTTTTCTCAACGGCGCAGCTTGCGCCATACATCCCCCCTGTGGGCGGCCCTGCCTAAGGACCACCCTAATCTGGTATTCTTCTCATTAGTTTGTTTCCCCGTTGGCATTTGTGCTTTATGTTGGATATCTACATTAGAAAGAATAGAAAACATAACATGGAACAATGAAAAGCGAATAACACTTAAAAATGTAATAAACAGTTCGTAAGTATTTTGATCTGAAATATCTTGTCTTTCTTAGCATAAACTTTGAAACCCCACTACCCATTTATTGTGCGCATTTTATTCAAAGTGTCTAGATAAATAGGTGAAGAAAGCTTCTAATACACCTGTTAGAAACAGGGCTCGGCTGGATTTAGTTCAGTCCGTGGTTAACATGTAGCGATGGAGTGTCTCAGGCCCATAAAGGTTGTCATGCCAGTGATTAATTTTAGAAAAAAAAAAAAACACAACTATGCGCAAAATTTTTACAATCAGTTGAACTGTTCGGTCGTGACGCAATCAATACATTCAATTTAATTAGCACACATAGCGCACACCCGGTTTAAAACTGCTTCAAGTCAAAAATACACCTTTGTGGAAACATGACTTTTATGGATTGTTATTCTATCAAAATTGGTCCCTGGAATACTGGTATTTCTCCAATCTAGAAGTTAATTTATTTAGTTACGTTTCTGCAAAAATACCACAAGACAGGGCTCGGTTCTCCCTCTCTCTATTCTCTTTCGAGCGATAATAACTCAAAATTTCCATTTTTTGAACTGTAACACTCTTCCACCCGGTGTGCGGCATACAAAATTATACTGCTATGCTACCTAATGTTACATAGAAATAACAAATCTAAATACATTAACATGTGACTATTAGTTGCTGTTTACGATCTAGAACTATTAGAATAACTTTTATTGGTACATTATCAGTACCAATTCACCGGAAGTGATAGAAATTAGCCATTTCCTGTTGCAACTTTCATCACTATATAGAAACAAAACAGTAATACATAGGGATAAATGGTTTCCTGCAAATCGATTAACTATTTCAAGAATATAATTCATCGTCATCCTTAATTCTTTAGTAAAGCTGGAAGTGATAGAAATTCACTACAACTTCCGGTTTCAGTAAGAAATTCACTACAACTTCCGGTTTCAGTAAGATATTCACTACAACTTCCGGTTTCAGTAAAAAAAATTCACTACAACTTCCGGTTTCAGTAAGATATTCACTACAACTTCCGGTTTCAGTAAGAAATTCACTACAACTTCCGGTTTCAGTAAGATATTCACTACAACTTCCGGTTTCAGTAAGAAATTCACTACAACTTCCGGTTTCAGTAAGATATTCACTACAACTTCCGGTTTCAGTAAGAAATTCACTACAACTTCCGGTTTCAGTAAGATATTCACTACAACTTCCGGTTTCAGTAAGAAATTCACTACAACTTCCGGTTTCAGTAAGAAATTCACTACAACTTCCAGTTTCAGTAAGAAATTTACTACAACTTCCGGTTTAAGTATTGATCTAAAGAGAAAAATCGAGAAGAAATGGAGAGAAACGTTATCCTGGGATTGATTTAGCGTTCTACGAATAGGTACCACCTCCTCTTGTAGCCCTCCACTCAAACCGAATGTGGCAGAAATCAACCTTTTCTGATTTTAACGTTGATCGCTATGTAGCCAAAAATGATACACTAAGAAAAATCTTTTATCCGGACAGAGGTATATTGTACAAATATACGGTATCCTTATGTTTATTATAGAAATCAGTACGGAACATATGTCATCCATATTCTACATATGTACTGCCCTTAGATGTTACATCATGCCGTTCCAGGATGTCTGACATCTAACAGTCTTCCGTATATTACACACATGTACGTATGTTACATACATCAGCTATGTTACATACGTCCCTATCCTGACCGCCAGGCCATGATTTTCTGAAGGGGCGATGCACCATAACTCCCAAAATAACCAGTCTCATTGAAGCTCTTCAAAATGATATATGACAATATTCTTTACACCTGACAACGCTGATACATAGAACGGAGGGAAGGGGGATATTTTAAAGAGGGTCGCAAGTGATATGCAGGAAAATTGTTCTTCTCTCCTTCTGGTTTCTGTTTTCTTACCTACTTAATAAAAGCTATATTGTTTTATTTGATGAATCCTTTTTCTGAATCTTCAGAAAATTGAGTTAAACTATTGCTTTTGCAAAAGTCTTCTTTCTTTTAAGCCCCAAACGGAAACATGACGGTAGAAAGTTTCGAAAAGTGTTGCTATTTTCACTGCTAGCTTCTCATTTTCGATAATGTATATTTAGAACAAAGGGAGGGTGCACGTGTACTGGTGCATCCCCTAAATCCGGTCTTACTGACCGCCTATATAGAGTTTTTTTTTTTCGTTTGTACGGAAAGTACGCTTCTTCGGAAAGTACGTGTAAAATATACTTTTACAGTTATACGTTTGCTGTACGTTAAGTTCGAAAACTTCAGGATTTACACATGTAACCTACGTTTCCATGTACGCCATATACTGTTTTTTTTTCTCAGTGTAAAAGATAGCGAGAAGCAGTATTATTTGGTGTGAATTAAGCGTCATAAAACATGATCCATCTCCACTCTAATCTCTCTACTAGAACCGGAAGTGGTAGAAATATACTACCATTTCCGATTTCATTATTAATTGAGAAATTATTACGCCAATCATAAAGTTTAGGTGTAATAAAAATCGGTTGCCATGACAATACTAAAAAAGTTTGAAGGGAGAATACAGGGGTGAGGTGGAAATGCATTATTGAGAGGAGATCGGATTTGTACAATTTAAATTTGTATTGATACTTCTAGTTTCTTATCAAACTCAGCATAGTTTTTATGTGGAGAGCGATGAGAAGGGACAAATGCAGAGAGTTGTTGATAAGTAGCAAGCGCGCGCCCAGAAATGTTGGTTGGTATGGATCCAACACTACGTCTATACTGGGTGCAGAATAGCACTGGTCCATTATTACACAGACATAATGTCTTGCAGTATTGGACATCCGCAAGCTGTGGACTCTTTTCAAAATAAAATCCTGGGTGCGCGCCTGATCTGTGTAGGGCATGGAATACTGTCCCGCTGGTAAAGCTGATTTTCGCATTGAAAAACCAATTCTATGTGAATGTGATCATCGCTTGGTGTTCGTACGTTCCCTAACAGTCACCAAGAGGTGTAATCCACCCCTTCTAATCAATTTCCCAAAATTACACTTCCATAATCCCATTCTAATTGCAATACGTGACACTGGATGCCCATCGGGTTGTGTTGTTTTGACACATACTGATCACTCCACCACCATGAGACAAAAAAAAAAAAAAAAAAAAAAAACCGAGATTCATTAGACCATATAAGACTTCTTTTCTTTGCTGAATTATTCAGCCTCGATGGAGTGGTCCTTGGTAAACTGTAAGCAGCGGTTTATGCTTCTTTTGTTGTTAACATGATCAGTAAAACATTACCTGCCAAGTCGTTCAAATTTTATGTTCAACAATTGCCAATATTAAAATTGGGCCTTAGATATATTCTTGAACCTCTCCTTATTACCTGCACGACACTACTGACTCGTCTCCTACCCATTTCATTCACCTTTGTTTAACACGCAGAAATCCATTTGCTGATGGAAATTTTCTTCTGCTAAATCTGTTTGTAATGCATACGAGAAACTTCTGCAAATAAAAATTGTGTCACAGCTGCACTTCTGAAAATGTTCACACCTACCATCTGGAAATCGACTATCATACTACGTTCAAACAACGTTAAATTGTTTCCCTTACTCATAGCACTGGCACTAGACACCTTGCAAGTGTAATAGTTTGAAGTGCCCGATTGTCCCCTGAAACATTTCATTTGTTTTTTTGGGGTAGGTTTAGTACAAGGGGTCCAGAAGCACGTAAAAAACGCAAAATTTACAGGAGAAATGAGTGATACAAGTACTTAGACGTAACATAACGTAACCAAATCTAACCTAACCTAACATAAACTAACGTAAGCTAACCTGAACTAACCTAAACTAACGTAATATTAGTATAAATAAGCGAAATTCTATCATTTTTTGGAAAATTATGCGGGATTCTTACACTAATATAGCATAAACTAAACTAACCTAACGTAACCTAAACTAGCCTAACCTAACCTAAACTAACCAACCCTACCCCAAACTAACCGAATGTGAGCAGAAATTAACAAAATTGTAACATTTTTTAGAGAAAAGAGCTGGACCCCTTCTGCTAAACATAGGCCGTTTTTTTTTATTATAAGCTCCAGGAATATTTAAAAGTATTTATTAAAATTCATTCAATTAATGATTTAAATTTTAAAAACAATTTTGCTGAACTTACGCAGCCAAAATACTTCTTAAACTGTTCAATAATTAAATTTCATCAAATTGTAGAAAAAATTAATAAATTCACAGGCTAATTCCATTGATCTATCGCTATTGTATTCCCTAAAAGTACACGTCATTTCTTCCGGACACAGACCTCTAAGTTTCCAGCGTCACCAATGATCTGCACAAAATCAATCGACCGTAGCAGTTGTGGAAGATTCTCATGTTTTTCCTCGAACAGTCAATAATTTCACGACAGACCATTTGGAAGCAAGAAGTTGCTGTCGGACTAAAAGACCATCCTAGACCTCAAGGAGATTCATTACTCTACTGAATCATTCTCGATATGAGTCAAGTCAACATTGAATTTCCACTATTGAGATATTGGATATGCACCATTGTCGTCGTCCCTGGTAGTAGACAGGATGCCCGGTTTGAATATCACTAGTTACATTCGTCATATTATTGTTCATGCTTAAGAGCCGAAGTACCAACTGTGACCACAATTATAATTTTCTACAACACCGTGGATCGACGTGAATTGATGATCTCGTTCGAATCCTATCCTAAGTTAACATTTTCCTCATTATTCTTCCCCTTTTACCTTCCACCGTCTCACATTTTGTAACTGTTATGTTTCATTCATGCATTCCTAAATCATGACTTGTGTAATTACATAACATGGGAAATTTGACAAGTTTCATTTCTTTGATTTCAGAGTTCCCTCTGAGTTACAAGGGCTCATATCTCTCCGCCGCACAATATTGACTAAGAAGGGAGTTAATGCAAGTTTCGATTGAGTTGTGGTTTGTATGAATGTGTTTGGGATGCTAATTACAAACATGTATAAAATAAGTGTCATCGCCAGTTACACTGTAAGCTACAGAAATGTGATATTCCGCTCACAGTGGACCATACCGAACATGATATTGTGACGGTAGTAACTGTATTCATCGTAAACAGTGTTCCTCTAACTAATGTAGGTAGGTGCAGTGTGTGCTATGATGTACATTCGCTACGCCGTAATGAAGATCGCCTGACGAAGTGTCCGGGGCGACATCTAGGGGAACCAGACAGACATGAATGCATAAGAGCAAGGAACCCAGTATAATGGTGACCCCGTCTGTGTTGCATCAACGTCGGCATTAATCCGTCCGTGTGTGGTGTTAGCCTTTTTGTAGTGTGTCACGTTACTCTCACTGTTAACACAATCCTGTGGTAATGAATCCTGCAAATATAGTGAGCATTATTGTTAGCCACTACAAACACAAAAGAAAATCCACAGAAATTACAGTAAAGGAGAGAAATTCAGCGGTATTCATAATAAATATGATAGATGAAACGGTGTCAACAAAATGGTAATGCATACCTTACATTTAGCCACTTGATATTCTATTCTTCCGAAAGTTCAAGGCGGTGCTGAAGCGGATTGCAAGATCACGTTATCCTGCACGCCTATCAGTTCACACCTTCGTCGAGGTATTCAATTTCGCTGCTGATGTGTCGATTCTACATAATCTGTTCTGTTCTCCAGTTTTCGCATACTTTGTTTGATACTCCTTCACTGCAGCTGCATATGATGACTTCTGACCAAAGAGGTTTCGAACACATCCCGAACTATTTTTGATGTTCAAACGCAGTGTGATTTGGAAGACTGCTTACTGCAGGCATTCGTGAAGTGCTCCTTCTGTGATAAGCAACTCTGTTTGCGGCACTTTATACTCTATGGTCATGATCATCCTTGTAGTCTTTTGCCCAGACATACCAACAACCTATTTTTTGACATGACTGTAAAGTGCAGGGGTGATATTTCAGAAAAAGACACGTTACACTTCCAATCGTACTTTTGTATTCTAATAACTATAATTATGACTAAAACATGTTTCCTATTGTATCAAATTGGATTTGTATTATTAGTAGGCTTGGTTTCTTGAACAAACTATAGATAAGAAAAAAATGTTTTAAGCCTTGATACAAGCATGTTATCCTACTTCCCTACCAGAAGAAATTTTTTGAGCCTTGGTGCAAACCTATTGTCCTACTTCCCTATCAGAACAAAATTCATAGAGCCTTGGTGCAAACCTATTATCCTACTTCCCTATCAGAACAGAATTCATTGAGCCTTGATGCAAGCCTATTTTCCAACTTCCCTGTCATACATCAGTGAAGTGTGGGTTGCATATGTACTCAGGCGTTTAATGAAATTTATAAAAATTTCTTAAAAGTTTCTCAATATGACATCTAGATTATTAACATCTTCAGATAAAAGACATAGATTAAAGGAAACAAAAGAAAAATAAACTAAATTTAAAGAAGATGTGATATATGATTTTAGTGGACGTTTGTGAGCATCAGTTGGAGATCAATTGTAATAAATGAGAACGGACTAAAGGAAATGCTAAAGGTAAGAAACGTATAATAATTAAGAAAACATGAATACATCCCAATAGACGTCTATCCCGTCATGATATCTTCATTTTCCAAACAACTGTTGAAAGGAAAATAAATTTTAACAAGAAAGAGCTAGGTCAACAGAAAATATCCTATTTGAAAGACATGGTTAATGAAATATATTTACTGATATGAAAGAGAAGCCTATATGAAAGAGAGAAAGAGGGATAGAAGTTATGATTGTGGGGACAAAGTTTTGCCTTTGAAAAAAAAAACTCTGCACTAAATTTTCAATTTAGCGACAAATATTATCTACCTCATAGAGTGGCTTCTTAGCTACGCCCTTGGGATAATCCTAATTACGATCCGACTGAAGTGCATAATAAAATTTGTTATGTGGAAACGTTTTTATTTCTGTGTGTGCGGTAAAAAATTTCCTTACAGCAACAAAAAAAAAGTTTTATTTTAAGTATGTTAACGTTCTTTTTGCCTCTATTTTAGTTAGAGCATGCGAACGTGTTAGAGTCGGAACCAGTGGTTTGGTTCTATAATTCTCCTCTATTGGAAGCAAAAATAGTCTGGTTTGAAAATGGTGTGAAGTGAAATTTCTAGTTCAGGTTCAACGACTGTCCCCTTTAGGTTAAGTGAGACTATTGATTAATGCAATCGAATGATTATATACAGGGTGTTCAGAAAGTAACTATGCAGATCATAACTTGCCGTATTTTATTTTCTATAAACCATTTTAAACAACTGAAATTAACTTGAAGTTAAACTTTAATGTCATTGAAATTGTAAGAGATGCTGGACCCCTTCCAATTGAAGACACAGTGGCACACGTTTCTGAATGCTCTTGAAAACGTTATACAACATGGCACTGCATAGTTACTTTCTGAACACCCGGTATAATAATTTATAGAGGGATATTGTGGTAGAAAACGAGAAAACCCATGGACACGATATTGTCCACCACAAACATACATGGACGGTGAACCAATAAGGAACTGTTTGCACGAGAAGTAAACACTCTACAATTGAGCCATTTACTCTTTTATGGCGTTAATAGTGTTCATTACCCGCTTCACTGGGTTGAAATAAGAAACTTTAAATGCATAACTCCTTTATATATATATATATATATATAGTCCCTTCCCTCTTCCCTCCCTCAAGTTGCGGGGCTGAGTTCGGATTTAAACAACATCGGAAGTGTCCCTTTTCAGGGATACGGACAAAATCTCGCGGCCGAAACATCGCCGCCCAAAATCTCGCCGGCCAAAACCTCGCCGCCCAAAATCTCGCGTGGCCAAAACCTCGCCGTCCAAAACCTCGCGGGATGAAATCTCGCCAGGCCAAAACCTCGCTGCCCAAAACATCGCGTGGTCAAAACCTCGCCACCCAAAACTCCGCGGGACAAAATCTCGCCGGGCCAAGACCTCGCGTTGCCGAAACCTCGCCGGGCCAAAACCTCGCCACCCAAAACATCGCGTGGCAAAACCTCGCCGCCAAAACCTCGCGGGCCAAAATTTCGCCTTCAGCTTAATAAAAATTCAGTGTAGTATAACAATATCGGCTGCTTTTCTTATAAGTAAAAAGAAAAAAGGAAGGAAGAGCTTGGTGTGGTGAGAGAAGGGGCGCCGATTCTACTCCGCCCCGGCCGCCGAAATATCTAGCTACGGCTCTGTATATATATATATATATATATATATATATATATATATATATATATATATATATATATATACCACTCCCCCTCCCTTTTGTTGTGCTGACTAAGTGAAATTATAAAAGACATCCTAGGCTCGAACCTCATCTATGTTGAAAATTTGATTGAGATCGGTAGGATGGCTCAAGAGGTATAATGTAACAAACATAATCATTTAATTTTTATATATATAGATTTCCAAAGCATGGATTAGAATTTTTCTTGTCATTATTTTAAGGTAATTATGTGTCATTACTAAATATATACATATACTAATATATAGAACATTCTACATTGAAGAAATCGTGGTGAAGAGGTTTTATCCTGACGACATTTCTTCCCAGGCGACACTACGTCTCGCTTAATTTACACCAGGCGAGAATCTGTGTCGCGAGATCATTACAACGAAGTTTTGGTCAGGCGATATTTTGGGTATGGCGATAGTTTGGGGCGCGAGGGTTTGGAAGACGAGGTTTTGGCAAAGCGAGGTTTTGGCCCGGCAAGATTTTGGCCCGCGAGGTTTTGGGTGGTGAGGTTTTGGCCAGGCGAGGTTTTGGCCCCGCGAGATTTTGGCCTGCGACGTTTTGGGCAGCGAGGTTCTGGCCAGGTGAGATTTTGTCCCGCGAGGTTTTGGGCGGTGAGGTTTTGGCCAGGCAAGGTTTTGGCCAGGCGAGATTTTGTCCCGCGAGGTTTTGGGATGCGAGGTTTTGACCAGGCGAGGTTTTGGTCCGCGAGGTTTTGTACCCAAACCCTCCTTTCATCTCAGCGACTCCGAAAATCATGGATTACACACTACTATCGGTCATATACATCCCCTCCCCCTCTCTTAAGTTTTTCTGTCAAAGAGAAAAGATAAAACCATCCCATTCCCGCACTTCATCTATGTTGTAAATTTGTTCGACATCGGTCTCGTGGTTCAAGAGTTATTAACTTTTATTTATTTTAATATATATCTTTTCCCTCCCCCTCCCCTATGTTGTAACGTCAAAGTGATATGATAAAAAACATCCCACTTCCGAAATCTCATCTACATTGAAAATTTAATCGAGATCGGTAATGTGGTTCATGCAGTGCGTAGTAACAAACATGGTCACTTTCATTTATATCTAATAATATATATATATGCAAAGGCCTATACTCTGTACTGTATGGGTTGAGCTTGCATTATAGTATGTTTACCTCTATCTGTCCCATATTCAAATTTCGGTCGTGATTCGAACCCCGAATTAACCATCTCGCCGTGTAGTTATCTTTTATGACTTCGTTGCTGCATAAGCACATAAAACACGAAAACTAATAAAATCAACTTGAATACATGACTCGCAACAATATTGTATACATTATAGTTTCTTCCTTTAAACTTTGCGCACTGATCTATTGAGAAATGAAATGAAATAGTTTAGTTTAACGTCCCTCGGTTCTGCCATTTAGGCTTAGGTTGACGATGATTAACGCAAGTGATTGATGATGGAAGAATTGCTGGAATGAGAAAGTGGAAGGAAACGAGAGTACACCGAGAAAACCCACGGACTCGATGCTGTTCACCATAAATTCACTTGGGCGGGGATCGAACCAAGGACCCCACACACTACAGCTAAGCGCTCTACCACTGAGTCACCGTGTCCCTTGCACTAATGTATTGAGTAGCACGAACACGTTTAGTGTTCGTACATGGTCCCGGGTTCGATTCCTTTTCCAAGAGCTTTGAACGCATTGGGGTAGTTTAGATTCCAATCGTAGGTCCACGTCTTACGAGGGGGGCCCAAAAGAAACCGGATTGAAAGAGCACTGCCGTTCCTAGGCGTAGTTGAGCGTTCTCGTGGTAGGTGGGTCTAGTAGAGACCTTCCCAGATCAGTTGGCCAAGCGGCGTCTGCGTAGGAGGTTAACGTTTGATCGTATTATTGTCTTTCTCAACTGTTCTCGTTTGCCGCCTGCGAAATCGTTATGAAAGATTCAAAGGAACAAGGAGTGCGTTTGCTTCCTACTTGGAAAATCGGAAACGAAAACTTACCAAATGCTTCAACAGTCTTTCAAGAAGGATAATATGAACCGCACACAAGTTTTTGAGTGGTTTGGGCGCTTTAAGTGTGGTAAGATGAGTGTTGAAGATCATGCTCGTTCTGGGTGCTCTTCATCATTTCGAAACGACGAAAACATCGAACAAATCTGCCCCAAAATTAGCGAGGATCGTCGTTTCATGATCGATGATATTTCAAAATAGGCAGGAGTGAGTTGGAGATCGTGCCATCTTGAGGTTTTGCAAATGAGACATGTTGCCGCTAAGTTTGTTTCTCGCCTGCTCACACAAAATCAAATCATTCGTCTGAATTTGAGCCAGGACTTGAAAAATCAGATTAAAAGTGATCCAAACTTTTTGAACGACATGATGACATATTCCGAGAATTAAATAAAATCTAAAAGGAAAATGTTTTGCTGGTGTAGAGGCTGTAAAAAGAATTTCGCAGAGTGCATTGGGCGATATAAAAGTTCCAGAGTTCCAGAGCTGCTCCAAACAGTGGGAAAGAAGATGGGAGAAATGAATCGCATTTAATGGAGACTGAAAGAATTTTGTAAAGAATATAATAAATTATTGTTTTAGAACGAAAGTCCGGTTTTATTTGGGTCCTTCCTCGTACACGGGGTGTTCAAAACACAAAAAAGTTAAGTCCAATTAATAAATTTGAGAGAAAAATCAACATAACCTTTGCACGGGTCGCTTAAGTATTTTCTACATATAAAATTTAACAGTTGTTTCGGTAAAAGTTATTTAGAGTATTAGGTTCTGAAAGGATCTTGACCCAGATATGAAACATGTCTTAAACCAAAACAGAACTTGATTCCCTTATGTGCTTAATGTGGCATATAGCCTCGGCGCTAAAATGAGACGATAGAACGTCAACAAAGGATGAATGAACGAAAGAAATCTAAACCGAACGGTATACCAGTATCCTTTAATGTAACAACATATTATTCAATTATAATTTCATTTTTTCCTAGTACTAATACGTACGAACTTAATCACATTTAGTTACATCGAATTGATATTTAACATGTAATATTTATTACATTTAACTTCAATCACCAGCTGAATCCAGATTCTAGTTGACTTGTGAAGTTTATGTGCAGGAAGTAACAGTATTTTGAATAGCAGAAAACAAACAAACAAACAAACAGAAAATATTGACCATACACGCCAGTTCTAAAGTTTTGCCAATAATCAGTTTTTTAGTTTCAATTTTTACGTTTGACCTACATTTAGCCACCTCTTCCAAATTGCCCCCAGGACGTTCATCCTTGCAAACCCCCATCGCGCTAAGCCACTGAGTTAGTACATCTCCTACCACCGTTATTCTGGCTTCCTAAAACTGAATTTATTACCTCTTAATCTAAATAGCTTTAGTATCGTTTCTGAATGCTGGATAATTACTAGAAATTATGTACTTCGTATCAAAGAAACTTGTATCAATCTAAACCAAAGGCGTAATTATTAGAGACCGCATTGAAGCATGATGACCTTGCCCCTGGAATGGTAACCTATATATATATATATATCGCTGAGTTCTTGTATTTGGAATGTTTGTTGTTCCTAGAATTTCCTCTCCAGTGGTCTTGTATATGTGCAAAGGCTCTAATTCCAGCGCTAAATCTTCCGTCCTAATTTCCTTGAGCGATGCACAAATTAGTTTAGAGATCTGAAAATCCGTCGCATTTACTAGCAGGCTGTCGCTTGGTGGCTAAAGTCAGGAAATTCCTACGGCGTCTTTTATGCATGGTAGAATGTCCTCTATTAGATATGGAGAACATTCCTTCCATTTTTCCATGGTCAACAACAGAACTCTCTCTATGTTGTTTCGCATTGCGCGCGCGTGTGTGTGTAGTGTTGTTGAAAAAAGTTTTAAAAAATAGCAATAGCTCTGGGGAGGCACTGACGAGACTCCGGAAAAAAAGGGCTCCTAGTAAATGGTCTATCGTATATACAGGGTGGGAGAAAAGTAACCTTTAATTTTAAGTTCTTCTGTCTCTTAAGTTAGAAAACTTATAACTACACACATTTCTCATATATTGTTTACTGCACGTCATTATACTGTATATCGTGAAGTTAGAACTCAATATGTTTCGCATCACTTTTTGGAAACGAAATAAAAATACACGTCGCATGTACGTCGGATATTATTTCATTGATATTGCTTCCAAGAATTTTCATCAAGAATTGGAGAATTTTCATAGGGGCTTGTGCTTCTGCTTCCCGCATGATATTGCATTGTTCCTTCACGATTTATTCATTTTCTTGAACTAATGAACATTGAAGAAATCCTAGCAGTCCAATTTTAACGTAGAAGAGCACAGTCTTGTATAAATAGACTATTGGTCAGCACACCTCTTGCTATGGCGAAATTCTTGGCCATGCAAACATTTTTAACATTTTGAAATGGCTTCCAGATTTCATGCATGTGTCCTTGTGTGGCGGGCAGAAGTCGCGGTAATGTTAAAATTAAAATTAAAATCACAGTAAGTAATATTTATATTTCTAGTGTTGCAAGAAGTAAAGAACCTCTTGTGATTGTGAAAAGATTCCAGATTTCTCGACATGTACGCTTTAATGAACCTTACATTCCAGAAGAGTGATCATTTATGCCTAACTTGATACTTTTGACGTACACATTATACCGTCCAACGTATACAAATCAAATTTAAGAGTGAAGACTTTCATGAGTGCTGCAATTTTCTTGTTTTTGTTTATCTGACAAAGAAAGTATGATTTTTAATTTCACGTCCCATATTTATTCCTTTTAATTTAAGGGGACGGATGATCAATGAGATTGAATAATTATGAACAACTTGAATTGCAAATGTAAGTTCGAGAGAACCCACCGACACGTTGTTCAAATTTCATACTCACTGTCAGTTGTTGAAGTGTAATTCGTTAGCAAACCAGGAATGCGATACAAGCCACTTTCCTGTCACAATTTTAGAAAAAGTCATATGTAGATGTAGGTATGTCTTGATCAGACAATTTGGTCGAAAATTACTCTAATTACGTTCTTGGTATTTCATGAGTAAATACAGTATTTTATTATTGATCCCACATCTAAGTAATATGACAAACTCCTGGATTACTGATGGCATGAATCTTCTTCAAACAAAATATTCCAAACTTTTTAGTAATCCCTTTTTTTTTACTATGAAGTAACCAAAATTAAATATTTTTCGTAAATTAATTTTGCAAATTGAGTAAAATGTAAGCTGTAAACAACTGACTTGTTTTTTTTAAAAAAAAAAAGAAAAAGAGATAACGTAGAAATAACGCCACAGGAGCACAAGATATTACTGCTATAACATACATCGTAACATGTTTCATAACAAAATCTAAGATAAAGGCTATGCTGAAATCAGGACGTTAGAAAAGGTTCAAAGCTTACAAGAAAGAAAGATCTTGAAAGTACCGAAAATTAGGTCGAGAGTCTACAGTTAGGAAAGGTTCAAAATACTTCAGCTAGAGATTCGTCACCTCAGTACAACTAGTGAGTACATTACATTTGCAATGACGCGATAACTATAATGGTTGAAAGCTTGAACCATTACTATTAAGTAAACCTTTTTAACTAAAGATATTTGAGTCCTACCTGACTGCGGTCTCATGCCAAACGCATCTTAAATCAATCTAAAATAATGGTTTCATCTCTAAAACTCAGTAACTGTCCGATGATAATTCTAGAATTGTAATACTTGAATTGTAATTGTAGTTGTATGTAAGCCACCAAAGTTTAGATAGTCTTTAAGGCAATCTAAAGACACAATTTGTAGACAACTTACGGTCGTCGCAACACTAATTTCGTTTCCTGAACTCTTGCTACAATAACAGATTTTTTTTAATAGTACAGAAAAATATGATCATTATCTAATTTAAGAACTGGATGCCGTAGAGTTTACTGAGACAGCCAAAATCTTTGATGCAATTTTCTCATTGTCTATGATATCTTTTGCTTTTAAAACTAAGGTATTTATTATTAAAGAAAAATTCGAATCATATATTATGTCCTCTGACTCTAACAGTAATGCAGCGGAAGAGTGGTTAGCGTGAGCTCCTTTGGTATGGGATACCCAGGTTCGATTCCTGGCGGGAGCACTTGTGGTTCGGATCCTACGTTAATCTGTAGGCCCATGTCTCATATAGTCTAGCTGCTGAAAGGAATGCTAAGCTCAAAATGAACTCAGTGAAGCAGGGACACGGGAACTCAGTGGTAGAGAGAGCGCTTATCTGTGGTGTGCGGGTTCCCTGGTTCGATTCCCGTCTAAGTAAGTTTGTGGTGGACATCATGTCCGTGGATCTTACCGGGGTTACTCCCATTTGCACTCGCATTCTCATTCCACCAATTATTCCATCATTTTCCACTCGCCTTAATCATAATCTTTCTTAATCTCAAGGGCGTAATCGTGGAAGTAAAACTGAGAGAAAAAAAGATTTTTTAAGAGTAAAGCGCAAGAAACATTTTTTTGTTTAGCGTCATATGAACATTGCCAAATAAAATAAAAGCGACAGACAGATATTAAAAAGAAGAAAATAATTATGGAAGACAAGGCAGAATAAAGAAGATGGAGAGAAATAAAAATGTCTCAAAAAATAAAGGATGCGTTATTCTTCAGCTTCATGTGGGTTGCTTAGGATTAAACCAGGAATCTGCCACGTCAGAGTTAAGCATCTAGAGAACTGAGCTAACGTGTCCAGGCAAAAAAGATGCAGAAGTCTCACCAGCAAAACAAAATGTTGTTCCAAGCATTTAGTTTTCAATAGTATCAAAGCTCGAAATCCAGAAGCTTAAGTTGGATGTACCTTGTGTGACGATTTAACCAGGTCAGATGCTGTTGGTAACATTTTATTATCCTTTTAGGTACATAAAAAACTTTTGGATATCACTTAAAGTGCATGTAATGCATAGTAAAAACATGTTATATGTAAAGTTTCATATTCCTGCCGCCGTCTTTCCTCTCCCTACATCAGAGAGGGGGCGACAGTTTGAGGAAGGCTCTGCTACGAAAATGAAACGTTACCAATCATACTTTTTTTTTATTTTCTAGTTACTATGGAAGAGACGAAAATATGGTGAACATTTAAAAACAAATGAGATATCAAGAGAATACACGGTTCATGTCAACTGATTCTGAAAAACTGATTTTCTTTTGGGTGTGTATCTATCTGTTCACTCGTCCGATCGAATGAATATAAAATTAAATTCGTCTGGAGGCCATATCGTTCAAACGTATGCGAACCTAAGTTTAAGTTTAAGGTTCTCGAATGGGAAGTTTGGATTTGTTTCTACATCCAAAACTATGGATAGCTTGTTGGAGGTCGTTAAACGTCTCTGATTATTCACGTTTTAATAAATCAACACATCAGTAAGCACCCTATAATGTCCTTAACCCTAGAATGCATATGTGGGGTCTGACTAACCCATAGAGATAATTAAAGTGCCTTGTGGTATAATAAAGCTGAATCAAGTCTTCATCTTTCGTGATATCTAATATCTAAATATGTTTTTGCATGTTACATAATTTTAGACTTTTGCAAACAACAGTTTCCGAGATTTTGGTTTCTTTATATCAGTACTCGAAGTTTCCATACCTGGTGTATCTCAGACATCAACAAGAAATCATTCTTTGTTTGTAACGCTATACATGAACATTGTTAGATAAATCTAGACATAAGTTTTTTTAGAGGTATTTCATAAATTACACTGTTGAATTAACTTCACTTTAGATCATAATATTCATTTATCAAACGATAACTGAACTATATACTTGACTATAAAGAGAACTCATTGTATTTGTTGTGTTATTTTCAATGTGTAGCCCTTTTTCTGTAAGTTTCCAAGATTATGAACGTATTTATGAACATTCTTGCTAATAAACTTCTTTTATTCACAATTTTAATAGCACAGAGGAAGTACTCTACTTCGTGGCAAGTTAGTGTTACATTATTATGCGTGAGTGTAATTTGGTGTTAGTTTCAAGATACCCAGACTAACCAGTGAAATGAGTTCAAAAAACACCGAAAGTTCAGTGAGTTCAGAAGATAGTAACTTTACACAAGTTATATCTGACTATCTAGCAGAAGAAGAAGTTTTATCTTCTGTGGAAAGTCGTGAAGATAGTCATGAGGAGAGTGATGCAGAAGGATACTTATAAAATGAACAGGATAGGTGATCCGTAAGAAATAGTTCAAGTGAAACCGAATTTTCTAGTGACAACGAAACTTGTCTTCCGATTCAGAAGCCGGTACATTAACGCGTACTTTAACCGGATTTTCTACTCCTAAACGTGTTATTCAGACTCGTCAACGCAACATGCTTCACACATCCACACCCAAACTAGCACGCAGGTTCAAAACAAAGACGCATGAGAGTATTTTATTACACAATTTGTGCTTGATAACATTTTATATTGCACAAATCTCGAAGGGAGAAGCACAGCTTCAGAAAAAAGGGAAAACATGTCAAATGTTACTCCTACGAAGCTAAGTGTAAATAGTTATGTGCATTAATTCAAAATTAAAAGAAGATCATCTTTTCATTGCTTTTGCTACTGAAACCATGGGTGTTTTTAGTAAAGAAACAAGTAAATTTTTGACAAATTTGGGGTCAGCTTTAATTAATAAATCAGGGGACCCTAGAAGCAAACATTTCCTGTTCCAACGGGTAAGTCTTGCCATTCAAAGAGGCAACGCAATAAGTGTTTTAAATTCATTCCCATTCACACACAAAATGGATGAAATTTTTTATTTAAAATAAATCCTAAAATATTTTGAAATAAAAAAATTACCGTATTGTAAGTTTGGTTGAGAATCGTCAAGAATTATACATGAGAAGCTCAGAATAGTACACGTGTACAAGATGTTCAACATGTACCGTTAGAAAATTAAATACACATTGTTTATAATACAATAATTAGGAAAAAAAATAAATTTGAATGTAAGAATTAAAACAAAATTTGTTTGCTAATAATCATTTATGTACAATATTTTTGAGATTATATGAAACCCTACTGAAAAATGTAATATAGTATATGTAAAATTATATCAAAATGTGTCAAATATAAATATTTAAACATTAAAATAAAATAATTCACACTTCCGAGAGTCATGTGCATTCTATACTTCTAACAATAAAAAAAACAACTATTTTTGTTGTAAAAAAGAGTGTGATATTGTCAAAATAACATTAGTACTAGTAGCACATAATACTTATTATGATCTGGTGATCGAAACATGCAATTATAATTACTTTCACTGAGATATTCGGATGGGGTCTAATAGACTCCACCTATGTAAAAGGGTAAAAGGTTTTGAGTATGAGTTCTAGGGTTAATATAAGTCATTTTTCCAGAAAAATTCCCGAAGAAGAATTTATTCTTAGGGTAAATTTCTTTGCGGATGATTTTCTCAAACATTAGTCAGTTGATTTTATTTACATTCTGTGAATAAATATATTTTACAACTCTATAATATGGAACAAGTCACCTTCTATTTTGAAAAATGCACAAAACATAGTTTTATACTGGAGATAAGGTTTCTGTGATCAAAGTTTTCCGAAATCTTTTATTCCTATTTCTATTATAACTTAAGCACGATGTGGTTCAATTTAAGAAACTGGAGCAAGGAAATTTAGTGCAATGGCCGGTACCCATTACTTGATATACGTTGTATATATTGTATGAAAAAGTTCATCTGAAGGGAACTTATTCATAAGATGGAGTTACTTTTGTGGATATTTTCATGTAAAATAATTTATCTTATATTGTCCGGTAGTTGAGGAAATATTTATTCACTAAATGTAAATACAATATAAACAAAGCAGTACAAAAAAAGTCCCTTGCCACTTCAGGTATCAATAGATACTTGATACCCATTGCAAACGAAACCATTGCAATCATTTACGAGAAAATCTGATTTTTAAAATTTTCACCCTCTAGAAGGCACTCTTATCTTTTTGTGATACGAAGCAAATTCGTGCCTCATCTACTGCATAATTTAAAACGAAACAGGATATCTTGACAGGGATGAGATTCAGAATGATATTTGGAGAAAGGCAGGATTGTAATCGTAGAAAACTAGCCTATGGTATTAAACGATTCTAAAGTTTAACCACATAAAGAAAGTCTCTTCTCGTAACAGTGATGGAGAGTTAATTTGTTTTGATGTTTAGTTTAGCATCCCTTTCAGCAGCGAGACTATAGGAGACGTGGACCTATAGCTTAACGTGGGATCCGAACCACATGAGTTCCCGTCGAGTATCGCACCAGGCTCTCCCACGCCAAAGGAACGTACGCTAACCTCTTAGCCACAAGAGGACTCTAAGTGATGGAGAGGATGCCAAACTGAAGGCCCAAAAAAATTCGGCTAATGATACCAACTTTTCAAAATCTTTATCTTGTATTCTCTTTTTTAAACTTTGGATTGCTATCAAACTGGATATAAACACAAAATAACTTTAAAAGGTCCTACAACACCCTATTATTTTCATCTCACGACTTTCAGTCTAATGACACAAACCGCTCCTTACCCTACACTGACACTCCCAGTTATCAAGAGTATGGGTTCTTTTTCTTTCGTATAGAAGGGTTCCAGCATACTGGTCTCGTTCCCCTACGCTCTGCCTTCTCTTGCAAAATATTCCATAATTCGTAGTGACAGGGGAATATGCTTAAATCTCTGAAGATGATCCAGAAGTTTTCCGGTCCCAGATGTAGTTGAAAATGTCACAAGAAGATAAATTGTCAATATATGTATGAGATTGTGCTTAGTAAACACGAAAGATATGTATGTGAGTATAGTCAGTTGATTTTACAATAAAAATGCCGAAGACTGCGATTTCCTCGCTCAGAACTTTATTCGGTTCATTAAGTTAGATGACTTAACCAAGGGAGAAGGAATTCTATAATTCATATTCTACAGTATATGTTTGTGAAGGTAAGTTCTTGAATAGTACAGACGTCTTCTTGAAATACGGTATCCATCGCTTCATGAAACACAATTACCTCCCACAAAAGAGTGAGAGAATCTTAACTCTACGCTATTCCATTGGATCGTACCGTAGCCAAACCAATTAAATCACGGCTATTATTAGTTTAGTTTTAATTCCTTGTTCTATGTGGTTTTTCCACCTTCTTTATACTTTATCCAGTCACTCTCATAACGACTCGCTATTGAAAGGAACGCTAAATCCGAATAAAGTTAAAAACCGGGTGGATGCTATAAAACTGAATAGGAAACGAATACGAAGATGGTCCAAGAAGAAGCGGGTAGCTTGTGTAAAGAACTATAAGCAGTGTGGTGTCACAGTAGAAACACGGGAGGACAAAGATCCGGAAAATTGTCCCCAGCTTGTTAGTACGTATAGTCATGCTGAAAAACATTTTCTGGCTATCCATGTCGCTTTTATGTTCTCGGAACAATATTAATAATTTATTATGGAATTACAGAGCCATGTTAATTCATTGAAGAATACCCAAATCCGTTGAATTTTATTCCTTCTACGGACATAAATACAAGGAGTTTCAAAAAGAAGTCAGTAGCCAGCATTTTTAAGAAGTATATATATAATTTTTTTATAATTGAAGCTGATTTAGAGAAGGAACTTGTTTTTTTTTCTTTCTTTTAAAAACAATTGACAAATGTTGGTCCGATTTGCAAATATTGATGAGAATAGACGCGCTAAGCAGACGTATCTTAACAAGAATGTGACTGAATAGAAGTTTTTGATAGCACCAGAAGATTTAATTTTAAACTTCCAAAGTACTCATAATAGAGGCATGTCTGTCCATTCACTCGTCTGTATGTCTGTCCGTTCATCTGTCTGTCTATATGCCTCTTCATTTATCTGTGTCTGTCCGTTCGCCTGTGTGTCTATATGCCTCTTCATTTATTTGTATGTCTGTCCGTTCATCCGTCTGTCTATATGCCTCTTCATTTATCTGCATGCTTGTCTGTCCATTCATCTGTGTGTCTGTATGACTCTTCATCCATCGGTATTTTTGTCCGTCCATACATCTGTTTGTATGACTTCACCCGTCTGTATGTTTACCCGTTCAACTGTGTGTCTGTATATCTATTTTCATTCATCTGTATGTCTATCCGATCGTCTGTCTGTTTGTATGTCTCTTCATCCATTTATATGTCTGCCTGTTCATCTGTCTGTGTATGCCTCTTCAACTCACTGTATATCTATCCATACATCTGTCTATATGCGTCCATGTGCTGTCTTCCTCCGTCTCTATGTTTGAAATGAAATGAAATCTTTAAGTTTTACGTCCCACGATTATGCCAGTTAGACTAAAGGAGACGGTGATAATGAGAAATGAATGAAATGGTGGAATGAAGAAAGTGGGAGGAAACGGGAGAACCCCGAGAAAACTCACGAGCACGGTGTTTGTCCATCACAAAGTCCACACGGCGCGAGCTGGGATCGAACCAGGGACCCCAAGCACCGAAGGTGAACGCTCTACCACTGAGCCACCGCCCCCCCCCCGTCTGTATGTTTGTCTAGCGGAGCATAAAGTACGATAGATAGCAAAAAACGTTTTTGTATGAATTCAGTATGCCAAGGACTGAATTCAATTCAGTATTCCATGTATGCTGTCACCCTTAATTCAAACTGGATTTGCCATCACTCTTTTCTTGAAACCGAAAGGAGTAGATCTTCCGATTTTCTTAACGCTAGCCAGAAATGATTTATTATAATAATTCAGTGTTCCAGGAATAAGTTCTCTCTCGTCCCTTATTAAACTGCAGAAATCAAAAGTGCTATTAACTCTTTACTGAAATCTTAAGAAATATTATCCCTTTATTGAAGCCGGAAGTACTATTATTTATTTATTTATTGAAACCGGAAGTATTATTACAGCTTTATTATAACAGTTAGTACCACTGTCCAGTTAATGAAACCGGAAGCACCATTATTTTTGTTGAATCTGGAAATACCATTATCAATTCATTGAAACCGGGTGGCCTCGCGTGGTGTAGTGGCTAATGCTCTCGCCTTTGATACGAGCGATCCTATGTTCGATTCCCGGAGGAGCCACTCGGTCGACAAAGTGTAACAGCTTTTTCAGGCCAGCCATCTTGAATGAAGTATTTCCTGAGTTTGCCTCATTCATATCAGATAAATGCCGGGATGGTACCTAACATAATGGTCCCAGGCCACTTCCTTTCCCAATCTTTCTTTCTTACCTTTCATCGGATAGTGTGCACGACGAGGGACGTCATCTCTTATATATGTGACGGGCTAAATGGCCTCATATGCCGACAGTCCAGCAATCTAATTCCTAATCCTAATAATTGAAACCGGAAGTGTCGTCGACATCCCTTTATAGAAACCGGAAATATTACTATTCTCTTATTGAAATCGGAAATGATAAATCTTACAGCTAATGATAAAAAATAACGAGAAATAATTTTTGAGTATGATTTTTTTCCATTCTATTCTTGTAGCTCTATTGAAATCATTAGAGATGTTATGCCTCTTTTTTAAACTAGGAACTGGTACATAATCAAGTGGGTGCACCGACATTGCGCAAATTTTCCCACGCTTATCTGTTGACACAGATAAAGCCTTAATGAGCAGGCAACAAAATTGGAAATTGCGAAAAAAATCTTGTGCAACGTTGCCATCATTACCAAGTATATCGACTAATAAAAACAGTCACCAAAATGCAAGTCGTTTTAACAAAAAAAAAAAAAATACAAAGTAATGGATAACAATAGCATTTTCAGTCATCTATATTATATGTGTGCAATGGCGTCGTTAGAGAGGGTGACTGGGGAATGTGTCCCAGTCATTCATTTTCCGTATCATATCTAACTGTAAGATTAAAACTGTAAGAATATAGTTATTGAAAGCAAATAGTTTTGAAATACTGTAAGGAAAACAAACATATATAAAATAAACAATATATATAAATATTTCTAGAAGTTCTCTTGAAATATCGTGAACAGACGTTCGACCAATCAGAAATAAAGATTTGTCTATATCTTCCAGTTTTGGCCAATCAGAAACAAGCACTTGTATACATATTTCAGGTGTGTCTACCACATATCTTAATAACTATCCTTTCACCTTTCTATAAATGATACTTAGATTTGCATTTGCGTCTTAGTTGTTCTTAGGTGCTGTGAGAAACATTTGTTATATATTACCTAGGTATTATCGTATAAATTGTTACAAGAATGAGTGGTCAGTGTATTAGAGATAAATAGGGCCCCTTGGCAAGAAAGCTCGCCCCCTTGAGTGATGCAGCAACTTATATCTACGTGTACCTCCTACATGCAGTTAGAATTCTAAAGCAGCATGTCGAATGTTGTGTCTCATGAAAATCATTTACGTTGATTTTGAAACAGCTGCTCACGAAGCCATCAAGAATGTGTTTCCAAATTGTGACATTCGTGGCTGCAGATTCCATTTGGGACAAACATGGTGGCGGAGGATTCAAGCCGACAATGATCTGCGACAAGCATATATGGATCCAAAATCTGAACTAGGTATTATTGATATTATTATGGTCTATTATTCTTTATTATTAATTTAATAATACCATGTGGACTTTGTTTTGTTATATATTAATACAGAATACAGTTGAAAATAGAATCTTATTCTGTTTGACTGAAGAATCTTAATTCAGTCACCATTCTTAAAAGCAAATAAACTGCTGTTCTAATAATGTACGAAATGAAGAAATTATAAAGCCAACAGTAAGATCCATCAATTTCACTACTTTCCCAATGCTTGCTTATTCTAACAAATTATTATTATTATTATTATTATTATTATTATTATTATTATTATTATTATTATTATTATTATTATTATTATTATTATTATTATTGCTTTTCTTACAGGTTCATGGATAAAGGCATTTTTTGGGTTGCCATATTTACATCCAACAGAAGTATCAGATGCCTTTACTCAACTAATATCAATGACGCCGGATGATACAGGGCATAAATTTTCCGATTACGTCCTAGAAAACTACATAGAAGACGGTTGCAAGTAAGTAGCTTCCTTTTGAATTTCATCTATAGTAGCACATGCTTCAATAACTCTTAATACTGCAAAAACTGTTGTCCTAGTTTGAACACAACATTAATGGTTGTGCTGATATGGTATTTTCTCTCAATGCAACTTAATTATAGTGAAATTTTCTTCTGTCTTCATGTAAGACGTAGATTAAAATGCAGGTTTTGATAGTTGTAAACAAATTACGGACCAAGACTATAAATATTTCTTGAATCTAGTGTTATAAATGTTTTAGTGTTTTATATAAATTGTCAATAATTGTGTGCATGAACTAAGGATCTTTTTATTTTATTAATTTTAGGTATCCACCTGTCATGTGGGCGTCTATACCATCCACGATGCGTCGGACGACAAATGGACCAGAAGCTTTTCACAGACATTATAATAGTCAATTTTACTTCCCTGCTCCTGATATTCATACGGTGATTTCTGCTTTGTTAGAGATCCAAACGGAAACTGCCATGAAAATAACGTCCATATTAAAAGGAATTTCAAAGGCCCAAAGACCAGCAGAAGTCAAAAGGAGCGAGTTTGTCATGAGGAAGTATGCTGAGTTCAGGAATTCGCAGAGAAACTATGAGAAGGCACGTATGACATTTTTAAAAGCTGTAGGATTTAAATTTCAAGCATTCAAACTGTAAAATGAAATTTTCTGTAAATAAGTATGTTGCTTTGTAAATATTAGAATGCAATAAAATATATCTCATAAAGGAATAGCTTTATACATTTCATTTCGATGCAAAATTTCACACAATTCCTTAAATCCTGTTGTTGGCAACGTCGCGGCGGAAATTTGCGCAATTTCAGCACTTTCTGCTCCTCGTTAATAAGACATAAATTACTTAGATTATCAACGATCTAATCTTTAGAAAAATTTGCGCAATGTCGTTGCACCGAATCAAGTTAGTGGTACGGGACAGTGAAGTATGTTCCTTGATATACACCGTCCGACAATTAAGTAATGAGACCGGTTGTATTGTGACGAAATAGTGAGTGTCATCTTTAAAATAATATGTGCGATCAAAAGAATAATCTCTCCTCTACAATCTGGTAACACTCCATTGTCGCACGCAAAGCACAGCCATTACCAGCAGTCACTGAGAGGCTCTCGTCACGCTAGCAGAATGTAGCAAAGAACGAATATCTAATTCTGTTACACTGGGTAAAAGCGCTACAGAAACTGTTGCACAGAAACTGTTGATTTGATGCGTAGAGTGTATGGGGATGTTTGCATACAGAGAAGCGTCGACTTGAGAAGTGAAATTGGAGACAATACTCTTGTGTTTCTAAAACAGTAAGGGTATCATTAATCATGAATTTGTACTAGAAGGTCATACAGTAATTATTGCCCGGTCTTATTTAAGTGTTTTAACCCTAGAACGGTCGGGCTGGGTCTGTGAGACCCATCTACTTATATTTAAAAAAAAACAACTTAAAGTTAGCGGTTTGAGTTGTAACTTCCTATACCTTCCTAAAAGGACCGATAAGAGACGATAGTGTTGCAAACCTGTTTGATTTATTGTTACTTTGCTTTTAATAGAGCTCTAAACCTCGCGTGGATCTGTCAGACCCTGCCCGACCGTTCAGTGACTTTTTTCTTTTTTGCCATTGTTAAGAATCCTGTAGGAAGTTTACTTTTTTATTAAGACTACCTATTCGACATTTTTTGAGTGTGTATATACGAACAACATTTCAGTTGGTATTTTGAGCAAATTTAGAACATAATCGAACGAGAAACAGTTTCTGCGAGTAAAATTCATAAAATTTTTTATGATGATGAAAGTGAACTAGTTGATTCCGATGCAGATCCTGATAATGAATTATTTAGTGACCACGATAGTAACAGTGAGTGTTGTGAAGAAGAGGATAAGAGTGAAGAATTTTTATCTACTGCCGCTGCTGAGAAAACTCCACCCACTCCGCCATTAGATAACAATCTTGCCAACAATGAAAACTAAAAAAAACTTTATCCTCTGACATTCAGTATCCTCTAACATAGGCGGTGCCTTACGTTATGTTAAATAAACTTATAAGTTTACTTTATAATATTACTTATCTATAGCCATATGTAAGCAAGTATTCCTTTTTATATAATTTTCTAAAAAGGTTCATATAATTTACTAACAAAAATGTGTAAACAATTAGAAATATGCTTTCAGAAATAAGCGAAAACACCAGTTTTGAGCTGAAATGCTTTTTTCTGGTTTAAAAATACTTGTAATTACATAAAAAGTATGTTTCTGTTAAAAAATATTGATTAGAAATTAATTATGCAGCTTTATTTTCTTGGGTCTCTCAGACCCACCCGACCGTTTATGAAACTTTATTCCGCCCGACCGTTGTAGGGTTAAAGTATTTTATGAAGAGAATTCATCGTGTCCGGCCTAAATACTCAGCCCTAAGTAGCTAGTTCCGTATCCACAATGTACCCGCTCACCAGGCAGGAATTGTTCAGGAATATTTGAAAAAAAAAAAAAAAAACAAGTGTGTGTGCTGCAGTACCCTTCCTATTCTCCAGACATGTTCCCCTGCAACTATTTTCTGTTCCATAAACTTAATTTACCATTAAAAGAACGACTATCTGACGATGTTGCAGCAGGGGGATCCAGACTGAATGTTGGGGGGGGGGGTCTTTTGAAGTCAATGGGTTTAATTCATATAATACAAAATTAAAATTCTTAGGATATGTTTTATTTTTAAAATAAAGAATATCCTGTTCTGGGATGGGGTTATCATCGGATCGCTCCCCTTCCTGGATCCGCTTCTGTGTTGAAGACATCCAAGCAGCTGTGAAAACGGCATTACAGAACATACCACAAACTTAGTTATAGAGGTCGCTTTACTTCTTGTGTGATCGTGCCGCTCGCTGTATTGACGCAGAAGGAATATACTTTGAATAACAAACAAGTACTATTACATTATCTTTGTTTGGCCACAATAAAATCTAAGGAATATACTTTGAATAACAAACAAGTACTATTACATTATCTTTGTTTGGCCACAATAAAATCTAAGGAATATACTTTGAATAACAAACAAGTACTATTACATTATCTTTGTTTGGCCACAATAAAATCTAAGGAATATACTTTGAATAACAAACAAGTACTATTACATTATCTTTGTTTGGCCACAATAAAATCTAAGGAATATACTTTGAATAACAAACAAGTACTATTACATTATCTTTGTTTGTTGGTCACAATAAAATCTGTCTCATTACTTAATTGTCGGACGGTGTAGATTCAGCGAAACTGGAAGTTCTCTTATTACTCTTCTGATACCAGAAGTGTCCATTTCCACCATAGTTTTCAGTACAAAATGGAACTCATTCTAGTTTTCAAATCTGAAGACGTTTGTTATTCAGTATCAATGATAAATCACCAGGAATAATGTTTTAGAATTTAGTTTGCTCTAAGCAAACATGAATTAGCGCCTTCTCAGCATCACTTTTTTTTTCAAGTAACTGAGAACTGGTATTGTTTAACTCACACAATGTCACAATATGCACGTTTCCTGCTTAAAAGCACACGTCAAAGTTACAAAAGTTTCCCATAACGCGCTGGAGGCCTACAGACATTCATCGAAAGCCTGGACAGAGTAGATGGATGAGGTCTGACAAACCTTGTTTGTTTACTTTCATCGATTTCAGTTTCCGGAAGCTAAAGAGGAAAAATAAGGAAATGAATCACAAACACTTGGGAAGCAGTCAACAGTTGCAACGTGACTTATCAGGGTTCAAAATTCTCAGCCTCGATTAGTTGACATAAAGGAAAAAAAAACAGTCCTTTTATTTTCCATGAAGTTGATTTTCATGATTCTTGATTGATTCTGGAAAATGAAGTATCGTAATTCAGTCATTGCTTCGAAAGATTGCAATATTTCTTAACTTCAAAATAGCTTTGGCTTGGCGAAAGTTTTCTCGCGTATGAAATTTACTGAGTCCTCCTCTACTTGTGTTCAACTCGCTTGTTTATTCTTCCTATATTTATGGGTGTGTGTGTGTGTGTGTGTGTAGTGCTTGAAAGGAAGTTCTAACCCATTTATCTAGATGCAGTCACTAAGCCAACGGAATAAAGATAGACTAGCCAGTATTTTCTTTTGCAATTCATAAAAGTTATATATGCCAATCAATAAATTTAGAAAATGATATGAGATCTTTAAGTTTAGCGTCCCTTTGTTTACGCCCTTTATTCTATAATCTGTTTCACGTAACCTGATAGGAAAAAGAAGATTTCCCCCCCACCACACTCAAGTACAGGTAAATGTTGGTGTTCTGTCTTCCACCATCAGCCCCCGCACACAGAAGTACAGAGTGTATCTAAATATGTCTAAATAATAAATTACAACTTTCATAATAACACTACGTATTTTAAAACACTTAATTACATTTGTCTGTATTAGTGAGTTAAGTAACACGTGCTATTATAATGGAAATTTTATTGAACAGTTGTATTGTTTATTTTTCTCCCTTTGGCAGTCGGGATTGTGACGTAATGTTGGAATGGCAAATGATGGCAGGGTTGGTAATTGAATGGTTATTTACTTATTAATACAATAATTTCATAATATAAAATCGAAAACAGAAAATGAAATTTTTATAAGTTTTACGTCCATGATTATGCCGGGTAGGCTAAAGGAGACGGTGCTTGAGAAATGAAAGAAATGGTGAAATGAGAAAAGTGAGAGGAAACGGGAGAACCCCGAGAAAACCCACGCACGCGATGTTTGTACAGCACAAAGTTCATTTGACCCGAATTAGGATCGAACCAGGACTCCATGCGCCACATGTGAAAGCCACTGCGGTCCCAGGCATCAACGATAGTCTAATGTTGTAACATGAGTTGAGCATTGTATAAGAAAGAAAGAGTAACGATAAATACGAATCCGTTCAATTATACACAAAATAACAAACGGTTTGGGTTAAAGAGCTCAAAGGCTCATCGTAGCAGAAACAAACCCTTCATTTAGTTTTTAACCTGCGAAAAATCAATGTACCATGTTTTTTTATCAACTATCTTTCAAAGATGGTGCTTTACATTGTCCAGAAGCCTTATCTTTCGCCCAGCTAACAGTCTCCTTCTCCTAGGCTTTTCGAATAGGATTTGGTGACTTGGTGCGTATTTCCCATACAAGCAATGTGTCATGCTTATCTTATACGTATTACTTTTACTATTGCTATAATACTCGGTGATCTGTAGTTGTTGTGAAATAAAAACTTCTATAGCGTTTTAATTAACCTGAATGTTTGCCTCTTTCACTCCAAATATTTTTAGCAACATTTTATTTTCGAAACCTCGCAGTCCTTGTTCTTGTATTTTTGTTAGGGATAAACTTCCACATTCATACAAAATTGGGCAGATTGAGCTGTTATTGGTTTTAATGTTTTCGAATGCTTTAGACTAAGGTAAACGTTAGTAGATAAATAATATGCAATACTTTTCAACAAGACAAAAGTTAAAAAGAGTAATTGTTTGTAACTCGAGGTTGATAGCTAAAAGGAACAGCAGTGTTTCTCAACATCAGGTGCGAGCGAATTGACGTACGAAATTAGAGTTTACACGATTCTGTTTATTAGAAAAGCTTCCCTCCCTGTAAAGGTCAACAACTTTCTTTTCCCTTCTAAAGTGGTAAGTGGTGGGAGGTAGGGGAGTTTCTTATCAGGTTGCCTGGAACAGACTTTAGTAACAAGTTTAAAGCATCATGACTCAATGGTAGATTTCTTATCTCTGGTGCGTGAGGTCCCTGCTTTGAGTCCCGGTCAAGTTTGTAGTATACAACATAGTGTCTGTGGGACTTTTCGGAGTACTCCCGTTTCCTCCTATATCCTCATTCCACCAAGTCTTCCATCGTCATTCACTTGTTTTATTCGTCCATCTCCCTTTACTAAAAGTGCATAATCATGGGACGTTAACCTGAAAGATTACATTCCATTTTTTTTTTATTTTAGAGCTGAACTAAGGAGATAGATGTTTAGAGTTTAGTATCCCGCACTACAAAAGAAATGTGTAATTATGCTTTCGTCACACGTTCGATGCAAAACACGAATAATTAATGATTTTATCGTACGGTAACCACATACCTTACTCCATTTTTCAACACATTCACTACGCACATTGAATCACTTACTATAACATGATAACTGCATGACAGCGTCTTTGTCTCCATCATCAGTGGGAAGGTGTTTCCTAGAAAGAAGTAAAAATTCGAAGAACGCAGTATCCTTTACCGAAGACACATAAACTTGAGCTAAGCAGCAAGCTAGTACACAACTGAGCATGGATGATATCGAGTTCTGAACTTTAGCATTGTGGAGCAAAATTGAAAATCCTGCCAACTGTAAGGTGCGGAGTGAGATACAGTTTTAGATTTCCAGATTGGTTCCCAAATTTGACCCTGTTCGTAAAGCATTTTGTTTTTGCTGCTGATCTCAAAGAAGCTTTGGATATATTGGGGAAAACAATAAAACTTAGAGATAGTATAGTAAAACTGACATCATAGTGTGATAAGTGCTTTGGGTAGAGAAATGTATGTAATTTACGTAGTATTAATCTTTTGACTTCATCATTTGTCTCATACCAAAACGTTTATATTTTTTCTGGATGGCCCACGCATGTTCATTGCGACATCCTACTTAATATATTTAATATTTGTTTCAATATTAGGCAATTAGACTTCCTAGTGGATGATATGATCGCCTATGGCAAGTTAGATGTCTTTTCTTTTGATGACTTCGAGTCAATATATTGTATCAAGCCACAACTATTTCCAGCTCCTTTGATTGAAAAGTCTCAAAATTATTCGTGTGGAGTATTGTACTAAATGGGGCACAAACATGGACATTACGCAAAAGTGATGGAAAAACGACTGGAAGTTTTCGAAACGTGGGTGTAGAGAAGAATGGAGAGAAGGTAGGAACAAGAACAAGTTTTAGGTATAATTAAGAAGAGAAAGAGAAACTGGTTGGGAGATTGGCTAAGAAGAAACTGTATCATGAAGGACGTGCTAGAGGGTATGGTGGAAGGAAAGAGAGGGAGGGGGCGAAAGTAAACTACAGTTGATGGACGATATGAAAACAGAAAAATCGTACGTAGAGTCGAAGACGTTAGTGAAAGACCGTGGAAGATTCTCAGTTGCGATAAGTGACCAGCGAATAATTACAGAATGCCTATGACACTGGTGATTGAAAATCGCTAGATTTTATTTTAAAGCAGCTTCTTATTCACTATACTAGGCCAGCACTCTATGCTCCTATACAAAATTATGTGTAGTGAGTGAAAATTGTATTACAATATCACCAACCAAAGGTACGTTAGCTAGCAATTTAGCTGCACTTAACGTTCTACCCATATGCGTAAATTATTACAAAGTGCAGTGCATGTTGTATCCTAAATTAAAGTATACCCGCCCACACATACACATGTTATTCAAAGGACACACACTTTTCACAATCCCGTGGAAAAGATACAAGACAATTTATTTAAAATTATAGTTATTCAAGTTGTGGATTAACAAATTCTTACTATGTATCAGAATAAGGATTATGACCTTCACTAATCATTGTTTTATTTTCAACGTATGGATTATATCCTTCATGAATTTGCTTCGTTTATGTGTATGGGTTGCAGCCTTTACTGATTTCTTGTTTTATTTTCAGTATATGTATTCCAGTCTGCAAAAATTCTTGTTTATTTTAATGAATATTATCATTGCCTTCATAAATACCTGTCTTATTTTCATTATTTGGATTACATGCTTCACAAAGCTATGTTTTTGTTTTCAGTATATGAAATAAATATTCATAAATCCTTGTTTCATTTTCAGTGCATGAACTATGGATTAATGTCCTACGAAAATCCATGTTATAGCCTTCAAAACTCCTTTCTCATATATTTTTAATGAATATTCTATAGGCTTCATGAATCCTTGTTTTATTTTCATTATGTGGATTTTGACCTTCAGAAATCATTATTGTATCTTCAGTGTGTGGATTATGACCTTCAGAAATCATTGTTTTATTTTCAGTGCGGATTAAGACTTACAGAAATCATAGTTGTATTTTCAGTGTGTGGATTACGGTACGACCTTCAGAAATCAGTATTTTGTTATCAGAGTGTGTGGATTACGACCTTCAGAAATCATTACTTTACAGGTAGTTTGTGGATTATGACCTTCAGAAATCGTTGTTTTATTTTCAGTGTGTGGATTACGACCTTCAGAAATTATTATTTTATTATCAGAGTGTGGATTATGACCTTCAGAAATCGTTGTTTTATTTTCAGTGTGTGGATTACGACCTTCAGAAATTATTATTTTATTATCAGAGTGTGGATTGTGACCTTAAGAAATCGTTGTTTTATTTTCAGTGTGTGGATTATGGCCTTCAGAAATCATTATTTTATTATCAGAGTGTGGATTGTGACCTTCAGAAATCGTTGTTTTATTTTCAGTGTGTGGATTATGGCCTTCACAGCTTGTGTGGGAAATGTGTTTGTCCTGATTGGCCGATTTCTAGTGAAAGAACCGAACGCTGTACATTCGTTCTATATCAAGAACTTAGCGTTATCTGATCTTCTGCTGGGAATATACCTATTTATCATCGCTGGATACGACTTGCATTACAGAGATGTTTATGTTAAACACGAGGAGAGCTGGAGAACGAGCTGGCAATGCAACTTTTGTGGTAAGTACTTCTTTTGTTTACAAATAACTGAAAAATGGAGAATAATACGTGGAAAGAAATTTTGCGCAAAACGGCCAGAGTCTATTATTGAAAATAGCATACCAGTGGAGTACCCAGAAGCACAGTAGGGTCACTCTATATGAAATCACCAAATTTGAAACTGAAATGTGGTTCATATGTTTTATATTTTTGTAAAATTTTACACAAATCTTGTGGTACCCAAACATAACACACTATAAAATTTTAAGGCTGTACCTCGAAGGGGGCTCCTGTAGGAGCCACTCAGATTTTGGGGGTTTTGTTCAAAAAGTGCCTAGGTCCGCACTCGATTTGAATTGCGCAATTTTTTTTGAATAAACAAAAAAACGCCCTCCTTATTCTTTCATATCGTAAACAGAAATACCAGAACACCATATTTCAAAACTTTGAGATTGATGTTAGGTGTGCCTTTTTCAGTAATAATTGCCAAATTTTGACATTTTTTAACTCTTTCATTTTGATTTAATGGTAAGATTCATAGATTAACCCCGTCTTGATGATCCATTGCTAGAACATTTTAAATGTTACAGATTCTAAGATTGTCTCAGTGGAAACAATTTTCAGATAGCTTCAATATAACTTGAGATCTAGCGGTTTCGGTAATTGAAATCTAGGGCGGACTTGCACAAAACTTCCAAATTTCGAATGGCTCTTACAGGAGCCCCTTCGAGTAGAGCTTTAACATTTACAGGTGTGTTATGTTTGGGTACCACAAGATTTGTACAAAATTTAATGAGACATCTTCATTTGTTCATTTCATATAGAATGGCCCAGTATGGAATGTGGCTTTCAATGGATGAGACGCAAACTGTAGGAGAAGAAAAAAATTGATTGGAAGCATTCAAAGTAAATGAAATGAAATATTTTTTCATAATTCAAGTAATGCCCAGTGGGATAGAGAAGGGTGGTTATTGAAGGTAAATAATTATCAAAGAATTAGTGAAATATGAATGTGGCAGTTAAAAAGGGAAAAACCGAGAAAACCCACTAACAAGAATTTGTCCACCAGAAACTCATCTGGACTGGGATCGAACCAGAGGTAACCACTAGTTTTTTTTAAAAAAATTATTTTATCAAAACTATGAGTCAGAATTTACACTTGAGCTTGTCAGTTTGTTGATGTGTTCTATCCATAGCTATCTACATGATATTTTTGGACAACATTGTAGGTTACGGAAATTGAAAGTTTAAGACAATCAGAATTTTGGGTTATATTTCAATAGTCATGATGTATGGACCGTTGTCTTGCTGGAAAACTAGATAAGGACATAATTTAATACAATTTTTGTTGTGAAGTTTAACGTCCCGTTCAGCGGCGAGGCTACATGAGACGTGGACCTACTGATTAACGTGGAATACGAATCACATGAGCTCACACCGGTAATCGAACCCGGATCTCCCACGCCTAAGGCGCGTACGCTAACCGTTTTTTTTTTTAAAAGTTCGTCCCAACTGGGATACTGTTCGCCATTGGCAATTCGCGCAATTTCTGCGTAATCCAAACATGACAGGGACACAAACACATAAAGACCCATGACAGTTAAAATTCCGATCTTGCTTTTCAGGGGGATTCGAACCCCCAGTGGATTGCGCCTCATGATCGGAAGCCGAACGCCCGAGAACACTCGGCTATTGCCACCGGCTAACCGTTTCTAACCACGAAGGAGCTCTAATTCAATACAAGTTTGATCCTACTATGTGACGTGCATATTGTATTGCATCAACTGTTGGGTTTCAAAAGTATTGCATTTCTTTACAAAAAAAAAAAAAAAAAAAAAAAGTCTCGGGACTTACATTCTTTCATATAATTTTGTTTGGCTTCCTGAGGCTTATCGCTTACTTCACAATAAATGTAGGACTTATTTATTTTACTAAGTTAGAAATTAACCCCTTCTGCTCTAGTCTCTGATTACTCTGGCCCCGGATTTTGTTTCTTTGCTAGACAAAGAGTACCATTCTTTTAGAGAACTTTACCATATCTTAGGTGAGATAACTGAAGAAATACTGGTAGAGGAGTAATAGGCGGGTGGGCTAAGGGTTATTTATTTATTTAGTTAGTTATTATTGACGTAACTAGGACATTATGATCTTTTCGATTATAACCATAAATTATTATTAAGATGAGACTATATCTGGAAGTAAAGAACTGCTAATATCAGATCTCCAACATCTTTTTCTAAAAGTGCTATTTCATTCTCACCCTAAGATGGGCGGGCCACAGAAGGTAACGCCTCCTCTGGAACTAGGAGCATTCATTTATTGGTAGTTTCATTTGGATATGGTTATAAGGATTTTTTTTATTGATATACTTATCTGATTATGCATATAGTGGCGTATTTACGATTTTGTTTCGGGGGGGGAGGCTTTGCTATTTTTCGGGAAGGCTTTGCCTGAAATAGCCCGGAGCCCCCTTTCCCTAAAAACGCCACTGCAGAACACTATTATGTTAATCTTCTGCTCTGGGGCTACACTGAGCGTTGGCCAGATCGTGTTCATGTATAGCAAGAAGCTGATCTCACGGTGAATATACGTACCGTGGTAGAGCTGTACTGTGGACTAAGAGTTCCAACAGCCACAGAACAAACATATTAATGTAAATTTTCCTATCTTTATGTTAGAATAAAACAACAACAAAAAACAATACAATTATTTACGTGTCCAGAGACAGTTATGTCCAAATTTGATCAATACTTTCAAGTGTAAACGATTCACACATCCATTTTACGACTCTCACAGCAGAGAAGCAAAGCGTAATCCTCAGCAGTATACAGTGTGCCGGAGGTATAAAGTGCTGCCACCTCTTGACAACTCGTCATGTCAAGATGTCCAGCAATACTAGTTGCTGACAGACACTCGCCTCGCAATACGAGGTGTATTTAAAAAGAAACCGCACTTTTGAAACAACGCACCACCTGGTAGAGGGAGAAGGCTTCGTTTACTGAGCGAATCTAGCGATAGGTTTAGACAATAAATTGCAAATTGCCGCATTTCGATATGATAGTAAGTTCGTGAGCTACAGTCAGGCCCGCAACTGGAGGGGGGCGTGGCATCCCTAAACTTTTCATGACCCCTCCAGACCTCAATACAAATAGCTATTATTAATACAGAAATCAAAATTTAGATATTTGTAAGAGAATTTTTAATGACTTGCCCCCTCTCTTATTCATGCCCCCCCCAAACTTCTGTGTCTGGTTGCGGGCCCGGCCACAGTCATGGAAGTGAGCACGTGCACAAGCTGTTCATCGGATTAATGATATAGTGGCGTATTTAGGGGGGATTCCGGGCTTAAGCCCCCCGAAATCTTACTTACTATAGTAAAGTATATAAAATATCTTGCAGAATTTTCACATTTTCATGCAAAGCACCTTCCCCCCGAAAGTTAGCAAAGACCTCCCCGAAACAAAATCGTAAATACGAAACTGGATACAGTAATAATGAAAGAGATTGAAGAACAACGTACGTGTGTGTAAAATGTTGCTACACACGTGGCAAAACATTTACAAACACATTTTAATTGCTTTTCTATTCACACAGAGTCTCTTTGTTCATAAGCAGTATGCATGAGTCCATCAAAAATCAGTGTGATGTTGGTTGTGATTTTAGATTGAAAAGGCATTGTTCATGATGAATTTGTGTCACGAGTCAGATGGCAAACAAATAGTTGTATGATACCAGGACATTTTAGCGCAGTTGAGGAATGTTGTGTGTAGGAAGAGACCTGAATTGTGGGAAAACTACACTTGGAAGTTGCACCGTGACAATATTACCTACTCACGCTTCCCTGCTCATCTGCAACTATCTGGCAAAATATCATGGCCCCGTCCACAAGATTCTCCGCACTTAGCACCAGCAAAATTTTTCATGTTTCCCAAACCCAAAATCATTTCCCAACATAGTTTCTAAATCATAGAACAGATTCAGAACAATCTGACAAGAGACCTGCTTACCATTCCAGACAATGCGTTCCACGAGGCTTTCCACAAATGGCAGAAGCGTAGGGAATGGTGTATTGCCAGTAGAGGGGACTACTTTGATTGAACGATGCCTAAATTGTTGTAGAATGAGCAATAAAGATGTTATAGCAAAAGTTATGTTTCTTTTAGAACACACCTCGTATTAAACAAAAACAAAAGTAATTCTCGGAGAGAATTCGTGACGTACGCAGAGTGCGTCAGTGGTACAGAAGGGGCTAATCCAACTTACGAAAAGAAATGGATATTTCGATTAATTCACTACAAAGAGAATATTGTGACTATAAATCAACAAACCATTAAGAAGAATATTGCCTACGTATGATTTGGTGAAAAAATATAATTAGATAATTATAGCATGTATGACTGATGTTTATCTTTCCAATGTTCAGGAACTAATTATATAAGTAAACTGTATGGTTATGACATTAGAGGAATCTGTTAACACAGGGGACAAATTCCCGAAAATAATGTTTCTCCACAAATTGCTCTTCAATTATCGTAATGGCCCGTAAGCAACTTTAATGTATTGTCTCATTATATGCCATGCGAAATGATTGATTCTCTTGTGAAGATAAATATTTTCATTGGTGATTAGTTTCTGTCAGAGCAAATTGAAAAATTTCATGTGACCATGTCTTTTTTGTTGTTGTGTCATACACGCACACACGGATACCTTAATAACACCAGTAATGTTTTCGACTTTATAAAATACCCATTCCAGCACAATTTTAGATGTTGCATTTGTGGAGAGGGACAAGACACACAGATATAAATATAATTTTACTTTTTCATTAGCATTTAACATATTATTATACTAGGACAGGGGTGCGTCCACAAGGTGGGGTCAAGCGGGTCCGGACCCCCCCCCAAAAAAAAAACTTCCTTCACTCAACATACATTTGTACACTATACTTGTTTAACAGGCAAATCTGATCACACTTCATCTTGTACTCTTTCTCTTATAAAAACAATCTATTTCTATCATTTTTTCTCACTGAAAATATAGGTGGAAGTATTATGTACAGTTACTTATTGTACAGAATAATACCCATTCAATACCACAAAGACAATACGGCTTGTTATATTGGATCTATCCCAACAAAAATTTCTAGATGCAAGCCTGTACTAGGATAAAGTAAGGATAGTCCACGCACAAGTCCAAACTACAGAATAGTTCGCGCATATGTATATATGTAGTAGATCTATTTCAAGTGATAGTGCTGTGTAAGCTACAGAACAGTATAATTAGTAAATCAGTTAGATAACATCTTTACTACAGTGCATGTTTTGCTTTACGATTAATGTCACTACAATCAAATCCAAAGTGTGTAGAAGATGACGGCTACTCGTTTCTGCAAGAGTTTCCATCTTCACTCGAATCAGATGTTCAAAAACAGAAATGGTATTTGCAATATAATCTATTTCCGATATTGATTTTCACAGACCAAAACGGCAAACATACATGGAGACACACGGAAGTTTCAGTGGCGTATTTACGATTTTGTTTCGGGGGCTCCGCTAACTTTATACCTGAAAATGTGAAATTCTTCAAAATATTTCATTTATTTTAAAATAGTAAATAAGATTTCGGGTGGCGGGGGTTTAAGATTTAATCCCGGAAGCTCCCCATAAATACGCCACTGGGAAGATTTATATGGATTTAGAAACTTAAGAACAAATTTCGGCTTTGTTCTTTCTGTTCCATTAACACAAAACTTGTAGAAATCCAGTGGCGTATTTACGATTTTGTTTCGAGGGGAGCTTTGCTAACTTTCGGGAAGGGGGGCTTTGCCTGAAAATGTGAAAATTCTGCAAGATATTTCATATACTTTACTATAGTAAGTAAAATTTCGGGGGCTTAAGCCCGGAAGCCCCCCCCTAAATACGCCACTGTAGAAATCTAATATACTCCTCCCACTTCCACTATTAATCTACAAACCAAAATCCGTAAGAGGTAGCAAGGAAATTTTTCATAAGTGAATCGCAAGTCAGTCTGTCTCCCACCGTTATCCCCTAATTAAACCTAATATCTAAAACTCAAGGACGTCATAAAGTAACATTAAATATTCCTTATTCCGTGGAAATGAATGAAATCCCTGCAGCATGTAAACAAATGCCTCCTGCACATTCCCATTGAGCAAAACGTCAGCTGAATGGATCTGATCCACCAACACAAGGCAGTTGAATAAAAGGAATGACATAAGTTTGTTAGTCAGCGAGCTGCTGCAGTGCATTGTGGTGGTGTAACTCACATGAATATGGACCCTAAACAACATTTGGGCAATTTGCGGAATCAATCATCGAAAAAACTGTAAGAACGATGAAGTGGGGCAAGTGCGGTCCAGGATATTAGTATTGCTCACAACTTTGTTTTAAATGCAAGTTTGCTTTAAATGCAACTTTGTTTTAAATGCGTACCAAAGCAGAGGCAAGGGAGAGGTTGGCAACAGTCAACCACTATCAACTACAAAAGCGCCACAGCCGCTACATCATGCAACGCAAGAAATTTTAACAAATTTTATAGCAACACAATTAGATATAAGCGGTCAAGTAGATGTTTATACTGATTTTAGCAAGGCATTTGACGTCTTGAGCATGATGACTTGCTACTTAAAGTTGCATCTCTGAATTTTCGAAACAAGCAATAAAATATCTTGTATCACACTTGCATGACCGAAAACAACATGTTTCATACAAAGGATTTGTTACTGAAAAGTTCAATACTCTATCGGGAGTACCTCAAGGATCTAATCTAGGTCTCTTGTTGTTTTTTCTTGTTATTAATGATATTCATCTGTGTATTAAAACTTCTCAAGTTTTTCTTTTTGCCGACGATCTCAAATCATACACCAAAGCAAGTTCAATTGATGGTTGAGTGAAACTTCAACAGGATCTACAGAAAGTTCAAATATGATGTGATAAGGATAGATTAGTTTTGAATGCGTCCAAATGTAAATATATATGTTTCACAAGGAAAGAAAATTCACGTATGGCAAGATAGCCCTCCCCCCCCCCCAATTTATAAAAGTGAAACAATGACTAGGTCATTCGTTTGTACTACGTTTGTACCGTTTTGTACCGAAAATATTTTCGTTTGTACCATTTTCATTATAAGGTTACTTGAGAGGTCAACTGGGGGCTATCTTGGCGCCAAGATAGCACCCCCTATCGTTGAGTGGAAAAACACTACTAGTCCACAAAACGCATTTTGAGATATTTGAAGAAAGAACTTTCATTTGTTAATGGCACAAATGTACAGTCGATATTACAGCATTCTGCTATAACGTGCGATGTATTGAAAACTGTACTGCTCTTCATTACAGTGTTTTTACCTCAAAATGGCTTTTACCTTTAACTCAAATTGACTTATTTTGGACTCACACTGTTTTCCCACTCGCCGAATCAATTTTAACGTTGAGTTATTCCCAACAAGTTCTCTTTTTATTTGGATATGTATAACCAGAATTCTAAATACACAAATTCACATGAATAAACACATAATACTTATTAACGGGCATGGAATAAGTACACAGTATGGGGCCTATCTTGCGTACAAGATAGCCCATTAAATGTCATCTACTCTTTCTCAAAAATTATCAGGGTACAAACAAAACTTTTTTCGATTCAAATAGCACAAACGACTTGCTTTTGAATGGTGTATTTTAATTTTTGTTTTATGATACGGCGGGGGTCTATCTTGGCGCCAAGATAGCCACCCGCCCCAAATGTCATCCACTGTTTCTCGGAAACTATCAGGGTACAAACAAAACTTTTTTCGGTACAAACAGTACAAACGATTTGCTTTCGAACGGTGTATTTCAAAGTTTTGTGCTGTGATAGGGGGGGCTATCTTGGCGCCAAGATAGCCCCCTAAATGTCATCCTCTGTTTCTCGAAAACTATCCGGGTACAAGCAAATTTTTTTTGGTACAAACAGTACAAACGATTTGCTTTCGAATCGTGTATTTCAATTTTTTATGTTGTGATACGGAGGGCTATCTTGGCGCCAAGATAGCCCCCCCCCCCAATTGTCCTCTCAAGTAACCCTAGAAGGAAAATGGTACAAACGAAATACTTTCGGAACAAACGATACAATCGTAGTACAAACGAATGACCTAGTCATTTTTCGATTTTCTGAAGTAAAGGGCTATCTCGCTATACGTAGAAAATTCAATTAACTTTCCTATGCAATAAGTGGCACTTCCTTATTTACCCCAAATACTATCAAAGATTTAGGAGTAATATTTGATAGTAAACTAACCTTTGCTCAACACGTTGACGCAAAAACGAGTAGTGTGTATAGAAACTTAGGTTTAATTTATAGGATTGGAAAGCGTTTCTATAAAGACTTTACATTTATAAGATTATATGTTTCGTTTGTTTCCTATGAAAACTTAGTAACGAATTTCAGTTTTCAAACATTAGAAAAAAAGAGATTGGTTTTCGATTTCTTGTTCTTACATAAATTATTAAACGGTAAGATTAATTTTCCAGAATTAGTTTCAGAAGTGTTATTACGTGTCCCAACAGGTAAGACTAGAACTTGTGCAGTAAGCCTACTGTGTTATCCTTATGAAATAAATAAACAGGCCAGAAGAGACTGGCGTCAAACAGGGATACAATTGCAAACATATTCAATAGGACTGCAATCTGCACAATCTCACACTTTACAGTGACGCTCACATTGACTGCATAGGGGTGGCCTCTTTGCCCGACGATCACTACCTTATCTTACTTTCACACTTGAACATCAGTAGTCGTTTGTGGTGATACCAAGTACATAAGAACCGGACCAAGAAGGAGTGGGGTTGCGTTCTCTTTTCAGATCATAATACATTCAATTAGAGTAATGATTCTGGACGTACACTTAAATTACGAGAGGTGAGAACACACAGTAAATCCAGGAACATTGGTAGTCTACTTGTTCTTCTATCGGGAGCCATTATGTTGCATACGCATACCTATCTTCAAATTTTTGAGCGCGGTCAAAGAACGGTCAATGTTATTGTGGCAAAGTACTTCTTTCCCTCGTGTATCCTTTGAGAGGTGCAGTTCACTCCAACTTCTTCTCTATGCGCGACCGCATTGAATAGAGTAGGTGGTAGAGCTCTTGGGCCTGAAAATATTTGGTGAATGAATTGGTCTTCCCGTTCTCCCAACTTCAATCCCATCAAATACGTGTGAGAAGCTATAACGAGACTTCTTGAAGCCCGTCCAGATGAACGACAGACCATCCAGCAATTCCCAACAGCGCTTATGGAGTAATCGAACACCATACCACAACTCTTTGCAAATCTTGTAAGCCACATGAGATCACGATGCATCAATGTCCAAGATGATTACATAATCGACTAAGGACCATTTCACTTTTTCAGTATTGTCAGAGGTTGTATCATGAGTCTCAGTGACATCAGTGTAAGTTTTTTGGCAATTATTGGTGGTACTTAAACACTTCATTACACATATGGCGGTGAGCTGTGACATAGGTATACAAAGACTGTCACAGCGCCCACAATGATACAATAATTGAAATATCTATTATGTAGAAAAATGTAAATGCACAAGCTTTAAAATGGTGTAAACAATATTAAAAATAGCACTTCTTTGTATTTCCCAAATATTAGACACCATACTTTTGAGGTTACTTTTGTATATATAATATGGACAGAAGGACCAAAAGTATTACTAGACGTAGAAATCAGAAATATCTCCTCCAGTATAAAATATTGACTTCTTATAGTTTGAAAGTATGCAATGTGAAACAAAACTGAATTGTTTTCATTTACAATAGGTTTAAATTATTAAAATCCAAACTAAAAAGGAAAACACTAAGAAAGAAATACAAAAGAAAAATAATCTCAAGAAAAAGTGTGAAAGCAAGATAATACGAAGACAAGTATATATATATATATATATATATATATATATATATATATATATATATATATATATATATATATATATATATATATATATATAAAACCATAAAAGGAAAATGCAACGCAAAAGAAAAATAAGTCGAAGGCTTTAGTGAAATCCAGCCTTTTTTATCTCCAGAGTCAGTGTCGAGTGCAATTTGTGCCACCGAGTGGTCATATATTGACGTATAGTTATTGAACCGAGTGGACTGGTATGTGCGTGGGTAAGAATACATAACTCAAGTTTTCTAGCCCCCTACTTTTTTTTTTTATTTCGCGCTCTTGTTTGGGAACAGCGAGATAAGGAGATCGCATGATTGAACTCGACAATTTTTCAGTGCTCAATCGATCTATATATATATACACAAAAGCGCACGTAATCCTTCAAAACCTGGAAATGTCCAGTAAATATCCGATGGCGCAATACAGATTTCTTCCTCTAGCAAGCGGAATCTATTTTGCTACGTAAACAAGATCCTGTGATTAGGGAATTTAACACCATTAGGCATTGCATGGGTAATCTTCTTGTGTATTTTGAAATGCATGTAACACGCATTTACTTGGAGTTTGTTACAAGCATGATTAACCTACGTAATTAACCTGGATGTCTTCCAACTAACAGTGAATGATGTGTTCTGTTCATGGAAATGCAATAAATACGTTACAATGAAATATCCCGCCTAATTACAGTTGTTACCGAATTAATTGTCCTTTTTCATTTCGTATAAAGATGTCAGAAACCCTGTAAGTGATGTAGGAAGTTTACAGCTGATAGTACTTAAATTCACAACGAAGAAAGGAATGGGTGATCGTTAATTTCAAATAGACGGTCGCAAATGTCGCGATAGAGAGTTAATTATTTATTCGTACTTTATACAAACACATTGATCGCCAGAGTATTTTTGTACAGCGCCAAGTTGGCGTGCATCAGAAATGATACACGAAGCGTAGGCGGAACATGCCGTGTGTATCACCTGTGATACACATGGCCTTTAATGTGTTTTAACTAGGGATGGGCAAAACCGTTTTTTTTATGAAAGCCGTAAACCAGTTTCTATAAAAACCCAAAACCGAAAAACCGACATTTCGGTTTCCTCCAAAACCGGTTCGGTTTTTTCACCGAAGCCGGTTTCGGTTTTCTCCAAAACCGGTTCGGTTTTCACCGAAACTGGTTTCGGTAAAAACTTTTCGAAAACGCATAAAACTATTTCTGTGAAAATGGATTCGCTTTTCGGAGAACAACGAAACACCATTCTGGTCAGAAATAGAACAAATTTTGAAAATAAAACCGGAATCGGTTTTGAATAAAACCGAAACCGGATCAGGAGAAAAACCGAACCGGTTTTGGAGAAAACCGAAACCGGTTTCGGTGAAAAACCGAACCGGTTTTGAAGAAAACCGAAACCGATTTTTTGAAAATTTTCAGATCTGGTTTCGGTTTTTCTAAAAACCGAAAACCGGAAAACCGGTTTTTGTGCCCACCACTAGTTTTAACCGAAACTTATCCCAAGGGTGCTTTCTCCATGAATATCTCATTTTCTAAGGGAAAGCGAAAAGGTACTATTTGAATAATTTAAATTTCAAAGATCATTTTTGAACGTAATGCTCATAAATTGCGGTGTTTAATTAGAATAATATTTGATACCAAAACTGTAATTTTGTATATACATCGTGTTTGGTTTAAATATGAATCAGTGTATGTAATAGTTCGGAATCTTAAACAATTATTTTCTGCAGTAAGTAACAAAAATAATGTTGAATTGTGAATTATGCAATGGGAAGTTTTTAAATTAGAAGAAAAAGAAAGGAATATAGCTTACTTTGAAAATATGTGTTAGTTGGCAATACAGTTTAATGCGTGAAGTCCGACTTTCGCGACAATATAATTTAAATACGGTATTTAATAAAGAACTAGTAACATCTAATTCATACGTAGAACTTGTAACGTACGTTAACAGGAATAAATATCTAATCCTATCTTCATGATTCATGAAATCAGAAAAAATAAATTTCACATAGTTCATACAAAATAAAATTTCCTATGTAGATTAGCTGGAGTGTGTATGGGATTATTGTTAGTATGCTATTCAATTTTAAGAAAATAATTATGTAAATACAGTAATTATCGTAAATCTTAGTAACATTAGGAATTTACTTGTTATACCGTAAATTTGCAGTGAAAATGGAAAGAAACAATTTACAAATTTATTCAACAGATTTATATGAATATCAGAAGGTTTCAATAGTACAATCTCTCTACGAATTATATATACGAGGTGTGTTCTAAAAATTATCGAACCTTCGGTTCACAAAAATCCATTTATTGATTTGGAAATCCGAAACACTAATCCCCTTTAAAGTAGGCTCCACGGTGATACACACACTTCTCACAGCGCTCCCGCCATTGCTTTAAAGGCACTTCTAGGACGTAGCTTTTGCAATGATAAGCAACCTTGCCGTCGCATGATGTCTTCTCTTAACTCAAATCGGGTCCGTTTTGATGGCATTTTAAGCTTGGGAAATAACCAAAAGCCACATGGAGCCATATCGGGTGAGTAAGGAGCCTGTCGACCCACATGAATGTTGTGTTTGGCGATGAAAGCCTGAATCAAATTTCACGGACACTTTCCTCATGCCCAAATTCTCGTTCAAAATTGAATGTGCCTAATCGATTGAATGTTTTGCGCTTGGGTATCGCCAAGCTTTTAGCAAACTTTGATGCAATATCACTGCTCAAGTTTTTTATGTAATTTTTACAAATATCTGAAATCCGACAACTGCTCACTACACGTGTTCATTCTTTGGCCGACTGCCAGCAACTGACGCTCTGTGCGGGCGGGAAAAGATTCACGATTACGCACGAGTGTCCCTTCTATATCTACATTGAAGAAAATCTCCCGCGTTTCATTGGTTTACGCGGGGAAAACAATAAAGTTCGATACTTTTTGAATACACCTCGTATATTAGACATTCACAGAAGCTCAAACTTTTCAACGTCAAATGTTAGACATTCACAGAAGCTCAAACTTTTCAACGTCAAATGTTAGACATTCACAGAAGCTCAAACTTTTCAACGTCAAATGTTAGACATTCACAGAAGCTCAAACTTTTCAACGTCAAATGTTAGACATTCACAGAAGCTCAAACTTTTCAACGTCAAATGTTAGACATTCACAGAAGCTCAAACTTTTCAACGTCAAATGTTAGACATTCACAGAAGCTCAAACTTTTAACGTCAAATGTTAGATATTCACAGAAGCTCAAACTTTTAACGTCAAATGTTAGACATTCACAGAAGCTCAAACTTTTAACGTCAAATGTTAGATATTCACAGAAGCTCAAACTTTTCAACGTCAAATGTTAGACATTCACAGAAGCTCAAACTTTTAACGTCAAATGTTAGATATTCACAGAAGCTCAAACTTATCAACGTCAAATGTTAGACATTCACAGAAGCTCAAACTTTTAACGTCAAATGTTAGACATTCACAGAAGCTCAAACTTTTAACGTCAAATGTTAGACATTCACAGAAGCTCAAACTTTTAACGTCAAATGTTAGACATTCACAGAAGCTCAAACTTTTAACGTCAAATGTTAGACATTCACAGAAGCTCAAACTTTTAACGTCAAATGTTAGATATTCACAGAAGCTCAAACTTTTCAACGTCAAATGTTAGACATTCACAGAAGCTCAAACTTTTAACGTCAAATGTTAGACATTCACAGAAGCTCAAACTTTTAACGTCAAATGTTAGATATTCACAGAAGCTCAAACTTTTCAACGTCAAATGTTAGACATTCACAGAAGCTCAAACTTTTAACGTCAAATGTTAGATATTCACAGAAGCTCAAACTTTTCAACGTCAAATGTTAGACATTCACAGAAGCTCAAACTTTTAACGTCAAATGTTAGACATTCACAGAAGCTCAAACTTTTAACGTCAAATGTTAGACATTCACAGAAGCTCAAACTTTTAACGTCAAATGTTAGACATTCACAGAAGCTCAAACTTTTAACGTCAAATGTATTATCACAAAACCTGCAACAGTAAGAATAGTACGAAAATTTTAAACAAAAATACTACTAATTTATATAAATTTTACAGTGAATTTAAACAACTCTTTTTGAAATGAAATCCACGAGGGAAGTAAAATTCAATAGTCTAATAGAAAAGTAATTGATTCAACACTTACCAACCATTACATATCCGAACTCCAAACTCTCTCTTCCAAACAAGTATAGAATATAGTAATATACGAAATGGTGCTCTTCGTCGATTCATATCACGTAATATAATATAATTCCTTTACTCTGAAACATTATAATAACCATTTATATCGATTCACTATCACTCTCATTTACTACAAACGACTCTATAATTTACAATCGTATCGCAACGTGTTATTCTTTTCACAAAATTCTAATGTGATATCTAAACTAAACACTTATTTACATAAACATAGATAATCAGTAACTCGACTTTTGAAATCCAAACAATTATAAACAATTAATTAGGATCCTTCCAATTTATAATCAATTATACCACACTCCATTTAACTATTCACAAAATGACATACGAATTTACTCAATTTTTTGCTGCTACTCTAACATCAATTCAAGAAGGGGATATACCAAAGTGAATACCGGTACTACATTTAAATGTCAATACGCTTGTAAGCCTAAAGACAATTTTATTCTTTTTTTTAATTATGTACTAGAGTCAATTACTCGCATATATATATATATATATATATATATATACGGTGTTTTAAAACAACACCGACAAAATTTGGTAGGTGATACCTGACACCAAGATAAGACAATAAGTATAGACCAACATGGGTACTCAAATGTTTCCTTTCGGAGTTATAAGCTGTCGAAAACATGAAAAAAATAAGCTTAAAAACGTCCAGAGCTCCAAAACTATAGGACCTACCGTTGATCAGTACTTCAGATTATATGCCCGTAGCCATACTCCCTCTAAAAAAAAAAAATGTTCCGTGAGTACCTTAAGATTCTGAAACATAGATTTTTGGATAGACCACATATTAGTTCCTAAGTGAAGTCTTGACCAGGCTTCATATATATACCCTGCCTTCCTCGACCAAGTTCCGGGGCTGAATTTCGATTTAAATGGCATCAGAAGTGACACTGTTTATCTCAGCGACTCCGAAGACTATAAATTCGACATAATATCACTCATTTTTGATCATTTTTATATAACTCTCCCTCCTTCTCTTGATGTAACTTTGGATTTGGATTTAAACAGAACCTGAAGTGTCATTGTTCGTTGTAGCGACACCGAAAACTATAAAGTCGGCACTAATATCGGTCATTTTCGATAATTTTCAAGTGTCTCTTTCTCCCTCTATAAATTGCACCGTCAAAGTGAAATGATAAAAATCATCCCAGTTCCTAACCTCACCTACGTCGAAAATTTGATCGAGATGGGTCATGTGGTTCAAGAGCTATTAAGTTTTATTTATTTTATATATTCCTCCCCTTCCCTAAGTTCTACTATCTAATACTATTAAATTACTATCTAAGTACTACTAAATTATAAAATACATTCCAGTCTCGAACCTCATACATGTTGAAAATTTGATCGAGATTCAAGAGATTAAGAGTAGCAAACATACTAACTAACTCTATGGCCTATGGAACCCGGAGGTTCAATGCCGCGTTCACAAAAGCTCTCCACTGACTTCTATCCTTAGCTAATTGGATCCAGTTTCTACTTTGTATTCCTATCTCTGAGAGATCCATCTTAATATTGTCCTCCCATCTGCGCCTAGGTCTTCCTAATGGTCGTTTTCCGATGGGTCTTCCAGTCAAGACTGAAAGCGTTTCTACTTTCTTCCATTCTAGCTACATGACCTGCCTACCTAAGCCTCGTAGACTTGACGACCCTCACAATGTTGGGTAAACCGTATAATATGTAGTTCCTCGTTATGAAGTTTCCGCCATTCCCCATTCCCGTTCGTCTTGGATCCGAATATTATTTTCAGGATCTTGTTCTCAAATACTTACACACTCTCAATTTTATAATACACACATGTCCAAAACTTAAGCATAATAACAAAAAGTTGCATGTAAATATCATTCCAATCCAAATATCATCCACTGTTTTTCGAAAACTATCAGGGCGCAAACAAAACTTTTTTCGGTACAAACGTTACAAACGATTTGCTTTCGAATGGTGTATTTCAATTTTTGTGCTGTGATACGGGGGGGCTGTCTTGGCGCCAATATACCCCCAAATGTCATCCCCTGTTTCTCGAAAACTATCAGGGTACAAACAAAACTTTTTTCGGTACAAGCAATACAAACGATTTGTTTTCGAATGGTGTATTTAAATTTTTTTCTGTGATACGGGGGGATATCTTCGCGCCAAGATAGCCCCCTGCCCCAACTATCATCCCCTGTTTCTCGAAAACTATCAGGGTACAAACGAAACTTTTTTCGGTGGAAACGGTACAAACGATTTGCTTTCGAATGGCGTACTTAATTTTTTTGTGCTGTGATACGTGGGGCTATCTTCGCGCCAAGATAGCTCCCTGCCCCAACTATCATCCCCTGTTTCTCGAAAACTATCGGGGTACAAACGAAACTTTTTTCGGTGCAAACGGTACAAACGATTTGCTTTCGAATGGTGTATTTCAATTTTTTCTGTTGTGAAACGGGGGGCTATCTCGGCGCCAAGATAGCCCCCCAGTTGACTTCTCAAGTGACCCTATAAGGAAAATGGTACAAACGAAAATATTTTCGGTACAAACGGTGCAAACGTAGTACAAACGAATGATCTAGTCATTGTTTCAATTTTCTAAAGTGGGGGGCTATCTTACCATACGTCCGGTGGGAGACGTCAAAGGTTACAACTCCACAACAGGACCGCTACTTAACCATAACTGCGCGTCGGAACCGGACCCTGCTTGCAAGACAATTTTTTTTTCTTGATTGCTCAGACGCGCCTCTTCGGTTTCGGCACCTGAAGATTTAAACCGAAACGGGCTATCATCATTGCAATCTCCTCTTCCTTCTTTATTTCATCATTCATTTTTTTTAGAGCGGGGACAAGGACAAGGACCAGGACGAGGGTTGGGTTACGAAGCCACAACACATTAACAGAGAAAACAATCAAAACAAAACAAAATAAAATTTTTAAAAAAACAAAAAAAACAGCAAATCCTAACTACTAACTACTGTTCTCTGATGATTATTTAAGTCTTCCTTATCTAATCAAAACTAATCTACTCTACATTCTGACTCAAGTCGAGCTTAACATTGATCCTATTATAAATATCATCATTCATTGCTTTTAGTCTATACTTAGCTTATCCATGTAGTATTCCCTCTTCTTCTTTGTTTCATTTCGTTCAGGTTTTCCCTGTATGATTAGGTTTTTCACCTTTGTATATAATTCGATTCTCTCCTGTATGGTTTTTATTAATTTACCACATTCTCCTACAATCACTAAACATACACTTCACTTATCACTATTAAGCACTGTCCACACTGGTATTTATAATGTTACACTAATACACTATCACACTCCTGTGTGTGAAACACAGTTTAACGTCTAATTCCACTACACACACTACACTTGTTCCGTTCCTTTCGTGCATTCTTCGTTAAATCTTGTCTATCTCATGTGAGATGATTTTGTTTTTGATATATGTTCCTTGGTTGTTTTACGTATGTCCACGGCCCCCAATATAACGGCTTGGGATCCAGGACCCACTCGGAGCACTTAGTGTGGGCCCTGGTCAGTTGTGTCCCACCGCCGTGTGCACCGGAACCGAAAGCGGCGCGTACGCGACAAGATCGCAGACGGTCACTGTTTTCTTTTACCCGAGTTCATTTGTCTGATTTCTTAATTCTATGAGATATTAATGTGCTGTATGTTAGAATGCATGATGACCCACCACCGAACACGGAATTCACTCCGGCGTGACACATCCGGAGTTCCAATCCGGTCTGTCCGGGGATGTGTCGAGCCCTCTTTCCTTCCGGGGCATGCGGAATACCAGCAATCCTGGAGGAGACCTCCGGTCCGAAAGGAGCACCCCATACACACGTTCACACATTCAATCTAATTTATTTATATATCTGTTAATTTATTATTGGTTTCTGTTTGCTAGATTCCTTTCTTCATATTGTTCTTTGCTCCGTTCGGAAAATTCAGCCGTAATTCTATTCAGCACTTTAAAGTCTTTCTCTTCACTAATAATATCCTCTAATCTTCCTGTTCTTATATTGATTCTCTCGTTCATTCGGTCTTCTAGTAGGGGACACCACATTACATAGTGTTCCGGAGTTCCAAACTCACCACAACCACAGTTCCCTTCTTCTTTTAAGCCAAACCTTTGAAAATATTGGCCATAGGGCCCATGCCCTGTGAGGAAGTGAACAAGGCCTGCAGATGGTTCAAAATGGCTCCATTTTAGTCTTTCACTTATGTTTGGGATTAATTTATGTGTTCTTCTTGCCTTTTCTGAGTTATTCCAGTCTTGTTGCCACTTTTCTAATATTACTTGCTCTATGACTTGTATGTTATCTATTTCTTTCCCTATTAGGTCCTGTGCCCTACTTTTGTTTCCTTTTTTAAACCAATACATTGCCGCCCGTTGGATTATTAATAAATGCATTGGTTTTAACCCCAACAATACAGCTAGTGCATTGTGGGGAGTAGTACCAAATGCCCCGCTTAGTCTGATCATTATATTTCTCTGGAGTCTTCTATTTTCAGTTTTAGTGCATTGTTTTCTAACTACCTGTGAGCCCAAAGTGCAAGACAACTGTCAGCGGAGCTTGCAGCCTCCTGAGGGGTGCGAGTGTCACGCCAGACTGTGTACCGGAGACTGCGTGCCAGTGGTCTGTATGCCCGACGACCAGCAATATGTCTTCCATTGGTGCAGGCACACAAAGGAGCCCGTTTACAGTCGTATCGGGAACATCACCACTGGACCTCCAACGAATAGAGTTGCGTACTGTTCACTGATGAATCCCGACACAGTTCCCAGAGCGATTTCTATCGCACTCTGATCTGGCGCTAACAGGGAACTCGCTTACATCCCACAAACATTGTGGAACGGCACCGATATGGTGGTATTGGAGTACTGATCTGGGTAGGCATTAGGATGAATGGTCGTACTTACCTGCACATCTTCGATGGTGGGTCTATCAATGGTCAGAGGTACAGAGGCGAGGTTCTGCAAGCCCATGTGTGGCTTTTCAGGGGCGCAGTGGGCCCACAGTTTCTGCTCATGGAAAACAATGTCCGTCCCCATAGGGCCAAACTGGTGGAAGAATACGTAGAAACGGAAAAATACATCTTGTTGAGTGGCCAGCGCGTTTCCCGGACTTCAACCCAATTGAACATGCGTGGGACACATTAGGAAGACGTGTTGCAACCCGTCAGCCACCCCCAGGACACGCTAGGAGCTCTGTACTGCTCTTTGTGAGGAGTGGAATCAGCTACCCCAAGAGATCTTCAACAACCTGATCTTGAGCGTGGAACGTCGCTGCCGGCTGTTTGGAGCGACCATATCCAATATTAGCCTGTCTTCGATGCCGCCAGTGCGTCTCACAGTGTTTCTGTGATATGCCTATTATGGTATCACGTTGTGAGTTTGTGTTTCATGACTCCCCCCTAGCGAGTTTTCTTTCCAATTTGGCCTCTTCCGTGTTCGTGTGCCCTTTTACGTGTCATACGTTGGGTATACTGCTTCCATTTGGTGTGCCTTCTTGAGGTTCTTCGTCCCCTATGTACTTAAACAGTCATTATGCGTAAGTTTTGGATTTCTGTCGCTTTTTCACACACCACTTTCAACATCGATATGTCACCTAATACGTACCTGGAAGATCAAAATAATCCCCATCAGCATTGACGACCTTCTGCCAACGATCTGAAAGGCCATGGATTCCATCGCAGTAGAGCTTGGTGGGCCGTGAAGCGAAGAAGGTAACAACTGCATTTTGCACCTCTATTAGCGATTTGAACTGGCGTCCACTAAGGTGATTGCCCAAGGAATGAAACAGATGATAATCAGACGGTACAATGTTTGGGGAGTATTTCGGGTGCAATAATGCTACCCATCCAAGGCATCGAATGGTATTCCGGGCCATCCTGACCTCGTGGAGCTTAGCATTGTCTTGTAACAGGAGGACCCCTTTGAAGTCCCGACTCCAGAGTTTTGAGTTTTTCTTGAACACGGATCAACTGCTTACAATACTCAGTTGCATTGATGCTCTGACCAGCTGGTAGTAGTTCCCAAGGCACGATACCGCAAGCAGTCAATCAAACACACAGGAGGATCTTGTGGTGCAGTGCTCGTTTTCGGCTTTTCTGGAACCGCTTCATTGGATGCTAACCAAAGGTGACGGCGTCGTGGAGCTTCGTACAGGACCCACTTCTCATCACATTCAACATCCTGTCCAGAAATGGCTCCTTCCTCAGACGAGACAGCAAAGAAACACATTTGTCTGCTCGCTTGCCTTCTGACTCGGAGTTAAATCATCTGGGACCCATCGAACCAACTTGTAGTGCTTCCCAAGATGATGGAGGTGTTGCTTAATGGTTTCTTTACTCACACTGAATTGTATTCTCAGTTCCTCATATGTCTGTCCGGTGTTCGCTTCAATTGTTGCCTAAAGATCTTCATTTTGTACATGTGTTGTTCTTCTGGCACGTGGTGCGTCTTCGAGTGTTTCGTCACCGTTCTTAAACTTGTTAAATCATCGTTGCACTCTCCGCGTAGTCATATCACCCTAAAAAAGGCTTGGTATATCTTCCGCTCCGTTGCAGCGGCGTTTGATCCCAGTTTGAACTTGAACAACATGCACGCCGTTATGACGCTCTGTGAAGGTTCCATGTTCACTCTATCCTTACGAAAATTCACGGTGTAAGTGAACTGTCACAACCAGGCAGTATGATGGATATAGCCACACCAACAACTGACCTTCACCTCATCACCATTCGCATTCAACTCACGGTGTGAGGGCGAATGGAACACAGATCTCCCCCAAAAGCGACAGAACGTTCTTGGTTACCTTTATATAAATTCACACAACAATTTTTCCTGATTGTCTTTTAAAAAAACTGTCATGGATTACTATACTCACATGTCACTTTTGTAGTAACTCTACTTTCTGATGCAGATGCTTCATCTAGTATAACTGACTTATCTACCACTCCCTGTGGAGTTTGACCTCGCTGCGTTTTTCTTTTGTTTGTTCTAATGTTCTAGTTCAAATACGATTCTTTAACAAAAAGAAGAAAACACTTTAGGTTCGTTTACGTATTACGTAACACCTGATACCACTTACTAATTTTTACTCACTTCGTCCGGCTTGTCACACTTCGTAACGCAAGGACGTACTCCTTACCCCCTTTGTCGCGTAACGCGTTTTGATTTTTTGTTTTCTCACCAATTTTGATTATTTTGGGGGTTACTACAATAAAGTAATTTTAATAGCAGAGCTTCTTATCACGAAATGCTTGTATTATGAATAAATTTGTAGTGTTTTTTCGCTAACAAATCGAAGCATTAGAGATTGGTAGTGCTGTAATAATATTTTAACCTCATGACGGTATAAATTAACTAGTCTTAGTTCTTCGAAATTATGTAGTGTTGCTTTTTCAAGTAGATCGTACCCACTTTTTTAGGTCACCGATGATTGGCAAAGAGGAAGTACTGCCGAAAGACGCAGGTGTAACAGGATACAAAGAACTGATATTGGGCTCTTCTGAGATCCAGGACACATCGTGTATTTGAAGTTCGCCAGAGTCGACGATGCAAAGAAGTTCTCTTTCTCCATACGTCGTCCTCATTTCGAACACACATTGTGAAATTCTAACTGTTCAGTAATGAATACTGTTCCACATGAGAAACCTGTCATGAGTTAGTTGTGGAATACTTATTCTCCAGTTCCCCAGGATCACCTGTTCCATACTTATTCCCTTGCTTGTCATACAAATTGTTGAGGGACTGTCAATCTGTGTGCATTCCACTGCTGTCACCCTTCCGATTCGAAACTGACTGCAATTTTTTTTGCCATGCTTTGATACGGTTAACTAATGATAAATCTCAAAAGCTGACATATTTTTCGATTTGGGAAAGCAAATGACAGCAGGCACTTCCTGCTTGGACGATTTGCTCAAGTCGACCATACCGCAATAATATTACCATCTGAAACCAAACATTTTGCTCAGTTGCATGCTGTTTAACGTCAAAGTCACACAAGAGTGCCACAAAAATAAGTTTACAAGGCAAATGAAGATATCAAAACAGCGATACAAAGCTGGCTCAACAAGTGACAACTCCACGTTTTACAATGTGGCATCGACAAGCTTATCTAGCAGTGAGCGAAATACTTCAATCGTCTTTACGATATGTTGAAAAATATTTTTCAACTGAAACACTCAACATGCATTGATTTATATGCAACATGCACTTCTGTAATATAATTATTACCAAATATACCTTTTAAACTTATTTTAGGATGTCTCTCGTAATTATCTTTTTTTTAAATGGAAGGCACCCGAGAGAGGGCAGTGACTTAAACATCATATACTTATCACTGCGAATGTTGAAACCCAAAATGCCAGGTTATGTACTTTATGATTTTTAAACCTAATTGTACTCAGTGTAATAATATTTTCTCGTCTTTTTCAGGATTTTTGAGTACTTTGAGCTCGGAATCGTCTGTCCTGATTTTAACAATAATTACGTATGACCGATTTGTGTCCATAACTCAACCGTTGGCTAGGAAAGAAGCAACCTTACGTCAAGCGTCTATATACATGGTTGTTCTGTGGATGCTATCAGTTACCATTGCCCTGTTACCATTGAGTGGACTGGAATACTATGGAGGAGAGTTCTATGGAAACAACGGTGTCTGCTTACCACTTCATATTCATGACCCGTTTGCTGCGGTAAGTTACATTTTTTATTATTGTTTCTTCCCATTGTTTTATACTCAAGTTCATTTGTGTAATTATCTCATTTTGTCTGCTACACAAAGGCATATATTTGAAATCTTAATGGTCATTCAGAGATAGAATTTTCAGTTTCCCATCTATCTTTTACTTCTCTCATGTATATCACTCAGTAGCACTGTAAGAAGTAAGAGAGATACATCGGAGGAATGCTAATTGATGTGTACAACGCTATAATAGGTGCGTGAAAACTGTTACTGGTGTATTGAATGGTAGTTGCTCGTGTTCGTGGACCATCCCACTTGAATCTATTCTACATTAATGGACACATACGAGTTTAACACTATTCTGGTGAGCACATCCATCTAGTTAGCATTGTCAAGTGCCAACACGATCGAATGTCAATATAATAACATCGAGAATCGTTAAATACAATAGTTTTCACCTTCTGTCCGTGGGGGGCTACCTCACCATCTACTATTCTAGGAAAATTCTAGAAGCGGAGGCTGTGTCTTCCTTTTTACTGCTCCGAACATTTTTAGTATGAGAATGTAAACCACATATACCCTGGAAGATATAAGCGGCATAGATATATGGCTTCTACGGTTGTGTGACATGTAGAACATGTGAAGAATATGGCTAATCGACTGCTTATTAATTACGGTTCTTCAATGTCTATGTTTTGTGGGACCACATACAAAAGACAATTCCTCAAAAACAGCCCTGTGCCACGAACTACAGAGTCTCTGGAACAAGATTAGGGTTCGCGTCATAGTGATTTATCAAGATCAGAAATGTTGTACAGTCCCAAAATTGTATATTTTCCATATAATCATGCAATAAATCAATGGTATAAATTTAATTCACTCACATCTTTCTTATGATTTTAAAATGGCCTGACCAACATGCTTCAAATGTGATATGAAGAACTGAGTAGCAGTTGTGGTAGGCACACTGTGACGAGAAATCATGGTTAATTAGACGCTTCAGAAACATGTGGTTAATATTCTATTCATTTTTCTTTGATTGTGATTAGTCGAATCGTTGAAATACTTGAAAGGAAATTTACTCTTTACCATACGACAAGACAAAGAAGTCGTCAAAATGCAAGAATAATATAGAACATTGCTATTGTACATGAGAGTATTTAAAAAATAATAAATTTGTCTATTTCCGTCGTGCTCAAGAAATAAGGCTTAACAAAACTGCAACTTAGAGTGTTTTGTTAGAAGACTTGGGTTTCCACCAGTACCACACTGTCTTGGCCAAGAGCGAAAGCATCTGAATCTATGAGTTTTGCTGCTCGAGCTTTAGAGATCTTGAATTTAGATGATAGAGGAGAGGAGGGCAAAGTGGATATATGAGGCAAAGCGAATAACGCAATTTACAGTCAACTGAAAACAGAGGACAGGAAATGTTTGCCCCAGTTTATGACGTCACTAGTGAAAGAAAAGAAGGGCGTTACTGTTTTATGTGTACGTGTTGTTGTTTCGACGAGAGAGGAGAAAGAAAAAAAATACGCATTTTGCTAAAAAATTCAAGAGGTAAGGATTTTGAAATATTTTCTTACTATTCCGTAGAATGTTTGCGAACACACTATACATGGACAGGGTGGGATCTTACCTTTGTTATCATGTTTGAGAATTATCGTAAATACGTCGTCCATATGCTGTAGACAGTCTTTTGTCTCACGTGGTAGTGTGGGGCAAAGTGAATAATTTTAGAAGGGGCAAAGCGAATAGCGATTCACTTTGCCCCAAGCATAATACAGTACTGTTTTAGAACATCTGTTTGGCACTAAATGTGGTATTGACGGTACGTATACGTTGCAACACAGCTAATTTGAATATTGAAATTCATATTAAATTTGTTCCGTTAACACTCGCCGAACAAAAACATAGCAGTAGTAATAGTAGTAGTGGTGGTAGTCGTAGTAGAGTAACATCAGTAGTTGTTGTAGTAGTAAGTTGGGTTAAGATAAGAGTTCAGTTAAATAATCGCAGCGGCTATTAACGCAACTTATCCTATATTAAACTATGAAATTCTATACCACTGTTAAGAAACTATTAGTTTGATTTTACATCTTTTAAAATGATTTTAATTAACTTCATTAATTAAATCTTTGTTTGTTTCTTCGTTTCTCTACTTTTTGCCTCGAATCAATTTACGTACAATGTTCCATACATGTTCAGTACTAATGACTACAGTGGCGTACGGTGAAATTTTGTTCGGGGAGGGGGAAGCTTGAGGTCTCTACGTGCAGAGGAACTAACGAGTACCTCTATCAAGGAATGTTTAAAACAGAAGATTGCGAAGAAGTATAGCAAGTCTACTATGTCTACCGAACCAAGTACTGGTGCAACTTCCGTAAAGGAAGTACCAGAGAAAAGAAGGAAATCTACCATTCAAGGTTCTCCTGCAAGAAGAAATGTTTTGCTGCGGGTATAGCTCTCCCAAGTACATCTGGAATTACAAATAAAAACATTCAAAATCACCAGAAGACGGTAGTTACCAATGCAAGTTCTGTCATGAATGTTATTCAGATCCACTTAATGAAGACTGGATTCAGTGTTCTATTTGTCTGTCATGGTTTCACGAAAACTGTACCGATTATTATAAGGAGCAAGACATATATTATTATAAGGGACACATTTGATATCTGTGTAAACCAAGCGTGTGATGTGATGTTATTTTCAGCCTTAAGCCTTATTATTGTTTTTTAAAATCTGTTTGCTACTACATAAATTGTACTCATTAGAGTTACTATAGATTGAAAAATACTAGATGCCTACTTAATAAGAAAAAAGACTTCTATGGACTTGAGGTTTTTTAAACATATTTAGGGATCATGCGTATGCAAGCTTTGTCTAGACTTAATTCTATATTTAAATGTGTTAGGCTAATACTCACAAAATATTAAACATTTTAATCTTCTGGTAGGTACAGCAGTTCATTTAGGTGTCTTTTTTTATTGTCTTAGACTGTGTACACATATATTGTTCTTCTATACAATTTCTATTTTGCATATCTGTATTAAACACTGACTTTTAATGTATGAGTTTTGCTTATTCACTTTGCCCCACTATCATGATCCGCTTTGCCCTACCGGTGGGGCAAAGTGGATAAATTGCAGTAGTTCAGTAATTAAGCAATATCATTTATGTATATGCAATTCTCGTTACTATTGTATTGTTATTTGAAAGTTTAATAATCATAAAATATTTCCTCAAAACTTTGGTTTCCTGGTCTTAATTTTAGTTGCCATTTGAGGCCCTTGAAGTTAAGTGATCCGCTTTGCCCTCCTTTCCTATAATTTTGGGGTAAAAAAAATCTTCTCTGATAAATCTTATTTCTAGTTAAATGCATGTATTAACAAATACAATTGCCGTTTCTGGTGTTATTACAATTCAGAAGAAATTTACGAGAATACCTGTATGGTGTGGTTTATGGCATGGGGCATAATGGGACTATATTTTCTCCAAAAACAATATAGGAGATTTAGTGACAGTGAATAGTGAGCGGTACCGCTTGATATTAACAGGGCTTTCGTCTAAGAACATGTGGTTCTAACAAGATTGTACCACTTGTTACAGTATTCATGCCACTATTGACGCAATGCGAAAAAAAGTTTGGTGCATGGGTAATTTTTTAAAAAATGCAATTGTCAGTCGGCCTCTAGAGATTGAGATTAAACTCGTTTAGATTGCTTCTTATGCTGTTATTTGAAAACTATGGTGTATAAAAACATACGATGAACCCTTGATGAATTACGAGTTAACATCGAGTCCTTATTTGTGACACTGGACCCGAGTTATTGCACAAAGTGACCCAGAATTGTGTTAACCGATTTCACTTGTGTGTACATAATCGAGGTGGACACTTATATGGGGTAGTTATTCAAAACATGTCACTAATTGTGCTTTGAAAGTCAATGAAGACGTAGTTCGGCTTTTGTTGTCTTGTTAAATCATATAATTAGTACTCAACAATCTTTTCAATTTTCTTTAAACAACAGTGAATGAAGGAGAAGTGTAGGTTGTGCGATATAATAGTAAAGAGCAAGGGCGCCGATCCTGGGGTTGCAGGGGGGCCCGATACCCCCAAAGTTCATGTGGGCCCCCTATTGTATTTATGAATATACAATATTTGGCATAATTTTAATGCAATTTGTCTTAAAATCCTCATATATATACCTTCTGCATCTGAATGCCGCCCCCCAAATTTACAGAAAAATCGGCGCCTTTGGTAAAGAGTGACATGAATTAGCACAAATCAGTGGCGTAGCACACTTTTGCGGGCCCCCTCGCAAAGTATAGAGAAGGGGCCCTAGTTGTAAAGCCGATAGAAGTAAGATTGAAGTTCTACTTCTTTAAATGTTTAATCATCGCAAGACTTCGGGGCTCCCTATACGTCGCCCGCACCCCGCACTGCGGGGGTTGCGGGGGCAGCTGCTACGCCACTGGCACAAATCATAATTCTTTGAAGAAGTTTAAATTTATTGCCAATCTTTCGAACTCCCTTAGCCGTGTGTTAAATAATTATCTTCAATTGCTTTGTAGTTATCAAATCAAGTTTGAAGCGGTGAAGTATTCGTAATTTATATTTTTTGAGAGATCACATATTACGAAACGAACATATGTACACAACATTCTCAAACAAACAGATGTGTAATTGCTCTGTATCTCATGGAAATCATCTTCGTGTGTAGTGGCATCGCGATAAATCATAGTGTTCAGCGTTCTCCCTCCGGGTTCATAGAGAGAGGAATCTGTTGCGATGATGGAAGAATCAAAGCAAACCACTGTTCGTTTGTGCAGTAGTTTGTTAACTCAAAGTTTGACAGCCATAGCCCTAAAGGCGTTGTATTGTAGATGGAAAGGAGGAAACCTATAATCCATATGCTTACACACATGACAGACGCTGTCAATTACGATGCAACATTGCCTCCAGATATTTGGAAATGTTATATAATTGGGCATGAAAGGATCTAAAGGACCAGGATATTTGGCTTGTTAGCCTTCAAGTTTGATGTTTACTCTTTGCATTTAATCAATTTTAAACTGTCGAGAACAGGAAGAGACTGCAAAAACTTTCTGAATTTGCTCGATATATATATATAGAATATATTTGTATATGTATGCACATATATTTTTTTAGAAGTTTAATTAAATTATCAGTACATTTTGGCAGCACCTGTGAGTTTCGTCACATTGTAGACCTAAGATAAACTTCCAAACTACAGAGTGACTATATGCTAATAAAAAGAGGAAACAACCGATTTTTACACATGAATCCTTTATGGGTGAGAATTCTATAACACACAAAGTGTGAAAAGGTGACCGACTGCACAGTGAATCGAATCCGTGACCTTCAGCATACCACGGCGTTGCGTTATATCACTACGTTATCCAGTCCGCTTCCTAGAACATCCATTCACTCTTTTCCTCTCGAAGTCGGTGCTCTCACGTAGAACCATTAAGAGCACCAATCTCGAGAATGACTGAGTGAGTGGCTGTTGTGGGAAACAGACTGGGTGACGTAGTGGTTGATGTATTAGCACGGTATGTAGTGGGTCCCAGGTTTGCGTCTCGGCCCAGTCAGTCATCTTTTCACTCTTTGTGTGTTTTAGAGTGGCTATTCTAACAAGGGAAGAGAGGGAGAGTATATATCGAAGTGGAAGATGGTTTACACTCCAATCGAAAGCACTAATGACACCTATTACGAAACTGTAATAAAATTTTTCTGAATGCATATACTATGCGAGCTATATGAATATACAAGATGTCCACAAAATCCGTTGCTACCCCTAGAAATCGCAAACTGTGAGACAGATGTCAAAACAGAAAAAAAAGAGTTAATAATTTTAAAAGTACAACGTATCAAAGCAAAATGTTTTGTCCCAGGGCCACCTGCAGGGTTTCAGACGGGGTCGAGCACAAAAATTGCAAATGGTAAGTGGGCTAAGTTCGAAAGCTGTTGGGAAATGAAAGCAAACGGAACAAGTCTTGACTCTTTAAAATTATTCTGTGCAAAATGGCGGCCGGTCAATATGTCAGCAAAAACTTCATTGTATCTGTGACCACCCCCAAAAATCTGAAACGGTGAGACAGAAGTCAAGACAGAAAAACACATATGTCATCATTTCAAAAGTACAATGATTGAAAGTAAAAATATTTGTCCCAGGGTCCCAGACGGGGTCCTACTTAAAATTTTAAGGGGGCCGCGGTGGCTCAGTGGTAGAGCGTTCACCTGTGGTGCTTGGGGTCCCGGGTTCGATCCCAGCCCCCGCCAAATAAACTTTGTGGTGGACAAACACCGTGTGCGTGGGTTTCCTCGGGGTTCTCCCGTTTCCTCCCACTTTCTTCATTCCAACATTTTCATTCATTACTCATCATCACCGTCTCCTTTAGCCTAACCGGCATAAGAGTGGGACGTAAAACTCAAAGATTTCATTTCATTTCAAAATTTTAAAATTGCAATGGAGGTCAAGTAACATATCGTTTGAAAGCTGTTGTTAAATGAAAGCAGATGAAACAAATCTGGACGCTGTACGATGTCACTGTGCGAACATTTTACGTTTGAGTTTTCTTTCTGTAGTTGGCTTTTAGTTTGATTTCACTTTAATTTTTGTACTCAACAGAGAGAAAGGAAGTGCCCCTACTGTGAGATTCTGCTCTTTAAGGCCTATTAATGTATAAAGAACGAAAGAAAGAATGATAGAAAAGAAAAGAAAAGGAAAGAAAATAAAAGAAACGATAAGAATAGAAAACGAAACAGGAAAGAGATTATAATACGAATTGGAGAATGATTTATACACCAATCGAAAGCACTACTTATGGTCATTAAGAAACTAATATTATTGGTCCGAATGCATGTTGTAAGTTTTACCATTTTCAGCGAATATCGCATCAAATCGCATCGGAAATGGTTCGAACATAGCCTAAAACCGATTTCCTAGAGATTTGCGTTTGGCAAAAGTATTAAATAGTTCATTTTACATGCGCAGAGAATGACTTCTTCCATAAGCATGAAGTTTGCTTTTGACGGGGGGCAAGTTGATCGAAGCGCCGACACTGCAACCGAAGGGTGAGAAGTTTAAAATCAGCAATTGCATGACTCCAAATACGGCATGTTGTCTGCTACTAACATCATCTGCATGAAACGTATCACGTAACAATCTCATTTCGGAACGTTTGTCGCTATCACATTTTCTGCTATTGATTCAAGCAACATAACGCTTCTGCAAAACATCACAGGAACACTTGACGAACTGGATATACTTGCATTGCCTAGACGCTTGAAGACAAGAATGTGAATCCAGCCGTCAGTGCTGTTGTGGTTCTTGCAGCGGTAAGTTAACATTGAAAGTTTATTCAGGTTTTGTAACTTTTTTTAGTTTCCGGTTTCAAAAATGCCTCAAATGAATATTGCCAACATGTTACAACTTCCCATCGATCAAGTCCAAAGTTATATAAACAATAATATAATCAAATCATCTCTAACAAGTGAATGTGAATTGAATTTGCGACAACCATCAGTGACATCATGATTGAAGGCTGTGAGAATGGTTGTGCAATATCTGATTCACCTGTTCTCACCGACGTTTTCATGACTGTTGCAGAAAAACCGAGTTATAGTCTTCCATAATAAAGAAAGAGCTCGGTAGAATTAGCTGCTGAATCTGATTTCGAGACATCTTCATCCGCCGGTCACCCACGAGGCTGAAAGAAATATACTGATAACGAGAAGAAATTGGTGATTATGCTAGGACACCTGCCGCACATACAGGCAAATCACATCAATTCGTATCAAATATTTAAGGTGGCCAGACTGGCCTGAAATTAGCCGATGGAAAAAAGCAACTTAAATCCGGTGGTGACAGGGAAGCTTTAGCAAAGAGAATTGCTGAAGACATACTTGCAGATTTCAAACAAACTCGAGCAAGAGGGTACACGACTAAGACCTGCGATTTGGACTGCTCGAAAAGCTGCAAAATATAATGTCTCTCATTCGTTTGATGCTTTGCATTGGTGTTCACAAAATTTCAAGAACAACCACGGAATTACCAGTAGAAGAATTGCTGCATTTGTTAGCAACCCATGCTTTAAAGATCAAGAACGGCTCCAGAATTAAGCCAAACAATGGCCAATGAAAATTCGTGATCTGATCAATAGCAGACAAATTTCTCCTCCAGCATTTGTATTCAATGCTGATCAGTCTGAATTCAACTACAACATGACAAGAACAAGATCGCCTGCTTACCTTTGTTGAAGATAAAGTTGAAAAATCAGTGCAGGCTAAAAGCGGAACGACTCACTCATTTACCATCCTGCTGATTATTGCAATGAATGGAACGGTATATGAAAAAATTATAATAACCTAGAAGGGACCTAGTGGAACTTTTTACCCACTCGTCTGGCCACCAATGACGAAAACAGAAAATCTAGTCCTTGACGCTTCAAATAGCGGTGTTATGACACAAGGTGGTTACGACAAATTTGTCACAGATCTATTCGCGAAAGCCGCTTCACCCACAGAAGAGAATCTGTTTTGCTCGACCATTGAGGATCATTCACTAATCATGTTATAACTGCAAACAACTTACCTCAAGATATTCCACTGCGTGTAGAAAACATTTCCAAGAATTCCACAAGGTTTTGTCAAACACATAATGTCTGCGGCTTCGGAACTTGGAAAAGCTACACAAAAACGCTAGAACACTTTGTGAAACCCGAGCACGGTGATTACAACGTTTTTCAGAGAGATCACCGTCTAGTGTTCATGTCGATTTTGCATAACCAAATATAAGCTCAGCAAGGTGCATTGGCATGTACCAAAATGCTTTCATAAAAGCTGGGTTCGAAACTGGTATACATCATCATATAGATTCTCCGAGCGCATTAGCTTTCCATTTTGCAATCGGCACTTGTTATTGTGACACACTTGCACATATTTGCTGTTCCGGATGCAAGAAAAGTTTTTGTTTGAATCACTTTATACTTGATAATCCAGACAACAAGCACAAGTACCACTAGTGCACACTATATTTTAACAAATTAGTTCCATACTCAAAGATGTCAAATGATATTTCTTTTCTTTTCTTTTCTTTACTTTATTTTATTATATTATATTATATTATATTATATTATATTATATTATATTATATTATATTTTATTGTATTATATTTGTTATTTATTTAGACATTACTAGGCCCAAAGAGCAGAATCTCACAGTAGGGGCATTTCCTTCCTTTCTGTTGAGTACAAGCATTAAAGTGAAAACAAACTAAAAGCCAATTTTAGAAAGAACTAAAACATAAGATGTTCGCACAGTGTTATCGTACAGCGTCCAGATTTGTTCCATCTGCTTTAATTTAAAAACAGCTTTCAAACGATATGCTACTTGACCTCCATTGCCATGTGAAAAATTTGAGTAGGACCCCGTCTGGGACCTTGCGGAGGACCCTGGGACTAATATTTTTACTTTCAATCATTGTACTTTTGAAATGATGACACGTGTTTTTCTATCTTGACTTCTGTCACAGTTTCAGATTTACGGGGTGGTCACAGACACAATGACGTTTTTGCTGATATCTTGACCGGCCGCCATTTTGCACAGAATAATTTTAAAGAATCGAGACTTGTTTCGTTTTCTTTCATTTCCCAACAACTTTCCAACAATATGATACCTAGCCCACTTACCATTTGCAATTTTTGAGTTGGACCCCACCTGCAACTCGGCGTGTGGCCCTGGGACAACACTTTTTGCTTTGATACGTTGTACTTTTAAAATGATCAAACTAATGTTTTTCTGTTTTGATATCTGTCTCACCATTTACGATTTCTAGGGGTAGCAACGGACCTTCTGGACACCCTGTATATTTAAATAACTCGCACAGTATATACATTCGGAAAACTTTTATTACAGTTTCGTAATAGGCGTCATTAATGTTTTCGATTGGTGTATAAACCATCTTCCACTTCGGTATATAACCTACCTCTCTTCCCTTGTAAGCGAAAATGGTGGATTTAGATTTAGAAATTCCGCTTTCAATACGTGCATAATCGGAAAGATAGTTTCATCTTGCTATGTTAAAACTATATATATATATATATATATATATATATATATATATATATATATATATATATATATAGAGAGAGAGAGAGAGAGAGAGAGAGGTTGTTCAGTCTACATTTGGCCAATTTCGACTTACCTAAAAAAATAGAAGAATCCATGGCGCCAGGTCCATAAGTGCTCGATGTTTTTCCCTTGGTTCCTAACAATAGCCCGACAGCGTAAGTTCCACTATAATAGGCTTCTCTGAAGAACTGGGAGAGGAATCTTGTCCAATTCCCTTTGCACAGCTTTCCAAAGTCCTTTCACAGTTGTCACACGCTGTTTCCCAATGCCCGCTTCAGCAATCCAAATCCAAAATAGTCCATAGAACTTGCATCTGGAGATTTAACAGGTACCTCATTGAAAGGTATCACCTGTATACCACTTGCCTCCTTTATCTCCCTGCAGAATACGAGGGACGATCGTGAGGTATGTGATGAGGCCTTGTTCATGTAAATGCGCACCAGATTGGCGTCATTTCCTACCTTGTTGGAATCTCATGCTCGTAGATCGGCCGCATGATCTGCTCCTGAAAATACTGCAAATTTATCTTGCAGTTCTTCACAGACACGGACCCACATTCTAAAGTTCTTGGTGCCTTTCTCCCGGTACATGATGGCTCTCAGTTTGCCGCAGTCGGAAAGGTAAATCCAGACTTCATCGAGCGTTATGTCCTTTGTTTTGCCAAATGCCGTTCGTACAGCTTCCGGGCGTCACACTTTCGTTCCTTTTGGTGGGCATTAGTGAGAAGATGGTCGCGAGCTTTCATGACTTTTGCCAGCTTGAATTGATTGTGTAACGTCCGGCTTACAGTCCCCAAAGACACGTCAAGACGATTAGACATACACCTTTGTGTTGGCGGATTTTCTTGCATTGCCTTTTTGCGAAATTTCCTCTGCATGGTAGAGATGGCCTTGGTGCATTCCCGCTTCCTAGGCAACTTTGTTGGTGATCCAAATGGCGGAGCTTCGTTGCTGCCCTTGTACTTTTTAATAACATTTTTTATTCCACTTAAACTGATGTTGCAACCATTCTTCTTGCACTGTTTTCTAATGACAGAAACACTAAAGTCGGTGTCATAAAGAGCCACAACATAGCCTTCCCAAAACTGGCTTAATTTGGGCGGCATTTTGGTCACAGATCGGAAACCCACACACTTGGAAACAAATTTAACACAACACTCACAACAATGGTCCTGTTCTGTGGGTTATTGTCGTCCGCTCGGAAAAACAACTCCGTTCCCAGGAAACCACTGCACAACACTGCAGGACACCATGAGCCAGGTCGGGAGAGTCCATTCTGCCCGGGAGGGGGAAGGAACGAAATCGGCCAAAAGGGGCTGAAGAACCTCTGTATATATATATGCCGGGTGTATGGTGTATAAAAATGGCACCCACTGACAACAGAGCACTATTCTCCATTTCAAAATGACTTAAAAATACTTTATAATAGTATACCTTCTGGGACATCCTTTAGCCGCAACGAGGAATCAAAAATTTCACTATGATCGAACGTCGTAGATGAACGAACATTGAGCCATTAGCTTTGCTGTACGAATCCATGAAACACTTGTATCGATTTTTATGTTAATAAGTGTTGCTAGTATCAATGTCTGCCGATTTCAATTGACATCTGGAAAGAATCGATATAATTATTTGACGGATAGGTAGATCTAATCTATGGTTCTTTAACTGCGACGTTGCCACATAGTGCAATTCATGTCTCCAGACTAGAACCCGAAAGGTATAAGCTTATACATATTTTTGACTTGAACAATAGTGCCCTATAGTCTGTGAGCATTATTTTTAGAACACCCGGTATATATATATATATATATGCACTTGTATGTTTGAAACCTTTTTCTCGATCAGGTTTTCTAAAAATATAATTAAAAAATAATTGTTCGCTATATCTTTACCGCTTTATTTTATGAAAATGGAACATTGTAACAGGAAGCGACAGACTTTTATAACTGACAGTTTGAACAGAGAAATTAAGGCTAAAATTAGAACCATTCTTCCGACGCTAAATTCATGGAAAAGGAATAATTTCTCACTATGAATTTCTCGTTTTACTCTTTATCAATTGGACACTGTATACATTTCTATAACTTTCGTTTTCAATACAAAGTTAGCGGCTGAAATGGCATATGATCTTGGAATGATTAATCCGTATCCACAACTCGTTACATTGTTCATTTTCTCTAGCGGTCAATATTGAAACCCGAAATAGTATATTCCTGCCTCATCCGGTTACAATTAAATAGTTAGATACAAGAATTGAAACTATTTTTGGAACACTAAATTCATAAGCGTTTGGTCTGTGATCTCCAATATTAACTATTTTTGGAACACTAAATTCAAATTTATTATCATTTTGCCTGTAATCGACAATATTGGTCAAGGAAGTTCTAGTGAATTTCAACTACACCTGTTTCGGTTATAGTCATGCTTCAAGTACATATGTTTCTGGTGTAGTCATAAAGACAGAGAAACAGTATAATTCTGGAAAGCTCACATAAATACATAAATAAATAAAGGGTCTCGCTGTCTCTTACATACGTTTATTTTTGAAACAAGTGATTATTATTGAATCCTGAAACTGTTGGTTTTTATTACTTCTAGTTAGAATAGAGAGAAGAAAAGGAGGAGAAAAAATATCTTTGCACACTGAATTCATATCAGAGATCCATGTTAGCTTTCTCTTCCTGTTTTCGAAGTAGATCTGTGGACCAGAGGCGTACCCGTGAAACGGAGGGTTCATCGGGTCCGGATCCCCACAAAACGTCCACATTCTCAATAAAACTATACTTGTTTAACATGGAAATGGTTGATGTAGCATTAAAATTTGATCTTACACTTCATCTGTACTCTTTCTGTTATAAAAACAATCTAGTTCTATCATTATTTCCTAAAAATATAGATGGAAGTATTTTACAATTACTTATCGTCTTTTCGGGTGGACAATAATATCTATTCTGTACTAAATAGATTCAATGGCTTATAATATTGGATCCTCCTTCAACACACGAAGTTTTGACCCTCCCAACAAAACTTTCTGGCTACGCGCCTGCTGTGGACACAGACGTTTTACACGGAGAGAAAAATCGGGTCTAGGCCAAAAACCCCACAGCTAAAACTCCCACACTCAAGAAATGTCAAAACGTCCACACAATCGAACATAACTCCCACAAAAAAACAGACAAATCTCCCAAATGCACGAACGGTCATAACTCCTACAGCCAAAACGCCCACAGAATCGGTCATAACTCCCACACATAGCAACGGTCACAATACCCACATAAAGGGACAAAACTCCCACAGAAATGGACAAAACTACTACACGCTGAAATTGTCAGAACCACCACACAAATGGACAAAACTCCCATAGAATCTGACAAATCGCCCACACTTTGAAATGATCCTGGTGGCGCGTCTTATAAGTTTCACACGATGAAAATAATAAAAACAAGTCCAAGGGTGTTTTGACCGTTCTTGCATTTTGGAGATTTGACCAATTGTATGGAAATTATGACCGATTGTCTGGGTCCTGGGAGTTTAGGCTGTGGGGGTTTTATCCATTTGTGTGGCAGATTTGTCCATTTATGTGGGGATTGTGACCGTTGCTATGCGTGGGAGTTTTGTCCATTTGTGTGGGAGTTACGACCGTTGGGGGTTATGACCGCTTACCTGTGTGAGAACTTTGGCTGTGGGAGTTATGACCGTTCGTCGATTTGGGAGATTTGTCCATTTGTGTGGGAGTTATGACGGGTTATGTGGGGTTTTTACATTTTCTGAGTGTGGGAGTTTTGGCTATGGGAGTTATGACCGTTCGTGGATTTGGGAGATTTTTCCATTTGTGTGGGAGTTATGACCGATTGTGAGGGGGTTTTGACATTTTCTGAGTGTGGGAGTTTTGACCTGCTCCCGAAAAATCAAGTGCATGTAGAAGGAAAATTCGTAAATTCCGGCCACAGGCGTCTTTCCTGACGTTGCTTCTGCCACGGCCAGAGAACTGCATTCCGTATGGTAGTGCAAATTTTCTGTACTGCGTTGGAGCCAGATCAACCTAAATGGTACATACGTACTCCGCACTATTTTCGGTATTTATTTTGGACTATTTTCCATACAGATTTTCTGCATGTGGCAACCTATTTAATTCTCTACCCTGTATGTTTATTTTCGGTCAGAAAGAAAACTTAGATCATACACAAGAATAGGATTATATAGTGTACATGCATAACTATGATTTCCTGTATCATACACATGCTGATGGAGGACACACACACACGATTTCTGTCTAATTGTGGCTGTACAGATTGTAGGCTTACTGGCTAAGCAACAAACCTGTACGCAACCTTGTACAGAAAATCTTGTGTGTGGTGCAAAATATAGCAAAAGTTAACGAGTGTGAACTTAGCAGGACCACTTTTGAAAATTATAAATATTTACACACCATACGTTTGTACTGCGTTTGTACCGGTTTGTACCGTAAAAATTTCGTTTGTACCGGTCTCAAATTCGAAAAAATCGAAAAATAAAGTGGTCCTGCTAAGTTCACGTGAACTTAGCAGGACCACTGATAAATTTCTACAGATTTGATGATTTTTCTGTTTGAATCGTTTGTTCTACGTTTGTACCGGATTGTACCGTAAAAATGTTCGTTTGTACCGTTGTCAAATTCGAAAAAATCGAAAAATAAAGTGGTCCTGCTAAGTTCACGTGAACTTAGCAGAACCACTGATAAATTTCTACAAATTTGATGATTTTTCTGTTTGAATCGTTTGTTCTACGTTTGTACCGGATTGTACCGTAAAAATTTTCGTTTGTACCGTTGTCAAATTCGAAAAAATCGAAAAATAAAGTGGTACTGCTAAGTTCACATGAACATAGCAGGACCACTGATAAATTTCTACAAATTTGATGTTTTTTTTCTGTTTGAATCGTTTGTTCTGCGTTTGTACCGGATTGTACCGTAAAAATTTTCGTTTCTACCGGTCTCAAATTCGAAAAAATCGAAAAATAAAGTGGTCCTGCTAAGTTCACGTGAACATAGCAGGACCAGAATACAAATTTCTGCAAATCTTAAGATTTCTCTGTTTGAATCGTTTGTTCTACGTTTGTACCGGATTGTACCGTAAAAATTTTCGTTTGTACCGGTCTCAAATTCGAAAAAATCGAAAAATAAAGTGGTCCTGCTAAGTTCACGTGAACTTAGCAGGACCACTGATAAATTTCTACAAATTAGATGATTTTTCTCTACGATTCGTTTGTACTGCGTTTGTACCGGATTGTACCGTAAAAATTTTCGTTTGTACCGGTCTCAAATTCGAAAAAATCGAAAAATAAAGTGGTCCTGCTAAGTTCACGTGAACTTAGCAGGACCACTGATAAATTTCTACACATTTGATGATTTTTCTGTTTGAATCGTTTGTTCTACGTTTGTACCGGATTGTACCGTAAAAAGTTTCATTGTACCGGTCTCAAATTCGGAAAACGTGAACGTATCAGGAGTAGAATTAGTGATGCACGCGAGACGAGACGAGACCAGATATGCAAAATCTCGCCTCGTCTCGCAGCCTAAAATTTTGGTCTCGTCTCGTTTCGTTTTGCAAATGTGAAGTCTCGTCTCGCGTCTCGCATAAAATTTTGAGTCTCATCTCGCGTCTCGCGCGAGACTTTCTGGCATGGTCTCGCAATTTCGCATATATTCTGGGTCAAAATGTTGCAATGTGTTATTCTATGGCTGTTAATGAATGATGATGTGATATTCTGTCCGAAGGCATGTATTTGACCTAAAAGTCCCTTGGCAAGGTGAGTCCATGGTGGTTTGCCATTGCTTTCCATGGGATGAATGTTCATAACATCCTAAGGAGACGGAACCTAGAGTTCAACATGCTATCCAAACTTGTGTCCCCTCCGCTCCAAGTTAAAAGAAAAGTTGTGCTCGAATTTGATTGCTGGACCATTAATTTTCGTCAAATTAATAGCATAATTTACAGTAAAACCAGCATAAATTGTTGCTGGATCCAACATTGTTTTCCAGCTTAGATGTCTCCAGCAATATTTTCCAGTATGTCATGCGGGCACATTTTTGCCCCGAAAAAAAAGTCGCCAATGTAATTAGGATATAAAGAATATAACGTTTCCGTATATGTTTTTCTGGACTCATTGAACCAAACCCGGATCCTTTTACCATATCTATATGTAAATTTCTTCGTCTTTATTTAACCGGATTTCAACCTTGCCTTTGCCTGCTTCTAGTCCGAGGAATGCTTTAACGTCACAATATCCAAAATTGACACGGATTGTTCCCTTAGAATAGGTTTGAACTTTCTTTTCAGAAAGTTTAAACTCTCTAGCATTAAATTTGTGGAAGCAGCAGAGAAAATATAAAAATACGTTAGTTGTGTCCCGTGGCATAGGGAAGGGGGGCAGAGGGGTCTTTCCCCAAAGAAGTCCGACAATGTACTTTCGTACTTTGATGTTTGTAATTTTTATATATATTTTTATGTTTATATATTTTTTTGTTTGTAATTTCTCTATATGTACCTATAACAGCACTTGGGCACCACCCCAAACACACATCCTGGCTACGCTACTGAGGAGAACAGTGCTGCCATCTATTGTCACCTATCTCCCTTTACACCAACTACCAAGGAATAACCTTACTTTGTCAACGGACTTGTGGATAACGCAATATGTTAACAATTGCGAGAATCAAAATATCCAGCAAACTATACTTGATACGAAAAAAGCTTTCTGGATCAATTTCCAGATCATACAGTTGAACTAACTGCAGTGCTCCAGAATATCAAAACCTGAAAAGTTTTCGTTTACCCGACAGCACTTGTGTACCACATGTATTTTGATCCTGAGCTAAGTAAAATGCTGACCTTACAAGAACGCGGTTTCGTACTTCCTACTTCAACACCTCAGTTGTAGACCCATTTTATCGCTTGCTGAGATTCATTCTATGCGGAGGCATCTCACTAAAAATATCATGTTATATTTGCGAGTCGGGCCAGGGATAACTTTGACGAGAGGGGATTTCCCCGCCATCCCCCAACATTAATCGCTAGTAGTAATGTGAAAAAGACAGAAACAACAGAAATATCACATTTCGCAGCAATAGAGAGACTTGTTCGCTTTTCAGACAAAAAACAGAAGTTCATGTATTCGTGCGCGCCCGCGTGTATGAGTTTGTGTCGCAAAATAAAGTCCTAAATCGATGCTGTAATAAATTTCCTATTTACAAAGCTTTTCTTTTTTAATGATGTTTAGAAACTAAAGAAGGCTTTATTTCTGAAAATCGACCTTGAATAATAATAAATCTCATAAAATGTCTATTGCCCCAATTACTTTTTGTTGCTGGAGGCATTAACGGACAACTTAGAAAACTCAATAAATGTAAAATCACTAAATATACAATTAAATGTAATTCATAAATGTTGCGAGACTGCGAGAAGTCTCGTCTCGCATGGTTTAGTCTCGTCTCGCATGGTTTAGTCTCGTCTCGCATAAAATTTTCACTCTCGTCTCGCGTGCATCCCTAACCAGAATACAAATTTCTAGAAATCTGAAGATTTTTCTTAACCAATCGTATGTAGTGCGTTTCTACCGGATTGTACCGTAAAAAGTTTCGTTTGTATCGGCCTTCTAATTCAAAACATCGAAAAGTAAAGTGTTCTGTTAAGACAAAATGAGACATTCGTGTAATAGTTTTTTGAATAATTTTCATCATATTTTATTGCATTATCTGTTGCTAAAACGCTAGGAGTCAAAACTATGATGCTAATTTAAAGATTAATTAATAATGTGTCGCTCACGATTGAGACGAATCTTTTGAATACTTTTTTGAATGAGCAAGTGAGTCGTCTCTGACTAGGAATGATCGACGAATCTTTATGAGTCGTGTTTCTTCGTGATTCGTGTATTTTCAGGAGTCGTAGTTCTTAAGGAGACGTGGTTCTTCTAGGGTCATGGTCTTTGGCAGTCAGGTTTCTTTAGGAGTACGGTTTTGAAGGAGACACGGTAGTTTGGGATTGACAATATTTGTAGCATATGAATCTTGTACAGCCAGTAACAATATTAAGTATAGGTTGGAGCTTTTATTCTTTATACTGGTACCTCCAACCTATACCTTATTTTGTCTCTGACTGTATGTTGCTCATTCGCGAATCGCCTCTTATTTCTCGATCTTCGTTCGTCCAATCAGTTGCTGTTTTGGAAAGGTGGTTTCAATGATTCGTGCGCCTTCTCAGCAGTGTAGGCAGATTGGGCACAAGAAGCGGATTGGGCAATTTTTGATCCCAAAAGTTCCTACCAAAATTTCAAATTGGGCGACCCGTTACGTTCTCGGCTACTTGCAATTATCTGCCAGTTTAACTCAAAAAAATACTCTACTTACTTATTTTTATATTTGGAATCACAAATTTATATTATACAATAAAAATTTTGTTTGTTTAGTATCCTATTCACAATGAACAATAGCTTTACTGAAACTAACACGTTTGATACTAGCTCAATTCTTGTTTTAGTAGATTTTAACCTCAAGATTTACAAGACCAGTCTTTTCTTGACTTTGTGAGGTAGCAGTATCACTGACCGTGTTCCTGTTTCAGTTAATGCGCAACCTAATGCCCAACCTCACGTGAACTTAGCAGGACCACTTTATTTTTCGACTTTTTTTTATTTTGGACCGGTACAAACGAAAATTTTTACGGTACAATCCGATACAAACGTAGAACAAACGATTCAAACAGAAAAAGATCAAATTTGTAGGAATTTATCAGTGGTCCTGCTAAGTTCACGTGAACTTAGCAGGACCACTTTATTTTTGATTTTTTCGAATTTGAGACCGGTACAAACGAAAATTTTTACGGTATAATCCGGTACAAACGCAGTACAAACGATGCGTACAGAAAAATCATCAAATTTGAAGCAATTTATCAGTGGTCCTGCTAAGTTCACGTGAACTTAGCAGGACCACTTTATTTTTCGATTTTTTCGAATTTGAGACCGGTACAAACGAAATTTTTTTACGGTACAAACCGGTACAAACGCAGTACAAACGTATGGTGTGCAAATATTTATAATGTTCAAAAGTGGTCCTGCTAAGTTCACACTCGTCAAAAGTTATCCTCTCCGGATTTTCTGGACTATAAAGCAGCTTTTGTCCTCTCAGTGTATCAGACATCCTATGTTTAATCCTTAATAATCTCACACATTTCGTTTCCTTGCAGTAAATAATAATGTCTAAAAATTGTAGTTCCCACACAGCCTGTTCCATAAGAATTGCTTTGAACTCACTAGGGGGATATAAAACGAAGGGATAAATAACTAGCGAAAAGTTACATTTAAAGAATCAGAGCAAAACGTAAGTAGTGAAACGGTGCCCACGGTGCTCTTTGGAAGGTAGTTTAATTAACTATTACAAGATGTCAGGCTGCAAGCATAATCATTTATGGTCAACATAATTTGATAATCATAAATTTGCCTAATTGAATTTGGTCAGAAAATAATCTAAGCTTTGAAATTTTATAAAATAGAAATTAAAATTTGAGTATGAAAAATTAAAATTTGATTTTTAATGCTTATTAATAACTGTGTTTCGTACATGTTTGTCTGTTCTTGATCGTTTGAAATGATTGACTGTAGATAACGTTCCACCATCACTTCAACCTCATACCGAACATCCTCTGCCCGACGATTTACCTTTAACAGCTCCTATCACTGTCACAGACATTACTTCCATTATAGCTCGTAAGCGTAACACTGCTCCAGGGTTAGATTCTATTACCTACCGTCATATCAAAGAAGGACCGTATATTCTCCATTATCTTCTGTCACTCATTTTCACGTTCATTCTCCGTACTGGTTTTATCCCTACCGATTGGAAAACATCAAAAACTTTAATGTTCCTCAAACCGAAAAAACCAGCTCCCTCTGTGTCTTCCTACCGCCCAATACAACTCACCCTTGTTTTCAGCAAGATACTCGAACGAATTCTTGTCTCACGCTTGCACATCCATCTCACCGCTCACAACCTTATTCCTATTCATCAGGCTGGATTCCGTCCAAACTTCAGTATTAACGACCAACTTCTCCGCCTGACCACGTACCTTACAGCTCAGTTTAACCAATCTAAGCCTTCTTGTCTTGTCCTTTTTGATTTAGAAAAGGCGTTCGATAAAGTATGGCACCTAGGTCTTCTATACAAACTATTTTCTTTCCGCCTTCCAATATGTTACATTCGATTCATCCACCATTTTCTCTCCGGTCGCCTGACATATGTTTCCATCAATACTGCTCTCTCACACCCTGTGTTTATTCATTCTGGTGTTCCTCAAGGCTCGGCCCTGTCCCCGCTTCTTTATCTACTGTATGTTGCTGACTTTCCTGCTCTTCCTACGAACGTCAGTCTATTTCAATATGCGGATGATACGACTTTTCTGGCAACGGCAAATACTATTCAACACATCAATCGCATCCTTCAACCTGCCATTGATGCTTTCATTCAATGGTGCGAAACCTGGCGCCTCAAACTAAACGCCAATAAAACACAAGCCATTATCTTCTTACCACCAGGTAAACGCAGTCGGGTTCATCGCAATCCATCCAATCTCAGTATCGAGATTGCAGGAACACCACTTTCTGTTAGTCCCACAGTCACATATCTAGGCATTATCTTCGACTCCCATCTGAAATGGTCTGCTCATCTCAAAAGTCTTGCTCTTAAAGCGACCAACCGTCTAAACTTACTGCGACGCCTAACTGGGACTACCTGGGGCCTGAAACCTAAGATACTTCTAAACACCTACAAGGCCTTTTTACGCCCTGTTTTGACTTATGGCTTTACAGCCTGGCTATCAGCTCCAGAGTCATATTACCGCAGGCTACAAATTCTTGAGCGCCATGCCCTACGCCTTGCCTTTCGAATTAAATTACCAAGCCCTACACGTGACTTATATGAGAGAACACCTTTTCCACAACTCCTTTATCACCTAGAAGACCTCCGACTCCGGTACGTTACGAAGCGATTCCAGACTCACCATCCATTGCTCTTTGATGCCATGCACCACGAAGCTACTCTTCGCAAACCTTCAACCATTCTACGTCATTCTCCACTCTCTCTGCTGTTTACTCTGTACCAATACGTTCTCCCACCAAATAGTCCCGACTTTCAACTTCTTGAAGACTTCCTCATTGCAATCCCCCCACCATATATCATTCCATCATATGTTGCACAGTGATTTCACCGCACTAACAGGGCTCCACTCGTCTTCATTACGTCCAGAGTAGCCCCTGGACAGAAGATAACATTCATTCGTCTCTCTAACACTCTGTGTTGTGTTGTGATGTCAAGTGCACCTCATTGTTCCATTTCTCCACACTGTTCTGCTCTCACGCTCTCCTGTTGAATTGCTCACACTTATTCATGTTTTCCTGTCCTTATGATTATGGTTAACGGCCATAATGTCCTTTCAATTGAATGAATTTGGATTTAATAAAGTTAATAAAATCTCTTTTGCCTCACGATAATTAACCTACACCTACAGTTCCTATAAACTCCGCTTCCCAAATAAAGGGCGTAACCCTTTGGGTGGGTGCTAGCTACGGCTAGCAAAAAAAAAAAAATAAAATAAAAAAAAAATAACGTTCCGTGGGTTGAGAATAGTCGGGTAAAATAGTCCCCTTGGAGACAGGATTTCTTTGTGATTAATGTTCCTAAGGCAAATTCTAAATTCAAGTACGTTCGTCACTTCTTTTCATTTGTTTTGAGTTAAGGTAACTGTAAACACTCTTCATAGAGTACCCACCTGTCTAAAGCAAAATATTGGCACACTTTATGCTCTTTGCTCCTTCCCCAGGCAAAATGTAAGGACACGTTATGCAGTATTTGGGGACAGGAAAAGGGAATGTGCCAGCGCTTCATTTTAAGAAATAATGTAACAGAAGTCTTCCTATAGTGAAAAGCGAATCATCTTTATCTAATTAATAAAAGGAAAATGAGACAATTTAAATAATATGGTCCCTATAAAATATACAATAAAATATACAATAAAATACTAATATGAATAATCTATAAAATATATCCTATGCATGTACCTAGGTATAGGTCTACATATTATGAACAAAGTAAAAGATAGAAATACCTACACTATCCCAATTTTAATATAAATAGTATCGTTTGTTATAATTCCTTCAGCTGCTGTAGCTTCCATGTTTATTATTGCTGATGCTGCTGCTTACATTTAAATGTATAGGTTATTTATTGTAATGCTGTCCAAATTGATTTTTCGGAAAACAAAATCTATTTTTTTTGAAAAAGTTGAAATTTGAAAAATCAATTTTCAGTTTTCGAAACCGAGCTTTCAGTCTTCGGTTTACCTTTTCCAAAAGGTAAAAAGAAAGAAAAAGTGTGAAAAATACTAGGGGACACCCAAAAAACCGGATTGAAAGCGTTTGGTCGTTCCTAGGCGTAGTAGAGAGTTCTCCCGCTAGATGGGTCTAGTAGAAGCCTTCCCAAATCAGTTGGCCAAGAAGCGTCTACGCCGGATATTAACTGCGCCTCCGAAATCGTAATGGTAGATTTAGAGTAACAAATAGTGTGTTTCAAATTTTGCTTTCTGCTTCAAAAATCAGCAACAAAAGCTTACCAAGTGTTCCAACATGCTTACCAGAAGGATGATATGAGCTGAACAGAAATATACGTATTTAAGTGATTTGGGCGCTTTAGAAGTGGTGAGATGAAAGTTGAAGATTATGCTCGTTCTCAGCACCCTTCATCATATCGAAACGACGAAAACATTGAAAATATCCGCATCCAAATCAAGGAGAACGTTTCATTGTCCACGAAATTTCAGAACAGGTAGGAGTGAGTTCGAGTTTGTGCTAGAGTAATTTTAATGGGGATTTGCAAATGAGATGTGTTCCGGCTAAGTTTGTTTTTCGTCGGCTCACGCAGCCCTTGTCTGTGAACCGCTATTTGGGCTCTCAGGGGTAGGCTATTGTTCCGCAGATCCGTATTCGCCAGATCTAGCTTTATGTGACTTTTTTCTGTTCCAGATAATGAAAACGTGTTCCGAAGGATACGTTTCATTTTGGACATAAGGAGCTGGATTTGGATTTAAACGGCATCTGAAGTGTCACTGTTCATCTCAAAGACCCCGAAAACTATGGATTCGATACCAAAATCTTTTATTTTCAATCATTTTATATCCTATCTCCCCCTTTTGTAAGTTGCATGGCTGAATTAGGATTTAAATGGCATAGGAAGTGTCACTGTTTATCTCAGCGAACCTAAAACTATGGGTTCGACACTAATATTGGTAATTTTCGATAACTTTTAAATATATATCTCTCTCCTCCCCCTCCCTTAAGTTACACTGTCAAAGTGAAATGATAAAAAAAAACCTCCCAGTCCCTAAGCTCGTCTATGTTGAAAATTTAATTGAGATCGATCTGGTGGTTCAAGAGTTATTAAGTCACAAAGGTGGCCACTTTCATTTTTATATGGATAGATTGAGATTGGATACAAATCTAGACTACCGAAAACATATAACAGAACAGACAAAAACAGGAATAGAGATACGAACTGTTAACCTTAGCTAAAACACATTATAGATTTCCTATGGAAATTACTGTTTCGGAATGTGTTGACATGGACATTTTGCAAACGACGAATTAAAAGTCAATTATAAATGGAGTTTAGAGAAATATACTAATAAAAACTAATAATATTAGTAATTCTAATAGAAAGATTAAATATTTTAACATAGAAGAGCCTATACACGTATTTGTTCCCAAAAATTCACTAAGATAATGGGTAAACGTTAATGAAATCAATAGAATTTTGGAAATCACAAGGAAAATACCTGAAAGTGAGGAAGAATCTAATAAATTGATATGAAACATATCGGGTAAAAAGGGGAAAAATACTTGAAAAAGATCTAAGCTAAAAACATTTACTGTATACTCAGATTAAGAATGTGAGCAGCACCTTTTGGAAAATTTGTAAATGAAATCTGTTTTAATTTCATGAAAAGACTGGTGTTTAATCAACTTATTTTAAAACTTATTTGTGCAAAGTGACCAGAACTTTTACTTTTAAAAACGGGACGCATACGAACCGGTGACGGAGGGGGGGGACTTCCACATTGCATTTTGGTACTCAGCAGTGTTTTCAATTTACAAAATACACAAGTAAAAATAATAACACAGCGTTTCTAACTTAAGTACTGTTCAACAATACTTTTCACTACTTCAACACTCAAAATTCCCACTTAATTCCCGCTTGAATCACAGAACACTCAATTCTCATTTGAATATTCAGAAGTTATAGGCACTGCTGAACCTTCCCAATGAGTGTTGGTACGGAAGAATGTAGAATTAGCATTGACCATTTATATTTTGAATAATAATTACGGGACACCTGGGTCATGTTTGCTTAAAAACGGGACATTTAGGTGTCCCGTTTGAGAATCAGAAAAAAAACGGGACAACGGTTGAAAATAAGGGACTGTCCCGGCTAAAACGGGACGTCTGGTCACCTTGTATTTGTGCCAACATCTAACTCATATTGAGATATCAAAGTAGACGGTAGTGAAAAGTTTGCTCGATTGTCATGATATTGTACGTCTGTAAAAACGCATCGAATTTAATATTTATTAACATAACGAAAATAAATTTCCATTCATACACTAGTATTTGTGACTTATTTAAAGCTGTATTATGTATGGCCAGCGGCGCCGATTTCTATATAACTTTAGGGGGCCCCGTTGTCCTATATCCAAGGAAACAACCAAGTAAACATATATGTATAGATTCTGGGAGGCTGAAGTAAACTTTCAAGGGGGCCGAGCTTCGATCCCCAAGGATTAGCGACCATGGCAGTACCGTGACGTTGGGGGCTGAGCGGGACGACGGCCCCGGGCGCCGAAGTAAGAAAGCGCAAATTCGGGAGGAAAAAGAATATAATAATGGAGGGGAAAGGTAATAAAAAGTGCTCAAAATCAAGGAAAAGGAGGGTTTAGTTTTGAAAATTTTCTTGCGCCTCGCACCAGCCACGGTGGTGCTTCGCGTTTGGTCTGTCGACCTCAGTATGTAAGGGAGCGCCGTCATATACTCTCGCCCAGGGCGCTGATTTTATACAGCACTGCTGTGGACCATGGTCATATCTGAAAAAAAAAATTGCAGGGAGAACAGAGCTTAAAACACAGTCGTAATAACAACATATGAATTGTTACTAAACTGAATCTATATTGCTGAACGAACTCTCCGTATAGCCTATTCATCTCCTGAACGAAAGTGACCCGGATGCAAAAGGATGCATATTAATTTGCATTTCTAATCAAAGATTATTTCGAAACTAAGATTAGCACATCCGAGGTGGAATTTATACTTGAACGTGTTTTGTTGTTGCGTAAGAAGTGCAATAATATTATCAATATTACGGGTGTTTTCAAATGTCAAGAAAAGTGTAAGCAAAATTGTAGTGACCCTGTCATCGTCAAAATCACAAAAGGGCATATGTCGATTTTGGGTATTTTGCAGGAAAGCATAACGGAACTTTTCGCTAGTTTGAGTCCCTGATTATTGTCTTTGTATTGTTTCTTCTTCCAAAATTGTGTTGTAAACTTACTATGATGTTATTTATATTCAGTAAAACATAACTTAGGATTATAGCTACATTGAGCTTTGAAAAAAGGACGGGATTTTGAGTTACTCCCTTTCTTTGATCTTAGTGGCATTTATCTCATGTATATAAGCAGGAGTAAAAGTGGACCTGAAAAGGTAGGGGGACGGTAGGTAGCGGCATGACGTCACAGCGTCCCTCTGCCTATCTTTGCCCATTGTAATTTTTTTTATGAACTGGGAGACGCCACATATATTCTTAGGAGGTGAGGAGACGGCGTCCCTCACGTTCCCCACACTTTTACCCTTGTATGTAAGTTACGCAATGCACACCCAAAGATAAAACACACATAACATTAACATTATTATTCTTTTCCTTCCTTTCTTTTTCTTTTTTTTTTTAATACCAACCGATTTTGAAAATCAATCTATTGCTTTCCTTCCTTCACATTGGAACTGAATATTTGATGCAAGTTCTTCATACTGCCACTATACTCGCCGCGACCTTATCCTGATAGCCGAGATACGCAACTTCAATTCGGGCGACTCCGCGCATGTTACATAGTTCTTCACGTTACACACGTAAAACATTACTTAGGAGATCAATTCAAAGAGCTAATTGAGTTCAAGTATATAAAAATGTTAATACAGAAACAATATTTAAAATAAACGGTACTAGATTCATTAGTAACGGGTTATGAAAATGACGTCACGACTCAGAATCGGAAAGAGAGAATGAAAGAAATGAGTGAAAAGCCGGTAGCTAAAATGCGAGTCTCTTGAAAGTGTTGCAAGATTATAAACTTGAAAAATCTTATATCAAAAACAGAAGACCAGTAAAATTAGTTAATTGATCAATGTTAGAAATCGTCCACAATGGATAGGAAATGGCTTAATATTTTTATATGATATGTAAATTAAATAGAGTTGCTACCCCGTAAGAAACTTCTATGCCTGCTGATAAATGAAACAAAAGAAAGAACGGGACTTACATGTAACTTCTGCCATTTTTGTGCAGAGAGTAACACTGCTCTGACAAATATCGTCCTCGCATGTGTGTTAGTGTGGGTACGTGGGTGTAGTGAAACTGAAACCATGGAGAGTGTTAAGCGCGAAATTGAAATCATGAATGAATCCGAATTATCTTCTCAGTATTATCGCAAACACGAGGAATGGAAACGTCTTTAAAATCAAGCAAAGTAAATTGTCAACAATGTGTACTCTCGACTAAGAGAAAAATATGCAGACCAAACTGTTGAAGAATTGTTGATATGATTGTTGCCGGTTCGCAGCTGGTTTACTCATTGCTAACATAGAGTTGCCGTGCTTTGAGAAAAAAAAATCGTATTTTTAATTTATTATGTGGGAGGGTGGCTGCTTGTGTGTTTCTGCTTATGATTGACCTTTTCCAGGTAGATATATGAGAGTAACTTCATTTCTTATCCTTTCTTGCCTTAATCAATTGAAATGAATAATCAAAATAGTTTTCATGCTCTCGAGTTTTAATTGAGGATTGCAAATACATCACGTGCGAATTTCCAATACATTTATTACTATTGTCGTGTCTTCATGAATTATTAAAAACAAATAAACCAAGAAACATTTTTCGTAGCGTCAGGAAAAGAACGAGAAATCTCCGCTCCGCGCATATCAGCTGAGACCCAGAGCAGCGCCAGTTGAAACCCTGGCGAATGAGAGCCCAACCAAAACACACACACACACACATACAAAGGCTTCCCTGCGAAAAGGTTCGCGCGCCAGCATGTACTAATGCGCTTGTGATTCGGCTCTCAAGTTAACATTGCGTTTAGTATAGAGAAAAGCACAATAGCTTAAGCGAGTGCTCTAGCGTCATTCTTTGATACTGCTTGGGGGTCTGGAAGCAATTCTTGGGATTGCTTACTCAGCCGACTATTAAAATAGAGACTGTGGAAAAGTGTCAAATCCTTTTGCCATCATGGGATAAAATTTGTACCAAAACTAGTAAAAATAATTTATAAATTGTATAAAGGATGTCTATTTTACTGCGATATTCGTTTTTTAATAGTGCAATGATATACTTAAATCTTGTGCGATGTATGGGAGGAAAGTATGCAACTGCCCTTTCTGATTATTGCAGTAGAAGCAAGTATTTTGTGAAATGGAGACAGAGTATGGAGTTAGAAGTAATTGTGACTGCATTATTTCTGATCTTCGGCGATTTAATTTTGTTTCTTGAGCATACGAAAATAAAATGATTATATAGAGTGATCTTCGTACTCCTCAACTTAATATTTCTCCTAAAACGAAAATATGTATTCGACATTTTAATATTACAACAATTCATAGTTATGCGATTATTCTTCTGTCTACAAAGAGGAGTTATGCTTTGGACACTGAAATTAGGAGGCAGCTGCCCAAAGTGTCTGCTACGCGCTGGAACTATAATTCTCGTTTGGTTAGCACTGTGTCAGAATATTGGAAGGACTTTATTTCATTACATGAATAAATGGCAGGTGAAAAATGAAATTAATAAACATTAATAAACAATCGTGGGATTTTTGGTTTCACTAAAAAACTGAGATTTCCCTCTTATATTAAAGATATTCTCAAGTATTTTGTGATGTGATGTTTTCCATATTGCGAAAGCAATCCTATGACATTGATTAATGTATTAGTAAATTAAGTAATAGTAAATTAAAAGAATTGAAAGCTAAACTTAAAGAAAAATTGACCAATTTAAGGAGCATTGGGAGAAGGCAGTACAGAAAGAAAAATATGTATATGACGCATTGAGAAAGAGGCTAAGATTACATGATTATTTTGATAGGGACACCAATTTGTAAGGCCAGGACAGTCTTTAAAAGTTTAGCAGTAATGTCTATTGAAAAAGATCTAGTTTCGGAGCTACGGAAATTTCTATGACCAAATCATTAAATTATTTTGGCGAGAAAGTCAGAAGAAAAAAAGGCTCACTTCAAGTATTTCTAGTTTCAGACAACTTTTTTTAAACGTATTATAATTTTTTTTATATCAGTAATAATAATAATAATAATAATAATAATAATAATAATAATAATAATAATAATAATAATAATAATAATAATACTGTATTAGTAGTAGAGTAACATTAGCAATAGTGTAACAACAGAAGTCAGTATCTTAGATATTATTTGTAGCAATGGTTTTAGTCCAAATGCTAGATGCTTTAGAATTTATAAATAAATAAATAAATAAGTAAATAAATAAATGACAAGCTAGATTAGATTGCTTAAATAAAATAAAATTTCACAACACGTCACTGGATCTTATCATATGTTTTATTAAGATACGTCTAGTGAATATAATCATTTTCTAAGCTATGTTTACATATTTTGTATATTTTCCTTATTAGAATATGTAATAATAAATTTTACATACCACTGTTGATATACATAATGAATTAGTCTCACATGTTCGCTGCCAACGTTTGCAATTTCAATCTACTAAAATATCTAAAGTAAGATTTTGATGATTCAGTTTCGTTATAATATAACTAAAAATTACGTAGAGGTTACAATTACGTAAAGGCATCTTTTCAATATGAAAGGCAGTTCAGATTTTACTTATATTAATCAAAAGAAATCATTCAAAATTAAAATTGCCAAAAATGTAAAATATACGCATTCCATTTAATGTTTCTAACTGATTTTCTATTGACGAAGAGTCAGATAAAATGGAACAAATTTTGGTGATTTTATAATGGGTAACTCTCCCAAACGCAATGAAAATAATAAGTTTTAACATTTTTGTTCTGGAGTCTTAGTTCTTTTATTGTTAAAACATTAAAGATTTATACTACTGTTTTAGCAGTTTTATCGAGGTTTCAAACTCATCTCTTGCATGGAATTTGTCTTGAAAAATATTTTCTCAGGTGCCATTTAACAAAAATGTAATTCCGCCATGTATGTCCACTTGACATCCGTTTGTTCGTCAACCTGCCTGTTTTTGAGAACCTAATTTCTTCGGACAAGGCTTTGAAATCCAGATAAAATATAAACTTTAAACATTGATCCTTGCTTCTTACACCAGTGGCGTATTTATAGAGGGCTTCCGGGCTTAAGAACCCCCGAAATCTTACCTGGTATAGTAAAGTAAATGAAATATCTTGCAGAATTTTCACATTTCCAGGCAAATCCCCCCTCCCGAAACAAAATCGTAAATACGCCACTGTCTTACACTATTGTGTTATGTTCTAACTGTAAGTTTTGACTTAGGCTCAGCTTTTCACATTTGTGTAATCATTTACGAATGAGTAATAAAAACAACTCTAAGTACTTTATTTAAGGCTAACTTTATGTTAATATTTTGTTTGTCTTAAAATTGTATATATGTATAGTGTACTTCATTTTTTGTTTCCTGAAATTAAGTTACACTTTATACAATTTATCTTAAAATCTGTAAAATATTTCTATTTCTGGATTTACTTTTCCTATAATAAACTTTTAAAATGTTCGTCATAGTACATAATAACCATTATTAAAATATTTACCGGTACTAAGAGGTCAAAAAGTATGAATGAGAGCTGGTTTTGGTATAACAAGTATGATTTTAATGGTTTTAGTGTGGCAGGAAATGAGTAATTATACAACTCTGACATACTTTCCTTTGTTATCCGGTCTCCCTTAAATCATATTTAAACCGGGTAGTCGGAAGTATACTATATATTCCTTTTCAAAAATATATCAGTAGAACTATTAGACTATATTAGAAACTTTATTTCTTTTTTCCTAGCTACCTAAGTGTTGTGTTCTTCTTAGTCGGAAGTGTTTTAGTAGTATTACGGAGTACATAAAATTGTAGTTAGTCTAAGGGGGTTTTCTTTATTCACTATTATTATCAAAATAATTCCTAGATATATACAAGAAGAATTAGCATAAAATAAGTGCCATATATGAAGGTCCTTTCATAAATAATGTACACTATAGCAACACTGCGAAGTAGATGATGAAATCGAGGTAAACATTTCGTCAGTCGAAGATGAAGCTTTGAGGAAGCAGGGTGTGTGCTTGTGCGCTCTCTAGTAAACATAGTATGGCTGTGTCAGGAGTTGGAAATGGAAGCGGTAGGTGTTTCGCGTAAATGTTCATTGAAGATTACAGGTCGAAAGTTTATGTGGCAAACACGCCACAGAAATTCACAGTACCTCATATGAGGTTTGTGGTGAGACAACAGTAGACCGTAGTATAGTTTCTCGTTGGGCTACTCGTTTCCGTAGTGGTCGTGTGAGGATAAAGGATGATGCAAAATCAGAAAGAGCGAAATCGTCAACCGATGAAAGACGTGTGCAACTTTTGGCAGATACACTTGGACAAGATCGCCGTGTGACATGTGAGGAACTTTCGCACATGACAGGGATACCATCTGCGAGAGTATACCAAATTCTGACAGAGGATTTACAAAAGAGAAACATTTTGCCTGATGGATATACAACTTTTTGGCTCTTAAGTAGAAACTGTGTACGAAGCTTCGCAAATACAGTTGGAAAATGTTACCTCATGCTCTTTGTTAAGGAGATGAGTCAACCAAACTATGACCTGTTCCTAAATATAAAAATAACGTATGAGTGGACGTTGCTTTCTATGTCTGGAAGAGCTTTCTTCAGTCGTTACCCGAACCATTGGATGGCTTCACAACGATGGCATTCTTGATGGAATACAGAAGCTACTCGGTCATTGGGATTCCGTCATTGGCAAGCACGGAGATTATATTAAAATCCTGTAAAGAGATCCTCTCAAAAAGTATGCTTTATTTATGAAATGACCCTCGTACAAATCCAACAATAATAACTAGGACCCGGGACTTTATGCCCTATAAAACTGTAAAATATGTATGTAAATATGCCATAAGAACTTGAAAAAATGTCACGAAAATTAAAAGAGTCAAAAAATGTCATCTCCCCAAAACACAGAAAAAAATTAAAATATGAGTGCTAAATTTACAAACTCATTTTTAGGAAACATTTTGTGGTTTCATTTTTTTTTTTTTTTTGTATTTTAAGGAAAGCTCTATCGTATTTTTTAATGTTTTATTGTGCTTGGCTTACTCTTACAAAACGACCTTTCTTTAAAATAAAATAATTATAGAAGGTTTTTCGTGTTAATTTGAACAGCTTGAAACGAATCTCTATAACTTGTGATTTCAGTTTCCTTTAGTTGAACACACACACACAAAAATGGAGAGAATGTATATATTTCAATGTCATACAATGTTATACACTTGAAAATGAAAAATAAAGATTGGACAAATCAATAGGAAAAAGTAATTTTAAGCATTACATTGTGACACGAAGAGCATCTTCAGGTTTTCTTCTGTAAAACTTCGCCTATTATCTACAAGCAGCGACTTATAGCGTGAGAATGTACGTTCCACATATGAAGTCAAAGGAGCAAACCTCAAACACTGTATCTGCAGGAGTTAAATCTTCTTCAACATTTTTGAGAGTAATTCTCCGTTACCACTCAGAACAGCGGCGATGTTGGTAAAAGTGCCATCTCCAGGATTATTTTTCAGGATGGTAGGGAACTTGTCTTTCACCAAATCTGCTGTTGGTCTCTTTGGTGTTGACAAATTTGCTCTAACATTTTCTACGGTGTCAAGACAGTCTTGCACACTGAAATAATTTGTCTCCAATCGCTCAATGAATGACACCAGAAACCCAGAATTTGCAGAAATGTACACAATATCATCTTTTAATTTAATATCATTAATCAATTCCTGAACAACACTAATCTATGCTGCATCTTCAGTTTGAAATCCAGTAGCTATTTCGGCAAGAATAGGCAGATTGGTGCAGTAATATTGAATTGTTTTAAGCCATATTCCCGACCATGTCACCACCGGCTGTGGTGGCAAAGCAATATCCGGAGCAGCCTCCTTTAGGGCCTGGCGTCATGATGGAAACTTCAAGAAAAATTTCTTCATATTTGACACAAAGCGATCTACGATGGTGTACCATGCTCTAATTTCTTCACATAGTCTGTGGACTTCGTGTGCCAGACAGGTAATGTGGATCATTTTGGGATATAGAACTTTCAAGGCTTTTCTTGCTTTCACCATATACCTAGCTGCATCTGTTACAAGTCCGAGAAGCCTGTCACGAGGAACGCCTTCTGGAAAAACCACCTGCATTGCGATTTCAATACAACCAGCAATTTAGAATGGTTAACTTTATCCAACTGCTGAACATGCACAAGGAAAATTTCTCCAGCCTGTTCCGGTTCCAAAATACCAAGCACAACATTGGCTATATAACTTCCGCAACAGTTTGTTGTTTCGTCCACTGATAACGAGAAATTTTTATTTTTCACTTTCTGCCGGATGTTACACATAGTTTCACTATAGACATTTTCCACATAGGCCTTCCTAAGTGTGGATTCCTTGTCGCAGTACTTCTCCAAACACTCATGAAGATTAGGGTTTTCCAGCTTCCACAGAGGGATATCAGATGCGATAAATGCATTACACAGGTCCTCGGAGAAAGAGGACATTCGAATTCTCTGGGACGATGTCACATGTTGAAGTAGCGTTTGTGATTTCGCTTTCTTCCTAAACACATTTCTTTTATCCTTCGTCGTGCCTAAATGTTGCAATACAGAAGATCTCTTAGAATATCGCACACTGTATTCACAAGAGTTACAGAACAATATCTTATCATCTGTAGAGAACACAACGCTCCCAAATTCTGCAACGTATGCTCTTAACTTCAACGAAACAGATTGCTTCACAGGAAGCATTCTCTACATTTTCCCTGCTGCCTGCCTGGCTAAAACTAGTGTTCATTTTGACTGACGTAAAAACAACTATTTTTTCAGCACAAAATGCTAATTTGTTTGTTTTTGTTAAAAAATGTAAAGAAAAAAGAACAGTTGTGATTGTCGTGCTCACGTTCAACAATGACCAGAGAGCTCTTTGTTTTAAACAATTTTCGACATTATAACGCAAGGCGGTATTATTTATCCCGTACTAAATTTTAACCTGGTAGAAAACGAAATGCGTTTCGCATAGTCTGATGCAAGTTCAATCGACCACAGCAAGAACGCAGATTTTATTACTTTGGCAGAAGGCATATAAGAAAAGAATAAAAAATTATCGATTTTGTGCAAGTGTGTTGCACATTTTATATAGAAATATGTCTTATCATTAGTAAAGTGAAAAAGTTTGTCTCCAAGTTGGAAAATGTGGAAAATATGTCAAAATATGTCCCATCAACTTTGCTTATTTCAGCAGGGTTTCGACTGATACGTGAAGATCTTACCCCATTATCTGATTTCCATGTAAAATAAATATATGTTATAGCATAAACTCCTCGGCCTTAATAATAACGTATGGTGGTTATAAAGGTGGTATGGTGGTGGCATATGAAGGCTAATAGAATATGACACAAAAAGAATAACATCAAACAATGAGAGTACATGAAGGTTAATAAGATATGAAACACATTAATAAGAACCAAAAAAATGTAATGCGTGAAGGTTGAGAGCCAGAAGAATATGCTTAATAATAGGAAAAAACAAATTACTTAAATTGATATGAGAAGATGAGATAATGAAATGAGTGTGAATTGTTCTGGACCCACAACACGAGGTTCTGTTAATGAACGTACGCAGTTAGAGCTATTCAGGAATTCATGTAGACAGAGGAAGTCATTTAGTTGGTAATTTCCGTGCATATGATACTTCAAATTAGAAGATACTTGGGAATTAGATACTTGGGGATTAGAAGAAACTTCGCACATATGAAAATTGTCCGTAAATATTGCCATGTAGTGTATATATTTTTTTAAAAAAAAATTGCTAAACATTTAAATCTACCAAACATCCTGCGGTTGTGAGCATTTTCTACATGACATGATACCAACAACTGCCTTCATAATGAGATCATACGAAACTTTCCATCTGTTGGGAGCCTACTGGAAAAAAAGGAAACGAAAGTTCTCAACAGAGGATAATTTTATTGTCCCTGGAGGTTCATTCGGAACTAATTTTGGTACTAGGACTCGCAGGAAGTACCCTTCAGTTACACAAATAAGAGCAAATGGGCAAACACACGCACACAAGCACATATAAAGAAAGGAGAAAGAAGCACTTGTCTATAAAGGACGATATAGTACATCGACTTTAATTCAAGAACGTCGCTTTAAATCCTCTCAACCAGATAAATTGGTGGTATTTCGAAGGGAAAAAGGAAAAAAAAAGTTTTCAAATATTGCCAACCTACATGAAATACAGGTAGTTATAGTTATATTAGATCCCTAACCTATAACATGCATAAGAATTTAAAACGTCTTCTGAAACAAGTAATTTTATCATCGATCGGTCAGGTGGTTATATATATATATACCCTCCCCTTCCCTTAAGTTTTACTATCAAAGTAAAATGATAAAAAAACATGTCAGGCTCGAACCTCATCTATGTTAAAAGTTTGGTCGAGATTGATCGTTTTGTTCAAGAGTTATTAAGTTTTATTTATTTTAATTCCCCTCCGTCTACTCAAACTTCTATCGTCAAAATGAATAGATAAAGTCCATCCCAGGCCCGAACCGCATCTATGTTGAAAATTTGATCGTGGTCGATCGGGTGGTTCAAGTGATGAAGTCACAAGGACAGTTACTTTCATTTAAATCTTTTACAAATATCTCTCCCTCCTCCTACCCTACTTTGTACCCTCAAAGTAAAATGATAAAAAAAAATATCACACGCCGAAAAACGTCATCCATCTTGAAAATTTGATCGAGATCGGTTGGGTGGTTCAAGGGTTAAGTTTTATTTATTTTTATATATACAGTAAATCTTCCCCTCCCCTAGGTTCTACTGTCAAAGTGAATACATATATGTATAAAAAGCTTTCCAGGCCCGAACCTCATCTATGTTGAGAACTCGATGGAGATTGGTTGGGTGGTTCAAGAGTTATTGTTTTATTTATTTTTATATATATCTCCCCTCTTCTCCCCCAGACCTAAGTTCTATCGTCTAAGTGACATCATAAAAACCACCCCAGGTCCGAACCTGACCTATGTTGAAAACTTGATTAAGATCGGTCACGTGGTTTAAGAGTGATAAAGGCACAAAGAGAGCCACTTTCATTTTTATTATATATATATCCCTCCTCCCCCTCCTCTATGTTGCATCATAGAAGTGAAATAAGGAAAATATCCCAGGCCCGAACTTTATCTATGTTGAAAGTTTGATCAAGATCGGACGGGTGGTTCAAGAGTTATTAAGTTTTATTCATTTTCATATATTTACGCTCCTCCCCTCCCGGCCCCTGAGATCTATCGTCAAAGTGAAATGACAAAAATCTTAATAACTCTTGAACCACCCGTCCGAACCTCATATATGTTGAAAATTTGATTGAGATCTACCGGGTGGTTCAAGAGTTATTAAGTTTTATTTATTTTTATATATATCTTCCCTCTTCTCCCCCAGACCTAAGTTCTATCGTCTAAGTGACATCATAAAAACCACCCCAGGTCCGAAAACCACCCCAGGTCCGAACCTGACCTATGTTGAAAACTTGATTAAGATCGGTCACGTGGTTTAAGAGTGATGAAGTCACAAAGAGAGCCACTTTCATTTTTATTATATATATATATATATATATATATATATATATATATATATATATATATATATATATATATATATCCTCCTCCCCCTCCTCTATGTTGCATCATAGAATTGAAATAAGGAAAATATCCCAGGCCCGAACTTTATCTATGTTGAAAGTTTGATCAAGATCGGACGGGTGGTTCAAGAGTTATTAAGTTTTGTTCATTTTCATATATTTACGCTCCTCCCCTCCCGGCCCCTGAGATCTACCGTCAAAGTGAAATGATAAAAATCTTAATAACTCTTGAACCACCTGTCCGAACCTCATCTATGTTGAAAATTTGATTGAGATCTACCGGATGGTTCAAGAGTTATTAAGTCACAAACCTAGTCATTTTTATTTTTATTTATATTATTTTTTAAACATCTCTCCGTCCTTTCCTTCCCTCATGCTGTTCCGTCAAAGAGAAAGGATAAAACACATCCCAGTCTCGAACGTAATCTATATTAAAAATTTGATGGAGATTGGTTGTTTGCTTCAATAGTTATTAAGTTTTATTTATTTTCGCTATCTCCCCCTCCTTCTTCATCCCTAAGTTCTAACGTCAAAGTGATTGGCTAAAAACACTTCCAGGCCGGAACCGTATCTACTTCAAAAATTTGATCGAAATCGGTCGTGCGGTTCAAGAAGTTAAGAGCCACAAACATAGCCACCTTCAATTTTATAACACATTCGAGTCTCAGCACGTCACACTGTAAAAGATGAGGTGTTGAAAGAACACAAAATGACTACCACTTTAGCGTGTTACTTGTGTGTTAATTCAGCACCAAGCACATCGCCTTCACGGCATATCAGAAATAACTCATAACTACCTGAGAGAATTTGAATTGGTAGGTATCGTTTAAAATAAGCGAAGCTTTGCAAAATATATTTGGCACTTATGCCAAGTAACGAATAATATTCTATGTTTTTTGGAATCGGTCACAATAATATTGTTGTAAACCTGAGAATTGTCTGACAAGAGTTACATAGGCAACAGTTTTGCCATTTTCTGTTCATACGTGCAAAGACACAAGAATAACGGATAAAGAAAACAGATGGAAGCACTGCTACATGTGTAACTGTTGTCAGATGATTCACATAGAAAACATAGAAGGTTATTAGTTACTTGCTATAAATGCGAAATATATTTCGCAATGCTTTGCTCATACCAAACAATAAAAAACAATGCAGATATTCACAGCCAGTAAGGAGGTGTTTCTGATATGCTCTGAAGGCGATGTGCTTGGTGTTGAATTGACCACGCCAAAGTGGTAGTCATTTTGTGTTGTTTCAACACCTCATTTTTTGCTGTGCACATAGCTGTGTTGTTTTTCTTTTCCTCAGTGGACGGATCACGTTACCCTGACGCGGTGAAATTTCCGTTAATTTGAACATTGGATGGCTATCCGCAGACAACTTTCGATTTCCCGTATATACTTTGTGATCCTTTTGGTACTTGTAAAAAAATCCAGGTGTCAGTGCATCCGGTGCAGAGCGATAACAATTGGCATACATTTCCCGCGTCTGTATATGCATTTTTTTTTCTCTCAAAATGGGAGATTTATCCGAAGAAGAAATATGGAATATGCTTGATGAGTTTGCTGTTGATTCTGGATGTGAAATTCAGGATTCAAATATTGACCCAGATTATGTTGCCAGCAAGGGAGCCCATCAGGGGAGCAAGATGAGGCGCTCGCCCCCTAAGAGGAAATTGTACTTGGGAATATTGAAATCGCAATAGAATTTTTAAATTAATTACAGCAAAATTTGAAACTATATTTGAAACGTCGCTTATACTCCCCCCTGGAAACCACAACATGGGCGCCCTTTGTTGCTGGTGCTTTTATGCGGGGGGAGGTTGAGTTTTTTTAGCTTGTAATGACTGGCCAATAAGGATGATTGTAAAATAAACATTTATGCTAGTGGGTGGGAAATATCTCTTTGTAATATTTTCTTAGGTACATCAATCGTATTTGTTTATTCATTTATATTCTTATACATGTTCTAACAATGGTAGCACGACAAAACAGCGAACGCAAAAAGGGCGAACGACAAAAGATAAAACGACAAAAGGGCGAAGGACAAAAGGGCGACTCCAGGCGAAAAATAGAAATAATCGGTCTTGCACTGTATTTTTATTTTATACTTATACCTTTATGCCATTTCAAACTTTCTAATGTTTGTATTGATGGTTTGTAACATTTGAGGGGCCGTAATGCGCCAAAAAGAACACATGTGCATACTTATAGTCCCTCTCGAGACAAAAGGGCGCATCTCATTTTCTTAACTTTTCCAGGAGATAAGTTTAAATCTTTTCTCATTATTTATTCTCTCGTCTTCTTTTAAAATTTAGTTTGATCCTTCGTGTCAGGTATGCAACTTACGAGATCAAATTAAATTTTGACAGAACACGATAAAATAAACTTGTGATAATATCTTTAAACTTGTCTTCTGGGAAAAGTTGAAAACATCAGATACGTCCCTTTGACTCGAGAGGGACGTTATAATCAATTATATTGCTTATCGGACATTTTTTATAACAGAAAAAGGTTCATTTGTTTTAGAAAATATAAAAAGTTATATAAAAATGAGAAAACAGGTTGATAATGCTGTATTCTGTAGTACTAAGTTCATATTTCAAGAAAATAAATATTTGATTGCTCTAACGTTTTTACAGTATTTTGTTATATAAAAATCGAAAAGTATCGCATAAAACGCCGACTTCAGGGAAAAACATCGCAGGAATTGGCTCCGACTCGAATGTGATAATATAGATTCAATTTACCTTTGAACAAGGTTTTCTGAAGTTTCATCTCCTCAAGTTAATTCGATTTTGTGAGCACTATCGCTACCTTAAAAAAGGAAAAATATGGGATGTGACAGACGCGAATCTGAGTTTTCAGTTAATAGGGGTCCAAAGTTCAGGGAGAGGGCCCGAAACTATGTGTGTTGTACTAATGTGTGTTATTCTGCATTCAAAAAGACTATAAGCAGTTGCTAACAACTGACTTCTATAATCTCAGAATAAATAATTGAGCTACAGTAAATTGTTTTTATAAGAAACGAAGAGTGCAGATGAAGTATAGCGTCGAATGTTTTGACTACATCAATCATTTCTCTGCTAAAAATAAAAGAGTATTATTTTATTAAGAAAATGTACTAAAACATGTCGAGTGCTAAGTTGTGAGAATTGCGAGTTATGAGATCGTACACCAACCTAATAGTTTCAGGTTTTATTAGTATATCATTATTCAGTTTTTTTAAAAATTAAAAATCATATGTGTCACAAACTCAGGGAAGGGGGCTGCAGTGGCTCAGTGGCAGAGCTTTCACCTCTGATGCATGGGGTCCTTGGATCGATCCCAACTCGTGCGCCAAGTGACCTTTATGGTGGACAAACAGCGTATGCGTGGGTTTTCTAGGGGCTCTCCCGTTTCCTCCCACTTTCTTCATTCCTCATTAATTAATTCATTACTCATCATCACCGTCTCCTTTAACCTAGCCGGCATAACTGTTGGACGTAAACGAATAATCATATTTTCGTTTTTTTTTCAAGCTCAGGAAAGAGCAATTGCCCTCCCCCACGTACTGCTTCCCCAAATGACGCCCTGTTTCCAAGCTAATCATTCACATTCCTTAATTTATCTGATCTTTCGTACATACACTATGAACACCACTAATTAGTTTCCTATTTTTTAAGTAATTAAATCAAAATGTAATTATTTCCAACAGACGGAAATCTTACGCACTTTGTTCAAATCTAACTAGGACACGTTCATCTCAGAGTCAATTATTACTAATTAATACACTTTTTAAAAAATATATTCGCAAAGGAACTTTAGAAAGGATGCCAGATTAAATTAAATTAAGCCCACAGTAAGTGTAGTAATTAGCTAACATAAATAGTATAAATATAAAGAAAGGCGTACAAATAGCAAAAAGTGCAAACAGTAAGCATAAAAATAGGTCTCAATGAAAATTGGTGTAATGTGTATGAAATATTTCATTATACATTCCATTACATACATGTAGTTGCAACATTGAGAAGAATTTTGACAAGAAAGTATGGCTCGTTTAGTACCTTTGTTTGGAAGCTCTTCAATGCGACTTCTGGATATTCTTGATTACCTTCGTTTTGTTTATTTACCAATTCGGAGATGTATGTTTATATTCAATGGATGGAAATATTTCAAAGAGAAAATGAAATCTCAAAGAAACAGAAACATTCTAACTTAATTCTATCTCTCCTCAATCCTGAAACTAGTATATGAGCATTAATTACTCTGATGCATATATATAACAGTCTTCTTGTAAGAATATAATTTGATAGTGATTTTGCAGGGTACTTTTAACACTAATACTATGTGTATAATCGGGAAATGTATATTTGTGGTAAATTGCATAGGAAAAGAATTATAAATTCGAAAATTAGAATGAGTAAAACATAGTGTTGTTAAACGGACAAGCTACAACAACATATTTATAGACATGCGACAATAATTTTGGACATGAGTGTACATAAGAAGGATCTTTGAAACACACCTAGGCATAAGACACTAATTTAGTGTTCCTCTAATGAGTTGATTTTTTAAGTTTAACGTTCCTTTCAGCAACGATGCTATATGAGACGGGACCTATTGATTAAGTGGAATACGAACCTCGTGAGCTACCATCTGGAATGTTCCTTTAAAAAGGCCTGTAAGTGTCTAGTAGCGCTGTCGGAATTTGTGAGGACATTAGATTATAAATACTATGGATCCACAAAGCCATCTAAATCTAGGGGTAGGGCTTTTTCGTGACTAAGCGGTTCGTGTACACGCCTTTGGCGTTAGAGACCCGTGTTCGATTCATAGTTCATTTGGTACGGACCCTGCGTCAAGCAGTAGATCCATCTCTCATATAGCCTCGCTCCTGAAAAGTATACTAAACTAAACTCAAATCGAAACAAATCGTACCTGTTTTTGTTTGTAATTAAAATCCTTTCTCTATCTTCATTATAGGCATACACACAAAATTGTCTTAGCATAGATAAACAAGTACCGTCACACTGAGCACATAACGTGTATTGGAAGATACGTTTCTAATTTATCCGAAGCTAATTAGCACAGTGACAGACAAGGATGCCCATTAGGGAATGAAGGTGCGCGCTCGCTCCCCTCTAGATTAATTTGTACTTCGGAAGATCGAAAACCCAATATAAGTTTTAGAATAGTTACGCAAAATATGAAACTATATTTGGAAGGCGTGCACCAAAACTAGAGATTTCCTTCACGATAAGTAAAGTTGAATCGAATGCGATGTTTTTTTTTTTTGCAATTTGTTCGCAACCACTTGGAGGTTCACTGGGTTCGAACTCCGCCTCAAAACTTCCTAATTCAACATATATTTGTACACTTTCTCAATAAAACTGTATTTGTTTATCAAAGAAATGATTGACGTTATGATGAAAATTTGATCTTGCACTGTTTCTCTTATAAAAACAATCTATTCTATTATTTTTTCTGAAAATCTACGTAGAAATATTTTAAAGTTACTAATCGTCCTTTTCGAGCACAGAATAATATCCTCCACAGCCTGGACCCTTCCAACAACAATTTTTGGGTGAGCGCCTGGGGCTGCTCCCGTTGTGACCATCTTAATTTCCACTTAAACTCAATTGTGTATTGATAGGCAAGTTTTTGCTAAGGTAAAGTCAAGTTAGCTCCCCGTCCCCTCCGGAAAAATCTTTGTAGTGTTCTGGCTATGGACCTGTTCTTACCGCACCATGAACCGAGATAGATTGAGACGTATATTCTGAGATGAAGAAGAATAAATGAAAGCATGATAACTTTTACACAAGCGTGCATATTTGTGTAGAAATTATTACAATTGCACAACTAACGGAAAACATAATCTTTATAAATGAGTAAGGTATGAAGCCTACAGGTAGTGCATTCAGAACGGCTGCACGTCATGGTATCGAATCTAGTAACCGTTGGACATATATTCCTGAGTCATCGCCTTCCACGCTGGTTGTATGAGAGTCCACCAGACCCCAGACGCCTTATAACGTAGTGATTTGCTTCGATGCAAAGCAATATTAGCGTTTTAGTTTGCTATAGTCGTCGTAGCAGTTGTAATTCTTGTTGCATTATTTGCGTTCGTTTGCCATCCACAAATTGTGCTAAGACTGTTACGGAATGAGGAACAGAACTGTTTGCTGGTGTTGCGTGACGTAGTAGGTGCTAACTAAATATAATGAGCGGTGTTCAGAGAGAATTCGTTAATCACGCGATTAGTTTGTGTCGTAGCTCTGTACTAAAAAGAGTGTACTTTTTGGTATTCAGAATCTACTCTTAATTCAGGCAGTAAGTTGATTTAGGTATGATTAACTAATATATCCCCTATACATCGAGTAAGAAAAAATAAATGTGGCAACTACAAAAGTCTAAACATGCGCATGCGTAATCTGTGTGAAATACGAAATGTTTTCTTCGTGGTTTGATATCACATCTTATAAACAGTTACGAAATCAGATTATAATCAATGTATTTATTTCTGAAGGATGTATTTATGGGATTAATAAGCAGAAGTCGCAAAAAAGTAGGTGCAAAATCTGGCCCCTAATGCTAAAAACGGCCAAAATTAGCAAAGTAACGTACTAATTTACAAATGATGAAAAGGAACCATTTTGTAAAGTAATTTAGAATTATGTAGAAATAGAGATGAAGTACTATCAATAAACCCTGAACCACCATTAGCCACGTCGGACTGTCTCCTCTCTCTGACTCGAATTTCTGAAGAGGTACTCGGACTTTTTTTTTTCAGATGTGAATTTACGTAAGGAATTTCGAGAAATACATAGAATGAAAAGTCGTGTATGGCAATGTTACGTGCTAAAATATAAATAGGTATCTTGCAAATTTTGTGAACATAAATTGGTGAGACATGAATCTTCTAGCATTTACCCAATCTAATTGGTTTATAACAATTATAAATTTAATGTGTTTATAATATAAGTAATAGAGTCAAGTTAAGCAAATCCACTTACATATAAATTTAAACTGTTACTAGGCTATATAATTTACTATATAATTTTTTCACACATATTTAATTGATAGAACATATTGTAAATAAATATACATTTATGCGTACTCTCTAAAAATAATAAAGTGTTAATAAAGTAACATAGTACCGTTTAGAATATACATTTTAAAGAATCCTCTGTAGACAACAGTAATAATATGCTGTGATATAAAAATTAATTCAACTTTGAAATCATAATATAGTAATAGAATGCAATTTTCTTTCTAATTGTACATAAATTCCCGGATAAATTCCCATTTTGAGAATCTTCCCGGGAATATTCCCAGGGAATATTGCCGAAAAATATCTTCCCGGAAATTTACCCATCACTAACGCTAACCATGTGGCTGCGAAGAGCTCAAGTGCTGCTCTTGTAGACGACTCAGCTAAATAGCTGCTCCATAGTTACCTCAACCGATGAGGTGAAAGAAAGGCTATTAATTGCCTTAGCATCAGGGCCGTGCCGTGGGGGCGGGACGAGCGGGGCGACGGCCCCGTGCGCCGAAGTAAGGGGGGCAAAAAAATCGGGAGAAAAAAGGAAAAATATAGGAAAAATTCTTTGGAATATAGGCGGGGCGCCGTCGTACACTCTTGCCCCGGGCGCTGATTTTCCATGGCACGGCTCTGCTTTACATTCTCATAATATAAGTTTATTGTGGCTGAACAAAGGAACTCTCTGCGCTAAATTAATTAGTCCCATGTGATTAACTTACTCAGTTACTACGTGCTAATCAAGTGAAGAGAGATTCTGAATACACTTCTAATAACTAAACGTTAGTCAAACCCTTAATATGGCGCTATCATATCAAAATTACTCTGCATAACACCCAATATATCACATATGATATGCTATTAGTGTTGCTCACGAGAGACCAGAGTCTAGAGAAGTACATTTCTTAATTTGAGACGAGACGGAAAGTGCCATGTGCCCTGTGGGTAACATTACTTAACCCAAGCTTTAGATCTTTTTACTATTACATGATTTATAATACAAAATCTACAAATTGATAACTTGATTGTACGAACACAGTGAAGAGAATATATTAACGTTTGGAGATACGCAACTCATTACACATTACATTCCAATAAGAAAATATCCTTTAGCTATTGATATATCACATCCTTTGTGGACTTGCGGAAGAATTCTGTTATCTTTCAGATGAAATTAAGGAAGAAAGACAGTGCATGATTTTTGTACTGTAATTTATAAAACCTGACTAGAAGACAGTTAGAGACAAGAATTAATTCTTCGAGAATCGAGACGAAAACCTTTTATTTCCCGTCTCGCGGTAGCATTACTAATGGATGGCGACGTTCAAAGTATCGACGAACTGAATTAAACACATGATTCTCGATGGACGACATGTCAGATCACTTTGAATTCCAGGAAAGCAATCTTCCGTGTTGTTCCTTAGAAAAAGGTTTAGAGAGATATACCAGGATACAATTGTCCAGGCATTGTTCTGCAGAAATATGGTCTCTTATTAGCTTGATCGTTATGGTGTCTTATCAACAGTTTTGCCAGTTGAATTCTAACCCAATACGTTCGTGTCAAGTAACTCTTGACGTACTGTGATTGTCGACACAGGCTGTGGGAGGTGCACGTTAAGTTTCTCCATCACTTGTACGGCAATCGCACGACAATTCCAAGTGATAATCCTCTTTAATGCTTGGCAGAAACTTTTCTTTCAACCACTGAACCTCTTCGCTGATGTGGTTTTGAAGGTTGTCGGTATCTTCGACACTGTTCCGACACACTCTACATACCGCTTTCGTCATGCGTACAATTCATAACCGAGTGCCAATACTTTGCTGTCTTTGGAAATCAGAGAGTGGTCTCGCGTAGCGTAGTCGCTAAAGGCTCACCTCTTTTGTGCAAACGGTCCCGGATGGGTTTCTCGGTGGGGACATTTGGTCGAAAAAGTGTAAAAGCTTTATCAGGTTAGACATTCCGAATGAGGTTTTCTTAAGTTTTCCTCATTCACACCAGACAATTGCCGTGATCGTACCTAACATATAGGTTCCAGGTCGCTTTCTTTTTTCTCCAATCCTTCTTCCTTCCCCTTACCCGGATAGTGTGATCGGCAAGGAACGTCATCCCTTATACGCGAGGGGCTCACATGGCCATAGATATCGAAAACCCTGAAGTCTAATTCCTAATCCTAATCCTGCAAATCAGAAAAATTGACCATCTTAGTCTATCACCATCTGCTCAGTTCACTGGGTACTGCTGTTCTACTGTGCCTCACGTAGTATAGACTTTGCCACAACATGCCATTATAAACAACTCAGCTAATCCATGTATATGAAGTGTTTGCGACTCCATTCGTTTCCATTAAATAGACAAGAATGTGTATTTCTGTGGATTTCAGAAGTTTGCTTAAAAACTTTTGTTTGTCCTCACTTACTTAATTGTGCTATCAATTTCCACAAGACTGGAAAATTTCCATCAGTCAACAAATGACGGGTGTTACTCATTTAATTCTCCACAATTTCTTCAAAGTGTTACTTGTGAAGGCATGCAATTTACTATCCAATTTTCGTAAATATTATTGCAGACATTTTTATGCTTTCTGTAATTCATGTTTACAGTAATTCAAAACAAGATTGTAAGCCTATATGCAAAACTCGTCCATATATTTTTAAGAGAATAAAAAGGACACATTCGAATCCTAATTTGCAATGGTAATGTGTGCATTCTACTCTTCCTTCGTTGTCACTAATTACTCTGCTCTCTAGCGTTAACTACAAACCTTTCCATTGCGTGTGTTTAAATCTCTTTTCATGATTCTATTGTTTTTTCTGTAATTTTAAATACATCTGCTTTAAATAATGAACTAAGTTTTGAAAACTACATTTCTCTGAAAACTGCTCAAATAAAAGACTGTTAAATAAAGAGCATGTAGCATATCTTGTATTCGAAATTTAAAATTGTGTTTGTGTCATCTGTTAAATTTATTGTGTTTGTGTCATCCGTTAAATTTATTACAATCATTTATTGCTATTGTAATTCACAATGGTTTAGTTGTGTGGACATTCCAGAGAAATGTAATGAGAAACTATTAATGCAGATTTCTAGTCATTATTTCTCTAATGTCTACAACTGGAAACAACTTTCTGAATAATGCAAATAGTGCTGACATCTTTAACCCATTAATAGTGTGAACAATGAAAGTATAGGTTTTATTTCTTTTGCTTATTTTCATAAAGTAACCAAATTTTGGTGTTGGTTTATGTTAGCTCAACAAGAAATGATAAGCTTACGGTTCAAATTCCATACTCAAAAGGAGTGTACAGGAGTGGACAAAAAAATCTAAAACGTTTGCAAAAGTATGAAAACCATACCTAGTATGGTGTGCGGCCTCCTTTTGCGTCCAAAACAGCTTGAATCCAACGTGGAATGGACTATACAGCTCCTGAATCGCGGTGTGTGGAATTTTGTACTATTGTTCCTCCAAAACATTGGGGGAACATTTTGTACCATTGTTCCTCCATGCTGGTGCAGTTTGATGAGACCGAACATACCTTTCTAACTCAGACCACAATGGCTCAATGATGTTCGGATCTTGTGATTGTGGGACCCAGGGGAGGTGTGATAGCTCCTGCTCCTGCTCCTCAAACCATGATTTCACCGTTTTTGCAGCGTGACAGGGTGCCAAATCATCTTGGTAGATGCCATCACGATCAGGGAACAATATTTTGGCCATAGGTAGAATCTGGTCCCCCCAAATGGCCTCATATGCCTTAGCATTCATCATTCCATGCAGGGCTGTGATGGGACCTGCAGAAAACCACGATATCACTGCCCATACTGTAACAGATCCACCCCCATGCTTTACAGTTGGGAACAGACAGTCTGTATCATAGGCCAGCGACGGTGTTCTCCATACGTAAACACGACCGGTTGTTGGAAACAAGGTGAAGGTCGATTCATCGGACCACATTACGTGTTTCCACTGCTCATGAGTCCACGCCTTGTGGTCCTTGCACCACTGGATACGCCTCTTCACATTTACTATTGTGACCAGGGGTTTGGCGATAGCGGCCCTGTCATAAATTTTCATTTTATGAAGTTCCCGTCGCACTGTTTACGATGAAACCAGGTTCTGTAGGCCGGAATTGAGTTCAGACGCAATTTTCATTACAGTGGTCTTCTTTCTAGCTGCTAAAATCCGTTTTAATGCCCTCCGGTCCCTATCTGACAGGATTGTTTTTCGACCATTGTTGTGCTTTGCAGACGTCGTTTGCCCATGAATTGTATATGCTCTCGTGACATTGGATACAGTGCCTTTCGATACCCCCACAATGTTCGCCACTGTTGCCACTGAAGCTCCAACCAGACGGGCACCAACAATCATACTTCTTTGGAAGTCTGTCAGGTCGCCCATTTTACCGCACCACTTTCACACCACGACATTCACAGGTGAACTGGTTACTGCTGACGAATGAGGAAGGTCCACATGGCACGTTGAAAACAAAAAACGATCGGCAATCGCAACACGTATTGTACAGGAGGGCCAAACTTACGTATCCTCTATGAAGTGTTTTTAGATTTCTTGTCAACCCCCTGTATATAAGGCGCTGTCCACATATTATGTAACGCTATTTTTGACCAATTTTTACCCCTCTTCTCCCCATTTTTACACTTTGCAACGCAAGACCGAACCCCTTCCCCCTTTGTTACGGAGCACTTTTTGATTTTTATTTTTCCATCAATTTTGCTTATTTGGGGGGTTATTACTATAACATAATTATTTTCATCGTAGAACGTTTTATTACAAAATGCGTGTATTCTGAATACATTTCTAGTGTTTTTTCGCCAATAAATCAAAGTATTAAAAAATGTAGTACCGTAATAATATTTTAACCCCATAAGATTGTTTAATTAACCAGTCTTAATTCTTCGATATTGGATACTGTCGTTTTTCTATGTAGATCGACCCATCTGTTGACTTAAACTAGAAAAACAAATCTGTCTGATGACACCAATATGTTCAGTTAGTTGCTGAAACTGTTAAACACTTACTATTTTAACATAAAAACAAATGTTGCTTTGTTGAGTGATTTATATTTGAAGATGACAAAGCTAATATGAGCCATTCCGCCTTTTATGTCACCGATGATTGGCAAGCAGGAAATACTGCCGGAAGATGCAGTTGAAACAGCATCTTGAAACTGACATCGACCTCATTTTCCGGGATCCAGTATGCTTCATGTATCTGAGGTTCGCCAGTGTGGACGATGCAAAGTTCTCTTTCTCGTCGACAGCAGATTCGAAGTAGTTGCACACGTGAAGAAGCAGGAACATCTCGTTTGTAAATAAGCTTTCGAACATCTTTGGACTTCAGTTTAAACCTTTTGATATTCATCTTATTTGAAAGCAGCGTCAGAATGCGAATAAACTCTATTTCTCCAGAAATATTCAAGTCCATAAATCAAAACATTCAGTACGCGATGAATACCCGACGAATTAGGTTTTTAATATCTGATTTTGCTTTGCAAATTGTGGATCGTTCCGTTAAAAAAAATGTTATTTTACGAAAAAGAGAGTGGGTAATGACTCAAATCAAAAGTTTTGAACAATAGTCTCATAAATAGCAATACGAGTGGGAACGTATGGGCATTTTCAAGCAGTGGTTACGATCGCTAACAAGTAACTCCATAAAAGGATGTGCGGTAAATGCAATCCTACGATAGCCAAAAACGGAGTTTCATTGCATTGTAATGCATTCAGGATTCATCACCACTAATACTGGTGCTCAGTATCGTCTGCGAATCTCTTCTGCATGATTGAATTTATATTGGCTAAATATTAGCAATTTCCCAAGGCAATAGAAATATTTATCTATCTATCTATCTATCTATCTATCTATCTATCTATCTATCTATCTATATATATATATATATATATATATATATATATATATATATATATATATATATATTGAAAATCACTATGTTTGTGACACTAAAACTCCTGAACCTCCAGACCGATCTCAATTACATTTGTAAAATGGATGAGGTTCGAGGCTGGGCAGGTTTTAGACTATTCACATTCAGAGTAGAACTGAGGGAGGGGAGAGGAAAGGGTATACAAATAAATAAAACTTAATAACTCCTGAACCACTCGACCGGTCTTGATCAAATTTTCAACATAGGTGAGGTTTAGGCCTGGCATCGTTGTTATGATTTAAATTTGACGGATTTGATATATATATATAAATCAATTTATATAAGACTGAAAGTTACTATTTTTGTAACTTAATAACTCTTGAACTATCCGACCGATCTCAATCAAATTCTCAAGATACATGAGGTTCACATCTGGAAACATTTTTGTGATTTCACTTTAACGGTAGATCTTAGGGAGGGGGAAGTATAAATATAAACGTAGGGAAGGGGGAGATATATGTAAAAAAAAAAAAAAATTAAAATAGAAATGACTGCCTTTGTGACTTCTAACTCTTGAACCACCCGACGAATCTCAACCAAAATTTTTAACATGCATGAGTTTAGAGGCAGGGATTACTTTAGGCTATCCACTTTGACGATGCAACGTAGGGGAGTGGGAGGAGGAGAGAAATTTAAAAATGATCAAAAATGACTGATATTAGTGTTGAATCCACAGTTTTCGGGGTCGATGAGAGAAACAGTGACACTTCTGATGCTGTTTCAATCCAAGTTCAGCCCTGATACTTGGGGAGGGGAAGGGTAGAACGTGCAGAGGGGGATAAACATTTAAAAATGATCGAAAATGACTAATATCAGTTAGTGATGAGTGCAAGAGTCTTGGTCTTGCAGTTTGTGAAAGAGTCTTGCATGTAAGACCAAGACCAAGACCAAGACCAGGAATGCCGATGCAAGACCAAGTCCAAGACTCTTGAAGAAGAGTCTTGCACAAGTATCGGTACTATTTGTTTTTGATTATAGAATGTAGAAAGGAAGAGGAATTTTTTTTTATATCTTTCACTTAAATGTCTTGGCTTCAATAAAAATGTCGCTGGAGTAAGTGTTCCCGTAGTTTATGCAATCCTTGTGAGTCGATCTGCCCCTGTAGCATAGAACTACTATGTCGTTTTCTGAATCGGTTGTTCGCGAAGAGGATTAGTGTTTCGGATTTTAAAATTATTAAATGTAATTTTGTCAACCAAAAGTTCGGTACTCATTGAACGCAATTCGTATGTATGATAATAACAAATATTTGTTTACATTTAGTAGCTCGGTAATTGAGTGTTGGCTCTTCCTTTTGAACTTTGATACCGATTGAAACGTACAATCTCTGATTGTTAGTAAGTTTCCTGTTTATTTATTGATTTACTATATTAATTTTGTTAATTAATAGCAACTGTTCCTCCTTATTGTTACCACATCCTTACTATTGTAGTCCCTAATTTTTTCCTCCTATTACAGTACTTTGGAGAAATTTTTAAAAGATTTATTTGGCAACACTGTTTTGGTCAGAGGCCAATGAATTATCGTCTTGCGGTGAGCAAAAGAGGGTTACTTTATCTTTTTTTCCTCTTCACTCTTTGGTATCCACTCAGGGGATGTTCGATTATCGGTCCCAGTGCAAAATGACAGAATCTAAATTGGTTTAATCATGTGACTGATTAGATTCTGGATCAAGGCTCGAATTCATCAAGATGAGTTTACTTTTTTGAAAGTAAAATAAAATTAAAAAATAGACAAAAGAAATGAGTTATCATGTTTCTGTCATAGTCGGAAAGTTTAAATTTATTCTATCTTCGTCTCTCTCTCTCTCTCTCTCTCTCTCTCTCTCTCTCTCTTCCTTTATATCTCTTCCGCATTACTCCATCTTTGTTCAAAGGATTTTTTTTTTCGGATTTAATTTGTCATTTTTAATTATAAGGTGTTAAGGGAAAATAACTCATGAAACGAAAACTGGATCTGTGGAATCTCATAAAATTCCCAGCGTGGGACGAAGCTCTCTATCATTTGTGAAGCCTACGCTTATTTTACAAAATGGTCTTTTCGACTTTGTAAAATGTAATTAATACGAAAATGACAACCTTAAATACTTATCGTTACAATAAAGAGACAACATTAAAATGAAAATTAAAAAAGTTGATACTGTCATATTTGTTTCTGGATACTCAATTGTTAATTACTTCTTTCCTTATTGCGTTTCTCGCTGGTCTGTGCCTTTGGCACATATGATTCTTGGTTCAATTCCAGTCAGAGCGCATTGAACACAATATGGTGACATTGCTGGCAACATATGCACTTACACGGAGCGGCAAGTTTCGAGGGCAGCAAAATCTGTCATAACTCTATTATTTAGAATAAATATTTCTTGTTGAAAACAGTCTTCATGATGATCGGTAGTTAAATTTACTAAGCTTACCTTCTATTTGAATACTACATTCATAAATCATGTTAAGGTCACATTAGTTTAAGGTCACATCGACAGTGCTAAAGCAAATGCTCAAACAAATCCCAGCATAAATTGCGTGATTGTTGTCAAATACAAGAACTCAATTCTCCAACAGTAGAGAACAACTGTTCCATTTAGTTAGTTATCACAGTTTTGATCTAAAAACTAGTCTTGTCTTTGTCACAAACAACTTCCTTATCATTGAAGGTGGAAACATTCTTTTGTAAAATTTTTAATAGATGTAGAAGGTAAATCAAAAAATAAAGATAAAAGAGCTAGTTGCACTGGAATTGCAAACTGATATATTGAAACTGAAGCTCGATATTGAATTGTATAAAAAGATTATCATCTTTCCTATGCAGGTGTGTTTGCTTATTATTCAAAGAAAGAAAACAGACACAACGAGATTGCATTTGTAGTGTTTAGGGATTACTGAGTGCGAGTTCACTTTCCCTCCCTTTCGTTGTTCATGATGAGGTAGTGTACTTATGTGTCAGTTCAGACGAGCAGAAAACTGTTGCGGATCCGCGCGAGCCGGAAATACATTGGTTCTTATCATTCATGCCACACGAACAGACTTTCCCGCGCTACTCTGCTGCGGACGCGCAGCGGGCAAAAATTGGATTGTGGGGACTGCTGGCGCGCAGCTAATAACAACTGGAAAAAATCTATGAATGGGTCCCCGAATTTCTTACTTTCTGCATTCGTACAAAAGATAGTTAGTTAACATAATTAGCTTACATTTAGTGCAACAGCTAACATTTGAATTGTTGGTATCGGAAGTCTTATGACAGTACTTTCTGCTTTTATTTTATCACTTAACTTATTTTCGTTAAGAGTTCATCAAACGAAATGCTGCTGATGCTAAAATATTTTAAAGAACTTCTGTTCGTCATTGCATAAATTAATAAACATGTAAGACAACTGTAGCTAAAAATAGCATAAATTGTTTTCTATGCTGGACTGAAACGTCTCCCCGAGTTCGTTGCGAGCCCGCAGCAGACTTTGCTGCTCGTCTGAACTGGTTGATCTATGACGGCCGCGCGAGTCCGTTGCGGGCTCGCAGCAGACTTTTCTGCTCGTTTGAACTGAGCCTAAAAGCGTGGCTTTTCAGATTTGTTCTTTCTGGAGAAAGGGGGCGGCAAATATGCCATTGCAAGGGCAGCAAATTGCCTAGGGTTAACCCTGTATGCATGGTGGCTCATATTCCGCTTTAAACTAGGTTTTGCTCTACAAGAGTGAATCATACGTTTGGCAAGATTCCCACAACCCAAACAGTAAGAGCGTGTATTTGCCGTGTGACGGACATTTTAATCACATATGTTTGCGCTTCGCTGAAGATTCTTAAAGGTTGTGAATCCAACATGGTGGCCTTCCAAAAATCAGAGGTACTCTACCTCGCTTTAGTCTGTGGCAACACGTGTAGAGAACTAGATGTTTTCGTCTGCGGAAGAGAGACAATAGGAGAAGAACGAATAAAATATTTCTTAGAATGTTCCAGAAATTCCAATGGTATGTGTGTTAATTCTTTAAATATAATTAATATTGAGTAATTCTCCCAATACATAATACCATGCGATCTTAGTGATTATTAAATATGTAATAACTGTGCGGAACCGAAAATAATAAATGGAATATTTTATCCCTTCAAATGAGACAAAGAGATACAACCATGCAACCTATTGCGTTTCTTGGCTCTGATGTAGCATATACCGCACTTTTGTACAGAACCGAACATGAAAGTAGTAATACGTCATTGCTTAGCGTACTGATAAGAAACAGCTAAACTGGTCAAATGAAGGAATGTACTCTAATCCCTTTATAGTTGCGAAGAACGGTCAGATGTGGTAATAAACGACTCAGAAAATTATGCGAATTCGAAAATGAAGCAAAGTTAACCCAGTTTTGGAGATATTAACATTATTTTCGTGCTTCTCCCATCATACGGCATGAGCGAATAATTTGGAATAGAAACTTATATTCCTGGACGCTTTTGGTGGCACGAATCAGGTAAATATTTTCCAATTATTTTTATTTGTTCTTGGATGGCCTGAGGGCAATAATTTCTTGATGAGCTGCGCCTCTGAATACGTTTTTCTAATACGTATTAACTTTAGTTTACGTTACACCAAACTAATTAGTATTTGATTGCCAAATAATCTGCGAGTAGCATGCTTGATTTATTCTTACAGTCTTATCATAATAACTGCAATTTTGGAATTATATTAGGATTTGCATATGTGTAAACTTAATCAATAGTCTGTTGCTTTGGAATATGACAAATAATCAAACTGTAGTCTCGAGTATTATAATCGAACATTTTGCAAATTCTTAAATAGATGTAAGTTAAATGAAAACATAAAACGAAAACATAAACATAACAACTAAAATTTAACTTTGCGGGCTCTTTTGACTGCAAAGGTTTTCACAATGCCTTCAAAAGATAGCTTTGAAACTAACTTATGCTCTATGGATATAATACTAAGGTTGGTGAGTCATTGTTGTCCTATTAAGTTCTTGAAGTAATTTTTTTATTATCTTTAGTTTCCTAAAACTCCTTTCCTTTCCTTTCCTTTCCTTTCCTTTCCTTTCCTTTCCTTTCCTTTCCTTTCCTTTCCTTTCCTTTCCTTTCCTTTCCTTTCCTTTCCTTTCCTTTCCTTTCCTTTCCTTTCCAGTTTTACACCCTCACAGTTCGGGGTAATTTCCGAGTGTTTATAAACGCGATTAAGGTATTTCGTCAGTCCTAAACTTTATATGACATCGGAATATGCTGAATGGTTTCAGAGTGTTACGTGACTAAGATAGATATTTCCTCAACCGTAAACATTATGTGATATCAGAGTATTTGTGGTGGTTTCAGAGTGTTTCGGAACGTGATTAAGGTATTTCGTCAGTCCTAAACATTATCTGATATTGAAGTATTTGGGGTGACGTCAGTGTTTCTAAAAGCGTTTATGGCTTTTCGTCAGTCCTAAACATTACCGGATATCGAAGTATTCGAGGTGGTTTCAGAGTGTTACTTATCGTGATTGAGGTATTTCGACAGCCCTAAATATTCTGTGCTATTAGAGTGCCGGTGTTGTTTCAGCGTGTTTAAAAACACGATTAGGATATTTCGACAGTCCTAAACATTACCTCATATCGGAGTGTTTCTAAACGCGATTAAGATATTTCGTTACTTCTAAACATTATCTGATATTGGAGTATTCGGAGTGGTTTCAGAGTGTTCCTAAACGCGATTAAAGTATTTCGTCAGTCCTAAACACTATCTAATATCGGAGTATTCGAGATGGTATAAGAGTATTTCTAAGCGTCATTAAGGTATTTCGTCAATCTAAACATAATTTGATATTGGAGTATTCGGGGTGGTTACAGAGTGCTTCTAAGCGCGATTGAAGTATTTCTTCAGTCCTAAACATTATCTGGTATCGAAGTATTCGTGGTGGTTTCAGAGCGTTTTTAAGCATGATTAAGGTATTTCGTCAGCCCTAAACAATACCTGATATCGGAGTATTCGGGGTAGTTTCAGAGTGTTTCTAAACGCGATTAAAGTATACCGTCAATTCTAAACATTATCTCATATTGGAGTACCCGAAGTAGTTTCAGAATACTGGAAAGGTGACTAAAGTAAATAACTAGTCCTCAATATTCTGTATCAAAATCTACCAAATCTTGAAAGCACGGAGGTAGAGCACTTTCGTCTAGTGCATGGGGTCCCTTGTTCCATCCCCGGCTAAGTAATATTGTGGTGGACAACATCGTGTAAGTTGGTTTTCTCGGGGTACTCCTGTTTCTTCCTACATTCTCATTCCACCGATTCTTCTAACATCTTTCACTTGCCTAAATCATCGTCTTTAAAGGGTATAATCGTGGGACGTTAAACTGAAATATCTTGTTTATGTTTTTCGACATAATTTTGACTTTAACTGAATCAATCATACGCAGAAGTGATTGTTTTACACATAAAATTATTTGAAAATGAAATGAAATCTTTGAGTTTTACGTCCCACGGTTATGCCGGTTAGGCTAAAGGAGATGGTGATAATGAGAGATGAGTGAAAAATGGTGGAATGAAGAAAGTGGGAGGAAACGGGAGAACCCCGAGAAAACCCACGAGCACGGTGTTTGTCCACCACAAACTTCACTTGGCGGGGGCTGGGATCGAACCCGGGACCACAAGCACCAGAGGTGAACGCTCTACCACTGAGCCACCGCGGCCCCCATAAAATTATTTGAGAATAAGAGAAAACTGTTCTGAAATTAGTCTATCTCTTTGACTGCTGTTATGACAAAAAGGAATTAACAGAAATTGTCTGCTATTGAATGCTATTGTACAAAGAAGTTCTTTATTTCGCTTGATTTAACCTCTACTTTCCAAAGTCTATGCCTCAATGGAACTGGCTATAAGAACTTCAGTAATGGACTGGGTTAAGCTGGAAGAACAAGAAACCAAGGAAGAGAGATGTAAGACTTCCAAAGACGCGATCAGATAAAGTTCTTTGTAGTAATTAACTTGTCCTCTACGTGTCACCAGAATCAACTTCGTGGTTCATTTGCAAGAGATAATTGGAGCATTAAATGGGGGGACTGAGAAGACACCTCAAGGAAAAGTCTGTTTAAGTTGCTTATTTCGTAAGCGTACCCAACTATCCCAAAGAGCTATTAATCTGATAAAAGAGTTCTCTTCCTCCCTTACAATGTGTTCTCAGAAAATCAATTATAACTCTCTTGTCACACGAACATCTAAGTCAAAAATTTCGTGTTAAGTTGTATAGTAAAAGAACCAAATAGCATGGTCATTTCTTCTAAGAAGTGTATGTTAAACGTAACTAAAAATTTATATGTTTTCCTGTATGCGTAGTTAGGTATATTCTTGACACGGTTAATGAAATACAGGGTTTACTGTTAACAACATTGGAACTTTAAAACGAGATAGAATTAAAGCTATTTCCCGGTGATAATGGAATATTTTCTCTTCTATTACCAACAAGGGAAGTTCGCAAGAAAGCAGTCGCCTGCAGAGAAACTAAGCATGCCATTTGAAAGACCTATTCATGCTGATTACAAAGAAGCTAATAAAATTCCTGTACAGCTGAGAACTGTTCGACAGATTCAACTTGAAACATTGTATGAAAAAATGAGTTTATGCGCATTTAAACGCGTTAAGTACAACATTACTAGCAACGAATATTGACTTACGAATTGAAATCTAACGGAGATAACACAAAAGACTGTTTCCATATAATCCGCATGAATGCATCTTTCAAATGGCATCCTTACTTTCTCTACAGGCTAGTGCTTTCTCCTGGATTTCTCTTGTAAGAAAAATATATTAATGGCATTATGTTTTAAATATAATGTCATTCAAATGTCCTCCTTACTTCGGTGGGTGAAGTTGATTCTGAAGGTCTAATTTTGCATCAATTTTGCATATAGGCTACATTTGCAATTACTCATTCAATATTAATGTTGCCTTTTCTCATCGCCTGAGACATACATAGCGAATAATCTAGGCCAGTGGTTCTCAACCTAATTCCAACACGACCCCCATTTTATCACTTCCTCTTGCCAGCGACCCCCTTCTTATTTCTGGTTTGTAATAACGTTGTGTGGGATTTTTAATATACCTATTACGGAGATCTAACGATATCCATCTATTTCTAGAATAGTAGAATTCATTTCTTGCACATAATGGATGTAGTAACTTCCCTGCAAGCAAATGGATTAAAACTCAAATTGGTCAGTTCATTCATATTACTAATGTTGCATCCGATCCTTCATACTGTTTCAAAATGGAGGCCGCTTGAAAATTTTTAAACTTCGTAACTCCCTTAAGTTTGGGTCATTTGGTAAAAAATTAAGTGATTTCAACTTTTAGTTTTTAAAAAACTTGGACAGTTGTTAAAAATGTTATTGAGAATTTTAAATGACTTGATAATGTGCGTCACGAAGATTGAACCGGATGTTACCGCATACACCATGCTCAGGTATCTCATTAGTTTTCAATTTTAATTGTATTCCAATGTGCAGGTTTTGTTCCATTTGTATTTTTCTGGTATTTCAATATGCAGTTCTCCTTAGTTTTATATCGTACCTTCTTCATTTAAATTGATTTTTAAACAACTCAAAAACATCTCTTCGAAATGTTTAATAGACCTATTTTTTCTTCTTAACAGTAGGCCTAGGTATGAAAATAAAATATGCCTATCAGAACAAAATTCAAATTGATATTTACAAATATCTTCCGGTATTAGATTCTAATTATATTTATTTCTTCCGCTAATCTTCGCGATCCTCATGAAATGCTCTTGCGACCCCCAGGTTGAGAAATCCGGATCTAGGCTTAAGAGATCACTATCTTCGGCTATTTTCAAAAAGATGGTTTTGTAGTGGCGAAACGGTCAGTAATTGGTGGTTGTGCTTATTGAGACTTTTTCTCAGGTTTAAAACATCTACAATATATATCACACTTTCAATCATTTTCATCGACATTCAGAATATCACTATCTTCGGTTGCTTTCAAAAAAAGTGGCCCTGCACTGGCCAAATGGTCAGTGATTTGTCATTCTGCCCGTTGAAACTTTTTTTAAGGAACACCATATCTACAATATATCACGGTTTTAAGTAATTCCACCGAAATCCAATTTCGGTAAGGATTGTGCGGGGTCTTTTGTAATTTGGAAGGGGGCATTGCCTCTGCAACCCTTTTCTCGCAAAAACGACAGAACTCGTATTTCCTACTTTGAAGTCATTTTTGCATCTGCAGAGTTTCGTTTCTTTAAAGTGGCCCTTTTAAACAAGGGGACTATTTTTTGGAAAGAGGCCCTTTGCCTCCCTTAAGCTATTTTCCGGAAGAAACAAAAATGTACGTGTCGATTTATTTTTGGTCTAGCATATATGTGCCAAATTTGAAGGAAATCGGATGAAGACAAAGCCTTGTAAAGCTACCTCCTTTAGACTTTCACTTTTTGGACTTGATGGGTTTCTACCCCCAAAGTCTTCAACTATACGCCGATATGTTTAAATACTGTTCGGAGGCTCAAATGACATAATATGAAAATGAACTAGTTTTTAACCCATTTAAAGACTGCGGTGGGTCAGTGTTAAAGCGTTCAATTCTGGTCCATGTGTCATTGGTTCGATCTGAGCTCGCGCCAATCAGCTTTGTAGTGGTCAAACATTGTGTGCATTGGTTTTCTTGGGGTTCTCTCGTTTCCTCCAGCCTTCTTCATTCCACCATTTCACTCATTTTTCATCATCACCGTCTCCTTTAGCCTAACAGGCATAAACGTGGAGATTTCATTTCATTTCCTAAGACACTTAAGAGACTACGATTGCCACCTGTAACATCACACATAAAGTTCACCTACCAAATTTAATGGTTAATAATGGCTAAACTACCGTCAATTACAAGCTTCGCTGAGTTAAAAAGAGAAAAATTCGTAATTTGTTTCGTTAGTCAGTCACTTTTTACTGAAGCGATCTCTGATATCGGTCATTTTCGATCATTTTTATATAGCCCTATGTCCTTTGATTTACATCTATCTATCTATCTATCTATCTATCTATCTATCTATCTATCTATCTATCTATCTATCTATCTATCTATCTATCTATCTATCTATCTATATCTACATCTATCTATCTATCTATCTATCTATCTATATATATATATATATATATATATATATATATATATATATATATATATATATAGGGTATTAATGAACTATACCGACAAACCCTAAGAGGTGATTCTTCACATCAAAATAAGTCAAAAAGTTCCTATAGACCTGTGGGAAAAAGCACAAAGTTTCAGAGCTAAGACTGTCCAAAATCGTGAAAAAGCAAAATTTCAAGAGGACCTATTTCGAATTCTAGAAATCGTTGGGAGGTGGTCCTTATCAGCGTAAAGGAAGTCACGCATACAGAATCGAAAAATGTATATTTCATTAATGTTCAATGGGTGTGCAGATTATTCCCTGCATTGTGAAATTCCCAGACATGTCATCACCCGAATTTTGAGATATGCTCTGACTTTATGATTGGTCTAAAGTAGGCAAACGATAAGCCTTGACAGCAGTGAACACGGAATCCTTTGGCGCGATGTCGGAGTGTTAAGAATCATCAACAGCACGGTGTCTTGTACTCGGGAAAACGCATGCTGCGATGTTTTCTTTCACGCTTAAAACGTGAAATATACCGTGAAGAAATACATCGCATCACACGTTATTCCGAGCACGAAAGAACATGTTGCTGCGCGTTCCTAACCATCCGAAGCACTGGATGTCGATAGTTGTCAAAGCTTACCTCGTGCCTACTATGGTCCCTCCTTGAAATCAGGGTATATCTAAAAATCTGGGAATATGGGAATTATACCCCGTACATAATACCCTATACTGCACACCTATTGAAAATCGACGTAACATGCATTGTTTGATTGTGCACGCGTGACTTCCTTTACGCTGATGAGGGCGATCACCATCCACAGCTTCTGGAATTCGATATAGGGTCTATTAAAATTTAGCTTTTTTGCGATTTTGGATAGCCCTAGGTCTGAAAATATGCACTTTTCGCAATAGGTTCATATGAACTTTTGTCTTATTTTGATGTGAGGAATTACCTCTAATAGTTTGTCAGTATAGTTCATTAACACCCTATATATACACACAGTGGAGTCCTGTTAATCCGAACCAATTCGGTCCGAATCCTGTTCAGATTACGTGATTGTTCTGATTAGATGGAATAACAGTAAAATCGAGGTTTAAAGCGGGCGAACTGCTCTATTGAATAATATTTCAATGACTACAGAATATGTACTGTACTAGGAAAAATGTTGGAATAACTTGATGCCTTAATTTCTCCATATACAGTACGTACAGTAGTTACAAATCCTTTTGTTTGGAGTACTATTATCTTTGTATAGTTCACTCTGCAGCGGTCGCAGTTTGTCAGCTGTTGGCTCAGTGCAAATATTGTTTCCTTTGTTTTGAGCGTTTGCCTATTACTCTTAAAGATAAGCTAGACGTTCTAAAGCGTACGTACACTATATTTTATTTCAAACTTTGTTTAATTATCGTAATGTGACTTAAGGCCTAAATACAGGTATGAAAGAAAAAAGGAAAGTTTACTTTGTTTCCCCCCATTTTAATCCTTTTTACATAAAATTCTTCCCGGACCTGTTTGCATTAAATGTATTCGGATTACCGGGACTCCTCTGTACACACACACACACACACACACACATATATATATATATATATATATATATATATATATATATATATATATATATATATAGTTGCTTGAATTTAATGCCCGTTTCAGCAGCTGAGCTATATAAGACGGACCTACTGGTTAACGTGGAATTCGAACCACATGAGCTCCCGCCTGGAACCGAACCGATGTTTCCCACGCCAAAGGCGCATACGCTAACCGCTTAGCCACGAAGATACTAAGATACTCGTGTATATATATATATATATATATATATATATATATATATATATATATATTTGTTAACCATATTTCACAAAGGCCAAAAGTAGTCTTTCGAGACCATAAATCGAATTGTCTAGTAGTTAAATAGACACTTTTACTGTAGATTTTGAAAATATTCTAGAGAATATGAATAACATAATTATACGTAATTATAAACATTAATGTTTCATTTTGTTTTCATTCTTATTGGTGGCTGGACAAGGGCTGCTACTGAAATTGTGCACATACGTACAGTCGAAGGAATATATAGTTTCCCTTTGGTTTAAATATATCTAGTCAGAATAGTAAATCTACAACTTTGGATGTCCAGTTGATTTCTCCTCTCCCTGTCTTACCCAACATATGAACTATGCACAAGCTTCGAACGCAAACAAACAGAAGACCAACCAGTGGAGTGTGTTTTAAGGCATAAGTAATTTTTTTTGTTCTTGTTTTTATGGGTGTTTAACCCTAAAATGCATTTTGATGTCAATTGGCATCATAGTGTATCAATAACAGTAATAATACCAATGATATTCTTAAATTCTGTATATTAGCGAATAGCGCACGCCGATATGATGTGGTACCAATGGAGTTATTGTTTCTACTACTGAGTGTTCGTCTAGTAGCATAGGTCGAACAAAGAGTGTTAAAGAGGGTAGAGAAACCACAAAGCGAGCATGTTTGTTACTTGTCATTTTTTTCATAAAACCTTTTTTGTTCTCTTAACATTAAAAAATACATTGTTTTGCAATCTTATATACCACATGGTTTCTGCTTATATTGACACTAAACTATGCTTTCACTAGTGTAATACAACTATGACATCTATCCTGTAATTTGATATCCCAGAAGTAAAAACATAAAAAAAATCATATTATTAGATATTATTTACATTTATCTACGCAATGCATAAAGAAAGAAAGAAGAAAAATAATTTCAACACGACCAAAATTAATTCGTGCAATAAAGGGTTAAATACATTTTCTTCCTGATAACATTACATAAACTGCTACTGTTATTTCTTAAAAACATTATTTGTTAGGAAACTCCTATAACAACATTTTTCTTTTCTGTATCAATGATATATACGTATTCACTTCTAGTCGCAATTACTTCTAATTTATTATCACTTCTAGTCGTAATTACTTCTGGTCTATTATCACTTCTAGTCGCAATTACTTCTAATATATTATCACTTCTAGTCGCAATTACTTCTAATTTATTATCACTTCTAGTCGCAATTACTTCTGGTCTATTATCACTTCTAGTCGCAATTACTTCTAATATATAATCACTTCTAGTCGCAATTACTTCTAATATATTATCACTTCTAGTCGCAATTACTTCTAATATATTATCACTTCTAGTCGCAATTACTTCTAATTTATTATCACTTCTAGTCGCAATTACTTCTGGTCTATTATCACTTCTAATCGCAATTACTTCTAATATATTATCACTTCTAGTCGCAATTACTTCTGATCTATTATCACTTCTAATCGCAATTACTTCTAATATATTATCACTTCTAGTCGCAATTATCGGTACTTCTAATTTATTATCACTTCTAGTCGTAAATACTTCTGGTCTATCATCACTTCTAGTCGCAATTACTTCTAATTTATTATCATTTCTAGTCGCAATTACTTCTGATCTATTATCACTTCTAATCGCAATTACTTCTAATTTATTATCACTTTTAGTCCATTATTAATTTTAGTTGTGTGAGGCTAGTCGTTTGTAGAAATTTAAAATATCATCGTTAAATTACTTGTAAAAGCATGAGAATTAATTAGTCATACTTTTGGTTCAAGTGTGTGTGTTTAACACTTTCTGTTATAACATTGGTTCTCGTATCGTAACTTCTTCAATTGAAGCAGGGACTTCCATAACCACACCAATCCAGCCGAAGACATACTGAGAAACTCAGTAAAAACTGGATATTTGTTGGAAATGTGAACTTGTAAATCAGACTTTTTTCATACTTACACTTTACTGAATAACAAATGTCAATAAGTATGAAAAGAAAGCCTGATTTACAAATTCACATTTTCAACAAATATTCAGTTTTTATTGAGTTTCTCAATATCTCTGCAGCTGGACTTGTGTGGTTATGAAAATCAGGGCTTCAATTGTATTACTTGAAACATACAAATAGTCCTGTTCACCCTTTAATTCTCATTTCTGAGATAGTGAAACCATTAGAAAAAGTGTGAATAACTTGATCTAAAATATCATTTTGCGAAAACAAATTTTTATCGAGGGATAACTAAAAGTATGAGTAAAATATAATGATAACACTGAAGAACATATTTTTCTCTTCTTTCCAGAATCCAATTTCCGGTTCTGTTTTCCTGTAAAGTCAATATTCTATTTTTATGCTAGTTATGTTTTTTTCTTGGTAAGCCGGTAAAACCAATTGCGGCAGACGCTTTTGTGATTTTGTAAAGGGCGACGTATTCGAACAATACTGAATACATATCCAGTGCTGCAGATGAGGTGAACCACGCTATTATTTTGATTTTGTTTGTTGTATTCCATTCGTGTCAAAGGGTTCGTTAGTCCATTGTACTTGCTATTTCACTGGTGTACCCCAAGGTTCGAACTTTGTTCATTAATCCTATTGATTTTACAAAAACCTTTTTATATACCAGTAATAGTGTTTGTGATCACCTCTCCCTTGATGACATAAATAAACGTTTTAGTTGCGCAAAAAGTGACCCAACTTTCAGTATTTTCTGACCTTAGCTTGTAGTACATTAGAGAGAATTGATGGCAAAACAGATATGGTATAGTGGTAATAGTATCTACAGGGTGTTTAAAAATTTATGCAACCTTACAGGAAAACTTGTATATTTTTTACATTAAGTGGTGGAACTGATTGCCTTTTGGTTTTTCACGGAAATGTTCACAACGAACCATGTTGTGAACCATCTTCAATGCTATCTCTGATACGTGGGTTGTCACTGACCCATACCCGATAATTTTGCGCATTAGTGTATTCATCTAGGTGGAACCTCCCGTGATCAGTTCAGTACCATAGGTTTCGTTCCCTCCTGGTGTTACAGATTCCATGAACCACGAACAATAGTCTTTTCGTTTATCCATGTTTTCAGGTAGCAGTTGCCTGATTGCTCTAACTTTATGCGAGATGCAATTTCAAGCATTTGCTCAAGGCCCGACTAGCTGGGGTGGAGAGCCCGAACTAGCTCATAAGTTGTCGAATTTATATTTCTGGACTCACAACTTGTACAGCTTGTCCAATTATTCTTCTGTTTACAACCTCTGTTTACCACGTTTCGGTGCGTCCAGTACATATCTCCTGGAACTTGTACAGTCAGTTGATGGAGAATTTATTTGGAATATCTGTTCGGTATTTCTCTGGGTAAGGTCTCTGACTCGCTGCTGGCGCAGATATACTCTGTCATAATGTATATACGCTGTTGCAAAGTATAGCTCATAGCTTTTCAGTTATTCAGCACCAGTGGCGTATTTACGATTTTGTTTCGGGAGGGGCTTTGCTAACTTTCGGGGGGGGGGAGGCTTTGCCTGAAAATGTTAAAATTCTGCAAGATATTTCATATACTTTACTATTGTAAGTAAGATTTCGGTGGGGGGCTTAATCCCGGAACCCCCCCTAAATACGCCACTGTTCAGCACCTACAACAAACAATAAATAATTCCTGAGATTCCGTAACTTTTTGAACACATATGGTTATGGTGCTATAACTTTACAATGATAATGTAGTAAAGTCATAGTAGTAATGGTATAATGGTATTCTTAGGCATGAACTCATGGAGGATACGTATTAGTAATCTAAATGTGATAACCATTCGTTACAAGAAGTACTCTTAAAGTATGTAGTGAATTTTCGCCAAAGCGATATTATTATTATTATTATTATAGTAACATTAAGGAAAGCCATATATGAGTAATAAAAAATATTTTTACCTAGATTTCCAACGTACTATCACGTCTTAAGAAATAATGTAATGCTTACGTTAGCAGCCCACGGTTTAGTGTAGGATGTGATTTAGATTACCAAGGAAATACGTAAATAAATTAACGGAAAAATAATATATTATTCAACGGTTTTTTCTCAGTGTGGTGAGGTGTTTTTCTTAAAAGTTGAATGAGAAGGCGTAAGTCACAAACCAAGAAAATATCTATCTCCTTGTACGTTCACTTGATTCCACGTAGATAGATAGACACGGAAATTTCAAAAGGCGGAACACTTTTTTTTTTTTTTTTTTTTTTTTTTTAAGTTTCTGTTCTCAGATTTAAACATTGATGAGTCCTACTCCCTGGTCATGTAACTACCGTGTGCGCCTTTGATGCACGGCTTGATTTTCGATGCAATAAGCTTAAAAAGCTATACTTATTATAGTTGTTTGGATTCCAGATGAAATTCTAGATTCAAAGCTAGTGTTACCCAGGAGATGAAAAGTAAAGTTTTCTGATCTGGTGTCATAAATTTTGGACAAGTCTCTTTTCAATTATCAAAGAATTCTAATCGTCTCTCTCTTTCTAAAAAAAAAAAAAAAAAAAAAAAAAAAAAAAAAAAAATGAAATGAAATCATTGAGTTTTACGTCCCACGATTATGCCAGTTAGGCTAAAAGAGACGATGATGATGTTTAATGAATGCAATGGTGGAATGAAGAAAGTGGGAGGAAACGGAGGAACCCCGAGAAAACCCACGCACACGGTGTTTGTCTACCTCAAAATTCACTTGGCGGGGGCTGGGATCGAACCCGAGACCCCAAGCACCAGAGATGAACGCACTACCACTGAGCCACCGCGGCCCCCTTCTCTCTAAAGTGTCTCCTTTCATCTTCTAAATGTATGTACAAAATTTGTGTCATGGTTTTTTTTCTTAATTTCAACAGAATCTTTTTGCATCACGAAAGGTCCACGAAAAGTACACCATAATAAGATTTAAACTATATTTATTTTTGAAGTACCGTATGTTGTGTAATCAAATTCAAACCTTTAAACTTTGATAAGTGCTATTGATTGTGTTCATACAATCTTTTTATCAATTTATAGTGTTTATAATATAAATCAAATAACATTAAAACAGCGTTTAAGATCTAAGACTTGGATCAAGTAGTGCCGCCAGTGGCGTATTTAGGGGAGGGGCTTCCGGGCTTAAGCTCTCCCCGAAATCTTACCGGTACTTAATATAGTAAAACATATGAAATATCTTGCAGAATTTTCACATTTTCAGGTAAAGTCTCCCCGAAAGTTAGCAAAGCCCTCCCCCGAAGCAAAATCGTAAATACGCCACTGACTGCTGCCCACGAGACTAGTGAAATTTCTCGTCTCGTCTCAGATTTTTAAAAAAAATGTATATCTCGTCTCGGGGCAACATTATCCACAACTTATGCCTCGGTGCTAAAAACTGACGCAAAACTGCAATCCAACCAAACACTGATAAATTGCATCAAAATATGCTTCTTGTATTTATGCTATATAAAATACGTTACCGAAAATTGGCTATTGTATTGTAAGTATTTGGGAGATCATACTTCTATCGACAAATATAATGTCGTACTTTATATACCAGAGGTGACCAAAGCGTCTCCCCGATCTACTGGTAGACTATAAAGTTGTGATATGTAGCCCCGGTGACCTGTCACCATCCATTATTGTTATTACTTTATGATACCACCTAGCCAAGCGGTTCTCAACCATTGTGTCGCGACACACTGCTGTGCCACGCAGCTCCAAAGAGTATGTCGCGAAATTATAGAATGTAAAAAATATAAAATGTTTAATAATTAAATAATATCAATTTTGATATATATATATATATATATATATATATATATATATATATATATATATTCTCTACCAGTCAACGTTCCAGCGGTAGTTTTCAATGCTCAGTACTACATACAGGCATTTAATTAATCTTACACTACTATAATGCATATTATTATTAATAAAATATCCAATAGGAGTGTCGCGAAGTCGTGAGAGATCAGTAACGTGTGTCACCAGTCAAAAAAATGTTGAGAACCACTGCCCTAATGATCAAGGGAACAGCTAAATAGGAAGGCAAGATTTCTAAATGAAAAGTACTCCTGATACCTAAAAAATTTGACCACCACTGTTATACTTTTTCTGCAGGATATTATATATCTGTATGATAGTGCTTTAAGTCCAAAAACTACAGGATTTACGAATGTAACGTACTTACATATGCCACATACGATTATTTTTTCTCTATGGAGGCAGCAAATTCGTGTTATTTCTCAGTAAAGGTTTCAATCTAAAATTCCAGGAACGGATACCCTTAAATTGAACTTTTAATTTTTACTATCATACGATCCTAGTAGTTGGTACGCATACCTGCAGCAAACAGGGTCTCTAATTCGATTCCTGATGGGAAATGGGAAACCTTGAAGAAAGGTTGAATATATGTCAATGATTCGGAGTTGAACGTAAACTGTACACTGAGAAAAACCCGTTCTCCGGACAGCGATATATTGTACACAAGGATGTTATAAATAGAGGATTTGCCCATATGTATCTTCATCCTATTAAATCGGTGAAGCCAAAAAACAACCGAGCATCGGCACGTCTGATTGGCTACTCTTGTTTCTACCATCGTCTGATTGGTTACTTTCGTTTCCGCCATGATTGTTGGCTCAAAACATTGCGATACTATTGGGCGGAGTGGGCAGAGTAGGGGTGACGAAACTGTGATGTATGGCTTCAAGATTTTGTTGTAAGGGCACATCCTTTATTTTATAAGATCCTTCATTGTACACATATACCTAATCCTCTTGCTTACTACAGAAAGCAGTACGGAGCATACTTTATCCGTATACTACATAGACATTGCCCTTAGATGTTACATCATGCCATTGCAGATATCTAACAATCTTTCTTATATTACATGCATATATGAATGTTACCCTCGTCAGCTATATGTTATCCTGTTTGTATGTGAGATCCTGACCGCCTATATTGTTTCATACGGAAAGTATGTACAGATGAAACATTTATACAGAAAGTATTATAAAACATGCGTTTTCAGTTATACGTTTGCTGTACTTTAAGTCCAAAAGCTACAGGATTTACAAATGTAACATACGATTTTACGTACGTCACATACATATTGTTTCAATGTAGCCGTAGAAAATCTTACATAGCCTCGGTACTCTTAACGAATGCTAATCTTCAACGATCATTAGCAGGTTATTTTTTTCGCCATGAAACTCGTAATTGCCAATAAAGTCATTCTTACAATCCTACTTACAGGCCCGTATCCATGGGGGTATAGGGAAGCCCGGCCCCCCTAAATGTTTGCTGTCCCCCTGAAATTTTAACGGTAGGCTTGCAAATGAACTATAATATGATGATAAACTATAATATGGTTGGATCGGCCCCCCTAACTTCAGCCGGGCACCCTTTACATATTTGGGGCTGGCTACGGGCCTGGCTACATATATACGCTCAGTTGTTAACTATACTCGTTATCGGTAGCCATGAGGTCATGACAATCTTTTGAATCTGTGCTAAGTGGATTGACATGTCTAACGCAATATAAATATGATCTACAGAGTACCACTTCCGAATTACAATATAGTTAACTGTAGTTCATGTGCTTTCTGCAACAAGATGTTTTCGATGACTGTCGATGCTTCTTCGTTTATCCTCAGGTGTCTAACCAGGGAAGTGTCCGAATGGGGTACGCGAGTTTGCGAACGACATTTATCAGATATGATAGAGGGTATGAAACTATGTACCTGTACAAATTTATAGCGGGTGAGGGCAACATGGAGAAGCATGAGAGCCGGAAGAAATATGGTTCTTTCCCTTACTCAACTATTCTACATATAACATACTTTTCCTTGGTCTGTATGCAGAGTTCCCGAAGCTCTAGCTTTTGCGTCATACTGGTGAGACCTTCATAGAGTTTGTATGCGTCCTTCTTGCATGTTACTTCTCAACTTACAATACAGTTACTACAGAATTGCTAACACCTATGTCTTCTTGTTAAAATGTCAGTGCTATTTGATAAGCCACATGATGTGTACATTCTCTTTTAAATTGTGAACCCACATTCAAGATGGCCACTTTCAATATGGCGGCCATGATGTTCATATTCCCCAACATATAGCAGATCTTATAATGCATCTATTACTAAACATTTGACCGTCATTTCCATGGCTATTCACTTGCAAAATGAGTGATTCCTTAGCTTTCTTGTCCAACTATCGGCTATATTTCTTACGGCTCTCATGCTTCCCCCATATTGACTTAAGCCGCTATGAATTTGTATATGTATACTCATGTCTAAAATTATTCTCGCATATCTACAACTGTCTTCTTGTAAAAATATAATTTGATAACAATTTTGCAGGGTACTCTTAATATTGATATACTTCTATAATCGGGAAATGTATATTTGTGGTAAATTTAATAGGAATTTCTAATTATAAACACGAAAATTAGAATGAGTAAAACAAAATGTTGCAAAATGGACTAGAAAGTTTTATTTTCATTTTATTGTTCTTATTTACTGCTCTTTTGACGTGAAATTTTCCATATATTTGTCTTTCCGATTATGCACATATTAACATTATGAGGAATACCGGGCGAATTCGATATCAAATTATATTCCTACAACAACATATTTATAGACATGCGACAATAATTTTGGACATGAGTGTATATAGTTTCATACCGTCTTTCATATTTGACACATGTCGTTCGGAAACTCGCGTACCACATTCTGTCCCTTTCGTGGTAAGGAAAATTAACTTGATACTACTTCGATTCTAAATTGTATTACTTATGTTCCAATGGCGTTACAGACTGTGAGAGTGCCTGTACGACAGGTAAGTCATGGCTGTCTCTGAACCCAGTGAATCAAGAATTTGAACCATAATACAACCAAGTAACTTTATTTTCTGTTTCAGGGTTGGCAGTACTCCGCGGCAATGTTTATGGGTGTTAACGCGGTGGCTGTTGGTTTCATTGGATTCGCTTACTTCAAGATGTTATCTGTCATCAGAGAATCGAGACTGTCTCTCAGATCTACTCAAGAAAGACAGGACAGAGTGGTCGCTCAAAGATTCGCCGTCATTGTTGGAACAGATTGCCTTTGTTGGGTTCCAGTGATTTTCATCAAACTATTAGCTCTCACTGGTAAGTAGAAAATAATAACGTAGTAATCGCTTGTCTTAATACTATTATTGCTGAGATACCTAGACGTCCTAGTTTAGCCGGAAAAGTTCTAAATTTACGTTTGCTATTTCAGGAAGTCCCTCAAAACCTTGATATTGCTCAGAATCGTGGAAACTGAGGAAAGCAAAAGAACTGAAACTGGAAACGTTCGAAATGTGATTCTTCCTCATAATGCTGAGTCCCGTAGACGGTGAAGAACAAGAAAACAAGACGTGCTGAAAGAATTGTAATAAAGAAAGTCATATCATGCAAGTAATAGAGAAAAGAGGAAACAATATGATTGGTCGCTTTGTACAACACTAATAAGTAACATTTCTCTCCTTTGAGTGCGGAATGGTGGAATGCAACACATACTCTGGAAATACATCCCTAGGAAATATAACGTCTAGGCATATCCTTCACATCTCTTTCGGCTAACATTACCTAATATGCTACATAGAAACAATAATACCAATAAAGTACGAAAAAACCGGTATTCAAACAGACAACAAGAGTGACTTTGGTTTAAATTAAAGGATTGTTATTTAAGGCACGTTGGAAGCACATGCAGAGGACAATCTAGGTGCAGATCGAGAAACAGAGCATAAGAAGCATACAAAATTCGTTAACAGTGTACGCACTTCACGAAAGCTAACACATTAGACTTGGTGTTACTGTCGATTTAATCAAAACAGCAATCGTAAGTGTAAATCCATATTCGCGGTGCTTCGTCCAAGTAATCAGCTTGGTAAAAAGCATACTGAATGAATTTCCTGAACCTCGGAGCACTGAACGGATAGATCGTGAACGACTGCGATAACAGGAATCGGTCGCTGGGCCGGATGTTCACATCATTCATCAACACCAGCGTGTCAGTTTCGTAGTGGATGAATGACTTGTAGTTTTGGAAAACTGATCATCCAATGGTTGAATCTTTCCTGTATATCCTCCAAGAATCAGTCTCTTTTTTTCTCTTTTTCAAATCAAAATCTGCAGGTTTAAGATTATTGTTATTTCTTCATTTTTCGTGGTTTTCTCTTTATCCATATGTTGCCGAAGGTAACTGTTGTACATATACCAGTCAAGTTCTTGGGATCACGTGGGATATGCAGACTTCTGTGATGCGTTACACTATATTTAGGTAAACCGAAAGAGACGTTAAGGAAATACTTCGGCGTTCGTTGTATTTCCTATGGATTCCTATGTTAACTTTATAGCCCTCATTCTCGAACCCATTGATGACTGACGCTGAGAATCCCTACGCATATTAATTAGAATTGGATCTTTCAGGATATGTGTCGCATTCCGCCATTCCGGATTCAAAAGAGCGAAATGTTACTTGTAACACTAGATCATCATATCATAGGGGGAAAAACAAAAGCAAGGCTGGGAAGAAAAAAACAAAGAAAGAATATCTTGGTATGATTAGAAAGAAGAGAATGTATAAATAGCGATACCAACCCCCCGTGGGAAAAATTTCATTTTGTAGGAATTATTGACTCAAAAAGGGATAAAGGGAATTTTAGACACATTTATCAGCATATATAAGGGATTTTTCATATCTACTTTATCGACAGTAATAACATTCTCTATGGGCGTGAAGTATACTAACGAGTCCTCAATAAGCAAGAAAATCGTGTCAAATTTTGTTACCGGAAAATGAATACAAGTGCAGAAGTATTTTAAAACAAAATCCATAAAACTTAAATAATGCTCTTATATATATATATATATATATATATATATATATATATATATATATATATATATTGACAAAATAATTTATGGAAAAAAAGTTAAAGCGAATTCAGAAATAACTAACTTGGAAGACGTTCAACACCAAATGAAAATTTATGTAAAATACTTCAGTTTAACGTCCCTCAACTATGCCCTTTAGCCTAAGGAAGACAATGATTAAGACAAGTGAATGACGATGGAAGAATTGGTGGAATGAGAATGCAGAAGGAAAGGGCAGTACTCCGAGAAAATCCAGGGCCGCGGTGGCTCAGTGGCGCCCTCCCCGCTGGTCTAGTGGCTAGCACGTGCGCCTTTCATGTACGGGGTCCCGGGTTCGATTCCCGGTGGAAGAGCATTTGTGATTTTAACTGTCCTCGATGTTTCTGTGTTCGTGTCTCTGTCGTTCCAGGTAATTGGAAAAATCAGTTAAACGAGTAAAGCAAGTAAAATTAAGTAGTAAGTAGTTCAAGTAAGTTACTGAGACGCGTTCGGTGAATCAGTTAACTTTCAAAAAATGGTAGAGCGTTCACCTCTGGTGCTACGGGTCCCAGGTTCGATACCAGCCCCCGCCAAGTGAACTTTGTTGTGGACAAACACCGTGTGCGTGGGTTTCCTCGGGTTATCCCGTTTCCTCGCACTTTCTTCATTCCATCATTTCATTCATTACTGATCATCACCGTCTCCTTTAGCCTAACCGGCATAATCGGGGACGTAAAACTCAAAGATTTCATTTCATTTTTCCGAGAAAATCCACGGACACGATCTAGTCCACCACAAACTTACTTGGCCGGGAATTGAATCAGAGACCTCAGGCACTAGAGGTACGCGCTCTACCACTGAGCCATCCGGCTACGCTCTCCACACAAAATAACTGGAGGTTAAAGTTGTTCTAGTATCGTGACGTTCATTAGATGATGGTACAAAGGCATGGTGTAAGTACGAAGCCCTCGCTACAAACTATACTTGTTTTCTTAATCATGTTCGATACCCTTTTTAGATTAAGGAAAGTACTTGATAAACGTGTACGATCGAAGATTATGTTTAGTTCAACCATTTATTGGAAAGATAGAAATACAATAGTTTCATTTTTCATACATTAACGTTCTTTTTTTTCAATATTATAATTAATATAACGTGTGAAATCCAAGAGGAAAATAGAATTATCTCTATAAACGGGATTTTATAACGTTTCTCAATGGTGCGTATCAATCTTCAATACCTTGAACCTTGAACCTTGAGCCAAACTACTCTGTTAAGGATGGAAAACAGTTTTGAATTCTATCCATATTGTCCAGCAACCCATGGTTGACGGGGGACGAAAATGATTTCAGGAAGAAATATGAATACATTGTAAATTTTCACAGGGTGTCCGAGCTCTTGTCCGATGTTTTCTTGTTTTCTTTTTTCTTTGTTGTTAAATTTTAAAAAAAAATATATGGAAACCCTAAACATTGTAGTACGCTGAGGATGTAGATGACACCAAATTAGATCTAAATATAGCTATGAATTAAAAATTATATTTTAAGTGTACTGCTATTATTTTTATGTTCTTAGTAATTCAAGATCTGATTTGATTTGTTTTTTGTAAGGAAATATTAATCATTATATGATCTAATATTAGGCCCTTTCTTTAACAAATTTGCTATACATTTCGATTTAGCATATACAAATGCAAGGTCTAAGTAAAAAGTACCAAGCAGGTTAACAAAGTAACATTAATTATATATGTCCAGGATGATCACAAAGTCCCGTTTCTCCTATTGCGTGTCCACATATCATAGATACTCTCATTGTATTAATGTGAGATCAAGGCAGAGGACAACTCTGAGGTAGTGTGAATATTCTGTACTATTTATTCCAGAGAGTCTATGTGCACAGGGAAGTTCTACAAATGCTGCACCCTTCACAGACGTGTCCAGTTGTGTTGGTGGTCGTCATCAGTGGGACGTATCTTTTGTACAACCAGTTACAAAGAGCTTTTCCTCTTACCATAAAATTGTTGGTTTTTGAGGGGAAGGTTTCTGAAAACTTACAATGAAATTATGCTGAATACCCCTCATTGCTTTTTATGTATGGGGTATTTGGTGAGACCCACATACTTATTACAGTCCGTTCCCCTATGGAGTAAGTGGAGTTATCAGTCATGATTTAGATGTATTTCAGCACCTGCAACAATAAGAAACAATAATTCATTAACATCTATGTAATACATAGGGGTAACAGGACTTTATGATCACTCTGTACACACACACACACACACACATACACACACACACACACACTCATATATATATATATATATATATATATATATATATATATATATATATATATATACAGGGCCAGATCCAGGATTCTCTGAGGGGGGTGCACCAATAACTACCAGTACATTTGAATTAAATTTGAGTTTTCTAAATGCCTTTAGGCATCTTTGATGTGAATGAGGAATTCCTTTGGAAACGCTAAGTGTCTGCTCTCGATGAATTCTTTTCCTTCAACCTTCAGAAAATTGACGTAAAATATTGATTTTGCAAAACTCATTGTTACTTTCTCGCTTTAGGTAGTGTGTATTTACAACGAGGGGGGCACGTGCACCCCTCCTAAATCCGGCCCTGGATATTGGCACCCCCAGAATAAGATTGTCGTAACTCAAAATATATTTTTAATTGTTATCAATTTTTAACGTGTAATAATTGCAATGTGTATGTATTTAAGAAAGACTTTGTATGTATTTAAGAACTACGCTTCTTAATGACGCATACTGTTCACAAGTTCACGAATGTATGCAACGGTCATCTTGGACTATTCTTGACGAAGCACGTCCTTCAGATGCACCTTTGAGTTTATGGATGTTTCCGAACTTCTTTCTCTATTTTATCCCACAAATGTTCAATGGGGTTCAAATCTGGAGACTGCGGAGGTGGATGGAGTACCTTTGGACAATAGTATAGTAACCACAGTTATGCAATATGAGCGGTGTGTTTTGGTTCGTTGTCTTGGTAGAATTTGAATATATATCTAATGTGCCCATTTTTCTGCGCTCTTCTTTAAATTATCTTTGAAAATTTGCAGGTGGAGGTGTTTGTCCATTGGTTGTTCGATGAACACCAGCTCACTTACCCTAGAGGTTGACATGCAGCCTCATACCATTATGCTTCCTCCTCCATATTTTACTGGTGGCTGCAGATTTTGTTCTTCCAGCTTTGTATTGAGTCTTCTCTACACCATTCATTATTGTCCCATCAGAAAAGAATATATTGAACTTGCTTTCATCAGAAAAAATCATGTGGTTCCAGAAGTTGGCACCCATATGATATTCTTTCACAATAGCTAGTCTTTTCCTCCGGTTTGTTTTGTTGATATCAGGCTTTTTGCATGCTGTGCGGCCATGAAAATCAGCTCTCCTTAGCACTCTTCAAATTGTACCGGGACTCACGTGAATCTCCATTTCTTCTCCAACCTCAACAGCGATTTTTGGAGCACTTATTCGTGGATCCTTTTTCCCTTTCCGGAGTATTGCAGCTTCCTGTCTCTCCGAAAATGTCCTTGGACGCTCTGTGTTAAGGAGGAAACTCAACTTCTATCTTCAACCTTGTATCGATTGATAACATCACATACTGTCCTTTTTTCCACTTGCAGCATTTCTCCATTTTTTGCAGCTTTTCGTTCTCTATGATGAAAACTACTAATTGTCGTTGTTCAAATGTTCTGTTCTTTCCTTTTGGAATCATTTTTGGTGTTGACAACGAATTACTTTCACGGTAACGACTGCAGTACCTAAGACAACCCTCAAGACCAGCGCCACCTTTCGTAGTACTCGCATCACTCTTATAAATATCAAACTGTCCGAATAATTTTGCTGGGGAAAATTTGGAAATGGTCTTCATTGCGATTAGTTATATCCGTACTGTTGACAGCAACTACAGGCTTCATTGTATTTTTCAGGTATGCATCTCCTTTCACTTATGTATTGTGTTCTGTTGTGTATTTCGGAGTCACAGCCTGTTACATATACTTCATTGAAACTGTCCGAATAATTCTACTAGTCACTGTATAAATATCGTGGGGATTTGCTGTGACATTATATCAATTAGATGAAATGTCGATTCATCACTGAAGATGATGAAATTTTAAAAAATCTTCATCGTCCTGCAGGAACATTTCATTTGGAAAGTTGGCACGTAAACCGTAGTCTGTAGGCTTTAGAGCTTGTAGCAACTGCAAACGATAAGGACATAGTTGTAAGCGTCTCCTTAAAATTGTACACACCGACGGTTGCACTGTAACTACAGATTCAGTGTTTGCAAAATGTAAACCAGAAAAAGCTTTGTGCTCGCTAGTCGCCATCCAGGGACGGCGCCAGAAACGTTTGATGAGGTGGGCGGAAAGAGGCGGACCTAGTTGCTGGGTGGGCGGACAACGAAAATAAGAAATGGGCAATGTAGACATATTTTTGGACAATAATTAAATTTCAATCTTTAAACTCTTTAGTTAGCTAAGGCTCAGACCGAAATGGGGGAGGGACAAGGATGTGGAAAACAGCTGTCTTGGCCTTATAGAAGGTACAATTCCGGCATTCGCCTGGTGGGACTGAAGAAATGCAGGACTTAGGATGGGCTGTGGGAGTTCGTGGCTATATGCTCGACCTACCGAATTTCGCGTAGAAGACACACTACCCCTACTTTCACTTTTTTTGTTTTTTATAGCAATAATAACGGTGTGTACTGTGTAGTCGATGAAGTTCAAGACAGCTTTACCTCCTCTCCCTCCAAGAATGCACATGAATGCATAGAAATAAAAGAAGGTTCAAACAACACAGACTAACAGATAATACTCTACCTTTCGTTAATATCATAAAATACACAATAAGTAAGTAAAATAAAACAAGAATAAAATAGGCTATTGTAAACATTTTTATCTTCGAAGCATTTATTACAAAAAAGCAAGAGACAAAAAAATAAATCATTTATATTTTCTCTCGTATATCCTTAATTTGTGCACATTAGATTTTTTGACGAGATCTTTATATGTAACAGCAAAGATCTATGTTACTAAAAGAATAGGGAAATTCGACAGCATAATTGTTTGATCATATCTTACACAGAAATCTTTGAAATTGAAACTCAACTTGGAAAAAAAAAATAAAACAATTATAAATTGGATAAAGAAGTAAATAGCAATTAACAAAACTTCATCATGATCCACAGAAACAACAATGTATTTTAAACTATGAAGGGCTGATCACATGGCACAAACAAGCTTACAATAAACTTTTATACCTGCACTTTAATGGAGTACATTGCGTTGATTGTTATGTCCAACATCGAATAATTTTACCACATTCTCTACAGCAATATTCATTACAAGTTTTCTTTCTACTGAAAGGACATAAAGATCACTTAGGCGACAGTTTGCCATTCGGTTTCTTAGATATGTTTTAACCCGTTTAAGACACGAGAAAGAACGTTCACATGGTGAACTAGATACAGAAATGGTGACAGCAATTACCGCTAATTTGTGAATTTCATGAAAAGCAATTTTGAAACGATCCATCACTTCAGTAAACTGAGAAACGGAGGTAATTTTGCATTGCTTTTCCTCCTCATAACGTTTCAAAACTTTCGGGAGAAGTTTCATTTCTACCTCTACACTATCGACATCACATCAATAATGATGTGCAAGTGGTTCAATTTTCTCAAATGAGAGGAAATGTTCACTTTTAGGGTGAAGGCTGCTTATTCCAGTGTAAATTGGCGTTTAGCTGTAGGGGAGAGAAGGGTAGCCCCGGTTAGTTCGATATAGCGTGAAAAATTTGTAGTAAATAAAAGCAGATGATGGCGCCTTACTGGCAGCTGTCAGATAAAGTAATTTTGAGAGCGACGCCATTGTAGGAGCGATAAGCATTAAATGAAGGCGTGTTGTATTTCTCGCTGCGTTGATGTAATATTAGGAAAATATTCTACACTGTAAGTACTATTCCATTTGATATTTTTATTAAGTGACTTTTTAGATAGACACTATGCTTATATAGCTCTAAAGCAAACAATAAATTAATGCGTTCATTTGTTTGTATGTTGGTGTTGACCGTGTTCAACTCAAAACATGCATTTTGGGTAGCCCCGGTTAAACGGATGGGGTAATGGCAGTCAGTGACCGAGGTTCCCCGACATTAAAATAAACGATAATAAATAAGTCTTGACAGCCAACCCCTAAACAAAGCTCATCAAGTGTAATCTAACTTAGAGGCCAGAGATGATGAAGTTGAACAAGGAACTTCTATTGGATCCAGACGTATATATTCATTTGATGATTTTTTGCCAATACCAATAGATTTATATTTCGTGTTGACGAAAAATATATGTAACTTCAATGAATAAGTAGTTTTTAAAATCTTCTTTACATAAAACTGCGGTTTATTATCTGTCCCTGTAGAAACACAACTATTCTAAAATTAATAAATAAATTTGAAATCTTAATGGTGTTGAAGTTTTTTTTTTCATATGTAAAGTATGGGGTAATCCCTGACTGCCATTACCCAACCGTGTGGGAAATAACGGTCAATTGAGATGGATCAATGGCGTTTTTAGCCTGGCAATGAAATAAGATATGTATTTTGAAATTGGTCACAATAAACTAAGCAGAATTACCTATAGGATCGACTCTTCGCGGAAACTTTTCGTGCTTTAGGAGCTAAAATATAACGATTTTTGCTTAGGTGACCGCCATTCCCCCATTCTCCCCTATCTGGAATTATGTTTGTAAAGAAAATCATTTTTCATTGCAGAGTTAAACACGGTCCTAGAACCTATTACATTACAATCAATAGTAATACTTATTGCTTTTGAAATACAGGATATCACCTTCATTATTCTACTTCTGTTGGGGTGGGCGGTTGTGCCGTCCCTGTCGCCATCTTTGCTACTAGCGCCTTTTTAACGGTAGACAGAGTAAACATTGCATGCTCATACGTGCCTAAAAAACTGTTTGTGTTGTTCTTTTATTTGATATATTATTTATGATTGTAAGTTAACTATAGTAAATACTTCAAACCAGTGGCTTAGGGAAGGGGGGAAGAGGGGCCGCCCCCCCAAAGAGGTCCGACAAAGTAATTTGGTACTTTGATGTTTGTATTTTTTATATATTTTTATGTTTATATATTTTTTTGTTTGTAATTTTTCTATAACACCACTTGTCCCCCCCCCCCCAAACACACATCCTGTCTACGCTACTGCTTCAAACCCTTAAAGCCATGATATTCAGTTTGAAACAGCCTGTAATTAAAGCCATGTTTCAACTTTCTTTTTGATACTTTCCCTACAAGGAAAAATGACAGGTAGACAAAATGGGAGTAGGAGTTCCAATTGTGAAAGGAAGATGGAACATCTTGAAATTCTTTAAGGTTAGAGTAATGAGAATTTGAATTTTGGCTTTTAATTTAAAAAAAAAAAAAAAAAAAAATAGACACATGTTTCAGCGTTTTTCGATGCTTTATTTAGGAGGGAAGGAAAACGTGGCGGGGGTAGCGATTGTTAAAATAACACGGTCATATCTCGAAACTCCCAAAAGTAAAGTTATATTAAAGATGTGAGAAGTGGGAGGCCATATCGAGCAAATACGGCAAACTAGTTTTGTCATAGAATTCCAATATTTTGAATGTAGGCATTTTCTTTTTTCTTTTTTAATTTTTTAACATGAATGAAATAATGATGCATGAACTGTTTTGAATCGTAATTTAGGTTCTGTATTTATTGTGCACCGGGCGCGCATCCGGAAATTTTTATTGGGAGAGGTCCAAAGTTATTTTCATTTAATTATTGCTGAAAATACGATACTACAAGACACCGCGGCTACGTATCATTGAATCAGTGTTATTCTACACCCGAACAGACGATAAGTGATTGGTAAGTAATGCCATCTAGATTCTCAAAAAATAAATATAGAAGGTTCTTTATTAAGAAAAGAAATAGTACAAATAAAGAACAACTTCCAATATGTATGCTACATCAATCATTTAATTACTAAACAAATATAATTTTATTAGGAAATTGTACAACGGATGTCTAGTTATGAAGTTATTTTTGGGGAGTGCACTTCGAGAAAGCAAGCGCTTCGTAGGTCAGTAGTCAAAGGAATGTGTAGGGCTAACATTACTCTAACACACTAAGATTAAATTAAGGAAACGCGAGTCAAAAGTGTTAGCTAGCTATATACGAGGTGTGAATGGAAAGTTTTGAGACAAGTGGTGCCACTGCTGAAGAGGAGTAGTGGCCCGTTACCGTGGAAGCGGTGGCTTAGTGTGACCTTGATACATGATGCAAAAATCACTCTGATATCTTTGCTCAGTACAGCGTAGCAACTGTTGAATGCGTGTGTGTGTGTGTGTGTGTGTGTTGTGGAGGATGATGAAAACCTGGAACAACGTGTTCGTGTCAAATTTTGTTTCAAAAAAGGCAAAATTTGCTTCGGACACTTATGAACTCTTAAAATAACAGCTTTCGGAGATAAATGTTTGAGCCGGTCAAATGTGTTTATCTTGTTTAACAAATTCAAGCATGGTCGCGATTCAGTTGCAGATGAACCCCGTTTCCGCCGGCCTTCCACGTCAAAAACCAAGGAAAATATTGTGAAAGTTCGCGATTTAGTGCACTTGGACCGTAGATTTACAAATTAGGAAGATGGCTGATGATCTGAATTTAAATTTCTACGTGGCTCAGTCAATCTTAATTGATGAATTAAACATGCATCAAGTGTCCACCGAATTCATTTCGAAATTGTGCGATATCGATCCAGGAATTTCTGGCCAAATTCAACATTCCTGTGCTTCCACAACCTCCGTATTCTCTTGACTTGACCCCTGCTAACATCTACCTGTTTGCTAAATTAAAATTGTCACTGAAAAGGGAAAACATTTGACTCAATTGAAGACATCCAGGCAAAGAAGGATAGAGTTTTTCACATCCTTAGGGAAGATAATTATCAGGAATGATTAAAGAAGTGTAATCACTGTTGGAATCGGTGTATTCGTGGAGCAGAGGGTAAGTTTGAAGGTTATTGATCTCAAATAGCCTGCAAGTGCTGCCACTTTTAAATTACAAGCCCAGTCTTAAAAATTTTTCAATCACAAGAAGACCAACAAAGTTTTACGACCGATTATCGATACTAAAACGCCATGCTATTAGACTTGCGTACCGCATAAAATTACCATACCCGAATTTCATGACATACGAACACATCAACTTTCCTCACTTTATTCAACATCTTGCAGACCTCCGTTTGAAACATATACTCTCTCGCCTACCGGTCTCCCACCCATTACTCCTAGATACTTTACAAGCTGATGCTGAAACTGATGCACCGCATAAATATCTGCATACACCGTTAAACGTTCTCCTCACGCTATACCTAAAATCTATACATCCTACAGCTGAAGACCACGACATATTTCATATATATCTTATACCAGATCATCTTCATCATTTGTTTCCATTTTAGCACTATGTCTCAATTCACTACTAACTTTGGGCTTTCCCCGTGTTTCCATCAGTCTTGAGTCGCCCCGAGACAGAAGAACTAACATGCATTCGTGTATCTAACACTGTGTTTGTGATTGTGGCGTGTACGCACTGCATTTCATTTTATACTATCATCTTTATTTCATAACAATTCAACGCACTGCTTCCATGCTAAAGTTCCATTCTGTTTGTATCTGCGCCAATTATATAATTATATATGTATTTTGTTTACTTATCTGCACATTTAAATTTATTCACTCAATTATTGTTTTGTTTATTGTTACTTTCAGCACTATTCGTTTATAAAACTGCACTTAGACCATCTTATATGCTATAAACCCACCAGTGTCGTCAATTCTGTGCCAAAGAGAGGGCGTAACCCTCTAATGGCTAGGGTTAGGAGACACTCTACCAGCATACCATTTTGAAATGAAAATAGATGAAAATAGATGAATAAAGTTTAAAGTACCAATCCATAACCCTGTAACCTTAAAAAAAAAAATGAACAGAAGAATAGTGGATAAGAAAAGAACCCATATATTCCAGAATTATTTTTCGTCGCAGATTTCGATGATATTTATAAATATTAATTAGTTAGTGTCGGTAATTGCTAAAATGGTAAAAATAGTTTAATATTTCTAATGAATGCATCTGTATGGAGGTGGGTCGAAATGGACACCCTGGGAGTATCATGGCTAATATTCTGGGTCGTTTTCGACCCCGTGGGAAGATATGTATAGGTGGGTCGAAAACGATCCCATGGGAATACATGGGTTAAAACTATATTATTTTCCCTTCAACGGCTATTCGGCTTTAAATTCTATGTACATGGTCATGTATAGGAAGGGTCAATGAGTCTTTTTAACTATGGTACAGCTCCGAAAGATTTACGATGCTCACAGAAGAGACAAAAGAGTAATTTCTCAACTTTAAAGTGAAGACCACTGGTGCTTTTACCTTCTTAAACTAATCGCTGCTTCTTTTAAATCCCTTGTATTGCATCAGTAGTCGTCACCTCAAAATCGAAATGTTCCAGTGGTCTTCAGGGTTTTGTACCAGTGTTCGTCACTCACAGAACTTGATATAATTTATTCAAATACTAATTGTTCATCACTTGTAGAGTACAAAGTACTAAACTTAGTAACTGTATATCACTTTTAGCATTCAAGAAAGAAAAATGTTTTTATATACATTTTTATAGCAATTTCAGAAGGAAAAAATGTTAAGTGATCCAAGAATATGTTCTACTTAGTTTTCATCGAGATCCCCATACTTACCTAAATGTAATTTTTGGTTTTACATCCACGCTTTTTACTTTCTTTTCACTTTCATTTTATAACTAAAAAAAGCAATGGAAATAAAATTATATGATACTACATATAATTTTATTTTCATTGCTATTTTAGTATTTTAAACATTAACTGTTCTATGGTATTGGTATTAACTATCCTTGTCTCTTTAACTATATGTCATTGTAATAAAAGATTCCTATTTTCGCTTAATTTTAATCATTCCTCTCTATTATATGATACTACATATAATAGAGAGGAAGGATTAAAATTAAGCAAAAGTAGGAATCTTTCATTACGATAACACATAATTAAAGAGACAAGGATAGTTCATACCAATACCATAGAACAGTTAATATTTAAAATTCGAACAAAACCGTAAATTCTAACAATATACGATTGTATTGAAATAAAAAAAATACAAAAAATGTAACTGCTGCTCTAGGCTTAAATTTTGAATTTTTCAAAATGCGAAGTTGGTTTTCTTGGATTCGATGGAGCGTTATTTTACCAATTATTCAGAAGATTTGAAGAAGTTGCTCCTAACTAAATAAGGTGTTTGTCTTGTAGACGATGTCCTCACAAGTGAAGCATTTGCAAATATGCTGTTAAAGGAAATATCTAAATTCGAATATTTTTTATCTCATCTTGACTCGATTTCAACACATGCAGCTTTTTTTCCTTCTAAGTGTTTTGTTGCCAATCTCACGTTTAAACTACTTTTTACGGTGCTTTCCATCTTGGATTGAGACTCCACTCCTTAATTATTACGCTTATCTTCAAAAGGATCTGGAGTCAATTTTGAACTGCTCTTTAAGTCAACTGCTCCGAAGCTTACACAAAAGCCTTTCCAGTGTTGTCGTACTATAGTAAAATTGTTAAAAAAAATTACTGTTTTTGTAAGTGTTCGGTTACTCTAAAGGCACACCTTATAAATGAGAAAGATATGTGAAATAATTTGTTGGTGATTAGCGCTTCTTTAAACTTACGTCATAATAATATACGGTACATTGTACGCTATCTACAAAGCTTCTCTGATCATGACTAAACTTGGCTAGTGAGTTAGACCTTGATTTGGAGGGTTGGGTGACACGGTGACTTAGTGGTAGAGAGCTTATCTTTGGTGCGTGGGGTCCGTGGTTCGGTCCCCTTTGAAGTAAGTTTGTAGTGGAAAACATTGTGGGCCTGAGTTTTCTCGGGGGTACTCCTGTTTCCTCCCACATTAGCATACCATCAATTCTTTCCTCATCGTTTATTTGCCTTAAACAACGTATTCCTTGGCCTAAAGAGCACAATCGTTGGGCGTTAAACTGAAAGATATAATTTCATTTCGTATAGACTTTGGCTTGCTGAGTACATTAAGTGTAAGTCAAAATTGTCCTGTCCCTAGTGATGGTTTCCTAGTGATGAAACATCAAATATATTGTCTGAACTTACTCAAGTTTTCGCTAAACATCGCAAATTACTATTTTGGAGAAGAATTAAGCGGAAATAAGTGTTGAACGAACCTTCAAAACGTTATGCAATATGAGAGTATAATAATGATTTTATGAACACGATAAAAAGCGAACTTTATCAGCAATCAAAAAAGAACTACTTAAATGAAAAGAACAAAGAAACTTGAAAACTGACTTATCAGTGGAAGTTTCCGGTAATCATTTCATTTCAACTTGGTAGAACGTGCAAGTCAGGAATCGATCTGGGGACGTAGTAAGCATTTGTTTTTGTCTTTCTTTCTCTCTCTCTCTCTCTCTCGCTCTCAGTGGCCTATTGACCAACCATTCAGTGACTTGTTTGTGTCTAGAATCCAGTGAAGCGTTTCGCGTGGAATTAGGCCTGGAACGCTGGAGTACCTTCTTCAATTAAATTAAGTGCTGGAACAAGAGGTTGTTGTGGAACGACGTCGCATTTCTATCCTATCACTTTCTGCTTTTGAAGTTTTCAGTGGAAATCAATTGAAAAGGATGGAATAATAAGTCATTAGGTACGGAGAAAATGGATAAAATTGAAACTCAACATTACTAAGCATTCACACAAAGAAAGATACTAGACATTTTTGATGTCTAGCAATTCAAAGCATCTTTGTCAGCGATTCGAAAACACTTTGAAGAGAACTAAGGGCAGCTCGTAATTATTGCAAGCTGTTGAATCTGTTTGAAATGATGTAACGTGAAGTGCGAAAATTTCGTTAGATTCAAACACTTTGGGTAGTCATTATGAATTTCTCTTTAAGAAGGACCCACCGTCAATTTTAATTATAATTATATTATATTACAATTATCATCAGTATTCCTTCCTAGTGTGTGTCTAGTTGTCTCATCAGAAAGGACTCCATAACTGGCTTTTAACTTCAATGTCCTGTTGCCGGATTTCTGGAAACAATTTGTTATCACATTCCTCATGACTTCTAAGTGTTCCAGTAGGCTACCTGGGAGAAAACCCATTTATTCTACGTTGAATATTAAAATTTATTACACGTTGAATTGAAATGCAGTGTAAATATATTGCTTTAAGAAACATAAACTAAAAATACAAATCTTATATATAAAAGAGAACGCACAAATCCTTTGTTCCCTCATCACGCTAATACGGCTGAACCAATTTCTTTCATTTTTGGGGGGTTATTAGGATTTGGACCCTAGATGGTTTTTATCATATCACTTTAATTTTTAATTACCAGTGTCTTGAGATAATTGACCATTCAAGTGTCCATAACGTACAAATCCTTTGTTAGTTCATCATAGGTAAAAATAAACGTATTTATATGCAACCCGCATGACCGTGTCACTCGGCGGGTTAACATAAATGACAGGCGATATAATGTTAACATTTACTGCAATCTACTATGGTTTTTATCATATCACTTGAAAGCGAAAAAGTAAAAATTATCTAAGTAACAAAGTTTATTGCGTTCCGGGGTGACCGCAGCGAAGCGGGGTGAACGCTGCTAGTAAGAAATAAAATTGAAATATTAAAATAAACATGCCATTATTTAAATAAAACATAAAGCAAATCGTACTAATATTTTAAAAAAAGTTTTCGAATGAACTAACTCTATGGCCTATGAAACCGGGAGGTTCAATACCGCGGGTGACAAGAGCTCTTCACTGGCTTCTGTCCTTAGCCAACTGGATTCAGTTTCTACTTCTTATTTTTATTTCTGCAAGATCCATCTTAACATTGTCCCCCCATCTGTGACTAGGTCTTCCTAATGGCCGTTTTCCGATTGGATTTACCGTAAAAACTTTGAAAACTTTCCTACTTTCTTCCATTCTGGCTATATGACCTGCCCACCTGAGACTCTTAGACTTGATGACTCTTAACAACGTATGATAAATAGTATAAACTATGCAGTTCCTCGTTATGAAATTTTCATGTTTCTCCACTCTCGTTCCTCTTGGTTCCAAATATTCGTCTCAAGATTTTATTCTCACATACTTTCAGTCTGCGTTCCTATCTCAGAGTAGGCGACCACGTTCCGCAACTATACAGAACAACAGGCATGATTACCGTTTTATGTATTTTAAGCTTCAAATTCCTCGACAGAATTCGCGACGACAAATGATTCAAGTATACTACTTTAAAATTCTGTATATTTATATATAAATAAAATCAATTTATAAATTTTGAATTCTCGCGTAAATGAAATGACTGTGTATGACAGTGCTGTGCATGGGTTTCTTTTTAGTCCTGCATAAACTGATTTTTTTTTTTAAAAAAAACGTAATTATCTGTTGTTGACTCATCATGATGAAAGGCCGCAGTAGCTGAATGGTAGAGTGCTCCCCATGGTTGTGTGAGATCGCTGCAATGGAGGTTTAATTTAGGGATGGCCACGAAGTTTGGGTTCCTGCGGAACCGCTTCCGCGAGGAACCGGTTCTTGGAGATCCGGTTTTCAGAACCGTTTCCGGACCTGGATCTGAAAACCCGTTTCCAGAACCAGATATTATGAACCGGTTCCAGAACTGAATCTAGGGAACCGGTTCCAGACCTGGATCCGAAGAACCGGTTCCAGATCTGGATCCGAAAAACCGGTTCCGGAACCGGATCTTCTAGAACCGGATCCGTTCAGAGCCGAAAACCGGTTCTGGCCATCCTTAGTTTAATTGCACGTCGCTCCAAGTGAGCCTTCGTCGATAACCACCATGGCATAGTTTTTCTCGTGTTCTCCTGTTTCCCTCAATTTCTTTGTTCTACAATTTCGTTTATTATCATAACCCTCCGTAGCCTTCAAGGCATAATTGTGGTTCGTAAAACTGAAAGATTTGATTATTTTTTCATCATTATGAGACAGTTGGGGAACTACATGAATTAAGAAGAAGCGAACTCAGGTTTAGAAAGTCAGAAATAATAACACTTGAGAGCTGAAGCACTGGTCATGTACTACCATATTAAACGTGCTACATCTGGCTAGCCATAGATTGTAGCAGCAATCAGTACTATCTTCTATTTATTAACTAATATCATCAGTATTTCCAACCCGTATGACTATAGAAATAATTAAAAAGAATGTGACTTATTCGTTATCTGTCTCTCTGCAATTCTCCTCAGCTCTGTGTACTGAAATAAAATATTAAACATAGTATCATAACAGTAAATGAAAGTGTGACCAATCATGTGGTGAATATTTCAGCCGTTGACACATGGTCAGTGCCTCGATTTATATATATATGTGCTTCTTTGCGCTTCTTTGACATTCAGTTTATTAGCAACATGGTGATTCGTAGCACCGCCTCTGCTGTAGACATATTAAATTAATGCTTTTTGATATTATTCTATATTACTATTGTATACTATTTGATATCCTTTTCAGTGATGGATCTAGAAGGAAAAACTGGTATTATTATTATTATTATTATTATTATTATTATTATTATTATTATTATTATTATTATTATTATTATTATTATTATTATTATTATTATTATTATTAAGTATTCTGCCATTCTGCCTTTTAGCATATCGTGGGACTAATGAGGATTATATCTTTAATTTTAGATTTGGGCCTGGAAATACTTTTTCCACTTTTTTCGATCTTCAGCTTCCTCTTTTAACTTCCAACACCATCTTCTATTTTTCAAATTATCGATCAGTTATGTTCTTCTTCTTCCTATTCCTCACTTTCCTTCCACCTTTCCTTCTATGGTGGTGTGAAGAAAACATTTTCTTCACAAGTTGTGTCCAATCCAATTGGCTTTCCTACGAGGGAGCTAGCTAGAAGTGTTCTCTTCTCTCCTATCCCTTTTAAAATATCTTCGTCTGTTAGTTTCTCTGTCCATTTTATCTTCTCCATCTTCCTCCAATACCACATTTCGAAGCTCTAAATATTTCTTCTCTAATTTCCGTAATGTCCAAGTCTCTGAACCATACAGTCCAATACTCCATATATAGCAGTTGACCAACTTCTTCCAATATTGAGCCTGTTAGTTAAGAGTGACTTTTCTTTTCTTTGGCTATGGCTATTCTTGGCCTGATCTCTTTGGTTCAGTAAGTGTCTCTCGTCAAAATGCTTTCCAGATACTTGAAATTATCGACTTCTTCAAGTTCTCTTTGTTCTACTCTGACCCGTAAGCGTGTGTTTTCACAGGATATTCTCATGACTTTCGACTTTTCGATGTTGATTTCCATTACATATAGTTTCCCAGTGTCAACTATTTTGTCAATCATCTTCTGTAGTCCTTCTTCGGTTTAAGCAATAATAACCGTATCATCTGCGTACCTGACTTTGTTAATGATCTGCCCACCATGAATTTACTATAAACTTCCAAAAATATACATATAAAGAACAGCTTAAGTTATTTTGTCACTCAAAAAACTGAAGTCCTAGGCCCATCAGCCCCTGTCTAGATCCGCCAGTGTGTAAATTCTACATTCTTATGGCAACTATTTAAATGGTTTAACCCACATACCCAACTGCTTCCATTAAATTTGATTTGGTTCAGTAACGGTACATACCTTTGATGTTCTTGAAAAACTACATATGAAAGAGATCTCAAGGGAAACCAGTACTTCTGGGAACCCTGTCATATGACTAACGTAACTTATAAGCAAGGAAATTAGTTCACTACTCCACAGCAAACACAACTATATCAAACGAGATATGCAAAGGCGGTTGTTAGATTTCTTATACGTCCAATAGGAGTTAACAGTCTGTAGATTTAAATCAAAAGAATTTTATATGCTAGCAAAATTACTAACACTAATTAATTTCCTTTCTCAAACATCAAAACTGTTTCTTCTTCCCACGGAATGAACAAATTATTATTACCAAAGTCAGGAATAAACCTGCACACTGTTTGAATATCAAGTTTCCTCTTTTAGGCTTCAATTATACCTTTGTATTTTCTATATGTTTCCTTTCCCCATGTGAAGCAAAATCCTCGGTTGGTGTTTTATATGTTGGAAATAACATGTCTGCTTTTAAAAATAAAGGGAAGTTTATGTATTGTCTGTTCACTCTAGGATGGAAGATTGTTTACAAACAACAATTGTAGTGCGAGCGTCAAAACCTTGCTTCTCACCCCTACATGGTTAATTCATGGTTGCCAGGCACATGAATCTCCGAACCGAATGTACCTACTTCTGCACAGTCATGGACCAAGTGCTATTACTACATAAATTGCTGCTTTTGAGATGACTGAGATATTAACGTTATGAAAAATTGAGTTAGTATTATGTAATACAATCTTACATATAATGCACACTCAATTTTGTACAAGTGTTCTTGTTCGAAAGTGTGCGAAAACCTTGTACGCCTGGCAATATTGGAAGATGGCAGTTTGTGTTGTAAACAATAAACAGAGGTAGCGAAGACCGTTAGGTTCGCTGGACAGCGTTGTTTTTATGATAAGGCGACAGAAACATATTGTACTGATTGTAAACAAGGGCTGGGAATTTCGATGCGAGCATAGGTGGAAATATTCTCCCCACATATTGCCTGTTGGTGAAGGTTTGCAATGTTGCAAACTGCTAAGTGTAGAATTTCATACTAATTGAACGAGCTTTGAGAAGGATTAGTATGATGCAATAATTATAAATACTAACAACCATAGACTTAAAGTATTAGGAAATAAACCATGCTGCTGTAAGAAGAATATAATACACATTGAATTCAGTGTTCAAAGTACAATATAAAGCGAATTTTAACATTTAAACATTTTAAAGCTGTACACATTTGCCCTGTTTGGGTGCCCTTACCAGACACTGTGCAACACGAAAAAAGGCATTAAAATAGGTAGATCGAGCGTGGGCATGAACGCGGCTCTGGCCGGTATTCCTTATTAAGGTTTTCCTCAGTCCCACGAGGTGAATGACTAGATAGTAGCTTCTGTAAGGCAGGGGCGGATCCAGGACGGACTTCTTGAGGGCGGTGGGTTTTAATACTGCTACTTAGAGCTATTTTTAAGAGCTCCAAACTCTGGGATTGGGTTTTATTTAAATATATAAAATGAGAAAGGTTCCTTTCCTGGGGGCAATCGCCATGATCGCCCCCCTGGATCCGCCACTGCTGCAAGGCCAGAATTGGGCCAAACACCGAGGCCCCAGAATTGGCGGGAAATATATTCCTTCAGAATATTATGTTGTCAACACTTCCACAAATATCATGGTGGTGGGTTCCGACATCCCTTTTTCGTTTGTGTTTAAATTCATTATGAAGTAAATGTAGAAGTGTTTCTTTCATTCTCTTTCTTTCTTTCTTCTCATCTTTCTCATCCTTGCTCTCCTTTCCCCACCTTCTTAAAATATGAATACTATCCTCCTGTAATATTGTTTCTCTCCACGGCCCAAGGTTTAAAGAGACCAACCTGATATAGTTAACTATTAGCAGAAGTGTACCAATAAATTCACATTAGAGACAGCGCCGTAACTTATATTTTTTTTCTGGGGGGCAAGCATTAATATGTGTATTTGGGCCTCCTAGAAAAAGTTGTTTTTCTCATTCTTGGCCCCCCTCTTTCTAAGTTTTTCTTACTATTTATGCCCCCCGGAGCCTGTCGGTCCTCCCTCACGGCAAGGTCTGCGGGGCCGTTACTTACGCCCTTGGGCCCATTCCATTCATGACAAATTAATTAAGGGGACAACATTGACAAATCTCAAAGCCATACGAATAAATGTTTTTTCTAGGGCCCCTAATAATAGACGTTTCTTACTGAAGTGGGCACAAGGCTCTTTTGTTTTATTTACCTTTTGTGCGCTGCTTTATGTAATGTAGTGAAACTGTTTAATGCTTCATTTATAATTTCATGTTCGTATTGTATATGGATTAAGAAAATTTCGTCTCCAAATGGGCCCCTTCGAACGGCGGGGAACCTCCCTGGGGGAAGTTGCCCCTCCCCTGTCCCACACAAGTTACGGTCCTGATTAGAGAAGAAGTAAACTCTTTCGAAATTTACGCAACTTGCAAATACCAAACCCTACTAGTGCTAAAATTGATGAGTTAGTTCCACTGTTACAACTGCTATAAGGGGAAAGTAGGGGAAGGACTGCTAAGATTCGCTGGCCAGGTTTTGTGTCAAAACACAGCGCCAAGCTACAGTGAACGGACAATAGTTGCTTTGCTTGTTTGATTCACAAGTGAATGGCGTCATATAGAACCTTTTTTTCTGTGCATATAAAATGAAACTTCTTGTGTTTCATAAGGTGGGCAATTAAAGAGATATCCAATTTAAAAAAAAGAATAATGCAAAGACCTTTGTGAAGCACTAATACACCAAATGAGCGAAGTATTTGAACAGTTGAAAAGGTTGAGTATTAAACACAAGTACAAATCTATACAAAAGAGAAACAAATTTGATATAAAAATATATTGTTGCGTCTTGGTTTTTGGATCAAAAGATCCAATATATTTCAGACAAAGATTTTCTTGCAGGCCTTATGTCTCGAGAACCACATATAGTGTACCCAAACCAAAACTAACAATTTATTCAGTATGATGTGCTTATTCCTTAAAAAATATGAAAACTTTGTGGCTCCTGCCAAAAATTAATCCAAAAATTATTTACTAGTCAAGATCGCAATCTTTTGATCCATTTTTTGGATCATTCCTAAAATTCTTGTTTAATGAGTTAAATAGAATATGAGAAATATTTCAACAAATTGATACCAACCGTAGGTTAAAATACATTGTGATAAAGACAGTAAGCAGAGATTGACGCAAAACTAATGTTTAATGAACTTTATGCCATAAGAAAATGTATATCTTTTTTTTTTCATAGGAAACCATCAGTCTTTTTCTACTGTACAGGCTGCATAGAAACTAGGGTATATGTAATATGAGAAAGGCCCATTAACAGATAGCCTCACTGTCACTGATCAGGAATAAGATTATAATTAAACATTTCCCACCTTAATAGTTTTTCGTCATATTAAATACTATATAATAAATTATCTCTTATAAAGTCCGCAAGTCCTATTAATGCAAATCAGGGTAAAAGAAAAAGTTAATTTAAGAAAAAAAAATCCTTCATAATTATTCGAAAAGTTTGATAACAAACATTTAACAATACACCATGTGACCAAAAAAGTACGTGCCGTTTTGGAAAACGTCACTGCGTTTTCTTCTCAAGAAATCGAAGATGACCTAGTTGGTATAGGTATGGTCTTGTCTGAAAGCTTATTCTGTAGCACGTCTGCTATCGTAGTGAACACACTGCATTTAATCGTAAGAGTTGGTATATTCAGTGTGAACTATGGCTGTGTCAAACGCCTTGATTAGGGCTTGTTTACTCTATGAGTTCAAATTGGAAACAAAAGGCACTGAAGCAGCGAGAAAAATTTGCTCGGCATTCGGAAAGGCTACAGTTAGCGAAGGAACTTCACGTAGGTAGTTTAAGACCTGTTCGACTGGGATCCTTAAAGATAAGCCTCGATCTGGGAGACCAAAATCACTCAATGCAGGCCAGCTGAAAGCAGCTGTTGAAGAGGATTCGAGCCAGACATGTCAGGAGCTCGCTCAATGGTATGGGGTAAATGATAAAACCATTCGTTTACGTTTACATGAGCTTAGACGATCGTGGAAGATGAGCAAGTGGGTTCCACACTAGCTGACTGCCACAGACTACAGCATCTCAACATTTGCTAATCTTTGCTAAGTAGGAACAAAAATTGCCCAATTTGGGAACGTATTTTGAGGTGTGATGAAAAGTGTGTGTTGTATGATAACAAGAAGTGCTCGTAACATTGGTTGCTACTGAATAACCCAATACCTCTGTCTGCTAAACCCAATACTCATCAACACAATGTAATCCTGTGTATATTGTAGACTACTGCTGGGTTAGTGCATTTTGAATTTTTGGAAAGTGGTACGACCATCACAAAAGCTGTTTACTCAGCACAACTTCAAATGGTAGCTACCAAACTCGCACAGAAACAGCCAGGATTCGTAAACAGAAAAGGCGGTCTGTACCACCAAGGAAATGTGAAACTCCACACAGCAAAGATGAACCTGGAAGTGATTTCGTCATTTGGTTGTGAACTTTTGTCTCACCCTCCTTACTTCCCAGGCATTGCTCCATGAGATTACCATCTCTTTTTGACCATAGACAATTACATGTGCAATCGCAGTTCAAAACTCGGGAAGAAGTTGAAAACACAGTAGCAGAGTGTTTTTTTTTTTTTTTTAAGTTGCAGGATACACACTTTAAAAAAAAATGGTATCGTTGGACTTGTTCGTATAAGGGAGGAGGTTGTAGAAGCGGATAGAGGCTATTTTCCTGAATGGATATTGAATAAACCCCTTGTATACGCTTGTTTTCTTTTGTATGTTCAAACAGCACGGACATTTTTTGGTCACCTGGTACTTGAATAAATATAGCTTTCCAATAATTCTATAAATATATGAACGAACAACGGAGAAGAACGATTTTAGTATAATTGTAAAGTTAAAAAAGTTAAAATACTTTTTAATACATTTTCTTTAACAAATTTATTACAATATTTCTTTTTAAGCTCTATTAATTGCACATTAGTTGTCAAATATATTTCTAATTAAATTAGCAAAATCGCTAAGTATTTTCTGCAACAAAAAATACGCACTATACCGGCTTCCATTTGCAATCATCTTCAACTCCTCAATGCCAATCCCAAACGTTCCTCAAATCAGGGGTTCCTAACAAGCAGGGTCGTTGTGTGGGCGGGGCAACCAGGATCATCGCCCCGGGCGCCGAAATCTGAGGGGCGCCGGGACGACAAATCAACAAAATTCATGGAATTCAGATTATGTTGATAAATGAAATTTTTTAAAAAATAATTCAGATATTTTAATAATGATCAGACCACAGCTAGGTAAAATTTATTTATTTCATAAGGACAACACAACAGATTTAATGCGCAGTTATAGTGTTATCTACATAGAAAATAATTATATAACAAACACTATTATACATACACAAATATACGTCGTTTAATTATGCAGAAGTTATTGCCTGAAAATTGTTTTGAACTTGTTTTCGGACATACTAAATACATCTACTACATGAAATCTAATAATTTCGTTATATGAAGAACACATTCTCCACAGAGGAGACTTATGTAATATGCTAGTTTTTCCTTTTCTACAATAGAATGTCAGAGTGTTTGCTTTCTAGTGTTAACCATTGCGACACGTAATAATACTTCTGAAACTAATTCTGGACAGTCAATTTTACCGTTTAATAATTTATGTATGTAGAACAAATCAAACATCCATATATATATATATATATATATATATATATATATATATATATATATATATATATATATATATATATATATATATATATATATATATATCTTAGTGTTTGAAAACTAAAATTCGTTACTAAGTCCTCTTAGGGGACATACTTTCAGTAGAAACCGGTTTTCTTGTATACAAGCATTTTTAAAATTTTAAACTGTATATTTTCTATTGCATCAGAGTAGTTAGTGACATTTGATGTCCAAACAGTACAACAGTATTCTAATTTTGACCTCACATATAAACATTTTACCTTATAAAAGTTTATTCTTTGTAGAAATTCTGCCCTATCCTATAAATGAAACTTAGGTTTCTGTATGCAGTAGACGTTATTACGTCAACATTTTGAGCAAAGTTTAATTTGCTATCAAATATAACTCCTAGATCTGAGATAGTTTTGGTGGTAAACAAGGAAGTGCCACTAATTGTATAGGTAAAGTTAATTGGATTTTTTTTTCCTTGTAAAAGATACAGATTTACGCTTGGACACATTCAGGACTAATGTATTATTATAACGTCATATTTGAACTCTTTTTTTTTTTTTTTTTAAAGATCCTTTTGAAGTTTCATGCAGTCATCAATTCAACTTAGTTTGGAGTATAATTTGAGATTATCGGCAAAATGAAAAACTTTGAAAAGTTTTAATACACAGAAATATCACTAATGAATGAAGGAACAACAGGGGACCTAGATTAGATTAGTAAGGGACTCCCGATAGAGTATTGAACTTGAAAAATTACCGGTAATTTACATCATTTTGGCCCAGGATTATTCAACTAGAACTCTCCCCTGCCCTCTGTGAGAAGAGTTTCTTAAATCTTGGAATTTAATATTTGTATATTCTATGCTATTACTATGTTGATGTGTATTCAGGGGCGTCATTTCAGACTTCGCTTGGGGGGGGGCAAGAGCACCACCGACATAAGACTTTCATGTTTTATACTAGTATATTAGTATACAATTGATTAAAGTATATGCGTTCCTCAAACTCTTGGGGGGGGCAATTGCCCCCTCCTGCCCCCCCCCCTAAGTGACGCCCCTGTGTGTATTAAGTTCAAATTAAACAAGAATAGCACTCGATTTAAGAATTCAAAACCCGTGTTTATTAACTTTTATATACAAGGTTATTATAAATGATGGACCAATTTTAAAAATTCGTAGTAATTAACGTACAAATCCAAACTGAACAATCTTTATACCAATGGAAAGAGGAAGGTTGAAAGTTTTTTCTGTGAGCAATGATGGTTCCCGAAGCGACAGGCAGGGGCGGATCCAGGGGGTGATCGCCCCCACCCCAGAAGAGGAAACTTTCTTATTTTTTATATATAAATAAAGGGATACGGACAAAATCTCGCGGCCGAAACATCGCCGCCCAAAATCTCGCCGGGCCAAAACCTCGCGTGGGCAAAACCTCGCCGCCCAAAACCTCGCGGGACAAAATCTCGCCGGACCAAAACCTCTGCCGGACCAAAACCAAACCCTCCCTTTTGTTGTGCCGACAAAGTGAAATTATAAAAGACATCCTAGGCTCGAACCTCATCTATGTTGAAAATTTGATTGAGATCGGTAGTATGGCTCAAGAGGTATAATGTAACAAACATAGTTATTTAATTTTTATATATAGGCCTATAGATTTCCAAAGCATGCATTAGAATTTTTCTTGTCATTATTTTGATGTAATTATGTGTTATTACTAAATATATACATATAGTAATATATAGAACATTCTACATTGAAGAAATCGTCATGAAGAAGTTTTATCGTGACGATATTTCTTCCCAGGCGACACTACGTCTCGCTTAATTTAGACCAGGCGAGATTCTGTGTCGCGAGATCATTACAACGAGGTTTTGGTCAGGCGAGTTTTTGGGTATGGCAATATTTTGGGGGGCAAGGTTTTGGGGCGCGAGGTTTTGGCCCGCGAGGTTTTGGGAGGCGAGGTTTTGGCCAGGCGAGGTTTTGGCCCGCAACGTTCTGGGTGGCGAGGTTTTGCCCAGGCGGGGTTTTGGCCAGGCGAGATTTTGTCCCGCAAGGTTTTGGGCGGCGAGGTTTTGGCCAGGCGAGGTTTCGGCCCGGCGAGGTTTTGGTCGGCGAGGTTGTCGCCGCGAGGTTCTGGCCACGAGGTTTTGTACCCAAGCCGGATCCAGGACCGACTTCTGGGGATGACAACCCACCGCCCCCCCAGAAGTCGGTCCTGGATCCGCCCCTGGTGGCAGGTAGATTTCGCGCGGCAATAGGCCGCCATTCGTCACCCTCTCAATTGGGAGTGGGATGGCGACCGTGGAGCACAAGGTTTTCTGCGTTCTTCAGTTCGCAAGAAGTGAGTCACAAATTGTAGTGCAGCGAGCATTTCGTACAAAATTCGGTATTGAACCACCAACTAAAAAAAGCATTAAGCGTTGGTTTACGCAATTTCAACAGACTGGAAGTGCGTGTAAAGGGAAAAGCACAGGCCGACCGCGTGTGTCAGAGGATGATGTCAGACGTATTGAAGAAAGTTTTGTTCGCAGTCCACGTAAGTCTACCATTAGAAGTAGTAAAGCGCTTCGAATACCCCAAGCAACTGTCTGGAAAGTTCTGAGACGGCGTTTGCTGTACAAGCCCTACCGATTACAACTTGTGCAGGCTCACAGCTGCCGTGCACTCAGTAACAGTAGATACACTTGCTCGTGTGTGGGACGAGTTCAGCTAACGCATAGATGTTCGCCGTGCAGCAGACGGTGGACATATTGAACATTTATAATGTATTGAAAAAAAAAAAAAAAAAAAAAAACAACTGAAATTTCCACTTTCCATTGGTAGAAAGATTGTTCATTTTGGATTTGTACTTTAATAAATACACATCTTTAAAAATGGGTCCATCTTTTGTAATAACCCTGTATTTTAACTACAAAAGCCATTCATTAAAAAAATTGACATAATACCAACTTCTTTTATCTTACATTATGATATTACATTCCATATTTAAATCTAGGAGTACAGAATAAACTCTGGTTGTTTTTCATAACACTGGGGGAGGAGCGCCTGGGAATTCTCGCCCTGGGCGATTACAACCCACGCGAATCACAACCCTATTTCCACGGCAACGTTCACATTAAACCATATGGGAATGTAAACATATTCAAGACTATGATTATAATCCACCTATTTTTAACAGGTTATCTACCAAGGCCAGATTGTGTGTAACACTCTATGGGGACAAGTAATAAAAAAAAAATGCAAAAATGAATCAACATGGTACGTTCCATTGTTATGGGCGCCGATTGCTTTCCAGGGGCAGACTGCGAGTATCGTGAAACATTCTGGAGCAAAACTAGTATTGCTTTACCATGTTAACAAGTGACAAGTGAAACCCATATACGGGGTATCGCGGCTTGAAACAGTTGGTGAGGTGAAACACAAATGTTTGTATCACGGCCTCATGAATGACAGTACTTGAGACTTAATTTTGGGTTTCATGGCAGTCAATCTTTAATAATTATCGGATTTGCTGCTTGAATAATTTTGAAATTATTTATCCCAATTAAAGCTGACAATTATTTGCTGATTGAAATTATTTATCCCAATAAATTTACATAAATTTACAAAAATTTTACTAAATATATGCTTTTCAATAGTAACAAAATTGGATCATTAGTATCACTATACCCACATATAAACTAGTCAAATCACAACACGACAAAGTGACGTAAACAAAATCTCGGAATGATTAAATAAATATTATTAATATACTAAATTTTCAACAACCTATGCTAATGTTTTAAAAAATAACACTACACTGTAAAAAAAACCGTTGTGTTATTTCAACGACATGCCTATGTGTTAACATGATTGTGTTAAAATATAACAAACAAAGTGGTTAGAACAGCTCACTCTCCATTTGGAGTTGTGTGTCAAATGCCAGTAGTTGAAATGACACCAGCCTGTGTGTTAAATTAACACAAGTGTAGAATCTTCGGTGTTGTTTTCTGCGTGATTGCCAAATATGTTGGGCATCTAACTATAAAAGCTTATGAATTGAAGCTACAGACAAACACAGTAGAAAGAAATACTTAAACAAATCCAGGCATACGCAAAATTTCAAAATGCAAACCGCGCGATGTGTTTTCAATTGTTTTACATAATGTTTCTGAAGAAACCCTAACAGCACAAGATGTGCTAGGCATGTGCCATTTAGGTGTTCTAAATTCATCTCCCACTTTTGATGCATTTATTGCTTCTTTTTCTAAGCGAGTGTGTACTAGAAGCAACAAACGCATCAACTTTATAAGATGGCAATTGGTGCCGATCATTTGAAAGTGAATATGGAAGAACTATAAAATAAAGTAAATAGACAGTCGTCATTTTGTTATAAAATTAGGTCTACATGACGAGCAGATTTTACCTTAACCCGAACGGTTATCGTTGAATATACGCGGCTTAAAGGAGCACATTGATTAGCCAAATTCAAAAGACCTCAACAATGTATCCCTCTACAAGCAAGGTCTTCTTCATCGCCTCCGTGGTCAACTCGGAAGAGCACGCGGCTAGTAATTGAAAGATTGGTGGTTCGTGCCAACCCGCCACTGAAGTACATTTTTTAATTGTTTAAAGTGTTTTTTTTAAGACTCAGCATAATGTAAACACATTACGCATATAGGCGATTTAACATATTTTGGAGGAGTAATTTTGTGGTTCATTAACGCTTACGGCACGGCTCAACACCGGTTGTGGGTTAAAGACGTAACACCCCCCTGTGTTAAACGCCAACACCGCGGGATATATATGTGTTGAACTAACACCTCATAGTGGTAGTCACGCTGGAACCACTGCCCTGTGTTAAAATTGAGTTGAATTAACACAACCATTTTTTACTGTGTAGGAAAAATTAGAAATGGGATTACTGCTGCTGTTTTAAGGTATTTCTTTTTTTATTTTTCTTTAGTGTCGGTCTCAAATTGCGATAAATACTGTTAAGGAAATCTAATAAAAACATGTATTTTCAAGCAGTCTGTCTGAACGCATATATTTTTTTTTCTCGTTGTACCCTAGTCTACTGTTTTAAATTGGTCAGAAGGAAGCAGGAGAGTAGATTTACTTCAAAGTTGCACCTCCCGAGTCTGACGTAATGTCACGTGATATTATTATGGGGGTCAAGGTAGAACAAAACGAGCCTTGTAGGGCTTCTTATCCCCTTCGCTCGCTGATGCTTGCTCAGCTATGTTTCGTAACGTAAGTAAATCACTTTTTATGCATTATATACATGGGCACCCGAAAATGGGGGCAGAGTGGGGCCCGGGCCCCCTTTGGTTCACACAAACAAATTTCTTAAGATTTTCTTAGTGTAAATAAAAAATACGAAACGTAATATAGCAACCAGGGAGATGGACCCCACCCTAGAAAATTTTCTCCGGGCGCCCATGATTATATATTACATACAAGGGCAAATTAATATTATTTTAATCTTATTTTCTTGATAAAAGTGTTATTAAAATTTAAAAAAAACTCCTTGGGATGGGTTTGAACCCACGCCAAAAAGCAATTTTTGTAGCCCATGCACTAGCGTGCTCGGTCTCGAGGACCGACAGCACTTAGTACTGATTTCTGCTATATATAAGCTACGTGGAGAGAAACGGATAACTTTAACCAATCAGAACCGTGTATTTAGCTCCTATGGCTTTCATGGAGCGTGATTAAATTATATGCTGTCTAAGTTATTTTCTAATATCCTTGGAATCATTTACAAAAATAGGGTTTAATAACCTTGGTATCATAAAACAATGTTTTAATAACCTTGTAATCATTTAAAAAACTAAAATTCGAGATAGGCTACACAATGTTCGATACTTCCCATATTATGCATTTGTAAATCTCCGTTGAATGTATGTATATATCTAGCGAAATAAAATTTTGTTTGCTAATAGAAACATATTGAGAACACCTACTGCATATATAAATCTTTTGTGTTACGACACGACCAGATGTCGATGACGAAACAATCAGCCTCCTGAATTACATAAAACAATGGCCAATCAACAAGGGGGCCCCAACTGGTGAACTTCAAACTAATTAATAATCAATAGTCATCTATATGTGTAGAAAATTGACATTTAGAGCTTGTTCTAGCTGCTGGGATTCTGTTTTTAAAAGACGTGATCATATATATCCAGCTAATGTTGCCAACGCGAGTGGAATTTCCGTATTTTTAGTGAATAAGTAATTCACAGCATAGCGAATATTCACCTTTTTTCTTTAAAAAATGCTAAATATGCAGTTATAAATAAGAATAAAAAGCATATTTATGTAAGTACTTACATAAAATATGTTAGTTTCTTTTGTTGATGACAGCATATCCATTTTCAATGACTGGTACAAATTTTATTAGCATATTTACTTCATCTGTCCGTGTGTCCGACTGGCAGACAAGTCCCCGTGTAGCGTAGTCGCTAACGTTTTTGTGTCTGGTGTGAGTGTTTCCGGGTTCGATTCCCGGTGGGGACACTCAGTCGAAAAAAGTGTAAAAGTCTTTTCAGGTCAGTAATCCTGGGTGAGGTTTTCCTCATTCACACCAGGCAAATGCTGGGATGGTACCTAACATATAGGTCTCAGGCTGCTTCCTTCCTTCCCCAATAATTTCTTCCTTTTCTTTCCTCATACGTGATGGACTAACATTGTCATAGATGCTGAAAGCCCAGAAATCTAATTTCTAATCCTAATACTAGTGACGGCCTAACATGGTCATAGACGCTGAAAGCCCAGAAAACTAATTTCTAATTCTAATTCTAATGATGGCCTAAAATGGTCATAGATGCTGAAAGCCCATAAATCTAATTCCTAATCCTAATACTAGTGACGACCTAACATGGTCATAGATGCCGAAAGCCCAGAAATCTAATTCCTAATCCTAATACTAGGGACGGCCTAACATAGTCATAGATGCTGAAAGCCCATAAATCTAACTCCCAATCCTAATACTAGTGACGAGTTAACATGACCATAGATGCGGAAACCCAGAAATCTAATTCCTGATTCCTAATCCTAACAAATCACAAGAACTGATGGATCACCATCAATTTCTTTCCTGACTGTAGAGAGTCAATCGAGTTTATTGATGAGCGTCATCTATATAGTTAATACCAATAAATTGACAACCAAAAATTGGTTTCTTATGTATTCCTATGGGTGTAATTATGAATATCATTTTTGCTTGATAGTCTACCCGCAGTGCTTTTGAGATTGGCGGGTTAGTGCAATGCTTAGGATACAAACTGTTAATCTGTCGCAGTATGAAGGTTGACTCCTATTTGCTATTTTATAATAAAATTGGTTTCGAATTCGATCTCTTTGACACTTTTATAAATAATTAAAATTTGTTTAATTTAATCGTCAGAACATTATAAATTCCTCCTTTCTTTTCTTTTATAAATATTTTAAAACACAGAATTGTGTGCTCTTCTTCTTATAGCAGTTAAATTTGTTTTTAATTAGTTAGTGTTACTAATTTGGTGCATGTAAATAAGATAGCTATTTAAATAAATTAGAAAATTACAACCTTAGAAGAATTAAACAAAAGCTAATTATAAGGAATTTTAAAATATAAACACATTAACTTATCAACTACTTATGTAAACAATAATAAGATAAATCCTGATTACCAAATAAAACAATTCTCTTAAGACCAGAACTGGGCATAACAGCATGATGAAGTTATGGATCTCGCAAGTCAAAGTGGTGCAGTGTAAGGTGGTCGTGGATTTAAGTACGGTCTGGGGTGTCTTAAGTTCGGCATCATTGGGAGCATTAGTCCGTGTAAGAGGATTTCTGAATGCCAATTGGAATGTTGAAATCCTGCAGGACCATGCACACTTATTCATGACCAAGTTTCATGCCAAAGACATTTGTGCTATACAGCAGGACAACTGTTGAGCCTATAGGTCCCCGACAACTGCAGAATGGATCAAGGAACATTCTACCGATCTCTAGCTAATGCAGTGCTTCCGCTCCCCTCCCCTGCTCCAGAATCCAGATTTGGATTCAATGGACCAGTTGTGAGATGTCGTGGAAACACATTACAGAAAGGACTATTCTCCATCATATTAATGCTCAGTGCAGTAATGCTCAGATAACCTCAGTGCTGTAAGGAACGCTGAAGTCTAATACAGTGATGGGTAAATTACGGTCGTGAATCGGACGCGGTAATGCTGGAATTTGAATCTGGTCCGCGATATGATTAATAGTACGACAAATGAAGCACCGGTGACCATTCTTGTTTCAAATAAATTATATTAGACAGCCTAAAATGTTTGTCTTCTTTGATTCTGTCCTAAAACAAAAGACTCATCACTGCTCTACTTCAACTAAGAACCAAGTAAAGTTGAGCCGAACCTAAACTATTCTCAGTTCAAACTAGATATAAACAAAAGTATACTCATGTCCAAAATTATTGTCGCATATCTATAAATATGTTGTTGTAGGAACATAATTTGATAACGAATTCGCCTGGTATTTCTTATAATGTTAGTATTTGTATAATCGGCAATGACATATATGTGCCAAATTTTATGTCAAAACAAAAAATGAAATTAAATTTTTAAGCTTTACGCCCCACGATTATGCCGGTTAGGCTAAATGAGACGGTGATGATGAGAGATAAGTGAAATGAATAAAGTGGGACGAAACGGGAGAACTCCGATAAAACCCACGAGCGCGGTGTTTGTTCACCACAAAGTCCACACGGCGCGAGCTGGGATCGAACCAGGGTCCCCAAGCACTGGAGGTGAACGCTCTACCACTGAACCACCGCGCCCCCTTTCATGTCAAAAGAGCAGCAAATAAGAACAATAAAACGAAAATAAAACTTTCTTGACCATTTAGCAACATTTTGTTTAACTCATTCTAATTTTCGTATTTATAATTGTTTTCCTATGAAATTTACCACAAATATACATTTGCCGAATATACACATCGTATCAGTATTAAAAGTACCCGGCGAAATCATTATCAAATTATATTCATACAAAAAGACAGTTATAGATATGCGACAATCACTTTGGACATGACTGTACTATCGAGTCAATATGGTATTTAAAATAATCTTAGTATTCAAAATTCATCTTTTAGTATTTCGCATATAGCATATAGGTACATGCGTAGACAACTCACGCTTTTAGCAGATTGCAACATTGTATAAAAAGCTGGAAGCGGGTAGGACAAAAGTATGTTCGTTGGCCTCGAATAAATTGGTTTGTTACGAAATCAATTTTTAGAGAACGGGAAAATTAATGGAAAATTCTCTTTTTTTTTCTGTTACGGAATTACGGTGTATTATTCCATGGAGTGATTTAAATAAACAATATTTGTCCTTCACTTAGATGAAATGAATCCGTATTTCACTTGAAATATTGCGTAATTAGCAATCTGTTAAGTGGATTTAAATCCGCTTCTCTATCCCAAAATTCATGTTCTTGCTCATTTACGCTAAAATCTGTCAACATTTTTTCTTTCTTTCTTTTTTTAAAAATGTAATCCTGCTTGCAAATGTCAAACGCACGAGATTTTCAATGCCAATCCGTTTGCTGTTATACACATACTAATTGAATTATTTTTCGAAGTTAAATGTTTTTGGAAATTAGTTGAAGTTGGAAGCTCTTCCATCAAATATAGAAAGAATAATGACATATTATCTGTTTATGTAAATTGTCTAGATTAGGAGCTCATAATACGAGTAACATTTCATTGCAATAGCGAACTAAATGCAAAGAACTTTATATATTAAGATACGGACCTAAAGTTTAAGGTGGAATCCGAAATACAGTAATCCGTTTAATGTTATTTCCACCGAAAATACAACCCGGAATTACAGTCAGAAGAGGTATGTGCCTTAGTCATATATATATATATATAGGGGGTTGGACAAAAAATCTAAAACGTTTGCAAAAGTGTGAAAATCGTACCTAGTATGGTGTGGGGCCTCGTTTTGTGTCCAAAACAGCTTGGATCCAACGTGGACTCGATGTATACACCTCCTGAATCGTCGTGTGTGGAATTTTGTACCGTTGTTTCTCCAAAACATGCTCCAATTCCTTCAGAGATGCTGGTAGAGGGTAATGAGACCGAACCACGCCTTTCTAACTCAGACCACAATGGCTCAATGATGTTCAGATCTGGTGATTGTGGGACCCAGGGGAGGTGTGATAGCTACTGGTCATGCTCATCAAACCATGATTTCACCGTTTTTGCACCGTGACAGTGTGCCGAATCATCTTGGTACATGACATCACCATCAGGGAACAATTTGGGCCATGGGTAGAACCTGGTCCCCCAAAATGGTCTCATACGCCTTAGCATTTATCATTCCACGCAGGGCTATGATGGAGCCTGCAGAAAACCACGATATCACTGCCCATACTGTAACAGAACCATCCCCATGCTTTACAGTTGGGAGCAGACAGTCTGTATCATAGGCCTGCGACAGTGTCTCCATACGTAAACCCGACCGGTTGTTGGAAACAAGGTGGAGGTTGATTCATCGGAACCACATTACTTGTTTCCACTGCTCATGAGTCCACGCCTTGTGGTCCTTGCACCACTGGATACGCCTCTTCGCATTTACTGTTGTGACCAGGGGTTTGCGATAGCGGCCGTGCCATAAATTTTCATTTTATGAAGCTCCCATCGCACTGTTTTCGATGAAACCGGATTCTGTAAGCGGAATAGAGTTCAGACGTAATTTTCATTGCAGTGATCTTTTTAGCTGCTACAATCCGTTTTAATGCCCTCCGGTCCCTATCTGACAGGATTGTCTTTCGACCATTTTTGTGCTTTGCAGACGTCGCGACGTTTGCCCATGAATTGTGTATGCCCTCGTGACATTGGACACAGTGCCTTTCGATACCCCTACAATTTTCGCCACTGTTGCCACTGAAGCTCCAACCAGACGGGCACCAACGATCATGAATCTTTGGAAGTCTGTCATGTCGTCCATTTTACCGCACCACTTTCACACCGCGGCACTCACAGGTGAACTAATCACTGCTGACGAAGAGGAAGGTCCATATGACATATTGAAAACAAAAAACGATATGTAACAGCAACATGTGTTGTACTGTGGAGGTCCAAACTTATTTCGTCCTGTATGAAATGTTTTTAGATTTTCTTGTATATCCCCTATATATATATATATATATATATATATATATATATATATATATATATCGTAGCAGTATTCTACAAGTAGGGATGCACGCGAAATGCGACGAGACGAGAAATGGAAAAGTCTCGTCTCATCTCGCTGCCTCAAATGTTGGTCTCGTCTCGCAAATGTGAAGTCTCGTCTCGCGCCTCGCAAAGAAAATACTTATTCCATGTAAAAATATCATGTTATTTCTGCGAGCCGGGCGGGGGATAAACTTTGACGAGAGGGGATTTCCCCGCCATTCCCCAACATTAATCCCTAGTAGTAGTGTGAAAAAGACAGAAACAACAGAAATATCACATTTCGCAGTAATAGGGAGTCTTATTCGCTTTTCAGACCAAAAACAGAAGTTCATGTATTCGTGCGCGCCCGCGTGTATGTGTTTGTGTCGCAAAATAAAGTCCTAAATCGATGCTGTAATAAATTTCCAATTTACAAAGCTTTTCTTTTTTAATGATGTTTAGAAATTTAAGAAGGCTTTAATTCTGAAAAACAACCTTGAATAATAATAAATCTCATAAAATGTCTATTGCCCCAATCACTTTTTTGTTCCTGGCGGCATTAACGCTCAACTTAGAAAACTCAATAAATGTAAAAGCACTAAATATACAATTAAATGTAATTCATAAATGTTGCGAGACTGCGAGAAGTCTTGCGAGATTTCTCGTGCGAGACTTAACCGAGTCTCCTCTAGCGTCTCGTCTCGCATGGTTTAGTCTCGTCTCGCGTCTCGCATAAAATTTTCACTCCCGTCTCGCGTCCATCCCTATCTACAAGTCAAAATAAAGGGAAAAATATATGTAATTGTATACCTTTTGGGTCCTCATCTAGAAACGCGAATTGCACTATGTGGCAACGCAGCAAATAATGAACGATAGAGTATATCTACCAATTCATCAAATATGTAACGTTGCTATATTGTGAATTTTTTGTTTATCTAAAGCGGCTGAAAGAGGCCACGGAGCATATATCATTAAGTAACATTTCCGCTTTAGCTTGACATGAAGAATATTGCTGTGTTGTCTGTGGGGGGCTACTTTTAGAAAGGAGTGTGGTTTAGAAACCGAAATTTTGCAAGAACTACTTGATGGATGACCATCAATTTTGGCCAGGATGTAGAGGACCAAAACTTAGGATTTGAATTTGTTGGTGTAAGTAATCCCAAAAATATTGACACCCTTTTGTATTCCCATAGGGGATTAATTGCTCATGTTTCAGTTTCAGTTTCAGTAGTTCCTGGCGGGTTTTTACGTTCTCGAAATGTCGGACGTGAGCCCATGCCTTCCATTTGAGTTGTTTTTGACGGTGTGTTAGTGCTCGTATCTGATGTGTTTGGGCTACTACTGTCGCTAGCCCGTTGTTTCCTCGGCTTGTGGGGGCGCGGTGGCTCAGTGGTAGAGGGTTCACCTCCGGTGCTTGGGGTCTCTGGTTCGATCCCAGCTCGCGCCTTGTGGACTTTGTGGTGGCGAAACACCAATAATTGTAAATATAAAATACAATGGTAATTTTTTCTGTGATTACTGATCTCTTTCTCACAGAGAAGAAAGCTCGATCACTGTTTCTCTCTCATGGTAAATCAATATGCTTATTTTTCATTCTAATTTAAGAATAGAAAAGAATTGCAATAAAAATAGGACTCAGGTTTTTAAAAATGCACTTTCTTTTACAAAATTTTATCCAATCTTTCACTAAGAAGGAATATCACTAAATAACGAACGAACAAGCAAATCTCTTGTACTTTTAAGACACAAATGTAGGTAATTTGTATGCATGTTTGCTTTGTCGAAAGGATTTAGCGGTATTTTAAAATTTCAAGTTACGAAATAGTCTGCAAATAATGAAGCAATAATGGTCATAATAGTGGTAAATACTGTTTTTAACACTAAAAATGTACAGAAAAGTAGCATAGTAGGAAACTTGTAATTTATTAACATGGTTAATATACATTACATTTTTCAAATATTATATGAAGGTTATTGTTAAATAATATTAGTAATGTAACAATTTTACAATAATATCTATTAAAGGTTACAATTGTTTAATAATAATACAATTTTTAAAAAAATAAGTAAGACGAGTTGGTGCACGAAGCAAAATTAATGTGCAACTTGAGCTTGATGTTCTTTTATGATCTTTTTCAATTGCGGACGGATAGTTGACAAACACGCCCTCATATCTTCCGGTTGTTACACTTAATCGTGTTCATTCCAGAAAATCTTGCTTCACTTAAGTAGGATGTAGAAAAGGGAATGAGAACTTTCACAGCCTTTGTAGGAATAGGGCTGTTGGAGAGAAATCCAGAATGATGCCCTGTCTTGCTGTGAGTGCTAGAGCTTCAAACCTCGGTCATTCCTCACATCGACCAATTCACTTTCTTCCTGAACATTTAATTCTGCTGACTGTAGGAGAGAATTCGCAAAAGGGTCCCTCACCCAGTCAAATGAAGTCAACTGAAGTGTAGGAAAATACTTCTCAACATTGGTACGCAACAAAGACAGTATGTCTGAAATGACTGTTGAGAGGTCTGTGTCAATTTTACAACACTTTGTAAGCTCAAAAATGTCACATTTGTTTTTTTTTTTCTAATTTTGTTCTACCAAAGTGAGAGTTTCTTCCTAAATGAACAAATTTTGAGTTGAGTGGAGTTAATTTTGTCACTTAAAGTTAGTATGTTTTCGTTTTTTCCCCTGCATGCTTTTGTTTAGTTCATTCAATGTTTGGAATATGTCGGCAAGAAAAGGTACTTTATTGCAAGAAGAATCATTATTAAGGAAATCGGCATATTCACTTTCTTCTGACAGAAAGAATAGAAGTTGTTCTTTGAGTGTATAAATTCTTTACAACATGCGACAACGAGACAACCACCTTACTTCTGTGTGAATAAGCAACTGACTGTATTCAGAATTCATTGCAGAACATAGACCTGAAAATAGTCTTGTTTCAAGAGGTCTTGGCTTTATGTAATTAACCATTTTTACCACTGGATTTAATACTTTTGCAAGTTCAGGAACAAGTGATTTTGAAACAAGTGCTTCTCTACGGAAAAAACAATGTGTAAATATTATCTCCGGATTCTTTTGCTTTGCTAATGCCAAAAATTCCCTTTACGGAACCTGTCATAGAGGGAGCGCCATCTGTGCCCCAATCCTGTGCACAATCCTGCTGCATCAAAATAATCACTTACTATATCAAATATATTTTATCCCTCAGTTGTTTGGGAGAGCGCTTTACAAATTGAAAACGATATAAATTTGAAAGTTCATTCCACCTCTCTTTATGGACTTTCAATTGAAGCGTAACGTAGCAGCTGACCGTGAAAATGTGTATGGGGATCTGGCAAATAAAATTCTATTACCGAAATACTACCTTTTACACAGTATTGTATGTACAATAATATACAACAATTACAGTAATTTTTCTATTGTAGAAGTTCATGGTAATATGAAATACAAATATACATTGTTCATGTGTCTTGCAATTTTGGTTACTATAGAATTAATAATTTTGTTTCGATTTTCTGGCGGCACACCAGTGTGCCGCAGCACACCGGTTGGGAAACGCTGCTCTAGTTTGTAATATGCAAACCAACTATACCTACAAAATATAGAGAACCACATAACATATAAAACTTGTTTTCTTTTCGAATTCTTGTCATTAGATTGACCCCTTGTGTCGTAGCTTTCAAACAAAACTATTATGCTACCTCAACATATAAGCTTTACTTTATATTATAAATATTTATTACAAATTGCCTTCTCATTTGTCAATTTTAATATTTTTGATTCGATATATCTTCTATAGCATCTCAAGGATTCCAACATAACTTTCGTCAAATTTTGTGCGTTAGGCAAGAGCACCTCTGCTCAAGTCTGCGCCAAACTTCTCTTGTTGAACACTCAAAACCGTCGTATACAAAAAACTTTTGAGCGACACTGTAACATCAGGTTGGTTAGATACTATTCAGTTGTGTCAATACTGTAACAAAACTCGTTCACGTGGCGTACAAGTGACGTTGCTATTTGTTATGTTTCCGTTCATCTCAAGCGACTCTGTTCCCATTGCATTGTATTGTTGAGTTCGTTTTGTGCTAAATTCTAAGGAACTTAATCCGACGAGATACCCAAAAACTTCGCGGACATTTTAAATGCCGATTCGGTTTAATAAAACTTAAACCCACGATAGATTGTGCGTTGCATTCTTCATCCCGATACCCCAGAGAAACCGCTACTATGTCCTGGATATTAAAGTTGACGGATAATTATTGAAAGTAATTTATTCTAAAAAAATACGGTGAAATGAGAATGTGGAAGGACAAGAGAACCTTGGGACTAACCACAGATTTGTAGTTGTGAAAAAATTAAACCGGTGTCTGAATGTGCTTTGGACATGTTTTTTGATTGACTTGGTTAGTTGTTGAATATGTTCAAAACTGTCTTTGATGTGTTTTATCAGTGAAAAATAGTGTCTAGAATGTATCGTAATAGTGGTTAATGGGAATTGTCATAAAAGCGTTCAAAATGTACCTCAACTTTTGATATATTCAATTAGTATACCCTCTTTAGTCTATAGGTGCACATATGTGCACCTCTGGGTTTCATTTTATTTTATTTTATTTTATTTTATTTTATTTTTTGATTGTATTCTGAGGCTTGCGTCGTAGTACAAACTGCTTCGTAACGTTTGTGTACCTCCCACCTGTTTATTACGTTCACCAGATGGAATCAACAATCCTCATATTTAAAGTGATAGTTATAAAAAGAAAAATGTCGACCGCTTAGTCCAGGACTGTAGAGGACACAGCCAGAGAAGACACTTTTAAACAATATTAGAACACTTTACCCATTACCATCATACATTCACAGGTCATTTCAGCCCATATTTTAATTGAGCGAATCAGTAGGTTAGGCTCCTTTTGAACACGTTTAGCGCAGATTTATTAATCACAGTTACAATGCCTTCTAAAAAATATTTGTTTACTCATAGAGCACTTCAGGAAAGTTTAAGACATTTTGAACAATGGTCAGAAGTCATTATTTTCTTCGAGTTTACCTTGCATCAAACTAGGCATCTTTAACACACAGGTGAACACACTAGCATTGCGTCCACAACTCGCAACACACTAAACCAGAAGGAATGACAATTAGTTAGAAAATACAAGTGCTAAAAAGAAACACGGATTTTTGGCGAAAAATACTCATTTTTTTCTCGCAGCTTTCTTGCCTGGAAAATGATGGGTTATCTTAATTATCTCAAGTTCAATAAAGATATAACAGTACGTTCTATCTTGGTATTCCTATTATAGCACAAGGAAAAAAACATTTAATTAGTGCATTCCGAACATAAAATTCTGAAAATAATTCACAAGAAAATCGATTATTAAACAGGGTAGAAAAAGTGCAAACAATTTGGGTACTCTGGTTCCGACGACTCGTTCATAGAGCTATTTGGTTAACATTCAAGAACAAAAATGACTTACTGAAAGGTTTAATAATGCTAGCAATAGTCATTCTGAAAATATGGTGGATTTTGTGAAACAAAATTATCATTTCTAATTTTGAATAAATTAAGACTTCATTATAATTAAGATATTTAAAAAGTTCTTTACCAAATTCACACAAAAATAAATAAATAAAAATCACAGCATATAGTAGTAAAGTGAGAAGTAATTCTGGGAATAACGATGTTTAACTAATATCATAGACAAAATCGCAGCTTTATAATTTGTAACTATGTAAACTGAAATCTCTGAAGCTCAGGATAAATTTTTTCCCGAACAGAGAACGAGATGTAAGCAAAATTAAGGTTATGTATATCTTGGTAACTTGGCATTGTACAGGTATTTGTTTCTTGGTTTAATGTACTTTCTTCTTGCCTGTCGGATTGTATTTAGAAATAGATAGTACTTTTTTTCTTGCTTGTTGATTTGTGGGGCCGCGGTGGCTCAGTGGTAGAGCGTTCATCTCTGGTGCTTGGGGTCCCTGGTTCGATCCCAGCCCCCGCCAAGTGAACTTTGTGGTGGACAAACACCGTGTGCGTGGGTTTTCTCGGGGTTCTCCCGTTTCCTCCCACTTCCTTCATTCCACCGTTTCATTCATCACTCATCATCACCGTCTCCTTTAGCCTAACCGGCATAACCGTGGGACGTAAAACTCAAAGATTTCATTTCATTTTTGTATTTAGATATAGATGTAGATGTCTAATAAAATACATATATCAAGATATATATATATAAGTTCCAGGAACTTGATGAGATGGTTAGGCCACCAAAATAACATTTGAGATATGGTGGTTGCATAACGTACGTTTACTCGAATCAACTGCAATGCCAGATTGAAAGCAAATCAAAGACAGACAGTTCCATACAGAACATAGGACTCACAAGTACTGGATGTTGTAAATGCACTTTCTTAATTTAGAATCAATTACAAGGAAACAAAGGTGGTACTTAAAGATAGTCATAAAAAGTTTTAAAAACTGAAATTTCCGTGTTCTTTTTTTTTTTTAAAAAAACGGCGTTTTTATCTCTAAAATTAATTATTTCCAGTCCTTTCCCATTCTTTGCAACAATGATTAATTTTGGGAAATTAGTTTACTGTTTTCAATCTGATACCAGTCGACGGACATTCTATTGTTATACGCGTAATATGACATAGTTCAGAATATTTTAAGATTGGAATTGTGAAGAAAATCTGAAACCATTCTTTTAAGATTGAAATTGTGAAGAAAATCTGAATAGATTCTTTTAAGACCTGAATTATAAAGAAAATCTGAAACTATTCTTTTAAGATTAGAATTATAAAGAAAATCTGAAACTATTCTTTTAAGATTGGAATTATGAAGAAAATCTGAAACCATTCTTTTAACATTCGAATTGTGTTGGATTGGAGAAAGTTTATTTATCGCATTGAAAAATATTCATAGTTCCTAAATGACAGTTTTCATGTCTATGACTGTACTGTACAGACGATTTAATTGTAAATGTTTGTCTTTTGTTTGTAGGGCTGAAGATAAATCAAGATTTGTACGCATGGCTCGCTGTTTTTGTACTTCCTGTCAATTCCGCTCTTAACCCTGTTCTCTACACTTTGACAACAAAACTCTTCAAACAACAGGTATGAAGTAACTCTTCACCAATTTCGTAAGTACGTTATATTTAAAAGGTTATTTTCATTCTATATTTGGTATTTCTCTTAAAGTCAAGGGTATTATATTGTTCGTGTTCTAGCGAACCTGTTTAATAGGGATCAAACTTACTAGCGTGATAGCGTGGTCCTAGATCCTAGTATATTTTTCTATTGAACTTTTGACAAAATCCCTAAGAAATTCTCTAAATTAATTTGATGTTACACTTGTGCAATAATGTAACCTATGACTAAAGGTAATGAACATTCACATTTATCAGACTTCGAAAATTTGTTATCTAGTTATGATTGTTATCTAGTTATTTTCCTAACTTTTCAGCTGATCATAACTTTGAAATAAGCAATTCTACAACCTGATTCTGGTCTATCTCCCAAACATTGTTACTGTTGTTTAGAAACGTTCTGTATATGGAAGACTTACTAAAATATGATATTATAGTCAACTTCCCTTTTTTCTCTTCTTTCTCTCTTCCTCTTTCTCTTTAACAAAAGAAGAAAAGGAGGTTGTGAGTAGCGTGGCAGACTAATACACAAAATTTATTTAAAAAATCTATAAAATAGGAGTAATTTAAGAACATATAATCATTTCCTTCATATATTGCTGTCATAATATGCAATAAATTAATATAGAATACTAAACATATATTGTGTAATATTATGTAATATATATAGGGTGGACCATTTAAATTGAAATATACTTATAGCTCTTAGACTAACGCATAGAGAACGTTGAAATACATTTCGTATGCTGTTGACATACTTTACTCGGGACTATCACTATATTAACAGTGTGACCAACCTAATAGAGTTGAATTCTTTTTGGATTGAGCTACATCATATTATTGTTTATTTCTAATACATACATAGGAAATTAAAACTTATAATGCTACATTTATCCTTCAGACTTAAAAACTAAGTATGTTACACTATCAAAAACATAATATTTTTTGAAGTCTCTACAACAGTAATCAAGAAAGTAAGATGAATGCTACAACTCATTTTCCAAAGTATCTTAGTGTAGATCATGACAATGATATATTTCGATATGACAATGATATGAAAATGAATCAACTTACCAAAAATGACTTTAGTTTAAAAACCTTCTGATAAAATACACATACAAATCACATAGTTCATTTTCAAAATATATAAAAGTCATAATTCTATGCTAAAACAAAACCGTAGCTCTAACTGTTCCAAAGATATGAAAAACATGTGTGGAAGTTGCGATATTGCTTAAAATGATGTATTTGTGGGACATTTTTATACCTAAGTCTACATTTGCTTTTCTAACACTACTGGCACAGTTTTTTTGTAAATGTAATTGCAACATGTAGTTATATAATTTTAAGCAATGTCACAAGCTTTACCAATATTTATCATATACTCTCAAAGATTTGATATATCTAACTGCTGTGAACGGTAAGATTATTTTTACGTCTATTGAAAACCATGTACATAACTGAATCTGATATTTGTCTAAACACTGTTTCAAAAGGAAACTTACTTGTAATATTTTTCCTATTTATTCCAAATACGTCATATCACGATCATAGTATTCGACTACAATGTATTTTGAGTGCATTTCCCCGTCCCTCTCACTTGCGTTATTACTGATGTAGAATTTCCTTTTATTTTTTGTGGAATTACTTTAATTATATTGTTGCGTGCTTAGTTTGCAACGTTGATTATTATACACAATGTTCTAAGTATTCATTTAATATATACATTTGAAATATGTAATTTTATAACGTAATGTCATTTGAACCATACTTTATATTGGATTAGCAACAATGTCAATCTGGTGGAATTTACAGAGTTTCAAACACTATCTTCATACTGACGATTGCAACCTCCAAAATTTCACAGTTTTCTATAGATGAGTATAAAAGTTACGGGATTATTTGAAGAAAAATGGTTCATCCTATACAAGGTGGCCAGCACGTCTGTTTACACCCAAACTAAATGTGTGTAAGACTGTAACATGCTAAGATATTTAAGATTTGAACCTCTCATCCCGTTCATTGATATGGCAAGATTGCCCCTAAAGTAAACTGCCACCGATTGCCGTTATAACTGCCATGTCACTCGCCGCAAAGGGAGAAGGATAAAGTGTGAACGTGGACCAGTTCATTATTTCACATTGGGAGATACAAGTGACTTAAGTTTGGTAGGACCACTTAGTGGCAAATGTGTGAGTCCATGAACGGGAACACAACAACGAAAATATGTCGTAGATGATGGATGCGTTTCGTGAGTAGTTCGATAAGGAGCCACTAACTTGTTAGACTTTGGTTACGTGGAACAAGAAAACTTTTAGCCATTGAAGTGTTTTGGATGCTCCTCGTTCTGGTTGTTCATCAACCCGAAACGAAACGTGTTGCAGAAATTAGTGCGTCAGTGATGCACTTACGCTTCAAATCAACCAGGGAGCGTTCTGCAGAACTTGAAATTGCAAGGAGTACATTGTAGCTTCACATGAAAATGTACTGGAAAGGAGTGTAGGTGTAAAGGCACGTTCTAGCCACCCTGTATATCCTTCAATATAATTTTAAAAGTGACTTCAGAGTGTAATTGAAACCATTCGAAAGAAATGTCTGAGCACGTTGTTAATTATATGTATGTTTGTCATTTGCAATAGATCTCCCGCTTATTGTACGTCTGTAAACGAAGTAATGGAGATGCGCCCCATTCCGCTGTGGATTCAGGTTTATCCATGAGCTTAGGAAACCATACAGGTGGTCGAGGGAGCAGAAGACACATGTTAGTACATGTAAGTAAAAACATGTATTTCTTCTTGAAGCTGAATATGTTGAGTAACTGTATATGGAAGTTAACTTTGCTTGTATTAATCCTATTTAACCCTTATTTCTTACATATTCCTATTTCTTTCACTTATTCTTCAGTGCAGGCATCTTGAAGAATAAATGAAATCTTGAATTTTGAGACCTAGGCATATGGTTTTAGGCTAAAGGTAGCGGATATTAAAGGAAATAAATAATTATCAAAGAAGTATTGGAATAAGAGTATGAGAGATTTCTGAAAAAATCCATCGGTACGAAGTTGTCCTGCGTAAAATAGTTCTGGATCAAGTCGGGAAAACCTCTCACCAAAGTTGGACGCTCTACCACTGGGTCACCAATGATCCTCTTGCATAAATAGTCAGAATTACTTTGGTATTTACTAACTGCTATTGCACATGATTTAGAAGCATATACGTTACCATTAATATGGAATTTTTGTTTTTCTTCTCCTTCTCTTTCTGTCCATTATCAACCATAGAACTCTCCAACCTTCCTTCATATCATTCTGTCTTGAGCCTTTATCGTACAATTATTTATTGTTTTGTGCCTTATTTCAACTTACCATTTTAGTTTTCTCCTTCATTTTATTGGGATTCATTCTGGTTGGCATTGCATGAGCTTTGTTGGCCATCTAACATCCTTTCTTTCAGCCAGGTACTCAGCTCATCTTTATTGAGCCTGCTTGATGTATTCCACAGTATTTTTACTTTAAATCTGGTTCCTGATCTAATCATTTTTTCTTCTACATTTTAGTGAATATTTCTCTTCATCTTTATTTCTGTCTCCTGAAGCTTTTTATGCATATCTGTTGTTTTGTAAGTAAGGGCTCAAAACTTAAATTACATGTTTCAAGAACAAAACTCATCATAGCTAATTTCTGGTCTTTCAATAAGGCATTTAATGACCGAGGTTCAATATTTGAAGATTGCTTATACAAACAATAAGTGAGCAATATCATAAGCATCGATCAGTGGAACTTGTGACTTATGACGCTTCCCAACCTTGACTAAAATAAAAGAGAAATACGTCACGAATTAATGACAGTGCAATTCTGTCTCCTCTCATCTTTAGTCAGTAAAATAATAAGTGAAGGAGGTCTACACACATAGTTTATATCTAACTTTGTGTAGTTGAATTGTTACTTCACACACGTTGCATTTGTTAGTGTGGAACATCTGCCAGTTCTTTAGTTTTAAAACATATTGGAATGGTAATATTTGTATCGCACTGAAGCCAACTTCTAAGTGAGACTCCTAGAACGTTTGTTAATACAAAATCGTAAACGAATATCACCACAGTTGTACCAATAGTCTCACTTCGGATTAGTTTCTCGACTTTTAATCAGAAGAACATAACACAAGATAACGCGAGTGATAAAAAAATCATTATGCACTATCGAAGATATTTAAAGTGCTAATTCTGGATAGGTTGTCATCAGTTCACCGGAAACGACTTTTGGGGACTTACTAAATCAACGCTGTTACTTGTTCTTAGTAATGTACTGTAAATACGTGGTGTATATGAAATTAATACTGACTAAACATTATTTTAAAACCTAGGCAAGATGCAATAGAGATAACATTTAAGTTCTTTTTCTTCTGATAGCTCTTCGAAGTAGAAACCTTCACACACACCTGTCAGTAATTTGTCAACCAAGCGCACCTTTACACTGCAATAAATGTGCCTTATTCATACAAGGAGCCATGGTCCAAACTCTTACTGTCAGTATCAAGAATCATTTTAATACATTAACACGAACCACGAAGCTTTTGGCAGCTCAATATTACAACGGTACTGTAATACAGCAAGGTTAAAACTACATCAAAATAATACGCTATACCACAAAATATTTGTAATACTACGAAAACCAGAAGTAATTCTTTATACATGTTTCAGTGCAATCTAAACTTTAGTTTGCGGACGTTGATGACCGCAAAAGGAACGGCAATATTTATTTATGATTGGCGTAGTAGGGAAAACGTTCTACCATTCTGTTCTGTTAGTTGGACTTATGTCCTTTGTATCTGAATGTTCTGCTCGATGGAAGGTTTTTGTCCATTTACCATCACGTAAGGGCTATGGCAAGATGGAATATAGTAGGGTAACCGTATTTAGAAAATTTTTAAACTTTCAAACTGGCATATTTTGATAATCCACTGTATAATCATGATGTCGTTACTCAGCCAGTGATGAAGAGCAACTTTCAACTATCTCGTCATGGAAGCCATTCGATATCAAAACATGAGTTCATTACGGAATAATCTGTTCGAAAAGTATGAAACTATTTCATAAAATTTGGAAAATCCTTTAAGAACGAAGAATCAATTATAGGGTTTAAGAACAGGTGAAAATTATACTATGTAACTATGTGTCCAAAACGGGAAGATTATAAAGGGCCATTATGAGTTCCATTTGTATTTTTCTCCTTGGACGTCGGCCACTTTCTAAAAAGAAGGGAAAATATCGTTTAAAAGGGGACATCTGGTTCCCCTGGAACAGAGGAGCAAATTGAAAATTATGGGTACAACGTGTTAGGATGAAAAGCTTTAATCGAAATGTTAAATATTTACGTAAGGTTTGTTAACAGGGAGGAGAAGCTACGCTATTGTTCAAACACATTTCATATAATATGATAGAAGAATGCTTTAAAGTTTCGGGTTGGTTTCAAAGGAAATAAACGAAATGTATTTCCATCAATTTGAATTAGTTGTCTTTTCATAATGCGTAAAGTTGCACGAGCAGTGAAGGAAGTTTTGATAGTGATCATATGACAAGAACTGTGTAATTATCGTTTTATTACACAGGTATATCCACTTGTAAATGTCCATTAATATTCTTCCCATAGAAAACACTCCCCTAGTGTCAGGAAGCCAGAATCTCCATAGAGGGTATACTCAGTCTTGTTAAAGTAGTAACTTGATTATTAAATCTAGTTATTTTGATATTCAGATTACATAGTCAAAATGTTAATTTAACTCTTCGCTATTATTATAACAAATTCAGCCCTAATAGTCATGTATTTCAGCACTGATACCTGCTTATTTTAGCACCGATAGTTGCCTATTTCAGCACTGATAGTTAGCTATTTCAGTACTGATAGGTGCCTATTTTAGCACTGATAGTTGCCTATTTCAGCACTGATAGTTGCCTATTTCAGCACTCATAATTACCCTAGTAGTAGTTAAACCTTTTGTTATCAAAATGTATATTAGAAAAAAAATATTGATTGGAAGAAACAGTATCTTTCTAATTTCTTATCCATCTACTTGTAAGAGTATTCTTACTGCCATACCAAGTATCCTATCTGTACCTCTCTCACGTCACGGCCTCACCGCAAACTCCCACCTGTCTATATTCAACACGGTCTTCCTTTTGGTATGATTTGTTTAAGTGTATTTTCGGCTTCAGCTATGTATGTACATTACTGTAGAGTGTAGAACCATAAAGATGTGTTCAGAATTACCACAAGAATAGGAAACTAAGGATATGATTCATTGAATTTTAATACTCCTCGCCAATGTGGAAGCAAACTTTACTGTTACTGTGAAACTGATTTTAATACACGAGAAGAACATTACATTATCTTTTAGTCAAATACCTTAAGGTTAGGAAACATTTTGGTGATACAACTGCTAAATTCTGATATGTATAAAGTAATGTGAAGCAAGTTTGATAATTTTAGCTGGTTTTTGTCTGTATTTCATGCTATTTTCTCAAGGCACCTTTTGACAACACTAAGCGTAAATGCAGTGAAGAGAACGAAAGCTTCAGTGTTGCCAGAACGGACTACAATAGCGGATTGGGCAACTTTTTAAGTACTCTCGCTACCAAAATTTCGAATTGGGCAACACGCTACTTCTTGGGCTATTTTTAATTATCTAAGGCTATAACACTTATGAATACGCTACTATATTATTTATAGATATGAAGTCACGAGTTATTAGTTTCTCTAATAGAATAAAAGTTTTGCTTGTTGAGTATTCCATTCACAGTGAAGAACAATTTTACTAAAACTAACATGTTCGATACTGGTTCAGTTCTTGTTTTGCTATTTTTTAATCTCCAGACCTGACAACTAGTCGAGTATCACTAACCGTGTTGCTGTCTCAGTTAACGCTTAAGCCTAATAGTTATGCAGAGCTGTCTAACATGAACATTGCAAATTTAATTGTGTTATTATATTATCCATATTAATATAATGTGTAAGTGGAGTTATAATAAATTATCGAAAATTCATGGCTGCCAGACAAAGAATTTAGCAACTAACTTAAAGAAGTGAGGAACAAGAGTGACTAAACATACTGTAAAAATATTTCAGAGCTCACAAAACTGACTTAAGCAATGTGTCTTTGAAAATCAAAAATGTCGCCCATTTTATACCATCACCAGCTGCCCAGTTTATTGTTTACTGAAATCCTACAGCAGTTGATGTGGTATGGGGTTTATCCTAATACACTATCGCCAATAATACAAAACTGCGCTCGCGATTTCACCATTACAAACCCAGATATCTAACGTCTGAGATTTATAAGTTTGTTCTACAAATAGTTCAAAGCCAAGGGCGCCAATCCTGGGGGGTGAGAGGGCCTGGGCCCCCAAATCTCATGTGGGACCCGTATTTTATTTCTGAATATACAATATTTGGCATAATTTGATTGCAATTTGTCTTAAAATCTTAATATATTTACCTTCTGCATCAGAATGCCCCCCCCCCAAATTTACAGAGAAATCGGCGCCCTTGTTCAAAGCAGTTACTTTTGGAGAACAACCTCGCTAGGCTACTTTCAAATCTTCAGATCTGGCAACACTAAAAAGGCTTCTGAAGGTACAGATCATATTTTTATTTACTTCCAATACTATTAACGAACCATTAAATAAATATTTTTTTTTTTTTTTTTTTTGCAACATTCAGCAACATAGACGACAGTACAACCTTGATATGTCCTAATCAATGAAAGCTTTTGACAAGTTGTTATTTCCTTTACTACTCAAAGAGCTACCAGTAACTAAACAGAAATTCATTTCATAAAGAATGTCAGTATTGGAGTGTACTTGTCCATGAACCGCACTAGGAGGAAACTTTCATTTTTATAACTTAGTTTGCTTTTATGTATTGATCAATATCTAATCAAATAAAACTAATAATGCTTATTTTTTTTAAATTTCTTTTCTCTCGACAGCAAACAACTCACAGCAGCACTATTCGATCTTCAGTGACCAGCAGAGGAAGCATTCGATGGACGTTTTCTAATGGTGTCCAAGCAACTAGCGTATAGAATTGGTTACTCCTAACAACTGCTTGTCAATAGAATATAAAACGAAAAAAAAAGCAAGAAGAAAAGACCGGAGACGAAGGAATAGAAACATGATCTTTTGACGAAGTTCGTTCAAGGGAATCAAAACACACAAAGGAACAACAAGTGGAAAACAACTTGAGAAGTCCAAAAATTCTTTCATTATTACAAGGAAATCAACCACGTTCTTTCGCTTTTTCTTTGCTCAGTATTGATTCTTGCGTTCAGTATCGCTTGATGCAATTGAATACGACACAAGACACACGATACTCCAATACAAAATCACAAAAGCGGTTTCCCCTTCTACTGTATGGCTTGTTTTCGTCCCAGTACATTTCTCTCTTGTTATAATTCTGATTTCCAAAGTAGAGAGACATTATTTATTGCTGTATAGTATGGTAGACGTCTACCACCTCACGATTTCATTTTTTGAATTGTGTATATATCTTGTTTGTATATAAATGTAATATTATGATTTCTGAGGGATCGCAAAACAGATCTGCACGCTTAGACTTGAGTTTTTGTAAGTTGATTTTTAAATACATAAGTTGAGTTCGTATACGGCACTACCCTATACTGCCATAACATATTATAAAGTGCACTCATGTCCAAAATTATTGTCGCATGTCTATAAATATGTTGTTGTAGGAATATAATTCGATAACGAATTCGTCCGGTATTTCTTACAATGTTAGTATGTGTATAATCGGCAAAGACATGTATGTGGCAAATTTCATGTCAAAAGGGCAGTAAATAAGAACAATATAACGAAAATAAAACTTTCTTGGCCATTTAGCAACATTTTGTTTTACTCATTCTAATTTTCGTATTTATAATTCTTTTCCTATGAAATTTACCACAAGTATACATTTCTCGATTATACACATAGTATCAGTATTATCAAATTATATTCTGACAAGAAAACAGTTATAGATATGCGACAATCATTTTGGACATGAGTGTACAAAAGTAAAGCATCGTCTCGGGTGAAATAAGAAATGAATTTCTGATTTCGTGACAAAACTAAAAAATTACATTTTGTTTCTCAAAATCGAGACGAGACAAGAACTTTAATGAGTCTTTGATCTCAAACACAGATTTAGTGTTACGTGATACATAATTTACATCTATAAATTGATAAAGTCACTGTACGAACACAATGAAGGGCATTATTAAGGTTTAAAGATACGAAATTCATTACACAATTTGTATCAATACTACATATTGTTTAGAAGTTGTTATTTATCACATCCTTCTTCGTAACACAGAGATAATCTAATTTCTAGATAAAGAAACAAATCAGGTATAATTTTTTACATAAATTTACAAAGTGAGACGAGAAACCTACAAAATCAACGAGACGTGAAAACCTTATGGCTCGTCTCATGGGAACATTATCCTCATACGGGCGGGGTTTATTGGCCTACGGTTTGCATAGAGGTAAAAACTTAAAATTTGGAAGATATTGGAGAGTATGTAATTATATTGATGAATATATATTATAGATGGATAAATATTCAAATAAACTGAATATCTAACAAACGAAATTTTGACTATGAATGTGACTACAATTTTAGACATGATCTTACGAAATTTGATGTATTACTGCCTTTGCTTTGTACAGGCTTTAAATAAAATATGTACAAAAAATCAACACATTTACGAGGGGCATCTAGAAAGTAAATTCCAAAAATGTCTCGAAGTGGCAAGATGGGTCAAAGCGGAACGCGCCGTTGTATGAGTGGAGGAGAAACATTTAGCCAGAGCTTGGTGCGAGCGCACTTATGTGGAGTGAGTGCTTATAAAACTGTAGTACGGTAAATATAGCTACGTACGATGGAGGTTCCGGAAGTAAGGTTTTTCTTTTCATTTTTTCACACGGAAACTTTACTGCTAAACATAAATACCCATGGCATCATGAATTATACATCTTGTGCTATTTTTTGACACAGATGCCTCTGACATTGATATATTTATTGTAGCGTGCAATCAGTTTGAAAAAAACTACTCTGGTAAAACTCGGTGCCCTGCGATGCAAGGAATTGTCCCGCAGCCTGCTGCACCTCAGCATTGTTTTGAAAGAGATGTCCCGAGAGTGCAGCTTTCAATGCAGGGAATAGGGGAAAGTCCGGTGGGGCAAGGTCCGGGCTGTAGGCAGAGTGATCCAATCTCACCCATCTAAAGAGCACAACACAAGAGCTCTGGTCTCTTTCATCGAATGGGGTCCTGAATTTGGTGAGGGTGTCGCAGTAGCGTGCTGCATTGATTGTCCCTTCAAGACGAAATCAATGAGAGTCATATCTTTCGCATCTACGAACACTGTGGCCATAACCTTTCCTGCAGAGAATGACACTGCGAATTTCTCCTCACTGGTGAACTGGGATACTTCCACGTCATTGAGGTAACCTTTGTTTCTGGGGTAAACTGGTGCTACCATGTCTCATTCCGTATGATTATTCTGAACATGAACTCATTTCCTGTAGTTATAATGCACATAATCAAAAATGGAGTATGACGACATCATTGTGATGTCTAGATACCTTAGGTATTCAGAAAATAAGTGTTTCATTACCTTCGCAATATTTCATCATGATTCCGGCCGCCTTATAGATGCCATCGCTATGCTGTGTTTTTATTAATAAATTTAATCTAGAATTTCCTTGTGGGTAAGCGGTTAGTGTACGCCCATTTGGTGTAGAAGAACCGGGTTCGATTTCCGGCGGGAGCTCTTGTGGTTCGGGTTTCACGTTAACCAGTAGGTTCACGTCTCATATAGCCTCGCTGCTGAACGGAAAGTTAAACTCAAAATCAATCAAATTTAAACGTCTGCGGAGACGTTATTTGGGACTTCAGGTTGCGGGGTAGTTCATTCGCTGTCATTCAGTTTGGGATATATATAATTTAATCAATTATATACTACTAAAAATTTTAAATTTTATATATAAATAATGGTCTTGGTTTCCGAAGTAAAATTTGAAATGATACTGCTACCTTTAAGATGAGACAAGATAGTAACTTTCGTGATGATATACAGAGCTCTTCCACTAGAAACACTTTATATATATATATATATATATATATATATATATATATATATATATATATATATATATATATATATATATATATATATAGTGTTTCTAGTGGAAGAGCTCTGTATATCATCACGAAAGTTACTATATACTTTTTTGAAACGAGACAATATCTTTCGTTCAGAATACCTTTTCGAGTTGGGACAGACTGAAATCTAGTCATATGGGAAACGGTCACGTATTCCCATGTTCAAATCAAATCTTAGTATTGCAAAAATACAAAATCTATCACAAAATTTAGCTTAAATCTTTATTTTTTTTTGTATATATACATTTTTATTATCCCTACGAATTTAGTATAACTAGGTCAACCATATAGTCAAGTAACTCTCGATTCAGCCATTCTGCTCTCATTTTCCCCAGGATGCTTTGCGGTCGGTGACATCACGTAGTGGTATTGCAAAGGACGTTATAAACTAAAAGATCTGTTCATACCACAAAATCGTGAAGCGATACGTAGCCTATGATTGGTGATTTTCTAATCTGTGAAATGTTATTCCGATAATTTCTTCTTACTTGTATTTGCACACCCATACATGCAGCATTGTATAATATAAATCTCAAGCATCAACTTAAACAAAAATAAATGACAGACACACTACATATGTACATATGAAGATTGCAATGTTTTGAGCCAACATATATGGCGGAAACGAAAGTAGCCAATCAGACGTGCTATTGCTAGGTTGTCTTTTGGCTTTATTCAGTTAGTAGGATGAAGATACATATGGGCAGATCCTGTATTTTATAACATCCTTGGGTATCGCGAGGTATCGTTCAAGACAAGAAATGAAACACTACATAAGCAATTACGCTAGTTTGTGTACTGTTTCAAGGTGGGCAAAAGTCTCTCCACATGACGTCACGGACAGGGAGCCAGTCAGAACGGTAAACGCTAACTAGGCCTACTATTATTTTATATATCTTGCTTGTACCTATGATTGTTCTTTGTTACGAGTAGTAATTGGTCTTTCAGAAGTCGTCTGCTGATGTAGGAAGAACTTTGAATATTGAGTAGGTCTTTCCTATTCCATGATAACATTAACTTCCTGACAATTGCAGATTGGAATTAGGAAAAAATCGTAACTTTTTAAAACCAGCCTAAGTGATAAGGACTGAGCTTTTTTACTTCTCTCTCAGAAATCATAAATGTAGATAGCACTTGAATGTAAGTGTCCACAGAGTCATATTATGTATTTTTGAATATTGAAGACATGAAAGTGATAATATAAGTGTGTTTTATTGTGTTTATGTACCTGCAGGTCATGTACGTTTTTATGTAAGTGCAACATAATATTCAGGGGAATACCTTTCCCCGAATTTTGGGGGGAAAATGTCTATACGCTTGAAATTGTTTTCATTAACTAAAGTAAACAAATATGCCCGATTTTATTTGAAAGAAGTTACATATTAATCTTTGATATAGACGTATTAAAGAATAATACATTTTATTTAACTTGACAATGCATTAACAAACATGCATCTTCTTATAGATAGAAAGAGATCTTCACTATAAGCTATGAAAAGGTCGTTAGTTCCCTAGGAGTACAGAGAATTGGCCCAATGGAGGGAAAACATGTGGTAGTCAACTACTAACGTTGGTCTTACGATTGATTTGGTATCCAATGTAGACCCTATTACATCAATAGTATTCCAATTGGGAGTACTGGATCGAAATTATTGGATTATTTACTCCGAATTGTTGATTGTTGAACATACACTGGAAATTACGTTCGATTAACGTTTTCTTCAAATTTTATTTTCGAAATTAATAACTGCCAACCATGCTGACATTTAACCACTGTAGAGCCTACCATCTGTACTGCTAGGGTAGCGGAAACAACATGAAAATTTTGACATACTGAAGTGTTCTGGTAATAACTGGCATTAACATTTGTAAAACCATTTCCATAGTTCATCGCTATTTTCATGTACAGTCAGGGACAAAATTTCTTTTTATTTTGTAAAAGGTATTTTGGGAATTACTGTGGAATAACTGTTAGAACGCACAGAAAGTTATATTTTTTAATTGACTGAAAACTGTATCCAAATTGTGCTTCTATTCTGAAGTTATTTACTAAACTAATTTCATAAAACGGAAAGAACTTTTGTCACTGGCTGTACCGCGTCCAATTATTTCGCCTTTAAATTTTTGGATTTTCTTTAGAGGAAAATTTGATAGGAATTGGTTTTCGTGGCGTACAGAAGTTGTTGAAGGTTTCAACACCACGAAAAGTATATTCAAATGATCTAAAAGTTAAAAAGACCAAATGATATCCAATATTTCGTTATCATCCATCATTTTAATCAATTATTACATTAAATTTACTTTATTACAAAAATAATGATAACAAAACTCAGTGATACCGGCGGCTGGGACCGAGGTCTGCACCAGACGATATAGGATAATAAGAACTAAGGTTAAGAAAAGAGAACAAAAGTTGAAAACATATGGATGGAAACAGGTAGAGTCCAAACTAGATGTAATATTACTGTGTTAATTGTAGACAGTTAGCAACGTTGAGAAACATGATAAATCAAAAGTTCAGAGCACAAGGGAATCAAATCCACTTACCAAACTGTGAGATAAGGAATCAAAGTTTGAACGTGAAGTTAAAACTGTATTTTCTATTAGATGGTTGTTTACAGCATCTTGATATGAATCTCTTAAGCTCTGAAAGAAGCTTCAGATAGAGTTCTTAAAGATGGAGTATGTCGAAAATGACTGAACTGTTATTTTGACTCCCTTGTGGTCTAAATGCGCCCAATAGGATTTTTGGTTGTGGAATGATTTGATAAAAGAGTAAACAACTTCTGTGGTTAAATAATGATGGATAGTTCTATGCGGCATGTGTTGTAAATGTTTGGTTTCAAATGTTAAATTTTGACGGAATTTTGTTCTTGATCGCAATAAATTTTAAATTTGCATAGAGAAATGTATTGCAGAAATATTGTGACAAAGAGATTACAGAGCATGTCATTAATGTAAATGGATACAAAGATGAAGGTAAATGTATGTAATAATTTGTGATTGAGGGTTAAGAATACCAGTAATCATTTCATGTAATATTTTTGGATCCGGAACATTTGTAAGACAACCCACATAATGTAATTTAAGTACAGGTGAACAATATGACAGTCAATTGTGTGTAAGATCCATCAGTTCACAAAGAAATGCTAATGCACAAAGTAGTGATTTATACAAGCGAATGTTGTTATCTTAAGTTCTAAGGTAAAAATAAGGCAAATATGTTGCACTTCCTCCTAATCCCAAGTAACAGAAGCATACTATCTAGTATGTAAGCTCTAACATGTTATATGAATTTATCAAGATAATTTAAATGAATATGACAGCAAATGCCTACTCCTTTGCATCCCAGCTTTCTGTGTTCTTTACCTGAACCCGCTCTTCAGGCTTCCGTATTTTCCGACAGGACTCAAATAAATACCCGTATTCGAGAATACCTGGATTACTAATGGGGCAAAATTAAAAAAAAAAGCATTAGATGAGCAATTTTGTAAATAATGGTAAAAAATAAACGTGTTCCCTTTTGGGATAGACCATGGATTTGATTTGTGAGTTTAGCATCCTGTTCAGCGGCAAGGGTATATGAGACGTTTACCTACAGTTTAACGTGGGCTCCGAACCACATGAGCTTCCGCCAGAAATTGAACCCGTGTCTCCCACGCCAATAACCCGGGTCTCGCGGAACCGCTCAGCCACGAAGGAGCTCGATAGACTATGAAGTAAGCAAAATGTGTTAAGTAAAGGCATTCATGAAGGTAATATTTCACCACTTTCCTGCCTCCTTTATATCCTCATATTACTTCATAAGTATATATATATATATATATATATATATATATTCTAATGAGAATAGATGAACATCTGAATTGAAACGAAGATAGAATGAGAAAAAGAATCCCAGTCCCATCGGGGGTGTATAAGAACCATCCTGTTGCCAGGTAGACGCCTAAATATATATATTATAGTAGTTATATGGTGGCAGGTTTCTAACTCCTCCAGGAGGTTTCTAACTACCTTTTACGTCACAAAACTGATCACGTTTAAGGTAGATTGCGAACCTATTTTAAGTTTTAGCACTATGTTGAAAGTTTTATCAAGATCGGTCTAGTGGTTCAAGAGTAATTAAGTTTTATTTATTTTATAGATTCTTCCCCTCCCCTCCTCCATCCCTCAGTTGTACAGTTAAAGCGATATGATAAAAAAAAAATACACCTCAAATCTGAACCTCATCCATGTTGAAAATTTGGTTAAGATCGGTCGGGTGGTTTAAACTTGATGAAGTTACAAAGACAGTCACTCCCATTTTTACTTTTTGACATGTATATCTCCACCCTCTCCCTCCCCTTCGTTGCATTGTGAAAGTGAAGAGAAGAAAAATCCCAGGACCGAACCTTATCTATGTTGAAAGTTTGATCGAAATCTGTCGGATGGTTCAAGAGTTATTAAGTTTTATTCATTTTCATATATTTCATATATTTCACCTCCTCCCCTCCCCCGCCCCTAAGATCTACTGTCAACATGAAATGATAAAAAACTTCTCAGGTTTGAACTTCATATATGTTGAAAATTTGCTTGAGATCGATCGAGTGGTTCAAAACTAATTAATTCACGACCATAATCACTTTTATTTTTATATTTATTGATTTTTGTATATTTCCCCCTCCACACCCTCCCATACGTTGCTCCGTCAAAGTTAAAGGATAAAAATCACTTCACTTTGACGGAGCAACGAACGGGAACGTTACGAACCTCATCTACATTGAAAATTCGATCAAGATCGGTCGGGTAGTTCATGAGTTATTAAGTTTTATTTATTTTTTCTTTCCCCCTCCTCTAAGCTCTACCGTCAAAGTAAATAGCTAAAAACACTCTAAGGCCATAACCTCATCTACATTGAAAATTCGATCAAGATCGGTCGGGTAGTTCATGAGTTATTAAGTTTTATTTATTTTTTCTTTCCCCCTCCTCTAAGCTCTACCGTCAAAGTAAATAGCTAAAAACACTCTAAGGCCATAACCTCATCTACATTGAAAATTTGATCGAGATCGGTCCAGCGGTTCAAGAGATTGAGAGTCACATAGTCACTTTCAATTTTATAATAGTGGTACCTAATCACAGTGGTGCGACGCAATGATATGCCGCGGAGTCTCATAGGATTTGTCGCGAAATTTTAGAATTTAGAATTTAGATATCATGAAGCTTTTAACATAATTAAAATTAGTTTTGAGACAGGATGTACTAATCAGCGCTTTCAACAACATCAACAATGCTTTATACCTACTTAGAGTCACTAGCTTACAAAAACTTATAATCTTACAATACTATAATGAATTTCATTGTTAATAAATATAATCAAACCATTGCAGGGCCGTAACTTATAGGAGGGCAAGGGGAAAAATTTTCATACTCCATGTACGATACGATCATAAAATTATAAATGAAGCATCAAACAGGTTCACTATATTACATAAACAAAACAGCACACAAAAGGTAAATAAAACAAAAATGAATCGTAGGCCCATTTCAGTAAAAAAGTGTCTACTATTAGAGGTCTAGATATAATATTTATTATTATGGCTTTAAGATTTGTCAATATTAGACCCTTAATTAATTTGTCGTGTATGGAAAGTGCCCAGGGGCGTAACTTAGACCTTGCCGAGAGGGAGGGCCCACAGGCTCCGAGGAGCCTATAAAGAATAAGAGTAAGATGGAAAGGGGGAACCAAGAATTAGAAAGACAACTTATTCTAGGGAGGCCCAAATACGCGTATTAATGCTTGACAACCCAGAAAAATCTAAGTTACGTCGCTGAACAATTGTATGGCGAAGTAGTGGGCGTTGAGTACAGTGGGTTGTTAGTCAAAAAAGATTTGAACCACTGTCCTATCGTATAAGCATTTCATAAGGATATATATACGAGGAATCATCCAAAAATATTACGAGTAGTAACATTGGAAAAGCAAGCATTATGGAAGGAATTTTGTTTCCCGATAATGGAGATTGATGACGCTAGTTGTCTGTCAGCGGTCTTGAGGGTAGAAATTGTGAATTTGCAAACGCGTCAAAGCAAGTGGAATGCCAAAACATATAGGAACTGTTCTGGCTTGAATTTGCGAGCCGTTATTCGTTTCTTGAGAGTAAATATTTGCGCCATTGGACTTTCACACTCCCAAGGTACATTCGCGAAGTGTCCCTTCGGGATTCGTGTAAAATTGATTCAAATGCAAAGTTCTCCGCACCTCAATGGGTACTGTACTAATTTTAGCTGCCCATACGGGTAATTCGCATATTTATGGGCCTTCATATATCTGGAATTCAATCATACACTATTATAACGCTCGGACAGAAAATTGGTTTAAGTTTCTTTAGATGTAACTGGACATGAATGTCGGCATATGTAAAACAAATTGAATAAGTACTGCTTCTCTGACATATGCTACCCATCCCGCCCACCATCTTGAGTCCGCCATATTGAATTGAACTTTCGTTTTTCAAATGAGAATAGGTGCAAGTGATACATCCCATTCATGTACAATTTTCTCGGAAATTCAATGGTATAGCGAATTTTATCGTAGCTTGTATCATTTGCAAGGTATTGCATGTTAAATGTCAGGGAATTCACGAATATTGAACCAAATGAAAAGTTGTGCAGGGCCCCGTGTGTATATGCAATCTTTTACCTGATTTATCATTCATGAAATATTCTCTGAAGGTACATACATACAGATACACAGACGTCGATACGGAAATCGTAGGTCTTCACCCAAATCTGGTCGTATCTGGATTTACATTAGGCATTTTGAACGTAATACAACACTTCCTTGATATAGTATAACATGGAAATAATAACAATCACTTACGGAAATGTAATAAGATTATGACACCAATGCTGTAAAGACTTTGTTTATACCTACAGTATATTTTTCAGTTAGAAATTGTTTCGATTTCTCAACATCAAAAACGTAAGCGTAACTGATATTACTTTGCAATGTCTATTCGCAAAGTGCCTGGAGGGATTTAACATGCAATACCTTCCAAACGGTAAAACTGACTACACCAATGAATTTCCGAGAAAATTGTACATGAATTTGATGTATCACATTCACCTATTCCCATTTGAAAAACTGCAAATTGAATCCAATATGGCAGATCCGAGATGGCAACTGGGGTAGATAACCTATGTCAGAGAAGCAGTACTTGATCAAATTTGTTTTGCATATGCCCACATTCATGTCCAGTTACATCTAAAGAAGCTAAAAGCAATTTTGTCCAAGCGATATAATAGTGTATGATGGAATTCTGGATACATAAAGGCCCATAGATATGCATATTGCCCGCATGGGCCTCTAAAATTAGTACAATACACATTGAGGTGCGGAGAACTTTGCATTTGAATCAATTTTACACGAATCCCGAGGGGATACTTCGCGAATGTACCTTGTCAGATTGTGATAGTAAGTGGTGAAGATCAGGGGAGTAATGGAGAGGTCGGCATCGAGACTATGTGATAATGGTGAAGAAACAATGAGCAGACAACATGCGGTGAAATAGTGTCGTGTTTTTCATGCGAGCAGAGAGGAGAATAGATATATGACTCGATATTGGAGACGGACTTAGGAACACTAAATTTTATATCCAACCTATTTTTTTTACACTGTTACGTGCAAAGTTTGGAGGATTTGTACGAAAAACTCAGTAATGATCAAACTGTTAAAGGTTCTTACATCAAACTCTTACGGTATATTATATTAAGTGTAGTAAAACCAAAATTATGCTATTATGTTTTCATAAAAATTATCCTACTAATACGAGAGCTGTTTTTAAGGTAAAATATGATAATGGTATAAGTATTTAGTTCTTCCACGTATGGGGTTCAGAACACAAGGAAATCAAATCGAAGTACCAAAGCTGTGAGGAAAAGATATATGAAGTTTGTACGGCACATTTCAGTACATGGAAAAGCTAAAACTTCTTTTTTTAACATTATATGAATTACTAGCATCAATTTCTCGTTTCGCTGGCTTAAAATAAGAAAAAATTAGTAATATATTTCGTTATTCAGTATTTTTTTACTATTACTGAAGCCTCTCTGATATCGACCATTCTCAATCATTTTTATATATCTCCCTCTTTCCTTCCCTTAAGTTGCGGGGTTAAATTTGGATTTAAACGGCACCAGAAGTGTAACTGTTTAGTGACCCCGACAATTGTGAATTCGACACTAATATCGGTCATTTTCGATCATTTATATATATATATCTATGTATGTATGTATATCTCCCCCTCCCTCTCTCCTATGTTGCACCGTCAAAGTGAAATGAATAAAACCATGCCAGGCTCAAAACTCATCTATGTTGAAAATGTGATCCAAACCAGTAGAGTAGTTCAAGAGTTATTAAGGACAAACATACTGAGTTTCATTCTTATATATTATGTACGTACAAAACCTGGTCATGAACAGTTTAATTAAATTAAGCAGTTTGGCAAAAGCGAAACAAGTTGAAGACGTACCCAATTTAGCAGGTTCAAATTTGTGCCTACAACATAATGTACAGTATATACGTCTAATATTTGTTCTCACTGTCGATGTCTTGAGAGAATTTAAATTCTCGAATCGAGAAGTTCTAATTCTATGTACGGTTTTTAAATTTATAAGGTGACATCAGAAAGCGATCACTGTACTTATTTTTACTATTTTTTTAAAATTCAAAACTAGATTATGTTCAATTATTTTTTTATTCGTAATGGGACAAACACAATTTTTGGTACTGTCAGTGGCGTACTTAGGGGGTGGCTATCGGGCTCAAGCACCACCGAAACAAAATCCTCAATACGACACTGGATACGGTAGTCTGGTTTTCTAATTCAGCTCTCTCGTAAAGAAGATAGTATTGTTGAGAACGGCCTAAACTGTGAGGGAAAGTCTTCGATTATCATCTGTGAACCAGCTTACGGCTTCAAGAGCCGGGCGTTAAATTACGTCCTTTATAATAATGATGTTGCATAAGGATACTCACACAAAACAAAACAACTTTTGTTACTAAGTAGTTTTGTCAAAAGTATGGTAGACCACAAATCGCCACGGAGGTTCTTATGTAGGCTATCATGCCGTGTTTTCTCCTTTCACATCACAGGTTTTGATATTGCGGAACATGGTGGTTCAGAGGCAGGGCGCTCGACTCTGATGCTGGGGTCATTAATTCACTCCCAATCTATGTGAATTTGTTGCGGACAACATCGCGTTCATTAGGTTTGCTTGAAGTTCACCCATTTCCTTCTACAACCTCATTCCAACATTTCTTTCATAATCATTCACTTTCAAAAATCATCCACTTCTTTAGCCTACAGGGCATAGTCATGGGACGCAAAACGAAAAAGAGACAAACCAAATAGCTTTCAGTTTGTATTCTTGTCACAAAGTTACAAATTTATTTCAGTATTTCCCCAATTTTGGAACACCTTGTATATCGCAATTGAGTTTTGACATTATTGTCAAAATACCAAAATACAGTAGACTCCCGAGTATCCGGCTCGCGACTATCCGGCCTAGTTTTTTTTTTTTTTTTTAAATCGTAATTAAATTAGGGAGGCAACGTGTTGTATTGACAACATTGCCGAGACACTGGAAGCGGGCGTCTGCTACAATCCTCCTACGTGTCGTGTGCAAAATACAAGTTGTAACATGAAAAGAGCAGCGTTCTGCTCCTTGTTTCGTTAGTATGTAAAGGACCTCAGAATACAGTACACTTGCCGCTGTTCCTGATTATAACTGTACAGTACGCACAGTACTGTATCCCTAAATTGTCCTTGGGGTATGCTTAATGTTTATAAAGAAAAGAATTCATAGCATTTCGGCCTATCTGCCTTTTTGTTATCCGACCTGCTCTTCCGCTACATTAGGCCAGATACTCTGGAGTCTACTGTAATTTGTAACCGATAATACCATTTTAATTCATGACTGTTCATTTGGTTCTGAATATACTGGTAAACTAATATGTGACTGACAGATATACATCGAAGTCATTATATGAAACTAGTGTGGACTGTCGGAAGCTAATTATATAACAAGTTACAAATATAAAACGACAACTTTAAAATACAAGAAATAATCATTAAATATTTATTGTAGTTAATAATGCAATATAACATCAATTTGAAAAGATCTTGTATATTTCAGCCTGATTTGTTGTATATGTTGTACTTAATTGTAATATTTTAATATAAAATGCTAATATAACGTCCGTGTCAGGCTGGAAAGAATGATTACATAGATATTCTGTATGAATATTTTTAAATATACTTAATTTGTTTGTACAAAAAGGCTCTGGTTGCCATCCAGAAAGTGTACTCACTAAATGTGAAAGGTCCAATAAAAGTCGTTTTGTAAGTTTTAAGGTTAGTTTTGTTATTTTAACAACCACCATTGATTGTTACTGAGGGAAGTTTTGTTGCTGATATACATATTCTATATAAAACGTATCAGATAATTAAAGACCATCACAGATCAAAGTTCATTTTGTATAAGGGAAGAGAGCGTAATGGAATCAAAATTAACATATTAGGCCAAGGACATTTTGCAAGGACATTGTGCTTGTTGGGTACAAGTTCCACCAATTTCACACTACAAAAGTAAAAAAAGCCTATACAACTTGGAGGTAAGTCAACGAATAATGTTTCATTTCTTTCTTTCTTCGTATTGTTGATGGAAATCCTTTAGATCTTAACGGTTTTGCTCTAATGGTTTCTAACTACACAGCAAGAATAATTGTGCCTAAATTTTTTTTTTTTTTTTTTTTTTTTTTTTACAAAACCCGTTTAAACCTTGTAGAAATCTGGAATACATATTTTTAGCAGCATTTAAATGGTGGTGGTAGCCGATGGTGCTCATTTGTTTAGTTTTCTTCCTAAAAACATATGAATCTAAACTTAAAACAGATCATGGATATGAAATTAATGTAGAATGTGAGCTCATAATCACGAGCCTACAGTAACAACATTGAAGTGTAGGTGTTTCAAAAAAAGAAAAAAGAAAGAAAGAAAGAGAAAGAAAAAGAAAAGAAGAAAATAAGTATCCTGGTTATTATTTCTTGCGTTTTTTCTATCTGAAAGAGCAAGCAAAATAATTCGACGGCAGCTGTCAAAATGCTGTACATGTTGCTATATGTCTTGATGAATTTGAACTCTTACGGCGGGCAGTGTGTACTTGAGAAATTGATATTTGCCCAATTAGGGAACAAAAGCGTGTTATCTATATTTATCAAAAGTCAAAAGGGGCAACGCAGGGTTAAATTTAGTGCGCTTATGGTATATATATTTTATACCGTGAGTGTATGCTTTCAGTTCTTTGTGTGCTAGTGAATCCCATCCACATTTCTTCCCCCTTTCTTCTCTCCTTACTTCTTCTTTTATATTTTTTTCTAGCAAGCAAGGTTTTGATATTAAATATAAACTACACATAGTGCTATTCTATGTCAGTGTCCGCTATTACGTATTTTTATTTATTGTAGATTTCGAGGTAGATTGTGATAGTCAAAATCCCATTCTCTCATTATCTTCCACATTCTTTTTCTGTTAATGTTTTAGTCATTAGTTAATTACCGTAATCATTTAGTTTAAAAGCCATAATTGTATTGTTAAACTTCCAAATATTTTTGCAGATAAGCGACTACATTATACAAGTCGGGGAAGTATCGAATACTTGTCCTAAGGGTTCAGCCTTTAATCTGTACTTCGAGAGATGGACTCATATGACAAACTGATCTTTACAAATTTGGACAATACATATCCTGTTTCTTTGGGGTCGTCTGGCACTATACTTCTATAGTATTACCCTCTTGCTACTATTCCCCTCTAAAATTCATGTTTTCACCCTTTACGTGGAGTATACATTATTATCACAGCCGTTCTCAACTTTTTTGTTACAAGTTTTCTATTTTCTGCATTCATATATAATTACCTCCTATGCGTTGTCAGAAATCTATGTCCACTAAAGAAAAAGGGCACGGCGACTCAGTAGCATAGCATTTATCTTTACTGAAAGCAATTCTATGTTCAATACCATACCAAGTGAATTTGTGGTGGTTAACATCAAACTCTTGCTTTCTGAGAAAGGGGTTCTTCGGTTTTGCCCGATAGTCTCATGCAATCAACGAGGTTTAATTAACTATATGTATCCTTTAACTTAGAGGATATAAACATGGCACGTTAAGCTATACATTTTATTAAATTCATTTTATCCGCTACAATCATTTCATCCGCTATTATCTGCTATTGCTACGCAACCACGCATAACACGAAAAAAAATCCTTTATCATCTTGATTCTGTTCGGGACATCAATCTCCTGACAACGATTTTTTTTATTAATAATTGGAATACCATGAATTTGGCCCACATCTTAGGAACTGACTTGATATCCTTCACTTCATTTGGGAAAATCCCTAGCGACGCTTTTAGAGTATTCTGAATCATACGTTTTGGATACGATACATTATTATAACTCTAAGGCAATAACAACCGTATCTGCATCTTGTAGTTTAAGAGATATTATTGCTCAAAGCTCACATTCCACACTTCAGCAAACTATATCTGCGAAAACAATTACGAGCAAATGTTAATGGGAATTTCAATTATTTCTGTAAAGGCAATATAAATTATCTTTAGAACACTTTGTGTTTGTGTCTCTTGAAGCCAAAATTTTGAATGTCACATTTGTTATTCTCAGGGGTAAAAAAAAAAAAAAAACTTTACCTGAAAACTTTATCCGAGGAGAGCAAAATCAAAAGTTTAACAGGTCTGTCTGCACTAGAATACTATTTGCTAAAATACATGTCCTGAGCAAATAATCACAGTTTAACCTACTTTAGCTAAAATAATGTTTATAATGGTAGAAAAAAAATAGTGAGTGGTATCTCTAAAAGAAGAAAAAAACGATGATTAGAAACATTGTAAGAAGTGGAAAAATCACACTAGTATATTATCTGTGGAAGGAATGACAGGACAGATATCCAGAGGAAAGCCATGAGTGAAATATATAAAGCGAATAATACAGAATGTAGGTAAGAGAAAGTACAATCATGTCCAAAATTATTGTCGCATGTCTATAAATATGTTGCTGTAGGAATATAATTTGATACCGAATTCGCCCGGTATTTCTAACAGTGTTAGTATGTGTATAATCGGCAAAGACATGTAGGTCTATGTGCCAAACTGTATGTCAAAAGAGCAGTAAATAAGAACAATAAAACTTAAATAAAACTTTCTTGTCCATTTAGGAACATTTTATTTAACTTATTCTAATTTTCGTATTTATAATTCTTTTCCTATGAAATTTACCACAAATACACATTTCTGTATTATATACATAGTATCCGTATTATATACATAATATCGGTATACAAGTTTCCTGCAAAATCATTATCAAATTATCTTCTTACAAAAAGACAGTTATATATGCGATAATCATTTTGGACATGAGTGTACATGGAAAGATAAGTCTGGGTCAGTGTAAGGGATAGTGCCAAGCTTCTTTAAAAAAATCGAGAAATTGCTGAACTAAGTAGAAGCTTATGAATGGGAGGAGCAACTTCCGGGGGAAAGCCCCATCGAAGTACGCATGAAAGCAACATCTGTTGAGAAACATATCTTCTGACCCAGTGTTTGCTAAGTGTTTGTAATGATTTCAAAATAATAATAATAACAAATGAGAAGAAAGATAACCTAGGTAACTCCAAGTGACGAATAGTGAGAGTCAGTTGTTACCTAGCGAATAGATTTTGAACTAAAAGGTTTAACTTCTATTTCTGTTTATACTTTTCGGACCCAGTTGGCCAAAGTGGCACACACGGCTGTGTCACTTTTTTAATCTGCTCCTGTGTGAACACTAATTAAGATATCGGGATTTTTTCGATAAAATATGATTGGACCATAGTTTATCATATTGATTCCTTTTTCTTCTGGGTCTCTAATTTCCATCCCAAATTCAAATATTCGAGAATTTTTGAATTTGGGATTTTCTCCTTTTCTTTTTTCCTTGTAGCTTCCTTCGTTGTAGAGAGAGATCTTTAAGATTTGTAAGGTAAATAACTCGGATGAATACCTAATTGCGCCATCAACTGGAGTGCCACTGCAGTGTTTGCAACTAAATTAAAATTTCCCTAAATTTGGGTAAAAAAATTCAAATTTTTTGAAATTTTTGTCTATAAATTCGTACCTATACGTCCGAGTGCAAGTAAACTTACGCCAGTCGGACATTGATTTTTACTGAACAATAGCGGGTACAGATTGTTACAATGGGTTTAATTAGGGGGCGCACGAGAAATTCGTATTTACATTCTAACCTTGATTTTTCTAGTTTTTTTCTACTTTTCTGTTTACTGTAATCTATTTTTTTGTAATTAGAAACTTTAGTTCTGAAATATTCATATGATACTTGTAGAATATATTTAGTGATGTACCAAAGTTTATTTTAAGATAGTTTGCCTATATCTGGTGGCAGTGTTGAAAACCACTAGGCATGGGCGCGAGACGCGAGAACGCGAGAAGTCGAGACTTATAATATTTTGCGAGACGAGAACGCGAGACGAGACTTCAGCAAGTCTCGCGCGAGAAGTCTCGCGAGACTTCTCGCGGTCTCGCATAGTTTACATTTGTGGTATTGATATGCTATTCTTTTGCAAGTACCATCATACATATTGAAGAGAAGATAGTTAATAATGTCAGGATCGAGTTTTGTAATAAACATGGGTGTACCGACAGTAGAGCGCCAGCAAAGAGAGTGATGGCAAAAGAGCGACGACCAGGAGAGCGTTAGCCAAGAGATCGACGGGTCAAAAGGCGACGCACAAAGAAAGCGACAGCCAGGAGAGCGACGGTCCAAAAGGGCGACGCACAGAGATCGAAAAATTATGGATCAAATGCTTGAAACGTGGTCATAATTCAAAATCAGTAAAAATGGACAAAAAATTGCTATAATGAGGCTTTTGATCTTGTTAATTATCAATTTGACATCAAATAAAAAAAATTGAGGGCCAAATTTGGAAAAAGTAAAATTGGCGAACTGGTACATTGGTGCATTTGACTTCGTTGATTACAAACTTACTAATTTGACATTAAAATTTAAAAATTTAAAATGGTGGACCCATATAGCGGACTGCGTCTGAAAAAGTTTGAGATTCGAGAGGGAAAGATACTTTGTCTGCTTCAATAGCTAGGACAGAGTCAATCTACCATCATTTATTAATTAAAATATAACTTAATTAAGTCATTTTAATTTTTCAGTTAAACAATTGTTCTTCTATCCCTTATTTTTCGAAAGCTTAGTCCTGAACCATAGAGAGTCATTCCACCTGAAAGCGAAAAATCGAGCAAGACGGTCGATTATGTGAATGATAATAACCAGAAATATATATATAAAGTTCTAAACCGTGTGGAACAAAAAGGCACAGTGGAATACTATCAATATTTTGATTCCAGCAAAAAATATGCTTCCTCCACAAGTGGTGAAAATTTCAATTTGTATTTCGACTTACTTCAGTCCAGGCATGTGTTTACGTGGCTGCACGTTCCTTGCTGCTTCACGTGCCTTAGCAGCTGTAAAATTCCACAAAAACATCCTTGTAAACAAAGCCCGGGTGTAAAAAGGAATGCAATCACAAACGAGAGTCGTGTTTTTCTGTTTTCACTCCTTTTAGTAGACTCAGTTCACGATTGTTTGTAATCGCTTGCAAAATTTGATTTTGTTTGTAGCGGTTTCAGACCCTGTAATGCAGACAACACAACAATCTTGATGTAACGTTGGAGTTTCAAAAGGCTGTAATGGTCACATCTGTTTTGGAAATTGATATGTATTGCTTTCTTTTCTTTTCTTTCTTTCTTTCTTTCTTTCTTTCTTTCTTCTTCTTCTTCTTTTTTGAATTTTGGAGCAACAACAACAATATAAAGTGACAACATGAAAACAGATACTTTAGTGAGGCTCAGAAACACAAATTTGAGCGTTTTAGTCATTTCCGATCAGAAGTTAGAGGGGGCATAGCTCAGCATCCGTTCTCTATGCACTATATACTTTATACCACTAGCACTAATATGAATTAGAAACACAAAAGATGATTTTTTTTTCTATAGAAAGTACAAATGATACTTATTATTCTCTCAAAATTATGTTCCCTTTGACATAACAAATTTTTCAATATTTCTTCCGAAAATATAATTTTGGTTTAATTCATCGACTTGGACTAAAAATATCCAAATATCTCGTAACCCAAAATGTGTATTTTCGTCACTACTACATGGTAAAAAAAAAAAAAGGACTGTCCACATATCTATAGTGCAATTTTGAATTTATTTATTTATTTATTTATTTATTTTTTCATTTTCGATAGAGCTCCAAGAAAATGAACATAACTTGAGATTCAACTATGGCCGTATCTTCAACATGAATGGCGTGCATTACAAACCATTCCATTTTCCTTCCTATCACATATTGATAAGTGTTCAGACAAACACTCAAATCTCGAATGGAACCGCACGAATATTTTGGCATAATTTGTCCTTTCCACATGGAATAACTCTATAGGTATTGTCTACATGTTCAGCCGAATCTCCATGGAAGTTATTCCCTTCATCACCTTCGTTTGAGTCGTCTAAATTTTTGTCAGCTTCCGTGTTGGAAATAGTTAAAAGGTTTACAGCTTCAGATGACAAATTCTTCATTTTCTTATGAAATGATTTGCCCAAAGAAGAAATGAAAGGATCTGTTGTTGCCAAATGCCTTCGGAACTTATTATCCATTTTTTCAATACGAAAACAGTTTCGAGAGAAATTCTGACAAGCTGACAAGAATTCAGACGGTTCAGACGATGAATTCGATAAAGATTCGGCTGAACGTGTAGACACTTATATGGTTGAGGATGAAGCTTTCGCAAAAGAAGGAGAACAACAACAATTGTTTCGTTGAAAATATCTTCAGTAAATTGTCCACTGATTTCGCGTGTTTATTCTTTATATAACTCCTTTTGTACCATTACCACGCTAAATAAACACCAAAAATGAATTGAATTCAGGCCTGGTCATACCGAAAGTGAAAATGTTTACTATTTGTCTAAACAAACAGCTAAATTCCCGTATTTTGTTTTGTTTAACCTTGTTTTTGAGGGAAAGATAGAGACTGGGCGAGACAAAATCAAATCTGTCTCCCCTCGTGACCAGGACTGGTGATATTCAAGAAACAGTTCACATTTGTTTCGAGATAATACATTAACGACATCTCAAGATAGACTAATTTTTCCTCTTGTCGCATCTCGTGAGCATCACTAGTTAATATAAAAACTACTAATACTATAGAATTAAACTCGTTTGGACCCGACACTACTCGAAACTTGAGCAAATATCGAGTCGAATTGGAGATTTTTTGAACCGAGTTCTCGAATGGATATAAAATATTTTTATTTCGAGTGAAGCCAAATTTAAAGAAAATTTGTTTGAATTTGCTCGTCCCCAACCCTAGAACAGAATGGGTCCAGAAAAGGTAAATCAATATTGTGCGTTCGTGCTGTACTTTGCAGTAAGGAACAATGCTGTCATAATTATGAACTCCCCAAAGATGTTAATGTTCTACAAAATTGATACCTTAGAAGTGCATGGTTCTCATCGAAACATCCCTTCCACACAACGTCATCACCTGAAATCGTAGAGACAATCGCAGACGAAGGCAAGTCAGTAACTAATAGTTTATTTCTAAACTTTTGGGCTAGCATTTATTTGAACATTTACTATAAATTATGTCGACTAGTGGAAATAAAAAATATACAATTTTCCTTTTTTAACTTGTTTACTGTAGTTAATGAGGATAATGCTTAATAAATGTTATGTTTTATAATGTAAAAAAATATATATTGATAAATAATAATGAATAATAAATGCCCAAAATTTTCCTTTGTATTATGAAATTTGTATTGATTTTTTAATGTTTTACTGTTATTTTGGTAGTTTCAAAGTATCTAGTTAACGGGATAAGTGTTGTAACTTTTCAGTAACACTGATAGTTGCTTAGTTAACTGTTCTTGTTTCTTGAAATGGTTTGGTCAGTTTGTCACAATTACTGATTTCATGATAGGTTTAAGTTAACAAGGTTAATCAAAATCTAGTTATTTTAGGAGATTTCCTCATGACAAAAGATTCAAGAAATCAAGATTGTGTAAAGTTTTCTTTGTCACTACTTTCCCAAAATGCAATAAAATAGATTCTTCCATTATCTACACTGTTTTCTTTATTTTCTCTTTGGGGTCATGAGCCAAGATCTTTCGTCATAAAGTTCTTGAGGAGGGGGAGGCAAATAGGGGAAAAAACGACACGTTTTGTCTTGTGTATCCACCCTCCTCCTGATGATAGACAACATCTTGACAAATCATAAAAGCAGGATAGCAAACAGCAGTATAATACATTTTTTTTTTAAATTTCTTTATTGAGGACATATTTGGAAGCTGTCTTTTCGGAAAATTTTGTAGACGGAAACAATGAACTTAGGTAACATTGCATATTCGCGGCTGCGGTTTCCGGTCTTCTGTTATTGCACCCTCGGTAAAAATATCCTAGTTCAAAAATATACGGCTCCCTTTGATTTTTCCTTCAGTGCAGAAATTCGAGGCGTTGGTCAGAGGATACCATATCTTCTCTCTCTCTCTCTCTGTTCCTGTCTGTCTCTGACACTCTGACTTTCTTCTTCCTATTATATATGAGGGAAAAAGACACGTGTTTAGTTCCAATGTGATGTAAAGCCTCTGGGTTTAGAACAGATTTGTTCCCCCTGCCACCAAATTCTTTTCTTACGGTAACTTGTTTTATGAGGGCAGAAAATGGCCTATTGGCTTGTTTAAGAAGGAAAATTTTTTAGTCAAAATAAAGCAGTTGTTTCTTTCCGTAAACATAAATTTAGGATAAATGGATTTATGGCTGCAAGACGGATCCTCTCACCAAAACCAGAACTGATATCTGCTTAGCTTTAATTCGTCAAAAAAGGAGGGGGAGAAAAATGCTGTCGGTACTATTTTATGGTTTTGTTTTGATTTTGAGGAAAAAGCTAGTGTTTCAGATTGCAAACAGTTTGAAATATTATTTCAGATGAGCTTGGTTCGTTGCGTGAATTTCATTCCATTCCTCAGTTTGCGAAAGACGGTTTGTATTGAGATGAAAGTGCATTTAAGTTGTGAAATATACATTACTAACGCTGCATGTTTACTATAAATACGGCTATTTGAGTTACCGTCCTTAAAAAGTTATTTGAAAGCTTTTATCTTGCAAGTAAGATTACTCAAATGTAACATGCCGATTTCATTCATACTTCACATAGACAGAGACTACAGAAAACTGGCATTTTTTAATACCGAAAATGTGGGGTGTAAAATCAAGCATTGTGAATCGGAATGAGTGGATAAGCATTGTGTAACAATGCAACTATGAAACAAAACTATGTAAACTTTGAGAATACATTATTTTAAAAGGGTCGAATGAAGACTACATTATTCCAGTATTGATTTGGGAGACCGCGAGACCAACGCGAGAAGTCTCGCGCAAGACCGCGACACGAGACTTCCAAAATTTTTCGAGACGAGAGACGAGAACTTAGGTCTGCGAGACGCGAGACGAGACGAGACAGCTTTTAATTTTGCGAGACGAGACGGGACTTGTTTCAGCTCTCGTCTCGTTTGGTCTCGCGCCCATGCCTAAAAACCACAGAAAATTCCTGAATTTAGGGGAAAGTTTTGTAAAAAAAATTCGTTTTTGTATCTATTATGTCCCTCTTGTTTGCTAGCTTCGAACAAACGTAACACTAGCTGAAAGCCTCGTCCTTAGCTTACATAACGCACCATAAAATGTTTCAGTAGGATAATTAGGGAAAGTATACTTGAGGTTTAAAATAAACCATATTCTGTAAATGGTAAGAAAATAGTGAATTTCAAAGATAGAATGAGATTTTTTTTTGTAATTTCATGCTTATTTTGTTAGATATCGTCATGATACTTGTAGAATATATTAGGTAGGTTTCATGATTTATTTTAAGACAGCTTGAATGTGTCTGGTAGCAGTGTTGTTAGTTACAGGAAATTTTAATTCCCGATTTTAGGTGAAAAATTCGGAAAATTTCCCTTTTTCCACTCTAGTATTTTCCTCTTGCTGGCTACGTTAGAACAAACGTACTACTATCTGAAAACCTCCTCACTGGCGTACGGAACGTACCATAGAAAGTTCAATAGGATAATTAGGGTAGCTGTAGCCATGGCATATCTGTTGATTTTTGCTTCTGAGGCGTAAAATGTTTCAAAATTCCATGTGTATGATTACAGAGAATTTTTTCCTCTCTCCCTTTGTGTAGCAGCCAGCGACTTTGGATTTTCGCTGTATTTTGTCAACACAATAAATAATGTTTTAGGTGACTTGCACTCGTGTGACAATAGTGGTTCTAGCTACAAAAATCTTGAAATTCTCTTACGCAATTTTAAAAAAAGTTCACCCCTACATTCCCCTCAACAATTTCCCTCCCGTTGGCAACACTGCAATGTAAGTTACACCAAAAAATAACCATACTCCTCTTCCCACAAAAAGACCTTAGCCGTATCAATGAGGTAAATAGTTTTTGGGCAATAAGTCACTGACTGAAAATGTAAAAAAAAAAAAAAAAAAACGCCAAAAATGTCCTGGATCCGAAAAGGTTAAAAAGTACCCTTCATAACGAATTCTATGATTTAAAAAAAATAAGAATGGAGTACACTTAATAAATCTATTCAACACATCTTATGAGGTTAAATAGAGTTTTTGTTCAATGCCTTGGGGGATACTGTCTTGATTATTATTAAATATTTGTTCAATATTTTAATTCGATTTCTAGAATACATATACTCGATTTTGAAAAGTAGTTTTGAACGAAAGAATAGTGTAAATTTGTGTAATAGTTATTCATTTCAGCCATGATCGTTGAAATTGGTTTTTGTGAGACAGAAAAAGAGTTTTATATTACTAGTTGTCAGTGTGCGAATTAGATAATCTATATTGGGGGGGATAAAATTAGGCCAAAGGACATAGTCTGAAGGTTCAAATTTCAAAATGAGACAATAAATGCCTTACCCCCCCATATATATATATATATATATATATATATATATATATATATATATATATATATATATATATATATATATATATATATATATATATATATATATATGTGTGTTTGTGTGACCTGTAATAAATGAGAGATTTATTAATTTAATAAATCTACCGACAATAACTATGCACATATATATTGTCTGACATACACACACCCCACTAAACCTTTCTGAACGTGTTTTAATGTTGTACTCACTCTTGTCCCCATAGCTCTCTAAGGTTTATTTAGTTAATAATTTGGCTCGAGCGATAGCCATGATCACAAGCATATGTTAATTTTTCCACTCATATTGAAAGCTTCCACTTTGCATTAATACATACAGGTTGCGAAAAGAAACCTACTTCAGTCTTGTGAAAACCATTAAAATTATCAGTTAAACCGGACATTTTTTTTTTTTTTTTTTTAAGAAAATCTAGATATTAGCCTATCAAATAAGAAATGGATTGTTGCTGGTCCCGATTTCTCACATCAAGGTCAAATCGAAGGCCAAATATTTAAAATCTCTCAATTCAAATTTCGAGCTTGTGCTTCTACTTCCCGCTATAGCTGTGCTCATCACGACTTTTTTTTCTCCAAATATCGATTCCGTGATGGGCACGGGAAGTCAACACTCAAAAATTACTTTACTGTTAGGTTGAAGATGAGTTGATTCACTATGGGCTACGTTATTCAAATAAAGTAAAACATTACACTGAAGTTTTTCAGACAACATTAATTGCGTGGACAGCAAACTGTACAGCGAAAAGATGGAAAAATGAAGGGTTAACTTTAAAAAAACCCGCTCCAGTTGAAATGCTTATACAGACACGGACAATGACACGGAGAACCAGTCGTGTTAACAAATGCTGAAAGAAATCTTGAATTATTCGCTTATTCACCTAAAAATCACCTTCATTAACATGTCTGCTCACTAGGAGCGTATCCCCCAGCGTGTACGTTAACATATACTTACGAGAGAATACCTATATCTCAGATTTTGAGTACAGTTTCAAAAGTTCATTTCCGTAAACTGTAAAAGCAGTGATTACTATGCTAATTATCACAAATTAAATGCAACTTTTGAGTTGCATACACACAACCTACTAGGGAATGAAGACCATGTGCTAACAAAGAGTACACTGGAAAATGAAATAACATGTTATAACAAAAATTAAAATAAGATGATAATCGATACAAATATAGAGGATGAATAAGACATATCCGAACTTCGCCAAGTATGGTAGAAGAAGCTATTTGTTTACTTCTTCTTGGCAAACCGTTAAGAACATTTGTAAATCTATATGTGGCTTTGTTATACGCAATTAGTACATTCAAATTCACAAACGATAACAAACTGAAGGGTACGAAGGTACAGTTGCAAGTAACAACCGTAGTCATAATAATATAGTTCTACTAAACAACGTTGAAAATAGTGGGTAATTAGCTGGTAAGTAGAAATGACCAAAACTGAACAGTTTACATCGATCATTTCGAAATACAGCTAGAAGATTAAATTTACAAGAAATAACAAAAATCAGTGAAATTTGGAGTTACACTAAGCATAGTTTGAGGGGGAAAGCGAGCATCCCCGGTGGGGATACTTCAGCTGACTTCTTTGGGGGGGGAACAAAATGTGATTGAGGGGGAAAATCCCCCTCATCCCCCCGGTAATTCGCACCCTGCTAGTTGTAGTGGTGAACTTAAGATATGTACTATGAAGTGCAGCATCATTCTTCAAGTGTTATTTACCAGCTATATTTCAATTTGGAAAGTATTGAAAGAAGTTAGGAGTTAAATATTCTGTAATTGATACTATTACATTTATAGTTATATTTTATCAAATTTTCTCTAACTGGTTTCAATTCTATATGGAAAGTATTCATTCAATAAAAGTTTTGGAAGTAAAGTTATTATTGTTTTCCTCTCACTGTTGTAAAGTTGTTAATTGAATTTTGAAATTTATTAATTACATGTATTCACGCATTGGCTTTTCAAAATTCTTACTGAAATTTTGTACGACTGTTAATTGAATTCATCTATACACAATTTGATAAATATTACTTTGCAATAGTTGCTTTGCTTTGCCATTTAATTAGTTAAATTTCATATCACATAATTGTTTTAGAAATCAGAATTTATGTATACGGCAATGGAATTGCATTTTTTAACGATATGCAATATGTGACATTGATATCTTTGGGAGGGAAGTTATTGAACGAAATAAGGAAATCAATGTTGACATCCAATTTCCTTACAAAATCTTAACTTTTCCTCAATAACCCCCTTTTCAAAGACACCACTGCTAGTTGCATTCCATCACCTTACAAATCTAGTTTGTTGTTCCTCTGTAGAGTAATTACAGAATGAACAATACGCAACATAAATTCAAAACTGGTTCACAACCTGCAGTTCTCAAACCGTTGAGATTATGATCCTTGTTTAAATGAACCTTTTTGCTTAGAATCACCCATACCACCATTTTGCGAAGCATTGGCCCTTCGTCCTGGGACACATTATATATATACAGGATGGTAGGTAACCACCGACAAACTTTGGGAGGTGATTCCTCATATGAAATGGAAGAAAAAAGTTCTTATAAACATAGATCGAAAAACGTCTCATTTCAGAGTTATGAACCGCCGAAAATTCGAAAAATCATGTTTCGAGACGCCCTGCCTTAGAAACTATAGGACCTATAACAAGCGGTTTAAGGAATTAAACAGGAACTAGTATGCAAACTATCTAAATATCCATGTTTTACGATCCTCCGTTATCGGCGAAACGAACGCGTTATTAGTACATAAAGGAGTATCCCTATACCTCAATTTCCTTTTTACAGTTCGTTTCGCCGATAACGGAGGATGATAAAACATGAATATTTAGATAGTGCGCATACTTCCTGTCTAATTCCTTAAACCGTTTGGAATCGGTCGTGTAGTTTCAAAGGCAGAGAGTTTCGAAACGAGAATTTTCGAATTTTCGGCGGTTAATAATTCTGAAAGGAGACGTTTTTCGTCCCATGTTTATTAGAACTTTTTTCTTTCATTTCATATAAGGAATCACCTCCCAAAGTTTGTCGGTGGAGCTACCTGGGAAGTTATTGAACGAATATATATACATTCATTTCTCATATCTATTAATAATAATCTAATGCGTAATATTTCGTGAATTTATAGCGAGTGCGTGTCCTATGACGACAGTTTTTCCCCTTTATTTATTGCTCCTCATGACCTACGTTACATGTTGTAGCACTTCGTTTAATCAAATGATCGTGAAACATAAAATGACAGCATATTTGATGCTCACTCATATGAATTCTATCTTTTTCTTAGATAGTGTTTCTAATTTAGCCTTTTTATGGCCAAATAAAACTATTTTCAGTTACTTTTAGGCAGTGGAAATGTAGTTTAACTATCAGCTTTAACTTGAAAAATTTACAGCGATACAGGCAAACTTACAATGTAATTGTCAATTTCTAGCCATTTTGGCGACAATTAAACATTTTCGCCATCCAATTTTTCTTTAAAACTATGGATAAAAAGAAAAAATGTGGCTTCTTTCTGGTTGCAGTACTGCTTACTTAAATTCCTACGCAACAATGTATCATATATAGTACTTTACTTGTATCATTTTCGTTTACGTGAACAGATATGAGTAAAATTCGTGATGTCAGATATTTCACCTTCCAACAGCAAATTTCAACGAGTGGTTACAATGAATGGTAGTGAATCCGGGGATCTTTTAGCTAGGGATGTGTTCGCTTAGTGTTGTGCTACAACAAAAGTGCATCCGTGCATATGTATAACCAATATTGCCGCAAAAATTCAGTACGAAAGAAAGAATCAAGGGTTGTTCAACGCATCTGGTCAATAATGGGACAAAGACATCTGTAAATATTTTAAAAGTGATTTAAGTGAAGAAATTTTTGGTTTGGGAATTCTTTTCTTTTTCATTTTGAGTTTAACGCACTACGATTTTGCTCCAAGCCTAAGGCAGACTGTGAAGATGACTTGAATAATAATGGTGGAATGAAGAAGCTATTGAACCTCGAGTAAATCCACCAAGGATGTTATAAAATAGAGGATCTACCCATACAACAAAATCCTGAAGCCATACGTCACAGCTTCGCCACACCTACTCTGCCCACTCCGCGCCACTAAGATTGCAATGTTTCGAGCCAACAATAATGGCGGAAACGAGAGTAGCCAATCAGACGTGCCGGCTCGGACGATGCTCGGTTATTTTTTGGTTTCATTGAATTCATATGAAGAAGATACGTATGGGCAGATACCTCTATCTCTCATATGATGAAGATACCTCTATTTTATAACATCCTTGAAATCTACGCCCAAGGTGTTTCTCTACCTCAAAGCGCATTGGTGCAGCTTGGAACCCCATTTACCAGCTATGAGCGCCCTACCACTGAGCCACTACGAAAGCTTGAGTTAAGAAAGACAGAAGGAACATTATAATATACTTTTAGCCATAATTTCAGAAAGATTTAGCCATTTTAACTCTATGTCATTTAGATATTTTCTGACTACTCCTGTTGGTAACACTGCTCTTAGTAATGATAGCAGTATTGTCCTTAGTTTCTTAGTAGCTACATATCACGTTTATCAGAAATGATCAGTTTGTAAATCGATCAGTTAGTCGGGGCATATTGATAATTTATGAAGATAACAATAACCATTGACAAATGAACAGCTGATAAAGACTACGTTAATTCGGAATATCTCAATAACTATGTTTGTTTAATTATACACGCATACATATACCAACAAAGAACAAAGAAACTGTTTGACATTACTTGTCTAGAATCATCGAAATGCATCCATAACTACCAACACGAAATACGTTAATCATTTATGTCGACGCAAATAAAGATAACATAGTGTGTTTTTCCCTATCAGGTCAATTAGTTCATTGGGTATAGCTTCAGTTAGAAATCTACATTTTAATGACTTAAATACCAGCAGGTAGGGTTTTCTTGAAGTACTAAAATGTACATTATAATGACCTTTGCATCAGTCAATACTCTTAGTACAGTGTTCATTTGTATCCTTTCGTAACTTTTTGTAGGCATCATCTGGAGATGACATAAGGTCACCCACTAGTTTTTAAGAAGCTTCCAATATGAGAGTGAAGAACTGGATAGTCTACCCCTTGCGAGAACTAATTTAATTTTTTTAAATATTTAAACTTATTATTTCATCTATTGCTTGCTAAATACCAGTAAATCTGGGAATTGTGTGTAAGGTGTAAATGGACGTCTTCATAATATTAGCTAGACTACAGCTGAAAATTGAGAAGGGATGTCTAATTGCCTAAGCCTTTAATTTCTAAAATACATTTTTGGAGAAGAACCATGGCTTATCCTCTTAATTTTTTCATGGGTATCATGGACCAGCAGGTCAATTTTCCCCCTTAAAATTGGGAACTGCCAGAAGCTAAAATGTGGTGAGGTGTCTGGGATCATAAGTATCGCTGAAAACTTGCAAGGTCTATATCGTTCCGTTAACTGGGTGTATACAAAATTGAAAAATAAAATTTTGGAAGGGATTGTCTTAATTTATCATATAATATGAGACTTTATCATGAAGTATGGTCTGATGGGTAGATACTTTAGCTCACATCTTCTAACATGAGAGGAACACCACGGTTAACTCCTCAAATTTGGATAAGGCTCACTCCTTAAATTTTTGAATTGACAATATTTAAAATTTTGTATATGTTGAGTACGGTACTATCGTAGGCTAAACACTTCTGAAAATTTGATAGGTGCATCTTGTACTCCTAAATAGGTATAAAATTACAAATAATAATATTTTGGGATGTGTGGAGGTAAACTTTCTTCATTAATTTGGGTCCTGCATCATAGTTTATGAAACATGGAATATTATGAAGGCATAGGTTCCTTCGTATACCCTTCACAAAATTTAGAAACACAATATACATATTGCTTTGATTATAATCGTGTTACAAAAACCCTAAAGTCTTAATATGTCGGAGATAAATTATTTGGCAAAGGTTAAGGTACTTCTTTTTAAACGTTTGGGACCAATAAGCATATGTTATCAAATTTTAATCGTAGTGTACAAAGAATGTTTTACCACTGTAGAAGTATAGTTCATGATACTTTAGGAAATGTCAATATGTAGGTCAATGGGAGTATATTTGAAAGTTGGTTGTTTCCCAAACAAACCTGGTCCAAGTATTAGCAGCAGAAAAGTTATTTTATTAGTGCCAAGGTAAGGAAAAGGGCATCTAGCAGTCTCTTACTGTACACAGTGGAACAGCAAAACACATGTTGATTGGGGTACATGATGAAATCCGCTGAACAGTGAGAATCTCATCTTGATCTTACAGCACGTGATTAAACGAAGGAGTGGCTGCTTTCCCAACTGAGTAATACTCTCCATATTGTGCTGATCACTGAACGTCAAAACTAGAATTTACTTGCAAAAACATTGAGTGCACATTAACTCCTTCAGTGTGGGTGATGAGTTAACTCGTATCTTCAAAACGCACCTGTTGTGCGGATGGCGTATATATACGCTTTCATTTTGCTTTGGGTATTTTGTATTGCGTATGGCGAATATACTTGCCCATAGTATGAGTAATGTTATCCCGACAATATTTAGCGAGTTTGCGCTCAGTTGATTTCAATTGTTGCTTAATTAAAAGAAGAAGAGGAAAAAGAAAGAAATTAAAATAGAGTTTGGCCTTCGTCAAATACAGTTTTCATTCTTTGTTTTGTTTGAGAGCAGACAGCACAGTAATGGGTTCAAAACGATATTTCAACGATGCTGACATCGAGGAAGAGTTATTAATTAGTGATTATGATGTAAGTGATTTTGAAACAGATTTAGAATCAACATCCAAAGTTCTCAAAAAAAAAACTACACCTTTTACACCGGTTCGAATCTGAAAATTACGCACTGAAGGGGTTAAGGATATCAATTCTTCCATAGTTGATGTGAGTAGAGATTTTTCTGCACTACTAGATAAAATTCCTTTCAGTTCTATAATGTAGTCCTATTGGTCTGAAAGTACAATATGACATAAATTCATTTGATTAGATCTGAGTTTAGTTATGTATGACTGTGGTGATCCTTTTCAATATATCTTGTTGACCTGCGTCACGATCGGTTGGTTTGAAATGTATCTAGGCCCCTCTGATTGGCTGTTCTGTGATTTACTTCAGAGATACTTGTTCTGCACAGTGATTGGTGCAATGTTAGCACTGCAAAGCATCCAAATTCCCTTATACTTTTTCTGATGTAAAGATTTCGTGCTTCTGATGACTTTATGTGAAGAATATTGGCTTTTAGAACAGTGTTTGCTGCTCTTTTATGTGTTTTGTTCGTACATTGATACAAAAAGTTATTAATAGGCTCCGGATTTTTAGGTTCGAACCTATTTTATTCCTGTACAGTGAATGCAAAAAATTCGTGTTTTCTTTACATTTCAAGTTGCTATAAGTAGAACTATATTAGTTTTATAGGACCTAAAATGTCCTAATTGGGGGGTTAGGACCTAAAAAATCCTAAATTAGCTTTAATAACATATAACGTCCTAAGTGATTCTTTATAGTTATTTTTAATTTGAAAAATACTTTCAAACACGTAGTCAACCAGTTTTCAACAATGCAATAACAAGGTTTCCTTCACACTGCATGTTTCTTCGTAATTTGCGGCTGCGATTGTGAATAAGCGGGGCATCAAGTTTATTTTTAGCAACAACAGGTGCGCGGTCATTCGATCCGCGTAGCAGAAATCATTCGAGAATTACACCCAATCGTCAACGACATAATTTCATTTGTAAAGAAGGTTTTCTTGAAAGCTCCTAACAGAGTGGCTACCTTCAAGGATATGCTTCCAAACACACCACTGCCACCACAGCCCGTTGTGTCCCGTTGGGGGACGTGGCTCTCAGCAGCACTGTACTATGCAGATAATTTTGAAAGAATTGTTCAGGTAATCGATTCGCTCGACGAGATTGAAGCCGCTTCAATCCCGTCTGCAGAAGAAGCACTGAAGTCACAGTTTGCTGTACAACAACTAAGTTACATTAAAACCAACTTTTCTCATCTGCCTCAAGCCATCACTGAATTGGAGAAGAAGTCTCTTCCACTAACAGAAGCTCTTCAAATTCTTCAAGAAGTGAAAAGGAAAAAAAGTACCTGGGGAAGTTGGAACAAAACTTGCGGACAAGTTGGAGGCGGTTTTGAAACGCAGTCCTGATTTCACACAGATAGAACTAGTGGGCCAAATTCTTCGTGGAGACAATGTCCAAGAAAATTTGCTATGGAATCCCGAGGAATTAGCCAGTATGAAATATGCGCCTCTTACATCGTGTGATCTGGAACGCAGTTTTTCTGCATTCAAGAGAATTTTGTCAGACGACAGGAAAAAGTTCACAACAGAAAATCTTGCCAAATATTTTGTTGTTCAGTGCCATTATAGAGAGTGAAGTGACCACTTTTTGCCCTATAGAAAACATGAAAAGTGCCGGAAAAACAATATTTGAACATTCGTATTTCCTCAGTGTATCGTTAGAAAAGTGAAGTGATATTTGTGGTGGTGTATAAAATTTCAAATATAAGAAAACTGACCAAAAAAAAAAAAACTACTATTACTATAGTACGACAGGCCATACATATGTTAAACTATATTTCAGCTATCAAAAAAAAAAAGTCCAAGGTAGAAGAGTTTTATTATTTTTATTACGCTGAAGACTGGTTAGCATAAAGCTTACTAAATTAAGGTTACCATTTAAGTATGAAATAGCTAACAAAGTGTTTAAAGTGTAGTAATATTCCGTTTTCAGTAATATAACGCTAAAAATCCTAAACGGTGTTTTTAAAAACCTATAAAATCCTAAAATGCACTTTTTAAAATCCTAATTTGAATTTTTTGGGACCTAAAAATCCGAAGCCTAGTTATTAATCTGTGATTTTTCGGAATCAACCTCGTGGCTCCTTTCGCACTGACACCATACTATAAGACAAGTAAATTTCTGGTGGAGGTGGTTTTCTTGTCTCTTTCACTTTATATTTCTTCTGCCGGGTGGCGACACCACACGAGATAAGACGTCAAATTTTGTCCGGATCGTAACTGAACAGTCGAACCAGGTTGAGAGGATCTTCAGATGAGAGAACCCCTGTCAGGTTATGAAATTTGATTTGTTGTTGAGGAAGGTATGTATGAATCGGTTTCAGAGAAGTGGCCACTGAAAACCTACAATCACATAAACAATTATAGGTTTTCGTGTAGAACGAGCGTTGTTTCCATGTGTTCACGATTGGTAAATTCTTCTTTGTTTTGTGATGAATTCTGTTGATGTGGTCTGTTCTGAGATAAACCGTCAGCATTCTTTTTTATGAGGTTATTGTTAATATTTAATGAGATCGTCTTTGTAACTGCTTGTGCTCTGTATGAATGTTTAATTTGCCTAAAAGTGTTCTTAATTGGGATGACATAACCTTCTGTGTTGGAGGTAATCACTTAATCGTAGTCTTTCGTCCCATTTTGAGATCTATTACCCTTCTTGACGCGACGTAGCCTCTGTAGACTTCCCTTCCCTACGATGGATGGTATCAAGAATCCCCTCTATTACTATGATCATTGTATGATCAGTATGACCTCCAATACTAGAAAATTTACTAGTACGTTTAGGGATAGTCCCAGTCGACCTATCAAATCTCGTATAATCCTTATTAATAGGGGCATCAGAAGATACCGGAATCACTTTTTCAAATAAGTCTTCTAACATTTCTCGTAACTTTTCAATTCCCAAAAACAATCTATCAATTCTATCTATATTTAGAGGTGGAGTTTCTACACCAATCCGGATATATAATCTGACGTTACCTTATCTCTATGTATACCTTCGGCCATGTTTAACATATAGTACTAACAGCAAGGGCACTAACATAAACTAATTCTATATTAAAAAAACTCAAATTGGTGAGATTGACTTCAAACCTATTATATGTAATGTATCATAAACGCCCCACCGGAAGTCAAGGAAGGCACTGTGATACTAATTAGATCATTTAATAACAAGAAATACTTCACCGCATCATAGCAGCAGCATATACGACACATACATAACGGCACGTTATTAGATTGGATACCCACCTCAGGCAGATATAGTATAACCCAGAGGCTTTTCAAAATCAAAATGTTATCCTCATTTAAAATGTATACCAATGAACAATTTTTTAGCGAGATAATAAGGAACAAGTAAACAACAAAATATATATGTAAATGAGTGAGGCTCATATAGAACAGGATTTATATATATATAACCTCAAATCCCAATTTCAATTAATCTCTATATAACACCTATATGTAACAGTAGGTTATATCAAATTACCAAAAATAATTAGATGTATTCATATATTAAGTTAACGTTACTTTTACCTGTAGAAGAAAAGTGCAACTTCAAATGGACAATTTGAAAGCGAAGTTTTCACCGGCAGGAAGTTTTCACAAGCACAAAATAGTATATATTAACAAAAGAGACACTTTAGAAAACAGAACTAAATAACTGAACACTTCTTGAGATCGATCCATTCCCTCGTTGCCCATTGAATTGCGAAGCACAATTTTACACTTAAAAATAGTAAAACCAATCTGCACCCGATTTGAAGTCAATCTGACAAACGCTAGAAGGAATTCAAATCACGGAGCAAGATATGTCGTCATATCATATTCAATAGTACCAGAACAGTAAAAAAATAATTCAAAATTTAACTAACTGAACAAAAGGTGAAAAAATATATAATTTTAGAGATATTCAAGTAGAATGCACTACACCTCCCAAATATTACCTACTTTTTTTTTTTTTTTTTTAAACCGCCAACCTTCCTTTAAATTCTCTATATAGCACCTACCAGATATTGTTTTCATTTCCGTTGTTTCTACAAAATACCTTCAAGATTTCAATAAACTGAACATTATGAAGTAATAAAATAAACAAAGAAAGTTCATAATAATTTTTGAGTTAAATATCATCTACACTAAAACAAGTAACTAAAATCTACTCATTACTTCTAATACATGTGCGCTAATGTATTTTTGTCAATATGCGTTACATTTTTCCCAAGTTCGATGAGGAAGACAAGACAAATTCTGAGAGGTTCATTTAACAACCAAACGAATTAACGAAACATAATTTAATCTTAGCTTCATAATTGTTTGACAGAGATAAGTCGATGATAAACTCATCATAATGAACAAATAATAAAAACAATATATCTCAGAATAATGTCATGTGTCAAATTTATTAGAAGCAGACTTCCTTGCTCAATAAGAAGATATCTAATCATGCACAATATGACCTACTTTTATTTAACTCAGGAAATATAATGAAAGGCTAGTAAGTTTACGTATTGTGATTAAGGACGTTCATCATTGATTTTTTAAAAGCAAATGTTTATTGCTGTACAACATTTGCAACAAGGCTAATCAACCATCTTATCAATTATTTCATTATGGTTAAATTTAATGTTTAACAGGTTTGTAGCATTTATATGTATATATATATCATGTTACGGGATAAGATGTTAGAACTGGCAACTTTATTTATATTTAAATTAGTTACTTATTTATTAAGAGTTTAACAGGCTTTACTGTTAAAATTTATTGCCTGTTAAATGTTATTCACGCTAACTATTAATATTGCCAGCTTAACATTGTATTTTTAACAAAGAAAATCTAATTACCTTTTGTTTGTTTTATTATAAATAAGTTTTTGTATTTTTAAACAATATGTAATAAACATTAGTAACATTTTTATTATCTTTTTCTCCTTAAGTTTTACACGCGTTAGCTGAAATTTTCTTTTGTTTAAACTAAATATGTTTTAATAAATTTCTTTTTACTAGGCTTTTATTGTTATACACCAACTTTATATTAATGTTTGCTACGCTTATTAATTTAGTAAAGATTAATATAATAAACAAAGTATTGTTGTTAAGTAATAAATGCTTTAAATTTTAAAAGTTGCTTCTTTCTTGTTTTTGTTTATGTAATCCTAACAACATTAGGAACCTAGTAAAAGTTATAGCTGCTTTATGTTGTATCATCAATAGGTAAATATATATACTTTAGCTGTGTCAAATTGGTAATTAAATGTGCATGTCATTCAATAAGCGTTACCACTTTTGCTTTTCTGTAACGTTAAAAAGGCAATTAAAACAAATACTCTTAAAAACTTAATCATGGTCATTTGGGCTTTTGGTCTTTAAAAACTTATCCACTTCAAAAGACACATCAACATTATCGTGCCCTCAGTCCGATGTTTGATGCCTTGGTCAATTGTCAAACAAGTCTTATAAAAATCTTCGAAACGCCTCAAGCTTTAAATCTACGCCTATCATCACCTAAAAGTAGAAAAGAAATCTACATTATATAAGGGTCAAACTATTCGAAACAAGTTGCAAATCCTTGCTCTACCATATATTCTTTTAACGTCCTTATAACTTTACCACTCAATATCATCAAAATAATGTGTTTCATTTTAACCAAATTAAAAATTGTTATCCCGCACCTCTTCCGTGACTCTCTCGGGTTTCATCTTAGAAATCGGGCGCATCTTGGAGTAAATGGTCTGCATACCAAAATATTTCACTTTCCCATTGAGCTTGTCATTGTTTATCACCGTGTTAATTTGATTCAGATAGAATGACTTTCCTCGATCATCATATAATATTATTCTATGAATTGGTTGAGTTCATTTAGAGGTGTTAGATAAAGGACGGAAAAAAGAATAAAATGTCGTAAGTCAACCAGTTAGACAACCAGTGAAAATTAAATAATACTCTTATTCTACTTGAGACCTCATATGTTTTGGATCTACAGTTGAAGTGGGATCCATGGAAACATGTGAGCGAAACAATATTTCGAATTGAAGCTCACAAAACAATACCAAGAGATCTATTGCATGTAAAGGAAAATTTAAAATATCACTCCTTAAAGCATTTATACAAGATTATCATACACAATTCACTGTTGCCTGAGAGTCCAAACTATACAAAGCGTTTACCAAAATAAACTATTCATACGATTTGGAAACTGTAAACGGTAAAGAAGGAAACCTTTATACGTACCTCATATATTATTTGTGTAGCTTCATTGCATTCGTATCTAAGTAGCTATGTATTTTAGAATTTTCTACACGTTATCCAAGCATAATGTATCTATTCCAATGACAATTGGTTTTTCATTTGCATGTTTATTCAATATATGTAGAATATATAGTGCTATAGTGGCCTTCTGGATGTTTCTAGCACTAAAAATTGCAATTAATTCTTCTTCTTTTTCATCTCAATCAAAGGTTGATGGACAATATGGAAATTTTAAAACTTTTCACACTCTTGAAAGGGATGCTTTATACTTAAAAATTTATATTATTATTATTATTATTATTATTATTATTATTATTATTATTATTATTATTATTATTATTATTATTATTATTATTATTATCTTTTGAAGGTTCGTATGATTTATATTTACTTGATAGCATTACGTGTTGCTTAAGTTTTTGTCCCTATGTAGCTCATTAAGAAATATCATATTTCCTAATAATGGTATTCATGCTAAGTAACTTTGAATGTTAATTTGTTAATTTCCTTCCCTCAAAGTTTATCGTCTCTCCCTATTTTAAAGTACTGGCCACAGGTCTGAGGTAGCATACTTCATGACACCATAAACCAAACCCGAGTCTATAAGAACTCAAGTATTCTTTCACATTTCCTATAAGATTAGGTATATGCATCCCCCAATACATACCTAATATATGTATATCATCGATGCAAAGATTAATTAAATATAATATAAATTATATTATTATTTTACTTTCAGATGCCTATTTTGGAGACTATGAATCATTTGTACCTGATACTTACAATTTACATTCTTAGTATGGGTTCAAGTGAAATAAGGTATAACAATACAACCAACAATCACTTAAACAATCTTTTGAACATGCTTATACATAGGGAAGTTCATAATGATGATTGTATAGTGATAATAGAACAAATTAGAAATATTGTTGTAATAGATAATTACATAAACGAGATAGTCAACAAGACGCCATATATCTTACTTCGATGGAATACAGATGATACTTCAGAAAAGATGTTACGAATGGTTATTGTAGCATTGAATTTAGGTTGTGATAAGTTTGTTCTTTTTCCGGAAAATATTGTTGAAGTATATTATCTTATACGTGAAGCTGTAGAACAAACTATACAGAGAAAATCAAGAAAATTTATCAGTGTTATTAGACACAAGAATGAAAATTATCAACTCTTGCTTTATCATAAATGGATGAGTATATTTCCCTATTCCTATGTAATAATTCCAAAAGATTCCTATGATATAAATGCATCAAGTTCTTTTACTATTTTAGCTCTCAGAACTGGTAACAACTTACAACCAAACAAGTTTGAAGTAGTATTGACGTTTGATCAAAATTCGATCACTTCTGAAGTTGACGTTTTTAGTAATCAATTGGATCTTAATGGAAAATTAATGAATTTATTGTTATTTCCATACATGCCATATTCAATACAATACGAAGGTAATTATGATGGATGCGATTATCAAATAATGTTAGCATTTGCCCAGAAATACAATTTTACATGGGAAGTTCACTATTTTGACAAAGAATGGGGATCTGTGACTGATAATGACTCCGTTTTATCCTTTTACGGTAAAATTAAAAGTTTTAAATATCCAGCAGTGGTACCAGGAGATTATGTGTATCTTCAACTCTACAATAATTTTGATATATCTGTTCCGTACGTTGAATCTAGTATTCATTTAATGACCACAAAACCAAAACGAAAAAGCCATTTGTGGTCAGTATTTGACCCATTTTCATGGTCAGGTTGGCTAACCGTTTTATCTTTCGTAAATTTGGTTTCATGCTCTTTCAGTACGATTTTGCGTCTGATAAGATATCTCAGAATATATAGTGGTAAAAGTTCCCATTATGCATTTTCTTACGCAATTATTTATGCAATCAGTATTACAGTTGGAATTGGTATCTCTGAAAATAATATATCCGCTGTTCGTCATCTGGTAACTTGGTCTTTCTTGGCGTCTATGCTTTTAATTACTGCTTACAATTGCAATCTAATATCGTACTTAACAATCCCGTTATATGAAGATCCGATCGATACATTACACAAATTTGTTTCATCAGGTATGAAATGGGCTGTGGAAGATATAACATGGATTGAAATGTTGGACGATTCAAAAGATGATCTTCTAAATATAATGAGTGAAAGATCTATATTAGTTGAAAACAAAGACGAGTTGAACGAATATGTTAGTAGTGGACAAGTAGCGGTAATAGGTGAAAAATTGTTTTCTGGTTTCATCTCCAATGTGGATTCCTTGAATATGAAAAATCTAAAAAGCTTATATTTGGTGAAAGAAAGTTTATTTCGTTTCCATGGTTCATTTCTATTTCTGAAAGGATCGCCGTTACTAAATAAATTTAACGATTTATTACGTAGTATTCGAGAAAGTGGTTTACACATTTACTGGGCAAATGAAGTAGTTTTGAAGACATTACCACTTTACGTTACTCATACGCTTCGTAATCAGTTTACTCTAAAGATAGAAGAAAACTATAGTGAACTAGCAATAGATAACGTGTGTGGTGCTTTTATTCTTCTCCTAATAGGATATTGTATAGCTATCACAGTGTTTACTATAGAGTTGTTACGATTTCGTAACAAAAGTTAATGTAAACTAGAAACATGAAATCGAATTATGTATAATAATTACATCTTATGTAATTTATAGAACTTAAACATGAGTTTATTTGTAAAAGGAAGCTTTGGTTATTTTACGATGGGTACTCAATCCAATTTACAAAAATATAACATTCTGCATGTATTATAGTATAATTTTCAGTCTGTAATTCTTTTTAAGAAAACATTGTGGCTAGTATTACTGTAAATATTGTTAATCATATTTCAACAATTATACACATTTTGCAGCGAAAATACAATAGTCCTAATTATGGAGGAAGGACGCACGAAGCTGATAATACTAGCACTAGCACTAGCACTAGCACTAGATGATACACTAGCACGACAGGCGCCAAGTATGTGTAAAACAAGGAAGATAACTTTCTTTTGTTAGATGACTTCCATATGGCCTTCTGCTTGTGACATGATGTGAGAAAAACGAAAAAAGGCGTGTTTGAAAAACAAAGTAAGATAACTTCTTATCTATCAAAATACTATTAATTTACATTTCAAAAATTGTACTCTTTATCTTGTAAGTTACAGACAAAAATATAAAAAAAGTAATCCCTCTGGCCATGAATAGTACTTTGCTGTTAATTTAGAATCTTGTAAATGTTTGAACAAAAATGAACTTAGACTGGCACAGTGAGTAGGACAAAGCGAAAAGATACCCACTTCGCCCGGGTAGTTTAACACTTCTTGTGAGATTGAATTTGACAAAACTTGTACTTTACAGAGGGCAATAAATTAACTTAAAATTGGCGAAAATGAAAGTACAAAGATAGATTTCTAGTAACCAAGACCAGACAAAATGTGGATGAAGCCGATATTTTCGCAATCACAAATAAATTACTGAAGTTTCTTCCATAAATGGTAAGTAAGTATTGAATCTCGCACTGAACATTCTCAATTCAAAACAACAGTGTGCTAATGTAGTGCATCTAGTATATTCATTTCATTGTACTTCATACTTGCCGTAAGAAGATGCAAGATGGGTTTTGGACGTATGGTGCTTCACCCGGCTCACATCGGACGTGTACACACAGAAGTTGGATTAACGCCGATGTGTTCAAATTTTTAAATTATTTGTAGGAAAAAGTACATCCAACAAATGAGAAAGGGATGCCTCTTCTGAACAATCTAGAGGCTCACAAATATCATCTAGCCTTCTAATACGCCCCGGCAATAGTTTAATTTTCCTATTATTTATTAATCATACTACTGACAAACTATAACCACTGGACTTGTTTGTGTTTCCCACGCTAAGGAAATTCTTTGAAAATAAATAAACACTTTTCAAACTTAATAACCTGGCGGAATCATTAATAAATATGGCTTCTGCAAAATCTTTACACCACCTTATATGAAATCAGTGTTTTTTCAAAATGTGATTTCTGGATTTACAAAAGCGTGTATTTTTCCTTTGAATCCCAATACATGCACTGAAACATATTTTGCTCCCTTAATAGTGCATTATGATTCGTCAGTAAAATGCAGAATTTCCAACGAATATGTGTCCAGAACAAGGAATTTGCCAATCATATTCATTCTTCTACTTTTTCAGCTTCATAGACAAATTTAAGTTCAACACTGGCGTATGAAGGAATTGATTGCTGGATACAATGTATCACTTATGAAACATGGGGACATGAAGGATGCATACTTTACAGTGGCTTTGGGTTCCACTTCTGTGATGTGTATCACGAATAGTGAAGTGAAAGTTCAGGCTAGCTCATATAAATCAATGACGAGAATACCAAGATGACCAGCCTTTAAACCAATGTAAAGAATACCAATCTTTAGACCAGAATACCAAGATGGTACACAATACTTATGACCCACAAGTAATAAACAGAATCTAAGAGTAAAAATCAATGCTAGGTTTTTATCCTGGAATAAGTTTCTAATAGTATTACATTAAAACGAAGTATGTAATAGTAAAACACATTTTCTGTTACATTTTCTCTGTTTTCTAAAAGTTTCAGCTCACCGTAAATCATTATTCACTTTGCCTAGGCAGTTTTGAAAAGTGACAAGATACAACACGTCTGTTTCTTCATTAGGCTACACATCAACAGAAAAATCTGATACTGTCTTGACAAAAATGCCATTCAAACTTCGTAATATTTAGACGCCTTCTCTTGGAATACATCTTCTATGGTATAGACCACAATTTGTAGTCCATAGATGATACCTATATCAATGTTGTTTTCATGACTTGCCTGAGTTTGCCTCTCATCTTTTAATATTCCTTCCTTAATGACTTGCCTGAAATTGAACATCATCTTTTAATATTCCTTTCTTAATGACTTGCCTGAAATTGAACATCATCTTTTAATATTCCTTTCTTAATGACTTGCCTGAAATTGAACATCATCTTTTAATATTCCTTTCTTAATGACTTGCCTGAAATTGAACATCATCTTTTAATATTCCTTTCTTAATGACTTGCCTGAAATTGAACATCATGCATTAATATTCTTTTCTTAATGTGTGAAGAGTACTGGGAAATAAAGATGGAAGTCATATTTTCATATTTCTGAGATATCAGCATTTAAATGGCAGGACATTCTTCCTTCTTACATCTCCCATGCTCCTCAAAATATGCTTTACATTGTGGTTAAAGCTTTCGTGAGTACCATACGTCCAGAACCTTCATGCTGCCTCTACAGATTGGGACCATAAAATAAAAATCATCAATAATCAAAAATAGACTTCCATCGTTCGTCGCGCTCACTTTTCATTTATTGGCACTTAAATGAAAGATTAAAATTTCTTAGTTTAGTTCAAACTATGGATATTCAATTTCATTTTTCCCTTCATATACTTAATTTTTACATAACCTTGAAGGGTTCACTTACTTGTGGAAGCACTGTAAGAGAAGTCTATCATTCGTACATAAGTATAGTTTACTTTCTATTGTTTACTTCAAACATATTTAAGTCAATATTCAGAAACAGACATTCAATGCAGCAGATACCTATGATAACTTTTGGACATAAAAGAATGACAAAGTCATTGATAATCTTTATGCTCCTTATGACCAAGATTTGAAGTCCTCATGACATATGGCCTTGATGTTGAAGTAGAGAATTCAGTGGCGAAAATAATAAAAGGTTTACCGTTCTTCGTGGTGAGTTTGAAAAAGCTATATCGAGTTTAGGAATGGAAAGGCAACCGGAATAAATAATATACCAATCGAATTCCTTAAGAATATGATAGACAAGAGCAAGAGAGATTTATTCCAATTCCCCATTGAAATATATGAAACATGCGAGTGCCAAAAGATTTCCTGCGGACGACCATGATACCAGTAGGTAAGAAATCGAACCCAGAGAGAGGTAAAGGTAAGAATTATAAAACTGTTTGTCTATAACAGGCATTGATGAAAATTTTCCGATTCATAAAAACATGCTCTACTTATTCCTACATCGTTGTACAGCCGTGATGTGAGGTGGAAAATTTTCTTCTATATTTTTCCGGAAAATTTTCCGTTTTTAACAAATATCAATGATCAAGTAACAATTCCTCAGTATTCATAAAATTGATTGAATTTATGTATAGAAATGTTAAAAAGTGAAAGATCATTTAAAGAATTTGAAAATTTTCATTTTCAGTACTATGTAGAAATAAGTGGAACAACTTTTCATGAATCGAAAAATTGTCTGTCCTGTACAGTGATGAAAATCGAAAATGTAAGAAGAAATTGAAAAGAAACCTTTGTGAATTTTTGAATTTCAGAAACAGAAAATTCCACTATTTCTTCACATGTAGGCCTGCTTATGTAATGAAATAATACATAAAATTTCTTTTTGAAGATTATTTTCATAACAGAAAATAATATATATATATATTTTATTGTGTTTAACACTTGGAAATCATAATTTCAATATTGGAATGTTGTATAATTAACATCTTAGAGCAGATATTCGTATTGCCTAGAAATGTTATTATACATGTCAATCTTATTATGTATAAAATATATTAGAAATAATGACGATTCGATAGAACAAGTATATATATATATATATATATATATATATATATATATATATATATATATATATATATATATATATAATACGATTTTTATTTTGTAAATTAAAATGAAATTACTTGTTGCTTTTAGAACGCAGCGCTAAGCGCTAATAGTGCAGCTTTTTATGTTTCTTTTATTATTTTATTGGAAGAACAACTACACAAATCAGCTTTCTGATTAGTTATATTTCACTTTCTCTTCTGAATGAATATATGAATAAATAAATGTTTATTTCCAGAAAATGGTCAGTATTTGCTTTCATGAGTTACTTAAACTCGAATTTTGAGTAGTCAAAAACTTACAGTAGGCACTTTATATTATATCTACTTCTTTATAAATGTTGCAGTATGTAAATCTATAAAAGTAGTAAAGCCATGAGAAAACCGTCTTATGCATATTAAACTGACGAAATCTAATATTGTAAGATTAAAGATGAATTCTGAGGGAAGAACGCATTGAAGTTTTTGGAACAATTTTGAAATGAAGAATCGCTAGATTTTCACTTCATGAAACTTCTTAAGACAATATTTATTACCAATAAATTTTACGGCTAAACAACGATGTAGGAATCAATGGAGTATGTTTTCATGAATCGGATAATATTCATGACTATTAATAAATTTAAATTTTAAATAATAAAATGGGATATTTGTACTTTACGAACTCGATGTATGTTCTCTGCACTTTGCATACACACACACACACACACAGAGAGAGAGAGAGAGAGAGAGAGAGAGAGAGAGAGAGAGAGAAAAGTTGAATTGAGTTGATTTTGAGTTTAACGTCCCTTTCAGCAGCGAGACTGTATAAGAGGGGACCAACCGATTAACGTGGAATCCGAACTACATGAACTCCCGCTGGGAATCGAAGCCAGGTTTTCCATGCCAAAGGCGCGTATGCTAACCGCTTAGCAACGAAGGAGCTCGGAGAGAGAGAGAGAGAGAGAGAGAAACACTGTGTAAAATTTTACTTCCCAACTTGAAATATTAGAAAATTTTCCAGTTGCCGAAAGGTAATTGGAAAATTATAATTTGTTGCTGACTAACTTTCCTCTACAGAAATTCAATTTTGTAGCTCTATGTGCACTTAAATATAGTGGAAAATTTTCCACCTAACATCACTATACATAATATCCAAAATTGTCCGGATTATGAAAAGATTTTTCCACTTGTTTTGACGTCGTGATGAAAATTTTCTGATTTATGAAAATTCCTTTCACTTGTTTCTACAGAGCAATAAAACTTTCCGATTCACAAAAAGTTGTTTTACTTTTTGCTTCAAAATGATGAAAACTTTTCAACTCATAAAAAGTTCTTCAATTGTTCCATATAAGACAGAAAATATTTCGATACATGAAAAATTGTTTAACTTGTTCCTACATAGTACTGAAAATTGTCGGAGCCATGAAAAGTTTCAGGTGCCTTGAACGATCTTTCACTTTTTAACATTTCTATACATGAACTCAATCCATTTTATGATTGCTGAGGAATTGTTTCTTGATTACTATTTTTTTTAGAACGGAAAATTTTCCCACCTCACATCACTAATTACAGCATGCAGCAAAAAGTTTACTTCGAAAACTCAACAGAAACTTGTATAAATGATATAAAGTAACAAGAAATAGAAACAGATCGAGTTCAGGAGGTATTTGCTATATTTATTGGTCTAGAAAAGTCTTTTAACAGCGAGAATCGTGAATTCCTGTTCGAAGTTCTAAAGAAGGTCAGGCTTGAATGGGAAGATCGAATTCATAAGAAGCTAATAGCTAGGTATATGAACCAACAAGTAATTGTTAGAATCTGGGAGGATATAACAGACGAGAGTGCAATTGGAAGTGGAGTTTGTAAAGGGTGCTATCTTTTGCCAAGATTATTTAATATATGAAAAGTGTGAGGCAAGAGCATTGTAACCCACAATTTTGAAATTGCTACGTCATGCAGCATCCGATACAGAGCAACGCTTACAGCTTCCTTTAACCACATCTGTTTAATCCTTCATGTATAGTCTTATGTGCAAAATCAGCTTTCAGACTTCGAAAATGAATTGTGCAGCAGAAAATCTCGAATTTCTTAAAATAGCTTGTGGGTTACCATGTTCTTGCCTCACACCCTTCACATATCTGGAAAGAAAGTGAAAATAAGTTTGCATAATGAAGACGGCATTTCGGTAGGTTGATTAGGTGTATATTATGGTTTCCAGATGATATTACGCTTGTTGAAAGAAGAGAAAACAATAATAAGTTTTAAAAAACTTGAGGAAAAGATGTAAAAAATATGGGATGAAAGTAAATGTTAGGCAGACGAAAGAAATAGTGATTGGAAGGAAGAAGTCAGTGTCAAATATATAAGTAAAAGGGGAGAAAATCGAAGAAAGCTAGTTTCAGATACCTGGGTAGTATTATTTGTGATGATATGAAGTGCGAGTGTAGAACAACAGCAAAGATAGGAATGACGAAGGAACCTTTAGTAGGAAGAAAAGCCAATTTTGTGGGATCTTGAATAAAGAGTTGAGAAAAACTGATAAAATTTGGTGTGTGGATTAATGTACTGCATAGGACAGAAACATGGACATTACAGAAAAGTGTTGAGAAAGAACTGAACGCTTTCGAAATGTGGGTATGGAGAAGAATGTTGAATGTTATCAAGGTAGAGAGAAAAATGAAAATAAATGAAATGAAATCTTTAAGTCTTACGTCCCACGATTATGCCGGTTAGGCTAAAGGAGACTGTGATTATGAGAAATGAGTGAAATGGTGGAATAAAGAAAGTGGGAGGAAACGGGAGAACCCTGAGAAAACCCACGAGCACGGTGTTTGCCAACCACAAAGTCCATACGGCGCGAGCTGGCATCGAAGCAGGGACCCCGAGCACCGGAGGTGAAGGCTCTACAACTGGACCACCGCGTTATTTAAATTGAGTAGCATCATTGGTTAATACCTCATGCCATAGTAATGTTCTTCCCATTTATTAATAACCAGGTTTCTTCTTGAATTTCACATAAAGAGATTCTCTTTACCTTATTTGTTCCTTTTAATTTCTGTTGACGATAAAGCTGTAAGCTGTTGCAGAGAGTTAAGAGTTTGGAAGAACAACATGCTCTGATACGTACAGCGGTACAGTCACCTATAATTTCACTCCTTGTGAAAATGCTGAGCCTGGCGCTCTAAAAATAGAAATAAACAATATCGAGTTATCAGCAACTAAAAAGAAATAGGTCCTTTCTGCTATCAGCAGTCAAGGGAATAGAATGTATTAATCATAAATCACCTACTCGTATAGCGCAGGATCATCGTATGTGTGTTCTGATTTTGCCTACTGCCTGAATTTTGATTCTAGCACAGTCATTTCCTTCATGTTTGTTTTTCCAACATGTCGGAGAGAAAGAAGCCTTCTGGAAATCTATACAGAAAAAGAAGAGCACAATTAGCGGTGGAACATGAGAAACAGGGAGCAGCATTAAAAGAATTCTTTCGTACTCCTGAAACAGACTATAATGGAAATCAATATGTAGAACGAAAGAATGAAGAAAATCTAAATACAAACAAGACATCAACAGATATTTCAGAAGACCATAACACATTGTTTTATTTTTAATGAAACAACGTTTCAAACTGTTCACTCACGTGGCGCTGTCATGTACCTGGGGGGGAAATTCCCGAAAAACTGATTTTTTTCCTAGCAAAAATATCTTTTTCTCATTCTGAGCGGGATTTTCCACTTCTGTTATATAATAGTAAAATTTGAGTGATACAGTTGGAAACATTGCTTCATTATAAACACAATGAGGTACTAAGTATGATCCTACGATGAAGAATCTTGACACAAGAGTTTATTGAATAACAATAGATTAGTAGTTATTAGAAAAATGGTTCGGGAAAAATAGTAAATGAATTTTAGCACCGAGACTGTTTACCCCAGGATCATGGTACATACTTCGTCTTTTTCGGAATGAAGCAAAGTTTCTTTTCGTAACATCTGAATGTCCGTGTTGTGAATCGGAGGGGAGAAATTCGTAGAAAACGGTGACATTTTTAAAAAATATTTTTCTTCTTTCGACGAGAATTTTATTTCCTCAGGTGCATATTAGAGAAACGTAACTGATACAGTTGGAAACACTCCTTTATTTCGAAACGAGGTATGAACCGTGATCTTACGATAATAGTCTCGACGCGATAGCTGTTTGACTGAAAGTCGAAAATTTATCTTAAAAAATGGAAGTCTCAAAAGGGTTAACAAAAGACCTTTCTAGTATAAATGTAAAGAATTGTTCTGTAATCTTTTATACGATGAAGACAACTTACTTTAGGCAACGAGCCTTCTCAGTGTGTAAAAGCACGCATTGACAGGTTTCATCTTATGACACGCTTCCTAACAGTTCATGAACACATGTGGCTCAGTGGTAGAGCGTTCACCTCTGGTGCTTGAGGTCCTGGGTTCGATCCCAGCCCCCGCCAAGTGAACTTTGTGGTGGACAAACACCGTGTACGTGGGTTTTCTCGGGGTTCTCCCATTTCCTCCCACTTTCTTCATTCCACCATTTCATTCATGACTCATCATCACCGTCTCCTTTAGCATAACCGTGGGACGTAAAACAAAGATTTCGTTTCATGAACCCGTATTTCTTGGTCTACAACATTAGGTTAGGTTACAACATCAGTATAATTGATTTTACAAAGCTGTTTTGTTCTTAAGCAGGTTAGTCATTTCACTAAAATCTATGTGAGACGTCGTGTTCATACCATTCCGTAACACGAAACCGAAATTTAACTTATAAACCCTAATCTTTTCAAGTACGTATGTTGAGATTGTGTCTCCTGTGACCTGCACGGATAAATTATTTTGTACATTTGGATTTGAACCAAATACCATTCATGTTCTCGTTTGTAATTTGTATATTGCCAGTCAGGTCTCTGTCTATAAGACAATACTGGAACAATTAATACAACACGAATTCAAATTCATTAAGAGGTGAATCATTGAAGCTTGTTCCTTTAATAAAGTATTAGTTGAGACTCTGCTATTAGGAGCATAGTAAGGTAGTTAGTTACAGTATGCTGTGGATAGTAGAATCCTATCGCAAAGCAGCCCAAAAATAAGATTTCTAAGTATAAACCAATACTATAATCACAGTATAATCACAAGTAAAACATTACCAGGTGATTTCTATCTGTTTCCATTGGGCCCCTATAGGAATTCTTCAGAGATCAATACTTCCGAAATCATTATAAAGGGAAGTAGGCTATATTACAATGATTATGGTGTACTAACAAGCCTTATTGGCATTATTTAAAAGGTGGGATAAAAATATAAATGTAGCTGGAGGTAGGCACTTAGCCAAGGAGTGGGTCCGAGAGGTCAGGACCCCCCTTCGAAACCATAAATGAAAAAATTATGGAACGATGAAACAAAAAGAAACTTGAAAAAAGAAGAATCAGCGTTAAAAATATAAAACTACAACAAATATTTGGTTACTCTTTTATGGGAAGCTTTGTGTGGAGGAAACGGAAGGAGTTCAAATTTAAAATGGACATTATTGGAATGGAGCATTTCGAATTTCATCTAGCTCCATGTTAATCCTATGTACTACAAATGATGATAGATAAACCGGTTCGATCAGATAGAATCTGAGGTAGAACTTAAGAAATGCCCACAATCACTAATTATATGAGCCTCGCCACATAGATTCCAGTTACACGTGTTAAAGAAATTTTCAATTTCGCAGGAACACTAATCTACAGTATTTTATAGTATGTATTTACGGCCAAAAACATCTCATTGCTATCCTTGACAGCATTAAACGATAATAAGAAAAAGAAGAAAAAAAACAAGACGAATTGAGTCCGAATGACTTCGGAAGACTATATCTTTTTCAGTATTTTTAAAATATTCTTTAACTGGAGATTTCTTTATAGTTTGTTATTAAAATACTTACTAACATATCCTCATTTAATTATCCTAATAAATAAATATGTAACCAAAATATTTCATGTCACAACCCCCTCCCCCATATCCATTAGGAAATCCTGGCTAAACGAACCAATATATGTAGCCAGTAAAATAGTTTTGAACGATCCAGCCTCTGGTATGATAACCACAGTGTTTCGTCACGGACACCTTCCCTCCCCTATTACGAAATCCTGGCTACGCGCATGATGGAAGTTACATGCATAAATAACTGGTTTTTATTTCTTGAACTTTCTTCTTTTCTTCATTATCACAAAAGTTCCGCAAATACGGAAAGTTCCGGAACTTTCCTCATACACATTGTCTGTAGCTTGAGAGAAATTCCCCTAATGTAGGGAAATTTTATAATTAAATTTCGCAGAAAGGGGAAAAGGGAATTTTTCGTTGAAACGTGAAAAATCCAGGGACAGTCTTGCGCTGGCTGATCGGCCAATCTAAATGCTTAAAGTTTTCTTTGTTCTTCAGAAATAAATCAAAATAATAGTAATAGTTTGTGAATGTTTAGTGTTAGTGTTTGTGTGTATGTGTATGCCCAGTATCACAATTTCCACCAGTTGTTGCCTGGGTGTATTTGTATGTATTTTTTTTGTTTAAAAATAGTGAAGGAAAAGTAAAAAATAGAAGCAAAAAAGCAAATAAATAAAACAAATGTGCTTGGTACTTCCTTTCATATAACTAAATTAATCTTATTACATAACTTCTGTCATAGGAATTGGACATTCAACAAACTAGGGAACAGGAAAATTTTGACAAGAAAAGGAATTTTGTTCTGTCAGTCGAGTCAAAGTTTCTTAAGAAAACTTACGAACACTGCTCGTACATGTAATCAAGATGATATAAGACTGAACTGAACGTTGTTATTCCCACGCAGTGTTGCAACAATCCTAGCTTTGGAGTGGGCTGAAAAATAGTACCAAATTGAAACAAAATGGGCTGAATTCATTATTTTATACCACTGTAATACATGACTGTATAATACGAAGGCATAACTAAAAGAGGGGAAGTTCTAGAACACTCCTCTTCCCCCCCTCCAAGTGTCCAAATCAAGAAAGTGCCCTTTTATAAAATTACGTCTTAAAAATATCCAAATATGAGGACCTCGAACAACCGTGCAAGTAGATGAAACTTTTCTCGCACATAGGCAGTATAACAGAGCCACAAATTAGAAGGAAAAACAATTATCATCTTCGGTATTTACTGTAAGGAAACCAAACGCGCCTCTATTTCAAAGTGACCAATAAACGAAAACGGTATTATGGTCATATATGAACAAAAAAATATATAAATCAAACGAGAAAGAAATCAATCGCCTCCGAGTTCGTGTGTAAACAGTACTTTATAACAAAATATTAAAATATAAATTATTGCACCTTATTCTCGTTTATTTCACGAACGAAGGAGGATAATAGACTGTAAGAAGAATAGAAAGTAAGTAAACTAGCATTTCAAAAAAAATGTAAAACCGGTCTAAGGGTCATAGAACCTTTCCTGAAAGACATCACAACACATTATTAATAATTTTAAGTCACAATGGTGTCTATTATTTCTAACTACTGCAGCACACATACACATAACACACATACAGAAACAGAAAACATAATATCACACCTTATATGCAGTAAGACAGTACACAAACACATAACACACATAACACACATAACACACATAAAATGGTGACATCACATCATCTTACTGACACTTTTGAAAATGTGACAAGTATTTGGTAAATGGTGCTGAATTGGTTAGAAGTGCACCAACTTTTTCACAAAAGGGGCTGTAACTGCCAGCGTGGTACCAACGGGCCGCCGAATGACAAAAAGGGCTGAATTTGGTGCAATTGTACCGAGTGTGGCAATACTGTCCCCACGCTTGTATTGCCACACATGCTAACTCTTGCAGACACTGATTCTCAAAGTCGTATTGTATGCCAAAGTAGATGACAAACTTTCCGACTTACTCCAAAAAGTTAATAGAATCATTCCAAAGATTAGGACTTAACGTTGTTGAACTATCGGATTGAAAAGTAGTAGAAAACATCTAAGAAACTGACTGAGAAATTGTATTCTTTCATTTTAATCTTCGAATAGAAGCAGCAAAGCTTTATAAAGCATGATTAAAATTAATGACCGAACTAATTATTGAGTGATTTATTTTTATTTATTTTTGTGAAAATATTAATTTGAGATTAAGATTTCCTTGACAAACTTTACACGAGCTGGTGTGCTGTTATCTACATTTTGTAGTTGTTACTATTTTCACAAAAGCTGCAAAGACAACACAAAACGAAGAGGTTAATAGAAGATCGTGGAATATGGAAGCTTCTCAGTAGTGGCACGTAACTTGCCAGTAATGGCAGAATACCTATAATGGTGATTGTATAGGTATCTAATTAATGTCTGAAATTATTTCTAATGCCCTCAACACTAAGGATATCGTGTATGCTACTCTTATGCAACATTCGTCATATTAATAATTGTTATAAAATTAGCTATATTTTTTAATGATAGATTTTGAACTTCATCTTCCAAATAATTTTTAATAAAATTATGCAAGATGAATCAAAGATATAATAAAATTATCTAAATTTCACTGCACAAGAATCGGCTTAACCATGTGCAAAACTAAAAGTTATATTGAGAACAATAATGAACATGGTTTGAAAATTAACCACTAGATGGCAGAATTCAGTATTTAATGACATGTTTTAGAAATGTTAAATGTTACTTAATTTATAAACGAACAAAATTAAACAGATACATAGTAACAGAAAATTATGAGCAGACATCGTCGCATAACGTGTGGTTAAACAAACTGGAATAATTTAGTTTCCACGGGTTGGGCTCAGCAACAAAAGATACTAGTCTACGCATCGGGGCTTAAAAATTGAGTTTTGACGGCAAATAATGTAAGAAATTGGTATCCGATTTTGTTTTAAATATATACTCATCACTGATCACAAAGATACCCGATGCCAGAAAGAAGACCTCACGTAAGGGGAGGGGGCAAAACCTAAATTTTAGCAGTTTCTATTATTCACTATATCTCCGTAACCATTGGCTCCGTGATCAGTTTTGCACACGACAGAATAAGGTCGCTTATAACCAGAGCCGTAGCTAAGGGGGTCCAGCGGGGCGCCCGCCCCGGGCGCTGATGCAAGGGGGCGCCGAACGAGCAAGGAGAAAGAAAAAGTTGTGTTGGACATGAGTAAAAGACGAGTCGCCCCCAGAGAGTATTGGCGCCCTATTCGATCAATGTTGTTGTCGGTTATCAATGAAATACGTAGATTTCTTAAAAATTTTCTTGCTCGCTTCGCTCGCAATACACTGCCGAGTAATGGCTTATAGTGTGCGCAGAAGCATTTTCAAAATCAGAAACGAGCGAAGTCGTGTTAGTTATGCTTAGTTCAAAACGTTTTTCTACCAAATCGGATTAATCTCAACGCACAGTGGGGCCAAAGCACTGAATTCTTGGCAAAAATAAGAATTCGCAATATGAAGCAGGAAATTGAAAGAAAACCAATTATTTCGGTATGTGCAGTGGCTACAATAATGTTATTTCGACATTATTTCGTCAAAAACAGAGTTTTACATCATAAAAGGAAATATTCCTTATATTCGCTTCTAAATTGTTTAACAGATTATATGATTGGCATAAACAAACGCATGGGTAATATGCTTTGATTTGGCAATTCACGATTGGCTTACATTCTTACGCATGAAAGGAAAAAGTGTACTTATTCGTTTACAACTGAAGAGTAATAAAATTGAAGAGAAGTTCTTGCTTCTCAAAATTATTTCAAAGTTGTGGAGGATTCGTTATGACAATGAAGATGCAAGGGCGCTTCAATACATAAAAATTATCTCATCACAAGTTCTCGATATAAATATATTATCAGATATATTAAACATATGCCGCCTTATGCAGAGTCGTTTTGACGTATGATTAGCGTCATACTAAAAGCCTGACTACTGCAGGAAACATATGTTAGTCGAACTCTTGAGTATGGCACTAATCAAACGTCAGAACGACTCTGAATAAGGCCCATTATGATTTAGAAGCATCAGTAACCTGTTCAAGTTGTTTCATATATTGCATCGTGTATTACGTGAGCTCATTTCAGAGCTTGATCGGAACACTCTTAGCTGGAGCAAGCGGAGGTTCATTACAGTTGATTCCAATGTCACTTCTGTGCACGCATCACAAAAAACACAATAGTGAATTGATCAACACCATTTTTAATATGGTTCTACCTTATAAGCCATAGATGGTTTAGCATTGGTGTTTCAAAATGTCGCCACCATTAATCAAATACGTTTGACTAGAGTTTAGTTCTGTTAGTGAATGCCAGAGAAGTATGACTAGATGTTAGAAACAAGATGGATTCTGGGGGCGGAGCCCCCAACGAGATCTGGGTTCAAAATTCCAGAATCGACCTATATTCAACTTTGTCACTGCGTGCATGGGGACCACACGTCTAATAACCTAACACTTGCTCTCACATTCATCCCAGCTCAATTCAAAAGCAGCATTGCATCCAGAATGCGGTTTTCCTTAAACATTTTCATGCGCTATATTTCTCAAAAGTGCAAATATGTGCAGGTTTTCTCTTTGCATACAGTAAGAACAATGTTTCCGCTACGACATATTAACAAATTACAGACATATTATGCCATATTTTCTACTTAAATGCCATTCTATCGCTTGACCATAGTTATATGCTTTCAGTACCACAACATTTTCCAAATATGATATTAAGTACGGGATTATCATAGGGATATGATAAATATTAGCATCATTTCAAATATGATTATTGACTACACATCACATCTACATTCTAAATATACAAAATGATACATACATGTTGGCCGTGCCACCATGTTTACCAGCCACTAGGGATGCGCACGAGACAAGATTTGTGGCTGTCTCGACTCGAAAAAGTGCCGTAAAAGCGATGTCTCGACTCGAAAAATGTATATTTCTCTATTGGAAGAGCCGTGTCTTGACTCAAATTTTGCCAGGGAAATCCTGTCTCGACTCGTCTCGTGCGCATCCTTACCAGCCACTGAATATCTACACGCAATGTAGGAATAGTTGCATTCAAAGTCAATTTCCTATCATCTGTCACTAAGCAGCGCCTCTCCGGCTTCAGCGGATAACCAAATTTACACGTCCCATGAGTTCATTGTAAATTTCATGTTCCATCTTTTCCTGTACACTATCTTATGTATACACTATTAAGGTTTCATTATAACAAATTATGTCGAGTCAATCTTTTACTTCATTTTTCGAGTTTTTGCTAAGAATTGCCTGAGAGATCTTAAGTTGACAAAACGAGAGCACCACACAATATGACGTCACGCCTGCCCCATTGTGTGACGGTGAGAATGATGGTATGAAAGTGAGAAGAGTGAAGAGACACATTCAAGCTGCTGTTTGTGCGGGAATGTTAAAATAAAGGTAAACGAGGGGAACAATAATATTTTCGAACTTCAAACAGTTGTAGGATAGGGGCTTAAGGGGTCAGAAATTAGCCCAACGAAGTTCGACTTTTTCAGACACTTACCACTACCAATGATTTATTCCATTCCATACCAATGATTTAAATTCTATTGACATATTAAATGCTTCCAATTTGGAGGAATTTATTTGGGTTATTTTTCATCAACTTTTTGAATCGCCAACATATTATTTTGTGCATACTGCGTGCTAAGCGAAAAAGCCTTAACTCCATTTCACATACTTTCGAGAAAATAAGCAAAACGTGTTTTGGCTTAGGCTGTACGTTTAAATTTGTTGTATTTCAGTAAAACTTTATTAAATATATATTCACGATCTAAAATGTGTGGTAATACAGTTAAATATATTTGCTTATGAATTGCCCCTTAAGGTCTTTTTGCTTACTTTCAGTTACAGTTTTGAACATAAGGTAAACACTCATGACGTTATTACCCCCTACCTATTGGTCAAATCACGTCAATTTCACTTTAGATAGATGCAGAATTGTACTACGAACATTCCCATACCAATATCTCGATTTTCGAAAAATGTAGAGCTAAGGTCTTTTCGCTTAGGACGGTAGCATACGTGTCTAGTTGTGTGATGTTTTTATCTATCTACATAATACAAAACTTTACAATTCTTTACATATACATATTCTTTACATATACATAATTCTTTAAATAGTACAATTCTTTATATATGTACGTGTTAGAGTACTTTAATATGTTAATTAATAATAAGTACCGGTACCTTAAATTCGGAACTTTCATTCATTAAGAAATTAAGTAATTACTATAATTTCAGACATTTAGTAGAAAAAGTATATTTTGGATTTTAAGTACAAACATTGAACATATTCTTCAGCTCCATCGATCAATATTTAAAAATTCATAAAAAAAAAGTTTACAATTATTACTGTCACCCATTTCGAACAATTTAAAAGCACATAGTTTTTAATGTATTGAAATTTCATTTCTTATCGATAGTATGAAACGTAAATAGTAGTAACTTTCCATAACTGTTCTCCCAGTGAATTTGTAGACAGCCAAAAGTAATTTTGTCAAGTTTAACAAAAAGTCCAAAATAAGACTCTTGAAAACAGCTCTTATTTGAAAAAGGATACATAATGATCGTTTTTGGTTTTTGCAATGGCAATGCCTTTCCAAGAAGATTAATAAAAATTCAGCGTATCATAACAACAAAAACTGCTTTTCTTTATATATATATTGGTGAGTTTAGGGGGCGCCGAATTCTACTTCGCCCCGGGCGCCGAAATCTCTAGCTACGGCTCTGCTTATAACTCAGGCTGTATTAGTGCTACACTAATACGAGTATAAGTATACATTTTGAAGATGTAATAAATGACGAGAAACGTTTAGAGGAAACATTTTTCCAAATTCCATCTTATAAAGGATCTGTGCTAAAAAAAAAAAAATGACGTCACGCGCAACCAATACTGAGTAAAAATGAAAATAACAAGCAAGTCATTATCTTTAGCTCAAAAATACGCTAGGATTAAATTGTAGACGACGATTAAACAAAATTTAAAAAAAGTCAAGGTTAGGTTATAGTGAATAATAGAAACGAGTAATTTTTCGGGTTTTCCCCCCTCCCATGAGTTTTTTTTTTTTTTTTTTTTGGCATCCGGCATTTTTATGATCAGTGATGGGTACCGGTATATATTCAAAAAATATCAGATGGCAAAATTGTTACATAGTTTGCCCTTAAACTCGAAAAGGAGAACACTTTTGTAAAGTTGATGCCTAGAATATATACAATCTATAAATCAATCAAGTCAGTTTGACAAAACTAATAGATCGATACCAATTTTAACTACTTCCGGTGAACAGAATATTTCATGACCATTTGCTGCTACCAAAATTGAGGGCACGCTGAGTTCTAAAAGAGCTTTCTGGCTTAAACCGACTCAGAGAGGCGTATAGTATAAGAGGCCTACCCTTATATTAATCATAGTTCAGCGTATACTCATTCCCCTTACATGTACAAGAGAACGATTGCTTGATTGATTCTTTTGAGTTTAATGTTCCGTTCAGCAGCGAGGCTATATGAGATGTAGATCTATTGATTAACGTGGAATCCGAACCGCATGAGCTCCTTCTGGAAATCGAATCAGGTCTATCGCACCAAAGGCGCGTACGCAAACCGCCTAACCACGAACGAGCTCTTACAAAAGTACGAGTGTGTACGGAGCGCTTGGATGCAAAATGACCTAATTTTAAAACGTGAAAAATATAGAGTAATGCTTTTATTCACTTCTATATAAAAGGGTACTTTATTTGAAAGATTTTTGTAAAGAGAGAATTATAAAAGCATACATTTCATAGTTATGATTAGAGACCGGATGATTAGGCATTAGAAACGTGGAAAATAGCCAGGCAAATATGCACTTAAAATTTAAAAAAAGGCACTAAGATAACTCAAAATAATGAATATAAATACTCAATACAATTAAAAAAATGAATTCAAGTTATAGATAATGTTCAAAGAATATAGAAACATACATGTTTTTAATATCTTCTTTTACTGAATATAGAAAAAACAAAGCTTGACATGCATTCCATGTATATTTGATAAATACATTCTATACAGCACTTTATCACTACACATAACAGGCCAAATTTTATACATTTTATCAGTACACACCAGGCCCGTAGCCAGCCCAAAAATTTAGGGGGGCGGGCGGTAGAACTTAGGGAGGGCCCGACCCAATCATATTATACTTCATCACCATATTATAGTTCATTTGCAAGCCTACCGTGAAATTTTACGGGGGCCAGCCAAAGTTTAGGGGGGCCCGGCCCCCCTTGCGCCCCGTGGATACGGGCCTGGTACACACAACAGTCCAAAATGTTACAGCGCTTTATTAGTACTCGTAACAGTTCAAAGTTTTACAGCATCTTATTACTACAAAAGGCACTTGTCTTTCTCGGAAGAGGCAGAATCCTTTCTTGAAACACTAAACTATGTATTTTCTCCAATAAAGACTTAGTTTGAAGAAAATGCATTGAATAGGCAACATTAGGCACTAAAGCAATTATTTAGGCACGAAGGGGCGAAATAAGCAAAATATGCTAAATAAAATTGGCTTAAATTGAAACTATAACCCCTCATATAAACTTATTATCATCATCATATCTTTATTATTAAAATAATAGGCATTTTTACCTAACATACGGTCTCTAGTTATGATTTCGATTGCTAACACAATAAATGAATTATTCAGAAGCATAGGCACCTACTATATGGTTCAAGCACCCATTGGAAATTTCTACCTAGGTACTAGGTGCTGAGCACTCATTTATTTTTTTGCGCTGGAATAAATAAATAAATAAACTTTAGTGCATGTGACCCGAGGATAAATTTCAGATAATGATACAATGCATGTTTTAGACTTCAGGTTTACTGCACATCGTGAATCCAATGATATAACATTACAATGATAATAATAATAATCCATATTCACAAGCGAGTGTAATTTTGTATTTCTTTATAGAACATGGAGTTTCATGTTGTTATTTTATGTTTTAAAAAATGTAAAATGCGTTTACACGAGATACAACACAGTTGAATCATTGTCAATTTTTACTCAAAATTTATGTTCACATGTCCTAAAGGTTTCATTGGAATAATTATTATTTTAATATTTTTGGTTCAAATGATTCATTATATTTCAGTCAAAAGTTTTCTTGTAGGTTTATATCTGAAATTACACATAGTGTAGGCAAAACTCAAAATTATCACTTAACTCAGTATGATGTGCTTATTCCGTTAAAAAAAAAAAAAAATCGATTTAGGCGCCGTTCAAACATTTTGTACCCTGATCCGAAGATGCATCAAAAGATCATAGTATATATATTTCAATCAGAAAGTTTCTTATAGGCATTACATTTGGAGAACTACACATAGTGTAGCCAAATTCAAACTACACTTAACTCAGTAAGATGTGCTTATTCCTTAAAAAAAAAGACAAAATACGAAAACTAAATTAAGGGGCTATTTAAAAATTTTGTGGCTCCTGATTCCAAAAATATTTTTTGCAAGATTGGAAACTTTTGATCTATTTTTTTATTATTCCTAAAATTCTTGTTTCGTCTACTTACTTTGGCCTACGTTGCTAAACAAGTTAGAAAGTTACAAACAAATTTTATTGTTTAGGAATTTTGTTCAATAGAAAGTCTAGGAAATCCTGCTAAAATATTTTCTCTTTAGCTTTTGCAATTTAGAAAGAATTTCGGGATTCATTTTATTTCAGCAGGGTTCGATAGTCTTTTTCGCCTCTTAAGAAGAATTTGGAAACCAGTGTCTATAGGATCTACTAAAAAAATAAATAAGAATATGAGACATTAGTGCTGAAGTCTGAGCACCTTTGAGAAATTTAAGAGTCGGTGTTTATGTTCATGAGATATTGCACTTCAAATTTCACTCGAGCTCGTTCGTGGCTAAGCGGTTAGTGTATGCGTCTTTGGCGTGGACACCCGGGCTCGATTTCAGGCGACATCTCATGTGGTTCGGATTCCACGTTAATAGTAGATTCCGTCTCATATAGCGTCGCTGCTGAAAGGGATGTTAAATTCAAAATTTCACTCCTGGAAAATTTCAACATTGGAACTAGGCCAATTGGCATCCAAGCAGACCAATTAAGAAGATAGCAAACCCATTTTTTTAAATAACATTCTAGCATATATTCACCAACAATGCTACCATTATATTACTGGTTCAATTCTAAACTGAACTTCAGGATCAATATTTTGGATGGTGGTCAAAACTAAACTTTCATCCACAGTTGTACCTTATTTCTCTTGTAATATTATTGGTCATGAAGGGTAAAGGAAATGTAGGAGAAGTTAATAAACATATCTATGTTAATGAAAGTCTTTATACAATAGAAAGAGTTGCAATGTAATCTCGCCTGTGAATTCCCTTTATGTTATGAAGACAGCCTAGTTTACACATCGAGACCTTTCATTGTGTAAAAGCACGCATTGGAAAAATTTCTTATCATCGTATGTCAAAATTTCTAACAGATCGTGAACTCTTGACTTCTGACTTCACATCATATCCACAGATATGCTAGGCTACAATCTCAGCACAGTTGATTTTTAGAAAATTGCCTTCTTTTTCTTCCGGGTAGTTAGTAATTGCACTGAAATCTATATCGAAAGACGTCTTCATGTCACTCCCTGACGTGAAAGCAAACTCTAACTTATAATCGCTAATCGTTTTAAGTACGTGTGCTGAGATTATATCTTCTCTGTGACCTGAGGCACGTTCGGAAAGTAATGTCCGATTGGTCACTGTGCGTGAAGTAGTGGGAGCGGCGTTACCATCTTTGCACAGACGTGCGCGGTACACAATTTGCATCCAGCGATGGTAGTGTAACGGTATTGTGTAATTTTTATATAATAACTTGTGTTTACGGGCAAAATATGCTTTTAAAAAAAGGCACAAGCTGTTCAAAAGGAAGAAGAAGAAAATATAAAGAGAAAGAAATGTAATTTCTTTTCTGTTATTATGATTGATGTTCTGTTATGATAGTGATATGACATGTTTTGTAAGTTGTCATAGCAACGGAAAACATATAATATAGAGAAAATCCATCTTATGATATATACAAGTACAATATTTAAAAGTATGTAAACGTTTAATTTATTACGTACTACAATAAACAAGGGCAATAACTAAATGAAGTGTTTAGATGGATTTTGATAAAAACAGTAACATAAATTGTGTAAATACATGGACTGAAGGCTACAACGACATTTAAAATATGGAAAACAAGTATTAAGCTAATCAAAAAATGGTTATTTCCATAGTAATACAAATTTAGTGGTCGTTATAGTAGAGTGAAGGTTGTCTGATCACTAGTTCCAGTTATGTAGCTTCTCAAAATGCGTGCTGAAATAGAAAAACCCCTCAAAGTACGAGGTGAAAGCTGTTATAAGTTTTCGTACGGCAAAATAATAGATATATTTGGCAGCAGCTTTTCATCGGGAATTTTGTGCCGTGTATGGATCAAGTGTGATGAGTGAAAGAGTTTTTCCTGAACGGATTCGTTCATTTAAAAGTGGACGAACAAACATTCATGACGAAGAGAGGAGTGGCAAGCCATCAGTGGTCACTGATGAACTCGTTATACAAATTGATGAAAAAGTTCATGAAAATCGACGTTTCCCAATCTCGAAGCTTTTCGAGCTAAAGTACAGTCAATGGCGTGGGCCCATAAAATTCTATGATGGGGAGCTGAAAGATGCGGTGACAGGCTGATTCAAGCCATAAGCGGGAGATGTTTATGCTGATGGAATTTCTAATCTAGTAAAGAGATATGGAGGAAACATACGATTTATTTTACACACCACAATCCTCTGTAGGTGCGAATTAAACAACTTACAACGCATCGGCACGGTATGTCGAAGATCTCGGGTTCGAGTCCCAGTCCAGTCAAACCACTTTTTCACTGTTTGTAAGTTGTTTAATTCGCACCTACAGATGATTGTGTTGTGTAAAATAAATCGGTTGTTTCCTACTTTCATTAATATATATGAAATCACAACCGTTAAAAGGTATTCTCAATATATGGACACTGGATTCTCCAAGCACAGCAGCTTAGGCTGTGGTACACTCATGTCCAAAATTATTGTCGCATGTCCATAAATATGTTGTTGTACGGACACAGGGTTTTCATAAAGTCTGGACGGATTTAATTTACTTATAATTTTCATAAAAATGCTCATAATGAAATCAAATAAAGTGCAAACGGTAGCGGAAGGATTAAATTTTTAGTTGGCAACACTGTTAGATAAGCGGCAACTCTGAACACGTTGAGAGAGGGAGAGGGAGGGCAAGGGTAAGTTTCTTACCAAATTCCATCCATTGTTGTTTTCATTGTTGTTGCAATGTTGACTGTTAAAAGTAAGTTGTAAGCTGTATTGGTGTTTGTGTCTTTTAAAGAAATAAATAAATGAAAAGCTCCTCTAAGAAGACTATTTTTTACCGTATGAAAGATGGCGTCGGTGAAAGAGAAAGCGCAATGTGTTCTGTGGTACGCAAAGCTAAAATCACCAATTCTGGTGTGTCGAAAGTTCACCAAAGAGTTCAAAAAGCCGGCACCGACTGAGAGTGCAATCCGAAAGTGGCATGCTAAGTTCTTGGAGACAGGAAGAGTCCTGGACCGTCCTCGAAGTGGGAGGCCGCCAACATCGCCTGCAACAGTGAGCAGGGTAAGGGAAAGCATCATCAACAGCCCACAGAAGTGGACGTAAATGGCGCCCAGTTGCAGGTGTGGCGGTGAATGAACTGAGCTGGTGCAGATTACAGGTAAAAATTTAATCCTTCCGCTACCGTTTGCACTTTATTTGATTTCATTACGAGCATTTTTATGAAAATTATAAGCAAATTAAATCCGTCCAGACTTTATGAAAACCCTGTATAATTTGATAACTAATTCGCTCGATATTTCATACAATGTTAGTATGTGTGTAATCGGCAAAGACAAATTTCATGTCAAAAGAACAGTAAATAAGAACAATAAAACGAAAATAAAACTTTCTTGTCCATTTAGCAACATTTTGTTTTACTCATTCTAATTTTCGTAATTATGATTGTTTTCCTATGAAATTTACCACAAATATACATTTCCCGATTATAAACATAGTATCAGTATTAAAAGTATCCTGCAAAATCATTATCAAATTATGTTCTTAGAAGAAAACAGTTATAGATATGCGACAATCATTTTGGACATGAGTGTACAAGCCATGTGGTCTGAGGGGAGAGAACCGACTGCAGGAGTGAGAGAGTGCTTGGCTCTTCTGGCAAGTGGACTGGGTGGCATAGTTGTCAACCGGAGATCCCGAGTTCAATTCCTGGTCAAGTCAAACCACTTTCTCACTCTTTGTAAGATATGATAAGTGCTTGAATGTTTATGGAAACTAAGTTTAAAAATAGACCAAATAATTATTTTTCAGATGTATGTAATAAATTTTTATTTACTTTTGTGTTTCTTTTTTAATCAAACAGAGGTTACGTTGTTCACAACCATCGTATATTATTTTAAACATTTGGATTTGACTCCAAATACCAGGTATGTGCTCGTTTGAAATTCGTCTATTGCCAATCAGTTCTCTGTCTATAAAACAATACTCAAAACAATTAACACAACACGAAATTAAATTCATGTAAAAATCAATAATTGAAGTTTGTTCCTTTAATTAAAGATAAACCAATATCTCTCCAAAATATTAGTTTTGACTTTTGCTGTCAGGATCTTACAAAAGTAATGTTACGACTAACGAAAACCTCACGGTAAACACCTGAAAAGTATGATTTCTAACGATAAACAGATAGCATAATCACACGATGAGAAGGAAGAACCTTAGTACCTGATTTTAACCCGTTTGAATTGGGCCCGTAAAAGAATTGAACCTTTACAGAATGATGATAAAGTTAATGGTTAAGGTGTTAGAATGGTTAGAATGATTAAGGTTTAGTAACTAATCTTCCTATGTGAAAGCTTTCAAGGTATTAGTTAAAAGGTGGGATAAGTGTATAACTGTAGCAAAAGATTGTGTGGAGAAATAAATGTAGTTTCAATTTCTTGAACTTTTTTCTACTAGAAGTCGCATTGCTCGTCGACCTAAATCGCAAACAATCCAACTTATTCCAAAAACTGCAATTTCAATTTCTTGAACTTTTTTCTACTAGAAGTCGCATTGCTCGTCGACCTAAATCGCAAACAATCCAACTTATTCCAAAAACTGCAATCTATTTTAAGAATTTTAGAGTTAATGAATAACTACCGGGTTCTAAGGTTGTAGGAAACAACTAAGAAACTGGCTGTGAGAACTTGTATCCATTCATTTAATTTTGAAACAGATGCAGCAAAGATTTAGCTATCATGATTTAAATTAATGCTCGAATAAATTATTGGATTATTTACTTTGTAAGTTTTTGTAATAATATTATAGTAAACTTAAGATTTCCTTTACAAAAATTACACAAACTGATGTGCTGTTATCTATATTTTGTGATCGTTAATATTTTCACACATGCTCTACAGATTAAACAAAAGTGCCAACACTTAAATGCAGTTACGTTCTCAGGCCTTACATTTATGTATATTTGCAAGGGTTCACTCGAGCAGACGGCTCTACCAAAAACAAAATTTATAGGTAAAATACGATGTCAAACACTTTTCGTAAAAGAGGAGGACTGTGAATATATATAAGTAATTTCAGTCAGTGGATATCATATTTAAATATATTTTGAATGGTAATGAACGTATTCTAAGTGTAACTATTTACTGAAGCGGAAGGCGGAAGAGTACAAGGGCGCAAAAAAGGTGGAAATGAACGGCGAAAATATTCTGTTCGTGTTAGCAATGGACGTTTGCGATGCATGTAATGCAATATACGATTCTATTACAAAGAATTGTGCGACAAAGAGCATAATATTACCGTAGTTTATGCATTAGTTCCTCATTTAGTGCATGCTGTGCAAGAAGAAACCGGAAAATGCAATACATGTGTGAAACTTTGGTAGAGCCGTCTGCCCGAGTAATGCCATTTGGAACACCATAATCCGTTATATAGGCTTAGAACGTCTGAATCTAAAATAATTAAAAACTGACGCATGGTTTTCACAAGATTCTTTGGAAACTAGTTATACACCATTCAGGTGGTTCATCGGAGAAACAGGGCTAAAAGTGAGTCTAAAAAGGTAGGGGAACTATAGATAGTGGCATAACGTCATGTCGTCCTCCAGCCTATCTTTGCCCATTGTAGATTTTTTAGAAACTGGAGAGACGCCGTACATATTTTTTGGAGGTTGTGGAACGGTATGTGTTCCTCCGCACTTTTACCTCTACGGAGAACGAAACAAATACTCGTCTGTGGCTACACGGTAGATACTTTAAAACTTCCAGCATGTTGCCAGCAAGTTCTCACAAATGTTGGTGAATCTTTCAAGATGTACAGGGTGATTTATATAACTCACGAATTTCGTATATTTCTAACTGAAGTCCGATTTCCTTCTGGTTTATGGAAAATGATCAAGGAAAGATGGGAGATTTATGGGACTATGTTTACTAATTCAAATCGGCCACGCCTGAAGAAAAGCAGCAGATATTCACAAGTGTACCTTAGAATTGGAGTGAGGTGCGGTGTGGTGCGGAGGTTTGATTTTTCTCCGTTAGATGACAACATCGCTAACGTCAATAATCGAGTTCAAGATATCAATAATTTTACACATTTAATGATGCCTATAACGAAAAGGGGACTTTGGGACGTGTTACTGTTTGTTTGTTCTTGGCGATGACTCGACTGGACACCATACCGTTAATTTGAAGGATTTTCTAACATTCTCTAGAGTTGGTAAGATACTTTCTCGAACTTAGTCTTACCCCGAAAAATAGAGATAGTTTACTTTAGGCTGAAAACCAAGTTTGTATTTTGTCTAGAACATCTCTAACAATTATGTTTATAATTTATAAATCAATATACAATTAACAACCTTTAACATAATACATGTCCTTTTCCTAGAAAATATCCCAAAGGGAAAAGTTTTCTTTTAGAATTACGTAAACGATGGCTCTAGAGATTCTGTTCGGATTTCATAAACGAAATTTCATTAGTAAACATATAATGAAAGTCATTTCATTTCTACAAAATCCACAAGTGTTATTTTACTTCTCAGTGTATCTTCCGAAGAGTTTTTCTCAAACAAATGAGCCGATTTCGGTTGGATTTCATAAATAAATATTTCATTAATTATCCTAAGCTATTTCCCTTGAAATTTTACAAAAGGGTTAGTTTTTTCTTGGGGGTGAGATTTTTCTAAAAACTTCTCTGATGATTTTGTTTCTTATTTTATAAACATATATTTCGCTAACATCTCTGTAACGTGCCGTAAGCCGTTTCTTCTGAAAATGTCATGGGGTAGTTTGCTTTGGGGTATCAGAAACTGCTCAATCTATTTTGTTCAAATTTCATAAATGTTTCACTAATAAGCATAGTATAATATAGAGTAAGCAATTTCTTCTGAAAATATCCACAACTGATAGTTTGTTTTTGAGGGTAAGTTTTGTCACTTAAGCTCCCGACAGGAATCAAACCTGTGTCCCTCACGCCAAGAGCATTCTGGTCTCCCTTGGTTCCTTTGGCGAGGGAGACCAGAGTTCAATTCCTGGTGTTAAGTCATGTGGTTCGGATCCCATGTTAAGCTGTACGCATATGTTTCATATAGACTCCTACTAAAAGGGATCTTAAACTCTAAAATCTAAATCTAAATTTTGTTTTCAAAAAGTTTCCTCAAAAATTCATCAGCCGATTTTGTTCATATTTCGTGAATAACCCTACCATGTGGTGTGAGTCGTTTCTCGTGAAAATATTCATAAGGGGGAGTTTATTCTTGAGAAATGTTTTTCCAAACAATTTTTTAAGAAAATTACTGTGGATATTTTGCTCATATTTTATAAATAAACACAATAACAGCCCTTTAAAATAGAACATGCCACTTCAAGTGAAAAATCAACGCGCAGTAGTTTAATTTTGGGGGTAATGCTTCTTCAAGCTTTTCTGAAACCACCTATTATAATTTTCTTAATGTTTCATAAATAATCGTTTTAGTAATAACTGCAATATATACAGTATATTGATTTAATTTGATAAATGAAATAGTTCCTTGCTGTTGTCCCTATGTTTTATTTTATTTCACTTTAAATATATCTATTAAAGTGATTTGTCGGATATCATTACTTAAATAGTTTTAAATAGTAATGAGTATTATGCTTGCTTAATCTAACCTATTTCTGTTTTAAGAAGCCTCATTACGGCCAAATATAAGTACAGCTAATTTTACAGTAATTATATAGTGTCTTCAAATAGATAAAAGATAATCGAAATGTGGAACAAGAACGCCATAGACAAAATTATTTTACCTGTGGTACCATTATCACGACTCATGTATCTGCTTTCGATTTCCAGCCATTTAGAAAATCGACATTTATTTTCGCGTTTATAAATGGCTGCAAACGGAAAGCTACTAGGTGGCTCATGATAACGGTACCTCATGCAAAAATCATATTGTCTAGCGCGCTCTTGTTCCACATTTCGATTATCTTTTATCTATTTGAAGATATCCCATAATTACTATAAAATTTGCGGTATTTTAATTTCGCAATGACTAGGTCTCTTACGAAAGAAATTAGTAACAGTATTATTAAGGACCCGTACAATTATCTTGCCAAGATTAAAGAAAAAACACTTTATTGATACAAGGGGTGAGAAATTGTGGCAACAAAAAGAAAAATTTAAAAGATTGATAAACACAACTAATTACAACACAACTAACACAATTAGGCAACGTACTAAAATTCTGAATTACTTAACGACATACTCCAATATTCATAACAGGAATATTTGTTTTTTTGTGCGCATTAATAAAAGTTTTCGAAGAACATATATAATATAATAATAATGTTTAAATGTTTGTTCGCAGCAAAGAGCATACAGCCACAAGAAAGAAATTTGAAAAAGCGAAAAAGCTTGAGTTGAGTTGAGTTGATTTTGAGTTTAACGTCCCGTTCAGCAGCGAGGCTATATGAGACGTGGACCTACTGATTAACGTGGAATCCGAACCACATGAGCTCCCGCCGGGAACCGAACCCGGGACTCACACGCCAAAGGCGCGTACGCTAACCGCTTAGCCACGGAGGAGCTCTAAAAAGCGAAAAAGCGCATCCAATGCTAATTACATCGTAAGGTCATACATAGGGTTATAGATTGTAATATAAAGATACAGACGAATCACAAATATTAAAATTAGAACAATAAATAACAAAATATAAATAAGAAAGCAGATAATTACTGGATATAAAGTTGAAGGTTAGAAAAAAAAGCCAAATGTTTGTTCCATAACATTCATAAATAACAAAACTCGCAAAGTAATACTTTACAAAAATGACCTCCAGAAATATCAAAAAATAAGAAACAAGCATGTGTAACTGTTCAGAATTAAAAAGGTTCCTACAATTTAATTCATGTCATGTCGTCTGTTTATAGCTAGTCATCATGACTAGCACCCTTTTAGAGGGTTACGCCCTCTCTTAGGGAAGAGTGTTGCGTAAATGGGAGATTTAATTGATTTTGTGATGGTCTCTGAGAAGTTTTTATTATAATAATTGCTAAGGACTTAAGGAGCTTTCCGAACCTGAACTGGAGCAACTGATATATCAAAGTAATATGGGTACCTGGTGAGAAGGCATACCATAGATAGATGGATTGTGAATGATGAGCATGAAGGATGGGGCGAGGCGTGCTATCACATCACAACACTAAAAGTGTTAATCCAACAGATGAAATCATCTTCTCGCCTAGGGGCTTCAAAGTAGACAATGGGAGTTTTGTTAGTAGCAGATGGATTCAGCGTGCAAATGATGGAAATATGAGTGGAAGATGGTCATGAACTTGATAGTCTATGAGGAGTTCCTGGTCTAAGGCGTCAGGAGGTAGAGTGTAGCAGTAGAGAGTATAGAGTAACGATAGCGGTGTAGGGTAATATCGAGATGGAGAAGGATGGAGAGCTAAGTGGTGCATAGTATTCAGAAGTAAAGGGTGTTGGGTGTTATAACGAGAGCATATGTATGTGAGACGTAAAGTTTCAAGATGAAACTGAAGTGTAGGAAACTGAATTCGGTTGTACAAGTCTGCTGTGGGACTAGGCAGTTTGACTCGATATGCAATGCGGAAAGCATGTCGTTCTAACACTAATAACTTTTCATAAATTGTGCGGGTGGCCGCAATCCATGCAACGTTTCCGTAAGTCAGCACAGGCCGTAAAAAGGCCTTGTATGTGTTCAGAATTGTGGTCGCTTTTAGTCCCCAGGACGTTCCGGTGAGCCTTTTTAATAAGTTAAGCCTATTGTATGCTTTAGTTGTGACTGTTTGAAGATGTTGTTTCCAAGTGAGATGTTTATCGAATGTGAGCCCCAAGTAAGTTACAGTTGATCGTGCCTGGATGGGAGTTTGGTCTACTTGTAGTGAAAGGCAGTTAGGATTTCTTCTGACTCTTGATGTTCGTTTCGGAGGAATGAAGACAATGGCCTGTGTTTTTGTGGCGTTGATCGTTAGCTGCCATTTGTCGCACCAGCGAAGAAAATTGTTAATTGCTAACTGTAGAGCAGTGCTGATGGATTGGATAGTAGGTCCTAAGGCAAGAAAGGCAGTGTCGTCGGCATATTGAAATAGGTGAATTTTATCAGGAAGTGGAGGCATATCGGCAACATAGAGAAGATAGAGAAGTGGCGACAGAGCCGATCCTTGAGGTACTCCACAGTGAAGGAAAATAGGATGTGAGAGGCAGTTATTTATTGAAACATATGACAGACGGCCGATTAAAAAGTTGTATATCAGTCTTATATATGAAACAGGAAATCGAAGATGAGTTAATTTGTATATAAGTGCGATGTGCCATACCCTGTCAAATGCTTTCTCGAGGTCAAATAATACAAGACATGATGGTTTGACCGAGTTATAGTGTTGTGTAACCATGGTGGTTAAACGAAGTAGTTGATCGTTGATCGAATAACCTGGGCGAAATCCTGCTTGGTGTATGGGAAGTAACTGGCGTCTTTCTATGTATACATGCAGACGTCTTACTAGAATACGTTCAAGGATTTTGCTAAAAGTAGACGTTAATTGAATTGGGCGGTAGGATGATAAATTGGCAGGAGGTTTCTTTGGTTTTGGAAACATTAACGTCTTAGAAGTTTTCCAGGTGACAGGAAAATAGCCAGTTCGCAGAATGAAAGTAAAAATCGTGGCTAACAGAGTAAGCAATATAAGCGGGCTTTCTTTTATATGGCGATAGGTTATTGTATCAAAGCCAGGTGCACTATTTCTTTTGTTGCGAACAACTGTACTGATATCTTTAACTGTGATTGGCTCTGTTAGAGGTTCATTTTGCGGAAGAGTATGAAGGACATGAGGTTGTAATGAAGGAGAAGATGGATTGACTGTGTCAGCTGGATGTCGATATGAATATGTGGAACTGAGTGGTGTGAAGATGTCTTGGAGGAAATCAGCGAAAGCGTCAGCTTTGTCGGAATCTGTTTGTATAGGTAAGTCACCATTTAATAATGGATATGGTGTTTTCGCATGTTTTCCGCAAAGAGCATTAAAACGTTTCCAGTACTTGCTAGGATGAGTGACGTCAGAGAGTGAATTACAGGTTTTAACCCAACACCTTAGCTTGTAAGCACAAATGTAATTCTTGACCATCCTCTGAAGTTGCCGGTGATGACGGAGTGATTCTGGATTTTTTGTACGTTGATAGTCACGATAAAACTGTCGAGAGCGAGTGATAAATGTGAGATATTCTGGTGGCAATGTTGGTCGATAAGGCGTTGATGTAGTTACTGGTATGCAAAGTGAACTAGCTTCTTGGATTGAAGTTGCGATGGTATGGATGTCATGATACAGTTCGTCCTCTGATGTAGGAGGTTGCAAAGGCTCTACTGCTGCCGAGAGATATGTTCTGTATTGTTCCCAGTTGGCTTTGTCAAACCAGAGGCTAGTTCTTTGAAATTCTGTAGATTGAGACGTATGACGAGTACTGAGTTGTAATTTGATCGGAACATGGTCACTTCCTAATGGATCGAGAACATCAATATGGATTTGCGAAACGAGATTAGCAGAAGTAATGACAATATCTGGTGTGCTTTGTGATTCAGGCCTAGTGGGTTTTGGAAGATCATGAATGATACCAGTCGTGTGAGTTGTGACAAAGGTTTGAAAGGTAGTTCTGTCTCTTTGTGATCTGCTATGCATGTTGAAATCGGCCATAATTATGAATCTCTTATAATTATCGGAAATGTGTTGCACGAATGCAGTAGGTAGCGGCTTTCCAGGTCTGATGTAAACAGTGGCAATAGTTATGGCTATATTACGGAAGTATAAAGTAATTATAAGATATTCAGGCAGATCTGGTAACCTACAAAAGTGTCGTCGTGATGGGATACGTGGAGAAAATCCGACGGCTGTTCCTCCATTTGCACGCCTCCTAGGAAGAGTATTATCTTGTCGAATTAGTGTATATCCAGAAAAGTGACAAGTCATAGAGGGAGTGAGAAACGTTTCGTTAAGGATAAACACTGCAGCTCTTTCCTCCAGTAACAGCGCTTCGAATAAAGATTTATTTTGCCAAATGGATCTAATATTGAGAAATATAAAGACTATATCCATGATTAGTAGGTTAGACAGTAGTTTCCAAAGGTGATGTGTGAAAATAGACATTTTGACCAGAATAAGTAGCATGAAATGTAACATGGAATATTTCTCTGGCTGCGTGGGTGATTTGTTTTAAGACATGCGAACGATGAAATGGCTGGATATTTTGAAGAGTGAGCGTTAGAAAAGCAAGCATATTGCGCACTGTTATAGAAGAGTCCAGTGATTGTGGAACGTCTGCAGAATAGTTATATGTACGTAATGGTGCCACGTACTCAGGATGAGCCTCGGTAAGGGCAGGTTTGCCCTTGCACTTGTAACTATATGTCGGATGTTGTTCGTGGCAAGTGTGGCAATTCGGTGGTTGTTGTAGATTGGGACATGCACGAGTGGAGTGTTCACCAGAACAGTAGCCACAAACAGTAGTATTTGGGCATGTTGCGGTAGAATGTTGATTATATGTCTGACATTTCTCGCATCGAAGTGGTAGGGGTGCTGGTGACCGTGAAGGTTCAACTCTGTGTCTTCTGTTATAAATGTATGCTCCATTAGTCAGAAGAGAATCAATGGTGGTTTGAGAAGGAGTTAGTACTCGAACCATGTACGTGGGGCCTGCAGCGTTTCTAATTCGTATAACCTTCTGGAGTGTGTGTCCTTCGTAGGTAAGTTCCTCCTGAATCTCGTCATCGCTATAAGAAGGATCAACACCGCGAATCACCACGGAAAGGAGCGGAGGACGGCGAGGTGGTGGTATTTGCTTGCGTTGTGATGCATTAAGGTTAGTAAGTTTAGCATCTTTGCCGAAGGTATCTATAGGTACTTTGTTCTTTATAGTGCTAAGCAGGTTTGCATCTTCTGTTTTGAAAATGAAGCCGTTCCTAGTCTTGACTATTTCTTTGAGTGAAGCACGAGGAAGGTACTTGCGTAGTTGTATAGCAACTTGTTTCTCAGTCGAGAAACGTGGATCAAAATTGGTCAACAGATACGAGTAAGTTGATGGTGATGAAGAGCGAGGTAAAGCTGAAGCCGCAGTACAATCTGTTTCCATATCCGTAGTGTTCTCCATTCTATCTGGTGCAGTGTGTGCTTTCTTTGCAGGTGGTGAAAATTGCAAGCGGTTAGAATAACTTTGCTTTATGGAAGAGCGGGAAGCCACAGACGTAACAGAGCTTTGAGATGAGCTTCTGGTACGACCAGAAGTGGTTTGTGACTGCACCTTGCGTTTTTCCACCTTAGTGGAGCAACCAGGAGGACCAGGGATGATACTTGGTAAAGTATGTTTGCTCATTGTGCGTTTGCCTTGATCGATGCCATTGTCCGCCATAGTGAAAACCGTCTGGTGGGCTAAGCCCGAGTTTTAAATGATGCCAAATAAACCGTAAAACCAAGAGGAATAGCAAAGTCGTCAATGGGTAAGACCAGTTAGGTGCGTTAGCCTCCGTAGAGGCTTAAAATCAACTCGACGGTTGTTTCCTTGAACCTCAAGGAGGCAAGTAATCCAACCGTATTTAGAAGTTCGCGATTCAACCAATGGGATGGAAATACTAGTGACTTGCTTATTTTTCTCCGCCAGCTACGGATACCCTATTTTTTTACCTGGTTAGAGATTCCAGGTGGCCAGTTCAATTTAATTGAGAAAGTAGAATATATATATATAAAAAAAACAAATTCATATAGTAGCTGTTTGATGAAAATACAAAACAAAATTAAGACATCAATTGCAAACATAAAAATACTAAGATATTTCATTCTTTATTTAAAAAATTAAAAAATAATTTCAAATATATTATTATTATTATTATTATTATTATTATTATTATTATTATTATTATTATTATTATTTGTATGTGCGTTGAGTGAAGGTAAATGACTAAAATTATGGTTACCACGCGTAGAAAATATCAGTAGTTATTGTCGAGTATTAAGTATTGACGTGAGCATTGCAACAAAGCCTCCTACCACATATTGACTCAAGAAAGAGTTAGACCAGCGTTTCCCAACGTTTTTCAACTTGCGGCACACTACGGGTGTAACTTGATTTCTCGCGGCACACTCATAGATATTATTATTATTATTATTATTATTTGCAAATATAAAATACAATGGGAATTTTTTTCTGTGATTACTGATCCCCTTCTCACAGAGATGAAAGCTCGATCACTGGTTATCCCTATGCTAATTCATTATGCTTATTTTTTATTCTAATTTTAAAATAAGAAACAATTGCAATGAAATATAGGATTCAGATTTTTAAAAATACGCTTCCTTTTTCAATAACTGTATCCAACCTTACACTAAGAACGAAGATCACTAAAAAACGAACGAACAAACAATTGTCTTGTACTTTTAACTTTGCTGTTTTAACCAAAACCGGTGCATATTATTGCAATCACAGAGCTTGCAATGCGTCGAAGTCAAAACACACCTGTTGAACAAAGTGTTGTTCTGTAATTCACGTGCGAATGAGTGTTCTACGAACGTTCACTTGATGCGTACCGTACAAGTGCTTCCATTTCTCGGTGTTAGTATGACTCTCAATTGAAGCGTAACATAGCAGCTAACCGTGGAAATGTATACGAGCCGAAATACTGTCTGCTACACAGTAATAGATGTAGAATAATATATTACAATTACAGTAATTTTATCCATGGTAGAAATTCATGGTAATGTGAAATACAAAAATATACATTTTTTTCCGATGTCTTGCAATTTGGTTGCTATAGAATTAATAATTTTGTTTCGATTTCCTCGCGGCACACCGGTTGGGAAACGCTGAGTTAGACCAAGACATGTTCAACGCAGTACCGTGTCTTGGGGGGAGGAGCGAGCGGAGCGACGGCCCGGCCCGAATGCCTATGTAAGGGGTGCAAAATTCAGAGAAAAAAAATAATATATATAAAATGGAAGGAAAGAGTAATAAAAAGTGCTCAAAATCAAGAAAAAGCAGGGTTTATTTTTGAAAATTTTCTTACGCTTCGCGACAGCCATGGCGCTTCGTGGTTAGTCTGTTGACCGTACTCATATTTACGGGGTCCAAAGGGGGCGTGGTATACTCTCGCCCTGGGCGCTGATTTTCCATGGCACTGCATTGCTTCAGCCTTAAGGTCTGAGATACACGATACATGCAGTTATGGCTCTCGTTTCGAACGCTCTGCTTTGTTTTTGCTGCTTTCCATCTACTCAATGTGCAGCTGGCCCAAGCTAGCACAAGGGAACCTATTCACAAACGGTGCTCTTCAGTTCGTCGTGTAATGTCAAAGAGGAAAGCAATCATTTTTTCTCTCTCTCTCTCTCTTTCAGCCAGTATTGATTGCGTATTGCGTGGCCATACTGTTTACGCATTTTCCTTCAAGATTATTATTATATTTACGTATCATGTTAATGACTACTTGTCACAAAGGCAATAAAATTGATTGGATATTTGTGGATGATTCATCAAAAGATAAGAACAATATTTCCGAAATTATATTGGTACTAAATGCGTAAGGATAATGTTAGTCTGCCTAATTATACACGCATACATCACAAGGAACAAACACCGTTTTGATATTTCCTGTCCTAAGCTTATGATACGTGATCAATAATGTAAAATAAGTAAACATCACGAACGTTATTAGTACTTGTACAAGGAAGAATAACATTGTCTTGTAATGTCACGTTAGTTCATCGGCATCACCCTTTAAGTACGAAAGGTCATACTACTTAAAGAATTCAGCAGAAGAACGCTCTCTGTGATGCCTGCAATACTCATTATATAAGGTACCTCGCATTAATGGTAAGTGGAAAATAACATGAAATATTGTGAGAAATTTTAACAATGTATAACGACTCTATAGAAAAGCGTCGTCAACCTGGTTCGTCTTGTAAAATATCAGTTACGAAGCGATAATTGCTTTTCTTTATGCACAAATCAACTCAGATATTCAAAGATTATTAGTCTCACCTTTATTGCTTGATATTTCTTAAATATTGTTTTTAAGACCGTAAAATACATAAATTTACTTGACTAGGTCAACACATAACATGTACATAGCCATAACTATCCCATAATAATCTCTTACATATATTAAAAACATTCTTCTTTTCTGTTAATTTAAAATGAACATTCCACTAAGTATATTACATATTTATGAGCACTTTTTGCCCACGGTACAGGTAAATATTATACAAACTAAAGTATTTCGTTATAGAAAATGTCGCCCGCCAAAGGGACTGAATATAAAAGTCATGAGTAGGCTTGACTTTTATATTCAAGAACCACTGGTCTGATTAGATTAATGTTCGTACATTACATATGTTCTTTATATTTTGATCACACCTCGTATATATCTTCATTATTTTTTTTTTGGTTATCCCTCATATATATATAAAATATTAGTTATTATCATTCACATAAATACATTTACAATAAATCTTTGATTTCATTAATATTTCTCTTTTATTACATTATTATTTATTCTTTATCATAAAAAAAACATCGTCGCTTAGGAATATAATTAACGAGGGTGAAACACAAAATTATCAAGATTACTAGTTTCGATCATTATTACAAACGATGATGTGACAAATAATATTTGTTCTTTTCGGGCGCATTGTATAACAAATAAGTTAGATGTTGCAATTGTAATGTATACATAGTAGCACTAAGATGTCCAAAATAAAGAAGAATTTCACTCAAGGTAGTCATTGAATAATTGATTTTATAGAATGGATCTTATTCTTAACATAATCTTTGATAATTAAACACAAATCAATCTGATATAAAATAATTTTTGCCTTTAACTAATTATAAATTGAATTATGATTCTTCACATTAATAAGAAAGAATAAAAATTAAACATAACCTACGTTTGAATAATCAAATGGAAGTAAATAAATTTATTTTACAGAAACAAAAGACACCTTTTTGTTATTAAATAAACACATTTTTCATTATTATTGTTATCTTTCATTCTTATTTATTTGATCAAGAATGTTGGGTGCTACTAACTCTTTAACTAGATGCATCTCAAATATTTATGATCATCGTTTTCATTATTAATATTAACACAAACTTTAAAACGAAAATTCACAAGAATCTATAACCAACATGGGTTTAACCTAATTTCGTTAACAGTAATCATGTTACATTCGCACTGGCATATGAATCTAATAAAGTGCATTGTACCGCACAATCGTGGTTAGGTTCTACATTAGGTTGTACCTGTCTTTCATCGTGATTTGAATTTGGATACGAAGTACCATCTCGTGAACAATGATTATGTCTATACATAGGATTGATAGCATCTCTAGGATTTCGACATGTATTTCTATTATTTTTGTGTCTACTTCGGTTGATTAGGTTAGGCGGATTCCTTACATAGCCTTGTCTATTTTGTTCATTTTGATTGCTAGAGTATACTCGTCTTAGGTTCGGTTCATTATTATTCACACTTCGGATATTCAAATTCCGAACAGGGACCAAATGATCTGAATTATTCTTATTTTTACCCATTCCTGATTGTGTTAGATTCATAGCATGGTATTGAGTTTCGTAGCATTGTACAAGCATTAATAAATGACTGAAACTCATACACTGTGTGGAAAATAAGATCTGCTGTAATTTAAATGGAAGCAAATTGCGAATCGATGCAATTATTCTTGATTCCGATTGCAAGGGATTAACGACCTTTAATTCATTATAGACATTTACAACAAACTCTACAATAGATTTGTGCAATCGAGGATTGAAATGTTGATTTCTAAGAGTGGCATCTCTGTTTGCCAGCAAAAAGTCATTTTCGTAATTCGCGATCAATGCCGCTTTAAATTCCTCATATGTACTAATGTGATCACGTATTGCCTTAAACCATAAGGAACAAGGTGGGAGTAATACATGGGGTATTAATTTCATGTATTGTGATCGGTCGATAGACATTATACTGCATTCGTCTTGGAACTTCTCTAAGAAAGAACTAGCATTTTCATTGCACTTACCACTAAATTTACTCATGGCTTTGATTTCGCTCATCTTGACACTTAACTTTACCTTTCTTTTCTCACTCCTTGTTCTTGTGGTGTGATTGTTCCGGTCCGTAGCGTGCTGTGTCATGATACCATTTATATTTCGTTCATCAGTGATCTTCGGACAATTTTCCTCTAATATCATATCCTCCTCAGATTCCGGCGAAGGCGTATTTATATCCGGTGATTGGGGAAACTCGAAGCGATCACTGCCCAGATTATTGCGATAAATGTTATCTCTAGCCTGTAACGTTTTAATTTCTTCCTGCATAGTAGCCAACTGGATCTTTTGATGTTTAACGGAAGATTCTATTAACGTTAAATCCCTTTTTACAGCACAGATTTCATGATTTTGATGATCGTGCTTTTCTTGACACTCATCGGCTAACCTTTTTAACTTCTCTTCAAACTGCGAGGATATGTCGTTCATCACCTGGACGATTGTTTGTTTCGTATCGTCAGATTTCAGTTCTATCCGTTCTATTCGTTTACTTAATTCTTCATACTGCTTGCTAGCTTCGTTAAATTTCAGTTCTATCTTCTTTTCCATGGTCTGGTTAGCTTCATAGAACTTCTGTTCCATGGTTTGTTTTATCTCAGTCGTCATTTGCATAATTTGTCGCTGCACAGCTAACAAAAGTCGATCCTCAGATGACAAACTTGGTGTTGCACTAATTTCACCTGGATTACTGGTATTAGATTCCTGTTGCACTATTTCACTATCCATTTTTCGTTTGATGACCTTACCGCTTCGTAATACGGTTAAGTTCGTATTCATAAATGGTAATATCCAAGTAAATTCAGCCCTACTTTCCTTCTTCGGGAACTGAATTTTCAAAAGTCCCGGGTTTGGTAAACCAAATTTTTATAACGACTCTATAGAAAAGCGTCGTCAACCTGGTTCGTCTTGTAAAATATCAGTTACGAAGCGATAATTGCTTTTCTTTATGCACAAATCAACTCAGATATTCAAAGATTATTAGTCTCACCTTTATTGCTTGATATTTCTTAAATATTGTTTTTAAGACCGTAAAATACATAAATTTACTTGACTAGGTCAACACATAACATGTACATAGCCATAACTATCCCATAATAATCTCTTACATATATTAAAAACATTCTTCTTTTCTGTTAATTTAAAATGAACATTCCACTAAGTATATTACATATTTATGAGCACTTTTTGCCCACGGTACAGGTAAATATTATACAAACTAAAGTATTTCGTTATAAATGGGCTTTTAATGCTATTGATTTAAGAGGATATGTTGTACAATGCAAAACATTTCATAGGGAAATTAACAAAAAAACGTTGACTAACATTTTGCCAAGTCATTATGTTAATCAACTTACTAATTAAGTAAACTAAAGTAAAATTACTAATCTGAAATGGTGTAAAATTACATTTTTATCAATAAAAATATAATATTTTCTTATAAATTTACTGTACATTTGTAAAAAAAAAAAAAAAAAAAAAAAAACAACAACAAAGTATGTAATTTAATCGAAGGCAATGTACACTCATGTCCAAAATTATTGTTACATGTCTATAAACATGTTGTTGTAGGAATATAATTTGATAACGTATCCGCCCGGTATTTCTTATAATGTTAGTATGTTTATAATCGGCAAAGACATGCACGTGGCAAAGTTTATGTCAAAAGATCAGTAAGTAAGAACAATATAACGAAAATAATATTTTCTTGTCCATTTAGCAACATTTTGTTTTACTCATTCTAATTTTCGTATTTATAATTGTTTTCCTATGAAATTTACCACAAATATACATTTCCCGATAATACACATAGTATCAGTATTAAAAGTACTCCGCAAAATCATTATCAAATTATATTTTTACAACAGGACAATTATAGATATGCGACAATCATTTTGAACATGAGTGTATATCAACTTAGAAAATGAAAGGAAAATGATTTTACATTGGTATTTGGTAATTTAAATACAGAATTCTTTCTAACGTACTTATTTTCTATTGTGATTTTAAATTGACAAGTAAGTTGTGTAGCGCTCTTGATGATGATACATTATAGTAGGGAACTTCCTATTGTGTGAAGGTTGGGGAGCAGTGACTCAGTTGTAGGGTACATGCCTCTAGTGTGCAGCGTCCGTGGTTCGATCCCCGGTCAGTAAGTTTATGTTGAACAACATCGCGTCCATTGGTTTTCTAGAGGTACTTCCGTTTCCTCCTACATTATAATTCCATCAATTTTTCCAACATCAGTCACTTGTCTGAATCATCCGTCTCCTTAGCGTTAAAGGGCATACACGTGGGACGTTAAACCTATAGAAAATTTATACCCGTGTGATTGACTAAGGTTGTAGTTTGAAACCTATGTTAAGAGCAGATGTTATCTTTCATATCCTTGATGTTGTATAAAGACGAAAAAAAATTGTGCTGCCAAAATGTCTTGAGCCGTGGCAAAACTGCGAACTAAAGCTCACACCCTCACACGTTGAGCCAATAAGGGATCAGCTGTTGCTAAGCGAGAGAAAGCGAATGGAATTCCTTCAGACGACAGCAGCACTTGCAACGGAAGACTAGGGATCAAGTCAATGTGGTCACAGAATAGCAATTTTGCAAACTGTATGGGCAAATCTAACAGAAGGAAAAGTAACGTGAAAGGAAGTTGTTTCAGAAAGGATTAACGTCTTTTGCATACATAAACAGACTAAAAAGGCATTGCTAGAGTATCAAATTGTGTCAATAGTTTTGTAATTAGTAATTAAGATAATACTAGTTCTATTTATTTATTGGTAATACGTACAGTGTGCATTACGAGACAAAGGATTTCGTATTCTGAATTCTAGAAAAGGTTTGAGTTCCGGCAATTGAAGGTAAATTTTTTAGATGCAATAACAAAACAATTGTTGGTACGGAAATTGAGTGTTAATTAAATAGACAGGCAAATCGTCTTACGAAGAATGAAAATCCTTCGATTATTCCGTTCTTCAAGAGGCCTCACTAGCTTGAAATATAGCAGAAAAGCTCGAGTATCATATATCCAAGGACGACATATTGAACTCAGTGTTTCCAGATTAAAAAGTAGCGAGGTTGTGCACGAAAAGTACCGTATTTGAACTATTTGTAGACCAAATATTAAAATATTTTATTTTTGCGGGGGATACACACTTTTACTATTCATATCTATCTATCTATCTATCTATCTATCTATCTATCTATCTATCTATCTATCTATCTATCTATCTATCTATCTATCTATCTATCTATCTATCTATCTATATCTATCTATCTATCTATCTATATATATATATATATATATATATATATATTGATTTAATAGAAAGACCTCAAGTTGGAAATACATCAGATATTTCGGTTGGCAATGGTGAGGGGCGACCGCAGTTTCGGACTGTTGTCGGTGGTGCATTAGGGCAAACTTCACACTGCGTTAGGATCAGTGGAACTGCAGTGCGCAATGAACTTCGCAGATGGTGATAGCATAAAATAGACTACCTTTTGTGATTTCCAGAGAGACATGTTTGCGTAAGTCACTTTTCTGGGTTTACTTTACAACGTTTACAGGATGTTCTATCACTGTTAATCTTTACTTGCTAAATTCTTGTTATTCATTTGCTAAATTTTTTATCTGGGGGCCTTAAATGTTGGAAGTTCTTATTGTAATTACATTTACTCATGGTAATATAAATAATAAAGTAAAACAATTAAATTCGCGATGTTCACGTTTACACAGTTTCTTAACAGAGACGGCAAGACGGTCACTGATATTACAAAAGTTCAAAGTAAACAAAATTCTAGCGTTGTCATTGTCAGGTAAATAAGCCATGTTAAGGCTATTCGATTTTTATGGCCTTAATTTTCATGAAACACAAAGAACAAGACAAGTGCGTTGCAGAGTAGTCTTTTCCGTGTGTAGAAGAAAATGTGGTAATGATGCTACTCACTTCTATTTTATACCTAAAGTAAAAAAAAAAGTGTTAGAAAGTGGCGTATTTACCAACACGTGCAGGTAATTACGCCAAGTCTAGGATACTACTAGAAACCTATAATAAATTTTGCAACTGCTTACATCGTCTGCGTTATACGAACTCAAATATTACTACACAACATCGCTGAAGCAAAAAACAGAAGTGCAAGAAGAACATAAACAGATAAAAATGACAATCTCCAAAGTTGAAACGAAGTTCTAAACTGAAAAGTTTCAGTTCATAAGAAGATAAAATAACAGTGTTTATGCTAAAAATACTACGCCGATATTACATGGAATATGTGGTACAAATGAAAACATCTTTGTCTTCTGCAGTCACTCATGCACAAACCCTGGCGTATTTCACTGCACCCTGCTTGGTATTGATTTAGTAGCCATGAAATCACAAATACTGAAATTACACTTATAAAACAAAGTGTTCCTAAACGGATACGAAATAAGACGTACATTGCTGTAATCAATCTCCAATACTCTAGTTAGTATGATACTAATAACTAGAGCAACCCAAAAACATAAAGTGCATAATAAGCTTAATAGCAATTTAGACATATGGTTGGTACCTTGAACATGGTTGTAGTTATTTAAGGGTCCAGAAGAAACTAATTTTAAAAGCATAATAAAGCATAATTTAAAATACATAGCACAATTCTTGGAAAATTCTGTTTAACTGTAAGTTTAACATACATACTATATTAATATTTTTCAAAGCCAATATTTACAACAAAATCAATTCAGAACAATGAAAAGCCAATTTTTATTTCTGTAAACTTTTCAGTGTAATCCTTTGATGTGGAAAAATAACAAATGAAGAAAACTTTCCGCCAACAATGAATAATACACAAGAACTCCACTATATTGTTATGTGTACCTCTTGGACTTAAGCACTTCCTGTATTTTTTGGTGATATCTTTTACTTTCCCTTTCTGTATATATGCACCTCTAAGGCAAGTGAAACAAAAACTGACTCGAGTAAAGCATATCTCTTTACAATGCATTAAGTAGAAAATTTCATTAAATATGAAAGAAACTGGTTGCATAAAATACTAGTAAATAGATCAAGATATTTAGAATATTTAATGTATAGTAAATATTTTACATTATAAAAGATTAATATAAAACAACGACTGAAATTAACAATAAAGCACAATAAAGCATAATTTGGAAAAGATAAAGCACAATTACACAAAAAAATAAAGCATAATGTGAGTTGCTCTACTAATAATCTATTCAGGGGTGCCCACAAGGGGAGGGCTATGACGCAAACTGCGTCATTGAAATATTTGGGGGGGTTAAAATATATATAAATATGTTTGATGAGGGGGGATAAAATTAATCGAAAAGAAGATTTTTTTCATGGAAGAACACCTACGGATAGACAATTGGGGCGTCATACACATAAAGGGGGTTGCGCACCACTGATCTATTCATACCTCTATTCAAATAATAACGTTCTTCCACGGAAACTTCCCTAAGCAAACAACGCTACGCGTCATGGCGGTCTCAGCGCAGTCTCAGAGTATTCGCCAAATCGGACTTGTCGAAGAAAGTGGCACATATTGGAGGCACATTTTAGCGGATTATGTTGGAAACGTCCCAGCACTGAACACTTTATGTATTTAGCTGCACTGGTATATATACCTGTAATCAGTGGCGTATTTAGGAGGGTGGATTCCGGACTTAAGCCCCTCCCGAAATCTTACTTACAAGTTAGTATAGTAAAGTAAATGAAATATCTTGCAGATTTTCACATTTCCAGGCAGAGCCCCCCCCCTGAAAGTTAGCCAAGACCCTCCCGAAACAAAATCGTAAATACGCCACTGCCTGTAATTGTGAATGCAATACTCAACAAAAAACCTTTAATTGTAATATATAAAACTAACAATTTGTGATTTCATATGTGAACATAAGGAAGTATCGGATACCTAACACTTATAGCCTATGGATAGGGATATGAAGTTTCCGTTTTATTTTATCCCTGAAATCGGTGTTACTTTTTCCAAAATCTGTGTTATTTTTCGAGATTTAATACAAGAAAATAGGTGTTATTGCAGTGGTGCCCACCCCCCTCAACTCCATGGCGCACCCCCCTCAATTGTCTATCCGTAGGTGTCCTTCCATGAAAAAAAAATCTTTTCGATTAATTTTTACACTCCCTCAAACATATTTATATAGATTTTTAACCCCCCCCCCAATATTTCAATGACGCAGTTTGCGTCATAGCCCCCCCTTGTGGGCACCCCTGGTTATTGTTTTATGTTGGAATGGTTTTGACAAGCGAGTATATGGTAAATATAGAGAAAGTGGTCTGCGAAAGCTAATTAAAATAAAATATATTTTTAAAATTAGACGAATACTTTTAAATCTTGACATCTTAAATTTAGAAGAATAAATTATATTTTCGGACTTACAATCTGAGAAAAAATGACACAATATAATTCCTAAACTTGGATTTGTTTAATGTACGTATGATTTGAATACATATCTCGACTAAAAACCACACTACAGTGTTTCTTAACATTTTTTTTTCACTTAAAAAAACAATTCACAATATACTTATTTAAAACACAATTCATATCATTATCAACACACATTTTCACTTAACGGCGAATTTACAGTCTTTTTAATGTTTCTTATTTTCAAGAGACACAATTGTCAATATTTCCACATGTTCTTCTTTAAGTTTTGGAAGCTGGCAAAGATATTGCTTTAAGAGCACAGGCAGGAAATTCTTTGTGTTCACTTTGCAGTATGAGGAGGGTTTCCTGGAGATTTACTTCTTTCCCGTTGTTTACCAATCTTCTCACTCTATGTTTCAAGCCTAAGTAGGCTTTAGCGATCTCTAGAGGTGACAGTTTATTCAACCCGTTTCAAGCGCTTTAAAATTCAGATCTCACGCTATTTTCAAAAGCACACTGAGGGTTGAACACTTGTTGTAGCAACGGGAACGCGTGTTTATAAGGGTGAGTTTCCATATCTTCTAGTTTCTTCAGTAACACCAGACACATTCTCACATTGTGGCAAGTTCAACAATGCAGAAGTCGTTAAATCGAAGAATATTCCTTCTTTAACGGAGCGGAAGCCATATTTAAACTGTTCAAACTTTATGACCAGAAGGTGGGCAGTGGCGTGCGTCGATTCTTTCAGAAATTCAATTGTCTGAACTAGATCCGAGGCATTATCCTGCACAAAAATTGCTGAAGTTTTCACCACGCTCACTTCTTCCGGACTTAGATTTGAAAGAGAATTGAGAATGCAGCATTTGAAATACATCTCCTGTCCTCTCCTTGGAAGAATTCCACATCTTCTATGTACGTTGCTAAATAAAAAACAGGACGAAATCAAAAACTCCATCTTGTCTGGACAGGGCTAGGAAATAACATAGGAGCTTTTTATTCATTCGGATATTTCTCGTGGAGAACTGAAAATACAAATGCTTCCCTTCCCATGCATTTAGAAATGTAGACTTCATTTTCACCACAACTTCATCCAGTTTGTTCATTTCTTTTCTACATAGCTTGGCAACTAAATTTAGTTTATGGCAAATAAATTGACCACTAACTTGTGTTATTTTACTATTTTTGGTTATTTGGTTATTTTTGATTATTTCTTATGTACACATTAAGCTAATTTTTACATAGTAAACATGTTTGTTTAAGTTTTTATCATAGGGTTCGTCAAGTTTTTGTATGTCCACCTCGTAGAAGTCACTCACCTATAACCGAAGCCCTTCGTCATTGGTGTCAAACCGTTCGCCAGCTAGAACATTGCTTCAAGTAGGGGGACAGATGATAATCGCTCGGTTTAAGGTCCGAGCTATACTACGGAGGATTGTTCAGTAGTTCCCATTTAAAAGATCTGATCAATTCTTGAGTTTGAGCAATAGAATGAGGGGAACATATGCTCAATTTCGCGACACTGACGCTATGACTGTAACTGGTGTCGCTTCTTACATAAGACATGGTGGGACACAATGCCCATGTGTATTTTAACAGAAACAACAAGCATAGTAATAACCGAAACGAAAACAGCCTTTGAGGATTTGCTTCGGTAATAGGCGAGTGATTTCTGCGATGTGGGTATACAAAACTTTGTTAAACGCTATAACAAATGTTTACACAGGCATAGTAACTATGGAGTAAAATAGCGTAACGAATACACACAAAATAATCAAAAATGTATTGCAATATCTTAAATAGTTTTCTTTCTATTGACAATCAGATTAACGATAAAACAGATTGTCAGAAGGGATTACTATAAATAGATCATTTATTCTGTATTGTCCAAACTATATTGATATATTAACACGTTTATTTCTTTTTCAGATGATTGTCTGATATTTTTTAGAAGAAAATGAATCTTTTGTACCTGATAAGCATATTCTACATAGTTAAGGATGGCTATTCTGAGGTTGGAAATGTACAAAAAGACAACAAAAATTTACGAAATCTTCTCACAACATTGATCTATAAACACGGACATCAAGGTGAATGTGTAACAATAATACAAAGCAATAGACATTCACACGTATCAGATGATTTCTTAAAAGACATATCAAACAAGATGAGTTATATTTCACTAATGTGGGATACAGAAACTAGCAAAAGCAACAAGTTAAAACTTTTTGTGAAAACCATGAATTTAAAGTGCGGTATATTTGTTCTTTTTCTTACGAATATTATCGAAGCATATTATCTTATTTACAAAGCAATTAAAACAATCATTCAAAACCGAACAACAAGGTACATCATCATTACTGACCCTAATAAAGAACTTCAGACTATACTTAATCACAAATGGATGAAGCTATTTCCTTACTCGTATGTGATAACTCCTAAAAGTACTAAAGATATAACTGAATCCACTTCTTTTACGATACTTACGACCAAAATTGGTGATAATTTAGAACCAGAAACGTTTGAGAAAGTATCTGTGTGGAAGCACGATTCTTTAACTTCTGAAGTTGATATCTATAGTGAAGATTTGGATTTAAGTGGTAAATCACTGAATTTATTGTTTCATCAATACGCTCCATACACAATACAATTTGAAGGTAATTGGGATGGTAGCGACTATCAAATAATGTTAGCATTTGCCGAAAGATGGAACTTCACATGGGAAGTGTACTATTGTGATAATGAATGGGGATCTGTAACTGATAACGACTCAGTGTTATCCCTGTATGGAAAAGTTAAAAGTTCTAAGTATTCAGCTGTGGTACCTGGAGAATATATGTATCTTCAGCTATACCATAACTTTGATATATCTATTCCGTACGTTGAATCCAGTATTCATTTGTTGACCCCAAAACCAAAACGCCTAATCAACTTATGGTCAGTATTTCTTCCCTTCTCACTTTCAGGTTGGTTAGCTGTGTTAGGTTTCATACTTTTGGTTTCATGTTCATTTATTGTAATTTTCTATTTATTGTATAATTTGAGGATGTTTAGTGTTAAAAAATTGAATTTCTTATTTTCTGATGTAATTATGTATGCTATTAGCATCACAGTTGGACTTGGAGTTTCTGACTCCGATATTTCAGCCATTAGACATTTGGTAACATGGTTTTCCATGGCGTCCATGCTCTTGGTTACAGCTTATAATTGTAATCTGATATCATACCTAACTATCCCATTATATGGAGACTTCATAGATACGTTAGAAGAGTTTGTTGCGTCAGAGATAAAATGGGCAGTAGATTCCGAATTTTGGATTGAATTGCTCTCTGAAGGAGATGACATCTTGAAAATTATCAGTGAAAGACATATATTAGTCAAAAGTACCAAAGAGTTGAATACGTTAGTTGATACTGGCCATGTGGCTGTAATAGGTGAAAAATTACCTTCTGGGTACATTTGTAATGTAGATACACTAACTGATAAGAACTTTAAGAGCTTACATGTAATGGAAGAAAGTTTATTTCGTTTTCCTGGCGGGTTTATGTTTCAGAAAGGATCTCCATTACTAGTTAAATTTGATAACTTACTATATAGTATTAGTGAAAGCGGACTACAATATTTTTGGGAGAATGAAGCGGTTCGAAAGGTCTTGCCAACTGCTCATACACTTAAACATCATTTTACGTTAAAAATTGAGGACAATTATAGTGACCTCTCCTTACATGAAATTTGTGGTGCCTTTGTTATCCTTTTAACAGGATTAAGCATGTCTGCATTAGTATTTATATTAGAATTGCTACAATATCGTGAAGGTATAACAAGACGGTGGTTGTAGCTATAAAGATGCTTGCAATACAAAAATAATCAGACGTAATTTCAGAACATGACACAAGACTATAAAATTACACTTTATTACCGAATCAAAGAATTATTGTACTCAAATTTCTTTTCAGAGTTGCCGAAATTAACAATTAATTATCTACTAAATGCTCAAATAAATCCTATATATATTTTTACTGTTACTAATATAATTTTATAGAGTTCGAGGATACATTTTAAACTGATAATATTGCGAATGCAAATTTTTTTTTTTTTTTTTTTTTTGGAAACAAATAAGTAGATTAGAGCATTCTTTAAATAGACTACTTTAATATTTAATTACAATAGAGTGGAGGTACATGTTGGTAAAAGTCATAGTAGACTTGTTGTTCTCGGGATTTGACGTCCCAATTAAGACATGAGAAGCCTATACTTTTACATTCTTCCTCTCAATTAAGCATCATATCTTTTGAAATTATTTAAATTATTGTTATGTTTTATTACATGATATACCACCAGTTACTTGTTTTTCATTGAGAACCCTTTATCTTACTTCACATGCACATGAGCACCTATCTCTTACATAGACTAGGGTGGACTTTATGATCTTACCTCTTAGTTTTCCTACATATATTCTGATGGATTCTTATTCATTAATCTAAACTTATAATATCGACAAAAGTGCACACTCGCCACTTAAAACATCTCTTCGCTTAGTTCTGCTAACTTAGAAGATAAGATCTCTTGTACTGAGTGATGTGTAAGATGGACAATCGTTTCCCTGGAAATAAAGAATTCACATCCAACATACGAGAAAGGATCGAAAACTAAGGTTGCAAGGCCGATATTTCTGGAGTTTCGTCTGCTATAAAGGAATGTACAGTATTATGTAATTTTAATACATGGAGTTGGCAACTGTGCATAGTTTCAGACACTCGTCACGAATGGCGCTAGTTGTGGGTAAACATAAATGGCGACCGGTTTAGGAAACTGGTTTCGCGAAGTCTACTTAGTTATTCGATGTCTATGGACGAAACACACCGGCAGCTAGTAGTGATTATCGGAAAGACTGTAATATCTCGTCGGAATGTCGCAGAATAGTGTCGAGAGTTTGCAGCTAGTAGAGAAAACATAACCTACGAGGAGCACAGTGGCCGACAAAGCACGGCATCAACAGATTTGAACACAGTGCATATGGAGGAGCTGATTCAGAAGAACAGAAGGATCACGTTACGGCATCTGATGGCAGAATTGGGAATGTCATTCGGAAGCGTTTGTCACATTAAGAACGATATTTTGCAGCACCAGAGGTAAAATACTTCGTGACAACGTGACTGAACATGTAAGGACACGATTTGTAACAGGAGGGAATCTTCAAACTCATTCCGCGATGTGACAAGTGCCTCAACGAATATGAAGACTATGTGGAAAAGAAACCAAAATGTTCGTCGACAGCGTCACAAACTGTCGTATCTCAGTTTTCTAAACTTTTCAGGAGAGCGATTTTTAGGTTTTCGCACAACTTTGAACAGCCATAACTTAAAATCTATTTTACCGAAAGGAGAGAAGATTTAGCAAGTTATAACTTAAATCATAAGAAATCAGTGTACAAAGTTTTATGGAATTTGCCTGTAAAACCTTATGGAAAATTTGGCGGGAAAAAGATACGACAGTTTGTGACGATGGTAATCCTCTCTTGTATGAAAGATACGACGCATACTTTTTATACTGAGAACTACATTAATAGATAAACATTCGGAATATATTGCACTTTTATTGAAAAACTTCGTGTTTATTACACAAAATAATTTAACAAATGCTTCCTGAGATTCTTGAGGATAAAACGAAATTCCTGAGAACACACAAGAAACACAACATTAAGAGCATACTAACCATAACATAAAATAATGCTATCAAGTTATCATTGCCAGAATATAAAATCTTGCAAAGTAATTTGCAAATTGCATGCTTTGATATTGCACTTGAGAAGGTTTGCTAATGTGGTAAGTTTCTGTAAAATTGAACATGTTCAGGGTTTCGAATGATCGGAGTTGGGCCCAGTCACAATGATAACGAGTCCTTGTAGGCGTGGGAGACCCGGGTTCGATTCCCGGCGGGAGCTTATGTGGTTCGGATTCCATGTTAATCAGTAGGTCCACGTCTCATATAGCCTCGCTGCTGAAAGGGACGTTAAAAATCAATCAATCAAAACGAGTCCTCGTATTTCTCTGGAGCGATAATTTTTGACAAGTCTGCAAAGTAGGAACTTCTATTTGGTCTAGGAATTAATTCGTGCGGTTGGTACGCACACATTGAAGCTGTAGTACAAACACAAAATACATAAATACCTTAAGAAAAATATTGTCCATCGCTAGCCACCACTTTCGCCCATCTGGCAGGCAATGTACGGATTCCGTGGCGAAAGAAGTCCTCATCCTTGGAAGCGATCCAGTCAGAGACCCATGTTTCGATATCTTTTGAAGAAGTAAACCGCTGTCCAATCAAATCGTTGTTCATGCAATCGAACAAGTAGTAGTCCGAAGGAGCAACGTCTGGTGAATACGGCGGGTGGGGTAAAACTTCCCATCCGACATTTTCTAAATAGGTTTTGACCGGTTTTGCGACATGTGGGCGAGCGTTATCATGTTGAACAATAAGTTTATCATGTCTGTTCTCCCATTCTGGTCGTGTTCTGGCCAGAGCTTGCTTCAAACGCATTAATTGTCGTCGATAACGTTCTCCATTCATAGTTTCACCCGGTTGCAGCATCTCATAGTACACCACACCTTTCATATCCCACCATATGCACAGCATAACCTTTGCACAGTGAATATCTCGTTTTGGTTGTGATGGACCTGGTTCACCTGGTTTCACCCAGGCCTTTTTTCGTTTAGGGTTCTCGTAATGGATCCACTTCTCATCACCCGTAATAATTCGATGCAGAAACCCCTTTCTGCTCTGTCGTTGAAGCAGCAATTCGCAAATGGTTTTTCGTCTTTCAACGTCTCTGTCTTTCAATTCATGTGGAACCCAATGTGACATCTTTTGAATCATTCCCATGGCTTTCAAGCGTTTGGAGACTGTTGTTTGATCAACGCCTAATGCTGCTGCAAGTTGTTCCTACGTTTGACACGAATCCTGCTCGAGCAATGCTGTCAATTCTTCGTCTTGAAATTTTTTTGGCTGTCCAGCTCGCTCTTGGTCTGCCAAGCCGAAATCACCACTTCTAAACCGTGCAAACCACTTCTGACACGTTCGCTCAGCTAGAGCATGGTCACCATACAGTTCCACCAAAATACGATGACTTTCAGTCGCACTTTTCTGCATGTTAAAGTAATGCAGCAGGACACCCCGCAAAAACACTTTATCAGGCACAAATTGCGCCATGTTCACTTAACTACAAACTGGTGTTGTTGACGCTTTAATCCACTGCCCTATACTACGAACGATACGCGATGACAGGGGTTTGCAACACATGTGTGGATACACGGAACTGTGGGACGCTCCGTTCGTTGCGCCATCTCTTGTCCACCCGCACGAATTAATTCCTAGACCAAATATCTGGTGGATTCAATCTGCATTCTTTTCAGGGAAATAGTTATGTAAGTGTCCTCAGAATGACTTGTCTTAAACTGAATGCAGTTTGGATAGTCTTTGTTCACTTTCACTTTGCGCATTTCCATCCAATTGATTGGATCTCCATTTTCATCACGTCTAACTGACAGAATACCAAGACATTGGGACAGAGATCTAATCTCATACGTCCATTCTGTCAACACAATGAACTGTATATGGGTTCTTTTTCTTTACCGGTTTAACAATCGGTTCAAGTTGCGAGGGTACAAAATTACTGCCACAGTGCTTAATAGATGTGCTTATAGCACTGTGGACTGAATCTCCCTCATTTTGTCGATGCCTAGATTCAAAGAATCGGAGAGAAATTTCTCTGATGTTCTTACGTGTTTGCACCGCATACCCCATCAAAGTAACCAACTTGAACTCCTACTAGGTCCATCCTGTATTTCTCTAACGCATTCGTTACGTATTTTAACGCGCCTCCCTATAAAGAATTCTAATGTTCCATGTTCCAAATCTCATGTCCATTTTCTTTTGCTGATGTCGTGCCAAGTTATCAGTCTTGGTCCGAGGCTTCTGTGATTGTTTCTGAAAAAGTGTTTTTTTTTCTATTACAGGATGAGTTTGTTAGCCTCACCCAAACCCCCAAACTGGAGGGCCACTGCTTGTCTGCCCGCGACTGCTTATTCAGTATATTCGCAGCTAACCTCTATATCTAAAGGCCTTCTTCTCGATCCGCAACCTGGGGCCGCGGTGGCTCAGTGGTAGAGCGTTCACCTCTGGTTCATGGGGTCGCAGGTTCCAACCCCGCTCCCGCCAAGTGAAATTTGTGGTGGACAAACAGCGTGTGCGTGGGTTTCTTCGGGGTTCACCCGTTTCCTCCCTTTCATCATTTCATTCCTTTCTCATAATCACCGTCTCCTTTAGCCTCACCAGCATAACCGTGGAACGTAAAACTCAAAAATGTCATGTCATGTCGATCCGCAACCTGAGGACGCCCCATGCCGTGTAAATATATATGTATACAGCCCCGCATTGATCAAGTATAACATTCTAGCTTATAAGTTTATTTGCTTCGGCTGTTCCGAGCTTAAAAGATAATTAAAATACATTAGGAACAAATGATGAAGAAACTAAGTGGATAACAATAAGAAATGATATAAAAAGCAATGAGTTTATCAGTACGGGACTGTATACCTCTTCTGGGTCACTTTGTATATATAAACAAATTGCTTTGAATATAGGCGTATTTGTCCAGTTGCGAAAAGATCTGTTGCTCACTAACTGTCGTAACTCAAGATACGACTGTTTGTGAAAATGGTTTATATGCTTCATCTTAAGATGCGACACAGTGACGTCATCACCATCGTCAATACAACGCACATTACAGATGTGTCGTTTTGGGAAATTGTGGAAATCAGTGTGTGCAACTACATAGTAAAATATCTCAATTTTCGATTTTTTTGAGATACGACACTTTGTGACGCTGTCGACGGTATGTACAATCTGTTGGCTGTATTAGTTGTATGAAATAATACACATTTCACTGAGGGCTTTGTAACTTTACTTTCTAATTTTATCCTTCTTCATATCCTGTAAATCTATGTTGTGTTGGTAATTTGAGATTCCTAAAAGAAAAAAATGAAATCTTTGAGTTTTACGTCCCACGGTCATGCCGGTTAGGCTAAAGAAGACGTTGATGATGAGAGATGAATGAAATGGTGGAATGAAGAAAGTGGGAGGAAACGGGAGAACCCCGAGAAAACCCAAGCACACAGTGTTTGTCCACCACAAAGGTCACTTGGCGGGAGCAGGGTTTGAACCCGGAACCCCAAGTACCAGAGTTGAACCCTCTACCACTGAGTCACAGCGGCCATCCTAAAAAGAAATACAAGTACTGTATATGGAACATTCAAAGCAGAAGGAAACCAAGTTCCGTTACCATAGTTATGATAGAAAGAGACATACACAAGGGAGCCCATCAAGGGGCGCGAGGTGGGGCGCGTGCCCCCTAGAGGAAATTGTACTTCAAAATATCGAAAACCCAATAGAATTTTTACGTTAGTTACAGCAAAATTTGAAACTATATTTGAAACGTCGCTTAAACTTGCCCCGAACCTTGGAAACCACAACATGGGCGCCTTTGGACATACAGTTTGTGCTATATACTCAACTACATGGAAAATTTAGCACTGGTTTTACATTATAAGAGATATTTACAACATCTAAGCATGATCCTTTAAGCTCTGAAAGGACTTTGAGACAAAAACTTTAAAGAACAAACATGTGCAAAATGGCCCAAAGTAGACTTGATTCTTTTCTACGCTGAATGCGCCATAATATATCGTTATATAATTATTCTATCTTCAACAATTTTTACATACTGATAAACCTATGATTATTTAGTATGCATGTGAATCTTTCCGAATAATAATTTTGTTAAGGAACAATTTTATTTCCGAATTATTGAACCTCAATTTTTTTGGTTTGAACTTAATGAAATTGTTGCTGGGAAGAAATCAGCAATTTCTATTTGAAATGAACATTAGAGCAAAATATACTGAACACCCATGTTAAATCTTAATAAATGCAGTGACGATGATTTCTTTCGTTATTGGAAAACTCAAGATTCAAGGTTGGAGGCTGAGATGACTTCAAAATGAAAGAAATACAACTATGAGACAAAGAGAATCGGAAAGATGGAAATAACAGAAGAGAAAATGAGAGGAAGACGCAAGATGAATGGGATTAGCATTAATAATTAGATTTCTAGACATTCGGCACCTATGACCATATTAAACAGCTAGATATGAAGGATGACGTCCATTGGACCATCACACTATCCAGGGAATTGTAAACAAAACTGAAATGAAATATTCCAGTTTATCGTCCCACAATTGAACCCTTTAGGTTACGGGAGGCAATTATTATGGTAAGTTAATGATGATGGAAAAACGTGGTGGAATGAAAATGATGGAGTACCCTGAAAAGATCCAGGGACACAATGTTATCAACCACAAACTTACTCTGCCGGGGATCGAACTAGGAACCCCACGCACCAGAGGTAAGCTCTCTACAACTGAGCAATTATAGGTCCAATGGAAATGGACATGAAGAAAAGAAATGGAGAAAAGAAGAAGGGGCCTGGGACCATTATTTAAGTCTGTACCTGGTGTCAATGAGGAAATCGCCAGATAAACGTCATTCAGGATGCGTGGCCTGAGAAAGCCAATCCCCACCTTGTGAGGACATGGATTTTCACAAAAATGTAATGTGGATTTGGGTGATGTATTTATATATAATAAGGTAACTTATCATTATCGATTTATTAGAGAGTAGATCGCGCCATCTTTTATTTTATGGAGACATACGACCTTATTCTCCCTTTGCCCTTTCCATCCTACCTTTCTGGTCTCAAACAGGTTTGTAGATGATTTGAGAAAATATATTCGAAGATCTGTTACCAGCTGGTAATGTAAAATGACGAGGCCCTTGTGATGTAAAATCCGGACTGTGATTGCTTGGTTTTGAACCCGGAATGGAAGCCATGGATCAGCTGACGTAGATCGTCAGTTGGTCACTGTTCAAGGTACGTAGTGTTTGTTCTTTACATTTTGTTAAATTAAATTATCAGTTATTTTGTGAAAAATGGTGGAAAATGTTTTTGTCAGTGGATTTCTGTGAGTATACTCAATGTATTTGAAAGATAAATATTTAAGGATTGACATATTTAGACACGAGCAAGTGTAAAATTTTGCTGATTGAAAATTTGACTATTTAAAGACGAAACTTAGAGGTTGGTGTTGGCCATGTTGGAATGGTGCTTTTTGAAAAAAAAAAAATGTATTCTGGGCTGTTTTTCCATCAGGCACTATAGAATTGTTTTTTTTAAATATTATCCAATTGTTAATATTTTGTGTACTAGTAGTTTTTTATTTTTATTTTTTTCTTTATTTATCATAAATTGCTTGTCCTTGTTAATTTGAAATAGCAGGGTTGTCATTGCTAAGTAACTTCCTTAAACAACTGAGATTTTTTGCTTGAGTTTTGTGTATTAAAAGTGAGAGTAATACATATACATTATCTGGGTGCGCTACGCGGCCTTTTAATACAGTACCGGCGAAAATTCTCCCCACTTTTTTCCAGGATTATTTCCCCGGTGGGCAGGTCTGTATTTTAAAGGTTAGATATGTGCTGTTCTCTTATTCTTTCAAGTACGGATTTTGGCCCAGGGTGGTCATTCTGAAAGAAAGGGGATTAAGAGTTTCGTTACAACCTTACAGACTGAGCGTCCCTACTGAGAGTCGAACCCAGAACTACTCGCACCAAAAGCGAGAGCATTAGCGACTACACTAGGCAGGGCTGCAAGTCCCAAGATGAGATGGAAGGACAAGAAAAGAGATGATTTGAAGGAGAGGAGATGGAAATTAAAGAATGCCCAAGACAGAATTGAGTGGTTGAAAACAATGGAAAACGGGAAGGTCAACCCCATAACATCATGAAAAAATACAAAGCCAACGAAGAAGTTTACTAGTTGTACATTACATCATAAAAGCAAAGAAAAACTCATGTTCTGAGTGACCATTTTTACTATGAAAATTACAACGCTTTTGCCCTGATACTGTGATAACATTTAGAGGTCAAATTTTCTTAGATAAGGTTCTGACATGTGGAAGAACCCCACTGTGGAAGAAAAGTGATGGAAAGGAGAGGTCTTGTTGGATGAAATTTAGCGTTTCTACTCAGCACCGAGGCTACACGAGACGTGGAAATAGTTTAAGGTGAAATCCGAACCACTTCAGTGTGGTACACATTTCAAGGGTCTTACACTTCGAATCGAACCTGTGATTTTCTCTAGATAGAAGATGAAGCGTTTGAACTTATATACAGAAAACAATGCGGGTTTTACTCTTGAGGCAAATTTTGAATTTTTTTTCTGAAATTAAAAATAGATACTGGGTCCTAGGACGTTTACTTACCGTAAGAATTTCAATTGTACGAAAGGTTACTTCTCGTTTATGAAAAACAATTAAATCACTAGATAGTAACACTGTGAAAGTGTCTCAGACGTTATCGAAGCTGGGTCGAAAAAATTGTGTTTTGACTTGCGGACTGGAGGGATGTGGTGTATGTGAATAAATATATGGATTCCAAAATATATGGACTTTTGGGAGGGCAACATTGGTACCTATTCCAACATTGCTTAGAGTTTCACCCAAACAACTAAACACTGCATAACAAAAATGTGTTTATGTACCGAAGAAGGCGATGAACGCTGTATTGAACAACAACGAAACGTGCAGCTCTCCAGTTGATTTGCCCTCCAATATTGAGTTTCGTAGGCATCGGAGGTTCAGGCGTACTTCTGATACGGTGCGCAAAGTGAGTTCCCCTGGTGCGACGAGAAGACCAGCTCTCAAAGAATCATTAGTAAGAGCGGTAAAACACAGTACAACATTTGACTACTTCCATAAATTTCATTAACTGGTCAAGGTACAGATCTGTTCAATAAGCACGAGGTTCGACTTCATATTGTACGACCGCCAAGTATCATGGAGAGGAAAACGAACAGTCACAATGTGGATGAATGTCATCTTACATGGAACAGTATAATTGTATAGTGACCCTAGACGAGGAACCCCTTGGACCCATTGGAATGTGATAAAAAGAAAGTCAACTTCAATTGTTCTCGCAAATTCATAGCTTGTTCAGAGTGGGTACGCGAACACAATAAAACCTTTCCATGCAGTTATATGATGCTGGTTGTTAGCAGAGTCATAGCTACAGGGGCGCGTTGCCGTCGCCCGGGTCGCTGATAGCAAGATTGTGACTTTAATTTAAATGTTGGGATTGCGAGCATAGCGTGCAAGAAACTGTTTAACAAGTCTATTTCTTTGCACACCGAAAACAAAGTTTATACTTATTACATAAAGAAAGTTATTATACATGATCTTTTAACGACTATGAGATATTCAAGGTGACGAATAAGTGACTGTACGAAGAAGCGTTTCGAAAATCAGAAACGGTTAATAGGGTGGGCTGATTTTTTTAAAAAATTTCGATTGGCCGGGTTACGGAAAAGTTGCTTTGTGTTGGTGATAGTCAACACAGAAAAGTTTGATTTTTTGGATCAACCGCTTCCTTTGCCTCATGGGACGAATATTTTTATAGCTCCGGCTATGTAATTCGAACAACACTATGAAGAATATTGTGCTGCACAGCTATAACCTTTGGTTCCTTTTTACACTGAAGCATTCTAAGTCTGAAAATAAAACGCAAGATGGTTCCTACGTGGCTCCTATGAGATGCGGTGTTCCTATGTGGTTAAAATTTATAAACAATTAGACGAAGAAATTATATTGATATTTTAAAAACACATTATAAATATAGGTATTGAATAACTGTTGATAAACTTTCACTTGCAACTCTTAACTCATATCGGTACAGACATCCCGAAACTCAACAGGAACAATTACGAGGAGATAGATACAAATAGAGTTCCACTTCTGCAACTACATTGATCATCCTCTCCATCGCTTGCGTATAGCACGGAAAACAGAATTTTCCCAGAAGCTGCAGCGGTCGTTTAATATTTTCTTCTATCAGCCTCGAAGAAACTTCTCTTGTTAATGTTGGCCAGGTGATGTCCGTTGAGAACCAATCGATCATTTAGGAACCTCATCTACGTTGAAAATTTGATCGAGATTGATAGGGTGCTTTAAAAAGAGTAATTAAGTCACAAACATCGTCACATTCATTTTTTATTTATATAGCCTAGATTACTCTGTGTGACTGTGTATGTACAGCACAGTTGATGTAAATGGAATAAAACACATCCAAAAAGAAGCTAGAGGTATCATCAAACATACCGATACCGATGTTGTACACAATTATTGTGATATTGTTTAATCTGTATGGATACTTAATGAATGAATACATATACCGACCATATATCCTTGAATGAAATATAATTAGTAACATACCATTTAGAAGTACCTAGAGGATCTTTATGAAAAAATAACATGTTCCATGTACGCTACAACCAGGTATAATAATATTGGATATGGTATATAAATTTGCATTTATACATCAAACGTTCTTATGATCTCGCATTGTCTATATGTGGTTGCAGCCATTTTACAGCCTTAAGCCATCTTCTGTAATAGTTACGAATTTCTTGTCACAGACGAACTTGACGCAATAACCTCTTTGAGCTTTGATAAGAATTAGTGTTGTTAATTTGGGGGGAAAGTTGCGAAATTTAAGGATTTGATTCCTATAATAGGGACAAAAAATCCTTTGGTGATTTCTAAATGACAATTCATTTCGAATCTAGCAACTTTTCTACTGCGAACTTATCCCATAATAAAACACTTGTAGTTCGAAGCAGTTGAGCCGTTAAAACTCTATTCGCTCCAAGTAAAGCAGAAAAATAATTTCTTATATAGATCAATGGAGTAATAAAATAAAGATGTTAAATGTATTCAACATTGTTAACAACATTGGTGTAAAGATTTTGTTATAGAAATAAACTCTTTACTTTGCGTTGATGAGTAACCATTACCTATGTAAACGTAAATAGCAAATGGGTATCAGATAATTCATAGTAATGTACAATTTATTCCATAAATCTAGGCAGAAAGAACAAAGAAGTTGTTTTAAATTAATTAACACTTAGCAGTACGGAGGATACAGTTGAGAGCATACACGATATTGATTTTGTAACAATTGCTTTTCCAGATTAAAGCATTCTACTAACCTAACTGCATTTTGCATTGGGATACTAAGAAAGACGAACTTTTATAACTGTACACATGGTTAATACTTAGCGGTAAAACAATGTGAAACTTGTATGTATGAAATTTTTGTGACCTTTTCAGAGAACGAACTCTTGTTTGTGTCTCTTGAGGATTTCGAGATTATTTCCATGAGAGATGTATCTGTTTGCGTTTGTGAAAGATTAACGCTTATGGTTGTATGTACTTTCAAAACAACAAAAAGACATTGATCCCACTCCTACGTAATGCATTTATACTTAGAAACTTTAAATCTCTTTCTCTTCTATTTAGAACCTGAATAGATCTGCTTTACACAAAGAAAGATTATGCTAAGAGAAAAATTGGAGTTAGAACAAAATTTGTTTTATTCAGGTGCATTCTATCTTAGTTAATTCGTGTGTGGTTTTCCAGGTGAAGATTTAATGAACATATGAAAGTATGGAATAAATAATGGTTTTAGAAATTTGCTTTTTTATTCCTATTGGTATGATAAATTTTTGTGCTGAGTTGTTCTACTTTTGTCATCACAATGTTTGTCTGCGTTTTTAGATGTTGAGTACTGGTTTGAGGTTTCGCAGTGAGTCGATTGTAAAGAGCGACCGTCAAATATTTTGTCCCTTTCAATTAAGTATGCTATTCGTCAATTTATGATTATTAATTGTTATAGGCCCTTTCTTGTACGTTTGCCAGTACGAATTAAAATAATTAGTTGCTCTTTATTTGGATTTATTTTCAGAAACCATGTATTTCACCATTTAGAAAACAAATAGAATTGTCGGCTTAAGCGTTGAAGGATGATATTAGTACCTAATGCGCTGGTCCGTATTCCGTATCATCGCAAAGAGTGCAAGCATTCATATCGTGGCTGAATGGTGGTGAACGTTTACATATAAAAGATATATAGGAGGAGGAGGAGGAATAGTTTTGCTTTCTGGTACTTCTTTGTTCATTGCAGTTTCATTTGAAAATTGGTTAATCATTTTGATCTGTAAGTCCTATTTAACAAAAAAAAAAAATTATATGCGCACCAGATGATGGTGGTAGGTAATTGAAGGGTGTGTAGTTCTGTTATAATGCCATCATGCCATACACAGTTAAAGCAGCAGTAGATTCTAAAAAAATACTTATAATTTCAATTCTATTTGATTGTGGTATCGATGTGGATCTAGATCCCAAAATTACGGTCAGGAGTATTATGTTGCGATCAAAATCCAGCTTGGTTTAGTAACAGGTATTATAAACTAAAAACTTTGACTTTTACCTTCCATGATTACGTTGGCTAAGTGAATCGAGACGGTGATGATGAGAAATGAATGTAATGTTGGAATGATGAAAACGGAAGGAAACGGGAGAATCATGAGAAAACCCAAGAACACTGTGTTTGTCCAGCACAAAGCCTCTTAGCGCGAGCTGGGATAGAACAAGGCCCCAAGCACCAGAGGTGAACACGCTATCACTGAGTCACCATGCTCTCGTAATACTTGTTGTGCGTGTCCTTGAAGTACGCATGTACTCTGACAAAGAGTATTTTCCCCAATATCTTTAAACGCACTGGCGTGATTGACTATACGATAACTTTCACATTGCGATAGGTCTCTATGAGCATGAATTAAGCATATAGGGGTATGATTGTTTCCATTCCTGTAGAATATAATCAGTTGTCATGCCATATGTATAAATGATCGCTAGTACGTATATTTATCAAGCTTAGTAGCGCGTTTTTAATACTGATATAGACGATTCCATCAGGTCATGGTGAGGTTTATCTTGATTGCAGAGACTGTCCTTACATCATCAGTTATTCTATTTTCTAATTGTGATTGTATGTTTCCTGGATATTGATCTTGGAGATAAGCTTGTCGTAGATACAATTGATTAGCAAACATCTTTTCAAAAGCGCTGCTTTGATTGCAATATATTATTGTTTGCGAGTTGATCATATTTGTTATTTGAATCCGTTTTCTCTTTTCCCTGTAAAGAATGGAATCGTGTCTTTTGAAATCATAAGAATTATGTAATTGATCCAGGGCCGTAACTTGTGGGGAGGGGGGGCAGAGGCAAAACTGTTCCCCAAGGAAGCTTTCCGCCATTCGACGGGGCCTATTTTAAGACAAAATGCTCTTACTCCATATACGATACGAACACGAAATCATAAATGAAGCAACAAACAGGTTCACTAAATTATATAAACTAAACAGCACACAAAAGGTAAATAAATCAAAAATGAATCATGGACCTATTTTGATATATATTACGGGCTCCAGAAATAATATTTATTCGTCTGACTTTGAGATTTGTCAATATTGTTCCCCTTAATTAATTTACCATGTATGGAACGGCCCAAATACACGTATTAATGCTTCTCCAATCAGAAAAAAATGTAAGTTACAGCGCCGCATTGATCAGTGATGGTATGGTGATGCAGACTTTGTTTTATGTTTTAATGTTTTCCAGAATTTGGAATTATTGAGCTGGTAGAATTTCTTCAATTTTTGACAAGTATTGAGTAATTTTATGCGATAAAGTCCAATTTCCATTTTAATGAGTTTATTTAAGCGATTAATCTCTTCCTTAATTTCCATGTAGTGGAGTTTGTAACTTCTAGGGTTGAATGATTGATGTAAGAGGTTTTGGTAGTCATTTTTCTTGAAGATTGGTAGTTCTCTTTGGGAAGTTCTGCTCTATTGGGTTCTGTATTGTTCTATTTGATATGCGGTATCGATTTCATTCCGCGCACTAAAGGGGTTAAAATATGTAAGAGTTTGAGTATATTTATTCCAGTTGGTGTTATCGTAATCTTTAACCGTGATAGTGCTTGGATTGGTGAGCCAGGTAATATTGCGTAGTGTAATATTGCGTTTTAGCTGTGGTTGCTGAAGCGAGATATTTCTCAGTAATCAATATCTTGTTTGTATTTATGTCTTGTTCATTCGCTCTGGTAGCAAGGTGTATAGGTATATCTTTACGTAGTTGTGAAAATTATCTTAATAATCCAATATGAAGCCGTTACTTTTATTGCTTACATGGTTTTAAAGGAATATACATTATTAAACTTTGCGTTCATGTGTGATATGCTCATAGTTCATAACTCTAAACCGAAGGTTAATAGCAATGACCAATTTTAATACTTCCAAAGTTACGAGCTCGTATTTACCATAATAGAACAATTTCTTCAGTAGTTGCCGTCGAGTTGTTTAAATAATATTCACCAAATCCATGCATAGTGAGAGAATGACAGTAATTACAACAAAGAAATTATTATTATTATTATATTACGTAATGACAAAATAATTAAAGAAATTATAGCGAGGTTAGGAGTTAACGTTGAAGAAACTTCTTTTCTTAGGAGCCATCTTATCCCTTTGGATGTAACTAGCACACATATCCAGATTAACCAGCTTTATCGCTAATAGTTAGTCAGCAAATTGTTTCAATTTAAAATCACTCGCTTAGTTTCAAATATACACTACACCCAATACAACCGATATAAACCTTAGCTACTTCTCTTTCAGGCTTGTTTCAGGTCAAATTAATATTTCGCATCGTTGTTGGAAAGTTATTCTTGAAACTGGAAGAAGACAAATTTCCGAATTTTAGAATTTAGATCTAACTATCTCTAAAAATATACTTTCTATGAGAAATGGTTTCTCTATAAAATACTGTCTTGTCTGTGTTCCAAAGAATAACAACAAAATTATGTCTTTATGTCCAATCATAACGAAGAAATTTCTATTTGGTCTGTGTAGTTGATTTGCCAATTGCTATGATAGTTTCCCATTATGTTGGAGGAGGTTCAGATGGGATTTCATGAGACGTTTAATAGCTATGTTGTCTAAAACACCATTCCCAACATCTATGCCAATTTAACCCTTATCCGGGCGAGCTATTTTTGTAACGTAGACTGCAACTGGGGCCTTACCAACTCTATTAGCCTTACCAACTCGATATGTTCATAACTTTAACTTCGACTAAAGATAGAAGAATTCAGAATTTTATGGCATCGAAATATTTATGGTTATTGAGAAATTCGAAGAAAAATATGAAGCTACTGGGCTTGGGAGTCCCCGGTTGCCCGGATAAGGGTTAAACTTGTTTACAAATTTGTTCTCCTCTTAATAGTCGATAAGTGCTGAACTGAGAGAATTTGTAACTGAAATATTCCACAGAAGAATGCTGTGCCCACATAAGAATATTGTTTATATTCATTGATTTCTGCGTTTCCATTAATTACATGAACGTTTATTATGTTTATCCCGAATTATAACTGGTAAAATTTAAAACGAAAAGCTTTAGTTTCGATAATTTCTAATTTATCAAACACTAAGATTCATTTATTCATGGTTAGGACTTTCATCTAATATAAATTTTTACTGCTATGGTCCATTTTGTACAGTATTACGTATTTGATTATGTGTTTGTGGGTGGGGTCCAGTGAAGTTTTATAACGTTCACATCTGGTGCATGGGATCCTTGGTTCGATTCCTACTCGTTCCAAGTAAGCTTTGTGTTGGACAAACACCGAGCTCATGGGTTTTTCGGGGTTCTTCCGTTTCGCCCCAGTTTCTTCATTCCATGAGCGCCATTTCAGATTTTGCTTGGGGGGGCAAGACACCTTGATATAAGTAAAATTTCGCGTTTTTCACTGATTTACTACTATTCTATTGATAAAATCTATATAGATACATCTCAAACTCAGGGGGGCAAATGCCCCTCCCTGCTCCCCCCTAAATGACGCAACTGCTTCATTCCATCATTTCCTTAATTCCTCATCATCACCGTCACCTTGAGCTTGGCCGGCATTACCGTGGGACTTCAAACGTAAAGATTTCATTTCATTTTTTATGTTTGTGTGGATATCGTTGTATTTATATGACTAGTTGGGCATATTAACAGTGCTGCGAAAGTACTGCCCTCACATGAAGTAAATTGAATATGGACAAGGTTTGCATGAAAATAAAAAGATAAGTTACAGCTTTACAAATTTATGTAAGCTACAATATCATGTACATTCTTCGGGGCGTCTCACATTGAACATGTGAAAGATTTTCATACAGAATCAAACATTGAAAAATCTAGACGACTGCAAATTAAACTATCATAAATGCCACAAAAACTGTAAAACATCAAATAAATGTTTTATTCTATTTTCCAGAATCATGCATGAATTCATCATTCATGTACTTCTTGTATAAGGAAATCGACTACTAGTGCTTTATATTTTGTTTCTTATGGATGAAGTTGTATTCCTAACTGCAAAAATACACTTTACGAGGGCTTTATTCTTATGGATATAAATACAGCGTCCGGACATGCCACAAAAATGACCATCCTGTGCTAGATGGGCATTAGAAGCAAGAATTATAAGTAAGCGAGTCAGCACAAGTAGAAGCTGGTGGATCCTCATTGTAGCCGAAGAGTATTTTCTTAAGTAGAAGGTGCGTCAGCGACGGTGGGTATTAGCATAATGGAAGACAATAAAAAATATTGTGCTCTTTATATTACTACATGCATTCCATGTCAGACATCTTAATAATTACAAATCATTACCAGTAATTAAAATATTGCTTCCACATATCAATTCGCTGCATCATTGGCTTCTTTATGGAACAGTACGTGGTTTGAAGTACACACTTTGGAGTACATTTTATAACTATACTATTATGTCAGAGAGTAGACCCGAATTCAGTTTGATTACTTATATATACCTCTTTTAAAATAACATTAGATGCATCACACACTGGCGAGGAGAGTGACACAACTCAAATAAAATAGTTTTGAATAAATCATATTTGAAAGTTTTGGTTATTTGAAAGAAATAATTTGCGGTCAGTAAATAAATATTAGAATATATTTCTTAATTCCTTTTATAGTTTAAACGTTTCTCTTTCTGATTAATATTATAGTGTAATGCATTCATTATTACTATTTGTTTGTTATCTCTGTTAGTATTGTGTCTGTATTCATGCCAAAATTTCAATTATTTTAATTTGTTATACCAAAATTTCTAGTTTTCATCTAACATATATATCTTTTTGATTTCCATTAAAATTTTAAATAATTCAATATAGAAAGACATAAGATTCCATTCCTGGGGACGTAATGCTATGTCAGTAATTAAGGATAGTAATTTTCTTTGTTAAAGTGAACACATAGTTTTCATTCTTATATAATACGGGGTAGTTTTGGAACTGGGGAGGCTAATACATAGTTAACCTAATCTAACCTAACCTAACCTAATATAATCTAACATAACATATCCTAATCTGAACCAACAAAAAATGCAGAAAATATACCAAGAAAGTTAAAAATTTTCGTCTTTCAAAAAGCTGACAGGGAGAAAATAATTCTTCTTACGGTCAGCAACTAGAACTGCCAACTCTGGAAACTAAAAATACCGGCACCTCCTCAAAACTTCCTACGATATGGATCTAAGTGAGAAGTATCTATGCTCGGAGCCATAAATAGGAAGGAAATTTACTATTTTAAACAAAAGTGTATTAGCACCTATATACTGCATATCCTAAGTACAATCACTGGTAAGCTTCATAGATACATTGTGCTATAAGTGTGAAACTGAAATAATCAATGATCATTTTATTGTATTTACCAGCAACTACTACTTCTTTGAAATTATCGAAACAGATGAAGATTTATCTTTACGTGACAATTTTGTAATTACAAAATTAAATTTACTCTTTAAACTTATACTTCAGCTACAAGAAATTGCTTTAAGAAGTCTTTTTTCACGTTCAGTAAATGTATAAAATTCCTCACAAGTAAATTTCAAATTTTATCTAATAAAGTCACCGATACTTCTTTAAAAACACTTAAACAAATCAAAGAATGTATTAATCGTTGATAGAGAGTGAAACGAAACAGTTTTGGATTAACGGAATGAAAGTTACTTTCTAAACATATACTTTGAACTAGAAGAGATTGCTTTGAACTACCGTAAACTGCGGGTACTTTGCACCGCATTTTGCAGTTTCCTTTAATTACTGAGAAAACTGTGTAGTCGAAATGCTTAAGTTCTACATTATTAGTAGCTCTTTGCCAGCTAAATCGAATCATTACAATAGAAAAGGACAGCAGTTGATACAAATTTCTAAATATATGTTTTAAAATGGTACAAAGTTACCACACGATTCGTCTAACTTTGCACAATTGTTTTTCGGAGATAATTACAAGCCTTTCATAGCACAAACATGCAAAATATACCTCCAAAAGTTTAACTATTTCACAATGGTTAGAATACAGGTATAGTATTTTGGAACACAAGCAATAAACAAAAGATAGGAACAATAGTTACGTTTTAAAATTGGCAACATAATTCACTGAAACCAATCTTGAAATATATGAGTGTCGAACCAGCAACTTTTAGAGGAACTATATCTGGAATTGGCTGGTCCACGAACTGTCGAAAGATATCCCAACTTCCCTGTTTTGTAATTAATATAAAGAGGAGTGACGTCACCAGAAGCATTACCCCAGAACATAACTGAAATTGACGATTTTGAAGAATTCGGAATTTTTTCCGGGTATTTGCAGCCTCCTATAATTAGTTTTTTCTCCCCTGAATTGAGTATGAATGTAGTTTTTGCTTCTTGGTAATAAAAAAAGAGTGATCTGTGATGCATTGTTGGTAACATTGCACCATGTATATTTCTTTTGGTAACATTGCACCACGTATATTTCTCTATTGAAGTGGAAATCAAAATGTCGAGGGTCTACTTCGCACCACGGTGCAATTTAACTCGCCTGTAGTGTGTCCCTTCATCAAATTCATTAATGTCTATTCACATGTGTTTGCTCCTAAATAATTTCTACATATTTTACCCAGCATTAAATGCAGAATTAACACACATCATACAGATTCGAATGTTAACTTACATATTGCTGATCAATGAAATTATATTGCGAATTTCACTTTTTTCGAAAAGCTTCGTTTTATTCCCACGGCTCTTGTGCACACACCGCGTAATCAATATTTTTCAAACTCTCTCCCTAGATGGAAGAATTAGTCAGAAGTAAAAACTGCCAGATTCTGTCTTTTTTACACGAATTTAAAGACAAAAAAGAGCGTTGGTACAAAATTTCCCCACCAGGTGCAAAGTACCCCCAGTTTACGGTACATACCAATTTAGAAACAAAACTTTTCATTAAGTGGGGCCCGTAAGAAGTTATTACCGGTCATCGGCTTTAATCAAAATATATTATTTCCGGCCAGATTAGTGAAAAACCGGACAGTTGGTAACTCTATCAGCAACCTTTATTAGGTTGCTTTAGGCTTTGTCGAATTGCAATCCTTCTGTTAAATATGCTGTTCCTCGTTTTTAGTGATTTACTTTGCTGAATACCTTACGTTACTATGACAGTTGGCACCAGAGGGAATGAAGAATTCGTTTTTCTACTGTTACGTCTCAAGGGCACGATGGGTCAATGGTGGAGCGCTAACCTATGGTGCATGGGATACCTAGTTATATCCGCTACCAAACACGATTGAGGTGAACACCATCGTATTCGTGCATTTACCCCGTGTACTCCCGTTACCTCACACATTCCCATTTTACCTATTCTTCCATCATCATTCACTTGTTTTAATCCTTGTCTACCTAAGCCTAAAAGTCATAATCATGGCGCATTAAACTCTACGTTTTCATTTTGTTACGTCTTTTAAGTATAGAAAGTGTACACACGGTTTGGATACTACTTTTAATTGCTACAGAGGTTCCAGATTTAAGAAGTAAAATATATATACTCCTCACTCCCTCATCTAATTGTATTCACTTTCCAATTCACTACCATAATAAATGGAAACATTTAAATACTTAGCACTAACATATAAATGTAACCAAAAAATTTCGGTCGCCTTATGTGGAGGTCTATGTTAATAGGCCCTCAAAGCGTGAGGTAAATGCGAATGGAGATATGGCGAAGGTCAGTTGTTGGTGCGGGTATATCAAACATATCGCCTGTCTGTGGTAGTTCAGTTACATTGTGAACTTGTTTAAGGACAGAGTGAACATGGGACCTTGACAGAGCGTCATAAGGGCGTATATTCTGTACGAGTTCAAACTGGCGTCAAATGTCGCTGCAGCGGGGCGGTAGATATGTCAGGTTATTGGTGAGTTGTCGTGACTACGCGGACAAGGCAGCGGTGGTTTAACAAGGTTAAGGACGGTGACGAAGCACTTGAAGACGCATCACGTGCCGGAAGACCAACACGTACAAAATTAAGATCTTCAGGCATCAATCGAAGCGACGAGTGGCCAGACATGTGAGGAACTGGAACTACACTTCAGTGTGAGTGGAGAAAACATTCGGCAGCTTCTCCATCAGTTTGGGAAGCACAGCAAGTTGTGTTGATCGGTCGCACATAAATTGACTCCGGGTCATAAGGAAACGCGAGCAGAAACCTATGTTTCTTTGCTGTCTCGTCTGAAGAAGGAGCTTTTCCTGAACAGGGTGTTAACAAGTGGGTCCTGTACGACGTCGGCATCTTTGGTTAGCATCCCATGAACTGGTTTCAAAACAGCCGTAACCAGCACTGCGCCAGAAGAAGGGCTTCCTGTGTGTTTCATAGACTGCTTGCGGCATCGTGCATCGGGAACTGCTACCAGCTGGTCAGAGCATCAATGCTGTGCACTGTCAGCAGTTGAGCCATGTTGCAGAATAAAGAGGAAGGGCGATTTTGTCAATATTAGCAACAAGATGGGCAAAGCCGCACTATGGTGGTAATGTTATCGATGGTTCAATGAACACTTTCCGGATTATTGATTAGGTCGGTATGGACCAGTTGAGTAGCCAGCAAGGTCCCCCGACCTACCTTCTTTGAATTTCTATCTTTAGGGTCACTTTAAAGCTATTGTCTAAAAGTGTAAAATTATTGACATTGGCTGAGTGTAAAGGAGAATCGTTACGGCCTATGAATAAATATCAACAACCGTGCTACGCAGATTGCACAAGCATTGGGTCTCACTGTTAAGGACATGCATAGAACAGAACGATGGGCATGCTGAACATGTTATGTGATTGTAATTGTCTCATGTGTGTTAGCTCTCTCTTTTCCTGGTTATTAAAGAATACGTAATGTGAAATGTTACAAAGCTTGTTTTTTACTCTATTGTTCAATTCCAAAATTCGCACAGTATATTTCACAGCATTTCACATATAACATATCCTCAATCTATTCACAACTTCAAAACTGATGCAGGTTTTGGAAAAATAATCTTACCATTGGGTTTCTCTTCGAACGAGGATGTTGTTTAATATGTCACATGATCATGTTATCATTTAAAATAAAAAGTTTATTCCAAGATGGCGGAGAACAACCTTAAACACGTCATAATGTTTCCCCTTTGCACAACCATTGATCGCAATTGACTTCGGATCGACTGCATTTACAGATTCTCATATATGCAGCCCGGTATAGATTTTGTATTTCACTTAAGAAAATGTTATCTTTCAATCACTTCGGACATTTTAACATTTTCCAATATGGCGAACGCAGATGTTGCGGGATTTTAGTATGTTATTTAAATAATCTTTATCAAGATCTATGCCAAATTTTAACTTGTTAATATTTACTTTCTAAGTTCAATAAAATTGTAAATCAGTTTGACGGTAGTTTTCGGAATTTTAGAATTTAGAGCTAAATATTTTAAAAGTATGCGTTTTATGAAATATTGTTTCTCTTTTAAAAATATTGTGTTGTCTATGTTCTATAAAATTACACTAATTTTATCTCTTTATGTTCAACCATAGCGAAAATATTGCTATTTTTAACTGTGTATTGTTCATTTGACACTTCCAGCCGCCATTTTCCAATATGGCGGCGAAGGTCACCTGGGATTTAAGGGAACTTTTAGAATGTTGTTTAAAACATCATTCCCAACATCTGTACCAATTTTTAGCTTCTTACTAATTAGTTACTTTCTTCATTAAAATTTGAGCTTCGTTTACTGCACTTTATTGCATCTCCATCTTGAGCACTTGTCATGTGATTGTCATAAGCGTGTCATTGTAGTTGATAGCTATAAATATAGGCTAATATGTTCGGTCTTAAGGCGGTTTCATTAAGTGCAAAGGAATTAATATGTTCCTCGAATAATAAAATTTCGAGTTGAGATAATTTTAACTACTCTTTCAGCAGACGTTCAGGTTATATGAGACGTGGAGCTGGTGATAAACGTGGAGCCTGAACAGTCGGGAATCGAACCCGGGTCTCACAGGTCAAAGGCGAGTATACTAACCGCTTACCCACGAAAAAAGCTCACTTATAAGAATGTATGTTGTGAAAATGATCAATTTTAACGAATAAGAAAGTGCACTTTCCATAACTCCAATATGAAAGAACAACATAGTTCTAAATATGTTAAAATACATACAGTAGTATGAAGAGTGAGGGCTGTCCTTTGTCTACAAAATGGTATAAGTAACATACATGCTCAGTGGATTAAAACGAGACCCTACAGCACTACTGAAACTAAAAATACAACTTGCCAATTAACACATTAGGGTTACTTTTCAGTCAGTATCCTATTTGAGTGTGAAATAAAAGTACAACCGATGAAAACAAAAAATGTTGGTTAGACATTTATTTGGTTGATATCCAACGCTGCACTTCTCTGCCATCTGTTGAAGAGTTTTATCAACCGGTGCGCGAGGGTTTTTTCTCTCGCTGCTCCTAGATGTCACTGATGTCTATAATATTAGATTTTTGTTATAAATTAAATACAACTTTATTGGAGATAATCTATTTACGAACTTGTCTGACTCTCAAACAAGGGACATACCCAGTGAGAAAGGTCCTGGAGATCCAGACCCCTCAAACCCCTTAGAAGAGATTTACAAATTTTAATATAATATATTTTCATATTGAATTCGGACCGATGCTAAAAGCTTTCAGCTTCTCCTTAAATAAATTCCTCAATACGTGATTGTAATAAAACTATCACTTGATTTATATAGGGCGAACGGACGTCTCTTAATCTGAGTTATTTTCTATGTCATTCGAGAAATTTTCCAGGAAGAGAAAACTAGTTACATTTTATCAGTTGAGTATGAAAAGGATATTTGGGGAAGTGTAAACCCCCTCCTTTGAGTGAGATATTGAGGGTAAATATTAACTTACTATATGAAACGTTTAGTATCAAAACCTACCATAACCAATTTTCACTTTTGAGAAAATTAAAAAAAAAAATGTAGCTCTGTTATAACAAGCGATGTTAATTTTGTTCTTTCAACAATGAAATCTGTTCATTGTTGCCTACGAAAATGTTCGTACTCACAAAATCAAGCACTGAGCAATAATAACGCATTTTCAGACAATATGCGTAGGATATGGTGGTGGAAGTGAAAAATTTATATTGTAGGTTTTGATATATAGACTAGATCCTTTATATATGCACCAAGCACCATGTAAGCTGTTATGATATGAGATTAAGTGATTCAACTACCCTTAATGAAATTCTGCATACGCCACTGTTTCTGACAATATGTTGGTGAATTGTAGAAGTTTGACAATTTGCTTAGGTGCTTTAATTTTTGTAGGCGATTGATAAGGCATTATCTAATATGTTGGTTGGTTGGTCGGTTCGATTTACGCTTTGCCTCGTATTCATCACCGAGGTTATGTGAGACGTTAAGTCAATTTCAGAATATAATTTCAAATTTTGCTACGAAGGGTGGAGAGGTGTACGATTATCCATCGATATAATAGTAAACGTTTAGTGATTTTAATTTTGTTGATTTTGGTTTAGCGTCCCTTTCAGCAGCGTTTCTATACGAGACGTGGACGTACTGATTAACGTGGAATCCGAGCCACATGACATCCCGCCGAGAATCGAACCCGGGTTTCCCACGCTAAATTGGTGGTATTACTATTAGTATTAGTTATTAGTAATACTGCTATTTTGTTAGGAAAAAGAGAGAAATTTAAATGAAGTATTTTAGTTTAAAATCAAATGATTATGTCCTTTACGCTAAGGGAAACAGATGTTTATGGCAAGTGAATGATGGAAGAATGTGTGAAATTAGAGTGTGGGATGAAACTGACGTATCCCTAGAAACTCCATGGCATGATATTGTTCATCACAAACTTACTTGGTCGCGGATCGAACCATGGACACCACACGTCAGAGGTTAGCGCTCTACCACATTTTTTTTAAATAGATGCTTTATTTCACTGTTATCACCCAAGAACATCAGAAATAATAAACAAGAAACAAAATATAAATAGACACATTAATAAATTGGTGCTCGAATATTAGTAAATTTTTTACGATTTGAAAGTGCTATAGTTTGCATGCGTAACAAAAGGTAGTAGACGTATAAGCTTTCATCTCCATTAAAATCAATAATATCTATAATGTGGGACGTGATCCAGAGAACGGCATTGTGTTAGTGCTGGGATAAAATTGATAATCACGAAGCAACATGAGTGTTGCACATTGGATATTAGAAGGAGTTGTTCTGGAGATAAGGGAAATAGTTTTTTGATAGTGAAACTATATCGCTGATAGTTCTCTCGAGCAACTTTCGAGCTGGTGTTGTAGATTATCTAGAGTATAACAGGTACCACAGAAAGAAATATTACGGATACCCAATTCATAGTGTCTCCCGTTAGTACAATATATATTATGAAGAACACTGTACCACAGAGATTGCATGACGGGATGCAATACCGAAGCATGAATGTTTGCCCGGTTTTATTCCAATTTTTCATTGAGTTACTTTGTAAAATATGGGGAACAAAAACTGTAGTGAAGTGGAATCGATTATATAATTGTTTGACAGTAAGATCTTTAAGGTGATTCCAGGCTATAAGAGAACAACTAATATCAATAAATATGTCCTTGAGGTATGGTACAGTACAAGTCCAAGGTTGTATATGCGAGGTAGCTGGTAAACTGAATGTAACGTAGTGGTATACAGAAAATCATGCTCGAATGGGACTTGGAGTATGACAGAGTGTCTGGCACAAGCAATGTAACAACAGCGAGTAGCTCTGAAGATGAATAGTTCTAAGACCATAGCGTCCATCGCGTTTTGATAAACAAACAGTCGCGTATTTCACCTTTGGGCTGTGATTATATCACAGCAGTTGCCCGGTGTGTTCTTGTATCATACTTAGATATTTCCATGGAAAGTGAAATAGATGTGTTAGGAACCAAAGACGACTAAAAATATAAACATTGAAAAGTTAAACTTGTTCTGCAAGACTTTTATGCCGGGCTTTACTTTGATGATTAAGACCAACCAAAGTGCATGTTGTGGTATGAAAAATGTAGTCTATCATGTCTGCTATGCGACGTTCCCAAGTTCTGCATAAGATTACCACTGAACCATCGTCCCCCTGCATTTGGTAGTGTCGTAATGAAATTACTGATAGGAGTATCCTTCAGAATAAGTGCATATAAATCATTGACCATTATTTCTATTAGGTATACAGAATTATAATAATAATAATCTTTCTCCTTGTTCTCCAAAATTGCACATGTAGATTTACACTCCTCATGCCATCTTCTCAAACTTGATAGGACCTACTGCTAGGGTTTAATTTTATCTTTTAAAATAACTGATAACGTGGTAATAATATTGGAAAACTTCTACGGAAAATCTTTCCTGGCTAAGTTTTAAATAACGACAAGTACCGATAACATATTGAAAATATTTAAATTTCGGGAAATAAATGAATTTTTGTTAGATAAAACCTCACAGTAAATGACCCTTCCATACCTACATTTTCTTCACATCAGCGCTTGTGATCGTGAACCGAAATGTGTCATTAACATGTTAGGGTGTGATTAGTACCACATTTATAACATTCACCAACAAAACGTTTCAGAGATTTGATAATTTGCACAAAAGACAACTGAATCCAGAGTACACTATGCGAAAGAATTTAATGAAGGAACAAAATTTAAGTTAATTTGAAAGCACATTATAACTTTTCTGGTGATCTAGGAGACACGTCACGTACTTTTGAGATGGTAATTTTCGAGGAATTGACCAGAAATCCTTGAATAATTCAAAGCCAAGTCTAGTTAAGGAAATTATTCTTTGTCGTTCTGATCAGTGAGAATTTCAGAGGTAGTCAGGTGGAAATTTCTCCTCGGGTTATATCTCCGGTCCTGATCAATCTGGGTTTGCATTCACATTCTTAGTACTACATTAACTCATTATGTATTGAAAGTCCTCCTGGAGAACATCTGAAATCACCACTGCTTTTGGGATATCTTAAAAGAAGTAAAAAGAGCTATAGATAGCTCACAAGTACAACTTAAAGGAAACAAATAAACAATAGGAGAAAAATTCAAGAAAATGATTGAGTGAAATTAGTACTTGTGACCAATGTCTTAAAATATGAAACCTTATAATGTATTTTCCCTTTTCTTTCTTTCATTTTTCAAGTGGCAAAATATTTTGAATCAGAAACAATAGAAAAATAGTATTTATCAATAGTGAAAGCCACCCGATTCTCAAAATTCTGATATGGATGCCATAAGATCGGAGATGAGCAGTCACGATAGAGTGTGCATATTGAAATGAAATGAAATCTATAAGTTGTACGTCCCACGTTATGCCGGTTAGGCTAAAGCAGACAGTATGTAATAGTACTAGTGATCACACTATGTACCTCCTGTCTTTCCAACTATCTAGTATCGCGAAACGGAAAACTTCTATTTGACATGGATGGTAAGACCACGCATCTGTTGTTATTTCATTCCTGATTCGTTGATATCAAGTGTGACACGTCGGATTTTGACTTAAAGACGACATACTGGAGCCAACATCCAGAGGACAGCATAACATGTTATTGACAAATTAACAAAAATCTTAATACAGAGGTTGTTCAGACTACGTTTGGAAGATTTCGTTCCTTCCTCCTCCCGGGTAGAATTGGCTCACCCGAGCTGACTCGTGGCGTTCTGCAGCGTTGTGCAGTAGATTCCTGGCAATGGAGTTGTTTTTCCGCGGGGACGATAATATCGCACAAAACAGGACCATTGTTATGAGTGTTGTGTTAAATGTGTTTCCAAGTGTGTGGGTTTCCGCTCTGTGATCAAAATGCCGTCCAAACTAAGCCGGTTTTGGGAAGGCTATTTTGTGGCTCTTTATGACCCCCACTTTAGTGTTTCTATCATTAGAAAACAGTGCAAGAAGAAGTACCAGTGCAGTGCACTGGTAGCAACATCAGTTTAAGTGGAATAAAAAATGATATTAAAAAGTACAAGGGCAACGAAGCTCCACTATTTGGATCACCAACGAAGTTGCCTAGGAAGCGAGAATGCACCAAGGCCACCTCCACCATGCAGAGAAAACTTCGCAAAATGGCAAGGGAAGAAAATCCGCCAACACAAAGGTGTATAGCTAATCGTCTTGACTGTCTTTGGGGACTGTGAACCGGTCCTTACACCATCAACTGAAGCTGGAAAAAGTCATGAAAGTTCACGGCCATCGTCTCACGGATGCCCACCAAAAGGAACGAAAGTGTAACGCCCGGAAGCTGTACGAACAGCATCTAACAAAACAGAGGTGGATGTACGTCGTAACGCTCGATGAAGCATGGAATTACCTTTCCGACTGCGGCAAACCGAGAACCATCATGTACCGAGAGAAAGTTGCCACGAACTTCAGAACGTGGGTCCGTGTCTGTAAAGAATCCTTCCCAAAAGGGTACATGGTCGTTACTGGCTAGTCTTACCGAGTTAAACTGAAGATTCATAGGGTGGCGATGAACTGCAAAATAAATTCGCAGTATTTTCAGGAGCTGATCATGCGGCCGATCTACTAGCATGAGATTCCAACAATGTACGGAAATGACGCCAATCTGGTGAGCATTCACATGGACAAGGCATCATCACATACTTCACTATCGTCCTAAGTTTATCATTAGGGATCCAAGTAGGTTGTCAAAGTTGATAGCGAAGAGTAAGATGCTAGAAACAATAACAGACAAATTATAAGTTAAGCAGCTCCTATTCTCCCCAAGTTGATAAGCATGTCTATCTGCACGAAAACACAAGTAAGTATCCATTATTCACATATGATGCGATATGCCTCTGCGGTCATATCCAAGTAATTCATTTGTATATCATAATTACTACGTAATATTAAACTTCACTTTTAATATATTTTTTACAATTCGAAGAAGACATATTTTTGTTCTATTTAGACAGCCTTAAGAAGAAAATATTATTTGAGAAACTCGGTGTAGTCTGAGTTTAGGATAAAATCGCCTAATACCTGTGCAGTAAAAAGTAATTCATTATTTTCGTATGACATTGAAGGCTTTACTTACCATAGTTAGAATGATCCGATTTCGGTCAAATATATGCCGTTTTGTTCGATAACGTGTTGCCATTTGGAAGGTAATATCATAATGCCTCTCTCATAAAAGCCCTTGTTCCTAGTGGCAAAAAATTGAGACAGTCGATTTTCACAAGCCTCTGTTGAAGCGACATTTTCACCAGCAAACTTGTTCGCCATGGACAGGAACAGATGGTAATCACTAGGTGTCAGGCCCGGACTATAAGGTGGATGCATAAGAATTTCCCAACCAAGCTCCCGGAGCTTCTGGCGAGTCACTATCGATGTGTGTGGCCTGGCGTTCTCCTGGTGGAACACAATGCCTCTCCTATTGGCCAAAGCTGGCCGCTTCTGCGCGATTGCTACCTTCAGACGGTCCAATTGTTGACAGTACAATTCCGAGCTAAGAGTTTGGCCGTAGGGGAGCAGCTCATAGTAGGTAATTCCCTGTCTATCCCATCAAACACACAGCAAAACCTTTCTGGCCGTCAATCCTGGCTTGGGCACAGTTTCCGCCTGCTCACCGCGCTTCGACCACGACCGTTTTCGCGTGATGTTGTCGTAAGTGATCCACTTTTCATCGCCAGTCACCAACCGCTTCAGAAATGGGTCGATTTTGTTGCGATTCAGCAGCGATTCGCAGATGGAAATTCGGTCCATGAGTTTATTTTATTTTATTTTATTTTTTTGCGTTGACTCGTGTGACACCCATACATCAAGCTTCTTTTTGTATCCAGCTTTATGCAAATGGTTCCACACACTTTTTGTGCAATGTTTAGCTCTTGGGCATTCGACACAGTGCTTACATGACGGTCGGATGCGACAATGTCCATGATTTATCGACATTATCGACACTTGGCCTTCCAGTGCGTTGTGCATCTTTGACGTCAAAATTACCGGAACGGAATCGACGAAACCAAAATTGCGCGTGATTGGCTGTTAGAGTATCAGAACCATAAACACTATTCACATTTGGCTTGCGTTTTCGCCTTTATCGAAGAAAAACTGTAAAATATAGCGTATTTTCTCTTTGGTAGTGTCCATTTTGACTCGCGCTCACATAACAGTGAGTCAACTCATTACAACGATCTGAACAGTGTTTGTAGTACGCAATCTCATCGTTTGAACGCCATCTCGTTGAACCCGAGCAGACTTACACAACGGGAGATACAGATCACTGAAGCCATCTGTTGGCAAAATAGTGGATTACTTTTTACTACACCAGATATATGTGAGGTACAGCTATAATATGGATGAAGTCAAGTTTCATCTAGTGGGCTCGTTAGTGCCAAGTCCAAAATTGAAATTGTTCCAGGAGAAAAATTTAAAATCCAATACGTCAAATCATAAATGCATATTTATGTTACGTTTGCTACAAAAACCATACAGGGTTTGTCCGGGAAGTAATAGGACTGATTTTATTCCGCCATGACTGTACTTCGGAGCGTGCGCGCACCGATGGGATCCGGTAGAGGGCATTCCTAGCTAACGAACGAGCGGCTGGGCAGTTGTCTCCGAGCACACGGAGAGTCAGGACAGGCTTTTCGCGCGACGTGTTTCTGTGAGTGGTGCAAGCCGAAAATGCAGCGTTCGTTAGAGCAGAGGTACGCGATTAAATTCTGTGTTAAACTCGGTAAATCTGCGACAGAGACGTTTGATATGATCAAGAAGGCTTATCCAGACGATGCTTTAGCAAGAAGTGGTGTGTTTCGGTGGCACAAGGCCTTTTCGGAGGGTCGGGAAGAGGTCGCCGATGAAGACCGTGCTGGAAGACATTCGACTTCGACAAACACCGACAATGTGACTCGTGTGTGCGAAGTTTTAAACTCAGACCGTCGACTAAGTATTCGTTTAATTGCCCAGATGTTAAATTTACCAAAAATTGTGGTTCATGAAATTGTGACGGAGCATTTGAACATGCGCAAGGTGTGCGCGAAGATTGTCCGGAAAATGCTCACTGACGACCAGAAATTGCGGTGAGTGGAATTGTGCCAAGAAAATTTGAACATGTGTGAAAGTTACCCCCAATTTTTGAATAACGTAATCACAGGTGACGAATCATGGATCTTTGAGTATGGTGCCGAGACAAAGAGGCAATCTTCCGAGTGGCACACGCCGGCGTCTCCTCGCCCAAAAAAGGGAAGAATGAGCAAATCCAAAGTGAAAACGATGCTCATTGTCTTTTTTGACATCAAAGGCATCTTCCACCATGAATTTGTTTCTCCTGGACAAACCGTCAACGCCAAGTTTTACGTGGAAGTGCCCAAGAGACTCAAACGAAGGGTCAATCGGGTCCGACCAGACATCGAAGCCGAGTGGAAGCTGCACCACGACAAAGCCCCGGCTCACACCGCCTTTCTTGTGAACAGCTACCTGACCAAGGCCGGCATCCCAACGCTTCCGCAGCCGCCCTACAGCCCAGATGTGGCCCCCCGGACTTCTTTTTGTTTCCTCGCCTGAAACGCCCGATGAAAGGCAAGCATTTTGAGACGACAGAGGGGATCCAAGCAGCTTGCACCGCGGCTCTCAAGGCTATTCCGGAGAATGACTTCCGTGACGCCTTCAATGCTTGGAAATCGCGCTGGCAGCGCTGCATCGACGCAGAAGGAGCCTATTTTGAAATTTGTTAAAGAATTGTAACAATTGACTCAATATTTTTTTTAAAATCGACTAAGTTCTATTACTTTCCGGACAAACTCTGTAATTATGTAGTTCGTAGTCTGTGTGAAAATGAATAATGATGTTAAGTGTTTTCTCATTTTCTTTTTAACTTAAGCCACTTGGCACCCAAGCAACGCATTCGTTATCTACATGAAGAGAAACAAATAATATATACATTCCTGTGAGACATAGCATAGAAAGCCGCATCATAGATACAATCCTCTCTTTTTATGTTATTTTAAAAGTTTATTACGCTCCCTTGTATCGGTACACCATTACGGTACTTAGTAATAATACTTGAATGCCAACAAGAGTATGACATAAAGTGTTTGCGATGAAAATATGAAATAGTGTTTGTGATGAAACTTTCCAGCCTCTTACACTTTCACCTACACCTGACCCCCTACAAACCTGAAGACGAGCGTTTTCGTTTAAATATATTTTTAAAATCAACCATTGTGCATACAATATCGTTCGGCAACGAAATTATTCTACATTTACCCCACTTATTATAGCTAAGACTACCTTTCAATTTCAATTATGAGAAAGTCGTAAATTTTATATTCAATTAAGAAAAATATTCATATTCATGTGGTACTTTATAATTATTATCGAAGTAACAGCGACAAACTTATTTTAATCGAAAATATGATTGACATATAAGTTGTAGGAATTATAATAAGCTTTCATTAGATATTATTATGCTTGCTGGGAGTATGGTGAGAGAAAAAGGATTGACCACCACCACCTCACCCAGTGCTCTTTCTGTCCTGTTTCATAGATGACACAAGGAAGCAACTTTGCAAACACCTGTATTAGTAGCACTAATACAATTGTTATTGTACACGAAAACATAAGCTAAAATAACGAAAGCTAATAGAAAATAGAAAAATAGACAAACATTTAAATAGCTATATTCAGGTCACAATTTTTTACAATAGAAAGAATTAGGTATTACATATATTTATTAGGTGGGAGAATTACATATAATGAATAAGAGTTGCGACTTCAATTGGTCATTGTTTATAAAATGTCTATGGTGTTTGATGTTTGGAGTGAAATGCTTGCGTTGGAATCAATTTTGAAACAATTCAAACGCGTTAGTAATGTAAGAAATCTTTTCTACAAGCCAGTTTGTAGGGGGATCATTCGTTATACGTGATATTAGAAGAGTTATTACCATGTATTGTCAATTCTTCATGTAGAAAGAGTTCCACACGACAGAGTAGTATTAAGGTCTATTTAGCTAGAAACGTTTAATATAAAACGTCTACAAGAAGTACCAGATCTGAGCATGTAAACTTTTATTTTAAACTCAGTTCTTAACATTGTTTGGAGGTTATACTTCTGACTAGTATTTTGGCTTTGAAATGCTAGAAAAATGTTGATGAAGTTCACATTATTTTAGTTAGAGATATCGGTTTGCGAAGGGCTGATGCGAGAAATGGTCAGTGGCAAAATATTGTTGCAGTTAGAGTGCAGTCAGTAATAGGCTTTCTTGCCGCTGAAGCTGTAACGACCATAGTTCATCTATTTATATAACTAAGGCTACTGATATATCAAAATCCATTTTACACACTGCAGCAAGATATTACGTTTTTAGTGTATACGAAACAAGTTAATCATTTACACTCTTTAAATATTATAGTTATCAAGAGATGGATCCTTTCTTATGCATTATTTATATTTGGTTGCTATAACAACTAACTCACATCGTCGAATCACTACTATAATAAATATATTCGCATAACAACCAGAAAAGTAATTACATCTATTTCCCTTTTCATATTCTTCTTCTTGTTTTTTTAATAGCTTGTGCATATTTGAAAAGCACATTTTGCCCACAAGTACAAATAAAGAAATAATAAGGATGTAGAAATACAAGTATCGTTGTAAAGCTTGGTATCATGTTAGCCACAGCACCAATGGTAAACTTATAGTTTGGTCTGGTTTTGAGACGTTTCGCAAATATATAGAGGACGTTGAGGATACAAAGTATTCTTTATAGGGATTAGTTAGGAGGAATTTGAGATACAGAAGAGGTTTTCCGAGAACTATTTGCATCTAAAATCTTCTTTATACTTTGTTGATCGGTTAACAGTTTACTGTACCAAACGCAAAGCAAAATATTCAAAATAATGAGTGTAGTTAACAAAGTTATTACAGAAAATTGGAACCCAAAGAGAATGTCTGATCTAAAAGAAGAAAAAGGTATATAATATTCGTATGATTACCTGTATTATTCGGGAAGAGGTTCAAAAATAATTTGGTTTTGAATATTACCTAACTGTATCAGAAATTGTTGAAGGATTTTTGATGTTGTACCAAAAACCAAGTTTCCATGGACGAAGTTACTAAAAGATCGAGAAAATATGTGAACTCAATCGAAGTTGCATGCAAATCGAAAGCTGTGAGTGATTAGAAAATGTAGACCTAGATATTTCATTTCAGCTATAATTACTACTCTAGGGCTGTGTATTACACGAGTAGATTCGGACGCATGTACATAAACCACCCTGAAGATAGTGCACTTGTTTTAATAGCCACTTGGCTTGTTGCAAATGATAGTCTGTATTTTGAGGAAGCTTATGAAGTTGGCTTAAAATCGTTAAGGTCTATAAAGGATTGATTTGTTGATAATGTGAAGTTGAAGCGCAAGAACACAAAGACATTTCTGTTGCTAAATGTGAGACCTCGATTTGAGAAAGTACAGCTTCTACACATCCAGACACTCTTTTTAACCAAATTATATGTGTCACAAGAGGAACTGGGGAACTAAAAGATTATTTTAAATTCTAACTAAGTCCATTCCTAACTTGACTTTTTTTTTATAGCAATTACACTACTAGGAGAGGTACGAAATCCAGCATCGTAAAACAACTTGGAAAAAGGTTAATTCACTGTGACGGTTTGCAACCTGACTCTGGATATGGACTGGATGATGGAAAGTTAATTTATTCCATCATTTGGATATACTTTCAGCGATATTTTGTTTCAATATTCGACATTTGTGTTAGATAATTTCGCGGAAAATTTGTCAGTTATATTTAATAGGTACCCTGAATATCCTACGTCAGAGCAGATGGAGCATCAACAAAGAGAAAAGCAAATTAATAGAAACATTTTTCAACTCATCCATGTATTGTACTGTGCCACAGAGAGAACTTTCTATGCAGCTATAAGAATAAGAGAGTTTGATTGCATTTCTCACAGAACATTTCCTTCGTTGTGGAATCAATACAAAATTAGCTGCTGATGACGCGGATATAAACCTAGTGAAGGAAGTAATCTCCCTTGCTATACCTAATGGAAATCACACCATCGTAAATGAAAAACATACACATTTAATGATACTATTTTTAGATATGGAAGAAAAGAATGATTACCTATATATATATGAAAATGCCAACGAAAATTCTAGATATCAACGAATTGAAAGCGCAGTTCAAAGATCAAAGATTAATATTTTTTATCCTTGCATGTCCTGCCTGGATGAGACACATCATCATCATTTTACGGGCCAAGAAAAGTAGTGTTTTACAATTATTTACGAAAAGCAAAGAACTGCGCCAAATGGCAAAGAATGAACCTAACTGCTACACCCAAGGATGTGTTGAGGCTATTGGTAAAAATTCCTACTTTATTGATCTCTCTGAGCAAAAATACAAAACTTCAGACTTTTTCTACATGTGCAAAGTAGCTAAAAATATCCCTCAAATCAATGTTCAAAATGATCTCCCTGTCACCAACCTTCGGCACAGCGCACATGCACTCACTAAAGAAGTACTGTCTAGTACAACGGAGAATTGAAAATGACGAATTTCTGCTTAAAGATGAGCGTGAAAACTCAGTGAAGCGTTATGGTCCATTTTTCTCTGAACTGGTTTCCGCCCCTCCTAAAATACTTCACAAAATTTCTTGCATTTGTAAGAGAGAATGCATATAAATTCTGTTGTGTAAAAGATGGATTGTTTTCAGTATTATGGTGATTTTTGTAGTGGCATTTCATGCAGTAATTCGGAGCACTGGCGCAAATCCCGGGGGAATGAGCGGGACATGTTCCCTCCAATCTTGGAACTGAGGGGGACTCTGCACCATTAATAATCCGATTTGAAATGAGTTTTTAGGGAGAAATTTCATGATTTTTGTCCGTTTGCCACAAAAGAACGTGAGACGAATTTGATGGCCCCAGAAGAAGCCTGAAATCTGCCCGCCTCCAAACGTTGAAGTCAACTCTGCTCCCCGATCCTCCGTAACAACTGTTTTTCTAGTTCATAAAAATATTTTGAACATCGCCAAAAGAAAAAAAAAAAGATTATGGGAGCGGTCTTACCCACCCCCAATGTTGAAGACAGATTTGCACTGCTGATTAGGAGAAAAACTCACCGTCAGCAAGACAATGAAGGAGCAGATTTAGGGAAAGTATGACCTAGGAAATAGGAACTGAACAAATGATAAATTACAGCAATAATAATCAATGTAGTATCCTGTAAGGAAAAGTATTTCAAGTTGAAGGATTTGTCATTAAGCTACCATGATTGTATGTACCGTATTGACATTCCGATTTTTTTTTTCTTCCCTATTTCTATTGAAACGGCTATGCAACCAGATATGCGATTTTAAAGCGCCATATCTGGCAATATTGGGAACTACTTGTTCTTGCTCTAGCCCTCTGGGTGACGTTGAGGTCATTCAGACTAAAATGACTAAAGTGGAGAGTTGGAATTCCAGAAGTTGTAAAAGTGTATAAACTCGTTTGCGAAAGTTAGATGGGCTACTCGAAAAGTAAAATAGCATTACATTTGCAATATATATATATAGGAAAGAAGTATTTTTGAAGTTGAAGTGAATTGCATTTCGTTATTTATTAAAAGAATTATATTTAATAGTGATATTATCGTGAGAAGTTATTGTCCAAGATTAGCCGGTGGTCTTTGATCATGGCGTATATGAGTGCACATATTACAATCGCCTTGGTATAACATGATTAAGGTGAGTTTGTTTTTTGAATTATATATATGTTTTGAAGAAATCATCTTTACTGACTAAAAGAAGTAATATTAAAAGTAACAAGTGAATTATTTCGGAACTAGTGTAGTATTTAAAACATTAATGTTCGATTATGAATTATGCCAAGTGCTTGTTTAAATGGAACAGTCTACAGTTCTTGTTAAATGTGTGTATTGAGAAACTTTTCGTATCTTCTTTTTGGAATATATTTTGAAGACGTTTATAAAGTTATTAGTAAAAAGAACTTAAAAATCTTATTATTTCGCAAATATACTTTTGCCTAAATTTATGGTTGCCCTGTGTTTGTTGAATAACTTTCAATATTCTGGAATCGTCTTATCATTGATGATTATTACTAAAAGGTACGTATATAGAACAATTTTATTTTTACGTGAAACGTGTCCTAGCCTATATTAAAATAGCTAGAGTCTCCACGAACGAGCTTCAGTTTTATAACGAGAGCACGTTACACAAAAATTTTAGTCTGAATGCACTAATATATGTACGTACCAAGTGGCATATATATATAAATAGAGTTGAGGAAAAAGGACGATATAATTATAAAAATTATAGTATTGATGAAATAATATGGATATGTGGAAAGTGATTAAATCCGGTTTGACGGTTTCTGGCAGTGGCTTATGGATCATTTATTGTTAAAAGGAGTCCGGTACTTTTCTTTTCCTTTTTTCCTGTTGCTTGTAATAGTGAGTCTAATACGTGGTAAAAATATGGAAAATACTAGGTCACAACTCTTTTTAAATGGTTGTGTAGGAGGCGATGAAGGAATTGTAATCCCTGAATGTGCTCGAGGTCATTGGGATCTATCATATCTGGAGGACGAAATGTGGAGGGAGGAGAGTCCTTCAATTAATAGTGTTAGCTATTCAAGCAGTTGTGTAGCAGGTGTCGAGTCAGGAACGGGAAGGCAGCTGCACGTGTACGATGACGTAACTCAACCCTTGTTATCAGGTAGTAGCAGTGGTGTGAAGGAATTCCATTCAGTGCACATTAGTAGTGGTGAAACAGCTGATTTTATAAAGGAGGAAAAAGAAAAAGAGAATAAAAATCCATTTGTGCCTTTTGGTCGTGAGTTAAAATCGGAGCAAGAAAATCAAACTTCGCATATTAATCAGAGGTTTTTTCCTTTCAATATTAATTTTGATAAGATTGCTGTTAATACAACAAGTGCTCTTTTTAGTGAGAAAATAAAGCAAATTCCGTTTACAGACGGTAAAAGTGATGTCGGTTTGTTTCGTTTTATGGTCACTGTTTATAATATAATAAAGGGTGGTTTGTTTCCGATTGAAGCAGTATTGTTAGCTGCTTTGAGTAAATCACAGGGGCGTTTAAATAATGAATTATTGCATGTATATGAGCAAACGAGACAATGGACAGACATAAGTAGTTACTTGTTTAGGAAGCTCATCACTCCATTAGGTAAACGGGACTTGACTATACGATTCTTGAATGCAATGCAAGAACCTAATGAAAACATTCTTGAATACGTAAATAAAATTGTGGATTATCATAAAGTTTGTTATGGCCGAATAAATGAAAGGGAGGTATTGGATATAGTGGTAAGTGGAATGAAACCACAAATAAAATTTGATATGTATAAATATAGACAACCGGAGTCTTTGAGGGAACTGATGGCTGATATCCATAATTACGAGACATATAATAGGAATGTTGAAGTATACAATTCAATGATAAATTTTACTAGAGCTGATAGTGGAATGAAGAAACAAATTAATTGTTATTTTTGTGGTGCGAACCATCGAATGGCGACTTGTAAAGCGTATAAACAGTCCTTATTAAATAAACAAATGGTAAAGGTGAATATGAGTAGGACTCCAGCAGGACGCTTTGCAGAGGGATTGGGGTCTTCTACTCATATGAGTGATCAAGGGGTTCGATATCCGCAGGATGATGGTTTCGTGGGGAAAAATAGACAGTTTATAAATTCTCAGAAGGAATGTTTAGGTGAAACAAAAAACTTTTTGTCCTTGAACACGGCTCTTTCCCCGACTAGGGGGCCGGATGGTATTTATAAAAGGGAGCGTGGTAAAGAGGATCGAGTGCTGGAAAAGAATTATAACATTAAGCATCGCTCGCCCTTATTTAAGCAAGAAAATAAAGTTGGTGATAAGTCTCAGTTGTTGGATTTTAGATATGCGAGAAGTGGTGTGAGTCAGATGGACCATAATTCTTCCCAAATTAATGAACGCTTTGCAGGGAATAGGGGGAATTATGTGAATTATCGAAAGGATTATAAGAGACCCAGTGTTGGGGGTAGAAAAGGAGTTCAAAATATAGACCATGAGAAGGTTAGAGATGGTGTAGGTGAATTTAATGAAGGCAGTGAACAGTTGAATTCATTGACTTGTATGACAGAGACCGGAGTTCGAGTCGAAACATGCGATGAGGGTGGATGTACAGCCAAAGTGGGTTGTGATCCTTATAGTTGGACAAAGACTAGAAAACCTTATTCATGTCGTGATCAAAGAAATTTAGTGGCAGCTTTTAATCCGGCTTATATAATGGGTAAACAATATTTAGGTTGTGTGGACACTTGTTCTTCCGCCTCATTGGTCAGTAAACAAATATTTGATGAGTGGAATAAAAGTTTAGCTAGACCTATAGCAGTTTACAATGAGAAATTTACTGGTGTGGGGGTGAATCAGAGCAAAGTGACACTCAATCAGTGTGTTATGCTGCATCTTAAATTTCAAAAGCGGGTTTACAAAATGAAGTTTTTTCTTATTAATAGTTTAAATCCACCTTTCATCTTGGGTATTAATGAACTTAAATCTATACAGGCGCAAATTGATTTAGTTCAAAATGAATTAGTGTTGCCTTTGGAAAATGGAAAAATTCGGTTACAATTTTCTTCAAAAACTTGTCCCCCTTCCACTAGTTCAATTAGGGAACAGCTCAATGGTGAATTATCTTCTTTAAAACAGTCCGAAATTTTTACAAATTTATTCATTAAAGCTAATAGTGTTGGAGATCTATCATCAATGGGGGAGAATGGAATGGATCCAATGGGAAATATTCCAGTAAATCCAGGGATGGTGGCGGATCCAGGTTTGGCGAGTGGTCAGAGACTTTTGGGAGGCGCCGACAGAGGCAGGGTTGGAAGATGCATGAAGAATATCCATGAAACAACTGGGGATACTTATCTGAGTCCAGAGATCGAGCGGGCATCCTTGATGGTGGATTCGGAAGTGGTTGACCAACATCCACATATACAAGGGCCTGGGATTAATATAAAGAAAATGTATACATTTTAATGTACGCGGATTTAGAGGATTGTAATTAAATGTATGTAAGAGAACGCAAATTTGACTGGATTGTAAACGTCAATTGGATTTTTGGTGGAGCATCGCCCTGGAGACAAGTCGAAAACCTGAGATATTAGCGATGTAAATATGTAATTATATATACTGAAGACACACAAGTATGTATCTGTAAATTTATATTTTTAGAATATGAAATGTTTAAAAAAAAAAAAAACTCACCTAATTGATATTAAGAATAAGAGTAATTTATAATATAAATACATATTATAAATTGAAAATTATATTATTTTGTAAAGGTTATGAATAGTCCGACCTTGGACTCAAATTTACTAACTTGGATAGTGTAAGTAGAAGGATGAGTCGGTGTGAGAATGATTTTTGGAGGATAGTTTTTTTTCTTTAGTTTTGTTATCTTTTTCTTTTGGATGAATGAGAGTTGTTGGTATGTGGTGGTAGTTAGTAGGTTTGGGGTAGAAAGGTAGTTATAGATACTAATTCAACATGACGTGTAAAACTGACGATAAATTTCCTATTCATAACTTTCAATACGGTATTTGTAAAATGATCGGGTATTTAAAAAGTTTGTCAACTTTTTATGTGGGGTGAGTGATATGTGTACCGTATTGACATTCCGATTTTTTTTTTCTTCCCTATTTCTATTGAAACGGCTATGCAACCAGATATGCGATTTTAAAGCGCCATATCTGGCAATATTGGGAACTACTTGTTCTTGCTCTAGCCCTCTGGGTGACGTTGAGGTCATTCAGACTAAAATGACTAAAGTGGAGAGTTGGAATTCCAGAAGTTGTAAAAGTGTATAAACTCGTTTGCGAAAGTTAGATGGGCTACTCGAAAAGTAAAATAGCATTACATTTGCAATATATATATATAGGAAAGAAGTATTTTTGAAGTTGAAGTGAATTGCATTTCGTTATTTATTAAAAGAATTATATTTAATAGTGATATTATCGTGAGAAGTTATTGTCCAAGATTAGCCGGTGGTCTTTGATCATGGCGTATATGAGTGCACATATTACAATCGCCTTGGTATAACATGATTAAGGTGAGTTTGTTTTTTGAATTATATATATGTTTTGAAGAAATCATCTTTACTGACTAAAAGAAGTAATATTAAAAGTAACAAGTGAATTATTTCGGAACTAGTGTAGTATTTAAAACATTAATGTTCGATTATGAATTATGCCAAGTGCTTGTTTAAATGGAACAGTCTACAGTTCTTGTTAAATGTGTGTATTGAGAAACTTTTCGTATCTTCTTTTTGGAATATATTTTGAAGACGTTTATAAAGTTATTAGTAAAAAGAACTTAAAAATCTTATTATTTCGCAAATATACTTTTGCCTAAATTTATGGTTGCCCTGTGTTTGTTGAATAACTTTCAATATTCTGGAATCGTCTTATCATTGATGATTATTACTAAAAGGTACGTATATAGAACAATTTTATTTTTACGTGAAACGTGTCCTAGCCTATATTAAAATAGCTAGAGTCTCCACGAACGAGCTTCAGTTTTATAACGAGAGCACGTTACATGTAATAGCTCAAAATTTAAATTTATTGGATTCATCAAAAGCTCCTATTATAGAACAAAACAGAGAGATCGTTGTGCAAGGTGCTCTTGGTCAAAGTTTCTTCTATGTCACCATGCTCCCGGCTGTCGTAACCATATATTTTACACGACACGAAAGTTTATTACATTTTCTACAACATATATGTCAATCACCTTTTGGGTTAAAATAAGTTTTCTATTGTTACTTCAACTATAAATTTATAGTAACTCAACAATATTAATATTTCTCCTAATTGAATAAAATTGTCGGCTTTTCCACAGTCGAAAAGTAAGGACCGATTAAATATTGACTTGCGTGATCGTAAGGCACAAACAACATTAGATATATATATATATATTTTTCGCAATTTGTGTAATGATGTCAGTCGCAAGATTTTGCGATCTTGGAACTAAATTTATCATATTGAAATTCTTGCATCCGAATTTTAGAACTAAATTTCTGAATAAACAAATTCTGAAAGGAACAATTTTTGAATAATAATGATGATAATAATAATAATAATACAAAAGCAGAATCTGAAGTACCGGTACATCAGAAACCGAACACATTAGTATCCAAGCCTTTAATCTACCTTGCCAGAAGTGTTTTATTTACTACTAATAATTTTTTTATCAATTCTATGAAATATAATTCGAACTTATCTCATAAACCTCACATCAGCATATATCAACAGCTTGTAGTTATCTAATTCTTTCTACATAAAGCTTCTGCTATCAAAATTGTACAAAATCACAAGCTTTCATTTGGGATTTGACTAAAATAAATATGTTAATTCTACGCAAAGTAAAATCGCAAACACGTAGAGAAAAATTTGCGAGGCACTGATTGCAATGTTTCGGAAGAACTATATTTAATCGGCCTCGTTATTAATCGTAAATCGATAACGAAGATGCGTTGCAATCACCACTGCCGCAAATCCCCAGGGGAATGAGAGGGACATGCTTGCTCCAATCTTCAAAAAATGAAATGAAATCTTTGAGTTTTACGTCCCATGCTTATGCCGGTTAGGCTAAAGGAGACGGTGATGATGAGTAATGAATGAAATGGTGGAATGAAGAAAGTGGGAGGAAACAGGAGAACCCAAGAAAACCCACGCACACAGTGTTTTTCCACCACAAAGTTCACTTGGCGGGGGCTGGGATCGAACCCGGGACCCCAATCGCCAGAGGTGAACGCTCTACCACTGAGCCACCGCGGTAACAATCTTGGAATTCAGGGGGACTGTGAACCCAATAATCCGGTTTGAAATGTTTTAGGGGAGAAATTTGATGACGTTTGTCCGATTGCCACAAAGGAACGTGCGGTGAAATTGGTGTCTCCCAGAATTAAGTCTCGAATCTGTCCGTCTCCCAACGTTGAAGACACCTCTGATCCTCCACAACATTGTTTTTCTACTTCATAAATATTTTGGAGATCGCAAAAAATATGGGAACGCCCCTCCAATTTTGAAGACAGATTTAGGCCGCTGGCGATCACATATGTCAATATTTAATCGATCCCGTAGTCTCAGCTATGATAAGCGGTATAAATTTAGATTATTTTGGTGGTAGAATGGTTATTGCAGATGCAATGGTTAATTTCAAATAAAAAATCGTGTTTTTGAATGTGCAGGGGGCTGGGGGTAAGTGCAAAGGAAAAAGGTAAAGACTTTCCATTTTAAACACTACTTGCACAGTATTATCGAATGTGACAGGTTTCGTTTTGTAACTTCCGTTTCTCTCTAAAAAGAAGCAGTTTCATTGACTGTCGTCCTTGTGAATATGTCGCTTTCATGGAACGCCAGCAGAATTTTAACCACAAATGAACAAGAGATAGCGTTCTAATTCATCACAAAATGATAGATAATTTTGCCTTGCAACCTTTGAAATGGATTTACGTGGTAGTCAGAGTTTAAAGAATAATTTATTTCCTCAATATATTATACATTACTTTTTGCGTGAGGTGTTAGGCTAAAGTGTGGTTACAAATAACGTTGGATCACACGGTATAGTACTGCAAGATATTTAATGGAAAATAAAATACTTCATTGAAATTGATAAACATAGGATATAAAATTCTGCCTGTGATTTTGTCGGGTGTACCTGACTAGGGTTGGTTTGTGAAAAGTTGGATGTATGAAGTATTTGTGGTGGAGAGCAGGTAAAGTGCTTTTTTAAAATTGATTTCGGTGTGTTCAACTGGAATATGTTGTTTACTACGCTGGTGTCTGCCATGTTCATGCTGTAGTGAGAAAAACAAAATGACGGCTAAAATGTGAGAAATTTTATTCTGTGCGCATATAAAGAACATAATTACTTATGATTTATCCAAAACAACGTTGTTACGCTAGTTATGTAGTTATTCTTCACATTGTAATAAGTACAGAAAGAAACTTTTCCAATATCCAAAATGTTCAGAGTAGAAATACGTATCCTGGAGATACATTTTAGATTATGAAGATGAAAACTGTTACAGCTATGGACTGTTAATAAGTTATTTAATGCACAAGCATTCCATATGTCTTCTTAACACTTTCAATCCATAACCACCCTTAGAATTTAATTTAGTGCTCGAAGATCTACATTAAACATTCATACAATCACTTTTAATAATTCTATATATACATATTGAAATGACCTTCAATTTTTATTTCTTGCAATAGCAATTATTACATTTACATCTAGTAGAGCATTTACATGCAATTATTTCTAAACAGTAACTTGGTATTGAAGTAAGGACAACTATCTTGACCCAAATTTTACATCTTCCCTGGTCCAACCCATTTCCTCACGTGGAGGCAAGTTGGGAATGTTGGATGTCGCCGTCTCCAAACCATAGTTTGATAATGTGTTCTTTGTATGTGAAATGTTATGCCGTCAGTTGTTGGAGAAAAGGCTTCAGGAGTTTGGTATTTACGAAACAAAGTTACTCTTGCGCTTTGCCTCATCACAATCTTTTGATTTTGACGGTTATAAATTCTACATACACATTTTTCAGCCGTTTTGATTGCTTCTACCTGGAGTGCAGCTTTACCAAGATTTTGCAGAAGCTGGTAACTTTAAATGTTATCCACGTTTCCATCTTACCATGACCAGTTATATGGGAAACAGCATAGCAGCCGGTAATGGCATGAAATGGAATTACAGAACTCAGATCTTTTATCACAAAAGACAACTTCTCACAAAGTATGTGAATAGGTATATAGTTTTGTTTCTCTGTTGTGTCTATTTTTAGCTACGGTTTTTTGCAATTTAGTCGACTGTAATGTGCTATTAAACGTACCAAAACATCAGTAACTTATGCTGAAACAAAAACATTATCATCTTGAGTATGTAAACAATGTAAAACAATTGTCGTATATGCTTCTTCATGTTTGACAACTAAGGAACTTGTATCTAAATGTGGGTCTAAAGATTTCACCATGCCTTTTTTTCCAAATTCTTAAGAAACAATAATGGTTTTGTTTCCAGGAGCTTGAATAATTAGCCCCTCTGGCAAGTGGAAATGGTCAGCCTTATTTTCTGGAAGTGCCAAAAGTATATGCAAATTATTTGGTAAAGAAACGTCTCTGTTTTAGCATATGAACTATTTCCATGCATGAAATATGGAGGTGGTATTACACACCGGTATTCGTTGAGATACTATAGGATTGTCTAGCTTAACGAATTCGGTCTAGATAAACACTCTAGAATGTAATTGCCAGTTCTTCCAGCATATATTACGATATAAACAATATTGGATGTGAGTATATATTTTGTCGCTAAATGATTATAAAGCGTGTATGCACCTTTGGTCACGGCTTAGGGTTTCAGTACGGTAATTGAAGAATTACTAAAAACAAAGGAAAAGAAAAGAAAAAAAGAAGCAACAGGTTCCTCTTTCCAAAATCAGTAATATCAGTGAGTTGTATGACAATATTGAATAGACAAGAACCCACTGACTTACCGTACGCAATTTTGCAGTGAAGTAACAAATCCAGAAAATTACAATTACTAGCAATTTAGAACGATGTACATAATGTATGCTTCCGTATAAAAGAGGAAATATATACATAAGTATATGCGTTTATTTAGATAATCTTATACTTTTCATTGTTTTCTATTTAAAATATGACCACATGCTGCTGTGTGAAATTTCATTTATGCGTCTAAAATACAGAGTCGCATCTAGAAGGTAAAAACTAGGGGGGGGGGCAACCAGAGCCCAGAATATGATAGGTATATCATGAGATTACTATAAACTTTCAAAAATATAAAAATATCTTCAATATTTTTGACACTCAAAAAATTGGGAGGCATAGGTCTCCCCGGCCCTGGGCTAGAACCGCATTTGCTAAAATAATACAGATGATTATAAACGATTAATCAAGTTTGAAAGGTATTTAAAGTATGTATAACTTCTACAATAGCAAATGACAGGGTGAAAATATACAGGCACTGTCCAGGTCTCAGAGATACTGTTACAAGTGTTCGAAGTAGCTTCTCTTTCTTACATGAGACAGATTTAGGAGATACTCTAATTCAACCGTCACATCCACCTAGTATATCCCTACTAATGATCGTAATTATAGCTGTTAAATGATCCTAGAACTCAATCAAAATTGTGGGTGGTGGAGGCACATATATTGTGTCTATCACATGGTTCCAAAGAAAGAAAACTCTTAAGCTGTCAGATCGGGAAATCTAGTAGGCCATGGGAAAAGAGCTAAGTCTCTTGAACACATCATCCAACCCAAGGATGAGTTTGTTCTTACTACTTTTACTTTATACAGACAACCAATGTGCTTCAACAGCCGATAATATCTCAGGCTGCTTTGCTGACCAATCGGTGCAATTAAAAACTGTTTATAGAATGCACGCTGGATCGTAAGAATGGAAAAACGCTTCTGTTCGGAAACACAGAACGCTTTTCCATCTGTCGTTATAAACTAACATGACGAATATTATAAAATAAATTTTCAAACGTGTTCTTTCATTTTGTTATTTAGCACAAAAGTATTGAATTAAATAAATTATTATTATTATTATTATTATTATTATTATTATTATTATTATTATTATTATTATTATTATTATTATTATTATTATAAATCTTTTGGTGTACGTTGTTACTTATTTCATTCATGCGGGGAAAGCATGACAAAGTTTGAACGCATTCCTGTAATTCGGATTTCACAATAAATTATCGGTTCATGTCTCATCTAACCTCGATGCTTAGAAGGGATCTGAATTTGAATAACCAAGGATAACAAACAAGTGTTGCATATCCAAATAAGCTGGGTTATTTGGATACGTTTGATTGCCAGAGAAAGAGGATCGATCTCAAGACCAGCTGCCTGGGACACCTACGGTTATTATCCTTACCGAGGACATCGTCTCCCCATAGGACATTGTGCAGAATCTCGTCATCATCAGAAAGACATTATTCTTCATAAAAATTGTAGTCTCAAGCATCAGTTGATGCATAATTGTAAAATTCTTTAGAAAACAATAAACGTAGAGCGTCAGCGACTTCTTCCTTTGTCTTTAGTTTCTTGTACTTTCTCATCACTTTTCTGTTTACCTTCCGTCTTGATTTCTTGCTATTTATTTCTGCTATGTTAAGTGGTCCTGTATTTACTTCATGTCATCAGGTTCAATATTCTTGGTTTTCTGCGACATCGTCACAGCGTCGAGGACAGCGTCCTGACAGTCGATGACCAACTTGGAAGAAGACGTCGTTAGTGAACTTACACTAAGCCCACTTTGTGCCGTCACTGAGCTGAATTTGGATTTTCATTAGGAAAATACCACGGAGTGAGGGCAACAACCAGTTGCACTCAAAAGAAATAAAAACTTGTCATTTTGAAAAATCTTGATCAGATCCAGTCAGACGGAGGAGAAGAGAGCGTCGCAGCACACGTCGAACCTCATTCTGTCGTGAGGATAAGCCTTGACTTATCACTCACAAACAGGACAACTTAACGTTAATATCTTACTTAACTTAGAGTCATAACTAGCTCTACTTTCATCCCCATGCTTTATTAGTCGCTCATGTCTCTTAAATTAAAATTGTGTTTGTTTTATTCCAGTTAACCTTATTGGTGGAGAACACATTGGTGTATTAGATGCTCACTGTGAGCATGAGTAAGGTACAAGTACGGCATTCATCCCGTACTTCAGTATAAAAAGCATTCATGCTATTTCGGACTAGACCCAATGTTCTGTACTGTTACATGGAATGTTCTGTACTGTTACACAAGAAAATATTGCAGTTTCTTACTTAAGATATTTACAAATTCGACTTACGTAAAATTCAAGTTGCGTAAATATATACGGAACGCATTATTTATGTAAATCGTCGTGTTTCTGTAATTGTTAAAAAGTGTTATCTGGTTTTAAGAAAGCACCTTGAAGAAGTGACGTACGAAAAATTTTATGAAAAGGGTTACAAACACTCAATCTCATTTTCTTTTCGGACAAGATTTATTATTGTATGCATATATTAATATACTAAATGTTTATTTCCCCATCATGTGTTCTTCAAGAAGAGCGGATTTAAATACGGAAACACCCTTCCGGATGCCACTTCAAAAATGGATTGGAGTGAATGTTCAGATTGTGAAATGGAAACAAAAATTTACAATATAAAAGTTTTGAACTTGTATAATAAGTGTATCATTATGAATAAATAGCAGTTGTAAAGGTGTAATTCAACGGAGTACTTGAATGATAGTAATAAATTTACTTACAACTAGGCAAGTCGATTTCCTACTCGTTATTCTTCAAAAGAAAATCTCTACTCGTGCTGCTTTGAACATATTTGTTATCACATAAATATCACATTGTTTGGAAGTGAAGTTGATTTCAGAGGGAACTTGTTTGCATATTAAGATGAGATTTTGCACTAATTGCTGAGGGAAGGAAACGTATTGTTACTCAATATTTGAACATTATCTATCACTTACTTTCCTAGTCAAGACAAAACTAAAAGAACTACTTACTCAAGCCAATACCACATATTAGTCATTTATTATGATTAATGTGGATACTTGTTTGCCCTTTCATCTATTGAGGAATTTAAGTATCAAATGAAGGCTGAGAGTTTTTTTCTCACTACTAGATTTCGACCATGTGTATATTAATTTCCAGTTGTTCTTTTGTTATTCAGATGTAACCTATTTACACTGTACATTTGCAAATAATAAGAATTGTGTGACAAATTGCGTAAATTGAATAATGTTGGGCTACTATTTCAGCAGCTGTTAAGAAATATATATCCCTACAAATGCTAAAAGTAAAATCGTACTTAAAAATTATTATTCTTTCGCAATTGTAAATATGACTTATTATAAACTTTTCTAATTGTAATTGGGTGGTTCCATGCCAGAATGCACCAAGTTTGTGTCTCCTTTAGTTCTCCAAGGGATGGAGAAAATTGTTGTAACGAGTGCATTCTATGGCGAGTGATGAAAGTTTCAGTTCTCAACACTAGTGTCACTCTATTTCAATTTAATCAAAAATGTTGTTAGTCCCTTTTTGGCATGGGACTACCCAATTAAGAAGATGGGTTCCAAGTTCGTCTTTGTACACATGAGAATTCTATTGGTGTAAATAGTTTCAAAGAACTCATAACTGAAAATGCACTGAACCCAAAATGCAAGGGAATTATTTAGCTAAATACGGACATAAAATTGTGTAAAAATTGGGTTAATCTTTATTCATATATAAGTACAGTTTCATTACAATTCTAAGACGAGTACGCAGCAAACTGTAATGCCTCCTCTGGGACCATGAGCATGGATTTAATTGTAGCTCTATTTCGGGATGAATATCAGGATTATGTATATCTATTGCATCTATACTTACCGATACATAAGAAGGTTTTACCATGACATGTAATCAGTGGAGTATTTACGATTTTGTTTCGGGGGGTGCTTTGCTAACTTTCGGGGAGGGCATTGCCTGAAAATGTGAAAATTCTGCAAGATATTTCATATACTTTACGATAGTAAGTAAGATTTCGGGGGTCTTAAGCCCGGAAGCCCCCCCCCCCTAAATACGCCACTGCATGTAATGTAAATAATGAAGTGAAGTGCAAATAACAGAAAGCAAGCGTAGGATGTTAGTTGCGACGAGGGTTTTAATCTTCGGCTCTCTGAGGCTACTCAGAGCGGGTTTAGACTGTTGGAGCCCTGTTTATTAGCGACAAAGGGCTACATTGATTAAGTTACTAGTAATGGATGAAGGGATGCCGACAATTAATGCGACGGCGAGTGTCATAGGCAACAGTGAACTGATCAAGTTCTTGGATAGCAAATGAAATAAAAAGAAAGTTTGCATTAAACAACTTGTGACAACTGATGTGAATCTATTCATAATTTTCATAATAGTTGTTGCTGTGTTTCGTATTCAATAGTTATCTAATTATCAAACTTTCAATAAAATAAATTTCACATTTTCGTAAAGTGTGAAATTTCACATAAGGCTGTGCTTAAGTGTTTATATACATAGTTTAAGAAATATTAAATTGCTATTAGCAGTAAATCCGGTATTAATATACGTAACAAATAAAAAATGTGGTAGTAGCCTCCTGTGGTTTCTACACACCTAATAACATACACCATTACTTTATTGTAATATTGCCACCTATAAATAAACGTTTCTTGTACTACTCATATTCCATAATTCACATTTCACTACTTATAATAATTGTAGTATTTACAACAATTGTTTAAACAGGTAGCCATCTTTTCTGGACCACTAACAATGCATTTGTACCAACAATCAAAATAAGAACGTAAATAAGTCTAAGGTTTATAAGGAAGGTAAATTTCCACAAATAATTTTTATGTGGAAATTATTTTTGTAAACAACAGCAAAGAACAAATCTATAGTACATAAAATCAAAGTCAAGGAAAATACATTTGTTCCATTGACATTTATCTGCTGTAAATATGGTTCGAAGAATTTTCGGGAAGAATGGTCTAAAATAAAACTAACTACGAATCATGTTCATTACCTTTTTCGTTCTCTCAAATTTGAACTGCACTATTAACACCTCCAAAGCATTATATCTAGTTTTGCTTTCAATTTTGAAGAATCGTTCAACCAAAATAATAGTTTGGCGTCGGTGCTGTCTAAGATTTACCAATTTGCAACCAAATGAAGCAAGTTTGACAAAATAATAGCCTACCTGCTCACAAGAACATATATGTGCTTTGGCGTTAGATTTAGAAGTTTTTCTTCCACAATTTCAGTTCAACATTTTCTTTTAGACTTCACTAATTATACTGCAAGTCTGTAACGTTCCTCACGTTTGGTAAAAGCAGCAATATCGCTAAATGTATTTAGGAACAGAAAATAGTACGAATGACCTCCATTTAAAATCAACATCAGGTACTCTTAGTCTCAACCCCAGACGTTCAGCAAATCAGGGGTTCACACACGTGTTTCCAAGGCAACGTAACATTAAAGCATAAAGGAAGGTAAACATTTTAAAATGTGTGAATATAATTTACCTATTTTTAATAATAATAATAATAATAATAATATGGTGATGATGATGATGATTATGATGATGTGATACCAGCAAGAAGGTAATGCATTTCTCATGTGCATTGCGACAGGGAATGATACATTCGTCCATGACTGCAGACCCAAATACAAATGAACATGCATAGAAGGAATCCTGTACAGAAGTTGAAGTCGGATCGACGAGCTGTGAATGTTTATCTTACAGTTTTCTAGGAAGCCAATAGCGTTCGGTTTATGGGCTTTTAGGAACGAGGAAGACCAACTAATGGTGACCAGTATTATGACACATTGGATATACTGAAAAACGCAATACAACATAACGCATGCCCCCCCTCACTAGCGGAACCAATACTCAAAATTGAATACCTGAGGTAGGAACGTTTGCAGCACCCTCCATACAACCTAGATTTACCACCCAGTGACCTTTATCTTTTTCCGGTGTTGCACTAGAAAGTGAACGTTTCGCAAAAAACATAAAGAAGTGATTCGTTATGTGAAGAGTGCTAACTAGACAGAGCCCTGATTGTTTCACGAAGGTTTTGGACAAATTAGTGCAACAGTACACAAATGCCTAAATTTCAATGGGAATTATTTCGAGAAGTGAGAAAGGGCCTACATATGCATGTCTATATTGTAGACGAATTTATCATTAAATATGACTTTGTTTACAGTTTACGAACCATATAGCTGAGAATATTAAATATGTATTTTGTTCCAAGATTTATTAGATTTATCACATGCTCCACCTGCCGAGCTGTCTTCTACTTATATAATTACGATATATTCATTAATCGCAGGAGTCAGTGCTACATCTCCTAGCACAAGACCATATTCCTTGTGTCCGATATTAACTTTGAGGTACGCATTGAGGATAGCTTCATTATTGAAAATTAAAATCATGCTGGAAATAGACTGAACTCAATGTTAGAAAACTTATTCAAAAGTGTAAAACAAAAAGTTAGCGCCATCTAAGAAGCATGAAATACACTATAAACTAAAAGTGAATAGTTTTTACAGGGGAAGATTGTTGCGATAGACCTCCCACTGCCAATATATTATTTCGCGATGGTTGAACCTCAAAAGACACAAAATCTACTACGGCTGCCATGTTGGAGGTCTCCATCTTTAATATCACTTAATTTTTCAAACAGGAAGGGACGCATGAAATTTTTCGTAGGAGTGCAACGCTGATGAAATTTTTCTTCTATCCCTAACCTTCAATAATGTTGCTATATTTGCAGTGTTACTAACAGAAGGATGCTCTTGAGAAGAGAGGAAAGCGTGAAAAGAAGTATGCTGTGTGTAAATCACAGTTTGTGTTTGGTGGCTGCAAAATTTAATATATCCGACACCTCGACAACAAGAATATGTCTCACAGTGGTGTGGTCAAACTCATAAAACATTCCTAGAGAGGGAGTTTATCATGAAATAGTGGTATCAGTCGAATGTCCATGCCAAACTACATTCATTTAATAAGTGGAACAAATACAAAATTCCAGATATACCAGCATGAAAGAAAACGTGCCAAACCGTTGAATGCAGTTTGAAAATGGGCAATGGAGAAACTAGCAATCCGGATCTCACATTAAATGCGTTATTCTCCATCGAACCGTATTTTCATGTAAATGGAAAATTAAATATAAACGATACTATCACTACTGCAGTAAGAGCAAAACTTATTCGATTGATACATCAGGGATGGTTTGACGAAAAAGCAATGAACAGATGTGATACCTTGGCACCAGGATCATTAGCCCATTCTTCATTTGTGGCAGACTGACTGTCGACCAATGGATGTGGCTACTAAGTGAGGAGTTTACAGGAAGTTTTGTCGGATAACAGTACATACTCAATGTTATTCCATCAGCGTAGAGCTAATCCCTCTTACCGTCTTGGCGTGCAGAAAAACTTTGCTTAGTAGTTTCCTGGGAAATGAATTGGGCATCGAGAACTTGTGGAGTGATCATGACGCTGTCCGGATTTTAGCATCTGGACATCTACCTCTTGCACAGGATGATCAACGCGTAGAAATAGAACACAACAGTTAGAAGCATTGCACTTCTCCCAAAATACTAGACCTACATGTAAAACACACGTCGCACGCTGACTTTTATATTTGAAAAGTCATATTCTAGATGAGAGAATCCAACACGGCAAGTGAGGTACTCAATAATATTTTTGAGGTTACCTCACTTTTCTAAGATTATCACCAAACTTACAGCCTCTTCTCTATCAGGATTTTCACGTGACTTTTGTTCATCCTGTGTAGTGAAATATTAGAATAGTTATTTCCGTTAGTGCAAACTACTTTTCTCATTATCTTATTTTCTCATTTTCTGCATAATAACTTTCACGATCTGATAACCTTGCCAAAGGTCTCTAAAATATGAAAGGTCCTTATCTTACAATCAGGATTACCCTAAAGAAATATAAAAGTTGTACTCTGTATAAAATGTTATGTATTTTTTGAGCAAAAAGATTTTACCTGTGGTACAAGTGTACACACTTGAAGTTTTGCGGCTAAGGGTTTTTAATTTGTTTCAGAGATGTAAAAATTTGTGTTTCAGTATGTTCTTCCATAAATTATTAAACGGTAAAATTGGCGGTCCACAATTAATTTCAAAAGTATTATTACGTGTCCCAATAGGCAAGACTAGAACAGCAAACACTGTGACATTCTATTGTAGAAAAGCAAGAACTAACATATCACGTAAGTCTCCTCTGTGGAGAATGTGTGCTTCGTATAACGAAATGATCAGATTTCATGTAGTAGATGTATTTAGTATGTCAAAGAACAAGTTCAAAAGAATTGTCAGACAATAACATATGCATAATTAAACGACGTATATCTGTGTATGTATAATAGTGTATGTTGAATAACTACACAGCACTATAACTAAACATTAAGCAGTGGAGACACTAGCTTTAATTTCTTAGGGAGCAAAGGAAAGGCAGGAACATGTATGGGGGGGATTATTTTTGCATACCAAAAATAATAATTTTATGATATTTGACTCCTACTACTACAAATTTGCAACTAACAAATAAGGTAACGTCTGTACATGAAATATTTTAAATCCAACTTTTGATAGCTTAATCATAAATTAAATGACATTTGCATATGCTACAAGTAACATATTCGTCTATATTACACGTAGTAGTCTGTTTTGATATTCCTAAGCTATAAATGTTAATGAGAGAGGATTTCATGATTGTATAGCACAAGTTCGATTTCTACAGAACCTTACATATGTCTATGGAAATAATTAAAAAAATAAAAGTGTATCTTTCTTAATGAAGCATAATTTTTCTGTTGCCATGCGCTGCAGAGAACATATCCACCACTTACGACAGCACGAAGAGTTTGCATTCTTGTTTCCGTATCGCCTAAACAGCCACATGCGTTAACCTGCTGTCCAGCCCTCTATTACTAACAAGCATTTTTATTTTAATTCGCTTCACACAAGAAAACGTTCTTTCACATGCAGCGCTGGGGACTGGGATTGTCAGAGAATTTTTTGCCAGTTTGCGAACTTCATGGAATGCCAACCTGTAAGGTCGTTAAGAAGTGGATGAAATCCAATAAATGAACGACTTTAGTACCATCTTCTTCGCATCGTTTCAAAGTTTTAGGTAATATTTGCATTTCAGCCTTCAATGATATAAGGTCACATGATTATAATTTAGCGAATGGAAGAGCTATATCATAATTCAAAAAAGCGTCTGTTTATAAGAAAAATGCACTCATGACAGTAAGAACAGAATTGCTTTAAATCTCCTGATCAGTTCTACAATGATTCTATCCATAATTATAAGAAATAAATCTGATCGTATGTCTTGTTCATTATCTTCGAAGGTATTGGCACTGGTAGAAAGCTGTTCAGCTATCAAAAATTTTGTGATTTTTTCTGGTAGCTTTCTCTTTCTCTTTCCTTTTGTCTCAATGCCATTTTCCTTACATATTCTCAGCGCCTATTCATATATTTCACCGTGGAAAATGCCTTCACTCTTGGCTTTCAAAACATCAATCAAAGAGTTTATAAGTAATAAGTCTTTTCACATTTCAGAATCTTTGCTCTGTAAATAGTCAGAAACACCCTTAGTTATAACCAATATCTCGCTAAACAAAGATAGAAGATAAACAAAACGAAAATCTACTTGGTAGAGGAACCTTTTTGCTTGACTTGCATGAGAAGTTGTCCCGTCTGACAAGCCAATGAGAAGTGCTATAATAACACTCAATGTGTTTTTAATTGCTGAACAAGTCTGTAAATGACTTGTCCATCTCGTTGGACAGATGCGCTTTAACTCTACTGCGGATTCAGTCATTTCCGTTTGTAATGATATGAACAAGGAATGGATACTTGAGCTGGACATGAATACGTAAAGATCTTCCACAAGCGAAATGAAGCCCTTCGACCTCTCCAACTTTCTTGCATACGTCGATTATCACTAGATGAAACCGGTGATTCATGCAGCCTACACACAGAGCTTGGGAGAATTCTTCCTGAAATCGATTTTGAACACCACTGACAGAACCACTCCGTCGTAAGTTTGTACCACACAATTAGTGATATCAATGGAATTTCTTACAAAAAGTTGCTTTATATTGTAATGTCCCACGTGATGTGATAAACAAACAATCCCACACGACAGTGTTTGCAAATACAACCACGTGGTTTGGTAAGAAGGTTTCACACCAGATGGATCTACAATCACCTGCAGACGACGGACTTCTGGCCCCTCCCACGGAGCAGTAGCGCCACCGCCACCCAAGGAACCCTATAAATTGGATGGACAAAGGCAATTCAGTACCAGTTTTCTGTTGTCCCTCCTATTGTTTGCTTCCAAACATTAGGAGTAACCTAACCCCAGGGCCTCTAGTCTACTTCGGGACTACGCCTATCCTTTCTCCTGGCTTAGCCTGCTTCGGGGCTCTGACTGGGAATCCTAACCTCAGCCGCTTAGCCTGCTTTGGGTCTCTGTTGGCCTTTAACCTTCCCTCTGCTTGCATCGGAGCATAAGGTCCCTAATTCCGCTTTGCTTAGCTTGCTCCGGGGCTCTGTAAAGATCCTGTCTGCGCGTTTACGGTCAAATTTGAAGAGATTACTTTTATGGTATTTTGTAAAAATACTTTTATAGTGAGAAATTTTATAATAAAAGTCGGTAGTGGGAGTCGATTCCGGACACTCTTTTTATGAATGCTCTACCTAAACCTATAAGTTTTACAATGTGGTTGAAGAGGGATTCATCGTCCAGTGCCTCAAGAGCAGCAAATCCTAAAATCTTTCCTTTATCTCTCCATGAAATAAGGAAGGAAGGACAAATGATCGCTGTTCTTTTTTTGTTATATTCTTAGTTTCGTCGAACATCAATACAAATACTTTAGCTTCTTCCACTTCTTCACTTATTTTTCTCGTGATAAGTGTAGACATCACGTGTATAAGCTCATTTTGGATAGCTCTATGCACATACTTTTCATTCTGAGGACCTGTTTTAATACGTTTCGGGACGATTTCGTCATATTCTGCAATGAAATTTAGAAGCTCTAGAAAATTACTTTGTTAAAACCTCCTTCTCCTTTCTCATTTCCACGAAAGCCAAGTCCTTACATTGACAGCTAACGGAAAATATCCGCAATTACAGATACATAGTGGCCATTACCTTTAATAATCTGTGTTCATGTTATCCATTAAGTTTTGAAATAATTGACGATTCACCACTAGAATAATTCGACCATAAGACTATTGCGTTTTCATGGTCCTCTGAACTCTCATGTTACCTGAATCCATACGTAGTTAAAGCTTTCTTCCAATTCTTTAATCCAATGTTTTTGAATGTTGCTCTTCTATCTGCTTTAGTAGAGAAAAAAAGCGACATGGAAAGCAAAAACACGAATCTTCAATTACACTCTATTCCAACCAGTTGAATTAATCGTACCAAGATGAATTGAAATATCTGTAATCTTTTCCAAAGTAATCTACTTTAGTTGTGTAGGTTCAATATCTACATTCTGAGAAATCTCCTCAACTCCTGGTACTTTCCTTGAAAATGTTTGCTTCATAGTTAAAGAGAAACAAAGCTTTTCGAAGTCCTTGTTTCCAAGACTAATTTCTTCACACTCACTTAACTCGCTTATTTCATTATCACTAACACTGCCAATAGGCAGTGGCATTACATCACTAACACTGTCAATAGACCATGCCATCGCATCACTAACAGTGTCAATAGGATGTGAGATTTCAGCAATAGAGGCAACACATTTTACTTGATCCCGCTCCAGCACCCTCGCTGAGATAATCTGAGATTTTTCTTTCCGAAGCCATCAATAGATTCTAAGAACAAAGCACTTGCACTCACAATGCTCGATCGTAATTGTAAATTCGATACACTAAGGAATGTGTTAACCTGCCAGAAAAAAGGTACAATAAAATTCTTAGACGCAAATTTATCTAGTAAAATTGAGCTGACCGTTGTAACGAGATGTTCATTTAAAGTTTTAAAAAAAAGTAAAATCATTTTCACATTATAACAGCGCCAACAGCGGTATTTGGGTGAACTGTCTTCCTACGTTTAATTTCTGTCTATAGGCAACAGCACTTTAGCTGTTGAATCCACAGGTAGAAGTCTGAGCTATCCTGAATTTCGAATTTTGTTCGAAATGGGTAAAACCCATTAATAATTAACCAGTTGTTATTTTGTATCTTGAAGGCATAGTTCTAAAAATTAAAATTTTAATACGTGATATTATTATATTCTAATAATACGATTGAGGATCGGTATATAGTGAAAGAAGTTTTGGTTATTTGGTGCTACGTTTAAAGTTAAAGAAGTTTGGTGTTCTATTTGATCGTGTTAGTACATGTTCTATGTGAAGTTCCATGCCCATGGTATTCAAATAACAAGGATGAATATTGTATTAAAAATATTGGTGAGTTAATTATTAATCAATTATAAAGAATAGTTGATATAATTTACTAAGAATTGTTCAAAAAAAATCTTACAGATGGTATGTAATTTTTCTAGTAAGTTAATGTTATGTCCTTAATGGCTGAAGATATATTTGTCTATTGAAGTAGCCTCTTTGAATGGAATTCTTTGTCGGCAGATGTTATATGTATTTCTTTACTGATTTTGTCATAAATTTGATGATTAGAACAAAGAATATTATTTTCCCGATTAATCATACTATTAAGTATATTAATGAGTAGTAGCTGCATTCGCTCTAATAATTTTTCATGTTATTTAGAACTCAGGATTACTATATATTTAATTAACATTGTTTATGCATTAAATAATTTAATTTTTGAACCTGCTATACGTTATAAGTGGAGATGTGCCCGAAGGGTACATTTGTTCTACCTAACGACGACTCCATTCAATTACATACGCGTATAACGGGTGGAGATCGCGTTACACCGTCTGTATTTACAATGCATAGACAATATGTACAGGGTTATTTTTTAACTTAATACGGCAAAGTACCTTGAGTAATACACATCGAAGAACAGAAAATATGTAACAATGTTAATATTTTGGAGAAGGAAATACATCTGTGCTTAAGTCCCCCCCCTCTAGTGACAACATCGAAAAAATACAGGGTATTTCAAAACAACACCGACAACGTTTGGGAGGTGATTCCTGACAGCAAAATAAGACGAAAAGTATAGTTCCACCTTGGTGTACAAATGCTTCCTTTCGGAATTATAGGCTGCCGAAAACAAGAAAAAATTAACTTTAAAGGTCCATAGCTCCGAAACTATGGGACCTAACGTGGCCGGGTCAAGACTTCACTTAGGAACTAATATTTCCTCTATTGAAAACTACATGTTTCAGAATCTTAAGGTACTCATGTAACAATTTTCGTACAGGTAGTTTGGTTATGGGCATATAATCTGAAGTACTCACTAACTATCTCTATAGAAATTGTTGCGGAAGTACTGCAAGATTCTGAAGCATGTATTTTTGGATAGAGCACATATAGTTCCTTAGTAAAGTCTTGACCCGACTACGGTAGGCCACATAGTTTTGGAGCTATGGACCCTTAAAGTTCATTTTTTTTTTCACATTTTTGGGAGCCTATAATTCCGAAAGGAAACATTTGTGCACCCAGGTTGGTCTATACTTTTTGTTTTATCTTGGTGTCAGGAATCACCTCCCAAACGTTGTCGGTGTTGTTTTGAAACACCCTGTATATGGGAAACCTTAATTTTTTTTGAACATTCGGATTCTCGACTCTTTTCCTCGATTTGTGATGGATGGCACTTGATCAGTGAAAACTATCTTCACTAACGTATATTAAATTTGAAATGAAAATGAAATCAAATATTTCAGTTTTACTTCCCACGGTCATGTCGGTTAGGCTGAAGGAGACCCTGATGATGAGAAATGAATGAAATGGTGGAATGAAGAAAGTGGGAGGAAAAAGGAGAACCCCGAGAAAACCCACGAGCGCGGTGTTTGTCCACCAGAAAGTCCACACAGCGCGAGCTGAATCGAACCAGTGACCCCAAGCATCAGAGGTGAACGCTCTACCACAGAACCACCGCGTCCCTATATTGAATTTGAATTACCACGTTTCATTCAAGCATAAATCTACGATTAACAGTGCCACTAATTTGTAATAAGTATTACTCGATTTCTGATAGATTACACTACGTTCAGCAAGAAGTGCAGTACTGTAGTTGAACCTTATTTCTTTCACTGGGAATTGTATGTTATATTGAATTGTGCTTCGCTGTTGATCAAAAGTGGACCATGGAACTTCTTTCGTGTATATTTTCTCAACATAGAGATGCTTTCTTCTTCGGTAAGTCCCCTTCTTTCCCCATCAGTTACAGTAATAGCCCAAATCATTACCTCCAACTTCGAAGTATTTATTAATCTATTTATTAATCCTCGCATCAAATGATAATACATATCTTAAAAACGTGTCTTCTGTATTTTAAGCGCAGACACTCTTGATTTACTCGGTCAAGTTTCACAAATTGTTGGCATTTGTTGTTAAGTGTTATCCTTTTTTTAAGTAGTCTCCACAAAAAATAAATCAGGCGATCTGACAGGCCAAATCACCACATCTGTCGATCTAACAAATATTGTAGTATCGATTTAGTACCTCCTGTACAACTATCTTGTTGAAGCCACAAATTTTGTCACATAAAATGACGGGGTTACCATATAATTTTTCAGTTTCGTCCTGTCGCACCCCTAAGTGAGGAAGTGGGAGGCTAATTTTAGCATAGGTAAATTTCTCCCAGCAAAATATTAACTTTTTTTACATTTTTTCGTCCGATATTTTGCAGTATGAAGTAACAAAATTCACCCTATATATCCCTAATTTTAATGAACCTCCTCCATTTTTTATATCGGTTAAAAAGAGAGAATGAGTTGTCCAATGTTTCTGATTGTCCATAAGTACCTGCAGTGGCTAATATCCACTGCCAATGTCTACAGTGGCTACTCTCTACAGTTACATTGCGAAAGAAAATCGAATAATACAGAACTATGTAGCTTACTTTTAATCAATCACAATATCCAACCTAGCTGTCTAAAACATTGGACATACTGGAAATATACATTATAAGACAAAAAATCAACATTTTTTTCGTTTAAAATCAGAAGCTTCAGACTGACCCGGCTCCTCCAGATTTTTTGCATCTTTTCCGAAATTTGTTAAATCGACGTCCTTAAAACCGATTATTTTCTATTGTTATTTTCATATTCTTTGGAAACGCGATGTATTGATGAAAAACAAAATAATACAATTAATGTTGAACTAGTATACTTGACAACAGATCTCCCCTCATTTCCTGCCTACTCGTCATTTAACATAACGTACCTGGAATGCGAAACCTTGCTTCAATCAACAATACACTCATGTATTCTGTTGATGCATGTATGCACTACGAATTTTAATTTAAACAAGTACAAAATATTTCGTCCATAATCCTTGTGAATATGATTAATCTGAGATATTTTACTTTTAAAACTTGTCATCAATATTCCTTATCACAGTAAATTGAAATTTCGTTAACTATTTGGTTTTTAAGGCACATACGCTGAGTAAAACGCAAAATAAATGTAAACGAACTTTGATTCGCTGAGCTCAATTAACCCATAAAATTAACCCATACCTGAATTAACACAGTTTTAACATATTTATTCCTAAAAAAGATCCCTAATTAATTTCATTGTCTTGCTAGAATATTCCAAAAAATGGATAAAGGTGTTCTCTTCTTAATACCATTCCAAATATGTTACGCAGTCCATTTCAAACTCAAAATCAACTCAACTACGCAATCCAAATTCCTAGAAAGATTTTCTGAATCTATACCAACATTTTATAATACTTATTCTAGATTTTAAACGTATCAATTAGTACTAGATATATTACTAATTTCTTCTTATTTGAAGGAAATACAGTATATCTACTTTCCCCTTTTTCCTATACAAGAATTTTAATTGGCTGGTGTGGAGAAGTCGGCATTTACTTAAATCATGTAAGTTCATATAAGTACAATTAGAAACAGCAATCTTGTATGAATTTCATTGTTTTTGCACAGGAAAACAACAATCCAACAATTTTTTGTCTATTTACAGCAAGAAAAGTGAAATTCTTATTGTTTTTTTTCAGGCCTCTGAAGAAATCATGCGTGCCCAACCAGCAAATTTCACGAACGTCGAGATAACAGCTGTGAAACAAATTTTCGTTTCATCAAGGACAGACGCCCAAGTAAAGTCATGAAGAAATCAGTTAAACACTATGGAGTTATCTTCCATTATACTGTATACAGTGGCGAAGTGAATGACACAGATTTAATTGGCGATTCCTCAACAGATGATGTTTTAGTCCAGGATAACCAAAACAGAGGCTTTCCCCGAAATCGTGGATGAAATTCATGACATTACTCTCGAGATTTCCAGAATTTCAGCAAGATATATGACAAAATATTGTGAGCATTTCTCTGGAAACACGTTGGTAGCATAATTCATAATGATTTAGGCACGTGTAAGCTCCCGGTATAACAAATTTCTAAAAATCTGTTAGGAGATCAAAAGAATGAGATTGACGTCATCAACGAAAGTCTTCATCCATTTAGACAGCAATGCCGATCAATTTGTCAGGAGCAAATCCTGAAACGAAACAACAGTCAGTGGACTGGCTGCACTCATTTTCACCTCACTCCAAGAAGTTTATGAGGCAGAAGTAGGCTGGGAAAGTATTCGCAGCATTGTTCTGGGATAAGGATAGAGTTACACTTATAGACTACTGCCCAAGGGTCAGGCATTGAATGAAGAATCTCTGCATTACTCACTAAACTAAAAAAAAAGACATTCGGTTCATTGAGGAGAATGCACCTGTCTATCAGGTACTGCAAACACAACTGACATTACATGATCTAGGGCTTAAATGTCTACATCGTCTTCCTTATTCCCAGATTTAGCTTCGCCTATCACTTATTCCCCAAACTGAAATAACACTTGAAAGGACGCCATTTTGTATCTAATTAGGGTAATACTACGAATAGTGATGAGCAAATGCAAGACCAAGACCAAGACCCGGGTGGTCTTGGTCTTGGTCTTGGTCTTACACTCCAGTCCTGGTCTTGGTCTTACACTGGAACCTTTGGTCTTGTCTTGGTTTTGCACTGGAACCTTTGGTCTTGGTCTTGGTCTTGCTGCAAGAGTCTTCCAAGTATTGCTTTTTGGAAATCTTATGCTTTTATAGGTAAATTTTACTCTAGATATAAGCGATAATAAATTATATAAGCGCCAATAGCAACGGAAATGCAATGTACGTTTCTAATGTAATATAGTTTACTTTCGTGTAAGTATGATGATAATGTACAACATAGACGATGACCTTTATTTATTTATTTATTTATTTATTTATTTGTTTGTTTCAAACCTTTTTATATTTTTTGCAGGTACAATCAGTGGTGCAAATCTCTTTAACATTGAAGGGGACGCATGAGACAGTTTTTTTTTTCTTAAGCGATGTTCAAAATATTTATGAAGTTGGAAAACAATGCTATGGAAAATAAGGGAAGCAGAGTTGTCTTCAATATTGGGAGGCGGACAGATTTAAGGCTTATTCTGGGAGACATCAATTTCATCTCACTTTTCTTTGTGGCAATCAGACACAAATAATCACATTTCTCCCTCCCAAAAAAACACACATTTTAAATCGGATTATTTGGAGGGACAGTCCCCCAGCTCCAAGATTGGAGGGGGACATGTCCCCCTCATCCCCCGGGATTTGCGCCAGTGGGTCCAATACTCCACTGGCTCCCAAACTGGGAAGGCTAGCCTGAGATAAAATCAAGGCGTCACAGATTATTGAAATACCATGAATTACAAAATTACGTTTACATTTTAAAGGTGTCAGATTTTTTTCTTTTCAACCACGATCAGCTAATCTTTAATTGAACAAACTTCGAATTAAATATTGAGATTCCAATATGTACACTATGGTGCAGAAACATGGACATCACGCAAAAGCGATGAAAAAATTGGAGGCTTTCGAAACGTGAGCATGGAAAAAAAGAGATAATTAGCGGGTTGAGAGGAAAACGAATGTGAAGGCATTTGAAATAGTAGCAGTAGGGAAGAAAGGAATAATTTTAGATATAATTAAGAAGATGAAGAGGAACTGGTTGGGATATTGGCTGAGGAGAAACTGTATTATGAGGGATGTGCTAAAGGGTATGGTAGAAGAAAACAGAGGGAGGTGACAAAGGAAACTGTAGTTGAAGGAAGGTATTAAAATAGAAAATTGCTAAGTCAAGACGAAGAGAGTAGCTGAGGATCACGGCACATCGAAGCTTCCCAGTTGCAGAAAGCGATCTGTCAATAATGCCAGAATAGCTATGATGATGATGATGATATGTTTAGCAATATTGACCAAAAAGAGAGAGAAAAAATAAAACAATAATGATTATAATCAAACGTCTCAATATTTTAGATAGTATGGGTGAAAACTGAAAACGACTCAACTGTCTATCTCTTTGTGTATATTCGATTTATATAAATACTTTTAACCCAAATTAGAAATACAAAATAAAGGCATCAAACTCCAAGTTATTTCAAGTAACTGTATAAAATAATCACTCTCACTTGTGAATATGGATTACTTATTGGTGTATAACGTTAAATCACTTAATCCTCGATGTACCGTATACATTGAAAACAAAAAAGAAAAAAACTTATGTGGCGTACGTAAAAACGTAGGTTACATAAGTAAATTCTTAACATACTGTGTATATTTTTGGACTTAATATACAGCAAACCTATAACAGAAAAGTATGTTTTATACTTAATTCCCGTATAAGTGTTTGATTAAACGTACTTTCCGCACGAACAAAATAACTGTATATAGGCTGATAGGATCTCACATAAACCCTACAGATGAACGTATGTAACATATAGCTGGCATATAAAACATAAGTATCTAGACTGTAGACATCCTGCAACGGCATTGTGTAACACATAAGCGGGGAAGAGAGCAGTATGTACGTAACATACGGCTAACGTATGCTCCATACTGATTTCTGTAGTAAACATAATGGTCCCATATATTTGTACAATATACCGCTGTCTGGATAATGTATTTTTCTCAGTGTACCTAACCAAGACTTAGGTAGACGGTGATGATGAGAAATGAATGAAATGGTGGAATAAGGAAAGTTGGAGGAAACAGGAAAACCCCGAGAAAACCCATGCCCACGGTGTTTCTCCACCAAGAAAGCTCACTGGTGCTGTGATTGAACAAGGGACCCGATGCACCAGAATAAACGCTCTACCACTGAGCCGGTACTTGGGCAAGACTCTTGTGCAGGAGTCTTGGTCTTGGTCTTGGTCTTGCAGGTATTGTCTTGGTCAGGTACCCTCGGTCATTGATCCTGGGTCAAGGGGATTGACCTTTGACCTATGACGTCACAAATTTCTTTCCTAACTCGGCTCGCTATAATGGGGTCAGTACTACTACCAGGTATTACGCTTCCCAGTTTACTACACATGCGGGAAGTAACTTAGGGATTCATTTTTTAAAATCCCCTAAATTTTCCTTCTTCCAATTAGTTTTTTTATATATTAGCCCAGAAAAATATTACAAGCTGAAGTTTTGCACATACCTTTGGGAAGGTGTATATAACAGCATAGTAAAATTCCTGAAATATCCAGTGACGGGTTTGGACGCCATATTGTAAAATGACCGCCAAAGTGTGTTTTTAAAGGTCATAACTCGTTTTCGCTTTAATAGCTATAACTCACGTTGGGTTTGTACTATTGATGTTACTTTTAGTTCATTCGAATATGTAAAGGACCACGCTTACAAGCACTTACCAATCTACTGAACACATGGAGGAAGTAACGTAGATTTTTTTTCTAAAATCACCAAACTTTCCCTTCTTCCGATTACTTTTTCTTAATCAGTTGACAATCTCGTCCTCTGGGAGTAGAAACTAAACTTACATTATATACACCATACTATAACATCCCAGTTTCATTAAAATCATAGTGATAGAATTGGAATAACAAATAAAACTTCGTTAACTACTACTCCTTGACTACGCGTAGAGCCAATTCCCCATTCCCCAACTGTTATGTTTATTTCTTCAAAGCCAGTTGTCACATCTCAAGAGAAATTCCTTGTAAATCTGAAGAACAAATGTATATTTACTTTCTACGCATCTCACAGCTGCTGTTAGCAGTGTTCTTCCAAGCTTTTGGATATGCAGATACACAGATTGTGCGTGCAGCAATAGAATTCTCTCCCAGACGAATCCAGTATAATTTATTGAGGAAGATATTGACTTGCTTGTACTTTTGGTCTCATTAGCAAGTGAGGAAATGTAAAACTAACCAAGAACGTTGTGTCGTGTTTATGGAGGTCTGTGTTCAATTGGCCCTCACACCGTGAGTTCAATGCGAATGAAGATAAGGTGAAGATCAGTGTCGGTGTGTGTATAACCAACATGTTAGCTGATTGTGGCAGTTCAGTTACACGGGACCTCCACAGAGCGTCATAAGGGCGTGTATGCTGCACGAGTTCAAATTGGGGTCAAACGCCACTGCAGCAGGGCGCAAGAAATCTCAAGCCTAAAGGTACAGAAAAAATCAATTATTTTATTTCTTAGTAAGGGAAAGAAATTTAACAAGTTTTATCTGAGTCGTGTATGTATTTATATAGTTATGGATCCAGCTCAAGTCTTGTATGCCTGAAAGGTCCCCTAAATTTGACTTCAGATTTGATTGGTAGATAGTTCGTATATTTACAAAAGTTTGATCACAGGATACGGAAAGTGCTCGTTTTGTCCACATGTTGGATTTTGAATAGGGATAATGAAGTTTTGAGAAAACTAATAGGTTTTTAATTAAACAGCTGTACCATAAGTTGTAATTGTAATACAGAAACGAATTATACTTCGTTCGAATCCCAAATGTGCATGCTTTAAACCGTTATATATACTAATTTCTGCGCTCTTATTTAAAGTTTTGTTACTATAATTAGTTTGTACTTTGTTCCAAGGTGTACAATTATTATTTTATTCAGAAACACTAATATTAGCACTAGCAATATACAGATGGCGATCAGAAAAATGGAAATACCTGTAGTTGGCAACACCTCAGATGTATGGGTTGACAGTGGTGTCGTGGCGCCCGCAGCGCCGGACCGCTGGTGGTGGTGTGTTAGGTCGGTCTCCATACTACGTCAGGCGCAGTGGAACAGCAGTGTCCAGTGGCTGAAGCAGGCGGAGGTAGTGTAAAATGGCAGACCTCTCAGATTTTCAAAGAGGGCAAATTGTTGGTGCGCGGTTATGTGGAGTCAGTGTGACGGCAATGGCTACTGTGTTAGGTGTGTCGCGTGGGACAGTGTCGAAGGTGATGACGGCCTACACAACACACGGGAAAACCACATCGGGTAAGCGGAACAGTGGGTGGAAGAAAGTCATGAGTGACAGGTCACGCCGGGTATTAAAGCGCATTGTCACGCAGAACCGTCGTGCCACTGCGGAGCAAGTGACGGAGGAACTCAATCAGCACCTCCCCCACCCTGTTTCGACAATCACAGTCCGCCGCGAATTACATGACATGATCTTACGGGGCCGTGTTGCACGGGCCAAACCGCTCATCAGAGACCATAATGCTTTCGCACGTCACAAATGGTGCCGCGACCATGCAACTTGGAAATGTGTGATATGGTCAGATGAGTCATCCTTCACCCTATTCCCAACCACAGGCCGTGTTTATGTGTGGAGAACGCCCAAAGAAGCTTATGATCTGCAGTATCTCCTCCCAAATGTGAAACATGGCGGCGGCTCGGTGATGCTGTGGGCCGCCATATCATGGTTTTCATTGGGTCCTGTGGTCACACTTAGCGGATGAATCACTGCCAACGATTATGTCGCAATTTTAGGAGACCACTTGCATCCTATGGTCCGGATGTTGTTCCCGGACAATGACGCCATTTTCCAGGATGATAATGCACCCATTCACACAGCTGGCGTTGTTGCAGCCTGGTTTGAGGAACATCGGGATGAAGTTCAGCACCTCCTCTGGCCCGCCCAATCCCCAGATCTCAACATAATTGAACATCTGTGGTCCGTCTTGGAAACACGACTCCGGCGACGATTTCCACCTCCATCCTCTCTCACAGAACTGGCCGATGCCCTGCACGAGGAATGGTGTAAAATTCCACTTGCTACCATTCACGACGTCTATGCCTCCATCCCACGTCGCATCAAGGCTGTTCTGATGGCGAAAGGTGGCCCGACACCACATTAATCTGGTAAGTTGCAATTTCGTTCAGGTGTTTCCATTTTTTCTGATCACCATCTGTATGTTTAAATAGGTATGATAGGGATGTATGAAATAGCACTCATCGGTCCATTTGAAAGTAAACGTTAGTAAATATACCCGATTATTTACTCATCAAATTATGGCAACCCTACCCACTACCTATCTTCTTGATACAGAACTAAGTAATGTAAAGGTGAAATAAAGTAACTGAAAAATAATTTGCAAGTACGTAGGAAACTCAAAAGACAAGTCGCTTGGAAACAAAACTTATGTCATTGCTTTGTAGTTTTAGGACTCATCAAGTGCTGGAAACCGATGTAAGTGCCTAGGAAATTACAATTGTTTCTAACACATATATAGAGAGATGACCTAGGAGAGTGACGTCGATATTTTCATACCGGATACTGAAATAATGGCGACTCCGAAGATAGTTATCATGTAGGGTACCTCAAGACAAGCGACAAAAGTTTTCTTTAAAAGTTATAGCTGCTGAAAACATAGAAAAATGAATTTAAAGGTCCATAACCTCAATACTACGGTGGTTGAGCCAAGGCTTCACTTAGAAACTAGTATGTGCCTGCAGTACTTGGCAGGCACACAAATATCAATGTTTCAGAATCCTGCAGTACTTGGCAAACATTTTTTATAGAGAGAGTTGGGAATACTTCAAATTTTGTTCGTACCTCAAATATACCTATAAAAATTGTTGCGCAAGTTGCGCAAGCACGGCAGGATTCTGAAACATAAATATTTTAAAGGGCACATACTAGTTCTCAAGCTATACCTTTTTAACCGCCACCACGTTATAGAAGTATTTCTTGTGCAAGCTCTGTATATTTCGTAAAGACAGTGATTATTTTTTCGATTTGTACTTTATTCTGCGCCACAAAGGAGTTCTTTCTTCGGTGGGAATTGCTTACTTCCCACGCAACTGGACAAAGAAGTCTCTCATTGTTTTTTCATATATATATTTAAAACATTGCTTTTTGGTGAGAACATTTCAATGAGCGACGAACCTTTTCAGTGTTTCTCCCTGACTTATTAATATGCAGAGTATATATTCTGCAGTTATTTGGTGCTCGAATACACTTGTAAGATCAATATTTTAATATATCAATTCTTTTCTAGCTTAGAACCAATAATCTGAAAAAAATCTCTTTCAGGTGATTTTAATCGTAGGTTTTTGTAATTGTATATTTTATTCTAATCGTACGTTTTAATATTTTTATCCAAGGTGGCAGAGCAGGAAGTAGATTTTCTTACTAAGATATATGCAAGTTTTGAAAAATTAAGAAAAAATACAGGAAATTGAGACATACTTAAGGGAAAGTAAAGAGAATTGTGCTCAATATGACGAGGATTTTGCTAAATTAGAAAAGAAAAATAACGAGAATTTTTTCGAGCGAAATAATGAATCGGGTCAGAGTTTTGACACCGTACCAAAAGAATGTTGCGAAAACGACCAGCAAATAGAAAATGCTGAAAACAAAACTTTGGAATCGGATCCTGAACTAGAAACAGACGTCCTGAACCACCCAAGTAACAAACCTGATAATGACATTACTTATTCAGAGTCTAGTGACACCGCTAGTAGTAGTAGTAGTAGTAGTAGTGAAAATTACGAATATATGATTGTAGACGACAGAGGTCGTAAGCGCACGAAAACAATTACCACAAACCACAGAGAGAAAAAGCGTAAACGAGGTTATAGTTATACCAATAGGCAAAGATACGAAGATCAGATCGTAAACAATACGAAATTGAAAGGGAATCAGAACCAAGACCGCAAACGAAAAGGCAATAACGGAATACGGAAAAGAATTTATGTTAATTTTAGTCCACTGGCCACGATGCACGAGACACTGTGATGGCTCGGGCGTGAGAAAGTACAAATTAGGAACTGGAAAGAATGTGACTAGCGTCACTCTGGTCACTTGAATATCTGGTCAGCTAGTATTTCCATAAATGATTAAAGAAAGCACTTAATTCAGTTCCAAATAACTGCAAAATATATACCGTGCATATTAATAAGTCAGGGAGAAACACTGAATAGGTTCGTCACTCACTGAAACGTTCTCACCAGAAAGCAATGTTTTAAATATATATATGAAAAAACAATGAGAGACTTCTTTGTCAAGTTGCGTGGGAAGTAAGCATTTCACACCGACGAAAGAACTCATTTGCGTCGGAGAATAAAGTATAAATCGAAAAAATAATCAATGACTTTACGAAATATACAGAGCGTTCACAAAAAATACTTCTATAACCTCGAGGCGGTTATACCTTGCTCCGACCACGATAGGTCCTATAGTATTAAATATATAGGTTTTACATCAATTTTTCACATCTTCGGCATCTTATAACATTGAAACTTCGCATTTGTTGCTTGTCTTGAGGTGCTTACATGATGACTATCTTCGGGTCCCCATTATTTCAGCACCCGATATGGACATTATATCAATTGAGTGTTACAGAAAGACGACATTTGTACGTGACGTCCACTCATCGACAACATTTCACATATCTATCTGTCTTTTTCACGTCATTTAATGACCTCATATAGTCCTAGATCAGCTTTTCCCAACTGGTGTGCCGCGGCACACTGGTATGCAGTGAATGAGCCGTTGGTATGTCGCGAGGAATCGAAACAAAACTATTAATTTTATAGAAATCAAATTGCAAAAAGTAGGGGAAAATGTATATTTGATTTCACATTACAATGTACCTGTACTATGAATTTACAATTTTGAGTTTCATACCGTGTTACTGTTCTGTACATTTCTCATGTTGAAAAAAGTATTTGTTATCATTGTTATGACCATTATTGCTTTTTTATTGTTGCAGACTATTTCGTAACTTGAAAATTTAAAATATCGTTCAATCCTTTCGACAAATTACCTACATTTGTGTTTTAAAAGTAAAAGAGATTTGTTTGTTCGTTCGTTATTTAGTGATCTTCCTTCTTAGTAAAAGGTGGATATAGTTTTTAAAAAGAAAGCGTATTTTTGAAAACCTGAGTCCAATATTCCATTGCAATTTTTTTCTATTTTTAAATTAGAATGAAAAATAATTATAATGATTTACTACGGGGAAAAACCAGCGATCGAGCTTCTTCTCTGTGAGAAGATCAATAATCAAACGAAAAACACCACTGTGTTTTATATTTACAAATAATAATATCTATAAGTGTGCCGCGAGAGTCCAAGTAACACCCGTAGTGTTCCCAAGTTGAAAAAGGTTGGAAAACGCTGGTATAGGTCATATAATAACCTACCAGTGACATCAATTAAGGGTCAATAATAGACGTCATTTGTACGTCATGAAAGTGACGTCTTTTCGACTGTGACATTTCACCATCATTTATCACGTCATTTCATGACGTCATTATCGTCACTGTTTGACTTTCAGATGGCGTGAAAAGAACGTCTGTGTGCTACTTGGGTCAGTTCACTGAAGTACTGAGCTAGTGTACTGCATAAAAGTCGGCACGAATGTTGATACAAAGGCTACAGCATAGTGTATCGGTTCTATGGTAGGAGATCAAGTTCCTCTTTCATGCAGCCATAATCTTTTTTGCAGCCGTAGCAATAACAGCTGGTATATTACTTGCATTACTCTATTTGAGATTTTCTTCTTCTAGATTATTTATGTTTTAATTTTCTAATGCCATGATGTATGCGAATTCAACACTCGGTCACTGATATAAAAGCTTCGTCAAATGATCTGACACAGCCAGAAACTAAACAAATGATTAATTATACCTTCCACTGATGGCAATGTATTTTATTGCCAGTTGAGTGATATTTAATCGAGGCCTGACTTTTGTTGAAACGATCTCGTACTTCGAAAGGCGGGACAAAAGGTCAATGGTGGAGGAGAAAAAGAACCATGGCCATGATCAGTGGTGGAAGAATGCAATGATGTCGCTGTTAATAATGATTAGGTTCAATTTCTGGTCTGTGAAAAGTTGGATAGACACATAACACAATACTCACATACAGAAGGTGTGGGAGTAATGCCCTACATGTCTTACAGATGTAGCACGGTTCAGATTAACAATAGACTACTCTATACTCAAAGAAAAGAAGCAAACATACGCATATATGAAAGGATATTAGAAGCTCAGAATAATGTCTATGAAATATGTGTCATTAGCAACGGCCTTTATATAGTTCGAGTCTGGTAAAAGCCTGCAGTTCCGCAATTCAGAGTACTACTCTTATTTTATTTAAATATTTGTGGCCAAGTTTGCCTTAAAAGAGAGTTACGAAGTTTACAAAATACTAATCAGGACGGTTACGGTTCTAAATTTGCCCTTTTGGAGGACAGTACATGTACTTTGAGTAAAAATATTCTCTATTTCCTCCATCAGCCTCGAATTTCAGACTAAGTAAACATCAAAGGGGCCGCAAAAGAAAAAAAAAGTAATTTTAAAATAATTTTATTAGTAGATAACTTATTAAGTGGCGGTCTGCGAAGAGGGACCACTGGTCATAAATTCAATAGCTTCGCAAGAACCCAAAATCCGACACTGTCCTTCATCTACATATATATATATTTAGTATGTTAGTGAGTCTCGTTGATTTCCAATTTATCGTGTAGTGCACTTATAGGTAGATGTATAGTGTTATAAAATTCTAATCGTATTTTTTGATCTGCCTTGAGCACGCAAAACCTTTCTGCAAATAAATAACCTCGTAATACTAAAACAGTAAGTTTGTTTTTCAATACTGGTACCAGCTCAGGTTGCTTTGGTGTAAAAGCAAATAAGGAGAAGATATTTTACAATAAGCTAAATCTATTCAGTGTCTTTCAGCCATAGGAACAAATGTTTCAGTCCTTAAATGAGCTGTATATTTTGGAAACAGTCTTAGAACAGTGGTAAGCGCGTATGCTTTTGAAGGACGTGATACTGGGTTCAATTTCTATTGGGAGAGCGTTAAAACAATGAACTCATTAAAGATGTATTACGAATAATTTGAACGCACTATGAACGTATTACGAAAACACCTAAACTTAATGCACATAAAATACGTACTAAAGGAGAGACGTTGCCTGCGCTGTCTCCCTAGAGCCTCACCCTGATTGGTCGCGTCAGAAGGGAAAGTGTCATTTCGTAACTAACATTATATCCTATGAGCAAATGTAAAGTTGATGGGGTTGATTATATTTTTCAATATGAACGAGTTCATTTTAATGAAATTTCAATGAAGCTTACTTACTTCGCTGTTTACGCTTACAGTCGGCAGATTAAGGATCTACTTGTAATTTTAAGTTCAGTTTGGGTTACTAAATATTTTGTATGGATTTACTATGAAAATGTGTCCGGCTCTATGAGAGAAAAATCTCTAAAACCACAAGATGGATCATCACCAACTTTGGTAAGCATGTAAAAGGTTAACGTTAGGGATAGAGTTCGATTATGGAGAAGAAATCAACTATTTCCGGTTTTACGTTGCTCACTATGAAGCAGAAACGGTAATAGATAGCGAGAAGAAGTTTCCTGCAATTGTTCAAGATTCCCCAAGATACATAATTCATCCTTCAATCTCTACTGAAACTGCAAGTTATATAAATCCACATAAATTTCCAAGTTCAGTATCGATCTACGTAGAGCTTATACGTTAAGAGATGATTATGAGAAGTGAGTTCTTTGAATCGATTTAACATTCTGAGAATAGAAACTATCGTCTCCATTTTAGTTCGGAAGTTTTAAAAGACAACCACTTTCAGTTTTAACGTTGGTCATTATAGAATAAAAATGGCAACCTATTGATAATGAGAAGTGGTTTTCTTCGATAATTTAACCCTTTATTTACGTCATTTTAAAACAATGGGGTTACACATTAACTTTTGAGGTGGTTTTGCTTGAATTGCTCCGCAATGAAATATTTTATTGTAGCAATTCAAAAATGCCATTTCTAAGTTATTATTGGCTGTCCCTTTGACTCAAAAGTACAATCAGGTCAGAAATGGTAATTCCGCAAAATGTACAGCATAAGAGGTAATTGTTATAAATATTTTTTGTTGTATTTCTTTTATAAATTGTGACATTGTATATGAACTTGTGACCTTTATTAGCACTGAGAAATAAATTTGGACGTTACTAACAGGCCAAAGTGGCCTAAGTACTAACAGCAACAATGTTGATCTTAATATGTACATCAATGTTAATTGTGACCCTACAAGAATTACATAAATATCGTACAAGTAAATTTATTTAGCTACTGAGCGTTCAAACACTGCTGGACATCCCCACTTGCCCGCCCGCCCCTCCGCCGCTTGCTTCTACACGTCATTTTAATTCCTTACAAAGAATGCGACATATATTTCATGAGTAGCACTCGGTATTTGTTTCTTTGTTTTTTTTCAATATTACAAATAACGGAGGTTCTGAGGAAAATAGTTCCATACCCTACAGATACGCCTAAGTTATTCTTGTTCGCTATCATTCCTCACAATAAGCTGATAATGTATGGTTCACTACCACACATCTTCAGATTATAATTATTTCCAAATGTATTAACAATTCTCACAATTCATCAGATGGATTCAGCGGTTCAAACGTCTCCCAAAACTAATGGAAAATTTCATTAATGCCGATGGATCCATCTGATGACTAGAAAAAAAGGAATAAAATAATATGGAAGAAGAAGGTCCTATTCCATCTTCTATCACCTGCATCAATTTACGAATAATAATATGGATATTTACTTTCATTTATCTGAAACTCCTCATGTTATATGTTTGGTAACAATTTTTCAGATTATTTCCAAATATACATTATAATGACAAAAAATGTGGAGAAAAATTACCCCTTACCCCCCTTGCATCACTGTTTACATCTGAGTCAGACATATGTCTGCTGTAAGTATTCAAAGAAGTTTCAAATACAATTCATGGAGAAGGGTACTCCAAATTCTTCCTAAAAAGTAAAAAAATGAAGTAAAGAGATCCATAAATTATACCATTCCAGCCCGGACGGTACCTCTAAGTCCCAAAAAAGCCATTTGCCCTCTCGCACAAAACATGCAAATGATTTCTACACTTAACAATGAATATTTGACTACCAAGCGTGTTGATAAAAATAAAAATAAAAATATCCGAACACTTAACTTTTTTAGGTTAAGTTTGGGATTCTCTGAAACGCTGGTTATTCAAGACAGCGACTCAGCCCGTATGAGTATCTGAAACAAAATAGCTTTAGATGCAAGCTATAATTCGATTTGAAAAATAGAGAAAATTGTTCCCAAGGAGTGCCGTTCGAACACAACGTACGTGTCTATTCCCATAATGATTTCATTCCGGTGGTACATTAAAGTACCGTTACTATAAAATATTAAGATTCTGATAAATATACGTCATCTCCACTCTATACTATCCATATACACTTAAAACTGGAAGTAGTATAAATCTACTATCATTTCCAGTTTCAATAATAATTGGAAAATGTTCATATTGATATAAAGGGGAGATGAGAACTGATGGAATGTGATGACACCCGTTATACCAATATCATTCTATATGCATTCTTTAAAAGTGGATACCTAGCTGAGTGTCCTTGACGGTTTGTAACTCCCAAGAAGTTCGCTTTCCATCTTGATGGTGCGAACATTTGTGATTACTCTGGCGCGTCACTTTTCATTCGGTGTTAATGATGCAAATTAATGGTTTGTTTTGAACATTTTGTGAATCTCGATTATGTCCATTTTGTGAAGTATAATACATATATCCCATAGAAGGGTGATATCTGCACCTGCTGGATACATATTTTCTATCGCCCTCCTGATGCATATGATGAATCATTAGCAGCTAATATTTTTCCTGTCATCATTGTTCACGCTACACTTTCAAATGAGCCTTACTAGAGATTGCAGTTGCGACCTCGCACTCAAAGAGTTCCTTGTAAGTATTTTACATGGTTTACACTTGACTTTGTAACTCAGCGTCAATTGACAAGATTACCGCAGAAACTTAAATAATGGGAATAGAGAGAATAGTGCAGATAAAAGTTAGAACACCACAATATGTCCCATATCTAGTCAGGTGAGTAACACTTGTATTTCCTCTGTAAGTGGTAATGCGTTTGAACCTCTTCAAAACGCTTGATTCGAATACAAACTCAAGTGGTGATTCGAATCGAACTGATTAGATTAATTTCCTATAACGCGATTGCTAAAAAAGGACGATAAACTCTAAATCAATGAGTTAAGAACCTAACGAAACTGGCAATCCCTGAAAGAAACTAGAAACATTTCGAACATTGGAATTTAAGATAAGTAAAGTGCATAAGGAACATTTTATTACACTTTCTTTGTAATCAAATTCCTGTGAACTGATTAATACAATTTATACTACAATAAATTAAAGTCGATTCGACGGTAGGTAGTACAAATAACAATAATTTAAAACTGCGATGAATATAACAACACAATTGACTACTGAAAACTTCAAATGTCAAAGGAAAACTGTTGTGCAACGGTATGGTGCACATAAAATTCTGTATTTCTCTTTAGAACTTTACCATGTTACGGCAAAAGAGTTTTAACTACATTGGATTTCAAAGCTAAAGAAATATAACTACCATCTACAAATAAAATTTTAACTGACAATATTTAAAAAATTGACAATATTTTTAATAAGGAAATAGTTTTTTTTTGCGTGGTAAGAGCTCTCTAACGAATGCATAATGAATCAATTTCCAAGACTTAAATACATCAATTGTAAAACTAGAATATCAAAGTTTAAATATTAAAGAACACGTACCAACTTTAAATAATCTATTAAAGGAATATAGTCATAAAATGAATGAACCATCTTTCATTTACGACAATTCATATGGATATCTTATATAAGAGAAAGAAAAAGAAAATACCTGTCTTTACAATAACATGAAAGACAAAGAGACCAGTCATCTAATTTAAACTATCATCCTGATATATATTCTTCGTATTGTATCTTTCTAGAACATTAAATTGTAGTTTCTAATTTTATTTTAAAAATTTTACGACAAACTATAGATAGAAATTTAGAGCTTTAATTCAAATTTCTACCAGTTAGAAATTAAAATTTGACACATTGCACAAAGAAATCCTTTCGATGCATAAGGGATATCAACCCAGGAAAATCGGAATGTCCACGCAATTTTCAGCGGATTTATCTGTCATTGTCTCTCTACGTGATAATCACATGACGTTGGAATGGCCGTATGGCAGGAACATACCCGCCTCTGAAATCTAACGCAAATCCGATGAATACTTTCTTAAATTTTCTACTAGGAGTCTGAGTGAGTATTTCCCTTATTATTAAAGATTATACTATGAGCATATTTCCATTAGCCTTAAAGTTTCTATAGCGAGTCTTAGTAAATATGCATTTCTGTTTGCCGTGAAACTTCTACCACGAGTCTGAATCGACATTTAATTTATCCTTGAAGTTTTCACTACGAATCTGAGTAAATATTACCATTTTCCTTAAAGTTTCTACTACGAGACTGTATTGCTAATTCCCATTATACTTAAAGTTTCTATAAGTAGAAGCTTTGCTTTGTATATACTTAAACACAAACAAAATATTTGCTGAGAAAAACAATATATTCACATAAAAAACTACATACCGGTACGTGTTAGTTGGCGAAACTGTAACACGAATGTAGTTTTTAATGTGAATATATTGTTTTGCTCAGCAAATATTTTGTTGTGTTAAAGTATGTACCACGTCCCTAAGTGTATATTTCCATTCTCTATGAGTTTTTACAACGAGTCGGTGTGAATATTTTTATTGTCAATAAAGTTTCTACCATGATTTTGTATGAATATTTCCATTATCCTTAAAGTTTCTGCTGGAGGCTTAATACCATGTTGTATATATACTTTATGTGGAACGTGCAGTAAACATATTATTCTTTGCAAGCCTGTATACAGATTTTACAATTTATACAATAACAACGTTTTTAATCAAGGCCATACCAGAAAGATGAGAAGGTTGTTTACTGAATACCAGGACAAATGAGAAACCTTAAAAGCATATACATATATTGTTTTTGATACATATGTCTAAGAAACTATCGTGATGTAATATACCTTTTAGAATCGAAGCCTTCGTAATTTCATCAGGAACTTAAGAGACCTCACCCCGGCAAAATTAAAATACCGCTAATTTTACAGTAATTATGTGATACCTTCAAATAGATAAAAGATAATTGAAATGTGGAACAAGAGCGAGCTAGACAATATTATTTTGCGTGAGGTACCGTTATCACAAGTCATCTAGTGGCTTTCAGTTTTCAGCCGTTTACAAACGAGAAAATAAATGCCGATTTTCAAAATGGCTGGAAATCGAAAGCAGATAAGTGAGTCGTGATAACGGTATCTCATGTAAACTGATATTGTCTAGGGCGCTTTTGTTCCACATTTCGATTATCTTTTATCTATTTGAAGATATCACACATATCACACAACAACTGTAAAATTAGCGGTATTTTACTTTCGTCGGGATGCCTCCTCTTAAATCTTAGACACCAAGTTTAACATGTGTTTTTCAATCAGTAAACTTCGTGCAAAACAAACTAGTTTCAGTCAATCAAAGTCCTTATAGTTTTTTCTGTGTTTGTTTAGTTCATTATCATGGTTCGGGAATTCTAAATGCACAGAGAGAAACTCGCTTCCAGCAACGAGTTGCTAAGTCATTTAAACGTTTAAACGGTGGATTCTAACTGAAGAACAAAGCTTTCATCCTTAGTATCTGACTGGCTTCTATGTAACTACAAGACTCAACAGGCTTCGACTTCTTACGTAGATGTTATTTATTTCAAAATTGGGTAAATAAGAGAACTTTCAGCAAAATAATAGAAATAATAAATATAATTCTTCATCTGTCTTGAAATAAATTTTTGAACAAATGAAAATACACTAAAAGCTATCCCCTGTACCATTTCGAGTTACATTAACATGTATTCACAATAGCTGCCAATGTCACTGCAACAACAAATAAGACTGGAATGATAAAAGTACACTTAACAAAAAGAAAGTTGGTGGTTGGGTGAAATTTTAACATTCCTTTCAGCAACACAGTCATATGAGATGTGGTCCTACAGTCTAAGATGGATCCCAACAGCCTAATACGTTCAAATCTTTCAATGATCTTTGGCCAGGAATAGAACCATGGGCCCTATGTACCAAATACGCGAGGGTTAACTGGACTAGTGAATAAAAAGAAGAAAGATGAAAATCTTTAGCTCAAATAGTACCCGTGACCTATTTGTTGAATCTTGTAACTTTGCAGTACTGTAATTGTATCTTTATGGGTCCAAAACCTTAAATGACCACTACTACCAAAACAAATGAACCTCATTGCTGTAATGAGGTTAGTGGATACAGAAGGTCATATGATACAACGAAATGAAATGAAACCTACCAGTTCAACGTTTCATGATAATGCTTATAAAACTAAGGGATATGGATGACTGAAGCAAGTGAATAATGGTGGAACAATTAGTGAAATGAGAATGTGGAAGAAGGCGGAAGTGCCCCTAAAAAATCTAAGGACACCAATAGCTTACTTGGCTGTGGATAGAACCATGTCATATGATAGCAATGGTACGTAGAAATCGTCTTCAAATAACACGTCAAAAATAAATCGCATTTGTCCTAAGTTTGAGGAAATGGTGGCTCAGTTTCAGAGCGGTCAAGTGTGGTATAGGAAGACCCTTGCTCAATCTCAGTACTTCTGTTGAAGAGTATTGTATCTGTATGTTTTCTGTTATGTTTCCCTATCTTCTCCAATATTTTTTGCAATTCCTTCAGAATCAATTACTTTCACTAATCATGACATTCGCTAACCTTTGGAACACTAAATCTCAAATTTAATGTTACTTCATTTCTTACAAGTCTGGTACTTTGATGGTCAACGTGTCAGGCATGGCCAGGTATGCAGAACTTCTCTTTTTTTGGTTTAATGGTACCATGCCATATAAATTATGCTCCCGAGTATGATCTGAAAACAGCGTGTGGCAGTAGGCTGTAAGGTAGTCACGCATTGTTTGTCAGTCACACAGCTGAACACGCTCTAAAATGGCGTTCTCTTACCTGAAGGAAGAAAATCAGTAATGCTAATTCCTGTCAGCTATAACACATAGCTCAGAAACTATCCTCCCTTTTGAACTCACTTTACCAGTTCATTATGCTCTACTGTTAGCATACATTCTCGCAGTAGTTAATATGAAACGGGATTTAAGCAGGGACATTAAACAAAATCAAAACACAACTAGATGCCATCCCCTGTACCATTTTTGGGTTAAGTTTAGAGTTGCCCCTCCGTTTTTTTATAAATATTAGGAAAATTTACAGCAGAAATGGGGTAAGAAATGATGATCCGGAATTCATATGTGATGCTTAGGTGTGTAAGTTTGGCAGTAAAGTTACCTTTAATACGAGAAAACATTTGTAGAAGTTGGTATTATTTGCAATACGCGGAAAGTTTTGATGACTGAACAGCATTTTAGTCGTATAGGATGGGGAATCGGTGCGTTGAATATGATAATTCCGCATTGAGTTTTACAGAATTATATAAGAATAATAAAGAAAATCTATTAGATTTTCATGAGAAGCATGGATTATTGAATTTAAGTGATAATTGAAGCTTACATGAGAACCTGTTCCAGTCACTGTTCTAGTTTAACTAATGTCTTACATGGTAACCTAAGCAAACCTAAACTAACCAAACCTAACTTAAACTAACCTATCCCAACTTAACCTAGCCTATCCTGAATTTTTTAATGTTTTAACTGCATTTTTGTAGGTTGTAAACTGGAGGGGCAACTCTAAACTTAAGCCCCATTTTCATCTTAAATGAACATAGTATTCCCAATAGCTGCCAATCTCACTGTGACGACAAACCAATAAGAGACTGCGCTATGATTTGGAATAAACTGACTGAGTTTCAAGCTCTACGGATTTTCAAGGTAAAATGTATTGCTGCTACATTTTAATGGAACATTAAATTTCTTAATGCACTATACATTTCTTCCGCGTCAATTATTATACTACTGTTGTATATTTAATTATGGTTTCATAATGCGCTATAGAAGGATTTTGAAACGCGAATGAAACCGAAGGGATGGCAGGAAGCTGTTAAGAAAAAGACAAATAGATTCTTGTGAGCGAAATTTCTATCGAAACAAATTAAATATTTGGTAGTAGCACAAAGTTGTGTGAGGTGTATAGCAAACAATGCAAGTTAGTGATTGATATGGAAAATGTACATAACATATTAAAATTTGCGTAAAAGAAAACCTGTTGAAATATTTTTCTAACAATTGAGTGGGTGGAAAACACAGCGAGTAGTCACGTAAAAGACACGTCGTTCGAGCAGTGTATTTGCGCTCGGCATGACGGGAAACACGTAAGAAAGGGCCTTTGAGAAGACTGGATCAATTTGAGGGAAATTAATTACGACTTCTTCGCCTGAATTTATATCTGCAGCTACTATAGTTGCCGTATCTTATTAAGCACACGGGTAAAAGTGAGGGGGAACACGGAAGGACGCCGTTACTTCAATTCCAAAAATATCTATGGCGTCACCTCACTTTTTTAAAAAAATTACAATGGGCAAAGATATGCACAGGGGACGGTGTAATGCCATCCAACATTTCAGATCCACTTTTACCCTGATTAAGCACATTCTAAGTTGTTGGGCACGATTTACATTATACCTTTTATTTTACCCATATAAAGATTTCTTCCTTTTCCTAGTAAATAAAAGAAATGGTAGCCCTAGATATTTCTAAAATGTTTTTTATGTCGGAAAATATTAAACGAACTGATTCCACTCACATACCGAAAACAACGCAACCTTTAAATACCTTACAAGGAGATTTACGAAAGTGTCACTCACCGATCTGAATGAAACTTTGCATACTTCTAAAACATCGAAAAATAATCGGCACGTATTTATTTTAATTTCGTCAATAGTGCGGGTTTAAGGGTAGAAACCGCCCTTTGAACGGTAAGGGTACTCTCCGAACATAGACATTAAACAATCGTTTAATGTAGAAGAAAACATACTACCAGGGGGCTAGAACAGCTGATGCAGAATCTGATGTGAAAATTACAAAATTCAGAATGGCGGATCCAATATGGTGATTACAATTACAAAAAGTCTTTTGGTTTGAAATGCTCTGTAGTTAGGCAAGAACAATCATAGTTGGCATCAGTTATTGCGAGAAGGTTGCAGACCGCAACCCCCATGGCAGTATGTTTTCTTCTACATTAAATAATTGTTTTCTGTCTATGCTTGGAGACCACCCCTACCATTCAAAGCGTGGTTACTACCCTTAAACCAGCACCATTTGCCGAATTAAAAAAACGTATCGATTATTTTTGAACCCGCTTTTTGTACTTAATTTAACGGGAAGGTTGATTAGAGTGATTCTCTGCACTTCTCACTATTCGGGGTGTTATTTTAATTGAGTCCTCCCGCCTCTCACTTTCCGGCGTGCTAATTGAAAATGAGTCCCCTCGCCTCTCATTATAGTCCAAAACAAACTCTTTAAATCTGAAAATGTCCTTGTGAAAGTATCAAATTAGAGAATCTTAACAAGTCTTGTGAGATCATGGTTTCAAGGGGGTTTTCTCACAGCGTCTAATGTAAATTTCATTTTGTTATTTGATTCGTGGAGTGATCACAATTCAGTAACTTGTGAACCCATTTTAAGAACACTAGATGTGTTCATCTTTTTTCTCCCAAATTTGCAAATCTTATTAGGTATGCGTGATGCAAAAGCGATTATTTGGGAGAAAAACCATCTGCATTTGAAAATCCAGTAACATTTGGTTTTAAAGATTCTGCAGTATTTTACGATTTGTTTACAGGTATTTCCATAATAAGTGTCCGTGGTGGAAACGATGTTTATGTATCACACATTTGTTTTGCGGAATATTATTACTGTGAAACGTTTCCTCGATAAATTCATAATTATAACAATTGAGGATATATGAAGTTCTGGCGTAGTGAGAGGCGAGGAAACTCACTTTAAATAAACACACCGACTAGTGAGGGGGCAAAAGCACTCACTTTCAATAATCATCTCGAAAATGAGAGAAAAGGGGCTCATTATAAGCAAGCCCCCGTAATAATGAGAAGCGCAGAGACGCACTTTAATCAAGCATACCGTTAAAATACAAACAGAAGAGGGTTTCAAATCGGTCAGCAACCATTTCGCAATATCCCCTGCCAACTATGATATTTCTTGTCTAACTACAAAGCATTTCAAACAGAAGACTTTTTGTGAATGTAATCAATATATTGAATCCACCATTTTGAATTTTGTAATTTTGACGTCAAATTCTGCATCAGCTGTTCTATCCCCCTTGGCAGTATGTTTCTTCTACATTAAATGATTGTTTTCCGTCTATGCTTGGAGACCACCCCTACCGTTCAAAGGGTGGTTTCTATCCTTAAACCCGCACCATTGACGAAATAAAAAAATGTGTGTCGATTATTTTTCGATGTCCTACAAGTATGCAAAGTTTCAATCAAATCGATGAGTGACACTTCCGTAAGTCTCCTGGTTAGTATTTAGTTAGAAAATTCAATACATTGCTTTAATATGACCAATGTAGCCGGCATCCGAATCTTACGTTTAAGAGTAATTTAAGTATAAAATCTTAGAACTCATCTGTCAACAACGACTCAATACATCGCAGTTTCCATTGATCTCGGGAACGGAACAAAAGCTGTTGTCCCCTAAAAGCAGTAGAACTCCAAGTGCTTGGAAACTTTATAATGATCTGGAATGATCTTTAGAACGTATACAAAAGTATTTATAACTCTTAAGAGATGAAAAGTCTTCATTTAAATCCAATTATAAAGCAAGAAAGATTTGAATAATATAGTAAGTTCGATTTCCGTTTAGTATCAGTTTCACGAACAAACCTATATAAGACGAGGACCTAAAGGTAAGTATTAGATTCAAACCATATGAGCTCCCACCGGGAATTGTAATACTTTTATGTATCAAGTGCTGCAATTATTTTTAACGACAGTGTCTCTGTTTCTATTTGAAATTATTCTACATTAATATGCGAAATCAACTATCTATTTGCTATATATACATTCTGAATATCATATATCTTCTTTCCATGCGAAAATTCGTAACATCTTTTTTTATTTTGTTTAACAAATCTGGAAACCCCAGTAGCTAAGAACCCTCAAGTTCTGCAAACAGTAGTCGTTAACACAGGGATGCAAATAACCACTCGACCGGGGCGAGTGCTTCATCGGTGCTGGCAAGTATTGAATGTCATACAGAAGATAAGTAAACGATTTATATTGTGGGATGTGCGCTAGTAGCTTTTTTCCTTGGCTAGTAGAATTTTGTTGCTTATTTACATCCCTGCGGTTAACATATTCATTCTGTCTCCCAGGTGCCATCAAACCATGACCTACACGTGCTCAATACGAATTATATCCGAAGACCTAGCAGGCTAACATAGAAGGTATGTGTCGAGTGAAGCACTCGAGACGTTTCCTCCTTCTGCTAATAATGGGATCCCGTAAATTCGAGAGAATTAACACTACCATGAAAACACGACGCTAGTTAAAGCCCAAAGGGGAGTATGATGCGGATATTATTGCCTTCTATACGAAAATAGTAAATGTGGGTCGTGTACGGTGACTGTCACAACACTGAATTATCGCGTTCAACTGAACGTATACGCTGAAGTAATTCTTAGCAGGTCCAATATGGCTTATTGAAGCGAAGGCCCTTTTACAGATCATCGTATTTCACGAATACATGATTCAAGAATGTCCATAATTTCTCTTAGCCACTTACACGCTACGTAAAATCTAGTGCTGATACAATTTTCCCTTAATACTCTTACCATGATCAACTTACTGAACAGTTCTGACCTCCAGTGTTCCTTTTACCCTTGGTAGAATCATAGTTCTGTTGCATTTTGATCTCCTTTTCTTACCTTGGTAGGATCTAGATTCTTCTTCTTGTTCACCTCAACAATAGGTTGGTGGCAACATGGGAATTTTAAAGCTTTTCTCTCCCTTATGAGAGTTACTCTATATTTGATAAGGCATCTTTTCCGCAACTACATCTAGATATTCTATCCTTGGTCATCCTTTTCCTGGTTTTCCTTCAGCCTTACCCTCTATCATCACTGTGGTCCAATCGGAGTGCCAAATAAGATGGCCAAGCATGCTCTTTCTTCTATTCTTTATTATCTTCAAGATCTGTCGTCCTTCATTAGCTTCCTTTAGTACATCTTCATTCCTTTTCCTTTCGGTCCAAGATATGCGCAGCATTCTGCACCAACACCCCATCTCAAATGCTTCCAGCTTGGATATTTAAGCTTTTCTCAATGTCCACGTTTCTGATCCGTAAAGCGAAACGCTCCATACCAGTGTCTTAATAAGTCGTTTTCGAACGTCCAACGACACATTTAGTCCTCTTTTCCTATTGAATGCTTGTTTAACTTGCGCTATTCTGGAACTTACGTCTTTTTTACTTCTTCCGTTTGAGACTATTAGACTTCCTAAATAGGGGAACGTCTTAAAGTCTCGATTTTCTCTCTATCAAGCCATACGTTTGACTCTTCCTGTCCTGTTCTTGTGCACTTTATCACTTTCGTTTTGTTATTTATCTTCATTTTGCATGTTTTTTCCAGTTGGTCGTTGAAGTTTGAAAGTGCTTCCTGCATGTCCTTTTCGTTCTCCGCTATCAATGCTATATCATTAGCAAACTTTATTATGCTGAAAACCTGACCTTTAACTTTACGTCTTTCTTGTTTTCATCAAATAAGTCTTTCATAGCCTTTTCTATGTAGACGTTGAACATGATAAGTGAAAGTCACATCCTAGCCTCACTCCTTTACTTATTCTTGCTTCCTTCTGATCTCTTCCTATAACAGCTGTCAGGTTCCTACAAAGTTGGTATATTACTCTTCTATCTCTGTAATCCACTATCAGATTCTTCGACGCTCTGAACATCATATTCCAGTCTATGTTGTCAAAAGCTTTCTCTATATCTACAAATGTTATCACATTTGGTTTGTTTATTCTTATATGCTATTCCATGGTCAACCGCAGACTCAGTACTGCTTCTCTTGTTCCCCTTTTCCTCCTGAATCCAAACTGATCCTGGGATAGCCGTTCTTTGATTTATCCTTCTATTATTTGTGCGATAATTTTGCACAGTTTTTTTGATGCATGAGAAAGTAAACTTAGCGTTCTGTGTTCTTCCCATCTCCGTGCGCCTTTTCTCTTCGGGATAGGTACCAATATACTTTTCTCGAAGTCTTTTGGTATTTCTCCCGAGATGTACATTTTTTAATAAGATTGAATTGTTTCTTCTTTATTGAAATTCCGAGATTCTTAATCACTTCCGTTGGTATTTGGTGTATTCCTGGGGCTTTGCAATGTTGCATTTTCTCCAAAGCATTGTCAAATTCGCACTGTAATATTTATGGTCCTAATTCATTTTCATCGACGTCTTCTTCCTTGTGTATCTCATCTTCGTTCATTCTGTCTCGTTTGTAGAGATACTCAATTTATTCCTTTCATCTTCTTGTTATCTGCTCCTCTTCTATTCGCGTTGTCCCGTGATTGTCTAGGATAGTGTCTCTGAGTTTCTGTTTTTGTCCAAACTGTTTTCTAACCTTTCTATATGCTGTTTACGTGTTGCCTATGTCTATACTTTCCTCAATTTCTTTGCATCAATTGTTTATCCAGTTTTCTCTGGCCTTCTTTACTTCTCTGTTAATGATTTCTGCACTTTCTGTATTGTTCTTCTTTGTTTGCTATCTTGAACTGTCTTCTTTACTCCATCATTTCCAATATTTCGGCTCTTATCCAGGGTTTATATTGGGTTCTCGCTTCATTTCCTATGCTCTCGTCTGCAGGTTTTGTAATCCCCGCTTTCATGGCTCTTCATTTCGAGTAGATGTTATCACCATCTAAAGCTACCTTAGATGTGTCTTTGTGTGTCGTATTTGCAACTTCCCTTTTCATGTTTTCATATCTTCTTAGCTTGATTATGTTCCATCTTTTGATTGATGCTATCACTCTTTTCCTCTTTAATCGGAGTTAGCTCTTCATCAAAACTAAATTATGGTAGGATCTAGGTTGACTTGTTTTGTTGCGCTCTGACCTACAACCCCACTTTCATACGCTAATCCTTGTTTAAGATGCCTTCTTTTGCAGTTCTGACATCCAAGCGTTTTGCACTTTTGTTTGAAATTTGATGTAGGCTAGTGCGGGAAAGATGCCATTAGGGGCACAGACCTTACTGAATTTTTGGGACTTTTTCAGACAATTCCTTACCCAGCCCCAACTGACTTGTTTTTACCATGTCAGGTTTGCAACACGCAAAACATCAATGACAGGAAAGCTCTTTGGGATCGTTTCTAGACTTGCCTGATGGATACAATTCATTGATTTATTTTAAAAAATAGTAGCAATGCTAGTAAATAATTTACTAATGTTTATGAGTCAAAGTACAGCCATATTCACTGAGTTGTTGGAACGAATGTTCGAAATGCCACGTTAATGAAGATTGTAGGCACAGTCTTTGTTACAATACGATGTCCTGTGCAATTCTTCGCTTATTTTGCTCTGTTCGCAAAATAACCCAGTACTCACCACGGGGTTAGTGGTTGCATGTCGAGTTCAGCTCACAAACCTACCCATTAGGCCGACGTTGACCTTTGACATTGGGTCACGTAGTTCTTCTTGATCTCGAAGCATTACATTTTTGTGCTAGACTTCAGTCTGGCTCTAACGTAGATATCTCTCGCGTTCTGGCAGCACCTTTTCGACTCTCCCTTGGACACTAGCATCTCTGTGCGTTTCATAGCTTCACTATTTGAAGTAAACGTTGTTGTTCGAGTAGCTGAAGTTATGATGGTTTCTTCAAGATCCTGATGCGTTATGTTTCGTGTGATTGGCGGATCTTTTAGACATTTAAGCCAATTAATCATGTCGTAGGAATTTTCGGCTCTAAAGTTTAATTTCGGAACAATGAAGTCACGTGGGCGGCTTGATCACAAAGTCTTCTGGCTGCGGCACACTTTTCTCTTCTCCAGTGTGACCTTCGAATATCCTGATTTTCATCAGCTGTCATTACTATCAGCAAGTTTTCATGATGAGAGTAATATCTGTTTGTAAAATAGAATGAATTATGCGTTGTAGATTTTCTGGCAGAAGACGTGATGGCTTTGCTATGCTAAACAGATGCATGGCGCCCATTTCGCACGAAGGATTTCACTCTATTGAAACCCAGAGGGAGTGTATACTTTAACAATGTTCTGGCAAAGTAGACGGAACACTGAGCTAGGTTTATCAGTACTGATGTAGTGGCGTAGCATCCAGCAGGCCTTTGAAAGTTATCGTGAATGTGATTATGGTCCTATTTCTCTGTTTGCTAGATGGGCAGTGCACGTTTCTGCTGCAGCATTACAAATTTCGGTTATAATTTTCATATTTTACACCACAACTCGTGAATATTTGATTATTTAAATTGGTCTGATTCACGATAAGCATTAAGTTTAGTTTTCTGTTATTATCATACTCTTACTCATTAATAGACCTTATAGTTATCTTTCAGTGTAGCACACAGCAACAGGTGATTATGAATTTAATTAAAAGAGAGGAGGGGAAAATTGTTTCCTAGGACATTAGCAGACTCCTATACTCTCTTTTAGGATGATGGTATCTCCTAATTACACTGGACAGGTTTGAATCACAGGGATTCTGAGGTCACATGTCATAAAGTTAATGATCATTTTCGTCTACAGACTTGTAAAACGTTGTTAGAATTAACGTGTTTGACCTGTTTTCACAGACACTTTTGTTGACCTTCAAAATCAAAACTAGAAGACTCTTAGAAGCATTCATGATACATTTTCACTCATGTGGTTTGTCTCTTTCTGATGCTTCTATATCGCATTGTTGTCCCTGTTCTATCTTACATCATCCTGGTGCTGTTTAATCCTTTCTTACATTTTCCTTTTTGTTTCTCCTATGTAAATTTTGTTACACTCCGCGCATCCTACTCTATACATTACACTCCTTTGATCTTTGTCCGTTATTACTTTTCTCTTGGTTCTTCTGACTAGTTAAATTATCCTTTCCTGTAGTCCTAATTCCTGCTTTCCGAAGCATTCTTTTTATCTTCTCCGTTTCTTTGCCTAGGCTTTCTGTTCGAAACCATTTTTGTTCTTGTCTTCTTCCTCTTTCTTTCTCTATCTTGCTATGTCTCTTGTGACCTTATCCTCTTCATTGTATCCATTTCTCCTTAGTTGTGTCCAGAACTTCTTTAAATCTGTTTTCCTCTGTTCTTCATATTCAATATTTTTGTATTATTTTCCTGGTATCATACTAGTCACGACTGAGCTAAATAAGCAGTCTGCTGAAGAGTATACTGTTTCAACTGCTATTTATTGTGATTTATATTCAATAGTTGTAAGTTTGGCTATCTGCTAGGAAACGTAAGTGTTAAATGGAGCATGGGAGTTTATTGTCACTACCTTTATGTGACATCCACATACAATATTATTTACAATGGATCCTTCTTTAGTATTCAGTTATACAAATTTAGTTTTTTCTACAAAAATCAATTTATTAACACATCTCAATGCGACTGAAATTATAGATGACATCAAGGTAGACAAAATAACACGTTCGAGGGCGAAAGGGACGAGCGAAACACAGGTTCCACGGACAAAAGACAGGCACTGAAGCGCAGTCGCGAATAGGCCTACACGAACAATTCAATGCATGCGTTCACATAATACACAAGACGAAACAACGGTTATATATGCACATATCCATGTTAACTTCAGTAAACAAACTGGGGTACTATAGTACTTAATATAAATCCATTAGGAGTCTATTAGATATTATTGTTTGTGAGTAAGAAAATTAGTAATAATTCCATTAGGAGTCTATTAGATACTATTGTTTATGAGTAAGAAAATTAGTAATAATTCCATTAGGAGACTATCAGATACAATTGTTTGTGAGTAAGAAAATTAGTAATAATCCATTAGGAGTCTATTACATACTACTGTTTGTGAGTAAGAAAATTAGTGGAGTACGTCTTGACAGGTACTTTCCAATAACCGAACATCTTTCAATATTCAGGACGATAGCTATTCTCTTATCCCACGCTGCGGAAGGACGTGATCAAGAATAAACTATCATGCACAGTTTTCGAGAATATAGAAGAAAACGAACTTTCTTGGTGCTAAAATGCATTTCATTTGTTGTCAATAAAAATTAATGATGTTTATGTTGCTGAAAAAACTGTTTCTTTTAATATATTCTATTTAATAAATGTATATCTATTGCTGTTTCTCTTCCCCTAATGGCCAATGTACTGCTAACATTAACAACAAGTAATACCGGTATACTAGTGAATTATAAACACCTTAATTTTTTCAGCAAATTTATAAAGAATCTCTATTAGATGCGTTGTCGTTGTACGGTATCGTTCTCTAAATACAATTTAGGAATATTTGATATTAGATGTTTGTTTGCTTCTTTCTTGCAGTTTAGATTCCTTCTATTTGATGCAGTGGTTACATGAGACGTGGACCTGTAGTTAGGAGTGGAATCTGAACCAATGATATTCATTCAAAGCACTCCCTCGATGAATAGAGCCTGGAACCATATGCAAAAATACGCTTAAGGTAGCTATTAATGCAGAGATGTAAATAACCCTCGCCCACTTCTCCGGAAAGAGTGGTTCATCGGTGGGGCGAGTTTTTAATATTACTATTAAAATACCGAAGGCAAGTAAATGATTGCTATCGTGGGATGTGGTCTAGTAGCTTTTTTGTTGGGCTACTAAACTTTTGTTGCTTATTTGCACCCCTGTATTAATGGAAAGTAGGAAGCTACTTAATATTAGACAATGAAATGAAATCTTTGTGTTTTTGAGTTTATGCCGGTCTAGGCTAAGGGAGGCGGATGATTAAGACAAATGAATGTTGATTTAAGAATCAGTGGAATAACAGAAAGGGAGGAAATGGGAGAACCAGGAGAAAACCCACGGACACAATGTTTTCCAGCACAAATTTACTTGGCCCAGAATCGAACTATGGACCCCACGCAACAGAAGTAAGCTTTCTTTTTCTGATCCACCGTTGCCTACTGGCTGTGGAACATATACTTGGGACGGTGGATTAAAATTAATAAGCAAATTACATAGTTTCAAAAAAGTATGAAAACACGCAAATTAAATTGGGGTGATGTACAAAATGTGAAATCAAAGGATGTAGGGATGATATGAAAAGGAAGAGAAATTACGGCAGGATGCAAAGGAACCTTGACAGTTATTAAAAGGCCTCACACGTGATTTGAATTAATATTCTTATTGATGGAGGAAGACTTTGATATCATTCTACTGTCGTGCATGTTCTGAGAAATACATCAATGTAATTTCATACATCTCAAGGTTAGAAAGATAAAAATAACCATACGTGGCTAGTTAAGAGTGTATTTTGCCTGCCATACAATTCATAAATGTTTAACAATTTCTTCGAATAAAAAAACAAAAAAATCACTGAATTATTATTGGCAACGAGAGACTTATTTTATGAGCCAGAAAAGCTGAATTTTGTTTCGATTTTGTTTTATAAACTACGCATAACAATTATCAACAAACCTGTCATTTTGTCTAGCAGAGTGTGATCGATCGACTTATGTTTGAACAATATTTCTATTAAACATAAATTACAATTTAATACTTAAGGCATAATGCTTTAAAATTATGTGCTGGAACGCTTGAAATTACTAATCCCATCGCATGGTGGTGCTAGCATAATTAGATTCTCATGAAGCACAGAAGAAGAATATGTAGTCGCTTGAATTATGGCGACGTTCATTCGCTATGCTTGAATATTTTATAATTACAGAATATTGTTTTTCTACCGCAGCTTATGGACATCCTTAACTTAATTTGGCCTACGTTTAGCAGAAGGGGTCCAGCTCTTTTCTCTAAAAAATGTTACAATATTGATAATTTCTGTTCACATTCGGTTAGTTTAGGGTAAGTAAGGTTAGTTTATGTTATATTAGTGTAGGGTTCAGCATAAGTTTCCAAAAAAAAATGATAGAATTTCGCTTATTTCTACTAATATTAGGTTAGTTTAGGTTAGCTTAAGTTACTTTATGTTAGGTTAGGTTAGATTTGGTTACGTTATGTTACGTCTAAGTACTTACATCTTCATTTCTCCTGTAAATTTTGTGTTTTTTACCTGCTTCTGGACCCCTTGTACTAAACAATCTCCATTAACTTCTATGATAATTTACAGGGCTCGATAAATTAAACGAAACGATAAAAAAATGAAATATTTACAGCCTGTCAGTAGATATATTAAAAACTACTCCTTCAAGCTGCTAAAATTTGATTGATTGATTGATAGAGGAGTTAATGCCACCAGCGAGGCTATTTGTACCCATCACAATTGATACTATTGGTTAAGCACTAACTGATAATTAAAATTAAGAATCAATCCGACGTCATGTATTATCTCAATGCAACTTCCCAAAAATCTATAATTTAGCATTTAGCTTTTTGTCTTGTATGGAGTGAATATTTGGTTACATTGTAAAAATTCAATGAAGGATAATTTACAAGAAGTCGATTGATGAAGGATAGTACTCACAACTTATATCGCGAATGAGACCGATGCTTTAATAAGCAGGAACATGGGTAAGTTTAAAGTAGAATTTTTCATGTTGCTTGAAACCCGAAGTCCTTTAAGCAAGTCCAAAGTGTTTGCTGTTGCAAACCAACAAAGATTCTGAACTTTGTTCTGACGCAAATATATTCTCTACACATTAAGAAACATTATAGAAGTTCTTCAAAATAGTTTTCTTTTTATGTTTGGGCATAGAAATGTTTCTTACATATTTCTCGATTTTCAGCTTCCTCTTTTAACTCCCAACATCTTGTTCTATTTTACAAATAATCCAACAATTGTGCTCCTCTTCTTCCTACTCCTGGCTTTCCTTCCATCTGTTCTTTTATAACGGTATGAAGACAACTTTTATACAAGATGTGTCTAATCCAATTATCCTTCCTATGAAGAGTGTCCTCTTCTCTCCTATCCATTTTAAACCATATTCGTTTGTAACTTTTTCTGCCCATTTTATCTTCTCCATCTTCCTCCAATAACACATTTCGAAGCTCTCCAAATATTTCTTCTCTACCTTCGTCATGTCCAAGTCTCTGAAGCATAAAGTGCAATATTCCATATATACAGGGTGGTAGGTAACTCCACCAACAAACTTTGGGAGGTGATTCCTTATATGAAATGAAAGAAAAAAGTTTTGATAAACATAGGTCGAAAAACGTCTCCTTTCAGAGTTATGAACAGCCGAAAATTCGAAAAATCATGTTTCGAAACGCCCTGCCTTAGAAACTATAGGACCTATCCCAAGCGGTTTAAAGAATTACACAGGATTAAGGAACTAGTATGCTCTCTATCTAAATATCCATGTTTTACCATCCTCCGTTATCGGCGAAATGAACGCACCATTAGTACTTAAATAAGTGTCTCTATATCTCAACTTCCTTTTTACAGTTCGTTTTGCCGATAACGGACCACGGTAGAACATGGATATTTAGATACAGCGCATACTAGTTCATTTGTAATTCCTTAAACCGCTTGGGATTGGTCCTGTAGTTTCTAAGGCAGAGTGTTTTGAAACGTGAATTGTCGAATTTTCGGCGGCTCACAACTCTGAAAGGAGACGTTTTTCATCCCATGTTTATTAGAACTTTTTTCCTACATTTCATATAAGGAATCACCTCCCAAAGTTTGTCGGTGGAGTTACCTACCACCCTGTATATATAGCACTTGATCAACTTGTTTAGTCAAATATTAACCCTCCTAATTAAGAGTGATCATCTCGTGTTGAATTCTTCTTTTGCTATGCCATCTTTTGCTTGTTGACCTAGTCTGGTGCAATAGCGTCTCTCGTCAAAATACTGCGCAGAAATTATCGACCTCTTCAAGTTCTCTTTGTTCTACTATGACCTGTAAGAGCGCATCCCCACTGGATATTCTCATAACTTTCAAATTTTCAATGTTGATTTCGGTGAACGCATATATTTAAGAATAATTCCATTTGATTGGGTTTCCTAAAATTAGCATATATAATGCAACTAGAAACGTTTCCAAGCTTGAGCATCGATTTTACTGGCACAGAACTACTTCAAAGATACTAATTTTGAAGTATTGTTTCTCATAATCCTTCCGGTGAACTTATTTAAAAATAGTTCCACTGGATTTACTATTCTAAAATTAGTAAAATAAAGCGCAATTAGAAATGAACACAAGCATGGGTGCTTTTTAATATTGACATTAGCGATATTCCTTCACATTCAATCCAATTGATTTTGATGCCCTTAAGTTATGTTTTTTTTTTTTTTTTTTTTTTTTGAGAAAGTGATTGGAATTATTGGTGGGGAGTCTTAAATAAGGCTGGGCTCAAATAAAATGACCAAATACTCATATTACAAACAAGAGAAACTTACAATCTGATACCTGTGTGAGTAAACATGTAAGAATTATAATAGGGAAAGAACTTCTCAGGAGAGCGCAAATGGAGGGAAATTTGACAAAGAATGCTGCATCGTTCCAACGTTATTGAATATCTATCTAGAATAAGAAATAATGAAAAAATGTCTGCATTATGAAGATCGTACTTAAGTACGATGTAGAATAATAAAGTATAAACCTATGGGTAATTTGCACATCATATGGAGCTTTTGATGAAATTTCAAAGACAGTTAATACGACGAAAACTTGTGGAAAAGCTGCAAAAAAAGTGACATGAAAGTACTATTAAAAAGACAAAAGCAAAGTTGATTGCAAATAATCAACATTGATATCAAATGATCAGCTTGGATGTGAAGTTTTGTAACTCCAAAATTGAAATTTTCACGGGAGGAACATATATTTCAAGTAAAGTGCATAAATTTGTCTCCTGAATGATTTCCATTTTACAATAATACGACGTAGCATCCAAGCGGTGAAAATTTAGAAGTAGAAGGAGCGAAAGTAGTAGACAAAGTTTCGTTACCTGCAGGGCCGGATCCAGGATTTTCTGACGGGGGGGTGCACCATTAACTACCAGTGCATTTGAATAACATTTATTTTTTTAAATGCCTTTAGGCATCTGTGGTGTATATTAGGAATTGACTTAAACTATTGCTTTTGCAAAAATCCGAGACGGAAACGTGACATGAAATTTTCGGAAGGTATTGCTATTTGCACCTGCGTGGCCTTATTATTGGTTAAGGCAAGTGCGACCACAAAATGAAAGCAATGGGAGATGTGACGAAAGAACATCTATGAAGAAAACTACAAAGTTTTATGGAACTTCGAAAATGTACTAAGTGAAAATTTAAAGACCAAATCTACCATAGGTGTTTAAAATGTGACTGTGGAAGAGAATGAATTGCATGAGTTGAGTGGAATCAGAAACGTTTGACGAAGTTTTACGAATAGTATGGGACATAAAACAATATTGGAAGTATGAGACGGGGGTATTTCCAATAGTTTCTGGCCTGGTACTGTCATAGCATGCCACTAACGTTTATGACATACAGTGCCACCTATGGAAAAAATAATGAATCAGTTTCAACTGTCTAGCTGTGTCAGTTCGTTCGAGGTAATCATTTGAATCTGTCGCTGTTCGTTGAGCTCGGACGCCACGGTTGCTTACCATACGATAATTTACCGTGATATACGATGATATAAGCCTTAATACGATATACGACAATAGTCCTGCGGTAACAGGTGAATATACGATAATTTTACAACACACACTTTTTGTCAGTTTTTGAATGTGCAAATAAGTTTTAGGTGTACATTACAGAATTCCCCGATTCTGAAATTGCTAACAAGATTCAATTAGGTAAATTAAGGCTACTGGTGTGATGTTACAGAAACAAAAAAATCACTTTAATAATTGTTGAGTCTACTGATGTTTCGACTACAAAAATATGTGTATTTGTGTGAGATATTTCGATGAAAATAATACGAACATACAAATAAAATTTTGGCGGCTATTACAAATTTATTGTGATAAAAATTTGGAAACTGCACAGGCCCGTATCCAGGGGGGTCTAGGGGGGCCGGGCCGCCCTAAATTTTTACTGATGCCTCCTAAAAGTTTCACGGTAGGCTTACAAGTGAACTGTAATATGGTGATAAACTATAATGTGCTTGTATCGGCCCCCCCAAACTACCACGGGGCCCCCCTAAATTGTTGGGCTGGCTACAGGCCTGAAACTGCATATAAAGTTGCCACTGCAATTCATCTCTATGAGCTGCTACATAATGCTTTAACAAATAGTAATATCAAGGCCGGTAGCAACCCAAAAATGTAGGAGGGCCCGATCCAACTATATTATAGTTCATCACCAAATTATACGAGTATTTCACTTGCAAGTCTCCCGTGAAACTTTTAGGGAAGGCCAGTAAAAATTTAGAGGGCCGGCCCCCTAGACCTCCCTTGGATACGGGCCTGATAATATCACACTTGAAAATTCAATAGGCATCACATCCGATCAAGGGCGCCGACTTTCCAAGATTTATGTGTCTGCACATTAACGGTAGTGTTAGAATATATGTTTTCACGGAAGTCTCGATATTTGATTTGTTTTTAGTTAAAATCTTTTATGAACACTGTCATAAAGGGCTGTGCTGTGATAAAGTAAAATATACCTGTACTATAAGGATAGGTTGAGGCTATCCTAGCGCAGTTGGTAACACGGCTGTCTTAAACGCAAGAGAAACAGGTTCAAAGCCGGATTCAAACTAAATTCTTGTGGGAGCGGTGCACCTACAAGATTATTTGTGTGGGTGATGGAGTCCCGGAACACCCACGTAGTCGGCGAACATGCACCCGATGGGTGCAACACAATGATGGGAAAAAATATTAAATACTTCTGTTGCAAGTAGGCGACGTAATGACTTTCCCGTCTTTTTTTTACAAAACTATATGTCACTCATTGCATCTGTGTACACGTGAGGTTCTTAAACACCGATTTGGAGTTCGAACTGAATATTACTAGATAAGTTTATAATATTTTATTCATATTAGTAGTATTATACTTGTTTCTACAATTGTTACGTTCATAGCGAAAATATGATAATCATTTGTAATATACGATAATTTTGAAGACAAAAATCAATAATTTTGTTTTGCGTGGTTGGCAACAGGTCGGACACTGCAAAACTGTGCTCAAAGTTATTGTTGCGAAGGTTGCAGCGTAAAGTGGGTTGTTGGGTGGGTGCTGAATATCCTGTTTCATGCAACCATGGTAGTTCTTGCAGCCTTGGCAATAACAGATGTTAGACTGGAACATTAGGAACTCAGCACACAGAAACTGATTTTAAATGACTTCCTCCAACGACCTAACGCAGTTAGACACTTAAAACTGATCATTATTGCTTCCCTAGATTGTAGTGTATTTCATAAACGTCTTATTGCCAGTTGCATGTATGTTTCTTGTAAGCCGGACGCTTTTCTGAAAATGGCCTCGTACCTTGAGAGCCGTGACGAAAGATCAGTGATGTAGGAGAAGAGGAAGGGTAAAAGATGTTACAGTTGACGGAAGGAAAGGGCCGAGGGAGCAGGGCCACCTCAAAGCTTATGTGGGCCCCTATTGTATTTATGAGTATACAATATTTGGCATAATTTGAGTGCAATTTGTCTTAAAACATATATACCTTCTACATCTGAATGGGCTCCACCAAATTTACAGAGAAATCGGTACCCTTGACGGAAGGTACAGAAAAGGATAGGTCAAGGAGAAGAGATTAGCTCAGGACTGTGGTCAGTGGTAACAGAATACCTATGATGATGAGGATAACAACAATGACTGTGTTCTGTTGGAAAGATAAGACATTATCTTAACATTATATCCAATTAGCATTATGTCCAGGTATCCATCTGTACGGGAGAAATATTTGAAGAACCACGAAATATATGATCACTAATTTTGCTCAACATCAAGAAAGTTAAATTTAGGAATCTATTTTGTTGATCTCTAAACTGGAAGTGAAAGTAATCAACTATTTCCAGTTTTCACGTTGGTCACTATAGAGGAAAAACAGTAATACATATAGTGATAAGCGATTTCTTCAAATCGATCACGCGTCCACAGAATATATACCATCTGCATCCTTAAACTCCTACTAAAACTGAAGGTTATATAAATCCATAATAATTTCCGACTTTAGTATTGATCTACGTAGAGCATACACAAAGGGATAATGATGAGAAGTGTTTTCTTTAAAATGAATATAGAGTTCTACAATTGTCTCTCTATTTTAACCTGAAGTACTTAAAGCAATGGCGGATCTAGTGGCGATTGGGGCAATCGCCCCCTCCCTCCCACAGAAGAGGAAACTTTTATTTTATTTTATATATGAATAAAACCCATTTCAGAGTTTGGAGCTCTTAAAAGTAGCTCTAAGTAGCCGTATTACTACCCATCGCCCCCCAGAAGTCCTTCCTGGATCCGCCCATGACTTAAAGGCAATCACTTTCAGTATTATCACTGGTCGTTAAAGAATAAAAATGGCAACTGACAACGAGAATTGGTTTTCTTTAATCACTTAAGCTAAAAATACAAAGGACAATATATCTCATCTGTCTCAAAAATATATCTCAAAAATATATCTCATCTGCATTATAAGGAAACGGGAGAGTACCGATAAAAAATGCACACGGTATTTCTCCACCACTAAGTTCACTTGGTGCCAGCTGATGGAACCAAGGGCCCAAAACTCGTTATCAATTGACAAGTGTACCGGAGAAACTTAAACGACAAAATATAGAATAGGTAGAATTCAATAATAAGGTCCCTTTCACGCGATGAAGTGAGTAATGCACGTGTTTTCATTGTAAGTTGCCCTGTGTTTGAAACTCGCTTAGGGCGCTTCAATAGAATACAAACTAAAGTCGTGTTTCGGATCAAACTTCTTTGATCTCATTTCATATCATGTCAATGCAAAAATAGATATTAAATTCTAGACAGATCAAAGGAAAATTGCACAGATAGCATTTAATATAAGGATTACTTTTATCAGCAATTTTGGCAAAATTTTCGTATTATCTGGTTTATCTTCGCTCCTATTCAACCGATTTGAACTAAATTTTCAGAGTAGTCTTTCAAAAGTATTTAGTTGTGACCACAATAATTTCAAACAAATCATTAGAAAACATGTACATGGTGTTTAAACTACTTTGTACTTTTCCAATTGAATTTTCGTTTTGTCTGGCTTGTATCTCCGCCTCTATTCGACCAATTTGGACAAAATTTGCTGACTAATCTCCTAAAAGTGTGTAGCTTTGCTCAACAACATTTGGGACAAATTGAGAAAATATAGAGGGTGTTTCCTATATTTTTCTTTTTACAAATTATTGGACAGCGGCTTCATTCAGGAATGTGCACATGGAAACATACACAATAAATATGCCTGTAACTTTTTACCAAATACACGTATCTTAAAACTATTGCTACCAGTGTTTTTCTGCTTAAATTCTAGCCCAAAATCATTTATCATATTGCCCTATTCCTATTTGCAAAATTTGACCTGAATTCAAGATGGCGGTTTTCAAGATGGCTGCCGTCAAGGTTCGTCTTACCGTACAACTTACCCTTAGGTATAGTATGTACCCGCATTGTTGTTATTGACATTTTATTATTAACAGGCCGTTTACAAGGGCTGGTACTGAACGTATTGTGCAATTGTCGACATGGATACGCGACATTTCAATCTGCCATTTTGGTTAATTCCACTTAAAAAACGCAGCTGCTTTTTGTCAGTGTGTGGTCTTTCTGTGGGACTTCCTTTCTCTGAGTGAAATTTTACGGTAGGTTTCGATATGAGTGCATTGGGAGAAAGTGCAGTAGGGAACGCTTTTATGATCTATCTAGGACCTCAACCTTATGTTTAAGGATCATTATGTTTAATAGTTTAGCCTTTCTGTTAACACTGTCTCGATATATCGCAGTTGAGATTGAGCATCATATGCTGATCTGAAGGACAGCAACTATTGTCAGCAGAACTCCAAGCGCTTGAGAAGTTCAATTTATCAGAGAATAATTTTTTGAAGGAATGTAGGATTATTAAGAGGTACAAAGTCTTCATTTAAATGCAATTAAAAGGTAATAAAGATTTGATTTAATATAGATATTTTACTGAATTTGCTTAGTATGGGTTTCAGAAACAAAACAATTTGAGACGATAACCTGCAGTTCAACTTAAAGTTCGAACCACATGAGCTTCCACCAGGAATTGTAATATACTTTTTCTATATTCTATTCAATTGTACGAGTATTCTGTATTTGGTATAGTTTGCATTACAGTAAGATTATGAAATAGGAATGTAATTTGGTCTCAGCGACTTCTATTGTTTCTTCTGTGTTATGTACTTGGAGTGTTTCTTCCTGTGTATTTCTAAGTGTACATTTTGAGTAACTATAAAGTTACTTTTGTTACAAGAGGTTTTACACAGTAACGAAAGCGGTCGCATCCTTACTACATGTCTGAGAACCTTCTCCCATGACTTGTGACGTAATTGTAATATATTCATGCTTATATATTTCTACGTTTTTCATTATAAAATTTATCTTTTTTATAAGCAGTTCCCAATCTGAAGAATTTGTCTTCATATTGTCTATTTGCCAGAGTAACAATGTAAATAATCGATTTATCATTCAACAGTGACAAAAGTCTATGTAACACATAATAGGCTTCATGTTGAATTAGTGCAACGTTATTTATTACATGACACAAGCAAGATATCAGTTAAATTGCTGCACTTTATTGAAATTTAATAATCAGCGACATTGGTCATTATCAAATGATTTATATCATAGATCATTGGGTATAATATGGAACTGAAACACTATACTAAAATGTATCAAATTAATTCTTTCCTTTCTTAATAATACTTCATATTATTTTTAATAACTTACCCATTTATGTACCTCAAATGTGGAAAAAGAAGAAAAATGTCTAAGTTTAATATTACTCACGGAAATAAAATATAACCCTATTTTCACTTTTTCTTTCATTTATTCAAATATTTGTTAACTAAAAAAAACTAACTAACTCTATGGCCTATGGAACCCGGAGGTTCAGTGCGGCGTTCACAAAAGCTCTTCACTGACTTCTATCCTTAGCTAACTAGATCCAGTTTCTACTTTGTATTCCTATTTCTGCGAGATCCATCTTAATATTATCCTCCCATCTGCGCCTAGGTGTTCTTAATGGTCGTTTTCCTATGGGTCTTCCAGTCAAGACATTGAAAGCGTTTCTACTTTCTTCCATTCTAGCTATATGACCTCCCCACCTAAGCCTCCTAGACTTGACGACCCTAACAATGTTGGGTAAACCGTATAAATTATGTAGTTCCTCGTTATGAACTTTCCGCCATTCCCCATTCCCGTTCCTCTTGGGTCCGAATATTCGTCTAAGGATCCTCTTCTCAAATACTTTTAGTCTATGTTCTTCCCTCAGAGTAAGTGACCATACAGAACAACAGGCATGATTATCGTTTTATATATTTTAAGCTTCAAATTCTTCGACAGAATTCGCGACGACAAGAGATTTTGAACCGAATAGTAACGCGAATTCCCTGCTTTTAGTCGACATTTAATTTCTTCATGAATATGATTTTTGTCTGTTAATATTGATCCTAAATATTTGAAAGCATCCACTTTATCAAAAGTATTATTTAATATTTTAACGCCTCCACAATTTGCCGTATTACGGTCCCGACGCACTTCCATGTATTTAGTTTTCTCTGCATTTACTTCTAAACCCGTGTATTCAAATATTTGTTAAATTAGATTAAGTCGTAACTAACTAAACATTGATGAGCATGCGGACGTTTTTTTTTTTTCATGCTCGGAGAGAATCTGATGATTAACGCAATTAGAGAAAACATTTCATTTTGTTTTTCTTTTTTACGCTGCTTTCTTTAGTCTTACAGACTATTCCGTTTAAAACTTTTCATGAGTATTGGCCCATTTCAATAGTTGTTATTATTTATTTCAATTGCAATTGGCTATTTAGAAGGAAGGGCTTTTATTCTTCATTGTTTATATCACAACAACACATTTTCAGCAGCGCTAATTTCAACAACGAGACGAAGCTGTTTTAAAATTAAGTGTTACGTTGGGAGGGAGACAAAAAATCATGAGATAATATGTGTATTTATTTTCTAAACTGCTTCGTGGCTATATGTTAGAAAACTCATTTTCAGCGCGGGATTCTCGGGTTTGATTCCCGGTGGGAGCTATCCTTTGTATCTTAGGTTAGGGTATAGCCTAGTTCCACGTCGCATAGTTTCGATACCCAAAGGGACACTAAACTCAAATGCAACCAACAACTAATACATATTCACGTCATGTATTCTCGGGATGATATTTCTTAATGAGGACACCCTATGTCAACCATTTTAAATATAACTTTATGTGTATTCGTCTTCCCATACTGACAAGTATTTAATACAATGATTCTGAAATAAACTATACAAAGATATTTAAAAATATTCTGTCTCAACTCAGTGGCATTTTTCAACAAATCGAAAACACTCGTTCGCAGTGGCGTATTTACGATTTTGTTTCGGGAGGGGCTTTGCTAACTTTCGGGGGGGATTTGCCTGAAAATGTGAAAATTCTGCAAGATCTTTCATATACTTTACTATAGTAAGTAAGATTTCGAGGGGGGGCTTAAGCCCGGAAGCCACACCCTAAATACGCCACTGCTCGTTCGTTTAAATTTTGATGATCCCTGATAATAGATCAAGTAGCTTTACTTTTCTGTGATTTTCACACAGTTACGCTATGAAAGACCTTACAGTTACCTTCCAGTGTAGCACACAACACAGGGGAGCAACATTGTGGGTTTAGTAAGAAGAGTGAAAGGAGAGAATCACGTTTTGTAGAAGCACATTAGGAGACTCGTGTAGGACGATATTTCGATGTCTCCAGATTAGACCAAGTATGTTTCAATCACGAGTCTCTCGGTGTCTCACGTCTTAATGTTCATGATTACGTTCCCCTACAGACCTTTAAGATGTTTGTTAGAATTGCCGTGTTTGATCTGACATTTTCGCTGAAATTCGAGATCAGAACCAGCAGACTAGAAGGAGATTTCGTGATACATTTTTGTCTTCTTTGTAGACTGCCAAACTCGGCTACGCATGAGTATCAGAAATCTTATGATACCTCTGTGACAGTGTTGAATTCAGACATTTTCACCCGGGGGGGAATGTCAACTCCTCGGGGGGGAGGGTTGTTTTTCTGTATTTTTGCAAGAAAGCAGCATATTTAACAATTCCATTCACATCCACATCTTACCTAATATTAAGACTAATTGCTGCTAAATATTCAATGAGAGATTATAATTAAAAAAAGAAAAACAATCGTTTAATTTTATATAAAACATTAAATAAAGACTGGCAAAAATATTTTATACTAAACTTTAACTGCTATTTACAGTATCTATTTTTGTTATTATTTCCTATATTCAGTAGTTACTGTTTGTTACCATTGCAATGTAGAGGTTTTTAAAAAGATTTAAATTAACTGAAATATTTTTTGTCCTAAAACAAACATAGGAATATCTTAACAAAAAGTTATCATCCTTTCTCACACTTCTGATTCTAAATCAAGCATATTAGCCTTGGTTTCTTCACTGCATACACATCAATAGTTTAGTTTACGAAATCTTCAGTAGGATTAGTGCCGTGTCGTGGAAAATCAGCGCTTGGCGCGAGAGTATACGATGGCCATCGTATATATGAGTGAGGTCGACAGACCAGCCGCGAAAGGTGAGAAAATTTTAAAAAGTAAACCCTGCTTTTCCTTGATTTTGAGCACTTTTCATTACTTTTTTCCTTTCATTTTATATTATATGTGCACATGTGTTTCATTCCTCTGTTTTTCTTTTCTTCTTTTCTTTTCTGTTTCCCTCCCGAATTTTACAGCCCCATTACTTCACTACTTCGGTGCCCGGGCCGGCGACCCGCTTGCCCCTCCCCCATGGCACAGCACTGAGCAGGATCTTCATCACCTTCAATAGCAATCTTTTACTCATATACTAGTATCATATTGATCAATTCTATATAAATCTCTAACCAAGGAGGGATAACTGTTCCTCCCTGATCCCTCTAAAGGACGCACTCTGAATCTCACCCTTTAACTGAATTATTTTTAAAGAAAGGTGTGTTTACTTTAACAATGGTAAAACACATTTACGTCTGTTACTTCCGATGGGAGAAATGGGATTTAGGCGCCCTATTTTAAATAATGCAAGAACTGTAAATTTTCAAGAACTGAAGTCTGCTGAAATCAGAGATCATATGGAATGATCGAAAGATCTTCCCTATCTTTCCTTTCCTATCTCAATCTGTGCTAGTGCTACCTACTAATATATAATACAGGGCGAGAGTATAGTACCTACTAAAATACAAACCTTTCTTCAACAGTTAACAATTTCATGTTCTGCCAAACTCGGTCATAGCGTTAAGAAATACAGGTTTTATTGACTATTTTGGTATTCTATCTTAGATGTTACATGTTTAATATTTAAATATAGAATGGGTCTGCGTCATTTATATGTGTATTGAGAGATCGGATTTCGTCTGCACATGCACGGGAAGAAAGCAAATAATTGGGTGAAGTAATTTCTACATTTTGTGACTGAAATTTTTTGAGTTTCTCCGGGGGGGAATGAATTTTCTTCGGGGGGGAGATTCCCCCCCGGGCTACCCCCTGGATTCAACCCTGCTCTGTGACTGTCTGTTGATATGTATCACAGCATAGACTCTTAGAGAATTTAGAATTGGCTAGTTTTGGAATCGGCTCAGCATCCCAATAATAGGTTCCATCTTATGGTTTGACCTCGGAATTCAAATCGGAATTTCTGGAAAACACCCATTTCCGGTTTCAATGCTGATCATCAAAGAATAAAACCGGTAAAAGCCTGAGAGAATCAGCTTTCTGACATGGATAGGGTTGCAAAAATGAATTTATAATATCTATTCTAACCGCAAGTAGTGATGATCTTTGATTTCTAGTTTGAACACGGATTGTCTTAGTAATAATTGTAATAGAAAGAGGGAAGCACTTTTTAATGTAGAGTACCGCAGACATAAGTTTCATATCTGTCTTTATTTCTCTATTGCAATTGTAATTGATACAAATCAACTGCCACTTTAGATTTCAATATAAATATTCATAGATCAAAAGCAGTAAACTGTAGCGAGTAATGGCATTTTGATATTATGATCTGCGTCCAAGCACAGCTCCTGCCTTTGGTGGTAGGCCTATTCCTTCATTGCGAAAAGAAGTAATAGATGTGCTACCTGCAGTTTCGGTATACAAACAACATAATTTCTTAATCTCTTATAGTTCCACACTAAACCGAAATTCACTTATTTTAAATTGAAATGGAAATGAATCATGCACGGAATGCACTCAGTGCTACAAGATGGATAACCGACTGAATTTGTTTTGAAACTTAGCATTTGCATAAAATAGTATACCCTATTTGGCATATATTCCGAAGTTGGGCGTCCGCTTTCGTCAAGTTTTTTCACTGTTATCTCCTTTCCACACTTTCTGCAATTTGTTATTAGGTTCATTAATCCGTGCTCTTCACAAACTTTTAAAAGATTTTGCTCGTTATCAATGTATTCCTTCACAAATATTAAAACTGCTAGTTCATTGCCCTTGTACATTCGCCATGTTGGTAACATAAATGCTCGTTTCTTTCCCATAATGCAACTGTTCGGTTACCTTGCGCCAAGTAGTTCCCTCCGCTCGCCATATAGTCCCATGTTTATAACCGCTTATATATAACAAATAAACAGATTTTTCGAGTCTCTTATATATTATCAAGCACAAAAACGATCAAATTATCCATATATTTCCTGTAAATTTTAAAAATTTCGCTAGAAACGGACGTCCAACTTTGGAATTTAACCCCCCTATTTAAAAAATATAGAAAAACTAGCAGCGTTCACCCCGCTTCGCTGCGGTCACCCCGGAACGCAATAAACTTTGTTACTTAGATAATTTTTACTTTTTCGCTTTCAAGTGATATGATAAAAACCATAGAAGATTGCACTAATGTTAACATTATATCGCCTGTCATTTATGTTAACCCGCCCCGCTTCGCTGCGGTCACCCCAACCCGCCCCGCTTCGCTGCGGTCATCCCGGAACGCAATAAACTTTGTTATTTAGATAATTTTTACTTTTTCGCTTTCAAGTGATTTATAGCGCCTGTCAGTTATGTTAACCCGCCGAGTCACAGGGTCATGCGGGTTGCATATAAATACGTTTATTTTTATACCTATGATGAACTAATAACAAAGGATTTGTACGTATGGACACCTGAATGGTCAATTATCTCAAGACACTGGTAATTGAAAATTAAAGTGATATGATAAAAACCATCTAGGGTCCACATCCTAACAACCCCCCAAAAATGAAAGAAATCGGTTCAGCCGTATTAGCGTGATGAGCGGACAAAGGATTTTTTGTACGTATGGACACCTGATTGGTCAATTATCTCAAGACACTGGTAATTGAAAATTAAAGTGATATGATAAAAACCATCTAGGGTCCAAATCCTAACAACCCCCCAAAAATGAAAGAAATCGGTTCAGCCGTATTAGCGTGATGAGCGGACAAAGGATTTTGTGCGTTCTCTTTTATATATATAGATAATTAGATTGAATTGTTTCGAAACTATTATCATTACGATTTAAATATCGTTTCATATAATACGTTTGGTGTAAAAACATTTCAAATAAACGGGAATTTGAGGGGAAATATCCCCTAGAGCATTTTTAGATGCTTTCGCCGGTGTGTTGTATTTTTGGCTATTTATGACTTTACGTTGAAATATTTCAGATAAACGGGAATTCGAAGGGTTAATAATTTCCTAGTGTATTATTGTCTCCAGCGCCGAGCTGTTTCTTGATATATATCATATGATTTTTCTTTGGTATACTTTAAACCCTTGAATCCCGCCGTGCAAATACAGTGTCGAACGTCACGACCATTTTTTGCCGGAGAACGCAAGGCAAAGAATAGAGCAAACAAATCATGAACTACATTAGTTGCTAATACCATAATTGTTATAAAATTATTGCAATTAACATTTGAGTTTTCTGTAGCCTAGAAGTTAAAGCGTTGGACTCACAGGAACATAATCTGACGAACTACAACCCTCCACTTACTCCATATTCCACTGAGTTTCTGATAAAAATGGCAAAACTGGCGTAACTGGCAAAGGATGGCATAACAAACGTGTTTTGCTCATTGGTTGCAAAGGTCACGTGCTCTAATGATGTCAAAGCAAAACGTAAACTACGGTGCACCCCATACTAAATCATTTGTACGTTTTTTCATGGCCATTAATGCAAGAAAATGTTTTCTTCAGCTGTTGTAACCAGCTACGTACGTAGTGGTAGGGAAGAATGCAAATTGACTACGCATTGGCCGTACGTAGTGAAATTGAATTGGCTACATTAACATGAATTTGAGGAGATAATAATTTCGTAGGGCATTATAACCTCTCTCGTCAGGATGTTCGTTTGATATATCTTTTGATATAGTATCCGTTTCGTTTGGCTTTCAGTTTAAAGATATCAAATAAATTAGAACATGAGTGGGGATTAATTTCCTAGGGAATTATTCCCACTGATAATTATTCCCAAGGATATAGATTCTCTTATACGGTGGCATTCGGTAGATAGACCTCAAACTTAAATCTTAGGTCTCGGAAACCAAGCACAGTGAAAAAAGAGTCGTATAATTAGTAAACCACAATTTGGTGCACGATTTTAATCGATAATAACTCACACACAATAAAAGCACTAACCTTATAGTTAGGGGACTAACGCTCACTAATGATACACCAACGAACGCCACTTGTCCCATGTCTGTGGGGCAAATATTGTAAAAGTCAAATTGCCGCCTTTTAATAATAGCTAATACCTCTTATACTATTAGGGCACTAACGTCAGTGTTATGTGCAGTAATGGGTAGTAGCAATGCACTAATCACTTGTAAAGTTTTATTAAATTCTATGAATGCTTAGGGAGTAAACTTTAGTTACGTTTATTTGTTAACTTCACTAACAATAGATACATCCTAGTGCAGAAAACTTTGTCAAAGGAGTGGAAGTTTTACGATCAAAATAAGTGAATGCATATCAAAGACGACTATGTAACATAGCAATTTCCACCGGTAGAATACCTCTATATCTGCACGATGTAAGGAACCTGTATTTTATGTTTACAAGTGTAAAGCGATTTTCATATACCATTTCGGCCTTCAAAAACAAACTGCATAACACGATGTAGAGGAAAGTCATTTAATGTGCTTACCACCCCTGCAGCATGTGCTTATATTCCTGTGACTGCAACGTTGGCTACTTGTTTCACTCTCACACCGCTGCCCTCACAAAATTCCTGTACGATCCTGCCCTCCTCCAAGGGCGACCAAACATTGTTATTTTTCGAAGGTATAATTATAACTGTAATCACAATAACTTATATCAATATTCTCAATTATGATATAAGACTAAGTGATGGCGCTGATAAGTAACACAAAGTTCGTCCGAGGAGTTATTTTGTTTTTCATCCACGAGTATTACATAAGTCGTTCAGTAAAATCAACTACACAGATGGTACATTTTGCCCTTAAGTTACATATCTTAGTAAGGTCAGCCTTTTACTTAAGTGCAGTTTCATTCTCATTTTCTTTTCTATTCCTTTCTGATACATGTGTATGAATGTATACATTATAGACAATCACTTAAGTAGGTGCATCATTTTATCTATAGATAGTGAATCATAGGAATGTATTTTATGTTATACATAATCAAGATTGACGTATTTGTTTCTCCTTGTATAGTTTAACATGTCTTTAGCATGTCTCTTGTTGGTTTTAGTGTTTATTTTATATGTAATAAGTTTCATTTTCATTTTTCATGTTTTATTTTCTGTATTGTTATGTGTGTCGGTATTTGTTTCTCCTTGTATAGTTTAACATGTCTTTAGCATGTCTCTTGTTTGTTTTAGTGTTTATTTTATATGTAATAAGTTTCATTTTCATTTTTCATGTTTTATTTTCTGTATTATTATGTGTGTCGGTAACTCTTTAACGTGCCTAACTGTATGTCATTTTTATTCTCGTCGTAAAAAAAAAAAAACAAAAAGAGATCCGACTGTAAAGAAAAATGTAAATGGTTGAGTGGAAGAAAAGGTTATGCCTTAACTCCGCCATTTTAAATAAGAAAATAAATAAAATAATTCCATGATATAGTAAAAAGGAGGACGGGTCACAGAAAATAACGTCTTCTCTGGGTCAATGAGGATCAATTTACTTGAAAACCTATTTGGAGATGTGTATCAGGGTAATATTTAGGGAAAGTGGGAGCATAATGACCCCCTGGGGCAAGATGGTCACCCCTGTATATGACGGTGTTTCTCTGGTGACAGAGAACTGGTACTACTCCACAAGCCGTAGTTAGTATAACGCAAAATATTCAGAAAGGGAGACGTCACTACCTGCAATAGCGTGTGAAATAAACACAGGTACCATTTTCATGGTACGTCGATATAAGCTATGTAATGAATATTCTACTTGTTGCTGAAATAAAGTAATTACTTGAATAAAACATGTTACGCACATAGATAGTGAGAAAGGTTTGGTGATTAAACACTCATGCAAGATTTCCTTCTGGAGGATGGCGGATATTGGGCTATATAAACGGTTTTTGAAAGTTATACCTGAGATTGGGGCAAAATGGCCCTTAAAATTACACAGGGGACCAAAATACTCCGCGATGAATTGAGGAGGGTACAATATTACCCCGTGAATAGTACGAGTTTACGTCATCTTGAAAATACGGAAAAGAACAATGGATTGAGTGATATGAAATCGGGTAACCCACCACATAAACGAGTGAAACGTACGAAGCTGGAGAGAGAAATGGAATCGATTAGTGACAAAGATGGCAATGACGTGATGTGTATATTGTATTGTGACGCATTCGCGCGATCAAAGGGTGGTGAGGGGTGGATTCGTTATGATTGTTGTTTAGGATGGGCACTCGACAAGTGTGCCGGGACAGGTGTGGAGTATGAAGTATGTCTATGGTTTGTTCATGACATTGTACTTCAATGGAGATAGTATTATCTGGAAGGGCTGCTATACACATTTCTATGGACCATTTAATTGTAAATCTAAAGTTTCACGCTGTATTGAAAGTAGTTCTCTAACACTCAGTGTGTCAGGAGACATAGTGTCAGTTTGTTAAGAGACAGCCCACTGTGTGTATCAATAGTTGGACAGTCTGTGCTATTGTGACTACGTGAGTCACCCCTCTTGAGATTCCTACATGTAACACAAGCTGTCGTGGCATTCGGTAATTTGTGCACGAGACTTGTCACAGAACACAAGTTTTGGACATTTTCCTGTGTTCAGCTCGTTTAAGATCTTCCTGATCTTGTCCCGCATCAATGTTTTTCTAATCTGGAAACGCTCAGGTCACCCTAGGAGAAAGGGAAACAGTTGCTCCCTTGGATTTTTGTTCAGTTCTTAGAAGCATAAGCCAAGATATACTAATTTGATCTCACGTAATATACTACTTAACATATTTACATTTTATTCTATAGTACTCTAAATTATTCACTGTACTAAATAAGGATAAGCAAGTAAATAATTGGAATTTACGATTTAGGTATCTGGGCTTTCGGCATCTATGGTCATGTTAGCCCGTCATGTTTGAGGGATTACGTCACTGTGTCTCACACTATCCCTGGAGAGGGAAGGAGGGAACCGGCCTAGGACCTATACGTTAGGAACCAACCCGGTATTTACCTGATGTGAATGAGCAAAACCCAAGGAAACTTCATTCAGGATGGCTAGCCTGAAAAGCCTTCTTACACTTTTTCGTGCAAGTGCCCCCACCACAACGTAAATAACTGTTCTTTTAAGTATTATGTATTATGGTTTATATGAACGCATACCTTAGTGTTCGTACATACCCTACTGCACTTGTATATCGGACATTAACCCGATTGGAATCGATCTTTCGCCCTTACCTTCGAACAACTTATGCAGATGTCCCTGCCCCAGAGCCAGGGCCGAATTTCCCAATAGGCTCAGTAGGCCCGGGCCTATGGGCGCAAGCTCCCAGGGGGCGTACGGCCGAGAGAAAAAAAATTAAAAAATATCTAGAAATAAAAATAAATAGCCATGACAACATATTTTTTGACTTGATTAAAAAATCAGGCTAATAAAGCATTACGATTTTGAAGTTCATTGGAACAAATACTTGTTGGTAAAGTTAAACTATTTTTCAACATTATGCATCAACTTCGTTACAACATTGATCTCAAACACGGGAGAACTGGCTGTAGAGATGTCGTTGGGCGGTACGCATGGTATTGCTACTGCCACTAGGTTGGCTCGGCGCTACTGCTCGGAGTGATTAGGGGCGCATGCGCCGTGTGCGTGCCTATGTTCAAATTACTGCTCCACGAGTATAGCTACGAGATTAAAACTATTTTATAATGTATTACAGAGTTTTTTTATTTACTTGCCCAAACGGCTAAATTGAACAAAACTAAAGTTATTCACCAATCTTTTGTTAATACATTAACGGTATTTTATTAAGCCCAGAACCAAGTAAATTCCTCAAAAAACTTGCAATGATAAAATTGCATCGTGAAGTGGTGTTTAAGGTATATAGGATTTTTTAATAAAGGTATTTTAGGAAAGTAACTTTAACCAGACTAGGGGGCGGAAAAAATATTGGGCCTAGGGGCGCCAAAATGCTAAATCCGGCCCTGCCCAGAGCATGTTATTTTGTCTAGCTTAATATCATAATTTCAATGAAATTGATATTTCTTAATAAATGAATTTCTTGTACAAAACGGTATTTATTTATATAACTTGATACTAAAGAATCATGGTAGAGAATAATAGTTATACGTGTAGTGAGAATAGTAATTCGATTTTCCACTTGTCACATAATTTCCACAATAGAGAGCAGAACGTAAAACTATCGAGTATACACCACGATAGCTAGTTGTTAACATACTGTAACTACTTACACTATCGCAAACTGCTCTTTTAGTTTAGTGTGGGCTAGCGTAGTACAAGGAAAAAAAGACAAAAATATTGAGTAGAGAGCAATTTCCTTTTCCCGTGTGTGAAAATACGTAAATTCTCGCCTCAACAAGCTGAGCAAGTTTATTTTATATTCAAGTACAGTTTTCAAGAATACAAGTTTTTAATTCCAATCTACCCTCAAATCGCAAATACCTGTAAAACCATTACACTTCAAGGATTTGTTACAAAATTCCAAGTGAGCTCCTCCGTGGCTAAACGGTTAGCGTACGCGCCTTTGGCGTGGGAGACCCGGTTTCGATTCCCGGAGGGAGCTCATGTGGTTCGGATTCCACGTTAGGCCTAATCAGTAGGTCCACGTCTCATATAGCCTCGCTGTTGAACGGGACGTTAAACTCAAAATCAACTCCACTCAACATTCCAAGTGTATTTAATACAGGGATGCAAATAACCACTCACCCGAGCGGCAAATATTTAATATCATACCGAAGGTAAGTAAATGATTTCTAATATGGGATGTGGCTAATAGTTTTTTTCTTGGGAGACTAAAATTATGTTGTTTATTTGCATCCCTGGTTTAAAAATATGTTTAGTTAATTGTGAAACTAACTTTCTTACTTTCATTCATATATTTCGCGTTACAACCTTTAACAACTTTGGTTTATTAATATGATACACTTATTTATAAAATTAAATCTAATGTCAATATGAGTTGGTCGGTTGCTGGCTTTACTTCACAATATGAGCTTTCATTTCAATACTTTAGTGCTGATGCATCCACAAGAAGGGTGCTGCTATTCAACACAGTGTCCTTGAACAAGATTTCATGAGAGAGTGAACATTTTCTATATATAAATACACAAATACAGGGTGTATTACAACAACAGTGACAAGGTTTGCAAGATGATTCATTACACCAAAATGAGATAAGAATTATGCACAAATATGGGTAGAGAAGTGCTTCCTCTTGGTACTATCACCAGGCAAAAATTTGTCCCCTCCCGAAAAAAAAAAAAAAAAAACTCGAAACCAAAATGTTGGATCAGAGTCGGCCGTAAGGACATGTACATTATGTTTAGTCGTAGATTTAGTTAATGCACAATTTGACTTTGTGCATAGGTGGCATAAGGATGACCTCAAAGAAAGTTCTTGTGGTATTTTCTCAAAACAAAAAAAATAACAATCAAATGCAATATTTCAACGAACAAACCCCAATAGTGCATCGTTTAAGTCAGAATAGCTCTGTTACTACTTGAAAAAAGCAGAGATACACATCTTTGATTGGTGTACTTCGTGTCTACACAGAATAAACTCTCGTCAGAAGATCTGAAATGGAACAGTCTTCAACACCTCGCAGTTATATCCAGGGCAGGCGAGAGGGGTGGGCAGGAGGGGCCAGAGCGCTGGAGCCCAGGGCCAAGGGGGCCCGGCGGCCGAGGATAAAGAATTACTAAATGTTGTGTATTCTTACTCAATTCGCCTCCAATCAGTGCGCTCTCTGTGTAACCATTTTTGTGTACTGTGGTCTTGCAAAGAAATGACTTTTGACCAGATCCAAGAACAAGCAGCTGCACTAGTCCAGCGATACCCAAAAGATTTAGGAGATAATCTTTCTGATGAACTGCATAGCCTGAAATTGATACATTCAGCCAATTTTGATGAGAAAACGCTTTCACCATGGGATCTCCTAAATAACATCAAAATTTTGAATATAGAAACTTTATATCCAAATCTGACAGTGGCCCTTCGTATATTCGCTACAATCCCTGCTACCATTGCTGGTGCAGAGCGCTCTTTCTCTGTGTTAAATAGAGTAAAAAATGTTTTACGCTCTACAATGTGTCAAGATAGATTATCAAGCTTAGGCGTATTGACAGTGGAGACAGAACTTGTCAAGTGTAGCAACCTCGATGCTATCATTGATGAATTCGCCCTGAAAAGGACAGAAAGGGAATTTTGTTGTAACTATACGTAGAAAAGATACATTGTAACTGTAACAGTTGTCTAGTAGTAATACATATAATAAATTTCTCCTACAGACAGTTACTATTAATATCACATTATTAACCACACTATAATTAATTTGAGCAATATTTCATTGAAATAACTAAATTAGGCCTAATGCCTCATATCTCTAGTAAAGGAAGACTAACTGTATAGCTTACTTCTATATAATTATTTATAGCAACAATTTGTGCAAAGATATTCATAGTACAGGGTAGGTTGGATGGTTGAGAACATTTACTTTCTCAACTTTTATTAACTATTTAATTCGTTCTCTTTGTATTTCCTTCACAAATTATTTTGTTTTGAGGATTTGATTGAGCATTTGAGGAGAACTTTTGCTATTACAAATATATAAGTTACCGTACTTTTTTTCTGTATTTGATACCATTATTTTTTTACTCATTTTAGTTTTGAAGCTTTCAAAAATCTTAGAACCAACAAGTATAGGCTCTAAACAAAATCATAAATAATGTATTAATGAGTTTTTTTTTTCAGCGAACAGTGAACATAGGCTAGGTTCAGAGTTCTTATTATTTACTTATTTGGAGATGTAGCAATACTGTTTAATATGTAAATTAAACGCATTAATGGTCTAATAAAGAGTTCAAAATAAGCATTAATGTTCATTTTAGTTTACCTTCGTCCTGAGTGGGAAGTACATAAAAAGTCAGAAGGGAACATGTAAGGGCCCCGGGATTGCTCGCCCCGGGGCCCGGGACCGCTGTCCCTGGCCCTGGTTATATCTCGCATTCTAATGAAGACGAATGGTAAATTTAAGCTAATTATTGCCAAATAATTCGTGCAATGCCATCGCGTCCTTACTTTTTTTTTTTTTTTTTTTATTACAAGAACTGTCATTTTGATAGATATAAAGGTTAAGTAAATACTATGTGTGATAAACCAATATACAAAAAAGTACTGACGCTGAGAGTGTGAAATTCCGGAAATGATAAGTACACTTTTTAAGTAAGTTAGTCTCAACTGGTGTGCCGCGTCCCTTCAAGTGTAGGTGACGTCACCGTTAAGGTGGCCTTAATATATTTTGTTATTATTTATCGGAAAGAAGGTATCAGTCAGACTAGTACAAAGGTATTCCTTTCAATAGGCTGAGATGTATTGTTCTAGAAAAATTCTATTAAAATGAAAATTGAGTGAATATCATATAAATACATCAAGTAGATTGAATTTACGAGCTCCAAGTATTGTTAGTCGTATCCTGGATAACAAAGTGATAAAAACAATTTTCCATTGGTAGAGGGACAGAAAAGCATTTTCTTTACTTAAGTTGCAAAGGTTCAATATAGGGACACTTCATGACAGGGCAGACATCTAGTCGATGGTCTATTATCTCTCATGTTCGAATCAAATGTCTCTTGTAATGGCAACAAAGGCTTCTGTAATGCGTTTTCGCAGCCCCGTCAGGACTCGAGGCAATGGTGGCACAAAGACGCGGTCTTTGACAAAGCTCCATAAAAAGGAAGTCGCATGGTAGCATGTCAGGAGATTTTGGGGGCCATCTCAATAACGCTTCATTATCACGACCAGTACGACCTATCTACCGCTATGGAAGATCTTTATTCCGATACTCTATCACTCATTATGAAAGTGGGATGGAACTTCAGCCAATTGGAAAATGAAATCTTTCGAGTAATCTTCAAGTTATGATTTAAATAACTTATAGAGCATGCCAAATACGAATTTCCCATTGCAGTTCTTTCTGCAAAGAAACATCGCTCATAAAACTTTGTTTTGCACATAGCAGCCAAAGACGTTAAAATTTAGAGAATCTCTGACCTGCTCAATGATTCGTCGAGGGTGTTCTGAACCACTAATTCTAACATTATGCCTCTTTACTTTGCCGTTGATATCAAAGATCGCCTCATCACTGAAGACCACCCTGTTCCAAAACTATAATTTTCCAGGCATCCCAGTATGTCTACACTGAAGAAAGTGCGAAACGTTGGTCAATACACAAGGTGTAGCTTGCAATACTTGAATTTCAAACGCTTGCGAAAAACATCCCAGAGTATTAACTGGGACAATACTAAGACATGACTCGCTTTTCGAAATAATTTTGTCGAGCTGCGTTCGAAAAATGCCGAACTCTATCACTATATCCCTGAAACCTGTCTCCATGAGTTATGTATGCCTAGTTATTGGAGTTCTTGTCTAGTGGATCGACACAAAACTGTTGCTGAAAGTAGCATTTTAACTCTGGTAACGGACGTTGACTTTGGGTATTCCACAGTACAGAATGCCTTGTGTTGTTGTGTGGGAGCTATCGAAAACAAACTATGGTTTTTGAATAGCAGGTATTTCAATTACAGCTTACTGTATCTAATATCAATATTTGTCACTGACACGTCTCTCGACCTAGGTGGCACATAGAAAAAATAAAGACAAGAATACAATCTTTTACGGACATTCAGTATTATTAATGTATTAAACGAACATGATATTTCCGGGTCATGGAATAATGCAGAGTTTTTTATTGTCTCTATATATATACATTTACTCGGACGTCTATATGAAAGTGGAGCAAGAAAAGGTAAGCACATCAACATAGATTACAAATGATTCAGGTATCTTTAAAATATTTTAGTGTTGTTGATTCAAGATTTTGGACAACGTAAAAAAAATAAAACAAGAAACACTTTAAAATTTCCTGATTTCAGTGATGACTCACAGAACCCAATTTCATGCTCCTCTTCTCGTTTTCTTCTGTTTCTCCTTAAGCTTACCTGTTAACCCGTCTGCAATTGTTTTAACATTTTTCTAAAGCATCAAAGAATAAAGTTAAGAATTGTCTTCATAATGTTCTAGATTCTAAAGACCTCTAACATTTATTTTGTATTGAAATTTATTGTTAGAAGGCACAAGCTCCTGTCACATGGTATACATATCACTTACCAGAAATTGAAATTTTTAAGTGTACTTCGACGCTTTCACAAAGTCATCCTCTATACCTGTAAAATTTCCATTAGTCAACTCTATTCTTCTACTTCTTACGTTTTGGTTTCGCTGTATTTTGTATCATCTCTTTTAGAATGGATTTCCCTTCATAATAGTACTCTTACCATTCTTTGAAAAAGTCTTTCGTTTGGGTTTTCTCCATTCCTGTACAGAGTTCTCGGCAATAGGCGTAAAAAAACACTGAAACTTTAAACATTAACCACAAGAAGTGTTTGTTTAGTCTCTGTCTTAATTTTTGTTGAGCGATCTGCAATCTATGCATTTCTCCTTATGAAACATTTTCATCATCATTCTTCTTTTCCCTTTATTTCTTATTTATTTATTTACCGCTAGGAAAACAAAGAAAACACGCTGTAAATTTGAAATGTCATTAAACAAAGACCGAATGTATGACCTGTGATAGGAAAGAAAATATCTTATTATGAATTGAAAACTAACATTGTATGCCACTAACATAATAATCAGCATTACTTGCATAAATTGTATAGTAATAATAATTATGAAGAAACAAAGACTCTTGAAAATTTTAAAATATAGTATTGATTTGTTCATATTAGATCTATGTGACAAATGTTTTATTTATTCTCGAAAATCTTTACAAGAAACATAGACAATAATTTGTATCACTATGATTATGTTAAATAAAGTAGGGATTTATTTCAATTTCAAGTATCCATATCTTGATATGTATTTTTATGTTATCTTCCAATAAAACGATATTCGTTTAATTTCTTGCAATATAGTACAGTAGAAAAGAAAATGTATAAAAATTGGTAAACTCCAAGATGGTCCTCTCTTTAAATCGCTAATAACTAACACATTGTAAATGCACTAACATCAGTATTTTGGCACTAATGTGCACTAACGACGTGCTAGAAATAATTCGTGTCCCATGTTTGTGGGACATTAGTATAAAACCTCATATTGAGCATTCCACTAATAACCACTAATAAGTCTTACACTATTAGAGCACTAACGTTCACTAATGGCATACTAACAAGCGACACTTGTCCCATGTTTGTGGAACAGTTATTGTCAAAGTTTGTTTAATTGATACGATTTGATTTTCAATTTAACGTTTCTTTCAGACAGGAGCCTATATAAGACGTGGACCTCACGAGCTCTATCTGGGAAAAGAACGCGAGTCTCACACGCCAAAGGCACTTATGCTAACTGCTTAGAGAGGAGGGAGCTCCCTGAAAGTTCGTGGTCCCTCCAGTAACAATCACTAATTAATCTTTTACTTTAGATCACTAACGTAAGTGTTGTGTGCACTAATGCGAACTAAGAATGCAGTAACACATAACATTTGTACCACGTTTGTAGGACAATTGTTGAAAAAATTGGTAAATATCTACTTGGTTCTGATACTAATAATTGCTAATCACTCCTACACTATTAGGGCACTAATGTGTAATAACGACACACTATCAATTCACACTCCTGCCACGTTTGTGAGACAATTAGTGTAGAATTTGGTAAATTTCAAGTTTACCGCCACCCATTTAATGATAGCATAAATTTTATGCTGTTAGAGGACTACCGATAGTGTTCGAAAAATAATATGCACTAACGATGCCCGAATGAACAACACTCATCCGATGAATGTGGATCAATTAGAATAAAATTTGGCAAATCTCAAGTTGGCGCCCTATTAGTAATAACTTAGGACCTTTTAACTATCACAGCACTAACGACAGTGTTAGAACAGTAATATGCACTAACAATGCAGTATCGAATGATACTTGTCCCATATTTGAAGAAGAATTAGTGTTTGTGTTGGCAAATCTCAAACTGGCCCACCTGCTAATAATCACTAATAGCTTACTTTATCAGAGCACAAATGTTACAGCACTAATATGCAAAAATAATGCAGTAGCGAGTGACACTTTCTTATATTTCTAGAGCAATTATTGTAAAATTGGTCAAATCTCAAGTTGTCCTCCACTACAAATCACTAACAACACTACTAGAGCACTAACGTTAATGTTAGAGCGCAAACGTACACTAATGATAATTAACTACTTGCACTTGTCCCATGTTTGTGGGACAATTATTGTAAAAGTTGGTAAATCTCAAATTATTGGAACAATAATGCTAATGTTGGAGCACTAATTTGCACTAACGATTACTAAGGAATAACACTTGTACCTTGTGTGTGAGATAAGTAGTGTAAAAGTTTCTAGATTTTAAATTACCGTCCAATTATACCGGTAATTAATACATCCTACATTATTAGATATTAGCGTAAGTGCTAGAGCACTAATGAGAAGGAACGATGCAGTAACTACCGAAGTTTCATTACATTCTGTGAATATGAGAAGGTTAACTTCAGATACGTAAATTCAGATATGCGTTAAGTTCTTTAGTCCCAATTATAAAAACAGACTAACGGAATTGGTTATCTTTTGTTTGGTTATTGATATCGTACGACAAAAATAATAGATGGCAGATTTTACATTATTTAAAATGTATTATTTGATTTATCTGATATGCACCAAAATGTAATTATAATCCTAGAAAAAATATTACGAATTTTATTTATCTTGTAAAGTGGTACACTATGACTCCACTTTCTGTAATAATTAATGTGACTTCAAAGGGAAATGCTAAGGTCTGAAGTGCATATTTGTTAATTTTGATATTAGTACATTTACAGTAATTTTTAAAGTAAGGATATTGTTATGAGTTTGTATTTATGAATATTTGAAAGACCACAAATGAACGAAATTTGTTCGTGGCCTGAATAAATTTAGCATGAGTTAATTGTTAACTGCATAACAAATTATTTTCTATTTGAAGAGTGTAAGTAATAATATGGAATAGTGATTTCGTGTCATGTGCAGTTGTATTCTGTTGGAATACGTGTCATGTGCAGTTCTCCTATGTTGGAATAAAAATAATCACATTTTATCGACATTTCACGCACATTTATAACAACATAACACCTCCTGATCCTTAACGATATTATTGAGCCACTATGAATAAACCAACATAAATAACTCACTGTCGCACTAATGTCGTTTATTATAATGTTCAGATCCTTAACGTGGAACAACTAAAAACGCAAAATCATAATTTAATGTCTTCTTCTTCTATCAAGATAGCTGGCTAGTGCATATAAAAATCAAGAATCGCCCCAAAATTTACAAGCTTAATACAAGAAATATGATTACAAGAAAATGATAATGATACAACATATCGTTGTACATTCTCATAAAATAATCTAGAACAACGGTTGCCAAACTTATAATGCCTTTGAGCTACTCGTACCGTTTTTAAATCTTACTGGGAGCTACCAAAAAATACCAATTATTTTTTTTAAAAAATAAGGTACATTTGTTTATTGAATTTAAACTAACATTTCTAGTAAACATGAACCAGAGTGTTAATGCGATCTACCGAAAATGTTCCGCAGAGCAACTAGTAGCTCGCGATCAACGGTTTGGTCATGATTGATCTAGAGTATATCATAAATGTTTTCATTTGATAATAGGAAGGATGTCCAATAAATACTACAACAACTAAAGTTTTTGTTGACTGTAGTAGGTAAGGCAATATCCTTTAATTTGAAAAGTTTCTATCTTTAGTTTGATTTGAGAAATCATACAAATTTAAACTACGCTATTGAGAAACCAAAACATTTAGAACTCATTGATAGAAACTAATTTCTTTATTACAATTTCCCCTATTATTGCAGTGTTCAGAGTACTCTAGAAGAGAAGGGCTTATGACAAATTACATGTATTCTTTCCTAAGACCAACATGTTTCGAAGTGAAATAATAATACCTAGCTCGAACTAGGATTGACATCTGTCCTAATTTTGGACATAATGTCCCAGGTGTCGATGGAACCCTATCGCGAGTATAAAATTTCCATTATTATCATTATTGGAACCTAGTTTTGCACATTATTGTACAAAGAAATTTTTATAAGAGTATACCTTACAACAGTGGCAGCTAAGTACATATAGTAATGTGCTAGGCAACCGGAAGAGTATGCTTACTTTATAATTGATGAAAATTGACTTCTCAAGGCAGCGAGAAGTACCCAGCAATATGCATTTAAATGAGAGTAGCAGTAGTAGTGGTATAGCTGAGAGTTACACTAGTTTGAATAGTAAAACAACAAATAGTATTGTTCCGACATCAAAATTTAAATTGTTAAATGGATATAGTTATCTATTACTTTGTTGTTCCTAATTTCCATGTATTTAGGAGTATACATATTCTACTTAGAATTGTAATTTACATTAAGTTTATTTTTATTATATATTATATTTTGTAGGACTTAGCTCGACACTCATATATATATATATGTACAGTGGCGGATCCAAGGGGGAGCAATAGGGGCTATAGCCCCCCACGTAGACGCTCAGGTATACACTGGATAAAATGGGCTTCGATACTGCTTTACACTGGATAAAACGGCAAAATATGGTTTAGCCCCTCCCTTGATCATATCCTGGATGCGCCCCTGTATATATATATATATATATATATATATATATATATATATATATATATGTGTGTGTGTGTGTGTGTGTAGGTTCTTAAAAAACGAACAAAAATAATTTTTCAGCATTATATATTAGCTAGGGTGCAGATTAAGAATCTGGAACCATATACCGGTATTATGTTATTATATATTTATTTTCTTATGCACGAAATGTGCTCCTAGGACCTTTAAGAACTGATTTCTATCGGATGAATTGAATTCCAGAATAAAGATTAACTGTGGGATGGCTTAACCGTTATTTTACAGTTACAACATGGTAGCACGTAGATCTACCATAAAAACTACTGCGAGAAACCGAGGGATACATCTGTGGTAAGCAAATAATGTTACAGAGTCAGAACAGTGACCATGCAGTACGGTGATGCCCTTACAGAGCAGGTACGTGACCCATGGAACGAATGCGGAAAATTGAAAATAGTGGGAAGTACTTGATATGGAATAAAATCATATGACTTATGAGTGTGGAACAGTTTCATAATGAATTTCTTATAGAGTAGTACCTTATATATAAATAATATACAAGTACATTTTGCATTACGGTTTTGCATATTTTATCACATGTAAAGTTAACACAACCATATATTTTATATACTTGCACATTGAGCTTTTGAAATAACGTTACATATTTTTACTGTACATTTTAGAAATCCAGTGTCTTGTAAATATCATATTTATTACATTTGTGCATTCATTAAGTGAGATATGCCTTAGAAGGCCATGTCATTTGCCTACAGCATTGAAATATTGTCTAGGTTGTGATCTTGGACAGCTTTGTTCTACAATTGAATGACATAATTCAAATTTATGGAATTCATTTACCTAAATTCTCATCAAAACTTTAAATAGAAGCCATTAGCATCTAGGGTGCATAATATAAATAAGTGTAATAATAACTTGTGTAATGCAAAGTACACTTTTTATTTTTTTTTTATTATTATTTGTGACATGTTAAACATTTTCCGTCGTGTTCTAATAGGATTGACAGACTTTCCTTAAAGAAGTGAGAACTCCTTACCGCTGTTTAAATATCGTTTAACTTTGCAAATTTTATCCAGAGGAGTAAGTGTCCCTAATTTTAGACCAATGTTAATACATATCTTTATAGGGACCTAGTGAACACTTAGGACCTAGTTTAACATATATACCAATCTCTTTTTAATGTTACCATCTAATGTTTGCAGAAAGAAAGAAACATATTAAATAATGTGCTATATCGGGTATTCATATTCAAATTTTCATGTCTCTCGGCTACAGGAAAAGCACAAACGTGAATAATTTACTTTAATTAATATATAGAACCATTACATCAATGGAATCACGATGACTAAACGAATATATTGATACTAATTTTGACCACTTTCGGATTGGATTGACATTTTAGTTTCCAAAGCTAGTTAATTTCTAGTGAAGTTATATAGACGACATCTATGTACATAAATTAATTCAAAGTTGCGAAGCTGTCATATTATTATATTTATTCACTTTTAGAAAGTCACTTCCGGTTTAAACTAACAATTTACTTTGTGCGACCCTGCGATTTCTAATAATTCTATATAAATAATTTATAAATAATAAGTTTCCCGAGCTTTTTCCCACTTAGTTGTAGTCACTGTTTTTGCATAGAGTTCGCAATAATACCTCTTTAATGTTATTCCGACCCTCATCGTTTTTTCCTCTTACGTCATTGTATATTAGAGGCACCATCTTTCGGCCTGTCTTTTTCTTTTCAATCCGGCCACCTTTAATTTCATGACTTCCCCGGAAGCAATTTTATCTCTTTCCTCAGTACCAGCCCCGTATACAGGAGGGTCTAGGGGGGCCAAGCCCCTCTAAATTTTTGCTGCTCCCTAAAAGTTTTACAGTACGCTTGCAAAAGAACTATAATATTGTCATGAACTGAAATATGGTTTGATCAGCCGCCTAACTTCAGCCGGCTCCCCTACATTTTTGGGCTGGCTACGTACTGCTCAGTACGTGTCCAAACTATACCAACATAAATTCCTGTATCTTTATTCCAATTATTGTAACATTTGTTCATCGGTTGATGCATTTTTTCCTTATGCAACCTTTAATGTTGCTCTGTATTCACTGCCAAACTATATCTGCTGGAATGTCTTCAGGTACAGTGTTTCAAATATTGACCTCCAACGGTAATTAGTTGAAAACTTCAACTCTGATTAATTAATGAACGAAGTTTATCAAATATTAATCAATACTAGGATTTAAATCTCTCAATATAAATATCAAGAACATCAATACGAATTACATGTCGTCTGACTTAAAAGCTTTACGTAAGATTTAAAAACGGTCACATTAATATAATACTACTGTAGTATCGAAAGAAATGTGACTCGAGCAGTAAACGAAAATTCGTGCAGTATGCAAAGGGAACGAAAGTGTAAACCCTGTGACTTTGTCATGAAATACGTTCTCGAAATTCTTTATCAGTCTCTCTGTTCTTCGTTTTCTGTTCAGCAGTAAACTTCGTTATTCTTGTGCAAGCAACTTCCAAAATTCAAGTTGGAAACCAAACACTGTTATTTTAAAATTACACATGGATTTCCATTTTTAAATACTCAAGAAACATGTCAAATGAGTTATTAGAATGCTTCATTCTATTTCTGGTGAAAACAACTTATGTAAGATATTCTGGCATTCATAAGCGAGTATGTCAACACAAGTTCAAAATTTATAAATGAACTATGTTAGATCGTATGAAAATTCACAATAGATCTCAAATTTTCATTGTATAATTCTTAATATGCAATACTTCATGGATTTATATAGACTAGTATTCTATCCTAACCGTGTAACGTGGGTTCCTGTCACCACGGCATGTCGCGTCCTCAGGTTGCGGATGGATGAGAAGTCCTCTAGATATTGAGGTTAGCTGCGAATATACTGAATAAGCAGTCGCGGACAGCCGACTAGGACTGGTCCTCCAGCTTGGGGGTTTGGGTAGGGCTAACAACATCATCCTGTAAAAAAAAAAAAAAGCACTTGTTCAGAAATATTCACAAAAGCCTCAGACAAGGACTGATAACTTGGCACGACCTCAGCAAAAGAAAATGGACATGAGATTTGGAACATGGAATATTAGGAGTCTTTATAGGGCAGGCGCGTTAAAATCCGTAACGAGGGAGTTAGAGAAATACAGGATGGACGTAGTAGGAGTTCAGGAAGTTAGGTGGGGAGGAAATGGATCTGAGAATTCCGGAAATTTTACGTTCTTTTACGGGGAAGGAAATAAAAATCACCAGTTAGGAACAGGGTTTTTCGTTCATAAACGTATATTACCAGCAATCAAACGGGTTGAATTTGTTACTGACAGACTTTTTTTTTATTACTCTTAAGGGACGGTGGTGTGATATTATTGTTTTAAATGTACATGCCCCAACGGAAGATAAGGATGACGATATAAAAGACAGTTTTTACGAAGAAGTGGAACGGATATTTGACCAACTCCAGCGATACCATATGAAAATTCTATTATGAGATTTCAATGCAAAGGTAGGACGAGAGGATATTTTCAAACCGATTATAGGGAACGAAAGTCTGCATAACGAAAGTAATGACAACGGTGTTAGACTCGTGAACTTTGCAACATCCAAAAACCTAATCGTGAATAGTACAAAATTCCCACATCGCGACGTTCATAAATACACTTGGACATCACCAGACGGGAAAACACATAATCAAATTGATCACGTTTTAGTAGATAGAAGAAGGCAATCTAGCATAATTGATGTCCGGTCGTTTAAAGGGGCTGATTGTGATACTGATCACTACCTGGTAGCAGCGATAATACGAGAGAGGTTATCATTGAATAAAGGTAATATTCATTGTCCGAAAACGGAGAGATTCAATTTAAAGAAATTAGAAGAGAGCCAGGTAAGAGAGGAATACCAGATTGAAGTTTCGAATAGATTTTCGGCTTTAGAAGATTCGGAGTGCACTAGTGTTGAGGATACCTGGATTGAAATTAGAGATAGCATTAAAATTTCAGCAAAAGAAAAATTGGGACACGCGGAAATACGTAGGAACAAACCATGGTTCGACCAGGAATGCATAAAACTAGCAGAGAAGAGAAAACAGGCAAAATTACGCTGGCTACAAAATCCGAATGAAATGACTACACAAAATTTCGCAGATATCAGGCGGGAAACTTCCAAAACTTTTAGAATAAAGAAACGCGATTTTCTGAAAGCTAAAATTAAGGAACTTGAAGATAATAGTAAAAATAAAAACATCCGGGACATGTATAAGGGAATCAACGAATTTAAGAAAGGCTATCAACCTCGTGCTTAAAGAAATCTGACGGTACAGTTCTCACTGACACGGATAGCATCTTAAATAGATGGAAAGATTTCTTTGACGATTTGCTTAACACGCAACCAAAAACTAGTGTTCGTGGAGAAAAGGAGATACACACCGCAGAACCGTATATTCCAGAACCCAACCGAATAGAAGTAGAAACCGCTATAAAGAAATTAAAGAAACACAAATCTCCAGGTGTAGATGAAATTCCGGCTGAGTTAATTTTAGCTGGAGGCGAAAAATTGTGTAACAAGATACACAAACTCATTCTCCTTATCTGGAACAAGGAAGAATTGCCATAAGCGTGGAAAGAATCAATCATTGTTCCAATCCACAAGAAAGGCGACAAAACTGATTGTAATAATTATCGAGGCATTTCTCTTCTGTCAATATCCTATAAAATCCTTTCAAATATTCTGTTAGCAAGACTGACCCCATACGCAGATGAAATTATTGGAGATTATCTGTGCGGATTTAGACGAAATCGATCAACTATCGACCAAATATTTACCATTCACCAAATACTCGAAAAAAAGTGGGAATACAATACACCGGTACATCAACTATTTATTGATTTTAGAAAGGCGTACGACTCGGTTAGGAGAGAAACATTATACAACGTTCTTGCAGAACTTGGAATACCGAGAAAGCTAATTAGATTAATTAAGATATGTTTAAATGAATCCCAAAGTAAAGTCCGGATAGGAAAATTTTTGTCCACGAGCTTTCACGTCGAAAATGGCCTGAAACAAGGAGATGCTTTGTAGCCATTATTATTTAACTTCGTTTTGGAATACGGTATAAGGAAAATCAAAGATAGCAACCAGGGCTTAAAGTTGAACGGTATTCACCAGGTTATGGCATATGCTGATGATGTAAATTTAATAGGAGATGATAGGAGAACAATAGAAAGAAATGCAGAGATCATATTAAACGCTTGCAGGCACATGGGTTTAGAAGTAAATGCAGAGAAAACTAAATACATGGAAGTACGTCGGGACCGGAATACAGCAAATTATGGATGAGTTAAAATACTAAATAATACTTTTGATAAAGTGGATACTTTCAAATATCTAGGATCAATATTAACAGAGGAAAATCATATTCACGGAGAAATTAAATGTCGACTAAAAGCAGGGAATTCGTGTTACTATTCGGTTCAAAATCTCTTGTCGTCGCGAATTCTGTCGAGGAATTTGAAACTTAAAATATACAAAACGATAATCATGCCTGTAGTTTTGTATGGCTGCGAAACATGGTCACTTACTCTGAGGGAAGAACATAGACTGAAAGTATTTGAGAACAAGATCCTGAGACGAATATTCGGACCCAAGAGGAACGGGAATGGGGAATGGCGGAAACTTCATAACGAGGAACTACATAATTTATATGGTTTACCCAACATTGTTAGGGTCGTCAAGTCTAGGAGGCTTAGATGGGCGGGTCATGTAGCTAGAATGGAAGAAAGTAGAGACGCTTTCAAAGTCTTGACTGGAAGACCAATCGGAAAACGACCATTAGGAAGACCTAGGCGCAGATGGGAGGACAATATTAAGATGGATCTCGCAGAGACTGGAATACAGACTAGAAACTGGATGCAGTTAGCTAAGGATAGAAGTCAGTGGAGAGCTTTTGTGAACGCGGGATTGAACCTCCGGGTTCCATAGGCCATAGAGTTAGTTAGTTAGTTAGTTAGTATTCTATCCTAAACCGAATGACTTATATTGTGTAGATTGACAAAGTACACACTCCCGGCGCATATAAAGTACATTTTGACTGTAAACCGAAAGTGAGTAAAAGTGGTGTTATTCGAATGATGTAAAGGGTTAATAAAAATACCAAAATTTTAAAAAATTTATTTCAAATGAACGACAATACATAATACATGAAGATATGTCTCGGGCTGAGAGGAAAACTGTGCCAAGTCACTTTTTTTCGGATTGAGTTATCATATTTTTTCTTACTTATATTAGCACGATGGGCACTAGGAAAGCTTTGAGATGTGGACAACTAGAAAGGAGAAAGTGAAAAAAAGATTCCATCAATAAATAATCAAACCACTTTAAGAAAATATTGTGTTGAAACCACTTTTTCGCTTTTCCTCTGAATTTTGGATGTTATGACTTATACTACTTAACGTCTCAGTCCCAGATAAACGATATATCACTGGATATTCGAAACTTCAATTTTATTTTATGCATTCAACATTAGCATTTATTGTTATATGACAAACGTCAAGCCGTTAGTCCATGACTTGCACAGAAACATTAACTGGTCCCTAGCTATAGAACTCAATGCTGTAAGAATTCGGTCTTGCAGATCTTGAAAAGTACCAAGCATAGGTTGTGCATTCACGCTTTTATATATCTCTACAGATAAAAATCATATGACTACCATAGATCTTGAAAAGTAGCAAGCATAGGTTGTGGATTCACGCTTTCATATATCTCTACAGATAAAAATCATATGACTACCATAGATCTTGAAAAGTAGCAAGCATAGGTTGTGCATTCACGCTTTTATATATCTCTACAGATAAAAATCATATGACTACCATAGATCTTGAAACGTAGCAAGCATAGGTTGTGCATTCACGCTTTTATAGATCTCTACAGATAAAAATCATATGACTACCATAGATCTTGAAAAGTAGCAAGCATAGGTTGTGCATTCACGCTTTTATATATCTCTACAGATAAAAATCATATGACTACCATAGATCTTGAAACGTAGCAAACATAGTTTGTGCATTCACGCTTTTATATATCTCTACAGATAAAAATCATATGACTACCATAGATCTTGAAGAGTATCAAGCATAGGTTGTGCATTCACGCTTTTATATATCTCTACAGATAAAAATCATATGACTACCATAGATCTTGAAAAGTAGCAAGCATAGGTTGTGCATTCACGCTTTTATATATCTCTACAGATAAAAATCATATGACTACCATAGATCTTGAAGAGTAGCAAGCATAGGTTGTGCATTCACGCTTTTATATATCTCAACAGATAAAAATCATGTGACTACCATAGATCTTGAAAAGTACCAAGCATAGGTTGTGCATTCACGCTTTTATAGATCTCTACAGATAAAAATCATATGACTACCATAGATATTGAAACGTAGCAAACATAGATTGTGCATTCACGCTTTTATACATCTCTACAGCTAAAATCATATGACTACCTTAGATCTTGTAAAGTAGCAAGCATAGGTTGTGCATTCACTCTTTCATATATCTCTACAGATAAACCTCATATGATTACCATAGATCTTGAAAAGTGTCAAGCATAGTTTGTGCATTCACGCTTTCATATATCTCTACAGATAAAAATGATATGACTACCATTGATCTTAAAAAGTATCAAGCATAGGTTGTGCATTCACGCTTTCATATATCTCTACAGATAAAAATCATATGACTACCATAGATCTTGAAACGTAGCAAACATAGGTTGTGCATTCACGCTATTGTACATCTCTACAGTTAAAAATCATATGACTACCTTAGATCTTGTAAAGTAGCAAGCATAGATTTTGCATTCACGCTTTCATATATCTCTACAGATAAAAATCGTATGACTACCATAGATCTTGAAAAGTATCAGCATAGGTTGTGCATTCATGCTTTTATATATCTCTACAGATAAAAATCGTATGACTACCATAGATCTTGAAAAGTATCAAGCATAGGTTGTTCATTCACGCTTTTATGTATCTCTACAGATAAAAATCATATGACTCCCATAGGTCTACATTCGAAAGCAGTTCAGAAATTCTCAGCATTTTCAACTGATGTTGAAGACGACTAGTGCCTGTTCCATTGCATATGCACCCATCTTCTATCAAGTATAAAACTGTTTTTGACGAAGTGGCTCTTTGCCGAATATACAACGAAGTGCACGTTGCACTGCAACAGTGGATTCACTCTTTAAATAATGTAAGTCGTAGCTCGCAAAAAGACTTCTCTTGGGATGATGCTAATTTCTCTCAAACCAGAGCGCCCTGTAGGCATTAAATGGAAATAATAGGTGCGGGGTTTAAACCTTTAATTTTTTTTCTATCTGATGATGTATCTCTGTCAATTATTGTTTATGAGAAATAAAAATTAAAAATGCTCCTTCTATTTGAGTAACCCGACACTTGTACGTTTTGTAGAACCATTAGAAATGCAGAACGAAATTGTTAAAAACTGGTTTTACAAGGCATATTCCAAACGTGTTTTCAACGTATAGCGAAATGGCGGTAGGCCGCAACACAATTTTACGCATGCAGTGCCAACGACGGTCTATTAACGAAGCTACTGTACTGGTTGTCTTGAGTCAGTAGGAGTTTGGCAGTCGTGGAAGAGAGATTGCAATGGCTGCGAGAAATGTTTTCCCCGCTAGTTGTGAAGTGCGCGGCGTGATAGATTTTTGCTTGCAAAAGGAACTTGTGGTGCTGATATCCATCGAGAGTTGCTCCAAGTGTATGGATACACAGTAATGAGTGCAGGAAAGGTTCGCAAATGGTGTCTCGTGTTTCAAAATGGCCGCACCAACTTCCACGATAAATACCGGGGTGGCAGGTGGTGTGCAGAGCGATGACCTTGTGAAGGAAGTGATCCAAAAATTACGAAATGGTTGGTGATAGATGATCAGTACTCTTGTTAATGACTTTCTCCACGTTGCACGAACCACCATCTACAGGATTTTCACAGAAAAGCTTGGATATCAGAAATTGAGTGCGGGGGGTTCTGAAAATGCTAGCGGACCGGCAAAAAGAGCAATTATACTAAAAAGAAACTTCTTAATACAGGGATACCCATCCCCCCAAAAGCTGATGGCGGAATCCCCCCAAAACTAATAATCTCTTCCCTCCTCAAAACTCAAGTCCTCTAAAAACAATTGCCTAGTGTAGCAGTAGTTTTTATAGTACTAGTAATTATTATTTTTGTTGTTGTTTTTATTTCCTGTAGCAGTATTATAGAATGTTTGTAGTAGTAGTAGGGGCAGTAGTAATTATAAGAATGGCATTACTTTTATTAGTAGTCTTGGTAGTGTACAATACTAAATATGTTTTATAAGGATATTGAAGGATATAAAAACTTCTACACACTTTGTATGGCACAGGTATACTTTTTTTTACAATTAGTAGTATTATTTTTTCTTTACAAAATATTGATATAATTCCCTTGCACATGAAAAGTAAGACGCAAGTTACAAGTTATTGAGTTTGATACCAAAAGAAAATGTTATCCTCGAAATTAACCTACAAAAAGAAGTGATGTCCAACAAAAAACATTCCTGTAAAAGAGCCAAGTACGAGTGGCCTTAAAAAGAATTGAAATCACAAAAATAGGCAGCAAGTTCTGGTGGACAACTGTTACAAACACTCACTGGCTCACTTCAAATTTAGATTTAAAACTTGGCTGTTGTCTGTATGGTTACCACTAGCTCACAATTATGTCAAACTACTTTATAATTTTCAACAGACAACATAGGCAAGTTTCAAATCTATATTTGAAAGTGATTCCTTGAGTGTTTGTAACTGTTGTTCACTAGAACTTGGCGCCTATTTTTGTGATTTCAATTCTTTTTAAGGCCACTCGTACTTGGCTCTTTTATAGGAATGGTTTTTGTTGGATATCACTTCTTTTTGTAGGCTTATTTCGAGGATAATATTTTCTTTTGGTATCAAACTCAATAATTTGTAACTTGCGTCTTACTTTTCATGTACAAGGGAATTATATCAATATTTTGTAAAGAAAAAATAATACTACTTATTGTAAAAGAAGAATACCTGCGCTCATTTTTGTGATTTCACTTCTTTTTAAGGCCGCTCATACTTGTTTTTTTTTTTTCAGGAATGATTTTGTTGGATTAAATTATTACTGGTCGTGGTGGTGACATTAACCTACCCTTGATGTCCTTTATAGAGTAATATTTTTTTTCTTTGCTCACTCGACAAAGCAAATTTGTCTATAATATCTCTGTTGGGAATGCATTCTAAAATGCCTTTTTCGGAAGAAAGGACAAGCATGTCGGAGAGCCATACATCTCCCATGCTGCTTCTTAGTCTATTTTTTTACAATCTTTACTTTACTCATAATCCTCTCTGCTGAGCAATGACAGAAGTATCTGGTATAATATTGTTAGGTATGGAAAACCAGACATATTAAACAAACACCTGTAAGGCCTAATGAATCCTTTCTTCACTCACTGATCCAGTGATCTTTGTTTGGCCATTTTATCGTCATTATTTACACCATCAGATTTGTCCTCACAAGAATCTTGGAAGTCGTCTTCATTATTTTCACTCTGACTCCCGTCACTCGAGCAAAGTACATCGGCCAAATCAATGTTCGGGTAGCTTACTTTGTACAATTTACTAAACACATTAACTTCTTCACAAAGTTCTTCACACTCGATGCCATAATACTCACACAAATCACTGACAAGAACCGGGATTAGAGTACCATCCATACTTTCAGCAACACTGAGTAACCCTTCATGGGAAAAGTATGCCATTTGTGAGACAATATTCAGAGCTTTCAGGAAAACAATCCTGCAGCTGTTGAGCCAAAGATTCAAGTAGTTGAAAGTACACTTCTGTTCTCAGTTTGGCTATTGGGTCACTAGGTGTTTCATCAATAGCAAGTTCGTCCATGAATCTTTTCCTTTTGCGAATTCTTCTATTGGAAGTTTGCTGGAGGTTGTGTTGAACTCTAAACTGACTAATGCAATCCGGCATGTTGCTCCAAGCTCCGTCGTTTCTCATTGCCTCCACTTTGGCTATAGTCTCAGAAACAACTGTCGGAACAATTCAATAGTCAATGTTTTTTTGACTGTAAGCAAACAGTCACTGGCGACAGAACTTTAAAAATTTCTGAAACGATCAGCATGGTTGCAACGGTATCATAATCGGATATTGATTTTAGAAGTCCTTTTGCTGAATCTGTTTCTGAGTCTTCGGATATGCCCTCTAAAGCTTCTATTAGTTCATCGTAGCAACTGATGATTGTTTTAAGAGCATCACTTTTGCTCCACCATCTAGTCGTGTTGATTCTTTTCAGTCGCATTATTCTAGCCTTACATAGACCTTTTTTCAATTTTTCAATGAAGGTGTGATGCTTTTTGTGGCCAGACATAAACACATAGAGCTCTTGTAGAATTGAGAACATGTGTCGTACTTGAGGACACATATCCATAGACTTCTCAACGACCAATGCAAACCTATGTGAACTACACCAAATGTAGTAAGCTTTAGGACATTCTGTAAGTACAAATGACTTAAATCCATTAAATTTACCAGACATATTTCCTGCGCCATCCATACTCTGACCAACCATACCATTTGTATCAATTCCAATTGTTCGCAGAGTATTAAGCAGCTCAGATGACAAGTGTTCGCCCGTTGTGTCTCCACTGGTAAATACTTTAACAAGTCGCTCCTCTGGCTTCACATTTTCTTTCATTTCTCCATGCCCATCTCTGTGTTCGACATATCGAACTAACACGGTGGTACATTCCTTTTTGCTTACATCTTGTGTAGAGTCAAGAATTACGGAGTATGTGTTGGTTTCATTAACACGCTTCACGATTTTTGAAACAACCATTTCATTCATAAACTTTATTAAATCAAATATGTTTCTGTAACTAAGGAAATTAGATCCAAGTTCTGTTTTGCTTTCTTTTGATTCCTTAAGCTTATTCAAATAAACTCTTGCGACCGGGTTATACTTGGCAAGCACTTTGAAAAGATTTACAAGGTTTCCGTTCGGTGAATCTTTATTTCTAAAGGGCAACATCTGATCCAATAGATAACGGTAGCAATCTATAAGGCCAGATAGAACTTCACGATTGTGATTTACCAATTTGTCACCTTGTTCAGTCAGACCTTTGTCAACCCTTTGTTTACAGATCCACTGAAACCTTGCAATTTGCGAAGATGTGTGTTTTTTGGATTTTTCACGGAGTTCTATATCTCTATCTCCTCTGTGGTCTGTCCATCCCCTATAACCAGTAGTGTCCTATATACTTCTTTCTGTTGGTAAAGAAAATAACAGGCAATACAAGCAAAAGACAGCATCATAGTGTTTACTGTAAACAAGCCATTTCCGTTCTTGTGTGGTTCCGTTTGGTAGAATAGCTATCTTAACTTTTGGATTGAATATCCTTCCACACGAAGTTGGAAAATCCATAGAGTTTAGATTTTGGGATTCTAATTTTTGAGCCTGATTAATAAGTTCTGGTGAAAGCTTTTTATTTGCATAGAAAGCTGGATCTTTTGAATCATCCAAACATGTTGAAGTTTGCGTTGAGAGGGAAGGCTTGGTTATTTTTTCCGGTTCATTTTGAAGAATGGGGCCTTCTTCTGGTAGCAGGTCAGGCTCGTTGACGGAAAATTCAATTCCTGCGTCGGGAGAATATGATACATACGTTAATTCAACATCGTCTGTTGTTTTATTGTCAGACTCAGAACTTAATCTGACTTCTTCGCCGTGCGTAATTTCATTGCGGTTTTCATTAGTGTTTGAACTGGACGCAGATGTAAAAGCTCGAATGTATTCTTTTTCAATAACCGGTAATCTGAAAAGAGACAAACACCCGAGCTGTAAATATTCATCTTTTGTAAATGAAAAATGGTAAGTAAAATAGATATGTACGTTATTTTAAACCTCTCCACAAACATTTTTTTTTAAATTGCGTTAAAATTCTGTACACTTCCTTTAATTATAAAGGCTGTACAAGCTGATTTCAACAAAGCTTTCTTATTTTCGTTTAGTATTGCAGTAAAGTACACTTACTGCAGTGTAAAAGGCATACTTACTGCAGAAACTATATTACCATCTAACATTTAGTAATCGAAGAAATATCAGAGGATGGGAGAAATGGCCCTTGCATCTACCGGTAGAGCTACTAGTAGGTCTAGAACTCGGAATACGCCCATAATGTGCTCATTATGAATGTTCAAGTCGAAAAAGATCTGTTTTCGCTATTCTCAAGAAAGCGGAGCCATAGACTACTAGCTTTGAACGGCAATAATCTAACCGCTAGGACCGGGAGACCATCTGGTGAATAATCATAACCACCCGGTCGCAGCAGTAATACATCCACATAATGTAAAGCTAACAGATTAACGTGCATTTGTGTTGCGACCAAGGGGTTGTGATTGCTCATCAGATGATTTGCTAAATTCTCCAATCGCTAGGGTCTGCTCATCTGCACTTATTCAGGAGCTTGTCCAATTCGTACGGTTTATACACGAATTTTCACCATTTTTGCAAAGTCGTTTTGAAATTGTCTTTTATGGAGCCTACCTGCCAATAAGAAAAGGAGAATTTAGAAATGTTTATGAATACATGGTACTGAGGGGGGAAAGATTTTACTAAGTGCCAAACACTCAGAAAAAGTGACTGTAACTCTGACAAAAAATCTTACGTACGAGGGCAAAAATGTTATTAAAGTTATTCACTTAAACTAGAAATGATACTTACAAGGCAGGGTACCTCGGTGTAACACGCCGATTTTGATAAGATTGCACAGACATACAGATCATCAAAAAAAGAAGCGACACGTATTTTTTTATATCGGCCAACAAGCGTATTGAAAGGGTCAAATAGGGACATAAAAATGGGGTCAAAATGAGATTTTATTCAATATAGCGAGAACGAGAAGAGATATCGGAAAAGGTTAAATGTACGAAATACTACCCATAGTTGACGCAAGCCATTGAGGTAGAACTTACCCATGTGAAGAAAGCAGAACATCCGGAAATGGACCAATCACGTTTACAACATTGTCATAATGTGCTACAGAAATGAGTGAAGAGGGTGGCAAGGAGCAGGAAGAAAGAAAACACGAAAATGGAAAATACGTGTTTTTGCTTTGAGTTCATACGTCACCCGTTTGCGAAAGGGACGCAGATTCATCTCAGTGCACGAAGATTCATCTCTACACGCAAGAAGGATGCAAACACCGTTCGTATAGGCAGCCAGCAAGACAGTACTGCACAGCGGGTTGCATATAAGATCAAAACCTCAAGTTGAGTGGTAGAAACGACTAATAGATGAAGGAATACGAGGTCAGATGACGTAGCACATTACGACAGGTGCAGGTACTGTAAGGAAAGAAAGAGCAAGTTGACGTTGTACACAAAATCAGTTTTAACAGTGAGAGTATTGGACGCGGCGTATTCAATACGAGCTGGTTTGAGTATACAAAGTTGCCAAACGCGAGGTGTAGAGTCAGCAAAGTGTATGTGCATTTGTGTCTTTCACAGGTACTATTCTCAACAAGACAAGCAAGGCGACGTTTAACTGCTTGTGAGACCTAGTGGTGAACATTGGACAGTGTGGTAGCTGGAGTGGTATTTGATTGTTATGTAACTGGTGGTGTGTGCTTGTGCGTATTTGTGCGTGTGTAACAAAATTCAGGTGAGGTGTAAGTGGGCTTGTGACGTTTGTGGTCGCAAGATGGTCTATGTGAATCCCCTGAATGTGGTGGATATGCTAGTGGAGGCATATCAGGAAACACAATATGTCCGGACACCACGAACGGTAACGGAAATGGAGCTCAAGGACTATATTTTTAACATCCTAGAAAGTTTCAAGACGAATGGGCACATGTATGTTGAGATTGAAGAAGACCTATTATGCAGCAATAGATCAGACATCCCAAGTATGGCAAGTGAAGATGAGATGGATGAGTGGGATGGCCCAACGACCTCCAACGTACATACAACTGGAGTCAAGAGCAGAGATATTGTGGACATGGGATACAAGCGGAAGGCAGTATCGTTTTGGAAACGAGGGAAGAAGAGAAAGATGTCCTGGAAATCTGTACAGAAACACTTCAAGCGTGTCAAATGCAGAACAGATCTATATAGATGGGAGAAACAGATCACAGAAGGTGGAACCAAACGTGAAAAGCTAAACGTGATAGACCGAACTGTGTATGAAAATTTTGCGACAGCAAAACAGCGGCATTTAATTGTCCATGACACAGACTTGCAACGTTGGGCGTTAGAAGCAAACCAAACAACAGCCGTTGCTAATTTCAAAGCTTCGAAGAAATGGTTATGGCGCTTTAAAACACGTCATGGTATCGTCTCACGCAAAGTTACAAAATTTGTAACACATAGCATTACAGCGAAGGCCACACAAGTGCACGAAAGCGCTAAAACCTTCGTCCAAAATGTACAATCACTCATTACTGCTCATGGCGAGGATAACGTATATAACACAGATCAGAGTGGCTTTGCTTTAGAATTTCACTCTGGACGCTCTCTGGCTTTGCGAGGCGAGAAGCATATTACAGCAACAATGCAATCTCTACCTGCCATCACACATAGCTACACAATACAGCCTGTTATATCTGCCAGTGGAAGATTGCTGTCGCCCATGCTCATAGTCTTGAAAGAACTTCATGGTACGTTTGGGCCACGGATTCAACAAACAATGTTCCGCCCACAAAACTTATATATTTGTGCATCATCATCTGGGAAAGTGACAAAACAGATCGTTAAGACGTGGTTCCAATCAGTGTTCCTTCCACAAGTCAATGAGCAAACGGTACTGTTAGTCGACTCGTGGACGGGTTATGATCGATCCGACTTGGCAACAATAATGCCACAGGACAAGCAGTGCAACATTATGACGATACCTACACACACAACTGGGTTAATACAACCTCTGGATGTGTATGGTTTCAGAATTTGGAAGAACTTCGTACGCAAAGTATCTGATGCGGTACGCCTTCAGCAACTCAACATCAATCTATACAGTAGAGACAATATACTGAAACTTCAATCCCTTGTGCATAATCAACTTTCATCTCCACGGTACATACATCTATTCCAATACGCATGGTTTTGTTCTGGATATCTTTCATCACGACCAGATTATTTTCCAAATCCAGTGGAGTTTTGTTTTCATCAGTTGACGTCATTGGTCTGCGAAGAAGCAGAGTGCCAGAACCCATCCATCATCAAGTGTTCATGGTGCAAATACTGTTTTTGTTTGGACGATTTCTTCCTGAAATATCATTTTTGTGCTACTTATCAGGAGTGAGCGTCTTGTTTTCAGCATACACCTCTGCTGACTTTTATGTTGTACGTACATATGTACGCGTACTTTCATGATATAATGTAGATACTCATGCGTAGAACTGATATTGCTGTTGCTCTTTATCTTACATGTGGACCACCTGCTATTATATTCTACTGTGCAATGCATTTTGTGTGTGTGTGTGTGTTACTAACTACAAACATTCCCGTTTCCAATATGTATCTCACAGTTGCTCCCATTGCACAATATATGCAACCCACTGTGCAGTATTGTCTCACTGGCTGCCTATACGAACGGCGTTTGCATCCTTCATGCTTGTAGAGATGAATATTCGTGCAGTGAGATAAATTTACGTCTCTTTCTCATATGGATAACGTATGGACTCAAAGCAAAAACACGTATTTTCCATTTTCGTGTTTTCTTTCTTCCTGCTCCTTGCCACCCTCTTCACTCATTTCTGTAGCACATTATGAATATGTTGTACATGTTATTGGTCCATTTCCGGATGTTCTGCTTTCTTCACATGGGTAAGTTCTACCTCAATAGCTTGCGTCAACTATGGGTAGTATTTCGTACATTTAACCTTTTCCGATATCTCTTCTCGTTCTCGCTATATTGTATAAAATCTCATTTTGACCCCATTTTTATGTCCCTATTTGACCCTTTCAATACGCTTGTTGGCCGATATAAAAAAAATACGTGTCGCTTCTTTTTTTGATGATCTGTATGTCTGTGCAATCTTATCAAAATCGGCGTGTTACACCGAGGTACCCTGCCTTCTTAGTAACATTTTTGCCCTTGCATTTAAGAATTTTAGTCAGGGTTACAGTTACAGTAATTTTTTTGAGTGTTCGGCACTTAGTAAAATCTTGTTTCGAGAGGTAAGGGTTTTTATATTCTCCTTCGATTACTGTCAAGCAAGCTTCATTGTCAAAATGGTCTAAACCAAGACATAAACCATGGAACTTAGACAAATGCTCTTCGAGGTACGTCTATAGTGTTTTGGCACTTCGCTTTATCCAAGGGACTGAGTGCATTACTGCTCGGAACAGCACTGTCGTTTGAAAAGCGGAGTGAAAACAATACATCCAAAGGTTTTACATTCCTTACGTAGCTTACTTATGACGTGAGATGTCACCGTGTGTCTGTTGTGAAAACTATACATCACCCATCGCCGTCAGCTTCTTTATAACTATTTGTTAACAAAGATCAGAAGAAATAATTGAATTTGCTATTGTATCTGAAAGCAAAGAGATATCACAATTTTGAATTTTAAACGGAAGCGTTACGTTAGCTGGTCCCCCATACATATCACAGACTTCAGGTAAGATAAAATTAGGTTTGTTTGCTTTATACTGTAATTAGTAAACTAAATAAAGTTACGATGTATTGATTTGTATTTACTAACAATTTGGACCTTGTTTAGGTTACTATATGGGGAACTAGTTTTCGTAACGCCTGCCATTTTAAATCTTAATTGGGATTGAGGATAGCCTGCTCCTTGCAGACGAGAAAGCAATGGTCACTTGCTATTTCGGACTTCAGGTTAGTTTAAGTTAGGTTTGTTTGCTTTGGCAATATTGAAATACAGTTATTTTAAGCAAAAATCACAACGATATACATGCTTCGACCTGTGAAATACCAAATGAACTGCGGGGAGCGGGCTATACACAAGCCCATAATGGATATGAGAAATTATTTTTAAAATGATTTATCTTTCTTTAGTTGATTTCGTAGAACTTGATGATGTCACTTCATTAGATTCCACGTAGGGTGTCCATGGCTTATCACCTTCTTTCACTGCTATAACTTTGTACTTTATGTGTATATTTTTTTTTTTAAACTTGTAAGCGTGTCTCTTTTTGCAATGTTCTGTCCATTTGTCCAGTCGATGCACCGTATTACACATGACCTCTAAGCATTTATATTTCAATAATATTTTCAGTTTTCGAGGCATAATTAAATCAATCAAAATTCTAGATTAGAACAAACAAAGCAAACAACACGTTTGCTGAAACATTCTCTCACCACTTTAAGTCATAGAGATAAATACTATACAGAGTGCGTGCTGAGGACGTTTTATTGATGTCATTTCACGCAGTATAAAATTATATGAGAAAACCGCAGTACCAGGCTATTTTAACCGAACTATTGCTCGGTTACGTTTACATTTATTTATTTATTTATTATGGATGACATAAAATACGTAACAATATTCTGTTACTACTTGATGTATGATGAATGATCATATTTTCCATAGTTTTCTATGTGTCTGAATGTGTGATTACATTTTCCAGGATCTGCGAGAAACGAACAACTGCCTAGCTGGCTTCACTCTGTACAACACATGGAGCTGAATATATAGAATACTACTGGAGCGACCTCTCACGGAAAGTCTCTATTGTACACAATGATGCCACTTTTGAGCTGGTTTTCAGTTTACCGCAGGCCCTGAAAAATGTAATCGCACAAACAGAAAACTATACAAAATATTATCATTAATTCATTTATTATACATCATGTAGCAATTGAACAGCATTATTTATTAAGTGTCGTACATGGTATAAATAAGAAAGAAATAAATGCTCCCAGCAGAAAATGGGTAAATTACCTACACAAAGCGATAAACCGACCAGCCCATCCTTTCATATAGCAACTTGCGCGGTACTTCATTCATAGAGTTTCTAAGCAGGGGGTAGGGGGATTCATTCTCGAGATTTTAAAAAAAATCGCATCGTGTTCCAATGTTATTCTGACGACAGCAAAATTACTTATTCGACATTAGAGTAAAATTCTTCCCCAACTTCTTATTCCCTCTTATTTTTTTTCTCGATGGCACAACTTGCGCCATTCATCCCTCCTCTGGGCGGCTATTCTCTCTTAAAACGAACCAACCTTTCCTTTCATACGGCTACTTGCGCGGTACTTCATTCATCGAGTATCGAAGCAGGGGGTACAGGGGTTCACTCCGGAAAATTTTTGAAATTTAGCTTCTCAAAATCGTGTTTTAATACTATTCCGACAGTAAAATTGCTAGTTCGAAAGTAGAGTAAAATCCCCCCCCAAATTTTTCTCAATGGCGCAGCTTGCGCCATACATCCCCCTGTGGGCGGCCCTGCCTTAATATCATGTACACGTGACTGGAACACGTTATCAATTGACAAGTGTACAAAATAGAATTTAGTTATGGTAATATAGAAAATAGTTCAGATAACAGACAGAGCACAAGGAAATTGTCCCTTTGTAGTCAAGTGAGTAATGCACGTGTTACATGTGCAAGTGGTCATGGGTTTGAATCTCGTTTCGGGAGCTTGATTCAAATACAAACGTCGGTGGTAGACCGACCAACAACCTCCTGTGCATGGGGTTGTTGGTTCGCTCCCAGCTCGTGCCAAGTGAATTTTGTGGTGGTGAACACCGTGTGCGTGCTTTTTATAGGGATTCTCCCGTTTCCTCCCACTTTTTTATTCCACCATTTCTTTCAATTCTCATCATCACCGTCTACTTTAGCCTAGCCGGTTTAACGATGGGACATAAAACTTAAAAGATTATTCGAATACAAACATAGTAATTAAGATCGAACTTCTTAGAACTCTAAATCTTTCCGTTAAGAACCCTAAAAGTGTTGAATTTGAGGAAACATTTCGAGAATTCGAAGTACAGATACTAATGAGATAAAGATGAAATTCCTGAAAACTGATTAAATAATCTTGCATAAAATTAAACCTAAAGATGAAGTCTAAAACGTATGTCATTCTAGTTAAAATACATTCTAAGAAAGGTAGTACAGAATACAATCAAAGAAAACCGCGGTGGGTTGAACAATAAAATTTATTAGTGAAAACTGAAAACATCAAATGGGTGCCGTTATGAGAGAGTTGTGGTACAAATAAACTTCTGTATTTCTTTTTGGTGACGTATGATGTGATGGCAGAGCACTTCCAACAATACTGGATTCCAATATGAAAGAAATGCCACTGACATCTTCGGGACAAGTTCTAACTACACAGTTATCAGGAGTTTCCTGAAGAAACAATTCTTTGCTTCGTATACATTCATTCTGATTCAATTTAATTTACAGAATGGACAAACAAATCACTTTCCAAGCCTTATATACATCAATTGACACAGAGATAATTTCAAACTTTAAATATTGACAAGCATATATAAATTTTCAACAATTTATTTAAAAATATACTCATAAAAGGAAACTACAAATCTTCTATTACCACAATGAATATGAATACTTCACTTAACAAAGAATAACGAAAATACTTGTATTTCCAATAAACTGAATGACGAAGAATCGAATCATCTGGTTTATATCACCATCGTGATATAGATATTCTTTAAATTTTGATTCCTTAGTAATAATTTCAAGTTTCTAATTTCTTGGTAACAATTTCCATCAGAAAGTAGAGAAAATTCATGGGTGTCTACATGGATAACGTCGTGATAAAAATTTCAGGGTAATCCTTGGACATTTAAGGGATGTGAGTCCAGAAAAATGGCAGTGCCCACGGATTTTTTTTAGGAGTTTCTTGTCTCGCTACAGAGTAATCACATGACGACATTTGAACATCCAAGTATATACGTACATATAGCAAATAGCAAATATATACATATACCACACACACCTTTGAAATCTAAAGGAAATCCGGTAAATGCTTTCATCCAGTTTTCTAGGACGAGTATGAATGTATTTTCCATTACACATGAAATTTTTACTATGAGAGAGAATGTGTTTTTCATTATTCTGAAAGTTATTACGAGAATACGTTACTATGATACTACCAAATTGAGTACATATTTTATTTTTCTTTAAAGTTTCTACCATGACTGTGAGTGGATATTTTCATTATTCTTTCAATTTCTACTGCCGTTGTGTATGGATATTTTTATTGTCCCTAATACTCCTTCTATGGGACTGTATGAATATTTCTATTATCCTTAAAGTTTCTACTGTTAGTCAATATTAATATTTCTATTATGCTTAAAGTTTCTGATACCAGTCTCACAGTATATTTACATTAAGCTCTAATTTTCTACTGAAAGCCTAAGTGAGTATTTGCAAATTACTGAAACTTTCTACTACGAGTCTCAATCATTGTTTCAATTATATTTAAAGTTTCTTGTAGAGCCTGAATGTCTTGGGACAGATGTAGTTCCAGTGGAAAGTGCAGTAGACACGTTGTTCTTTGACAGTTTGTATACAGGTTTTACTATTTCAAGACCCGGGTTCGATTTCGGGAGATCATGTGGTTCGGATTCCATGTTAATCAATAGGTTCCGTCTCATATTGCGTCGCTGCTGAAAGGGACATTAAAATCAAGGCAATCAACAGATTTTACAATTTATACAAGAACAACATTTTCAATCAAGACCATAATAGAAGAGTGTGGAGTCTACGGAAGGCCTAAAGAATATAGGAACCTCAAAGGCATATACGTACTTTGCGTGTGGATACCTATAGTATATATCAGAACTTACCGCGTATGTCATATATCTTTCGGGGTCATATCCCTCGAAAATTTCATCAGAAACTTAAGTACTGACATCAATTTTAATACTTGCTTTTCAATCAGTGAAGTTCAACTAAAAATAAATTTAATACATGAAAAGTAGTAAAAGTATTGTTTTCTCTTTGCTTGCTTTAGTCCTTATCATGGTTCATGACTTCTAAATCCCCAGAGAGTAGCTCCCTTCCAGCGACAGGGTGCTGTCTCATTTAAGCGATAGATTAAAAATGGAGAGTAAAGCAGTACTCCTCAGTATCTGACTTGCTTCATTGCATCTACAAGAACCAACATGATTTCACTTCTTACATACAAGTTATTTACTTATTAATTGCAGTGGCGTATACTGGTTTGATGGACTGGGCTACCAGTAAGCTTGCTTACTTATTATTATTATTATTATTATTATTATTATTATTATTATTATTATTATTATTATTATTATTAGTAGTAGTAGTAGTAGTAGTAGTAGTAGTAGTAGTAGTAGTAGTAGTAGTAGTAGTAGTAGTAGTAGTATACAAAATAAGTGCAACAATGAACAAATAGAAGTTGATGTATTTTAGTTGATTTTTTTGTTTTCAAATTATAAATGTTTTCCATCGTAAATAAAATAATATAATATCTCTGTGCACTTAACTTGTCGTGGATTGTATCCACAAAATATTAATTTTTACCAATGTCATTTCTCTCAAGACCCTTCCTATGCAACCTTCCGTGTTTTGTGTGTACTTTCAGTTACTAAATGTAACTATATTTGTTGGATTTGTTTATCATATTCAAGACGCATGACTTCATTTTAATGGAAGAAAACTGAAATTTAGTTGCTGTTCTGTTAACATTTTTTTGTCTGTGGATTAAAGGTGTAATGTTAAGTTTTAATTTAATAAGTAGTTAGGTCTACTAAAACTCTTTTGTGGATTTACTATGCCCATTTATCTGTCCGTACGAAAGAAAAAAATTCTAGAAACGTGTTCCTTGATGGAAATCCGGACCGGAAGTGGGAGAAATCAGCTACTTCTGGTTTTTATGTTGATCGACGAAAAACCATAATATATAGCGAGAAGTGGTTTGCTGCAATCGCCCAAGTGTCCCCATAATTCATATCGGTATTATCTCCACCCTTAACACTGTATTGAAACTCAAAGTTATAGAAATTCACAACAATTCCCGGTTTTAATATTAATCTACGTAGAATATAAACGATAGGAAATATTGATGAGAAGTGGTTCTGTGAATGTAGCGTTTCTATAATACGCACGATTCTTTCTCTTAATTCTCCATTTCAATCTGAAGTATTAAGAGAAACATTTTCACTTTAGACTGTCCAAACAGTAAAGATGGTAATTAATAGCGACTAATGGTGTTCTGGGATTGATTGTGTCAAAACTATTTGGACTTTAAGGTATCTACTAAAACCGGAAATGTTATAAATCTACTACAATTCCCAATTTCAATAATAATTCAATAAATATCATACCATACAAAAGTAATACCTTTACATGGTTGTTGTTGTTGATATTGAGTTTAACGTCCCGCTCAGCAACGAGGCTATATGAGACGTGGACCTACTGATTAACGTGGAATCCGAACCACATGAGCTCCTCCCAGGAATCGAATCTCTTGTCTTCCACGCCAAAGGCACGTATGCTAACCGCTTAGCGACGGAGGAACTCTTCCTTTACATGGTTTACACGTGACTCTGCAACTCGTTATCAATTCGCAAGTGTACCGGAGAAATGTAAATTATGAGAATATAAAGCATAGTCCATGTAAAAGAAAGAACACAATAATACCTTCGTTTTCTGGTCGTCAAGTGAGTAAGACGTATGTTCAGCATGGAAGTGGTCATAGTTTTGAATCTCGCTTAGGATGTTTGATTCGAATACAAATTCAAGGTGTCCTTTGGATCGAACACCTTAGATGTCGTTTCATATTAACCTAATGTTAAAAAATCACCCTAAACATAAAATCAATCCATTAAAACCCTAATGATGGTGGCGATTCCTCAAAGAAACTGGAAGCATTTCGAACCTGGAAACTAAAGGTATCAAAAGTGTATAGAATACTATTTTTATAGTTTCTTTTAAATTCAAATTCTTGAGAACTGATTATATTATATCGCACAAAACTAACAGTCTGTAAATGAAGGATATAAGTATAGCATTTTAGTCGACCATAATGAATTACGGTTTTTCCTCCGGCTAGTAAATACTAGCTACTACCAGAAGAGGGTTACGCCCTCTGTAGGCTAAGAACAAACAATAGATAGGATGTGGATAGTTAAAATAAACATATTTATTAACCCATTTATGTCCAGAACTTTTTTGTCACGATTTTTTTAAAAACCTATCACAAATCATTTCGTTTAACACTAATAAACACAAAATTTATTATATTTCCAATTTTCAAAATTTGAGGCGCGGGAAATCGCATGGATCGTTAACGACCGGCTGGGCACTAGCAGCATAAAATATTTTATGTTTCAAAATAAATTAGTTCATGTGAATATGATGTTCTGCTAGTATATATAAACTTGGAGTTATTCATAAGCATTTTTATTTTCGATACTAAAATACGGATGTTACAAAATGAAATTTATATTATGTACAAAGCCAAATAGAAATATTAATATAATAATATAAATGCTATAAAACATAATAATATAAATGCTTCCATTTTTACCGATTACCCTTCTCACATCTTTCACTATTCATGATAACTGTCGAAGAACCCATCATGCAATGAACTTCACATCATTTGCATCCCTTCACTGTCTTGCTGCTACAAAGTTTTGCAATGACAGCGCTTTCGACCTGCAATTACCAAATGTCCGATGTAGTCAAGTCGTGTTTTGTTTCCATCTTGATCATGCCCTCTTGATGGACCTGAAGATTTTGGCGCTGTTCCATATTTCTACAGAAGAACCTTAGTGCAAGCCCGCTCGAATACCAAGGGCATCCAGATTTTGCCTGTGAGTTCGGCTGAGTATCCACGCGTTATTCATTGTAACATCGAATAGTCAGAACAGAATAGGTACACACCATTTTTTCACTATAAGGTTTGACATCTTATGATTCATCAAGTCTGCATGTTGCGGTTATACTCGTGTAAGGCATGTGGTTGTTGCACTGTGATATTTTTTTATCTTGCAGTGAGTGTCTACTCAGATCGTGTAAAAGTTGCACACCAGTGTGATTTGACATAATACTTGTTACACCATTATCTTACCAAGTAACCACAATAAGTCTGTTAGATTTGTCAACCATGGATTCAAATTCACCTCTTCTACGCTTCTCCATTTCTTTTTTTTCTGTAGGAATCGGACAGTGTTCTGTACGACTGACCCAGTTCCATTCATATCAAGATGTGAGAGACCATCCAATAACTTACCACTGGTAGAAACATATCGAAAAAGCAAATGAAACTTATTCCAGAAAATTCACATTTAGAATATCCACAAACTTTAAGGGTGTCTTTTTTTAACACCAATAAACATTATCTGAACGGGGGAAATGGCTCGACTCAGACAACTACGCAGGAATTTATCCTTGGAAGGTTCCAGAATTTTAGAAGAGTCCATATCAAGATGTTAAATTATGTATAAAACATACAATTCTCCCTCAAATTAGACGAAATGTACACAAAAGTAGGCAATTTTAAAAAAGAAATGACCCTAGAACCCTCCCTCCTTGCACACACCCCTACTGAACCTGATTTATATCACAATTTATGGACAAAACACTAAAAGATACAAAATATGAAATCCAATATTCTCAATTCGGAATCAATTCAGGTCATACCCAGCGGGACGTTAGCGACCCACTGTAAAAATAATCTTCAATTTTGAAAAACGTATAAGTATAAAATATAATTGCTGTTATGTCAGTATTAACATCTCGTGTTTTGTGATCATAAACGAGCCATTGAATGTAACATATCATTTATGATGACAAAAAAAAACTTACATTGAAACATTTTTACATGCACTGTAAAATGACATTTTGCGGACTCAGGCTTCCTGTGAATCAGCAAATCACCCAACAAATAAAACAAAAATACCATTTATTGTATGGTATATTTTTAGCAACACTGCGGTGTCATTTCAGTGTTGCAAAACCTTAAATATGAAATTGTAAATAGTTCTTGAGTCCATAATGACCCACCTGGCCATAAATGGATTAACAATTAACTCATAGGACATTATAATATTTAACCATAACGAATATTTAGGTGCAATAGGTACAGATGAACAAGAAGCACCAAAGCTGGATGAAAACAGATAAAGCAAAGTGAAAACCAAATCACAACATAGAAATGAAATGAAATCTTTAAGTTTTACATCTCACGGTTATGCCGGTTAGGCTAAAGGAGACGGTGATGATGAAAGATGAGTGAAATGGTGGAATGAAGAAAGTGGGAGGAAATGGGAGAGCCCCGAGAAAACCCACGAGCACGGTGTTTGTCCACCACAAAGTCCACACGGCACGAGCTGGGATCGAACCAGGGACCCCAAGCACCGGAGGTGAACGCTCTACCACTGAGCCACCGCTCCCCCAATCACAACATTGAGTTTCTGTTAGTATGATAAATATGTGTTATCTTCTCGTGTAGGGACAACGCTAGGCATCGATGAAGACTAGAGCGCTCTGTTAGAACGGTAGGGTTTACGATGCATATGATGGGAAATGTAAGGAAGATTAGCAACTGAAAAGTATGGTGCATAGTAAATACTGTCATGATGGTCTGGAGGAATACGGTAGTTTATCAGCGCAGAATAAACAGTAATGAAAGTGGTATGATGAGAATACCAGAGAGGGAGAATACATGTGTGGTCTTCAAAAGCTTGCTGTAGAAGTGGATGGTTGGGTTGCAGAAGGTGGGTAATATATTCTGTGTAAAGTGTTTCCCGATGAAGTAGAATGTATGCTACAGAAAAGAACGAATATAGAGATCTGGACAACTTAATATGAACTGGACAACTTAATATGAAAAGCGATGAAAAAGTATAGTTTTCAGGAATATGGAGTTTCTCATAGTATGATGGTGGTGCACATAACCAAACTGTAAAACCGTGCACGAGTATAGGTAGGAGAAAATCTGGTATTCAGGATAAAAGTAACAGAGAGCCCTCAAGTTGTTTCAGCAAGGCCTTTCAGCATTTAAATAACCAGACACCTTTTTTGAGATACCTTGCGGATGTGCCGACCAAGTGTGGTGATGTCCGAAATCAGGGAAATAAAATTCGACTATACAAAAAGGTTTTGTAGGTGCTTTCTAAGGCAGTTAGTGTAGAATACGATAAAAGAAAACAGCGTTAAATTAAGGAATTCAATTGAAAAGTGATAAGTTCGAACGCTGTTCTGCAAGGCTTGTGATATTCATAAACTTCTGTATTTATCTTTAGAGCCTTATCACGTGAAGCAGAACACTTCCAAGCACAATTGACTTTAATATAAAAGGAACGTTACTACCATCTTCGGGAGAAATTTGAAATACAGAGTTATCATCAGTATCCATGAGGGAGTAATTCTTTACTTGGTGTATGAACTGTCATTGGACTTAATTTACAAAATGCGTAAACGAATCAATTTTCAATCCTTGAATAAATTAGTTGGTACACAGAAAATATCAAAGTTTGAATATTAATAAATATATAACGAATTTTAAATATTTAATTAAAATAAATGGCAATAAAAGGAAATCATAAACTTTCATTTACCAGAAGGCATATGAATTCCTCAGTTAACAGAAGGAGTACGTATAACATTAAAATGAAAGACAGAGACGAGTCACCTTATTTACATTACCATCTGTACATTCGTATATTATGTTCTTCTAGGATTAATTTGTCGTTTATAATTGTTCGTAAAATAGCCGTAACTACACATAACTCACAGGTAGATAGAACTGTGATGAGTTTTCAAATAGGAAAACTTTAATGCAAATTTCGACAGTTAGAAATTAAAAAATTGAGACATTACACAATATATACTGCTTTGAGGTCTAAGGGATGTTAGGCCAGGAAAATTGGAATGTCAACAGGGTTGGAAATGAAGTTCCTTTTCTCCCTATGAGATAATCACATGACGACATTTAAACATCCAAATATAGACGTATGGCAGAAACACACATACGTTTGAAATCTATGGGAATCCCGGTGAATACTTCCATTACCCTAAATTTTATAGTACAAGTCTGAGTGAATATTCCCATTGGAGATAAAGTTTCTACTATGAGTGTGAGTGGTTATTTACATCAGTAGCGTACGCAGGAATTTATTTCAGAGAGGGTCCAAACTGAATAATATGAGGGTATTTTATATTAAAATTTCTGTAATTGCTCCTAAAATTATGCTAAATTTACACAAAAATCGAAATTTCGGGGGATGGGGGGTTCGGACCCCCAGGACCCACCCTCTGCGTACGTCCCTGATTTACATTCCTTTAAAGTTTCTACTCCGATAATGCATTTCCATTATCCGAAAATTTTCTCCAACGATTGCGAGCATTATGTTTCATTTATCATTAATGTTTCTACTACGAGTCTGAGAGATCCATTGTGGTTAAAGTTTCTAGTACGACCTTGGTATATATATATATATATATATATATATATATATATATATATCGTACACCCAGTGGACGAGTGGTACAACTCAAGCCAATGGAAATTTTAAGTCATCATCGCTCAAAAAAGAATAGAGAGACAGAAGTGAATCTACCGGGTGGTATTTAAAAAAAAACTAAACAAATTAACCAGTAGATGGCAGAAATATCAGTATTTTCGGGAGCGATTTTGATAGAAAAACAAACTTTGCAATTCGTTCCCTCAAATGTGTATTTTTGACTTGTAACAGTCTTCCTCGGAGCAGTCGTTATTTCAGAAAAAATGTTATGGGGGGGCACTCTTAATAGTCTGGGGTCACTGCTAGCAATATTCTATTTATTATTATATTATAGACGTATTATTTTGGTCCTCCGGAGGGGGCACTCTCAGAGCTCCGGGGGGCAGTGCTCCCCAAAAAAACATGTCTGGAAGAAACACTGCCCCAGAGTGTATGATATCTTCGTTATCTTTAAATTTTCTGAATGTATATACTCGTTTTTCTAGATGTTTCTACTTAGATGTCTAAACGGATATTTTTTATTTATTAAATTGACTGTTCATACTCTTCCTATTTGTACGATCAAAATAACATCTTCCGTGTTTGACTCGTCCAGGTTCAAAAAAGTCTCTTGCTCATTTACCAATTACAAGTAAAAGAGAAAAAATATAGAATTATCATATTTTGTAGAATTAAAAATATTTCACGTTATTCAGGTAATTCACGTGAACACAATCTAATATTTTCTTATTGTTCAAAACATAGAGATCGTACTGTTCAAGTTTTCCACGATTTGCTGTATATTGATGAAAGCCGGTTTGGAACTTAACGACTAATATGGTAGTTATGACGATTTAAGCACTGGTTTCTGATTTTATTGAAGAATTTCATTAACCATAGTAGCATGAGTAAATCCTCCTTGAAAGTTGTAATAATCGACCAATGCTCAGTGGTACAAATCCCGCGGGAGTGAGGGGGCATGTCTCCTCCAATCCTGGAACTGGGGGTACTGTCCCCCCAACATTCTGATTTGAAATGCTTCTTTTGGGAGAGAAATGTGATGATTTGTGTGCGATTGCCACAAAGGAATGCGGGATGAAATTGATGTTCCTTCGAATTAAACCTCAAATGTGCCCACCTTCCAATGTTGAAGACAACTCTGCTCCCCTGATCCTCCACAGCATTGTTTTTCAACTTCATAAATATTTTGAACATCGCTTAAGAAATGGGAGCGGTCTTACACATCTCACTCAATGTTGAAGGCAGATTTGCGCCGCTGCAGTGCATCTTATTGTCTTTTAAATGTAAGCAAGGGCAAGGAACACAAATTCATGTTATCTGTGTGAGGGAGGCCCGAATTCTTTAGTGACGCCAGAGTCTGGAAATGTTTTGTGTAATAGAACGGATAAAGTTATTTAGCCTCAAATGAGCAAATAGTATCAACTGTTGGGCAGAAAAGAACAGTGTTGTTTATACGTGTAAGTAACGTTGTTCAGCCACAGTACTAGATCAAGTGACACACTAGAGAATTTACTAGAATCATCTACTGCTCCTTTAAATAAATAAAAATATTCATGCTGTTGCATGTCACACACATGAAGGGTCACTGTAATTTTAGCTATTTCTTGTTTTCTTGTTTAAGTGTTTAAATGTGTTTTCGATTTCGCAGGCCACTTAAGGATAAATCATGCGAGAAGAGCTACAAAACTACAAAGACCGTTAATTTGGACATAATATGTGAAAACATAACATTGCCTTCGATATGTGATGGAGAGTAAAGTATGATAAGAAAAAGGAAAACGTATTTCAATTAAAAACGATTTCAAAAGAAAACAATTTGCCGTTGAACAATATTTCGAAGTATCAATGAAGAAACCTGTGAGTCTGTGATTAGCAATACATGGCTTCTATCTTACTTTGCGTTAGATGTTTTAACTATGGAAGCACATGAAAATTTCCGTAAGCACAAACGTCACAAATCCTCTTGAAAAGTAAGGTCATAATATCTCTCCGAAATTATCCGCTTTCCTATGGGATGAAGGTTCTTATAAATCACTAAATACCATATAACCAACTGTCCTCCATCAGTGGATAAGCGTCTCCTTGAATGGACATAAATTTGTTACTTTTCTCTACATCAATAATACCATGGCCAATAGAAAGAAATATAAACATAATTTCATTAAATGACACATTAAACTTGAGTATTATTTTCTGCAAGTGACGCTTATATTACCTATATCACTCGCTCTTCAATCTGAAGACCTCCTAAGAACAGCAGGATTAAATAATACCTTTGAGAAGATAATGCGTATTCGATTCGGAATTAGGGTTACACTCTTTACATTAGAATCAGCATTGGTTTTATCCATCTCCAATATACTCTCCATCAAACATAACATAATATGTATTTCAAGATGCTTTGTTCAGGAAACATTTGGACCAAAGAGAAACGGAAATGGGAAATGACGGAAACTTTATAATGAGGAACTGCATACTTTATATCGTTTACCAAATATTCTTAGCGTCATCAAGTCTAGAATGCTCACGTGGACAGGACATATAGCCAGAATGAAAGACATTAAGAACCCTTTCAAACTTTTAACTGACAATTCAATTGGAAAACCACCATTAGGAAGATCTAGACACAAAATAAGATGGATCTCGTAGAAATAAGAATACGAAGTAGAACCTGGACCCAGTTGGCTAAGGTCAGAAGTCAGTGAAGCTTTTGTGGATGGACCATTGAACCATTGGATACCATAGGCCAAAGAGTTAGTAAGTTTAGTCACTTTATTACCATATACACTATTTGCCATTTATCTTCAAATACCTTCGTAACTTTTGAAGTAATCGTTAAAGTGGATTTCATTTTGTAAGATGCACATATGAACAAGGGAACATTGTTTCACGTTCTCTGCAATATCACCCACTTTACAATATTTCCCAGGGAACATAAAGTTGTAGTTCCCTTTAATACAAAGTCAGGTTGTTTCATAATTCTAATTTACATGTTCTACAACGACTACCAATACAACATCTATTATTGTTTGAAAATACGGTAGAGCGTCAATAATCCGAACGTCGGTCAACCGAACGACCGCTTAACTGAACTGTGTACTCGCTCGCACCTGTTACTCTCCCACCCTACCGTCCATCATCCCCCTCACTCCCAAACCAAGTTTCCCACAGTAGACACCGCACTGAGCCACCGCTGGAGGAACATTGCTTCTAATGGGGCCTTCATAAGGCGCTGCTGACCGGCCAAGCCGCCAGTCGCTGTGTTTCAGCAATCAGCATACTTCTTTTTGGCAAATAAACATGTAGAGTTCGATTATCCGAACAAACCAGTTTTCCGAACACCCATCTCCCCCAATTACTTCGGATAATCGACGCTCTACTGTAATGACGTTACAAAATCATAAATGTCTATAAAGTTTAATTTTAGAACTCTCTACAACAGTAGTCATGCAAATGAGGTGGACTTGTCAATGCACATTGCAGGTACGTACTGTTAAATACTGTGATCAGAGTATACTTTTCCTTTTGCAAGTATGTACCTATATTTTCCCCATGAATTCAGTTGGGTTCCCTAGTTGGTGGAAAGCACCGCGTGCGTGGGTTTTCTCGTATTCCCGTTTCCTCCCACTTTCTTCATTCCACCATTTCGTTCGTTTCTCATCGCCACCGTCTCCTTTAGCCTACTCAGCATAAACGTGGGACGTAAAATCAAAGGTTTCATTTTGGTTTTTCATGAATTAAGTGCTTTTTATAGAATATGATAAAACTATGAAGTTTAATTACATTTCGAAAAAAATAAGATATAGGCTAAAACGTTAGAAATCGAAATTCGATACAATAGTAAAGACGGGAACTGTCTAAACATAACTTCACATTTCTGGTCATAACAATGGTTCCTTGCACACTTTGCTGTATAAATTCATTCTTGTACTGTACTGAACTGTATAAATTTCTAAATTAATTAATTATTATTATGGCGAATAACAGATCTTCAAATCATTAAACTAGTACTATGAATGATATTCACATTTTTAGGATGAGTTTTTCTTATTGATAAATACTGAACTGTGTGAATTTGTAAAATTGATATTGAAATGCATCCACAGGGTAGCGTAGCTCTATATTTTACATGTACCTATATTTCAAATAATTACATTGAAGATTATAACGTCTGTTCTGTATTATAGCTATTAAGATCTGGACACAAAAGTTTTAGGATAAATAACTTCTAATTTATCAAACACTATGATTCATTATTTATTGTTAGTAGTGTCATCTAATCTGTACTTCTGGTACTATGGGTCAATTCACCCAGCTTTGCATGCTTGATTTTAGCAGATTAGAAAATTTTTCCGGCAAGAATATTTTCGAGTGATATAAGATAGATTTACTGTTCTTATGTAAAAATCAGTAAAAGTTGTTGCGTAAACGCTAACAGATTTTTCACAAGTTCGACGTGTGTAATATTAACGGAACTTCGTTTTCGCGCGTAAAGTTTACATGTGGTGTATAGAATGCAGGTATGAAAATGTTTGCGATATAATATTCTATTTCCTCTGTTCTGGAGATTCGGCTAATGACCAAATAATAGTAATTATATATATATATATATATATATATATATATGGTATGAATCAAAAGTCCCATGACATGCGGTACCGGTAACTATTCTATTATCGTGATTAAAACACTAAGAGGAGAGATTGTCTCAAATATGATGTTTTCAATCTATAGTGAAGGAATATTTTTACATCGGACGTGCCGTTATGCTGTACACTCTTTATGCGTCCAATGTTAAATGCAAATGCAACGTTGCCATTTACCTGAACACACAACATAAGTGAATGAATTTATTGCCTGTTACCCTGACGTGTCGATGGCCAGTCCCCACTTCAAGCAGTAACAGTAACAATTCTTCCCAAATACCAGTAAAATTTGACGGTTGGTTCCTCTCCATTCTATTTTCTATTGCGTATCTTCCTCTTATCCGTGAATTTTTATTCCTAAATTCGTTTTAACAACCTTTCCCATAATTGATGTATTTGAACTTCATTTGTCCAATTAATTAATCTTTTTCCTTTTTTCTATCTGAATCCTTCGCGCTTTTTTCCATTTTCTTATTAATGTTCTGTTCTGTTTTTGTAAACCTTGTACCTCTTGAAAATCTATATAATGTCCCCTTTTTTTAAAGTTTGTAGTCTATATTGCATTATTCTCTTTTTTAAATCTTACGTAATCCTTTTGTTGTTTTACTCTTTCATTAAGTTTCCCCCTGTTCCTCCATTATAGGCTATATAATATTACATTTCTTACATTTCTTTCTATAAGGTACTTCTTCATCTTTGTCTTTTACATACTTCTCATTCCTCATTTTTAATCACTTCTATGATTCTACTTCCTCCTTTTCTGTTTAGTATTCACACCTTCTTTTCTTAATAAATTCTTTGGTATCTTTGTGTTTTATCCAACGATCTCTATCCCATACCATTTTCTCTTCTCCTCTTCCTTTTTCTCTTTTCTCTGTCCTTTCCTTCTGCCCTACTAGGTTCTACTTTCTTTAAATTCTTCATGTTATAACCATTTTCCTGTAGAAGATTGTGAAACTTTTCTAATCTTACTTCTTTTTTCTTTTCTTTACTATCTATTTCTTCTATTTTCTTCTCCATATTTCGTATGATCTTTTTCGTGCTATTCTACGTCACTTCCTTTATGGCAGTAAATCCATGCCGTTCTTCAGGTCTATCCCTTTCTGTTCATTCTCAATGCTTTGTACAAACTTTTCTAGTTTTCTTTTTGTTTCTTTCCATATTCCTAAACAGTCATCCATGTATCTGCAATACAATATTTGCCTTTTCCTATTATTCTTTTTATCACCTTCTGTTCCCATCTATTCATTACTTTTTCATATAGAACGGGACTTAAGTTAGAATGTATGTTTAAAAATTCTTTTATTTTTTCCTGTTATTACCTGTTGTGCAAATGATATTATTCCACTGTATTTTAAAGGCTTTCACTATTGTTTCTTCTTTCGATTCTCTTAATTTTCCTCTCACTTATTTCTCTTTCCAATTACTTTTATCATATAATATCTCTTAATATTGGGAAACATTGCTCTAATATTCATACTAATCATAATTTTTTCTCTCTCATCCTCCCTTATTCTTCTAACATCTTTTTAATCTCTTCTGTATTCTTCACTCTGTGATTCTTTTGGCCCATCCTTATCTCTTCTGCTATTTCTATTAATTCTTTATCGAATGGTTTTAGGCGATTTCTTTGAAACATAGTACTGGTGTTAAGGTTTTCTTTATGTATCTTCGGGAAACCTTTCATCCTCGGTATTCTGACTTCTTGTTTCGCCCACTTCTTAAAAACTTGTTTAATTCCTTCGTACACTTCTTCCTTTTATACTTCATCTTTCTCTCCTATGATTTCATAAGTCTCATAGCATTTATCATCTAGTTTTCTTTCAGACCACTACTACTGTGCCTGATTTGTAAGTTTGTACAACTGTAATATCTTTTCTTTTGTTCAGTGTCTTTAATCGTTCTCTTTGTTCTTTCTTAAGGTTCCCCTTTCTTAGATGACTCACGAAGAGGAGAGAGAAAGAAGAAAAAGAAGAGCGGTGGCAATAATAAAATAAAATGCTCATGTAATAAACGGGAACCTCATGAATATAATAAATACATTCTTACAATAAAAGAAATGTATCTATGGAATTAAAGGGATCTTAAATTTTTCATCAAATCTTAGATAGATCTTAGATAAAGAGCAACGTTGACCAGTTTATTAGAATGAGAGTCTCCATGTGTTGCTACAAGCAAAATACTTTTTCTCCTCAACATTTTTAAAGACAGTTCCGATAACACCCTAGTTAAGTTTTTTTTTTTTTTTAAAAAAAGGGGTACAACAATCTTAAGGAAATACTAAGAATTGGAAACTTCTGTGATTAATATTCAAGGCTTGACTGTCGTACCATCTAAAGTGGAATCTAAGGAACAAGTGAAGCGTAAGATATTATTGTAAATATCACCCATTTTCAAAATAATTTTACAGAGATGTTTTCCATTAATATTCAGTTATAATTTTTTCGGAGGTGAATTTATTTGACAATCTTATAGAGTAAAAAATATATTCTAAGTTATTTAGAGTGTACGTGAAATCTTTTCATGGAGGATGGCTCCTACTTTCGAAATACCTAAAATGAGAATTCAGAAGTATTACAGAAAAAGGAAACAAACTGTCATGTTTTGTGTGTTTGGTTGATGCTGCTGTTGGTGTGCGAGTGTGGTTTGGGGCTCCAACTCCTGCGCAGTATACGCACAAGACAGGCTCGGTGGAATGAACCTACATTCTCAAATTTAAAAAAAAAGACAACAGAGAACTCACCCTTATATAGGTGATTCATATTCCAACTTCTTTCTCTCTCTCTCTGGTATTCTTCCTCCTTGTCGACGGATTTTATAATAATCCGCGATTAACCTCGAGGTGAGCGCTCTCTTCGGCTGCTAGTCTGGGATCAAATACCTGGTACCTTACTGAAAGAGAAGTAGCATAGAAGTTCGTAACTCAGAGGATTGATTTTATGATTGTAGCAGGGTCGCCCAGTACAAATGTGAAGATTTTCATCTTCTACCTATTTCATTAGGTGAGTCCAATAAATAAATAAAAATTTCATAAAAAGGACTTTATTAAAGGAGAATAAAGTAAAAAAAAAGAAATACAACAGAGGTACATAAAGATTAAATAGATTATTCGCAATATTGCGCAGTGTTCTAGTGAGATTGGATCATCTTACTTTATATGTTTGTAACCTATACACTGTTCCTAGGTTCGCGAAGTTACTAGCAAAATTCCTCTGCTTTATAAAACAGTTGGAGAAGAAGAAATGGAAACAGGGGAAATTTAAGAAGTATTTGGACTCGACCAGCAAGTAAGGTCTTAATGCCTGCTTAACCCATGGCGTGCTAGGCATGTTAGCACTTTTTGAAATACTTTAAGTTAGTTATTAACATGAAATACTAACATGTTTTCGACGAACTCAAAAATAATTTCAATGTTCATCAGAATAGCTGAGTCTTAGGTAGTAGTATGGCTGCTCTAGCCAAGAAGCTGCTGCTACTTCAACCGATAATCAACGACTGGAGGCAGAACTAAGAAAGGATGTAGACAAGATCGGACTTACCTCTTTATACTCTAGCTATTTCATCTGTCTGTTATTTCATCATTATATTCACCTTGTATCACCCTATTTCACCATTTACCATATTCCACCCTATTGCACCATATTGCACTTCAATGCACCACATTGCACCACGTGTGGACAGAAAGTCAAGGTCAATCTAGCTTCTTTCAACTGTATTTACGACCTCTATCTCACCTTCAAGGAGCGCGTGGGTAGATAGCCAAGGTCAATCTAGCAGCTTTCAAGGAGCGCTTGGGCCGAGACGTAGCAGGAAGTAAAAGTACAATTAGCATCGAAATTGCCTTAGAGACCAACTGTGGTACTAGCCCATGCTAGCATTGTGAAACCCATAGTCCTATTGAAAATACCTAGTTATTTTATTTTATTTTTTAAATGTGTTTCTTTCTTTATATCTTTTTCTCGTTCTGCCATGATGGATGGCACAAGACTTTCATTGTTTTACCCTTTGTATTTCTTTTCGCTGCTTTGCGGTATTACAGCCAACAAAGGCCAGGAACACCGTTTAGCTAGGCAGACTTTAATTAAATCATTCCTGAAAGAATATTTTCTCCCATGCTTCCTGTCATCACTGTCTCTCGCTCCCATTACAAACCACAGGTTCCAAACCCGGCTATCAGGATTACAAGCTACATTATATGTTAACAAAACAATGACAGACAAATGTGATATTAATCTGATAGAATATTACATGTACAGGTTCTCCATTTTTTAAAAATACATTCACAATGTAAACCTGTAAAGTATATTTTCGTTGCATCTTTGGCAAAATACAATCCAGCTTAATACGAAAAATACGGAATGTACACACGAGGAGTGTTCTGGGTGTGATGAGACCTCGAAATCAGAGGCTTATCTAGACGGTAAAAACTGGGTTCCCAGCCTGAACTCAGAATGATAAGTGTATGATGAGTTTACTATAAAGTTTCAAAAATATATAAATAATAGCTTATATTATTATTTTTGTCACGTAAAAAAACTGAGAGCCTAGGCCCCAGCGTCCCAGACATGTCTGTATATTCAGTCTAGTTTGAGGGATGAATTTACAAATGTTAATAAAACTCATCTTCATATTGAGTTTGAAGTCCTCAAACGCTTTGAGCACCTTACTAAATTAGCTTCTGTGTTTGCCAGTTCAAGTTTTAACTCCTTCTTTTTAGTATTGAATCTGTACGAGGCTCCGAACACGACCTCCAGTTTATGAAGCACCGAACCACCGTATCGCGTTTACAAGGAACAGAACCTGAGACCATATTTATTAAATTCGAGTACTCTAGTCTCAGGACCAGCACGGAGAATACTTGGTAATAGAATATATAGCAATTAACCTCCTTTTCTACAAGATCTCTACAATATACATTCATTACTCGTTTAAACGGACTAAAAAGGAGTAATACCAATGTTGTCAATTCTCCATAAGCTTTGGAACAAGGCTAATAGGGGCTAATATCCACAATTACATTACAAAAGAACAAGGAATAAATTAGTACTTTTCATTTACTTTAATCGACCACACTTTTAATCTGACAGCGTAAAATATCTTGCATATTGTTCGTGTAGAACCTGAAGATTCAGACTGAATCGGTTGTATCGAATATTGTCCCTCGCTTAAAAAGTTCTTCAAATCGAGGTCCTTAAAATCGGGCCATCAGCGTAGTTTCAATTTAGGGGATCGAATATTTTAAGTAAAATGGTACATCTACAACTTTTGATATCCACGCAAGGTGACTTCACAAACTCTTTTGTACTTACAATAATCCTGTTTCAACTGCCTTCCAAGGCACAAGGAATAACTTTTCAATACTGATTTGCAAATATCATGACACAACCCAGAATTGGCATATATCAATCTCTTGAAGGATTTTTCGATTAGATGTGTTAAGTGATTTAAATCCTGGAGTTGTCCAGAAAAAGAGTCCTTGTCTTTGACAATACTCCACATCAAGAAGTCACATGGTGTGAGATCACATGATCTGTGTGGCCAATCTATCGTTCCAGGACGATCAATCCACTCATCGAAATGTTGGTTCAAGAAATTCATAACAACAAAACCAAAGTGAGGCGGTGCTCCGTCATGTTGCTACGTGAACTGAATTTTATTTTCATGAGCGTTATTTTCGAGTAGTAGAATGATGAATTCCTGCAACATTTAAAGGTATGTTTCACTGGTTACCATTCTTTCAAGAAAAATACTACGATATACTCCCCAAATACCACTGCAAACTGTGACTAGAGGTGTTTAATTCTTTTTTTCATAATTCCGTGTGATTTGTATCACTCCGGCAAACATGAATGTTACTCTCTATGCAGCCATTCATCTTGAATAAGGTCTCAACTGTCCATAAAATTCATTGCAAGAAGTGTCTGTCAGCTTCCTTCAAATGAAGAAACAGTCACATAATTCCTGTGTGAACGCCAAATCAGGATCACATTCGTATAAACCGTGGTGGAGCTTTGCCCAGTAAGGTTTCATCTTCAAATCCTTTAATATGTTCATTAAAGAGGTATATATATGATTCCCAAGTCACGTCCGCGCCCTCCGGTAAACTTCTTCCTGTTAGATACACAACCCTGAGCATCACGCTTAATGTTTCCTTCATTTCGTAACCCTTGTGGTCGCCACTTCGCGGCAGGTCATACAGAACGTGTAGCCTGGAATTGTTGGTTCAGGTTTTCCATAGCTTAACGTGATGGTGGTTCCATACTTGGAAATCTTCTCCTGAATTTTCCTGTCACGATATTTGTATTTTTGTTGTGTTTCCACCAAGCTTACAGCAAGAAAATATGTTCTTCCCTTGTACGTTGCAATTCATCTCAACAGCTGTACTGCTCGACACTAGTTCACTAAGTAAACAGTGCTGAAAGAAGCACGTACGAAAACAAGGTAACCAGTCCAAGGCACACTAACAGACATAGTAGCACCACCACAAAAAAGGCTCATTTATTTATTTTGTTTCCTTACTTCTTTTGGGAATAGCTACTTTGTGCCTATCCTGATATCCCCATTAAATCATAAATATACGTTTCCCAGGGCCCTTTTCACTATTTAGCACTGTTTATTTGCAATTTATGAATGTTACCGGTTGAACAGTTTTTGAGAATATTGTCTGAAATTAAACACCCTCAGTAGTAAATTATCCCTTGTGGATTTTAGAATTAAAAACTCATTATGTCAGATTATTATTTTATTAATACAATATAATATATTTATAAACTTCGGACAAAATCGATTACGATACTATTGGAAAACTCACCCTCATGAGTAAACAGCCCTTTGCGAGTTTTCTCATGAGAAACTACATACGCAGAACTATAGGGCTGTTAATGAAATATTTATCACGAGACATAAAAAATCGTCCTAGTCGTTTCTCCGACTATCGTTTAGAAAAAAACTTCCCAAAGTAATGTGCCTATTTTGCATTTTTCAAAAAAGATAAATGACGTACTATATTATAGGAATATAAATGGTATGTAGTTTTAAGAAAAGTTAACCATTCTCTTTTAGGGGTAGGAAGAAAATTTGAATCATCTCTCTAGAGAACCTTGTAGAAATCTTGAGATTAACATTCATTCTGGATACGTTGAAAATTGTGGAGTTTAGTCAAATGTGTATATATAGATTGGTCGAATGACCAAATGGATAAACAGACAGAAGGACATTGAAAATTCCCTTTTTCGTCATGCAGAAGCCGAAAATGTACATGTAGGAAAATAAATCTATTTAAATCTCCAAAATTGATTATACATTTTCTTTTTATATTCTAATTCGAAATAAGATTACACAGAAATATAATATCACTAAAAATTATCGGACTAAAAGGATATGTAAACCCACAGCTGATATTTATTTTACAAGAATTAAAGGGAGCATAAAATTACCTTCCCGAAATCACCCATTATTAATCATATGAACATGTACAAACAGAGTGCAGTAACACTATTATTCCTAGAAGCAAATCATTTCTTCTAAAATTCTCGAACTTTGTGGATGAATATTCAACAATAGCACTGATTAAACCTAAAACTCGATAATCCTCTGTTTCTATCAGCTAGCAACTGAGAAAAACGTTTAAACTAATGTTGTCTTGAAAAAATATATCTTTTTTGTTGTCTCCTATTGTATTGTCAATTTCATTGCACTTGCTAATTTATCTTCCTTTACTAAGAATACACAAAACCACACCCTAATTTCAGTCAGAACTCAAGGCTTTGACAGTTCTTTTATATTCTTCCTGACTTTAGTCTTTCTTTAATGCATTTGTGCTGGCGTCATCCTACTTACTGACATTCAATTCCACCTGCTGCATGAAATATATGGGTGTCATTGAAGAATTACCAAGAACTTTGCGTAAAAGTGTTCCTTAAATGACATGTATTCTCAATCGCGATCAATTGTTTCCGCACTTTTCTTTATCTGGTATTTTCTTCAAGCAATTAAAATGGATTTATATCTGTCTTACATGTCTTACAATCTGTTAATTGTATTTGCTTTTTATTAATATAATAAATGTAATAGCATTGTGGTCAAAGAGATCAAGAACAATTTAAGACACACACCTTCTCTTCGCCTACTTGATTGGTGGAACGTGAACTGTTGATTTCCACGCTATCAATCGCAACTGGGGTTCTGAAGCACTGCTGCCAAACTGAGGAATAAATCTTACAAGGTGGAGGATTCTATTTTGTCGTAGAGACGGACTTTGCTAGCTATAATTTAACCGAAGTATATGAAATGTATAGGTAGTTTGAGCTCCATCCTACACTTGACGCTATGAATTTGAATCCTCTGAGAATCGAACGTTTCTTTATTCTGGTGTTTAGGCTTTAATGGAGCTTTCGGTTTGATTTGATTTTTGATTTCATATTAACAAACTTCTCCTTGCCACTTCATATCTCTTTCGTGCTATGTTGATCAGCATTGAAACTGGAAGTGCAATTTCTACAATTTGTGGTTTAATAAAGAAATACGAGTGAAGACGGAACACTATTTTGGAACAGAGAATATGTTTGAAGACAGTTCTCCCTATATATTCCTATATGTGTTCCATGGAGCTCTATAATATTGAAACAAGAACCGGTTTGAGAATTAAACACCAAGATGGAATACAAAATCCATATCTTGAAACTGCTTCTGGTAATCTGTTAGCCTTTTTGCTGTGATACCTGCCAACAAACGGGCGTATTACGGCGGTAGAGTATACAAATTTCACAGATTTCATTTTAAACTCTAGGAGCAGATCTTGTATAGCCTGTTCTGTAAAAAGACGTTAAACTTCAACAAATAAAAAAAAGATGGATACGGGCATATCAGTTAACTACTTATTCACATATATAGCATAGTCCGGAAGTCCAAAGGGAATATTATAGGGGGCGCGGTGGCTCAGTGGTAGAGCGTTCACCTCTGGTGCTTGGGGTCCTGGGTTCGATCCTCGCCCCCGCCAAGTGAACTTTGTGGTGGACGAACACCGTGCTCGTGGGTTTTCTCAGGGTTCTCCCGTTTCCTCCCACTTTCTTCATTTCACCATTTCACTCATCTCTCATCATCACCGTCTCCTTTAGCCTAATCGGCATAACCGTGGGACGTAAAACTTAAAGATTGCATTTCATTTTTTTTCATTTTCAGGGAATATTATAGTAGTCAGTAGAATCTGTTTTTCATGAACGTGCAGATGTATGCCTCGTCTTTCGTTAAATTTTCTTAGTAGAAACTTACGACAAACCGTAATAGCACGATAACATGTTTACTCAGCACATAAACTTTCGAATACAATAACGGTAAAAAATATAATATTTGGACTACAGGAAATATAATAGCAATAATCCTAACTAATCTCCCTCTTTGTTATATAATCATCGTATGGTTGCTCATTAGGAGAAATCCGAGTTCTTTAACCCGTAAGTACTATGGACCGTCTCTCAGACCGCTGCGATTTTTCATGTAATTATATTTTCCAAAGTCTCACTACTACAAGTGGATCTTTTCGTCTACCTTCCTATCTAGCAAATGGTTACGTATTGTGAAGTTCGTGTTATAATTGATCCCCTGTGCACGGCGCTAGAGGGGTCGAGCGGTCTCACAGACGTACTATAGTAGTTACGTGAGTATTTTGCTGATCAGTTGTCTTTCGTTATCTACTGATTATTAGCTGTTTTGTGTCTTACCGTGTGGCACGTCTTGCACCACACATCAAATAATGACCCAGAGACTGGAAAACCTGAAATAATAACATTTTATAACATAAGTAAAGGCGGAGTGGATACTTTAGACAAAAGATGTACAGATTACACATCAAGTCGTTGAACAAGACGATAGCCATTGACATGTTTCTTTATGCTGGTGGATGTTGCTTGTGGTGTCAATGCGTATGTCTTGCATCAAGTCTACGCTAAGTCCGCAGTGATGACAAGACGTGATTTCATGAAAACGTTGCAAAAGGACTTCTTACGCCTCACATAGAACGTAGATTGTTCATCGGACATCTGCCACGAGAGCTGAGTTTTCCAATTAAGAGCATACTACAGCTTGAAAGTGAGTTTCCCATCATCGCGCATAAGGAGTTCAAAAGCAAAACATAGTCTTCTGTCAACAGAGTTTTAAGCGGAAAGCAAAGATTATTCATTCGTGTCAGCGGTGTGGGGTACCGATTCCCTTGCATGCAGAAAAAGAAGATATAAGTGCCTACCTGAAGAAAGTGCATGCTGTCAGAAAAGTTAGTGCGGTACTTTCTTTACCGGCAAAACGTATTTTCTTTACTTTCTCCATCATATAAGAATTAAAAATAAGTTTTATGCATTACCTTTTCATCCCAAAAAAATGTAAGAGTACAACTATAACAGTACCTTCCTGTAAGTTTAAAAAAGCTAAAATTCCATGTTTTTTCTCCGTTTTTACTGTATTTTTTATTCTTAGTGCATCTATAAGAACAGTGCATTTTAAATTACTGATATTTTGACTACATAGAAACGGAGAAAGAATTTGAATATTTCAACAATTACAATTTTAGAATAACAATGAAAGCATTGTTGCAAATTTTGACTAAGTTCTCTTTCTCATTGTTTTAAAAAATGTAAAGCTTTTTTACATCGTGAAATTATTATGTTTTACTTTTCTATAAGAAACTAAGATATGTAGGATATCATTTTTAAAAATATGGAATGAAACTACTATTCAGAAAATGTGAAACAACAATGCGGTCTGACAGACCGTTCCATAGTAGTTACGTGATTATTTTCGTCCATAGTACTTAAGGGTTAACCAGTAGCAATTCATATGGTTGAAATCAAACAACAAAATATACATATTAGTCGGAAATACATCTTGCACTAAAATAAGATGTTCAACTTAAAATAAAACGAATTGATTTAAAGAGTTTCTCTAAATAAGAAAAGATAGGAGTAGTTTGGTCATCTATGAAGCGTAAGGAAACACACTGAAAATAATTTGGACAGAGTTAATATTTATAATGCAAAGTAACGTTGGTAATTTAATGCATTCTCATTTGTAAGACTTCTTTCCATGGACGGTAGGTGTCTCTAGAAAGATCAGCGTTCCTTATACCAGAGTAGGTGTTCTTTGATCTTGCAAATTATGTACATAGAAGTAAATAATTTGATTTTGATCCTATATTATTTTTATTTTAAACCTATTTTTTTTTCTTAGAATGGAGTAAAAAGTAATATTGAATTAAAATTATTTTAAAATAATTTATGATTTTACAATTATTCCACCATTGGAAAGAAGAAAAACTAACAGAATTGGCAACAGAGTGTAGCTTTTATAGATATTTCCGCCGATACAAAGAGCTATATCGAAAGAAAATCCACTGTTAAAAGTAAAAATAGTGAAAACTGCGACGGCTATGAAATACCAGAGGTATAACTCCACACAATTTCACTGACATCAGGCGGAAACTTATAGAACACAGAAACGCAATTATTTTGGAAGGTAAAATTTATTAACTTCAAGATAAATAGTAAAAGCAAAATCATTCGGGATATGTATAAGGACATTAACGGATTTAAGAAAGGCTTTCAACCTTGCTCTTATATATTAAGGAAAGCCACAGGAATAGTTCTCACTGATACAGATACCCTTTCGATTAATGGAAAGATTTCTCTGACGATTTGCTTAAGACGCAACCAAAAACTAATGTTCATGGAGAAAAAAAGGAAATGCACACAACAGAACCATATATTCCAGAGCGTAACCGAATATAAGTAGAAATTGCTATAAAGAAATTAAAGAAACAAAAATTCCGGCTGAGTTGATTTTAGCTACTGTAGAGTAACAATTGTGGAACAAGATACACAAACTCATTCTCCTTACCTGAAACAAGGAGGATTTGCCGCAAAAGTGGAAAGAATTTATCATTGTTTCAGAAGATAGGCGACAAAACTAATTGTAGTAATTATCGAGGTTCTTGTTTCTGTCAACATTCTACAAAATCATCTCAAGCGTTTTATTAGTAAGATTGACCCCATACGCAAATAAAATGATTGTAGATTATCAGTGCAGATTTCAGGAGAACTCGATCAACTATCAATAAGATATAGTTGACTTGACAATTCTCGAAAACAAATTGGAATAAAAACACCTCGGCACATCAACTATTTATTGATTTTAAAAATGCCAATAACTCGGTTAGGCATTTTGCCTAACATTTTACAACATTCTTATATAAATTAAGATACTTAAAAAGCTAGTGAGGTTCTTAAATGAATACCAAACTAAAATCCGAATAGCAAAATACTTCTCTATGAGCTTACACGTCGAGAATTGCCTGAAACAGGGACATGTGTTGTCATCATTCTTATTCAACTTTCTTCTGCAGTACGGGCTCGGAGCTATAAGGCAAGGTTACGTAGTACGCTATCGTTTTGCATCTGACTATGCAATTGAAGAACTGCTCATCTTTCAGTTGATAACGCAACAGGAAGATTAAAGCAGATGCTAGGCGCTTCTTGTAATTCACTATCAGATCTGTGAACACTGATCACGCACGCACTCTGCGAAATTATAGTCACTGGGCGAGCATACCGTGAAGCAGTGGAGTACACTTTTTCCACCAATTTTTTCGAAACCATGGAGAGTCGATAAATACGATGTTGGTCGTGCGCATTGGTGCTGTGAATTATGCACCGTCATCTATCATATCTTCACTCATGGCATCCGGTCCATCACTTTACACAAATCCCAGTGGATCCCTGACTCAGACAGCTTCTTAGCATGTGGAACACTGACCATCGCGCGTACTTCGCACTCGGCGGGAGATTGTATTCTAGAAGCCATATTTATCGTCATAGTTTTATCACCACTTGCTCCACTCAATTATAGTTACGCCAGAGTATGAGTTCCTCCCACTTATTCTGACCACTTGTGCCACCCTGGGGCACCTTCAGAACTTATTTTCTCCATGCACCTTTTGTACATTTTCTGCTAAATAATAAAGAAAAGACTTGCTTTATTCTTTAGTTTCCAGTACGACCATCCCCTAGTCTGAGGCATAGAGGGGGGACGAAATAGTACATGTTAGTCTGTGTGAAAAGATAAAAATGAGGTCAAAGTTTTTCTGATTGCATTTTATATCAGGTCAATATAAATATTACAAATACGATTTTCCTCGTTGCTTTATGTATGAAAATTCGTCTTGAGGCTTCTCATTTTCAAGTACGTTCCCTCCTCATGAAATGAATTGCGTGCGTAATCCCTTTATCCGCCAATATTATACATAAACAGTGTTACTATCTCAAAAAAATCTTTAGGCATTATGAATAAACGCATGCATATGCTCGTGTCTATATAGTAGAGCTGAATAAAGTGAAACAAAGTACATGATATAATACAAAGCAATATATTAAACAGAACATAAAATAATTTGCCACAGATACTTTTAACACTAGTTTCCTTTATCTTTCACAATATGTTCTTAGCGCCAATGATAATCGTTGGAAACAAATTGTAATTGATCCTTAATAACTTGCTTTTTCTCCTTCTTCAGTCCTCCAATACGCTTATGCTAACAGTATATATTTTTTCATGGATCAATGGCTTCTTCTCGTGGTGTTCTTCTTAGTCTGAAAATGGATCTTCCATAATGATTGGCTCACTATTATAGCTAGCCCGTGCTGAGAAAGGGGGATGGGACCCCGCTGGCTGAGACCTTGTGGCATGCATTGTGACCACGGTGTGTCAGTGTGGGAGATTGGATTGGGTGGGACTTGGAAACAAGTTTCTAACTCGAGTGTCCTGTAATGTGGTTGGTCCTGTTTTATGGACTTATTAAAGGCAGGACAACCTACCAGGGAAGGTGAGGCTTCGGCTATCCTCCGAAATGAGCGACAAACTCGTCTCATTGAACCCGGTAGAGCACGTGTGACCTTGTCACGTCCTCAGCGAGGTAGGTGGTCTTCGACCACCGCTACTACCGGTGAAGGTCAGGGTTCGGCTATCGTCCGAAATGAGCACCTAGGCCGTGCTCATGGGTCCGGGACATAAGGGTACGTCGTACTCCAAGACGTATGAAAGAGTGTCTAGCTGGTGTGTCCAATGTGTGGGCGGATACAGCGCCCTACCGGGAGAAAGATGTAGGTACTGCCCTGCAAGAGCGTGTAGTGCGTGCTCTTGGGTCCGGAATGGAGTACCTAGTATTCTAACACACACTCGTAAATCAGGAGTCTGAGGAAGTGGGTCATTACTTCGTTCCAAGTTTGTGTCTTTACTGGGTGCACAACCACAACCTACCAGGGGGGCCGCCGTTCCCAAATGGCCATTGTTTTCAAAGGTAGACAGTCTACATCAGCCAATTGGTTTGGTAATGTACGGTTAACCTCTCCCGAAAGAGGAGGTAGTTCAGTGTTGTTTGAACGACCCTACCGAGGAAGGATGTAGGTGTCCCTTCTAATGGTGGTATACACGTACCATTGGGTGTCGGACAAGTAGCATTTCTACAACGTGTACGTGTTACCTTGTTATGGCTCGTACTTACGAGTTTCTTTTATTCTTACAATTGCGCAACAAATTTATAATAATATATATAGTTCACCAACGCATTCCAGAAAGAAACACGCGGGAATTAAACAAAATTTGGTCCAGTAAATATCTGAAGTTACCACCGATGCAACTCGCCGCGGAAGAGAAGAAAAAGCCATTTCCAAGTTTATGTTTGGTCACAGGAGTATACAAAGACGATATACAAATCACATCGAACGGATTGTTAGGGTTCGTAACGAACTTAGCAACAGCTAAGAAAATACAGACTAATTAATATTTCAATTGTAGAAATAACACTGAAAACAGCGAAATACAACTTTGTAAACGTTATATTACAAACTAAATTGTACATGGAGAATTCAAAACAAGATTACTTCGACGCATATTAAGTACAGCACATTCGAATTAATAACATTAAGTATGGAGTAGGTTCTCATCATATTGTTTTTTTTTCTTTTAAAACAACCCTTCCATACATCACAATGGTTGGTAATTAAGGTAAGTTTCCGTTGTCTAGTTATTATCTGTTAATTAATCATTTCTATAGTGTAGTAGGCGTAGTACATATTTAGCAATAGGTAGTTTTAGCATAATGGTTCTTGTGTGTTCTAAGTTTACTTGTTATTTGTGTCAATTAATAGTCCGTACTTCTTTTCAGAGGTTTTGTCGAGATTCCTTAATTCCAAGCATCACCAGGTGTTCCTCTTCATCACAAGTAAGTATTTCTCTTTTCTTCAATTTTCTTTATTATCCTAAACTTTATTTTATATTATTCCCTTAAAATTCATTGTAATTCTTATTCTTCATAATAAATAAAATTATATCTTGCTATGTTTCATTATAATACGCACATTATGTAAATATATATTAAGTATTCATTAAAACATTATTTATTTGAGACATTTTCCTTTCAGAGGTTAACCTAGTAGATGCCGACGATAGTATGAATCTTCGCACGAAACATTTGTTTACGTTTTCTGTTTTGAACACGCACATTGAGCTCAACTTATCGCTAAACCATGAGCATATATGCACACCTTACTTTTCGAAGAGACCTCATATGAAAACACATAAGGTTAATACGGAATGTTAGAATCTTCATACTGTACCTTGTTTCCATCAAACCACCGAGCGAAGTAGCTGAAGAGGTAGAGCGTTGGCTTCGCATTCGGGAGGTCGCGGGTTCGATTCATGCTGCCGACCATCCTGATTGGAGTTTTCCAGGGCTTTTCTCAGTTCTACCAGGCAAATGCCGGGATGGTACCTACTAAACAGGCCCTGGCTGGTACCTTCCCAAAATTCTTTCCATTGTTGTTGTCAGATATCCAGTGTAAAATGGCCTCTGAGCTGTATCTGGTGGTTGTTAAATAAAAAAATAAAAAATATTGATTCTAACTGCATACGGTATATTTATATTATGTATAGAAAACTGCAATTAACTTAATTATCATACCCCTACATGAATTGCACTTGGGATTGTTTCAATTTTGATTTAATGATGACAGGGGTGCCCACAAGGGGGGCTGACACAAACTGCGTCATTGAAATATTGGGGGGGTAAAAATCTATATAAATATGCTTGAGAGGGTGTAAAAATTAATAGAAAAGATTTTTTTCATGGAGGAACACCTACGGATAGGCAATTGAGGGGGGTGCGTCATGGACATGAGGGGGGGTGGGCACCACTGATGATGATATGCATACATACAAGATACTGAAATAGATTCGAAAATACTGATAATTTTGAAGAAAACTATCTTGTTTTGCTACATGAATTCCATTATAGTTTATAGTGGCTAAGCAGAACTTTGGGGTTAAAAAAACCCAAAGCATTAACTTTCGTAATGGCAATACATTTTTAACTAGGAATGCAATGGATGTACCCGATTGCAATGAAATGAGCTGAGCGAGCTTAAACTACGTAATCATTCCTGGCCATTATGCAATAATAAATGCCATTTTTAATTATTGACAAAAAAAAATCGCGTGAAAACTTTTTCCCCATGTTAAGTCTATGCAAGCGTTTTTCGGAGATTATTCCTCGATGGTACATCGGATTTTTGATTTCGACCTATGTTGTCACTCAGCACGACATACTCTATCAGCGTGCTAAGTTTGGTTGAGATCGGCCAAACGGTCTAGGAGGAAGCGTTTTTCGGTCATTATTCCTCGATGGTATATCGGATTTTTGATTTCGACCTATGTTGTCACTCAGCACGACATACTCTATCAGCGTGCTAAGTTTGGTTGAGATCGGCCAAACGGTCTAGGAGGAGTTCGCGGACAACCAAACGGCTAACCCGAGTATAAGAGCTTCGCTTCGCTCAGCTCAATTAATTCGCCATTTCAACATATTAAAATATTAATTATGTAGGTAATTTACGATATAACCGCAAATAACTCTTCAAGACAGATATTGTGTGTATTTTAGCTGTTTCACAGCAAATATATTAAAAACTTCGGTGTATATTTATTTGTCTTCTTTTTTCTTCAGCAAGTACCATAATTTAATCTTTTTCGCCAACTTGAAGCTTTAATGTAATATATTTATATGAAAATGTGGGTACAAATTAAGAATGAGAGCAATATTGAATAAGTTAATAAAAACGAAAGATAACTGAAATTAAATCAAAATTCGTAACATAAACTTATGTGTCCAGCTGTCATAGCGGGGCACTACAACCTAAACACGTTAAAGGTAGTACTGTTTGGGCTGGCCTACCAGGGGAGAAACGACTCCCTAGGGACTTGGGGAGACACGGCTCCCAAATGACGATATCTGCCTTGAGCACGCGGTCTACATCAGTCATTGGCTCTGGTAATGGACGTTGTACCTTTGTCGTAATTAGAGGAAGTCCCGTATTGCTTGGACGGCCCTACCGGGAGGGGAGTGTCGGAATCCTGCCTGCCGGAGACTGAATGGAGGTGGAGGAGGGGCCACTCCCAGGAATGTGTGTAACGGTTCTCATGCCGCGAAAGCAAGGAAACTCTGTAGGATATGGGCCGGCACCAAACTCAAATGATGACTTAACACGTACCATTGGGTGCGGGCTGAGATAAGGGAGTATCATGACGTGTGCGTGGTATCTCTACACGACAAGGCGGTTGCCAGTTGAACGATAGAGGTAGGCAGGGCCGGGACTGAACAAGCCCCCTCGGACATTGCCCGGGGCACCGGATTTGGGTTGTACTCTGCCGGGGTGTGGTCTTTCCGTGGGAATAGGTAGCACTTGGGACCCAATACCAGAAATCTGGGTAGTGGTGAGCATGGGCGAGTGGTGAACTTGCCTTATAACGCTCGGGCGCAATGCCTGCAGAGGATGGTAGAACTGGCTCGCTAGCAGTCTGCCTCCACCAGTAGGTTTACTGGAAGTCACTCAGGACTTTGGGTTGGCCGCTCAATGGGCGTATTCCACCAACTCAGTGATTGGAGTTACATCGCTTAGGCGAGTCAGGATTAGGGGACAAATCCTGACTGTGCATTCGCGCACGAGGATACGAGTCCAGTATCGAGCATGAGATGTAATAAAACAGTGCCCGTCCCTCGAAGAGACCGAACGGTTGCGGGCATGCTCTCCATGTATGTAATTATGCGTAGAAATAGTAGACCACTTGCATCAATGTGTGCTCAAATATTTCGCTAGAGGTCACTGAAAAGATTGATGATCTTCAGGTTTCCCTTAGACAATACATCTTTACAATCATTTACCCACACTTATAATCGCTGTCGCTTTTATTTGCTTCTTCTTTTCTGCTAGATAGGATTTCATTTGTTTGATGCCTCTGTCATTTAGTGGAGCGTTAAACTTGTTACTTTCCTCTTCTTGAACAGTAAGTAACATGAGATAGTTTGAAAATTTCATAGTCTCTCTGTATTGTTGGGTAAAGAGGGAAATAATACTTAAGAATAACACAAAGTTAACTGACCATTACCGTAAAAAAAGACTAGTATTTAACATTGTTGATTACCCATTTTCAACTAAGATAAAAGTAACTAATTATTTGTTCTTGTTGTGGAAGGATTACTTTGTGTCATCCGCGCATATTATTTCACTTCTTTGACTTTCAGCTTTACTTTCTTTTGGTTGTAGAGTATTAAAATGTTATTAAATTTACTTAAAGAAATAAGCAGATATTGCTTCTTAGCTTATAGTTTTCTCTTTCTTACAAAGGGGCGTTAGCGACATCTTTTGAAAAAGAAGAAATAGCAGCTCTTCGTCAATAACTTAGAGCACTTACCTAGGTTTATACAATTTTTACCTAGGCTAGCATTTACCTGCTCATATGTAAGTGGATCAAAGTGCTTTTAACACACATTTATTTGACACTTTATTCCACAAACAAACTCGTTTGTCTGTGTTACGTAATCCCTTAATCATTTTTCAACCTCTTTATTCAGACAAGGAACCATTTAACTGGGGTGACAAGATTTTGTTTTATATCATCTGAACAAAATCTGGCATCTATGCGGGGCTTAGTCGCTGCTGTAATATGCGTAAAGATGTGTTCAGAGTGCGAGTAAAGAAGAATGTTCACGATATTAAGATGTTTATGTAATACTAAGAAAGGATGGCACGGCGATAATAACATAATGTTACCCCTTTGATAAGCGATCTTACTAAAACAACACGCTATAATGTACTTACGGAAATTACTGGATAGGAGAGAAGGTAAAACTGTCCCGTAAAAAGTTTTACGTCTTTTTGCACTTAACAGGTTGACTGCCATGAGCATCATATGTGGTGCTCAACTTATTTTTCTGTGGGGCCATGAGCACCATATATGATGCTATGCTCGATATCACAAATTACTAACCTATTCAGGTTCTTGATCATCATATATGATGCTCACTGTCACAAATTACTGTGAGACCATGAGCTTGACATATGGTGCTCGGCTCTCATTGGTACCTTTTCAGTAGAAGCAAAATATCGCGACAAAAATGCGACATGACTCTTCATAATTGAGCCAAAGGTAAGAAGAAATTTACGGCCTCCTGGGAACAGTACCCTCAAATCACATTGGCAGTCAACCTGTTAAATAACTGGAAGTAATATAAATATTGACTAAATACACGTCTCCTATGCACCTAGTACTACTCACCTTAACAATGAATTGTGATAGAAGAAGCTAATTCTGATCGGACTTATCCAATGAAAGATTACAGTTAATGCGCAGAAAATCGATATTGTTGGCATTACAAGAAAAAATACAATAATAAGTTATAACAACAAGATATCAAAGAAAAAGAAAACAGTGCGCACTTAACGGTAGTCAAATACAAAAGCTACATAAATATAAAAGAAATTAGAATCACCTTGCTCGGCAAATGCAAGACTGGGTGTACGGAAATAGTAAACTTATGCCATCCGTATGAATATAATGTGCACTGGTCAATAAAGGGAGTCTGCTTAATCTGTCATATACGTTTCAAATGTGCTGTAGATGTTCTATTTGATCCTGTTCAATATGTGGAAAAGCAAGATATTAATATACCGTTAGCAAAAACATGTAATAACTTGATTTTAGCAGGCAACTCCATTTATTAATTTAGAAGGGCTATATTTCCGCAGTTTTATTTGAGCTAATCGAACACAGCCATCGATTCAGGGAAGAAGGATGGGCTTCAATATTGCTTTTCAGTTTTATAAACTTAGTTATAGAGGCTTAACCGTTCTTGCAACAAATGCAAGGGAAGTTTCAAAGGAAAGTAATACGTACCCACGGTTCGTTTATAATACTAAGCAGATACAATACGCTACACTCATAACATTATTATTGGCAGGATTAATTCCCACAGTGAACGAGGTAGTACTAAGAAAATGCCCAAATCCCTGAATAGATCGAAACTTTAATTATACGAGTTCCACTGAGCCACCGTGCCACGAAGTTCTGCTTGATTTTATTAAATATTTTTGTTCACAATGTAAGACAATGACAGTCTTCAAGAATTGATTAAATTCAAGCAGATCATATAGTAAAAGATAAAATATAGGTGTAAAAAGGAAACTAAAAGCAATGTTGTAACGCAGAAGGAGGAGAGGTAAAACAAAGAAATTGGGCTAAGACTGCAAAAAGCAATTAGCAATGTATTACATATGGTTCGCCTAAATCGATTATAACTGATTCCACATGTCAGCTATTGCTTTCATAGTGAAAGTGTGCAGGAGTGGACTTAGAAGTCCGGCCCTAGGGACACACGTTGGTCGAAAACTTAATAAGTAAGACGAAAACGGAACCACTGTTCATTATTAAAATACATTATTAATTATAGTTAGAGCAAACGCTCTTAAAGTAATAGTTCTTTTAACTAAAGCAAACGCCAAAAATATAGGCGGGTTGCGCGCGCACCTTACAGTTCGGTGTTGTCAAACGCTCCCTTGTCATGTGCCATCTTCTTCTCCTCCTGTTGCAGGAGTAAGCAGACGACAGCCGTTTACCTAGCCATAGCTCAAAGCCTGCGTTCTGCCGTAACCAATCTTCAACACGCGCGCGAAACATGAAACCTGTACAGTGACTGAGCAAGACAAATGTAAATATGGCAAGTGCGCAGGTTGCTATTTGGCTGTTGCTCTCTCCACCCACTTTTTGTTGCGCGCGCAACCCGCCTATATTTTTGGCGTTTGCTTTAGTTTGTTGAATCATTCATAGTCGATGTTGAATTTAATTTTAACAGAGTTCTTGCAGTAAGCAGTTGTGTAAGATTGAGCTCGTAATACAGTTGTACTGTAATCTCCCACAGCCCTGTGCATGTGCCTCTCATAGAAACTTTTAACCAGATAGTTTTAAAAATTGAATTAGTTTACAAAAATACGATACGAACCAAAAGGACACATAAAATATTTTTACGTATTTTTAAAATTTTCTGCTGTGTTAAAATTTTATATATAAAAGCAATAATTGCGATAGAGTGGATACTTTCAAATATCTAGAATCAATATTAACAGACAAAAACCTTATTCATGAAGAAATTAAATGTTGACTGACTGTACGAAATTCATGTTATTATTAATTTCAAAAGCTTTTGTCGTTGTGAGTTCTGTAGAGGAATTTGAAGCTTAAAATATATAAAACGATAATCATGCCTGTTGTACTGTATGGTTGCAAAATATGGTCGTTACTCTGAGGGAAGAACGCAGACTGAAAGTATTTGAGAGCAACGTCTTATGATGAATATTCGGACCGAAGAGGAGCGGGAATTGTGAATGGCGGAAACTTCGTACTGAGGAACTAGGCCTACATAATTTGTTAGGGTTTACCAAAAATTGTTAGGGTCATCAAGTCTAAGAAGTCAGCTCGGCTGGTCGGGTAGCCGGAATAGAAGAAGGTATGAACGCTTTTAAAGTTTTAACACTAAATCCACTCGGAAAATGACCATTAGGAAGACCTGGCCGCAGACGGTGGGACAATATTATGATGGATCTCACAAAAATAGGAATACAAAGTAGAAACTGTATCCAGTTGGCTACGGATAGAAGTCGGTGGAGAGCTTTTGTGAACGCGGCATTGAACCTTCGGGTTCAATATGCCATAGAGTTAGTTAGTTAAAATATTGTACTTGCACTTGAGAATGGCAATCACATTTCAACCTAGGAAAGGCTCCTGCTACTACCATTTCTTTATTTAGCCTCACACAAAAATATTTCCTCCACCCATGTGCATTGTATGAAAACGTTTTTCTGGTTTTATTACAGTTTTCATCTCAACACGAAACAACAAGTGTAGAGCACGTGTGCAGTCGTAAGATACATATTTTTTTATGGATTTCTCGGGCACCTATTGGAATTTAATAATAATTATTGAAAAAACATCTCGTTCTGTGCATCACGCTGAACCTATTAATAATAAATCACATTAATAGATGTCGTTAGCAGTAATATCTGATGTTAAATATGGAAATAACCCAATATCTGGTATTAAACTAGTCATGCTAATAAAACCGCTATCTGGTATTAATCATAGTAATAGAACCACTATACAGTATTAGGCATACTGACAAGACCGCTATCTGGTATTGATCATGCTAATAAAACCACTATCTTGTATTAACGATGCAAATAAAACCAATATCTGCGCTATCGGTTGACAGGAAGTTGACTGTTTAAAACTACTAATAGTGCATATTTATGAATGTAAGGTAACCCCGTCTATTTTGAGTTACAAAGAATTACAAAAAATGCATCCACAGTAGGTAATATTTGAGCTCTTTCATGGCTAAGCGGTTAGCGTACACGCCCTTCGCGTGGGAGCTCATGTGGTTGGGATTCCACGTTAATCAGTAGGTCCACGTCTCATATAGCCTCGCTGCTGAACAGGACGTTAAACTCAAAATCAACTCAACTCAGTAGGTAATAATTTTTAGAATTTACTACAAAACAACACTAAAATCAAATCATTTACAAATTTCCCTAAGTTCTCCTTATTGTGAAGGTCCACTGAATTTAAGAGCTTTCAAGGTTAAAGCGGGAGACAAAGAACAGGGTAAAGTTAAAGCTTAATTGGATCTCCTGATTATTTTGAGCGAAATAAAAATGTATATTATATGTCGCCAAAGCAAGATGATTTCATAATTTTGAGCACGAAATAAGCAAAAATTCTATTCTTGAATTCAGAAAAAACAGTATACCGTGTGTGTTTGTAACTAAACAATGACTTGAAAAAATTAACAGCAAAATTTTCAACACTAATATGTCAAGCGCTTCGTGTATCATAGAAATATTATGTATTAAATATTACTGAATAGAGTCAACCTATATTTAAAAAAAGAAATTTAATTTGTTATATAATTTCTGTTTTTTTCTATGGAATCAAATATTAGATGAGTATGTACAGTCAGCGACTGTAAAAAGTGGAGGTTGGATACATAAGAAATGATAGCTTTTTCCAGTAGCAGAATAGTTTCACTGTATGTCTAATAGTTGGACAACCAACATGACAGCAAATACATGCCCGAAAACATAACATGCCAGGATATTCCTCCATTTGGAGGAAAAAGTATTACTATCTGAGAGCATCACTTAGAGAAACAACCACGAGATAAATCTGCAGAAATTCCATTCGCGTTAAGTTCAAAGAGATAGGAATTAAAGCAAAGGAAACGAAAAGAATAATACGCATCATGTAGAGACCGAAAAAGTATGGAAAGCTAAACAAAATGAGAAAAGAAGGAAAGAGGGAAAGGAAAGAGCAAAAGACATGGGAATAAATTAAATTTTAACACTTAAGGATAAACAGTCTCCGTCTTTCCCCCTGCCCCCTGTATTGTCTTGGTTTTTCTCCCTTCATAGGATAAATCTCTTTCAGTATCAAACGCGAACATCATTTATAGTTTTTAATTCTTTGAAAAAAAAAATGTAACTCAGTCTAGACTCAGACTCGAACACAGAATCCTTAGAACGACAGTCACACACGGTACCCACTTATCTACACAGGCTCTATCAACTGCGTTTATAAATAACTCATTACGCGCGCTGTTATCAAATGTGTTAAATCAGCAATTGTCGGTGAGTTACTCTAGTTACACTTGAAGTTTGAATTTTATTTACGTCCTTGAGCCATCTACGGCAACAGGCCCCATGTTTTAATTAAAAGCGTTTGTTCTGCAGATTAAATCAAGAATAAATTAACCTATTATGAATTAACCTCTTGGGTGGACTAACAAACACACACTCAAGGACGACTCAGGCGATTGTGTTCGTATTTCATAAATAAATGTTTTATGAAAACACTAACAATATAGCATAGCTCGTTTGTCCTGAAAAGATCCACAAGGGACATTTATTCTTGGGGTGACGTTTTTCATGATTTTCTCCGAAATTACTCAGACGCTTTTACTTATAGTCCACATACAATTATATCCTTAATAATTGTAATATATGGCTTAAGTTATTTCTAACGGAAATATGACCAATGGGTACTTTACTTTTATGCCTAAAGTTTCTTCTAACAAGTTTTCCAAAACATTATTTTATTGGCAATTTCCCAAATAAATGTTTCAATAATAGCTGCAGCCTAACATGAGTCAGTGTAAGAAATTCGAGCGAGAAAGTACAGTGCGTTTGCTCCGTACCATTTCTTGAATATATTTTTAAATGTTTCCTAATCACAATTTTCGGAACAAAATCGAAAATTCCTTTTAAATGTACCTTGTTGATTCTGGATTTGATTTCCAGTGAGAGCTAGTGTATTTTTGTCCAAGAGATGTGACACGTCGGTGCAGAGAAAAAAAAGTGTTTAAATAAGCCAGACCTAGCTAATCAACAATACAAAGAAATAATATAATGTTACGAAATTATCGAAGAAACGTTGATAATATTAGGTAGGTGCAACTGAAATGTCTAAACGATTATTGTCAATTTCAAAGGTAAAAAAGTGAAAAATTTAATGCCAGGTTAATCAATGGCCACTCACTATCCTACGAAGAAGTGATTGAGATACCAAAAAATGTTGTAATCGCTAGGAGACATGTTAAAAGAACACAGAGGGAGAGAGAGAGTTTAATACTGCAAATCATGGATAGTCTGCACCTTCGTTTGAGGGCGAGTATTGAAGTCCGTAGGCCTACATAGGTTAACATTGAAATGAACATTGCAACACAATACCTGTTTAATATTGATTGGGGCTTGGTGACAGGTTTGCAGGGTATTTGACGGGGTTTGATATTGTAAAGAAAACGATCCTTGTAAACGACTGTGCCTTCCGCACTGCACACTGTAAGTTAAATTCGTGCTTAATTAAAACTATATTTGTTTAAATTTAAAACTGTTGACCGTTATCACCTGTGCATCACGGACAGCAATCAGCCAGTAATTCTTTGTTTCCGCCCGGCGGGAGCTCATGTGGTTCGGATTCCACGTTAATCAGTAGGTCCACGTTTCATATAGCCTCGCTGCTGAAAGAGATGTTAAACTCAAACTCAATGTCTTTGTTCATAAGTTTCTTTGTGTGTGGTTTTGCATATACGTGGCGTGGACATTAAATTTTGATTTCTACGCCATATGTATCTAATTACATACACACCTATAGAACGAACACAACAAACTTGGAATATATTATTTGTGTATAGAAAATCATCACGCGGCGCTGCATGGGAGAGCCGTGTGTATGGAATACCATACACATGGCAATCGTGTTGAAAAATGTATAAATAATAATAATAATAATAATAATAATAATAATAATAAATAACAGAAACTCGACAAATATTCTTCCAAATAATAGGAACAAGTTTGCGTCACACTGTTCACTTTGCTGGACACACCAGTGTGCCGCGTTATACCGATTGTGGCACACTAGAATATAGGGTATGGCTTTTTAATTTTTCCGAACTATTACAACTGCTTCGATTGAAAGGGATCTATAATAATAAGAGTATAAATTTAGTCTTTTTATCCTTCGACTCAGAAATAAGGTCCGCAAGAATTTCATTTAAAAAATAATATACTCAGAATTTTATATAGTAGTTTGTTTTATTCGAAATTAATATGTCCTGCAACTGTTTTTTGATTGAAATTATTTGAAATGAAATCTTTAAGTTTTCACGTCCCACGTTTATAACAAAATACTTTGGATTGAGTAATAATTACCTGTACCTTGGGCAGAAAGTGCTCATACATGTGCACTATACTTAGTAGAATGTTAATATCATATTAACAGAAGAAGAATGTTTTTAAGATATGTAAATTATTATTATGGGATAGTTGTTGCTATGTACATGTTTATGGATACCTAGTCAGCAAGTTTGTGTGCTTGACAGTTTTAAGAAAAAGATATTATAAAGTATATCAACTAATAAACCATTTTTAGCACCGTTCATAGACGTTATCATTCTTATTAAAAAGGTGAGATTAATAGTATATAATTATTGAAGCTAATTTTTACATGTAAAGAAATACTACCACTCAGGATTTGTACACTGAGAAAAATCCATTATCCGGACAGCGGTATATTGTACAAATACAAGGATTCGTTATGTTTACTAAGGAAATCTGTACGGAGCGTACTTTATCCATATACTACACAGGTACTGCCTTTTACCCGCTTAGATATTACATCATTTCGCTGCAGGATGTCTGACATCTAACAATCTTCTGTATTTTACATGCATATACGTATGTTAAGTACTTCAGTTATACGTTTTATACGTCCATCTGTACGTGAGATCCAGACCGCCTATAGACACTCTTTCTTTCGCCATGGCTGACGTCATTGAACTAGCGTCTTTTGCTTGCGAAACGAGGTTGTTACAATCGGAAAAGAAGAGAGGAAGGAAACAAAAACCTGGGTAAGTGCACTAGTTAACTATTACTTTAGTTAAATATTCCATTAATTATATATTCTTTTAGTGCAACTTGCTTTAGTATAGTAGTAAGTAAGTAATATAGTTTATGACTACAACTCGTTAATGATTGAGGAGAATGGAATGGGTGAATCTGAATTTTGAGAAATCTTTGAATATTAATGTTTTGAAACATTTTACGTTACAAGGTAGCAAAATGAATGTTATGTGTTTATTCATTCCGTTTTATATGTGACGATTTATTACGTGGTGCAGAGTTACTACAGGACTGCTTAACATAATTGCTAAGAAACCGTTTTCAGCGCGAAAATTCCCTTGTGTAGTGAAGATTTAGGCTTTAGGTCTCTGGGCTTTCGGCATCAATGGCCTTGTTAGCCCGTCACATATGAGGGATGACGTCCCTCGATGAGCACACTATCCGGGTAAAGGAAGGGAAGAAAGGATTGGGGAAGGAAGAAAACGGCCTGGGACCTATATGTTAGGTACCACTCCGGCATTTTCCTGCTGTGAATGAGGAAAACCCAAGGAAATCTCATTCAGGATGGCTGGACTTAAAATCTTTTGATACTTTTTCGACTGAGGAAATCGATCCCCAACGGGATCGAACCCGGGACCGTTCGCACCGAAGACGAGAGCGTTAGCAACTACGCTACGCGGGGCCACTTGTGTAGTCTAGAAAACTCATTTTTATTAGGATATTTGCATTTTTTTTTTTTTACTTTTAGTTTAACGCCCCATGATTGTACATAAACGTAAGTGAGAAGGTGACGATGAGATACATGATAATGGTGGAATCAAGAAAATGTAAGGAAACTGGAAAGTCTTAAGAATAACCACACCTACAGTGTTCACCAAAAGGCTATTTGTTGGGAGCAGGAATCGAACCAGGGACCTAACAGGTCAGAGGTAAGCGCTCTACTACAGAGCTTTCTTTTGTTTAAAGAACTTGTTTACATTGAAATATATATATTTGACGAAGATATTGATATATTTTACAGCCTCACTGAAATTTTAAAAAAAAGTAGTCAGGGAGAGCTTACTTGTCAGGTTTTTATTTTTTAAATTTAATTTGATTTGATTTCTATTTATTTATTTTTGCTTGTTATGTTCCCTAGTTAATTAATGTTTGGGTTACTGAGAATTAAAACCTTTTTAGTATTATTGTTATGGCATCACTTTGGAACCAAAAAGTTTGAATTTTTTTTTCTTGTGTTTTCATATAGGAAGTTGGTAAGTTTGTGCCTTATCATTGGTTTGGTTTCTACTGTAGAACGTAATTGAAGGTCATGTTGAGTTGAGTCTTGGCGGGTTTGAGTTCGTGAAGTGTCAGGCACTGATTGTGCCCCTGTCTTCTGTCTGTGATGTTTCCTGGTTTTGGGCAGTGACGTATTTATGTTGAGGAGTACCAACGCAGGCCGCGTAACTATAACACAGCTACGAGTGCCAGGCGTTTGAATTTCACCCTTCGTTCCGGCGTGACTAATGCAGTATAGTACTAGGTTCAAATTCTATGGCTGGTAAAAACGGTATGGTAAGAAACACAACGTAATAGTTATTAGTTTAATTAGTGTTTCTTCATAGTATTGTTTCACTATTTCTAGAAGGAATTAACTATTAACGAAGTAATGAATAAGCAAAAACACACTTTGATTGACGTTTACGATTTCTCATACTCCATTGAGGATGTTTTGATCCTCAGTTGCGCAAACATCCAGTGTGAGTTTTTTTTTTTTTGTAATTTTTTGTTGCTTACACTGCCTTACAGATGAGGGTTATAGTTAAGGAGCCGTACTTCCCATTTAGGGAAGGACGAGAAACGCCATACTTTCAGGAATTATTCATTGACTATCTAGGACAGCGTTTCGCAACCGGTGCGCCGCGGCACACTGGTGTGCCGTGAATGGGCCGCTAGTGTGCCGCGAGGAAGTCGAAGCAAATTATTAATTCTATAGCAATCAAATTGCAAGACGAAGGAAAAATGTATATTTTTATTTCACATTACTATGAACCTCTACTATGAATCTACAACTTTAAGTTTCATACCGTGTTACTTTTCTGTACATTTTTAATGTTGAAAATATATATTGGTTATCATTGTTGTGACTATTATTGCTTCTTTATTGTTGCAGACTATTTTGTAACTTGAAAATTTAAAATAACATTCAATCCTTTCGACAAATTAAATACATTTGTATTTTAAAAGTAAAAAAGATTTGTTTGTTCGTTCGTTATTTAGTGATCTTACTTCTTAGTGAAAGGTTGGATACAGTTTTCGAACAAGAAAGCTTAGTTTTAAAAACCTGAGTCCAATATTTCATTGCAATTGTTTTATATTTTTAAATTAGAATGAAAAATAAGCATAATAATTTACCACGGGGAAAAAAACAGTGATTGAGCTTTCTTCTCTGTGAGAAGGAGATCAATAATCGCAGAAAAAATACTAGTTTTATATTTACAAATAATAATATCTATGAGTGCGCCGCGAGAATTCAAGTTACATCCGTAGTGTGCCGCAAGTTGAAAAAGGTTAGGAAACGCTGATCTAGGATGTTAAAAAGCAGGTAATAGACTGAGTTCTTGCCCTTGTACTTAGGGTGTTTAGGTAGTGCAACAATAAGATGTATCCTCGTGCACGGGAGATGAGAAGTAGCGGTTCTTAACTATTACCCAGATGGGTTCCCTCGTGGCTAAGTGGTTAGTGTACACGCCTTTGTGTGGGACACCCGGGTTCGATTCCCGGCCGGAGCTTATGTGGTTCACATTTCACGTTAATCTGTAAGTCCATGTCTCATACAGCCTTGCTGCTGAAAGGAACGTTAAAATGAACTCAGCACTGCTTTACAGATGCAATTGTTCGATTCCGAGTTCGAATGAAGCTTTTTACGGGCAGGGGGTGACTTTTATATATACAATCCAAGCATTTTAGTTATCAGTCAGTGATGTAATATATATATACAGTAATATATACTGTAATATATATATACAGTATATATATATATATATTACAAAATTGAAAGTGACTAAGTTTATGACTCTCAATCTCTTAGGGCCGCGGTGGCTCAATGGTAGAGCGTTCACCTCTGGTGCTTGGGGTCCCGGGTTCGATCCCAGCTCCCGCCAAATGAACTTTGTGGTGAACAAACACCGCGTGCGTGGGTTTCCTCGGGATTTTTCCGTTTCCTCCCACTTTCTTCATTCCACCATTTCATTCATTGCTCATCATCACCGTCTCCTTTAGCCTAACCGGCATAACCGTGAGACATAAAACTCAAAGATTTCATTTCATTTTCATTTCCATTGTAGCTCTCCCCGCAACCAGTGTTGCCAAACTGTTGACAATAAGTTTGCGAAACGAGAGGTGGCGACTCGAATTTTGGGTGAAAAGTCGCTATAAAAAATAATCGAGAAATTCATTGTCTATAAGCATTGTTTTAAAGTTGTAGATGTAAACTAAACAATATGTTCTACTCACTGCCGCAAATCCCGGGGGGGGATGACGGATACATGTCCCCTCCAATCTTGGAACTGAGGGGGAGTTTTCCCCAATAATCCGATTTGAAATGTGTTTTTTGGGAGAAATTTGATGATTTTTGTCCAATTGCTACAAAGGAACGTGAGATAAAATAGACGTCTCCCAGAATAAGCCTCAAATCTGCAGCTTCCCAATGCTGAAGACAACTCTGATACTCCACAACATTGTTTTTCAACTTCATAACTATTTTGGACATCGCAAAATAAAAAGTATGGTAACGGTCTTACCCTTCCCCCCCAATGTTGAAGACAGATTTGCGCCGCTGGTTCTACTCACATCTTTGTAAACAGGGCGCAACCAATCCTTGAATTCAGGGATCATTTCAGATTGTTTCGGGTACTTTTGTTCATATTGTGGAGTCAAAATAGTTCCGAAATAATTAACACTACAGTACTTACGTTAAGCAATTTTTTGTAAAAGAAAAACTGCAGAATAATTAAAAGACCCCAAAGAACAAATATAACAAACATCCACATCGCCTTTATTCACGCATCTATAGCTAATCTTTTTGCTATCGGTAAAGATGTATTACGTGTGTCTCTCAACGGAAACTGCGAACTAAAGGACATCAAGTTTGTAGTTCTTCTTCGTTAGAGGACAAGGGCAACATAACAATGCAGGATTGTGGGCCAGTGGGTACGCTGTATTTCCAAACTCTTCATCACTTGCGCTGATTAAAACAAACAAACAGAAAAAAGAACAAACAGAAGCATTATTAGTTCAAAAACTGTTTTGAACTAATAATGCTTCTCTACAGATGAAAATTTTGTTTGCAGCAAAAAGTCGCTAAATGTATAAGTAGCTGAATCGTCATTTAAAAATCACCCATAAAAGTCTCCAATCGGAAAAATTATTCGTAGGGCGACCATACGTCCCGTTTTGACCGGGACAGTCCCGTTTTAGGGGCGTTTCCCGACCTTCCCGTCAGTAGATGGAAAAAAGTAGTATTCGTCCCATTTTATGTAAATGAAAGAAGTAAATAACAAACCCAGTACCTTTACTCCTTTTAAAAGTATTAATAACAACAAAGAGGCAAAAATTGAACTGAAATTCCCTATATTAAACATACTCTATAGTTCGTAGTACTGCTCGAAAGACAGCAGAGATTTAGCAGTTGGTTGTGTGTTGAACAAACTTCAACGTGTCTTTCCTTTTTCATAAGTACCCGCTCAGTAACAAAGAGAGAGAGAGGGGGAACTCTGATATCAAGGCACTGATAAATGAAATGAAATGAAATTTTTGAGTTTTACGTCCCACGGTTATGCCGATTAGGCTAAAGGAGACGGTGATGATGAGAGATGAATGAAATGGTGGAATGAAGAAAGTGGGAGGAAACGGGAGAACCCCGAGAAAACCCACGCACACGGTGTTTGTACACCACAAAGTTCACTTGGCGGGAGCAGGGTTTGAACCCGGAACCCCAAGCACCAGAGGTGAACGCTCTACCACTGAGCCACCGCGGCCCCAAGGCACTGGTAAGAACAAAGGTAGATCTAAAAGCCAGAACCTATCCCGTTTTTAACTGAAAATTTTATGGTCACCCTACGCTATCGTTGAGGTCGAATTCCCCTGATTTAGTGATTTTTCCCAAAATTGGCAACATTGACCCCCACCGAACAACACCAAGTCATCTGTAGCCTAGCAAGCATAATAGTGGGACGTAAAACTTAAAGATTTTATTTCATTTCGAACAACACCCCCAGAAACCTACTGTTATACCATTCCCAAAACACCCTTTTGTACAATTCTCCCTATTCGAAAAAAATTGTAAATAGCAGGGTTCATACATAAATATGGAACTCAATTTCCCTGAATTTTCCAGGTTTTCCAGGTATTAATTTTGCAATTTCCAGGTCTAGTGGAAGAAACTAATAATACGAGAAGACATAAATTTTAAGAATACTATATTTATATATTTGAGAATGGCCACCCTTCTCCCCAATGAACGATTGCAATTAAATATTGAGTCACAAGAAAATAAATAATCAAAACAAATAAAATTTAAGTTGAAAAATATTAAGTTGAGAAGCCTACTAAGGGAATTAATTAAACACTTTTGTTCCATACTTGAATACATTCAAAATATATAAAAATATTGGGTTGGGAAAGAAAAAGGGGCCCGCGAGATTTTAACTGATTCTTGTAGTACTCGACGACAGAAATCGATTACTGAAAGAATTTTCAAAATCGGCGCAGGCAAATATGAAGAAAATCATATTTTCATGTACCTGTTCAAAATGGGGAAGGAAAAAGGGCCCGCGAGATTTTAACTGATTCTTGTAGTACTCAACGAGAGAAATCGACTAGTGAGGGAATTTTCAAAATCGGCGCAGGCAAGCATGAAGAAAAACCCATTTTCATGTACCGGATCAAAATGGGGAAGAAAAAAGGGCCGCGAAATTTTAACTGATTCTTGTAGTACTCAACGAGAGAAATCGACTAGTGAAGAAATTTTCAAAATCGGCGCAGGCAAGCATGAAGAAAAACGCATTTTCATGTACCGGTTCAAAATGGGGAAGAAAAAAGGGCCCGTGCGATTTTAACTGATTTTTGTAGTACTCGTCGAGAGAAATCGATTAGTGAAGGAATTTTCAAAATCGGCGCAGGCAAACATAGAGAAAATGGCATTTTCATGTACCGGTTCAAAATGGGGAAGGAAAAAGGGCCCGCGAGTTTGAACCGTTACGATGTATGTTCACGAATGTGCTCGTCTTCTCAAATTTAGTTAATTACTGTAGCACTGAAACATGTGACACAGAGTCACGTTGTGGATGACTCTGCAATCGGCAACCACTGCACATATACTCCTCCAGTCCCACAGTTTTATTATTTCGATCCATTCCTCACGTGCTAACGGCATGGTTTAACATCTGCAAGAAAGAGGTAAATGTAACGTTCAATTGGCAATAGCTTTTCACCAAATTAAGCTGCATGAAATCTGATTGCATTTTTGACATACTGAGAAAATTCTAGCCTGTGGCCATATGTATCACATATCCCACCAGTTCATAATAAAAATTTTGAACACAAAATTACGGTCGTCCGTGTGATGTACTCCCAAAAGGCCTAATGTGTATCACCCACCTCACATTCAATGAAACCACATCCGTGTAGAATTTAGAAAGGAACTTCTTATGATGTATACAGTATGTCTCAAAAGTTCCCTGACATAGGGTAACTCTGTTATTATCAGAGTTACAGCAAAATGTAAGAGGAAAAATCATATCGAAATATGACGTTTTCAATCTAAAGTGAACACTTTTTTTTTTTTTCAAAAAAAATCGGACGAGATATTTGTGCTGTATACTCTTTATGCACCCAAATTTAAATGAAAATGCAACGTTGTCATTTACCTGGACCCACAACATAAGTGAATGAAGTTCCTGTTTGAAACGGGGGCTGGCCATCGAAATGTTAGCGCAAAAGAAAGTAACTTCATTCACTTATGTTGTAGGTCCAGGTAAATGGCAACGTTGCATTTTCATTTCACATTAGGCGCATAAAGAGTGTACAGCGCAAACGAGTCATCCGATTTTAAAAATTCCTTCACTTTAGATTGAAAACATCATATTTGGAGATGCTTTCCTCTCCTACATTTTGTTGTAACTCTCATAATAACAGAGTTACCCTATGTCAGGGGACTTTTGAGACACCCTGTATACCTTATTTAATGTATGTTTTATGTCACTATAACTGTAGTATAATTTAGTTTGTTTAAATTTACAATTTAATATAAGTAGATTCGGATTTACATGCGTAGGATTTTGTATGCATCTAACTAATGAATTCTTTTATATTCATGCTTCACTTAGTGACTTGGCTTTGGACTGCAACTGATTATTGTAACCCATTATTGCTTGAGAAGAAACAAGATATCCGAATCTTCATTTGAAGAAATCAAAGGTCTATTGGAAAGCTGGGGATTACAATCATTAATTTCTACATTTCAAGGTGCGTAAATTATATATTCTGTGTTTCTTGTTAAATTACTATTACTATTATTGGGTTTAGAATCAATCAAGCACTTCATGATATTTTATGGGGATCAAGATGGGTGCCGGATAGATAAGTATTTAAGCGTCCGGTTCTTAATTCTTTTCAATTTAATATTTAATCAATGATTATTTTCTCCCTCGTTATTCGGCCAAATCGTATTCCAAGATCATCAATTTTCATTACTCAATTCTGACCGTCAACCTACATAGCATATTCGTAGGACGTAAAACAAAGATTTCCTGTTATATTTTTTGTTTCTATCTCTTTCCTCCATAGCTGTGAAAAATAACGCCTTCAGCATCATAAATTTGTATGCTACTTGCGCCTTCAGTCGTCTACTCTTCGGTGGCTCAGTGGTAGAGCGTTCACCTCCGGTGCAGGGGGTCCCTGGTTCGATCCCAGCTCGCGCCGTGTGGACTTTGTGGTGGACAAACACCGTGCTCGTGGGTTTTCTCGGGGTTCTCCCATTTCCTGCCACTTTCTTTATTCCACCATTTCAGTCATTTCTCATTATCACCGTCTCCTTTAGCCTAACCAGCATAACCGTGGGACGTTAAAGATTTCATTTTTTATTAATCTCAGTATTTTATAGTGTATTCTTAAGCTTAAGGTGATGTATAATTAAATTTTGAATTCAGTTAACTTATTTTATTTCTCAGATTGTTTTTAAAATGAATGTACAAACGTTTATTTTCATTCTTGAGTGTTTAAAGTGATGTATAGTTATTAAACATAGTATTTAATATTGTACTCTTAACGTGAAAGTGATATACAGTTAACTTTTGAATTCAGTTAACATTTTTCTTTCTGAAATTGCTTTAAAAAGTATGTAAAAACGTTTCTATTTTCTTTCTTGAGTGCTAAAAGTGATGCAAAGTTATTAAGCTTACTACTTTATATTGTATTCTTAACCCTAAACTGATACACAGTGCGTTTTTGAATAAATTATATCAAGTTATTTGAGTGACGAATACTGGTAGAAAATCCTGACTACTACTGGAACATTTTGATTTTAAGGTGACGACTACTTGTGCAAGGATTTTAAAATATTGTTTTTCCTTCAACGGCTACTCCTTTTTGAATTCTGACTATATGGTCATTATAGGAAGGATCAGTGAGTCCTTCCAACTATGGTACAGCTCCGACAGATTCACGATGCTCAGAGAAGAGACAAAATAGTATGTTTTCACAAGTGAGAACCATTGCCGTTTTTACCCTGCTATGCAAAAGTAAGTGAGTACTCCAATGGGGTTCCAATGCGGTACCTAATTTCTGCATTTTAGATATTTGGAAATACATGTCTCTAAAATGTAAACAACTGATTTTTTTTTTTAACTGAAAACTGCAACTCGGTAAGCCTTATGGATACCGAGATATGGGAAAATAAAGAGCGATACTATAGGTATGTGGGACTTGCATACTTGACGCTAGAATTCGCAAATTGAATTAAAATATGACTAACGGCTATCAAGATGTTGTCAAATAAAGGGAGGACCAACACAGTTAAGGGGTTTTAGTGTTAGATGCTAAAATTTCCGAAATCGGTCATAGAAAGTTAATAAACACCAGTAGCAATTTCATCTTAAAGTAATTAGATATCTTCAGGGGGTGTTAGAACATCATGGAGTCTACCAAAATTAAATTTTAAAAGCTTTTGAAAATATAATCTGACATTTGTAAACAATATTTGAAATATGTGTTTACCCAAAACTTCCAGCTAGTACATCTAACATCTGGAGAAACACTGAAATAAAAGCGTATGAGATCTTGAAATTTCGGAAACAATTATTGGTTGCAACAAAATTAAATCAGATGGGTACTTCTATGGGTTAAATGAGTACCTTAGTACAATTTCGATCGAAAATTTAGTTCAGTCCTAGGTTTTCTTCAGGCAATTCCAAGGGTTCATCGAGCTGTGCAAAAGAATGAAAAGTCGCTGTCAATATCTAAGATAGTCGAGAAGATATAAGGAATTATATATTTTATGACGTAAAAATAGATCTTTATGGATTTGTACTTTTGGGTCTTTCCCATAAGAAAAAAATTCAGGAAACTACTGTATATACCTTAATAGACAATTCAATGGACGGGGATACAGTAGCTTAGTGGTAGGGTTTTTAACTAGTCTTCTTTTGCAGAAACTATTGGAGTTTTCACTTATCCCATAGAGATACGATCATACTTAACTCCCTATTTCATTTTAAAATTAAATAAAAGGAAATATTTCAGTGTAGCGACCCACGATTATGCATTTTAGTCTCAGGGAGATTACGATTAAAGCAAGTGAATGTTGTTGACAGAATTGATGGAATGCAAAGGTGGGAGGAGAGGTAGTACCCCTAGAAAACCCACGAATACGATGTCCACTACAAACTGACGGCCGCGGATCGAACCACGAACCCAATACACCAGAGGTAAGCACTCTACCACTAAGCCACCGTGCTCCCGCCCATTTAATTTTCTATTAAGGTATATACGGTTGTTTTCTGAAATTTCTTCTTACAGCAAAGACTCAAAAGTACAAATCCATGTGGGTCTCTATTTTTACGACGTCATAAAATAATTTCTTATATCTCGCTTGCTATATTAGATATTGACAAAAAAATGTTCACTTATTTCAGAGCCCGATGAACGCTTGGAATTGTCCAAAGAAAATTTAGAGCTGAATTAATCTTTCGATCGAAATTGTACTGACAAGTCTGAGGTAGTCACTTAACCCATAGAAGTACCATCTTATTTAACTTTTGTTAGGATCAATAATTGTTTTCTGAAATTTCAAGATCTAATACGCTTTTATTGTATGGTGTCTCTCTAGCTGCTAGATGTACTAGCTGGAAATTTTAGGTAAATACATATTTCTAATACTCTTTACAAATGTCAAAATATATTTTCCAAAGCTTTTAAAATTTAACCTTGGTAGACCCCATGATGTTCTTAAACTCCATGGAAGTACCTAATTACCTTAAGATGAAATTGCTACTGATGCTTATTAACTTTCCATGACCGGTTTCGGAAACTTTACCACCTAACACGAAAATCCCATAACTGTATGGATCCTCCCTTTATTTGACAATATCTTGATAGTCATATTTTAATTAATTTTCTAAATTGTACTGTCTAATATGCAAGCTCCACGTACCTATGGTGTCGCTTTTTATTTCACCATATTTCGGTAACTGTTAGGCGTACCGACTTGCAGTTTCGGCAAACACACACCTCTAACGTTCTTTAAAACGTTATTAAGACATATTTTAGAATATTTAGAAATGAGAGTTCTGCGAATATCATGGTACCCGAAAAGCCCCATCAGGGCGTGTGTGTAGTGTATTTAATTGAAATTACTTTTGAGGTTGTTGTAAGCCCTCGTAATTACATTTCCGAAACTGCACCATCTAGTACTCAAACCCCACACTTCTATGGTGTCGCTCTTTATTTTCCCATATCTCAATATCCATAAGGCTTACCGAGTTGAGGTTTTCGGTAAACAGATGTCAGTTCCTTACATTTTAGAGACATACATTTCCATACATCTAAAAAAATACAGACATTAGATACCCCATGGTACCCCGAACACCATTGGGGTACCCACTTACTTTTGAATAGTAATACATTTTGAGTTGTTATTCAGCATCAATAAACACTTCGTAATTTTTCTATGTGCAACCTAAAAGTCCATACCTGACCGAACAGATTTTGTCCATTTAATCTCAAAAATGTTAAGATACTTTGTATTGTTAAGTACAACCAAGTTGAGCACACCGAATGTAACATTTTAAATGTTTTCTGATTTTTGTTTCAGGTATTTCGTGCATCAAACCAGGATTCTGCTTGAAAGACAGTGAAAAGAAGCAGTGTAGGTTGTGGCTAAAAGTACGTCCTTTCTGAAGACAGACCCAATTGTACTTACATTCTTTTGTACGAACATATAACCCTAATAAAGATACTGTACTACAAATTATTTCTTTCTTCCATAAATTAGAATAAAATATTGTCTCTGTTTAAAGAAAATGTTTGTTACTGTTAAGTCATTTCAACTCTTTTTCTCTGTAATAAGAACATTATCTTTCGCAATATTTTTTTTTATCTTCGTGCTATTACGTTTGAATGAAGTAAAATTCTATACGAAGCACTATTATTTCAGACATGCATTAATAACTAATGTATTGTTCTGTATGTAAGACAATGTGTATACTGAACATGTCTAGCAAAGGTGTTGTTTTAATACAGAATCTGTAACTCAGCTTTTCAGTAGTCAACTTTATTGGGAATCCGAAGAAAGAAGTAAAAAAAAAAAAAAAAAAGTTCGACTTACCAACGTATATGTGTTCGAATTCTGGACTAATCCAAATTATCCAGAGAAATCATATATTTTTTGTTGCAATTTCAGATGTATCCTTTATCCAAGTCGTATGAAACGGAAACTTCATACATCGCTATACTTTGTATGAACTATGTTCCGTATTTACTTAATCACTTTGTAACTTTCTCTAGTGTTGACAAGGCCGCAGGTGTCAATCGAATAGTTTAGTGTTTCACTCATGTCACCTTGTGACTAAGGTACGTCCTGTCGGTATATATATATGGTACTGGGTTCAAGTAGCGATAAAATACATTTTTAGCATTAAACAAATGCAAAAGTCTACACGAAATGAGATACCATGATCTCTGACTTACGGATAACACCATGAACTAATGGTACTGAGTGTGATTGAGTTTACTAGTTACTATCTGGCTAAAATCAGTGTTCCTTTAGCTATAGTTCTTTTCGTGCTCTGAATTGCAAAGTTTGAAATAACAGTTTTAAATTATTGTATATATATATATATATATATAATATCTTCCGAGTAATTCTGAGAATCATTGCTCTTTCTTTAAGCAATGTATGAGACTGTTAATCCGCTCGTTGCTTAAAATGTTGCACTAAGAAGGATGCACCCACGAAAATCCAAATTTGCAGAATGTCTAGAGCAGGGAAGGATAAATATGTTTAGTCGATGGCTGCACAACGCCTCCGCTGTCACCACGTTGTCGCACAGCGAATACGGCGGACGTTTAAGAGTATTCTGCACTTACTATTAGGTATCGGCCTGGGAACTTTGGCACAGCTACCCAGCCTCCTTCTTGGTGTTGCATTTTTATGGCGAGTACTGAGTAGAAATCATCTTGTGAGCGAACACGTTTTCAGCTGACACCATACTTTTAATTGTTGCGACATTAAAAAAAAAAAAAAAAAACATACCTGTTAATTAAAATGTACAGAGAAGTTGTTTGAGTTTGAATATAGGATTGTATATGGCTGTGCATTTTGCATTATTATTAAAGTGCTGGAACTAACTAACAACAAAGCATATGATAAATTCTTACAGTAATATATCACATATTGATTTACTCTGTATGAAAACGAAAATAGTTTAACATATGGTTAACCTCCTTTGTGCCCATAATTTTAAAATTAACGCTTGTGTCACTTTTCAACACTTGGCTTTGCAGTAGCTTCCCAACGAATTAGCAGGAAATCCAAACTTATAGGACACCCTGCAGGTAAATACATTTCTTTGGACACTTTCACTGCTCCAAACTAAGATTGTTAATTTTATTATTATTGGCACAAAGGAGATCAAACATATTTTAAGCTATTTAGTTTTCATACAGAGTAAAACAATATTTGACAACATTACAGTAAGAATGTATCATGCATTTTGCAGTATGTTGCAGCACTTTAATAATGGTGCACTATACGTACAATCTAGATCCTGCATATGTCCAATCCATATATTACAAGAAGGCAATACGTATGCGATACAGGTAAAATCCGTATATTTCATATGGACAACCTATTAGCTATATACATCCAATCCATACATTACATATGGCCAACCTGTATGCGACATACGTATAATCTATATGCTGCATGCATACAGTCTGTAAGCTACATATGTGCACTCTGTATGGTGCATATGGATATTCTGTATGCTGTATCTGGACAAGCTGTGTTTGACATAAGGAAAATCTGTATAATACATACGTACAATACGTATATTGTCTGTTCACTCTAGGATGGAAGATTGTTTACAAACAACAATTGTAGTGCGAGCCTCAACACCTTGCTTCTCACCCCTACATGGTTAATTCATGGTTGCCAGGCACGTGAATCGCCGAACCGAATGTACCTACTTCTGCACAGTCATAGAACAATTATTATTACTACATAAATTGCTGCTTTTGATATGACTGAGATATTAACGTTATAACAAATCGAGTTAGTTATTATGTAACACAATCTTACATATAATGCATACTCAATTTTGTACAAGTGTTCTTGTTCGAAAGTGTGCGAAAACCTTGTACGCCTGGCAATATTGGAAGCATATAGTTTGTATTGTAAACAGTAAACAGAGGGAGCTAAGACCGTTAGGTTCGCTGGACAGCATTGTTTTCATGATAAGGCGACAGAAACATATTGTACTGATTGTAAACAGGGGTTGGGAATTTCGATGCGAGTATAGGTGGAAATATTCTCGCCACATTATTGCCATTATTGCCTGTTGGTGAAGGTTTGCAATGTTGCAAACTGTCAAGTCTAGAATTTCATACTAATTGAACGAGCTTTGAGAAGGATTAGTATGATGCAATAATTATAAATACTAACAACCACAGAGTTAAAGTATTAGGAAATAAAGCATGCTGCTGTAAGAAGAATATAATACACATTGTATTACGTGTTCAAAGTACAGCATAAAGCGAATTTTAAAATGTAAACATTTTAAAGCAGTACGCATTTACCCTGTTTGGGTGCCCTTACCAGACACTGTCCAACACAAAAAAAGGCATTAAAATAGGTAGATCGAGCGTGGGCATGAACCCAGCTTTGGCTGGTATTCCTTATTAAGGTTTTCCTCAGTTCCACGAGGTGAATGCCTAGACGATAGTTTCTGTAAGGCAGGGGCGGATCCAGGACGGACTTCTGGGGGGCGGTGGGTTTTAATACTGCTACTTAGAGCTACTTTTAAGAGTTCCAAACTCCGGGATAGGTTTTATTTAATTATATAAAATAAGAAAGTTTCCTCTCCGGGGGAAGGGGGGCAATCTCCCCAATCGCCCCCTGGATCCGCCACTGCTGTAAGGCCAGAATTGGACCGAACACTGAGGCCCCAGAATTGGCGAGAAATATATTACGCCAGAATATTATGTTGCCAACATTTCCACAAATATTATGGTGGTGGGTTCCGATATCCCTTTTTCGTTTATATGTGTTTAAATTCATTATGAAGTAAAAGTAGAAGTGTTTCTTTCATTCTCTTTCTTTCTCTTCTCATCTTTCTCATCCTCGCTCTCTTTTCCCCACCTTCTTAAAATTTGAATACATCCTCCTGTAAGATTGTTTCTCTCCACGGACCAAGGTTTGAAAAGACCAACCTGATATAGTTAACTATTAGCAGAACTATACCAATAAATTCACATTAGAGACAGCGCCGTAACTTAGATTTTTTCTGGGGGGCAAGCATTAATACGTCTATTTGGGCCTCCTAGAAAAAGTTTTTTTCCCATTCTTGGGCCCTCCTCTTTCTATCTTTCCCTTACTATTTATGTCCCCCGGGAGCCTGTGGGCCCTCCCTTACGGCAAGGTCTGCGGGCCCGTTACTTACGCCCCGGGCCCCTTCCATACATAACAAATTAATTCAGGGGACAATATTGACAAATATCAAAACCATACGAATAAATGTTATTTCTAGGGCCCCTAATAGTAGACGTTTTTTACTGAAGTGGGCCCACGACTCACTTTTGTTTTATTTACCTTCTGTGCGCTGCTTTATGTAATGTAGTGAAACTGTTTGATGCTTCATTTATAATTTCATGTTCGTATCATATATGGATTAAGAAAATTTTGCCTCAAAATGGGCCCCTTCGAACGGCGGGGAATCTCCCTGAGGGGCAGTTGCCCCTCCACTGCCCCACACAAGTTACAGGCCCTGATTAGAGAAGAAGTAAACTGTTTCGAAATTTACGCAACTTGCAAATACCAAACCGTACTAGTGCTAAAGTTGATGAGTTAGTGCCACTGTTACCACTGCGATAAGGGGAAAGAAGGGGAAGGACTGTTAAGATTCGCTAGCCAGGTTTTGTGTCAAAACACAGCGCCAAGCTACAGTGAACGGACAATACTGTATCTAGTCGTACGTACGGGGCACAAGTACAATATAGATGCTGTCTTGGGGTTGAACGAAAGAAACATACGTAAAGAACGTATATTGCATACTTCTTGAAATTATGCTCCGTCCTGATAGTCAGTGTGTGTCGTCATTATTAACCCACATGCTACATACGATCCTGACGTCACAAAGCTAGATATCACCTCCGTATATATTTGTTACTGCAGATGACGTCACACGAATGACGTCATTGCACTTATGCAGACAGTGCGTATAATACATACTTTTTCAGCTATACGTTTGCTGCAGGATGTTATATACGGTTGTACGTTAAGTCCAGAAACTACAGGAATTACGAATGTAACCTACGTTTTTAAGTATGCCACCTACATTTTTTTTTCTCAGTGTATATCATCAAACGAACCAGGTTAACGACTATCCTCGATAAGTCGTTGTAAAAATTTTGGTTTACCTCACCCGGGAAATACTGTTTATTCACGTCCCGAAGCAAAAGTAAGGGTGAATTTACTTTTATAATTAAGTTAATGAATACAAATTTGACCATACTGAGAAGTGGTAGAATAATTGTAAGAAAAATGGACAATGAAAATATGGAGCATGAATCAAATAATAGTGACAACGGTGAAACTAGTGTAACACCAGGATTGACATCGGAAGACCGAATCTTGTTAGCTTTACAGCGACAATTGATTCAGATGTCTACCGAGATAAAGCAGACCATAGAACAGAAGTCTGATGAATCTAACAAGCAATATGAAGAATTAAGTAGACGAATGGAACAGAAGTTTGACGAATCTAACAAGCAATATGAAGAATTAAGTAGACGAATGGAACAGAAGTTCGACGAATCTAACAAGCAAAATGAAGAATTGAAGCAGACGATAGAACAGAAGATAGAACTGAAGTTTGACGAATCTAACAAGCAATATGAAGAATTAAGTAGACGGATAGAACAGAAGTCAGATGAAACGAGACAGACAATTGTCCAGGTGGTGAATGACATATCCTCACAGTTCGAGGAAAAGTTAAAAAGAATATCCGAGGATTGTCAGGAGAAGCACAATCACCAAAGCCAAGAAATCAGTGCTGTAAAAAAAGATTTAGAAGTAATAGAATCTTCCGTACAACAGCAAAAGATCCAGGTCATCAACAATTCTAACAACATACGTGTAAATACGCAATTGTTAGCTACTATACAGGAAGAGATTAGAACGCTACAGGCTAAGGACAACTCATACCGTAATAACTTGGGTAGTGATCGCTTGGAGTTTCCCCACTCACCAGTGATGAACTCACCTTCGCCGGGGTCTGATGAGGATATTATACTGGAAGAAAGTTATCCGAAGGGTACAGATGGGCGAAACATAGATGGTGGAACGACACATCACGTAATGGATAGGAACTATCACTCAACAAGTACACGGAATGATAAAAGGAAGGTAAAATTAAGTGTTAAGATGAGTGAAATACGAGCTATGAGCAAATTCAGTGGTAAGTGTAACGAGAATGCTACTTCTTTCTTAGAGAAATTCCAGGATGAGTGCAATATAATGTGTATAGATAGATCACAATATATGAAATTAATCCCTCATGTATTACTCCCACCTTGTTCATTATGGTTTAAAGCAGTACGTGATCACATCAGTACTTATGAAGAATTCAAAGCGGCACTAATCGCAAATTATGAAAATGACTTTTTGCTGGCGAACAGAGATGCCACCATTCGAAATCAACACTTCAATCCTCGATTGCATAAATCTGTTGTAGAGTTTGTTGTAAATACATACAACGAATTAAAGGTCGTTAATCCATTGCAATCGGAATCGAGAATAATAGCATCGATTCGAAATTTGCTTCCATTTAAGTTACAACAGATCTTATTTTCCACCCAGTGTATGAGTTTCAACCATTTATTAATGCTTGTCCAATGCTATGAAACTCAATACCATGCTATGAATCAACAAGCCGGAATGGGTAAAAATAAGAATAATTCAGATCATTTTGTGCCAGTTCGGAATTTGAATATCCGAAGTGTGAATAATACGGAACATAACCTAAACCGAGTAAATTCTAGCAATCAAAATGAGCAAAATAGGCAAAGTTATGTAGGGAATCCGCCTAACCTAACTACTCATGGTAATCATGATGTCAGATCACCCAACAGAAGTAGATATAAAAACAATCGAAGTACTGAGCGAAATTACAGGAATACAACGAACTACGTGGATAGACGTAATTGGAGATCAAGAGATGGCATTTCATATCAAAATCAGAATCATGATGAAATACATGTACAACATATTGTGGAACCTAATCATGATTGCGCAGTACAATGTACTTTATTAGAATCGTATGCAAGTACGAATGTAACCTGATTACCGTTAATGAAATTTGGTTAAACCCATATCAGCTATAGATTTTCATGAACATTTATTTTATTTTTATTCAATTTAATTCTCTTTAATTCTCATTAATCAATGATAATTCTCAAATGTTTTTAATATATGTAAGAATTATAATTTAATTCATAAATGATTAAAAGCAAAGATTATTTATATTAGATTGATTTGTGTTGAAAACTTAATTGTCAAAGATTATGTTAAGAATAAGATCCATTCTATAAAACTAATTATTCAACGACTATCTTGAATGAGATTCTTCTATGTTTTGATGCCTTAGGAATCCAATGTTTATTTTAAAATATCACCTAAAATGATTATCATATAATGCGCCCTGACTATTTGTAACCCATGTTTGTCCTTTACGATTTTTGAATTCGCACCCTTCAACGATTAATAAAATGAGCGACGATATTTTTAATAAGAAAATATAATAATAATGTAATGAATAATAATAAAATAAATATAATTAATGTAATAAAAGATAAGTATTGATGAAGTGTAAGATTTGTTAAAAATATATATATGTGAAATGTAATGAAGAGATATACGAGGTGCGATCAGAATGTGATGGACATATGCAATGTAAAAACACTATTGTAAACGGACCAGTGGTTCTTGAAGATAAAAGCCAAGCTTACTCATGACTTTTATATTCAGTCCAATTGTCGGGCGACATTTTATATAACAGAATACTTTGGATTGAGTAATAATTACCTGTACCTTGGGCAGAAAGTGCTCATACATGTGCACTATACTTAGTAGAATGTTAATATCATATTAACAGAAGAAGAATGTTTTTAAGATATGTAAATTATTATTATGGGATAGTTGTTGCTATGTACATGTTTATGGATACCTAGTCAGCAAGTTTGTGTGCTTGGCAGTTTTAAGAAAAAGATATTATAAAGTATATCAACTAATAAACCATTTTTAGCACCGTTCATAGACGTTATCATTCTTATTAAAAAGGTGAGATTAATAGTATATAATTATTGAAGCTAATTTTTACATGCAAAGAAATACTACCACTCAGGATTTGTATATCATCAAACGAACCAGGTTAACGACTATCCTCGATAAGTCGTTGTACGTTGATGCCGGCTAGGTTAAAAGAAACAGTGATGATGAGAAATAAGTGAAATGGTCGAATGAGGAAAGTGGGAGAAAACGGGAGATCCCCGAGAAAACCCACACACACGGTGTTTGTCCAGCACAAGGTTCACTTGACGCGAGCAGGGATCGAACCAAGGACTCTATGCACCAGAGGTGAACTCTCTACTACTGAAACACTGCGGAATCTGAAATTATTTAAAGGAGAAAGGGACTACTTTATGAAAACTTGATGACGAACACATTTGTTAAAAAAATATCAGCTTTTCGTGAAATATTGCTTATAGGCAGGGGCGGATTAAGGCTTTTGGGGACCTGGAGCCGACTATTTTAAGGGAGCCCTATGTTAAGAATAGTTTCAGCTCATAAATTTTCTTTGCTGCCTTCCACTGCCTCATAGGCTTATCGAACCACCGAGAACTATGCTGTAATATTTTAATGTGCTCCGAGTTTACAATAATTGGTTTAGTTACATTAATTATTAACAGTTAAATAATTATATTCATTATTAACAGTTAAATGCTGCTGATGGATAGGCTTAATTCTAGCGATAAAGCGAGCGTAACGAGCCGAAAGAAATTTAGCATAGGTCTGTCTATAATATAAGTTTAATGCTATATTTTAGTATTAAACAAAGGGATTTTAAGGGGCCCCCTGACTTTGGAGTCTCGGAGCCTGGGATCCATTGACTGCGCCCTTAATGCGTTAATGCTGATAGATTCAAGGGACCGGGCCTATCCGAGCTAAAAATTCCGATCCGTGCAGACTTCCAGCCCCTGTGTATAAGCTATCTTGGGAAATACAGTAGAGTTTCGCCGGAGGCAGGCAGAACGCCGGAATTTATGGATGTGTTAAGAAAAGTCCTATTAAAAGTCAAACTATGATATAATTTTACATATTGCGCATCTAATAATCATGTTTTGTAAGAAATACATATAATGCATTGAATCAGGGACGCATCGAGCGTGAGGTCCTGGAAGCTGTCCCCTTCCAAAACTCAAGCACTTGTTGAACCTTTTTCCCTCTTGAGGTTCTTTTATATCAGATTACATTGAGGAAGTGTCCAAACTGTGGGCAATACATTGTTGTTATGATTTTAAGAACATACCGTAATGCCATTGTAACTAGGTGGAATTAAAGAACACTTTTAAATGGGAAAAGAAATCTCTAAGTTTTACGTCCCACGCTTATGCCGATTAGGTTAAAGAAGACGGTGATGAGGAGAGATGGGTGAAATAGTGGAATGAAGAAAGTGGGAGAACCCCGAGAAAACCCAAAAGCACGGTGTTTGTTTACCACAAAGTCCACACGGCGCTAGCTGGGATTGAACCAGGGACCCCAAGCACCGGAGATGAACGCTATACCACTGAGCCACCGCGCCTCCACTTTTAAATGGGATTACAATTTCGATTCCGGTCTGTTTATAACATTAATGTATTAGAACGATACACTCATTGCCATTTGCTATTTTTGTTGTGATAGCCATTTGCCATTTGATATACGTAGCAGACAGTTTTCCTTACATGTGTCTCAAAAATATTTTTTGATTTCGTTTGTACTACAATGCAGTTTGTTTGAAGTAAATCGGTTCATAAGTGAAAAATAAGAAAAAGTTTAAGAGAAATACAGAACTGTTGCATTATTATTTTTATTTTTATTATTATTATTATTATTATTATTATTATTATTATTATTATTATTATTATTATTATTATTATTATTATTATGGATAATTTTGAAACATTAGAATTATGTGCTTACGAGGATTCATGTTGGTCCCCTTCTGAAAAGAAAACCTGCATACGTGCCTGCACTGAATGATAGACGTATGAGTCATGGTGTAGACAGGCATGCTAGGCGATAGAGTCCAGAGCATCAAAAACAGAGTAAGAGGGTGTGGTGGCTCCGTGGTAGAGCGTTCACCTCTAGTGCTTGGGGTCTCTGGTTCGATCCCAGTTCGCGCCGTGTGGATTTTGTGGTGTACGAACACCGTGCTCGTGGGTTTTCTCGTTGTTCTCCCGTTTCCTCCCACTCCGTTCCAACATTTCACTCATTTCCCATCATCACCGTCTGCTTTAGCCTAACCGGCATAACCGTGGGACGTAAAACTTAAAGATTTCATTTCATTTTTCTCAAAAACAGACTAAGACCACAACTTGCAGTTCTTCTTGCCGATTGATCCTACTTTTAACCTGCAATGATATGTCAGATGATACGGTATGTGGAGTAAACGAAGGTCAGTAACACGACTTGAATTTTTTTTTAAGAAATGTGATGATTTGTGTCCGACTACCACTTCTGTTACATCACCATATAATATACAACAGGTTCACCTCAGAAATCAAATTCATTTACCGTAATATGAGTCTCATCTCCTTCCCTTCAGAATAAGCCTTAAATCTGCCCACCTGAAGACAATTCTGCTCCTTGATCCTCCACAGTGTTGCTTTTCAACTGAAAAATATTTTGAACATCTCTTAAAAAAATACGGGAACGGTCTTACTCTCCCCCCCCCAATGGTGAAGACAGATTTGCGCCGCTGGTGTAAGGCTTCTCGACCCTAAACTTTTTTTTTTTTTTAACATTCTGAAACATTGAAATTTGTTATACCAGCACGAATACACGAATACAAATTGCTCATAGGTACGTCCAAAACGAATGTCAAGTAATGTTAATACGACAAGTAAAGTTCGATGTGACTGCACTGGCCCCAGAGAGTACTGACTGTTGTGCGGAGCGAGTAAGGCGGCACGTTTAGAGAGTGGCAAACAACTGAAAATAAAAGCTCCTACGAAGTAAAATCGCAAACTGAATTGAAATAGGCCTTCCTGAACGTGTTCAAGATTTCAATACCGACTCACTAAGCCTTTTTTTTTTTTTTTAAATAGTATTCCGTACAACCTACCTTACTCTCTAAAACCGCGAGTCCAATCAGATAGGCATGTCTACTGCGATAGCACACGACAATTATAATAGAAAATACGATCTTAAGACAGGTTTAAAATGACGGCGTGATTTTCCTAACTTTCACTAATCGTTCCCAAATAGCCCTTTAAGAATGTTTTTGACAGGGAAAGTGTAGAAGAAAATGGAACTTGGCATTTTTTAATTACGACCGTATTTACTATTATGATTCGACCTAGTAATAGCGATGCTATGATTGGCTCCAGAGACAATAACAAAAGCGTGATGAAAGAAAATGTTTTGGCCGTCGCGTCGCCAGGTCGTGTAGTGGGTTTAAAAAATAAAACTACAGAAAGGGTACTGAAAGGGATAGGGAAATGTGCTTCTTAGTTGACCATTGAAAAAGTAATCTAATAATGGTATAAGTCGTGAGAGTAATTTTCTGTTTATTGTTCAGCAACATTTTTTTTATCTCTATACTGTTTCAAGTGTTCTTTTTTTCTGTCTGATGAGTTAGCCAAGTAGGTAAGCTGTTCGACTTCTAACTGGGTAATTCATGTTCAAATCTCCCTGCAGCTAACTTTTTCTCCCACTACCGAAATCAACACTGCGTGCTGTGTTGATTTAAAACAAAAAGTGGTAGTCATGCTGGGTCATCGCATTGTGTTGAACATAGGCGGAGTTAGGAATTGTCTGCTGGGAGGCAGACCTTTTGCTCGGTCTCGGACCTGTGGAATACTTCCTAGAGTGTGGAATTAATATAAATAACTCATTTTTTGTCAAAAAGTTGGGGGACAATGCCCCCCATAGCTCCGCCCATGGTGTTGAATCAACACAGCTATTTTTTACTGTGCAGGACATGCGTTGTAAACAGTAAGGTTAAGGACACATACAAAAGTCATCCAGGGCAGGGGTTTGAATTCACAAAAACGGGAAGAAATTTCATTTCCTCAGTCAAAATTAAATGTGTTGTAAGGCATCTTTACTATTGACAATAAAATGCAATGGAACCAAAATTAAATTTCAATTATAAATGCCGGACTCAAATTACTGTAGGAAATTAAGTAGTATATACTAGAAACAGCCGAAAAATTAAACATGAAGAAATAATTTAATAAAAACAAGCTAACAAGGCTATTACACTTAACTTTATTTAAAAAAAAACGCAGAGCAAACGCAACGGTTTCAATGTTCTAACATCTTAATGTGTCATCCGAGTAACATCGAAAATGTTACGTTTACTGTGTGTGTTTTAAATTCAAAAACTGTGTTTGCAATTTCGAGACACGAGACGAGACGAGACATTTCATGAGACGTCTCGTCTCTTCTCGTGTCCCATCTCGAAAACGAGACGAGACAAGTAGACTGCCTCGTCTCGCGTCTCATCCTAAAGAGTTCTGTCTCGTCTAGTGGCAACACTGGAAATAGGTAATTTGAACCACTTCCACCTTGAATATGGAGTTAAGGGATGAGATGGAACCTATTCTTTGGATGCAGAATCAATGGCAGAAAATCACTTTTCGATATCATTTACTTTCTTGCTCTGGTATCTGTCACACACACGGATGAAACCACTCTATAAGACTTCCGACTTTTATGCACGGCATAGTTTGGAAGTTTAAAACCTGACTAGTTCCATAAATATTATTAACACTAACATATCAATGATACTCTTGTGTATAATTCAAAAAGTCAGCCGTGAAATTTAATCCAGATTGGAAGTAGATGTGGAAAGGCCTCTTGCTATAACAGATTTTTGGGTGTTCAGATAAAATCAACATAATCTTTCTATTTCACAACGGGTGAGTAATGCATAGGTCATTTCTACTGTATATCAACTTCACGGACCAAAGCGACTTGTGACTTCATGAAAATCCATTTGTTGGTTCTTCAAGGTCAATACATAAACAAAATAGCTGACCCATTACTTCGATAGAAGAGGAAAATACAACAGACGTGTTTATGTATAAAAGACTAACGCCTCAGGCACTTAGTTGAAGGCTTAACTGGGTGGAAGCAACATAGTAACGTTCTATGGCAAAGAACGCTGTGCTGTGTAAAAAAGAGAAAAGAAAAAAAAAATGCTCTGGGTTGTTCTGTCAGTTGTGTGTATGAAATACGAGTTTGTTTGTGTGTCTGTCTGTGTGCGGCCTGGGAATCAGACGAGTTGACGGAAAGTTACTAAATTTTGGTCACGGATACCTTTATCCAGGCTCCAGACCAGGACAAAGCGTTTTTTTTTTTAATTCGAACCAGTTTCTCAGGGGAAGGGAGCGTTTACCGGGACATGTAAAAATATTAGAAAATGACCGGTATTTGTGTTGAATTCATAGTTATCGCGGTCGCTGAGATCAATGGTGACACTTCCATTAGCGATGACTTTGAAAATCGGCTACCATTGTATGCGGGTCGGTGTCACCCGGGGATGGGGTACCGTAATATATAAAAATATTTCAAAATGGCCAATATTAGTTGAGTTGATTTTGAGTTTAACGTCCCTTATCAGCAGCGAAGCTATATGAGACGTGGACCTACTGATTAACGTGGAATCCGAATCACATGAGCTCCCGCTGGGAATTGAACCCGGGCCTCCCACGCCAAAGGCGCTTACGCTAACCGCTTAGCCACGGAGGAGCCCTTGGTCAATATTAGTGTAAATCCTTAGTTTTCACGGTAGCTGAGATGAAAGGTGATTCTTCCGGAGGCGCTGACTTCCAAATACAGCCCAATCACCTGCGGGCGAGAGGAGTTCTTTTAAATTTCGAACCAGGGGGTCTCAGGGGGCATTTACCGGGATATGTAAAAGTAGTAGAAAATGACCGATATCTTCTCGTTTCGTTGTTCAGTTTGTTTACATAGATATTTTATCTGACCCATGCAAAAAGTGGGTATTTCAGCTTGTTATTAATAAATGCAAGAAATAAATTATTAGTAATATACAAGGTGGCCCCAAAAAAAGTATACAGTACCGTACTGATCAGCTCATTCCATTTTATAAAATTTCTTATTTTTATCCATCAGGTAAACTTAGTTTCTTTATTATTTGTTCTTAATATGTTTTTACTTACTTCTTATGCTTAGAAGAGCCGAAGCAAATAAACTCATAAACTAGAATGTTATAGTTGATCAATACAAAAGTGTATGTTTATTTTTGGACTACGTGAACAGATAGGAATGTATTTTGAAAGAAAACCGAAAGTGTAAACATACATAACCGTATTTGACTTTATATAATCTATCCTAAACCGCGGTCACTAATCTAAGATAGGCTAATGTAGGAAAAAATGCAAGAAAGTAATTAATAATAATAAATATGAGCATATAAAATACATTTTGAAAGAAAAAAGGTCCCCTGGCAGAACTTGTTAGCCTCAAATGTCGAAGCGTTAATCAGAGTTGGAGTGGGTCAGTGGTTCAGCAGTATGTGATCCACTGCGACCCACCACCCACTATGACCCACTCTGAACCTTTGTGACCAACTCCGACCCACCAAAACCCATCGTCATAAACTCTGACCCATGATCCACACTCTCTTCAAAACAAAATAAAATTTACAATTGTAATAAAAGGTTGTGAAATTATCAATAATCGGAGTTTGAATTTCTACGGTTCAACGTTTAAGCACCCGTCTGTTACAATACCGGTGAGATCTTTACGATATACAATGATAAAGTGTTTGCATGGGCCAAATTGCGATGCATTTAAATTTAATTATCATATAAAATTATTTCCTTGTTGACTTACAGGCATTTTCAGTGGAAAATAGGATGAAATTTGAAAGTCTCAAATCAAGGTAAAGTAGACCAAAGTAAAGAGAAGTCTAAAATTGGCCATATAATTAAGCATCCCGTACAAATTTAAAATTCTCACGTAATTAAGCTTACAGTACAAATTTTATGTCCATTTTCCTCACAACTTTATGACGTGATACCCTTATGCTGTGAACGGTCCATATATAAACACAAGTTTCAGCAGTTGTTATAATAAAACCAGTAGATGTAAAATGCGTAAAACTGTAGTTTTTATTTCTCAATAATTGCTTTCCAATTTGTTTCTGAACTAATATCGATCGTTTTCGATTATTTTTAGAAATCAACCCTATATATAAAAAATGCCCCCCCCCAATAAAAGAGTTTTAAAAAATGATATTGAGATCAGGGCCAAACTATGTATACGCCAAATGTCATTTCAGTTGACTTTGCAATATGATCATGATGATCACACACACATAGTTATATTCAATTTTTTATATAATAATTCATACATTACAGGTGATTCACAATTTTTTGCAGTAGTTAGCTCCTCTAAAAACTCACTGGATGTGTTTGAAAAGTCAAGAAGTAAGTCCTATTGCTATTATTACAAATCCAAATATGGTCAATTGCCTGAAGTTCTGCAAGAGTGCCTGAAGTTCTTTCTTAAATAGAAACAAATGAAAAAACAACAAAAAGGGAGGCCTTGAAAGTAAAAGGTAGAGAAATTCACTAGTGCTCAGAAGAAGCTGTCTTCAATGTACTGAGCAGAATGGGTTGGTGAGTCAGAGTGGATCAGTGGGTCAGCGTGGGTCAGAATGGGTTTTTGGCTTAGAGTGAGTCACAGTGAGTCGCAGTGAATCACATCCTATTGACCCACGACCCACTTACAAATCTTGACAAATTGACTCACTGACTCACTCCATCTCTGGAGTGCACACACGTATAAAGCAGCCATATATTTATCTTAACCTTCCTGACTTTACTTAACCTCCAATAATTTAAGTTAATTTACAAAAAATGCAATAAAGCAAATATTAGTGACAAATACAAACATACAGGAATGTATTTTGAGAGAAAGAAAATTGAGGGTGCACCAGCCGAGATTTGAACCCGCGTTGCTCCACTCAAGAAGCAGACATCCTCCCGACTTAGCCACGGCAGAACTAGTAACTTCCGGTTTTGAAGCTTTTTTTATATTGCGTGTGTTACGTAACAATGCTACGAGGTGTCATTACTGTTGCGACGACCTCCTTCAAGACCCGTTTCGTAAATTTACGAAATAACACATTTAATCCTTAATCAATAACATTATATATATATATATATATATATATATATATATATATATATATATATATATATATATATATATATATATATACAATGTATGTGTGTGTGTGTTGGTGCACCCAAGAGATTAATTCATAATAGATTAATTTATTCTTGATTTTAATCTACAGAACAAATGCTTTTAATGAAAACATGGGGCCTGTTGCCGTAGATGGCTAAAGGCCGTAAATAAAATTCCAACTTCAAGTGTAACTGGAGTAACTCACCGACAATGGCTGATTTAACACATTTGATAACAGCGCGTGTGATGGGTTATTTATAAACACAGTTGATAGAGCCTGTGTAGGTAAGTGGGTACCGTGTGTGACTGTCGTTCTCAGGATTCTGTGTTCGAGTCTCAGCCTAGACTGAGTTGCATTTTTTTTCAAGTAATTAAACATTATAAATGATGTTCGCGTTTGATACTAAAAGAGATTTATCCTATGAAGGGAGAAAAACAAGACAATACAGGGGGCAGGGGGAAAGACGGAGATTGTTTATCCTTAAGTGTTAAAATTTAATTTATTCCCATGTCTTTTGCTCTTTCCTTTCCCTCTTTCCTTCTTTTCTCATTTTGTTTAGCTTTCCATACTTTTTCGGTCTCTACATGATGCGTATTATTCTTTTCGTTTCCTTTGCTTTAATTCCTATCTCTTTGAACTTAACGCGAATGGAATTTCTGCAGATTTATCTCGTGGTTGTTTCTCTAAGTGATGCTCTCAGATAGTAATACTTTTTCCTCCAAATGGAGGAATATCCTGGCATGTTATGTTTTCGGGCATGTATTTGCTGTCATGTTGGTTGTCCAACTATCAGACATACAGTGAAACTATTCTGCTACTGGAAAAAGCTATCATTTCTTATGTACCCAACCTCCACTTTTTACAGTCGCTGATTGTACATCTTTTCCAGAATGTTGGGAAACTAACATGAAAACTTTATTATACATTTCTAATGTGAGCGAAAGATACTTTTAATATATATTCCACTATTTGACTTTTATGTTTAGGTACTAATATTATCTGTGTTCATTTTGTCCTAATAAAGTTGATTACATCTCTTGAGCTACCAGCTTATGATAAGGATCTTTTAAAATTTTGTCAATGTTCAGCTATTACCTATTAGCACATCCAAGTCATTGAGAATTTTCTGTGTTTTCCTCTCTCTCTCTCTCTCTCTGCCTGGAAATAAATTAATATGGAACAGAAGGAAAAAAGAATTATGCTGCAAATTACGAAGAACTATAACAAGGCACAAGTAAATATTTTACATGTTCGAAAAGAAATGAAACTAGTCCCCTCCCCTAAGCACTTGGCATATTGTACACTATAGGTTAAAACCGTCTCAGGTACATGTAATGTATAAAATCAACTTTTTCCTTCTTGTTACTTTCCTCATTAACCAACAAGCTGTTGCAGAAATATTAACGCTCAATTCTAAATTTGGATACGGATCTTGTTTTAATAATAAGGATCAAGGCATGTTTATCTTCAGTACCATCATTATTCATTAAATTGAACCAATAAAGAGTAAGTTAGAAATGAATCGTTACAATAACTTTAAATCTACAAATTGACTGCATGCTGGCGCCCTATATTAGTGTCTGGAGTTAGCTCAGTTAACCGTACCTATTAGTGCAAATGCCTAGTATCAGAACTTACTTCTACAAATATACTGATACATGTTCCTTTCATCATAAAGATGCGAGATGAAGTCAGAAAGTAAAAGAACTTTTGTAATTTTCGAATTGGGTTTTGGTAACACTGCTGATATCCAGAGCTGAATTAGTGTCGTCTGTAACACTTCTATGCAACGTGTCACTCTTATTCCCGTGTTAGTCTTTGGAGTGTAGCAGACCCTTAAACATGGCAGCTGTATTGTCTATCTGCACCAAGGAGGAAATCAGGGCACTGATTCGCTTTTCGTTTGCAGAAGGTTCTTAAACCTGCGGACGTTATTCATCGAATGCAAGCAAAGTATGGTGACAGCTGTTTACAGCAAAGCAAGCTCTACTTACGAATAGAGTCTTTCAAAAAGGGAATAACTTTTTATGTGATGAGGAAAGGTCCGGGAGGGCATCGACGTCAACGACTGAGGACAATTTGGAAGTCGTTGAAGGTATTGTGATACAGTCTGCCATACAGTCTAGAGCTGGCTCCAAGTGATTTTCATATGTTTGGACCATTGAGGGAAGTTATCAGGTGAAGGCGATTTGCAGCCGATGCATTGCAAAATTGGTTGCAACCGAAGAACTTTATTTCCGTCAGAATCAAAAAAGAACTTGCGAAACGTTGGGAAAAGTGCATTGATATGCAGGGAGATTATGTAGAAAAATAATGTAAGGATTTGCAGCCAGAAGGATTGTGAGAAATAAGTGTATCAATGTAGAAGAGGTCGTATCATTGGGTGAAATGGATTGAAAAGATTCCCTAAAAGAAAAAACGAAGCAGCCCGTAACTACAGAACACAATTAAAGCCAATATAATAATGTATGGGAATATTTTCAAACTCAAAAATTCTTTCGTAGAAAAATGTAAACTATTGTTTTTATTTTTTTTTTTTGCCATATTCTGAAATAAATCATCTGTATACGTGTAGTAATAATATATGAAGCAGTTATCAACCCAAAGTACAACTGATATGAATACAGATATTGAGAAGGTTTAGGATAACCTTCTGAATATGTGCCTTCATATCAAAGTTGTACACCAAATTATTGCAAGTGTGCTTTGAAAGTATCAGAAAGCAAAGAAGACATTCATCATTTAAGTTAGTGTGAACAAAAGCTGGAATAACTATATTCTTTTATATTTTCTGTATTGCGTGTTCTTTTTTAAAAATACTGTTTGTAATTCTTACTAATAAACCTGATTATAAGATAAAGCGACATGGTTTGAGCTTTTAGTGTATAATAAAACATGTTTTGATCCAACACAAGCCACCTGCTCAGATTGCAGCTCTTGTCCTTACAGTTCAAAATTATAGTGTTTTTTTTTTTGTTCCCTGAAAGGGAATAAATAAAGGGAAAAAAACAAGACATATTTAGGAGAAAGAGACGCATATTTTGGAGGTTGCTGAACAAGAAGCTATTATAAAGACGGCGCAATTAAATACATGCTCTATCATAAGAAAGGAAAAAATTCTTTTGATTTCCCAAAAAGAAGAATATACAAACCCTATTTTAGAAACTAGTTTTGTGGTTCCATCTTTTGCGATGAGCCAAGACTACGACTATTACAAAATATATTTTAAAACGTGTTCTTTCCTTTTGTTATTTAACACAAATGTGATGTATAAAAAATCATCGACATATTGAACTTTGAAGCCCCATGAATTATTTATAGACACTTTGTACTGGATAAAAAAGAGATTGATCATATACACATTATTAATAATAATAATAATAATTAAGTCTTTGGTGGACATGGTTGTGGGATATGATTCGTTCCTTCTCTCAAAGTATTACAATGTTTGAACTCATTAGGGTAGTTCGCATTTCACATTAAAATATAGATTCACGTCTCCTCTAGCCACGGTGATCGGAAGGAACGCTGAAATTTCAATAAGAGGAGACCCTAGAAACAAGAAAATGTTACATTTTTCTAGTTGGAAAGAATTTCGGCATGCACTTCGGTATAAATAACCTTACAGAAAGAAGACGACTCGTTTCAAAAGAGCAAAACTGAACTTGGTAAGATTTGAGATATAGTTTCCGGTGGCAGGGTATTGTAGGGTCACGAGCTAAAACACGTGAGATTTCTGTTCGTGTGGTATATCAAGCTTTAGGTCACAAACGAGCTGCATCTTTGATTAGATGCTTGCACAGTTGGGGCTGCAAACGAGTTGCGTTATAGAGTAAGTTGCCCTTTCTGCCTCACTGGTATTTAGTAAAACCACGGTTGCATGGTATTGTGTGTTCTGAACGACGTGTGTTTTGAGGACGAAATTCTCAATTTTTGTGCAGTTTATTTCTGTATAGAGAAATGTAAAAGAGAATATCACGCTCAAGCTATACATATCTTTAGATATTGGATAATTTTTATCTGTAAAATATTTTAACAAAGTATTACGCAAAGCCACCCACAGCATCTACTGGGTACGTTTTGAACTTACTACAAAAGTACACTAAAATCAAATTAGATACAGAATTGCATAAACCTTCCACTTTGTAGGGGTACAAAGAATTTGTAAACTTTCAAGGTAAAAGGGGGTGGCGAGAAAGAGGGTAAAGTTAAAGCTTAATGGAAGCCTGTGGTTCAGGTCATTAAAGGAAAAGTCCTTATCGTATATCGAAAATCCAAAATATTCCCATATTTTTGAGCACGAAATTATTGCAGGAAATCTGATTTTGGATTCAGAAATGTTCAATATTATTAATACCTGAACAATTGGGCGTTGACAGAATTATTATTAAAGATTTCGTAACTAATATTTCGATCACTTCATGTAACAAAAACAAATTGTCCGTAACATTGCAGGAAACAATATGTACTTCAAAATATGTAAAAATTAGCTGAAATACCCATTCTTCGCATGGGTCAGATAAAATATCTATATAAACAAACTGAACAATCAACAAAAATATTCGTCATTTCCTAGTACTCTTATATATCGCGATAAATATCCCCTGAGGACCCCTGCTTCCCAGCCGATGTGGGCCGTATTTTGAAGTCAACGCCTGTGAGAGTATCCCCATTTATCTCAGCGACCGCGAAAATTGTGGATCTGACACTAATAAGGTCATTTGTTATTATTTTTATGTTTCGGTAACACCCCCTCCACGATGACCTTCGCCCGCAGCTTAATAGGGTAAATTTGGAAGTTGATGCAATCGGAGTTTGAGCATTGATCTCAGGGACCGCGAAAACTATCAGTTCAACATAATATCGGTCATTCTCTAGTACTTTTACGTGTTCTGGTATTTGCTCGCCCTGAAACACCCCCTGGTTTATTTTTTTAAAAAATGTTGGGTTTTGGTATGGGGTCAAACTCTGCACTGTAAAAACTGTATAGTTGGAATAACCCAGAATTCTGGGTTGAAAAAGTGACAACCACGCCGTATTGTCTTAGAAATCAGAAAATATGGTTATAATAACAATACGAGAAGTCAAAACTAGTAAAAAATAAAAACCTCTGGCATGACCTGGATTCGAACTCACACCGCGCGGCTGTTAAGCGCGTGCGTTATCCACCAGACCAACCGGAATCTTAGTTTAGGCTGTGTGATAACAAGAATTACAGCATACTTTGGAAGCAATTTTTAGTCACTTTGAATTTAAAACAAGTCAATTAAAAAAACTAAACCAAACCAAACATCACCCGGAATATTGAATCAATGCCATTAAAAGCTAGTTTAGTACAGCAGCTATTTATCAATGTTAACGTATGTTTTGAGAGAAATTTTCTTCACTCTTGGCGAAGTGCACTGCAGTTCACTCAGTACACTTCGCCAAGAGTGAAGACAATTTCTCTCAAAACATACGTTAACATTGATAAATAGCTGCTGTACTAAACTAGCTTTTAATGGCAATGATTCAATATTCCGGGTGATGTTTGGTTTGGTTTAGTTTTTTTAATTGACTTGTTTTAAATTCAAAGTGACTAAACAATTGCTTTCAAAGTATGCTGTAATTCTTGTTATCACACAGCCTAAACTAAGATTCCGGTTGGTCTGGTGGATAACGCACGCGCTTAACAGCCGCGCAGTGTGAGTTCGAATCCAGGTCATACCAGAGGTTTTTTATTTTTTACTAGTTTTGACTTCTCGTATTGTTATTATAACCATATTTTCTGATTTCTAAGACAATACGGTGTGGTTGTCACTTTTTCAACCCAGAATTCTGGGTTATTCCAACTATACAGTTTTTACAGTGTGGTAATCCTCGTACACAGAACGAATCCCCTGAAATAAACTCTTCCTTTTTTGTATTAGATTGGATTATATCCGCTATTCATCCAACTTTTGTGAACAAATAGTACACTTGTACATTCTAATATTTTTTCATATGTGAAGGTACTAATGTTATCTGTGTACATTTTGTCCTAGTAAATTTGATTACAACGCGAATGACACCTCTTGAGCTATCAGCTTATAATAAGGTTTTCTTAAAATCTGGCCTTTGTTAACCTATTATGTATTAAAACTATCGAGACATAGAGAATTTGCATTGTTTTTCTCCCTCTTTCGACCGGGAAATAAATAAATAAATATGGAACAGAAGGAAAATGAAGAATGAAGCAAACAAGGAAGAACTATATATTAAAGGAAGAATTATATAATATTTTTTATTTATTCTAAACGATATGAAACTAGTCTCCCTCCCCTAAGCATTTGGCATATTGTAGGTAGAGTATAAGTTAAAAGCACATTAATTACAAGTTGTAATTGTCTAAATTTAACTTTCTCTTTCTTGTTACTTTGCATACTAACTAACATGCTTTTATACAAATATTAAGACTCAATTCGAAATATGGAGACTGATATTATATTAATTCACATTTATCTTCAGTACTATCATTATTAATTTTCAAATAATTGAATTGAATCAATAAGGAGCAGTTTCGTAGCATGGGGGGGGAAGGAGCCAGGCGACGATCCCGGGCCCAGGAGTAAGGGCGAGCAAAATTTGGGAAGAAAAAGGAGAGGAAAAATTACTGAGAATATTTTATATCAAGAGCAGTACTTTCAATCTAATATTTAATTTGACCAGAGTCAGATTTAAACTTTTTGCGTGTCGAGACACTCTCGTCCCGGGCGCTGATTTTCCATGACACGGCACTGATAAAGAGTAAGTTAGAAACGAAACGTCACAGTAACTTTAAAATTAGAAATTGACTATAGGTTGGCGCCATCTATTGGTGTCCGGAGATTGACCCAGTTAGCATTACTTATTAGCGCGATGACCAACTATTAGAAATCAATCTCTTTCATACTGATACATTTCCTTTTTATATTGAAGATATTTCGGTTGTTGTCTCAGTGTAGTACCATTTAATTGTCATTTTCAACTTGAGGATGTCGTACAAGCACGGTTTTTGATCGGCGATGAAGTAAGAGGATGGAATGATTCTAAGGAGAAGAGGGGTGAAATTAGAACACCAAGCTGCTCGTAACTACAGGATACAATTAGAACCGACATAAGAAATTATGGGAATAGTTTATATTTATTTTTTCTTTAGAAAAAAGTAAACTATTATTTGTTTGCCATGTTCTGAAATAAGTTAAATATGTACATGAAATAACATAATATGGAAAAGAACTCAATCCTAAGGATCAATTACTTTGTAATCTATGTTTGTGAAGCAATGCTTTATATTGTAGTACTGTTTCAAATTATTGTAGGTATGATTTAAAAATGTCAGAAAGTAAAGAAAACTTTCAGCATCTAAATGTATTGGGAAAAAAGAGTCCAATATATATATATATATATATATATTATATTTTCTAGATTCAGTGATTTTAAAAATATATTGGTAATTTGCACGAATAAATCTGACTACGACATAAAGTGACACAGTTTGAGCTTTAAGTAAATAACAAAGAATTTTCTCAGTTATATTTTGTCTCAAAACCTGTCACCTGCTCAGATTACACCTTTTGCACTTTCAACTCAAAATTATATTGGATTATCTTTGTTCCTTGAAAGGGAATCAATGGAGTAAAAACGAAGAAACGTTTAGGAATAAGAACCATAGAGTGTGTAGGTTGCTGAACAAGAAACTATGACAGAGGTCGAAAATATATTTTATCTGCACCCAAGGAAAGACATTTCATGAATATATCTCTTGTATTTACCTGGGTTCTGCTAATTATAACTGTAACATTTTGCTGGGAAGTTTAGTTTGAAGTATGGTACCTAGCAAGCACAAAAGCCATTAAAAAAAAAAAAAAAAAAAAACATCCTTCTAGAGGTAAGATTTGATGATTAGTTGAGAAAGTAACACACATGAAGTTAGATGGAAAACATTATATATAAATAGTTGTATCTCACTGTAGCTAATAATCGGCAATGTCTTACATAGTTCAGACAACACTAATTTAGATCGACGACTCCGATTGTTCAGACGATTATACCGAAGTGTTAAACATTTGGTCTAACTGCTACGCCACCATATACGAAGTTCAATGTTGTCAGATTTGCAAATTCATTGTCAACCCAGGAGCAGTATATTTGATGTTTATCTAATCACAATGTACGGTGCGTGCTGTTAGCTGTCTAACGTATAATACAATGACTTAATAAAATTGACCCTAAAAATAATATTTATTAATTATGCGAAACTTTCGATTTTGACGATATCACATAATAATGGAGCGAAAGTATTTCTCAACAAAAGTAATTTGAATAGATCAACATTGAATATATTGTAAGATGTACTTCAAATTAAATAGAAGTTCCCATTATTGAAATACAGTTTGGTATTCAAATTGAATCAAACATCAAAGTCCAACGCAGTTATAATCGCAAGTTCAAGCTTAACATACTATTTGCATAGTGTCTAACTTCATGCCAAGTTAAATTAACCTAGAACAAAGAACAATGAATGAGCTAAGTACATACCTCAGTAAGTACTTCATATCTTAGTAATGTATCTTCGAAAATGCCATAAGAAGTTTTAGAAAAAGTAGTTTGAATTTATACACTATTAAGCGCTTTAGTATGTTTTTTTGGCATACAGTACATAGAATGTACAGACTTTAAATAGAATATAAATTATGACAATAGAACTTCATAAAATTATAGAAATTGTTGTACCAATAAGAAGAAATTTTCATTACTACATTATTTCGTTTCATATATGAGTTAAATTAGGTTAAAAGTTTATGCGTATATGTTGTTTAGGTAAAAATAAGTTATTGTAAGTATATTTTGTTTCAATTTTTATGGACAAATTCTTTTCTCTTCTAGCTCTTCCACTAAAAAAAGATGGGAAACGCAAGCAACAGAAAAATAATCATTAACACTTTAATTTTAATTACTTTTCAATATTTATTTCACTTGTTTCATTTATTCAATTACATAGCTTAGCTTCTAATATTACTTATTTAAATATCCTTTGACAATTTAATATCTTCACTTCCATTACTTCTGCAGATTCACCATAATGTTCCGTGTGACAAATAATACACTAACATCACGCTAATGTTAAAACGGTTTTGTCGGCTACGAAAAATATTTATTTACTAAAGAAAATATAAAAATCTTACTTATGACGAGTTTTGGAGCACAACGTTGAGAGGGAAAGGGTGTTGATGAAGAGACATACTAGCTTCTGGATTGTTTTCGTACGGTTCTAAGTCTCACTGCGAGTACAGGGGTTGTAGTTGAAATTTCGTTTTAAATATTAGGTAAGACACACAGTTTAAATAGTGTTACAGGATGGGAGGAATCAGTGGGTCGGAGCCGGCCTAAGAGGCAATTGTTCCCGTGATTGATTTCTGTAATTTCTAAAGACATGGAACAAATTTTGAACACAAGTGATGACATATAAGACATCAAATTCAAAAACTGTATATCGATCTCTTGCCTCCCTCCTTGAGAAAGCTCCTGCCGGCGTTACTCGTTGTCATCATGATGTTTACTAACTGAATTATATTGTGTTTTACACAGAATAAATACTAATGTATTTACGTAATACTTAAAATCATTTTTATATTTATTACGGCTCTTGCTTTACGACAGAAAAGTATATTCATGTTCTGCATAATCAGTTCACATTGTCAAATAAAGACAGTGATGCGAATGTAAAAATTCACACGCACATTTAATATTTGGAAGAGGTCTCTGCGAATAGGCCATTGTAAATGCCTCAACTGCGGAAAGCACCGTTAGACATTATATGAAATAAGTTGTTACCTCAGCCGGTACAGTACTGGCTTTCTAGTCCGGCGGTTGTAAGTTAGAGTCTATGTGAGGTAGGAAGTTTTTTTCCTGATTTAATTCTTGAAATGGGAAAATGTCTCTTTTCGCCTTATCTCGTAATCCTGGATAGAGATGTTTGTATGTTGAGATAAATATACTACTGTAGAATACAAGAAAAGAAAGATAATTACATGATTCGTTTTGCAATTTTTAACTATATTTTCACCTTTCTAGGACGTTTTTATAAGTTTAGATTCCAAGATCTTCCTTTCTGCTCTCGTATTTGTTTTTTAACTTGGATGTTATAATTCCTATAAGTTCTTAGTGAATCACATAGATATTACAGGTGTCGTATCTCTTTCTTTCTCTTCTCTCTACATCATCCCTGGAGATGAATGATCTGACAAATAGACTACATTTTAAAAATTAAGACGATATACGCTATCAGAGTTAGAAATGGAAACGACTTTTGAATAATAATAATAATAATAATAATAATAATAATAATAATAATAATAATAATAATAATAATAATAATATCTCTCTATCTTGTATGAGAGACTTGCAAGCCTGCTAGGCCACTGGTGTCCCTTATTTTGTTTTTGTCTCTCTTTCCGTTTAAGGCAGATGTTTGTTTTTGTGCCGTTAGGCTTTTATGTTATGTAACGTTTTTCTGTTTTTGCAAGTTTTTTTTTAAGGATAGAAACCGGTTTTCTCTCGTATCTATTTCTTACCACTCATCTTGTTTGAATTGATTAAGTAAGATCATTTTGTAACTTTTTAAGATATCCATTGCCCTCACGATAATAAGATTGTCCTTCTTTACAATTTATTTTATTCTCTTACTTGCAGTTTGCCATACTGATATATTTGTAACAAAATTGAGGTGTGGTCCAACGTCCTTCTAATTTTCAACCACCCCAACGACTCAGTTTTATAGATTGCCTACTATTACAGGAAAGATAGAATTACATGTGATAATGCACTTTTCGAGTCATGTCTACAAGGAAGTGAAATCAACGGAACCTCGGAAGAAACAATTGAGTATTACGATGGTAGCGGAAAGCAAGAATTGGTTGATATTCAGCGAGAAAAAAAAGTTAGGAAGATGGAAAGAATATGCTGTGGACTTATATGGGAGCAGCGATAGACATTGTAGCCTGGACGTTGAAGTTGAAAATAAAACACGCGGAGATGATAAAGGGTTTAGTATTCTTCAGGGTGAGTTTTAAAAAGGTATAATGGAAATGTAACTGGAAGAGATAATATAAAAATCGAATTCATTAAGACTGTAGCAGGCAAGGACAACAAAGGATTGCTGAGATTTTGAATAAAATATATGAAACATGAGAGTGGCGAAAAGGATTTTTGAAGATAATAATGATAACGATGGCTAAGAAATCGAACCCAGGGGGATGTGATTATTATGTGTAGAGCTATTAGTCTCATATAACATACTATAAAAATGCATCGAATTCCAAGCAGAATGTTGTACGGAAGAGCAAATGAAAAATTTGAGGAGGAACAATTATGGTTGAGGTGAGGTAAGGGCACAGGAGATGAATTGAAGTATTAAGGGTAATCGAAGAAAGGTTTATAGGAGAAGGGGAATTGTTGTATGTGGTATTTATTGATCTAGAAAAAGCTGTTCATCATGTGAATTACAAATTGTTGTACGAAGTTATAAAGAAGTGTGGGTTGAAATGGGAAAATCGAAGACTCATAACAAACTTACATTTCAACCAACAAGTAGAATAGCATGAAATTGACAGAGGAGACTGCAATTGGAAGGAAAGTTTGATAGAAATGTCTCTGGTCTACCTTCATTTAATATCTAAATAAAAGAAATACTGAAAAGAGCCTACATAATAAAAAGATTAGATTTATACGGTTTGCAGATGACTTAGCATTTGTTATGCAATCTGAAAAGAAATTCAGGAAACTTGAGGAAATGCAGTGAAGATTATGAAATGAAAGCAAATGTTAGAAATTCAAAAGTCATAATGATTGTAATGAATCGGTCGGTATCAAAGATTAAAGAAAATAGAACAGATGATTAGTCGATACGTGGGTAGTATTATTAGTCATTGTATAAATTGCGAACGTGAAGCAAAACAACCATAGGAATGACAAAATAGCCCTTTGGGAGGAACAAAAGTATTTTGTGGGACCTTGAATAAAGAGGTGAAAAAAAGACTCATAAAATGTTTCGTGTAGAGTACCATACTGCATGGTGCAGAAACATGGACATTACGCAAAAATGATGAAAAATCTCTGGAAGAGTTTGATATCTAGGGGCGATAAGAATTAACAGTAATAATTGGGTCGAGCAGAAAACGAATAAGGTTTTTCTGGGAACACTATTGGACAAAATGACAAATGTTATACACTAAGAGAGGAAGAAGAACTGGTTGGGACGTTGACTAAGAGGGAATTGTATCATCAGTAATAAACGGTGACAGGAAAGATAGGAATCAGGTGAAGAAGACTGCAATTAACTTAAGAATGATGTCAAAGCAGACAATCGCACGTGAAGACGAAGAGGTTAGTGGAAGAGTGTGGAGCATGGAAGCTTCTCAGTTGCGGCAGGTGACCTTCCTATGATGATGTTGATGTTGTTTTTTAAGTGTTATTGACCAGCATGTCAAGGCCTGGCTATGTATCTACGGCAGGAATTGAGAATTTTGTTTTGTTTAAAAGGTCAGGTTGACATTTAAATGATGTTCGTGACTAGCACTTGTAAAAAGGATGTGGCATTTAGCCATATGATGAAGTTTGCCATGTAACACACATTAAAATAACGTTCTGTTGCCTGAAAAAATAAAATGGGATCAAACCAGTTAGTAAAAGTAAGGGGGAATGCATAGCGACGCATTCCACCCACTTGCATTAAATATATGTGCCGTAGATAATACAATGGGCAAAGATAAGCACGGGACCGCGTGGAGTCATGTTCCCCCACATTTTCAGATCCACTTTTAGCCCTTGATCAAAGTAAATAATGTCAAGTATAGAAGAATCATTAAAAAACCTTTCCACCCGAACACACTGTACCAGCTTATTGCTTTCTTCTATTTGCTTCCATCCCCATAATAATGAGTACAAAACTATAATTGAGCACACTTCTATAAATGTAGCATTTACAAAAGTTAGCAACGACACTGCAACCCAGAAGAATAAGAGAGAGTGCTGTAATTCGTAATAAGGTGACTTGTCTTCAAAATTTACAAAAGTTCATTATGAAATACACAGTACCTATATTTTAATGAAGCATTAAAATTTCTTCGAAAAATGTACATTATTTATGCGGTTAGTTATCACTTTAAAATTGTAGATTTAACTATGGTTACATAATGCGCCATAAAAGAATGTCGTGAAGTTAATGAAAATGTACGGATGGTTTGACAAAATATACTCGAAATTATACAGGGATGAGTTCAACATCGTTATAATTAGAGACCGGATGTTTAGGCACGAAAAACCTAGAAAATAGGCAGGCAAATAGGCACTAAAAATTTAAAAAATAGGCAGGCAAATAGGCACTAAAAATTTAAAAAATAGGCAGTAAAATAGGCACTAAAATGTAGCTCGAAATAATGAAGATAAATACTCGATACCATTAAAAAATAGATTCAATCATAAATAATGCTCAAAGAATATAGAAACATACTTCTTTGTCAATATCTTCTTTTATTGTATATATAAAAACGAAGCTTGTTATGTTTCCTTATATACTGGGTGAACCTGGAAGATGTGCACATACTTCGGGAGGTGATTCGTGACATCAAAAGAATACAAAAAGTTCTCTTGCATGTTGTGGAATTCCGCGTCGTATACAAGTGACAGGGGGACCAAGTTGGAATCGAAAATCGAATCCTGACAATTGGAGCGAGACATAAAAGTATGCACATACTTTGGGAGGTGATTCGTGACATTCAAGAGGACTTTTTGTCTTCTTTTCATGTCACGAATCACCTCCCAACGTATGTGCACATCTATCTGTTCCATTCCAATTGTGAAGATTCGATTTTCGATTCCAAATTGGCATCACTATCACTCGCACACGACACTGAATTCGACAAACTACAAGAGCACCTTTGATATTATTAATCACCACGGAAGTATGTACACATCTTTGAAGTTCACCCTGTGTATATATTGTAACGTACCACGTGCTTGTGTTTACAAACACCTAATATACGTATATATGTATGTATTATTTATGTTATATAAATTTTATATTTTCCCAATGAAGGCTTAGTTTGAAGAAAATGCATAGAATAGGCAACATTAGGCACTAAAGCAATTATTTAGGCAATAAAGATCGAAATAGGCAAAATAGGCAAAATAAAATTGGCCTAAATCGAAACTATAACCCCATATATAAACTTTAAAACGTTATTTTTGATCATATCTTTAATATTAAAGAATAGGCATTTTGCCTAACATCCGGTCTCTAGTTATAATAATTATAGCAATATAGTATTATTAAATAATAATTTAATTTTGTTAGAAATTAAAGTTCTATTACAATAAATTAACCCGTAAGTAGTGGCGGCATTTTTTGTAACGTAAGTACTCGCGTGGGGGTACCACAGACCCCCATATTTTTTGCTGCTTTTTTAGCTGTTAATTAAAATATTGTGATGAGAATTGCTAGAGACATTCCCTATAACTTTTCTTTTCGACTCAGTGATTAATAAAAGGCAAAATATTGATGTTTCTCCTGATGGTACTGTAAGTGGCAGTAGTATAACCAACTCCATTTTCAAGAAAATCACTAAGGAAACTTGCTGGGGGTTCAGGAGACCCCCACGCGAACACTTACGGGTTAAGTACTCCATCCAACAATTATACAGCAATTTAAATGGAATATAGTAATTAAAAATGTCCAAATTTATTAAATACAGTAGGGAGTCAAATATACGAACTAATTGGGACCATAGGTAGTTCGGATTTTCAAATTGTTCGGATTTTCGAAAATGCCATTTAGACTTAAATATACGGTACGGTATGCTGTTTTATCGATACAGTGGTTATACAGTACACACAGTAATTATAATACCGTACGTAAGGCTACTTACATTTAATGTTTCTGAAGAACCTGCTCATACACTAAATTACACTGTTCTTGTAACTCACACTTAAAACTTAACTTGTATAGGCCTAAAGGGAAAACAAAAATAAAAAAAAATGTATGACAAATAATTATATATGAATGAATAATTATATATGAAAACACTTCAGACAACGCCGGCGGACAACCCTATTGTTTATTTATCGCTAGTGCTAAGGCAAAATGTAAAAAGCTTCTAGGGATCGCGTTCGGATTTATGACGTTTCGGATTTTTGTTTATCGACGTCCTACTGTATATCAAGAGAAATAATCGTAAATCATACTGTAAATAACCAGTTAATCCATGATACGGAATACAAATATTGAGTAACAAATGCTAAAAACTTTCCCAAATTACTGAATATTACATATGCAAACTTCGACATCGTAATCATCTCATTTCACAATTCAAAAGCTGCTTACTTGAAAAGTATATTTAAATGACAACTTGAGAAAATGTAATCACAATAGAAAACGAACTCCTGTAATTAATATGGGTTAATATACGCGTTAGGAGCAACTCTTCCAGAATATTATTATGCTGATTGACAATTATACTTGCAGAAAACATCTATCAATCTCTTTTTATTTTGCATTCACTTACCGCGTTTGGATACATTTACATCACATTCCGTAGAGCGAATACGTGAAAATAATCACAATCGTATTTCACAAACATTGAATATGGATAGGCCATTTAACATTGCACTGTTCGGCCCCTTTATAAATTGCTAGCTACCGTCCCCCTCGGGTACTGCTTCCTGGAATAATCTCTAAAGAAACAGTTCATAACAATCTAGTTCAGAGTTCCGTACCGTTTCGGCACAAATTCATCGCCCGCTTCACAAGGGAATAAGTACTTCAACTTCGATGAAATCGAGATTTTGCTGTGTTTCTTCTCTGCGCATATATATGCTGATAGTTCCGTAAGTATTCGTACTCACACAAATGAAAGAGAAAATAACCTTAAGTGAATTCCCTTTTATTATATATAATAAAGCACGAACGCCTGGATAAACAAAACTGCACATACAGTTTTGAAATATAAAACACTTGATACAGCGAACAAAAGGAAAAGAGTTATATCTCACTTCTCATACACTAAACTATCATTCGCTTTTGATACGTGAGTTTCACTATAAAGCAGAGTGGTAAATGCTTTGATTGCGGAAAATTCGCCAATTTCTCATGAAGTCTTGTCACTCCAATTCTATCCTATTTCCTGGATGAGAATTCTGCCATTTCTATAATGATGCACTTTGCTATCTAAGTTTCAAAAATTGCATTTCGAGTCGCTTATCAGTTGCAGTCGGCTGGGGTCATAGCCCTTCAAAATTTACTTATTCTGTACTTGAGGCCATATTATAATGTTAAAAGTCTATGTGAATTATAGTATGCCTTTAGACTGGGAGTAAGTAAACGAGTCCCAATGAGATCGATGCTTGCCTCACTTGTTAAATACTAAACGCGAACACCTCGCTTCCAATAACATCGGAGAATACGTCGAGAGAACACAGTTAGTTGGCAGTGTCTTTTAGAATTTAGGGAGATTAAATTTTAGAATATTTTATCCCATTTAGACTATTTTTATGGGCATATCCTCAGTCTTCCTTATATGTATACATAGAAAGTATTTATTTTTCGGCTTTAAATCTTAGGTCGAAGGACTATGAATCCTTTCAATTTCGTTCCAGTTGTCCAGCACGTCCTAGAATAGACGCGAGAGCCGAATCCTATCCTCTTAGGTATTTTGTTCGCATTTCACTCCTAGACCGAAGAACTTGTAAGTTGCATTCTAATCATCCAACTTCTTACAGCCTAGACCCACGAACCGAATCTCACAAGTCATCAGATGGCAGGTTTTTTTTGAAAGTATTGCTTTTAACGTTTTCTTTATAACAAGATAACATAAATATACAACTAGATGTCACTTCAATTCAAATGAATCAATATTTTTAAGCAATACCTAAGTTTTTTCAATCCTTATGTAGTTACCGTTAAACTTAACATGGTATTATGTTTTAAATTATTTTGTAAAATCTATATGTATTTTTATGTATGCATCTTTACGGTCAATCTACGTGTTCTGTAAAATTATGGAAAATGAAGGAATCATTTCTCGTTTATGTGTAATCTGAGCGAATAAGCACAACAAAAGATATATTTTGCAATTTTTTAATATTATGTATTTCTTTATAATTATTGCTGGTATACAATTTGTGTTAGTAAAGCTAATTATTACGTGGCACGACATAACGGAGACCTCAGTTTAAGAGAATTTCTTTCTCGTCACAGGCCACCTGTCCGGTCTGCACTTATTGACCCTAACGAAACACTGGATTTGCTTTCTGTTTGTAGCAAGAATTAAATAAATGAGAGAAAAAGGGAAGAAGAAAGAAGGAAGAAGAAATGGATATCTTCTGGGAGAGTGAACAAACAACCTTTAGGACACAGACAGAACGAATACTTCTTGTGATTGAAATTCTATAGTTTCAGTATAGTTTGGGCTTCTTACTCCAATTACTGAGAACTAATGGCAACTTCGTAGAACAGTTAAATACAGAAATAAACGTTAATAAAAACCGCTTTAGAAGGAAATTGAATTACTTTGAATTGAATTGTAGTACATGCTAAGGAAAGTGATACGAAACATGGTTGTTCATCACCGTGAGAAGTAGAATAGAATTGATTGATGGAAACTGCAAATGAACGAAAGATAAATTTGTGGAAACGTAGCTGTGCAAGTAAAAGTTTGAATTGCTAGTGAGTTGTACACTAATCAACTGGTGTTTGTTTTATGTAATCTCAATACATTAGAAACGTTACTGCTCTCTAGAGAGAAGCAAATCATGGAGACAAATGTTAACAATATTTGCATTTTTTGAAAATCTTACAGAAGTAGAGAGAGTTGAAGAGGGGTAACAAGCAAAGATGGATTTAATGTTTTGTTGTCCCCAGGCAAAAGAGGGGTTTGGAGCTCCTAAGCCCAAACGTAATTGCAACTCCTCACCACGATGTAGCAAAATTTTTACACAATATAAATATTAGAAAAACTAGTTTTATGTACACTTTCCTTTCAAATTATTTGGTATAAATTCTAACGAGTTTCAGCATGTTGATATGGTGTGAAACGCGCAGATACAGACCTGGAGCGCGGAAGTGTGTTGCGCACCAGCAAAACAGCGTTAGGTGCCCGCTTCTGTGTAACTACCACCGAAACAACGGTAAAATGTTATTCTAGTTCTACCACCAATGATTGAAACCAATATACTCATTAAAGGAGTTATTGCTTAGAAGATTTTACTCTGACTTTTATCATTATTTATTTATTTATTATCAATACTAATATTAATATAATAATAATAATTTCCCTTTTTGTCTTAGTTATTAAATTTTCGTCCAACCTGTCTCTGTAAGAACGCTGGAGTTGTAGGCCCAAACCCAGGACTCTCTTAACAAGTACACTTAAGAAGCTAAAAGAATGAAAGAGAATAATGTAATTACGATTTCAGACTCATTCCCTAAATCGAGACATTTTAAGTCCTCATATTTCTTGAAGCATAAATTCTAGCAAGATAATGTTAATCAGTAAGAAAGAACAAGTTATTTTCGCTATGGTGACCATAGCTGTCATAAACTGTCACAGATAATGAAGGTCGTAGATGTGAAATATACCTTTCGCTTTCACGTAAGTCGGGAAAATATCATTATATTTGTTACATTCTGAGACGTTGTAGGCTAGCTAGTAACTACTGGATTTTGTTCCCAATCAGGACATATTAAAATTATTTCGTTTAGAATCTTCCAAAGGCCATTTGAGAAATTTGATAAAATCATGGTGTAGGAGCGTCACGCGTACTCTTTCTCACAGCCAAAACTCTAATATATAAAAACATCACGTTTCATTAATGGCTGTCCAAAGGAAAAATATTTGGAATATATTCCTATGAGACGTCATAGAAAGCTTAACGTTGCAGGAACACAGTTCACTATGCAATTCTCTACTGCAGGAATACCAATAACCATTCGACCGGGGCGAGTGGTAAATCGGTGCGGGCGAGTTATTAAATATCGCTATTATTTATTTCAGACAGTAAAGACTATAAAAATCACGATTCCTTTGTTTCATTTCTTATGTAAAAGAAAAGAAGGTTGGTAGCACTGTGAAAATTTGTCTGCTTGTGGTTGGTATTAAAGTGCGGAAGAACATATTGCTAGTGCGTGCTCGCGGAGCCAGAAGTGTAAGAATCTGCGTACAGATGGCGAACCAACACTCGCGATCTCAACAAATCAGCACACTTGTGCCACAGTAGTAGTCCCCGACGTATATTGCGCCGAGTCAGCAAAAATTTTCTCGATTCTGATTGGCTGAGATAGGTCACGTGACGTTAGGCCCCGCCCACGCGGGAAATTCAAATTTTTAGGTCACGTGGTATGACGTCATGAGTCACCCTGCGGGGAAATCCCTCATTCTCTTTTATGACATGGATTTTTGAAATTTGTTCCCTTTTACGGGTAAGATGTGTGTTTTGATTGGTTGATAGCTGTCACGTGATTTTAGACCCTGCGATATTTGAAATTCGTTCCCTTTTACGGGTAAGATGAGTGTTTATGATTGGTTGACAGAGGTCACGTGATCTTAGACCCTGGGATATTTGAAATTCGTTCCCTTTTATGGGTAACATGAATGCTTTGGTACCACGCTGATGATTGGCTGACAGAGGTCACGTGATCTTAGGCTCTGGGATTTAAAAAAAATTCGTTCCCTTTTACGGGTAAGATAAGTGGTTTGGTACCTTGATTCTGATTGGATGATAGAGATCACGTGATTTTAGGTCCTAGGATTTTTGAAATTAGGGTGTCCTTTCTGATGTATACTTTGGTATTTCGATTCTGATTGGTTGATAGAGGTCACATGATTTTAGACCCGCCACACAGTGAACAGGTTACATGGGAAAACCCCTCACTTATTTGTTTTATTTTATGTGTAAGATGCGTGTTTTGGTACCTCAATTTTGATTGGTGGATAGAAGTCACATGATCTTAGCCCCCCCAGTTCATGAGGGAAATACAGAGCGATATGACGGCGATCCATCCTAGACCGGGATCTTAGAATTTAGTTCCCTTTTTATGGTTATGTGTAAAGTTCCCATGAAGGGTTCAACCTCCTCCTTAAATAACCCTTTTTTTGGTATCATGATATTGTACTGAAGTTTACATTAAATATTATCGTTCTCTTTGGCAGATAAGATGATTACCAGCTTTCTTACCTTGATGGAGATCCTGTCCTTGAATTAGTAGCCTATGTCTCTGGAAGTAACAATGGTGAAAGAGGGTTGTCGCTTGTAGATTTCTTATAACACATTGTTGTGAGTTTAAGCGATTTTTTAAACGCTCAGTAAGCGCTTCAATTATGGAAACAGTGTTGCCAGATTTTTCTTACCTAAACTGCTCCGATTCTTTTCTAAACGGTTCCGCAGAGTGCAAGAAATTTTAAACTAAAAATTTTTTCGAACTAAAAAAAATTTGTAACTAAAAATTTTAAACAAAAATTTTCAAACAAAAAATTTTCGAACTAAAAATTTTGAAACAAAAAAGTTTCAAACAAAAAATTTTCGAACCCAAAAAAAATTTCGAACTAAAAAAATTGAAACAAAATTTTGTCGAACTAAAACATTTTTTAAAAACAAAAGTTTCGAACTAAAGATGTAAATCACATCTAAAAATTTTCAAATCAAACTTTTTATCGAACTAAACTTTTAAAATTTTCGAACTAGAAATTTAAACCAAGTTTTAGAAAAATCCTAAGAAATGTTTCTCCAGGAATCGAACTCAGGTCTTTCAAACCAAAGATGTGTATGCTAACCGCTTAAATGAATTCGGTTTTAATCGATCTTGGTGGGTTTCGAACCATGGTCCTTGAAAAGGATACACATATACTTTAAGAAAATAAATCTGACAGTGTAACGCTTCTCAAATCAAACTTTTTATCGAACTAAACTTTTAAAATTTTCGAACTAGAAATTGAAACCAAGTTTTAGAAAAATCCTAAGAAATGTTTCTCCAGGAATCGAACTCAGGTCTTTCAAACCAAAGATGTGTATGCTAACCGCTTAAATGAATTCGGTTTTAATCGATCTTGGTGGGTTTCGAACCATGGTCCTTGAAAAGGATACACATATACTTTAAGAAAATAAATCTGACAGTGTAACACTTCTCAAATCAAACTTTTTATCGAACTAAACTTTTAAAATTTTCGAACTAGAAATTGAAACAAGTTCTAGAAAAATCCTAAGAAATGTTTCTCCAGGAATCGAACTCAGGTCTTTCAAACCAAAGATGTGTATGCTAACCGCTTAGCTATGAATGAATTCGGTTTTTTAATCGTGCTTGGTGGGTTTCGAACCATGGTTCTTGAAAAGGATACACATATACTTTAAGAAAATAAATCTGACAGTGTAACGTGGATTAAAATAAAATGCTGATAGACTTCTTTGTGTGTAGACATAGAAGCACATATGATTGAAAATACAAACGTCAGCGGATCGCATTACTTTTGTTTTACTACGAACGTGTCAGCATGATTCATGAAAAAAGCAAACATTGACATTCTCGTATGGAATATGAGGAAAATGAAATGTCGTCACAGTTACGACAAGTAGTGACATGATCCTGACAGAAAGCATTTGGGATCAGAACTGTGATACTAGATGTTGTAACTATTGAGAAACTTGAATGACGTCACGATCGATTGTTACACATCGTTTTCGTTCGTGATTCATGACAAAAGCAGCGAGCGTTTTGATTGGTTCGTTGTGATGTCATTTTATAAATTTCCTCGTTTCTGATTGGTTGATGATGACATCGTTTTCACAACGACCTAAATAAAAATCTAAATTTCATTTTTCAAATCCTACATCGCTCTCAACTATCGTGTGATAAGGTCTACTTTTAAAAGTGTCTTCATTTAAGAAGCTTTACTGCACCGACTTTGTGTTCATTGAATTTGAGGTAAGTTCAGTGAGATTTTATTTTTCACACAAGATTCGAAAATCATTTTTATTTTATATTTGTGGGGGTGGATCACTCATACACTGTTTTACTTTTAGTACGAAATATTTAGACTATGAAAGAATTAGTGGAATGGGAAAGTGGGAGTACGAATCAGGACCCCCACACATTAGAAGTAAGCACGAGAAATGATATGGTTTAGCGTCCCTTCAGTGAGCGCCCGTCGGGAATTGAACCATGGCCAGAAAAATGTGTACGCTTAGTTTTGAAAAGAATGCATTACAAAATTTCAGAAACTATGCCTGAGAATAATATGGTTCGATTCCCTTTGAAAGTATTAGCGTCCCTTCAGCTTAACGTGATATTCGAGCAATCAGCCGGGATTGAACCAAGGCCAGAGGCGTGTACGTCAATCATTTAGCTTAGTTTTGAAAAGAATGTATGATAACGCATGAGAATATTAAATTTCAGAAAGGGCTTGACAACGCTCCGATGTGTGAAAGCAAACCCCACCGAGGATTGAACCAGAGCCTTCCACGTTAGAAAGCATGTACGCTAACCGCTTAGCCACGAGTACATGAATATGTGGTTAAAAAGATTTACGCTATACAGATTTTGTTTTGACAATTACGTATGTGTAACGTTAATGGTTGGTGAATCTCTTCAACTTGCAAACGCATCATTTAAAGGTCGTTGTGAGTAGAAAAAATGCTTACGCGTGCTTTATCACATCTCAGTACTGTTGAAACATTCATTCATGCATTCTTTTTATCACTATAGAATGGTAGGTCAGTTACATGCTGATGTAATGGTCTCGAGTTTGACAGCAATAAAACACACATTTCAGTAACATAATTATTTAAAAAAAAAACTTTGATTTCTAGTACACGTGCTTTCATAATGAGATTCTGAACGTCACCGCCAGGAATCAAACTCAGGACCTTTACATGAATTGTTTAGTTAAGAATTTATCATGAATGTTATGATTTCCTGGGCTAAGCGGTTAGCATACGTGCCTTTGGCGTGGGAGACCAGGGTTCGATTCCCGGCGGGGAGCTCATGTGGTTCGGATTCCACGTTAATCAGTAGGTCCACGTCTCATATAGCCTCGCTGCTGAAAGGGACGCTAAACTAAAAAATCAAAAAATCAACTCAAATTCACGCTGCTCAATTCCTTTTTTCCCATTACATATTTGTTTTACCGTACTTGTTTGTTGTTTTCATTTTTAATCATGGCCGAATCGGATTTTACTGTTCGCAATGAAATCACTCGTCATTATAGACGATTTATGTACGTTTATGTATTATGAGGTGTACGTCAACCATTTAGCTTAGTTTTGAAAAGAATGTATGATAACGCATGAGAATATTAAATTACAGAAAAAGGCTTGACATGCCCCGACGTGGAAAGCAAACCCACCGAGGCTTGAACCAGGACCTTCCACGTCCGAACCATGTACGCTAACCGCTTAGTCACAATAATAATAAAAAAAAATACGCTATACAGATTTTGTTTCGACAATTACGTATGTGTATCGTTAATGCTTGATGAATCTCTTCAACTTGCAAACGCATCATTTAAAGGTCGTTGTGAGTGGGGAAAAAAAATGCTTACGCGTGCTTTATCACATCTCAGTACTGATGAAACATTTATTCATTTCATGCATTCTTTTTATCACTATAGAATGATAGGTCAGTTAAATGCTGATGTAATGGTCTCGAGTTTGACAGCAATAAAACACTCATTTCAGTAACATAATTATTTAAAAAAAAAACTTTGATTTCTAGTACATGTGCTTTCATAATGAGATTCTGAACACCACCGCCAGGGAATCAAACTCAGGACCTTTACATGAATTGCTTAGTTAAGAATTTATCATAAACGTTATGATTTCCTGTTTATCTGGTGATTAAGATTTTTCTTTCTTCTTTTCTTTTGTAGTAAATTCACGCTGCTCAATTCCTTTTTCCCATTACATATTTGTTTTACCGTAATTGTACCTGTTTGTTTGTTTTCTCCTTTTATTAACCATGGCCGAATCGGGTTTTACTGTTCGCAATGAAATCACTCGTCATTATAGACGATTTAACATCGAGGGCAGAATGCTCGAAATTCAATTCAACGCACCGCCCGTAGGAACCGATATCATACAGTATGTACATAATAGTTTCCAAGCAATGCTGGACCATTTGTTAGCCAATGTCGACGATGATGCGATGGTTGGTTTATCGGTAATATCGCCACGCAACACGAATAAACCGTTTTGGGTGAGTTTTCGCCAAGCACGAAACCTGACACTGGAAACGATGTGGGCCTCATTCGAAAGAGTGTTACAAAGTAACAATGCATTTCTCCTGCATGAACCATTCACCGTGCATTTTCATCGTGTGGATATTCCACGTGGCTATGGCGGTTTGCGGCAAGGAGTACTTCAAAATGAAGAATTGTTACGTTGCAAACGAGGGATTGTACGTGTAAAAAATCAAGATTCAAGGTGCCTGGCGTACGCCCTTGTTATTGCTATTGGCCTGAAAAAATACAAGAATGTAGATGTGAAACGATATACACAGTATCAACATCAGAGAAAATGTATTGTGGACGATGAAGTGAATGCATTATGTGCAAATGCAGGAGTGAATTTGGATCATGGTGCCAGTGTAAATGAAATTCGACAATTCCAGTCATACCTCAAAGAATATAAAATTACAGTGTATACTAGTTTCTCAGGCCGTGATATCATGTACGAGGGGCCCAACGACGAAAATCGCACTCCCATAAATTTGATTTGTTTGGCTGGCCACTTTGACATCATCCAATCTTTAACTGCTTGTTTTGCAACCAATTTCTACTGTGAGGCGTGCCATAAAAAGTATAGTAAACGCAATGAACATGTGAAAAATTGTCCTGTAACGTGCTCCAAATGTTTACAGAGACCTCTATGCGACAAGAACCAAACGCTAGTGCTGTGTAACGACTGCAATCGTCAATTTTATGGCGAACAATGTTTTAATAATCATAGTAATATTGTATATCATCGTGGGGAACCTGTATGCAAAATGGTGAAGCAATGTACTAAATGCTACAGAGTTTATTCTTTTGTGCATACTGGACAACGCCTTCATGATTGCAATGAGATCTTTTGCAATGTTTGTAAGAAGATTGTTCCGGGATCGCATCAATGTTTTATGCTTCCTGATCGCCAATGCTTGAAACCTGGTGTTCCTTCACTCATGCACGCAAAGAAAGCCTTGTTGATATTCTATGATATAGAATCTATGCAGGACATGAATATTGGCGATAATACGTATGTACACATTCCAAATTTATTGGTTGCACAACAAGTATGTTATGCATGTGTTGAAAACAATAATATCCAGCAGTCTTGCAGTACGTGTGGTCAGCGCCAGCATATTTTCCAAGGAGAGGATCCAGTTTATGATTTTCTCCAGTACTTGCGGGAACGTCGTCCCAATATAAATAGGATTTTCTGTGTCGCGCACAACGCTAAGGGATACGATGGACATTTTATCCTAAAGACCATGGTAGAACAATGTCAATGGAGACCTGACGTCATATTAAATGGGACCAAGATACTGAGTTTAACGTTGAATAATCTGACGTTCATTGACTCGTTGAACTTCCTACCTATGGCATTAAGTAAATTGTCAAAAGCGTTCAATTTACCCGCAACCAAAGGCTACTTCCCGCATTTCTTCAACACCAAGGAGAATCAATCGTATATTGGACCACTTCCAGAAACAAAGTATTATGGTGCAGATGAAATGGCCGTCGAAGACAGGAACAAGTTCATGCAGTGGTACAACGATCATCGTAATGACACGTTTGATTTCCAGAAAGAAATTCTCAAGTATTGTATTCAAGATGTCAATGTACTGCGACAAGCATGCGTTTCGTTTATGACGTCATTTGAAACAGAAACCAAAGTGAATCCCTTCTTGGAGACGATCACGATTGCCAGTGCTTCCAATTTAGTATTCCGCCGGAATTTCCTCAAACCCAACACCATTGGAATTCTACCGGCACATGGCTATCGATGGAGAAGTACCCAATCGATCGCTGCAATGCAATGGCTGGCCTACATTGAAAAAACCGAAGAAAAACAAATCTTACATGCGGCCCGACAAAAAGAAGTGTTTATTGCGGGATTCCATGTTGATGGTTACTACCAAGATCCTGAGACGTTAGAGGAGCACGTCTACGAGCATGCTGGCTGCTTTTATCACGGGTGTAAAGTATGTTTTACTACAGGCCGTAATCAGCCCATCTACAGCAATCCAGAAGACACCATGGAATTCCGTTATGAACGAACGCAACGCAAAAATGCAAGACTGCGTGAATTGGGGTACATTGTACATGAAATGTGGGAGTGCGAATTTAATCAGTTCTTAAAACAAAATCCTGCAATGGCGACGTATCTGAAGAATCACCCGTACATGAACCGCAGACCATTAAATCCAAGAGATAGTTTTTTTGGAGGAAGGACCAATTGCGTGAAATTGTACCACCAAGTCGACGAAAAAGCGGGGGAAGTAATAAAATATTTCGATATTGTCTCGCTTTATCCTTACATCAATAAGTGTGCTAAATACCCTGTAGGCCATCCACGAATTTATCTACAGGGTGATGAAAATATACCACCAATAAATAAAGTCAATGGTCTAATCAAAATGACGATATTACCAAGTCGCCATCTTTATCATGGTCTCCTGCCTTACCGATGCAACAAGAAACTACTCTTTCCACTGTGTGCTGCGTGTGCCGAAGAAATGAACCCAGACCCTACAGCAACGTGTACACACAACGACCAGGAGCGATGCCTCACTGGAACATGGGTATCATATGAAATCCAGAAAGCAGTAGAATTAGGATATCAACCAGTGGAAATTTTTGAAATTTTGGATTATGACATTGAACAATATGATCCCATCACGAAAACAGGTGGCTTGTTCACGGAATATATCAATACGTTTTTGAAATCAAAAATGGAAGCGTCTGGCTGGCCTAGTTCCCGTGTGACCGAAGAAGACAAATCAAAATTCATACAAACCGTCCTGGAGCGTGAAGGTATTGCATTGGATCCGTCCAAAATTGAAAATAATCTTGCACGAAGAAGTTTATCTAAGCTTTGTGTTAACTCATTATGGGGAAAGCTTTGCCAAAGATCAAACTTTAGCCAGACCACAATTATTGACCGGCCGGAAGAATTTTATGAAAAACTCACTTCCCCCGACATTAAACTCCATCAAATTGTACCCATCAATGATACGATGTTGTATGCGTTCTGGGAGTACAATGAACATGTGCCTGTTCAAAACCGAAACACCAATGTCGTGTTAGGTGCATTTACAAAATGTCAGGCACGCCTGGAACTGTACAAGTACCTGGAAATGTTGCAGGAACGTGTTTTATATTTCGACACGGATTCTGTAATATTTACAGAAAAGCCCGGGGAGCCAACCATTGAACCTTCAACGTACTTGGGATGCTTATCGAATGAGATGGAGTCTTACGGACCACGAGCATACATCAAGACATTTGTCAGTGGAGGACCAAAAAATTACAGCCTAGAAATATACAATCCGGATACCAACGTCACCAGTTACATATGCAAAATTAGAGGATTTACATTAAATTACAATGCAGGACAACAATTAAATTTCAATACGCTAAAAGAAATGATTACAAATCAATGCCGTGGACAAGTCACCATCACTATCCCCCATAAGATATGCAGGACCAAAGACCATACCATCGTCACACGCAAAGAAGAAAAAATGTACAGTATCCAGTACACAAAACGTCGATTTAAAGAATTCAATTCTTATGATACGGTTCCGTACGGGTACGTTAAAAAACACAAGATGGAACTGGAAAAAGAAGATGAAGAAGAAAAAACTGTAAATACCCAATAAGGCCGCCATTTCTTTTTTCCTTTTCCTTTTCTTCTTTCCCTTCCTTAACCACAAAGCAGCAACACCAAGAAGAAGAAAATGAAGTACCCACAAGAGTTCATAAATCATCAACATCACCATCAGTGGAAGAAAATGCAGTCATCTCGTACCGAAGGAGGAACCTTGACCATAAAGGAGCAACACCTAGAAAAATGCAGTACCCAGAAAAAGTTCGTAAACATCCATCAGTGGATGAAATGTACCCGAGGAGGAAGATGAGCCTAAACAGATCCATCATTTACGAGTAAGTTTTATTTCTCTCTTATCAATATTGACTCATTTTTATTGTTTCAGAAAAAAGAAATTCTTAAAGTAATCCGTCGTTTCTTCTTTTTCTTTACAGGATACGTCTACAACATTCGAAGATGATGATACGTCCAACATATTCATTAAACTAGATCCTGTATTTATTATGTTAATAAACTTGTATAGGAAGAGCACATACCTTTCGTTAAAATACAACAAGTTGAAAAAAAATATGTTTTATTATTTCTTGAAACCCTGAACACTTGTTTTCAAATCATGGTAATCTTGAAAATTTAAGGTGGAAAATATATCCAAGATTTGGTTTACATGATTTTGTTCGAAAAAATAATTAAAGAATTTTTTAGTGTCCAAAATTTGGTTTTTAATTTAGTTCGAAAAAAATTTGGATTTGAAAACTTTCAAATGTGGTTTACAACTTTAGTACGAAACTTGATTTTAAAAATTGGTTCGAAATTTTTTGTTTAAATTTTTAGTTCGAAAAATTTTGATTTGAAAATTTAGTTCGAAAGTTTTTAGTTTAAAATATTTTTTCGAAAAAATTTTTAATTTTTTTAGTTCGAATTTTTTTTGGGTTCGAAAATTTTTTAAATTCCTTTTAGTTCGAAAATTTTTTGATTTGAAAATTTAGTTCGAAAGTTTTTAGTTTAAATTTTTTAGTTCGAATTTTTTTGAAATTTTTGTTTCAAAATTTTTAGTTCGAAAATTTTTTGTTTGAAAATTTTTGTTTAAAATTTTTAGTTACAAATTTTTTTTAGTTCGAAAAAATTTTTAGTTTAAAATTTCTTGCACTCTGCGGAACCGTTTCGAAAAGAATCGGAGCAGTTTAGGTAAGAAAAATCTGGCAACACTGTTTCCATAATTGAAGCGCTTACTGAGCGTTTAAAAAATCGCTTAAACTCACAACAATGTGTTATAAGAAATCTACAAGCGACAACCCTCTTTCACCATTGTTACTTCCAGAGACATAGGCTACTAATTCAAGGACAGGATCTCCATCAAGGTAAGAAAGCTGGTAATCATCTTATCTGCCAAAGAGAACGATAATATTTAATGTAAACTTCAGTACAATATCATGATACCAAAAAAAGGGTTATTTAAGGAGGAGGTTGAACCCTTCATGGGAACTTTACACATAACCATAAAAAGGGAACTAAATTCTAAGATCCCGGTCTAGGATGGATCGCCGTCATATCGCTCTGTATTTCCCTCATGAACTGGGGGGGCTAAGATCATGTGACTTCTATCCACCAATCAAAATTGAGGTACCAAAACACGCATCTTACACATAAAATAAAACAAATAAGTGAGGGGTTTTCCCATGTAACCTGTTCACTGTGTGGCGGGTCTAAAATCATGTGACCTCTATCAACCAATCAGAATCGAAATACCAAAGTATACATCAGAAAGGACACCCTAATTTCAAAAATCCTAGGACCTAAAATCACGTGATCTCTATCATCCAATCAGAATCAAGGTACCAAACCACTTATCTTACCCGTAAAAGGGAACGAATTTTTTTTAAATCCCAGAGCCTAAGATCACGTGACCTCTGTCAGCCAATCATCAGCGTGGTACCAAAGCATTCATGTTACCCATAAAAGGGAACGAATTTCAAATATCCCAGGGTCTAAGATCACGTGACCTCTGTCAACCAATCATAAACACTCATCTTACCCGTAAAAGGGAACGAATTTCAAATATCGCAGGGTCTAAAATCACGTGACAGCTATCAACCAATCAAAACACACATCTTACCCGTAAAAGGGAACAAATTTCAAAAATCCATGTCATAAAAGAGAATGAGGGATTTCCCCGCAGGGTGACTCATGACGTCATACCACGTGACCTAAAAATTTGAATTTCCCGCGTGGGCGGGGCCTAAAGTCACGTGACCTATCTCAGCCAATCAGAATCGAGAAAATTTTTGCTGACTCGGCGCAATATACGTCGGGGACTACTACTGCCACTAAGCGATGATATTACAAACTATACATCTGAGAAGTGTGTGGGAACAGACGCAAACAGCCTTCTATTACGCACAAATGTTTTCGTCGATTTTGGGGTTGTAAACAGGCCCGTGCTGGCCCACCGGGACACCGGGACGTGTCCCGGTGCGCCCTCCTGAACATTACAGTATAATAAAGGTACAAGTTTTTAGTAATAAATTCTTACAGATTTATTGGTAAAAAAACCCGTGAAAAATGCAGTGTGTCCTTTACATAAAGCGCCCTTGCGAAACCACATCAAAGATGAGCGATTTTATTCACTCTTCTTTATACCACTGTTCTGTACAATAAATACATACAGTTACTGTTGGTAAAGAATCTGTGAAAGGTATAGTGCGCCCTTTACATTAGGCGCCCTACGAAATATCACATTATAGATAAGTGGTTTTAGTTATCCTGTAAACTAGCATTATATAATAAATTCAAATAGTAACTGTTAATAAGGAACCTGTGAAGGATACAAGGCGCCCTTTACATAAGATACCCTGCGAAATATCACATTATATATATTTAAAAAAAAATCTTCTGTATTTCAGTTTTGTGTTATAAATTCATACAGTGTCTACTGCCAGATAACAGGTAAAGCGTACAATCACTTACAAAAATATTATAAAGTTAGGTAGCTATAAAACGAAACAATGTAATACATCAAGAATAGTTCGGATAGCATTCATGATTTCCTACATTGACCTAGTCTCTAATTTACGATTTTTAGGGCATCGAAGATTTCACAGTCTTAATATGCATCCATATATCTGAGCATATTGATTGTTCCTGTGTGTTTTAAAGCAGTGTTCGGATAATCGTTACCTATTATATTTCTAAAATATAGCTATATTAATTTCAGTGAAATGTGGTCTTCCTGTCAGCACGGCATTGCACGTCCTCAGGTTGTGGATCGAGGAGAAGACCTGTAGATATAGAAGTTAGCTGTGAATATACTGAATAAGCAGTCGTGGACAGACGACAAGGGGTTGATCCTCCAGATTGGGGATTTGGTGTGGAGCTAACAACCTCATTCTGTAAAAAAAAAAGGCTTGTTCAGATATATTCGCAGAATCCTCGAATCAGAACTGATAACTTCGCAAAGTAAATTCGACGTGAAATTTGGAACATGGAAGTTAAGAAGTCTCTATAGGGAAGGTTCGTTAAAATTTGTAACGAATGACTTCAGAAATAGTGGATGGACCTAGTCGGATATCAGGAAGCTAGATGAGAAGGAAATGGAGGAGTCAAGTCGGGAAAGTTTACGTTCTTTTACGAGAACGAATTAAAAATTACCAATCAGGAACAGGGTTTTTCGTTCACACACGAATAATATCAGCAATTGCATGGGTTGAATTTGTTAATGATAGAATTTATTTTACTTCTCTTAAGGGTCGGTGATGTAATATTATTTTTTTCAATGCAGATGCCCCAACAGAAAATAAGGATGACGATAAAAAAAGCCACTTTTTACGAAAAAAAAACGGGTATTTAATCATTGCCCACAATACCATATGAAAATTCTGTTAGGCGGTTTCCATGCGTGGTTCAACAAACCATGGTTCAACCAGGAATGCATTAAGTAGCAGAGAAGAGAAAACAGAATAAACGAACATTGGCCACAAAATCCGAACGAAATAACTATATAAAATTTCATTATCATCTAGCGGAAAACTTCCAAAACTTTTAGAACAAAGAATCGCGATAAAATTAATTAACTTGAAACTAATAGTAAAAACAAAAACATTCCGGACATGTATAAATGCATCAACGAACTTAAGAAAGGCTATTAACCTCGTGCTTATCTATTAAAGAAAGCCAACAGAACAGTTCTTACGATCAGGATAGCATCTTGAATAGATGGAAAGATTTTTTTGACGATTTGCTTAACATAGCTAAAAACTAATGATCATGGAGAAAGTGAAATGCATGCAGCATAACCGTATATTTCGGAACCTAACCAGAAAGAAATAGAAATTGCTATTTAAAAAAAAATAAAGAAACGCACATCTCCAGGTGTAGACGAAATTCTGGCTGACTTCATTTTAGCTGGAGGAGAAAAATTCCAGAGCAAGATACACAAACTCATTCTCCTTATCTGAAACAAGAAGAAATTGCCGCAAGAGTGAAAAGAATCAACCATTGTTCCAGTTCAGAAGAAAAGCAACAAAATTGATTGTAATAGTTATTGAGGCATTTCTCTTCTGTCAACATCCAATAAATCCTCTCAAACATTCTATTAGCAAGATTGACTCCATACGCAGACGAAATTATTGGAGATGATCAGTACGGATTTTTGTAAAATCGATCAACTATTGACCAGATTTTACCATTCGACTATACTCTAAAAGAGATGAGAATACAATATCCTGCCACATCAATTACTTATTTTAGACTCGGGTAGGAAGGAAACATTATACAACATGCTTACAGAATTTGGAATACCGAAAAAGGTAGATCAATTAAGGGATGTTTAAATGAATCCCAAAGTAAGGTTCGAGTAGAGAAATTTTTGTTCACGAGCCTTCACGTTGAGAATGGTCTGAAACAAGGAGATGCGTTTGCGCCATTATCATTTAACTTTGTTCTGGAGAAAACTATAAGGAAAATCAAAGACAACAATCAGGTCCTAGAGCTGAATTGTATTTACTAGGTTATGGCGTATGCTGATGATGTAAATTTAATAGAGGATGATAGAACAATAGAAAGGAAGACAATAGAACAATAGTCTTAATAACGCTTGCAGGGATATGGACTTAAAAGTAAATGCAGAGAAAACTATATACATGGAAGTTTGTCGGGATCGTAATACTGCATTTTATGGATGCTTGAAAATACCAAATAATATTTACTTTCGACAAAGTAGATACTTTCAAATATCTAGGATCATTATTAACAGACCAAAACCATAATCACTAAAAGATTTGATGTCAACTGAAAGCAGGGATTTCGTGTTATTATTCAGTTAAAAACCTTTTGTTGTCGCGAATTCTGTTCAGGAATTTGTAGCTTAAAATATAAAACGATAATTATGTCTGTTGTCCTGTATGGTTGCGAAACATGGTCACTGACTCTGAAGGAAAATCGCATACTGAAAGTGTTTGAAAACAAGATTTTTAGATCAATATTCGGACTCCAAGAGGAACGGGAATGAGGGAATGGCGGAAACTTCGTAACGAGAAAGTGCATAATTTATACGTTTACCAAACATTGTTAGGGTCATCAAGTCTAAAATTCTCAAATGGGCAGGTCATGTAGCCAGAATGGAAGAAATTAGAAACGCATTCAAGTTCTAATTGGAAATACAAATAGGAAAATGACCATTAGGAAGACCGAGATGGGAGGACAATATTATAATGGTTCTCGCAGAGATTGGAATATAAAGGACAGAAATCAATGGAGACTTTTTGTAAACGCGGCACTGAATCTCCTCTGTCCATAGGCCATAGAGCTATATTAAGGTGTTAATATATATTTAGCTTCATTTTATTTGACAGAAATGTTATTATAGGAACTAAAAACTTTATCTCTAGTAGAGAGGATTTCGATTCGAGGTTTCCACAAATTAGCTATTTACGTTAATACTAAAACAAATTTGATGATGAATTTGATATAAAATGGCGCCCTCTAAGCAGACTTGTCCACCGCCCTCATTAGTATCCCAGTACGGGCCTGGTTGTAAACGTTTCTCTCCGAAATAAAAACGGAAAAATGTCGAAGTAGCAAAAACCTTCAGTCCTTTTTAGGCGTCGCAGTGGTGATACACAAACAATCTTTACCGTCGTCTTTAGTAAATGTTCCGAAGATCCGTGGCCTAGCAGCAGTGAAACTGCAACAGCTGAACGTAGATGCACTCGTCCCTTCTGACAAAACAACAGAAAATAGTGTTGTACAAACTTCAGCAGTCTGTGAAACATCTCAAGGTAGGCCTCGTCTGATTCAGACTCCCTGGTTCCAGAATTTTTGTGGTTTACTAGTGAGAAAAACGTACTTTATTGCAAATGGTGCACACAGTTCAGAGATATTTGTGAACCAACCTCCAAGTTTGTTACGGGTTATGCACCACCATGTAAACTAAACATTCTGAAATTCCATGACAGAAATGACAAAAACACAAAACCATTGAAGCAAATGAAGCAAAGAACGCACCCCACTTAATACCAATGTGCCATCCAATTTTGAAAAGAAACCCGGTACTGGTTGTTCAAGTGTGTGTCCATTTCAATGCAGCGTATTTCATAGCGTGTCGTGCGAAACCGTTTACATACTATGAGAAAAAGTTTAAACTGTTGAAAAAAATGGGTATAAAAGTGAATGAAAATATGTCAACAGAACACCTTGCACGAACTTTATTGAAAATATTTCAACCACAATCAGGTACGATATACCCAACGACATTCGGAACGCTCCATATGCGGATCAACTTGGTGGATCAACAGACGTGTCTAATGAATCATGTGTTATGATTTTTATGAGGCACCTAAAACAATGAATTAAAATATCATTTCTCTGTTTGGAACCCTTACCAAGTGAAACAGCAGAAGGATATTACAACGCCCTCATCGAAGTGTTTGAGAGATATCAGCTGCGATATAGAAAACCTGGTGGATTTACAGACATCGGAACTGATGGCGCTTCAAGTATGCTGGGTAGGAAAGTAGGCTTTGGCAAAAGAGTCAGAGATATTTGCCGGCAGCAAATATGAATCCATTTGTTGCAATCCGTTTGGTGATACCTGTTCTGGATGCATGTTCAAAAGTTCAATTTATTGGGCACTGTGAAAGAAAAATTCGTGAAATTTCTAATTATTACGCAAATTCACCGAAAAACTTCTAAGAGCTGCAGTAGTAGAAGTGAAAATTTTCAAACTTTCCGATTTAAATAGTGTAGCATGTGTAGCAATCATGAAAAGAACTCTAGAAGTGCTACTTAGAGGTGTGCAGTTACAACTCACCTTGAAATCAATACTACAGGGGTGAAGAATGCATTTACAGCATAAAAGCTTTCCAATCTTGTATTGATCTATAGATAAGTCAGATTTTGCCACTTCTTGTTAGACTTTCTTAACATCTTTTCTCAAATTTCTGGAAGAGAAGTTGTCTCTCAGCTAAGTCAACCATACGATGGAAAGTGGTTTCCTGAAATTGGAAAAGCTGATGCAAGAGAAAAGAGCAATGTAAGTGCAACTCCATAGAAATTTTAACACAGATACATTTGAATTTCAGAATATGAAACTCGAAGATGTTACCAAGAGAGAAAAATCCTCCAGTCCTGATCGTGAAGCAACCATTAGACATGCAATCAGCTATTTCAAGTAAAGGTTCCCAACTGAAGATTCATCCATTCTAATGTTCTGTCGCAGCTACATGACCCACTGGTAGACAGCTAGATAATTTTGGAGATTAAGAAATATTAACAGTGGCCACATATTTTAAAAGAATTGTCTGCTGTGAAAGTAAAACTGAAATACCATCAAAAGCATTATTAGATGACCTGAAAATCTTAACAAAAGTCTTATCGTTTTTTGACATGTGCCGTCACACCATTATTAACTTTATCAGTTCTGCAAGGTTTAAATTACTAGGTTGATTGATATCCGCAATTATGTGCATGCCTATATGAACAAGTTCATGTGAATGTGGCTTTATTTGATGAACAATCTAACAACAATAATATCTAGCAATAATAACGGATTACATAGCAAGAGAGTTAGACAAAGGCGGTCAAGTGGACGTCATTTATACGGATTTCAGTAAGGCTTTCGACAGAGTTGACCATGACGTGCTACTACAGAAATTGGTATCTTTCAATTTTTCTAAACGAGCAATAGAGTACTTCGCTTCCTACTTGTGCAATCGAGAGCAAGCTGTCTCTTACAAAGGATATATTACCACGAAATTTACCACATTATCAGGTGTTCCTCAAGGATCCCATTTAGGTCCGCAATTATTTCTTCTTGTAATTAATGATATTTCAACCTATGTTAAAAACTTTGCCGACGATCTCAAATTATATTCTAAAATAAGCACAATAGATGACTGCACACAACTCGAGCAGGATTTACAGGGTGTTGGGCAATGGTGTGCCAAAAACAAACTTTCATTGAATATCTCTAAATGCAAGTCTTTATCGTTCTCAAGGAAAGAAAATCCCATCAATCATCTGTATATAATTAATGGCATATCTCTGTGTAAACCAAATTCAGTTAAAGATTTAGGAGTAATTTTTGATTCAAAATTGACTTTCTCTCATCACATTGATGCAATCTCTAACGCTGCATTCAGAAACCTCGGTTTTATCTATAGAATGGGTAAAGCGTTTAGAAGCGAGTCAACATTCATTAAACTTTATTATTTGTACGTAAGGTCCCGATTAGAATATGCGTGCGTTATTTGGACACCGAATGTAAATAAATACTTACAAGCGATAGAAAACATACAATTTAAGTTTCTAAAAATGCTTACGTACAAGAAAACAGCTTTCTATCCCAAACAGATTCCCTACGTGGACTTAGTAAGGAGTTTGAATTTCCTAACGTTGACGAATCGACGAAAGATGTTTGATTTACTATTTTTATATAAAGTATTAAATAATAAAATTGACTGTCCAGAGCTACTCACGAAAATATATCTGAGCATTCCAACAGGTAGAACAAGACCAGGGAATACTGGTATATTTTTCTGTGAAAGGGCACGAACAAATATTCTCAGTAAATCTCCGCTGTGGAGAATGTGTGACTCCTACAATGAATTAAGTCATAAAACTGATGTATTAGATATATTCAGTATGTCAGAATATGTATTTAGAAACAAGATTACCGAGTACCTGACCCTCGAAGTGCACTGATTAGTTGTACGGGTAAAAGTATATATGTATATGTATGTATTATACGACACTATAATTAGGCATTAAGCCTGTTGTGTTGTTTTCTAAATAAATAAATAAATAATGTTGACTTAGTTACTTTTTCTTAATTGTTTCATAAATTTATTTAATAAATGTGCCATTTTTAAAAATTAAAAAAAAAATAAAAATAAATAAATAAATAAATAAATAAACAATCCACTATTCGTTGCTGACTCTAAAATATGTGAGCATTCTTTTAAATATTACTGTAAAATCAATGGTGAATCAGTAAAAGAGTTCAATTCCTTACGTGCAGTGCAGCGTTGGTTTAACACAGGGCTCACTAATAGCACTGTTATACACACATTTTGTTACATAAATGAAAACATCCAGTCTTAACGAATTTAGAGGTGCTAAATACGAAAACTAAATTTAAAAAGTCCGATTGGCTAGCGTTTGGGCGTAACAGGGGGAGGAGTTATATCTAAGCGTTCCCATACTTTTTCATATTTATGTGGCAACACTGTCAAGGTCTGACAACGTCACTGTCCAGTATGTCAGCTTTGGTGGCAAAATATACCCGCAACATAGATCTATAACCAGAGGGGTCAAGGGGGCCTAATCACCCTAAATAATAATTTAGGGGGACTAGGCCCCCTTGGTCCTACGTAGAATTGCTGTAATTTGACGAAACATTTAAGTAATTTCGTTGGTTTCCTTCCTTTCTAACATCCTACATCCCCTTATAGGTTATGGCTGGCCCAGAGGGGTTAAGGGGGACCTTAGGGGGACTAGCCCCCTGGTCCTACCTAAAATTATTGCTGTTATTTGATGCAAAAGCTTAGTAATTTTGTAACGTAAGGCAAGGTCCACAGTTTGTACATTTATATAACTAGGGTTACCGGTACTGATTTATCAAAAACCATTTTACACACTGCATCAAGATATTACCTTTTATTGTGTACGAATCAAGTTAGACATTTATACTCTTTGAACATTGTACATATAGATTTCACGAGATGGATCTTCTGTTATATATTATTTATTTTTCGTTGCTATGACAACTAAACTCACATCGTCGAATCACTATCATAACAAAATATAATCGCATAGCAACAGAAAAGAAATTACTTCTCTTTCTCTTTTCTTGTTTTTCTCCTTCCTTTCCTGAACAGCTTGTGCATATTTTAAAAGTACATTTTGCCCAGAAATACAAATAAAGATGTTAAAAAATACAAGTATTGTTGTAATTTCCTTGGGTCAAGCTTCCCGGATATTCAAATTTATTGTATTCAAAAACTTACAATTTTCATATACATGGCTTTATACTCCTTCACGAAAAATAATGTCTGGCTACGTCCCTTATTGAAATAATTAGTATGCAGTCAGTTGTGTAGTGTGCATTCAGTGCCTTACGGAATATTTTATGTAGGCAGGCTGTACAGCAAAGTGGCAACATAGCATGTTTATCAATAGCACTCACGTGAGACAAGCCATGTGTTCAAAAGTGTATTTCGCTTCAGTCTGCGCCCAGTTATTTTCTTTCTTTATGTCGTTTGCGTGCGTAGCAAGTTAGGTGTGTTTGTGTTTGTACCAACTGTTTTGTGCTGTAGAGACTTGATTTGATTTGTAAAGGTGCTAATCATGCCTCGTACGTGTGTGAACAAACCAGACAAATTTTGTTACATATTTGGGGAAATTACGCTTAAGTCGAGAAAACGTGCCTTAACGCCTGAAACAAAGAAAACCTACTTCATGTACTCAGGATGCAAAGTGGGAGACCAAGACCGAACCCGGACTCCTCACATTTGTTGTACTACGTGATCTTGTACTCTTAATGCATGGGCGCATGGAAAACATCGCTGTATGAAGTTTGGAGTGTCCATGGTGTGGCGAGAACCTACTGATCATACCACGGACTGCTATTTCTGTTTAGTCCCACCTATTCCGAAAGGCTATACTAAAAAGAAAAGGGAGACTTTGGTGTACCTGGATCTACGTTCAGCCAGACGTCCTATTCCATACAGTCCCAACGTGCCAATACCAGATCCAACTGAACATGTCAACATAGCTATAGATGATGATGATGATATGCAGGATAGAGAACAGCCCTCAACATCTCAAGATCCAGACTTTTCCAGAATTTCACCTGACCAGAAACCGCATAAGGTAACACAGCCGAATTAAATGAACAAATCAGGGACTTAGAACTTCCCAAAAACAAAGCCGAATTGTTGGCCTCACGGCGGCAACTATGGAATTACTTCGCGGATGATGTTAAGGTAACAGCTTTTCGCTACAGACATGAAGAATTTGGTTCATTTTTCAAAACACAAGGGCAGCTTACTGTGTGCCATGACATTGAAGGACTCTTTGCAGCAATGAATATACAATATAAGACTGCGGATTGGAGACTGTTTATTGATTCCACTAAATTTTCTCTGAAAGCAGTTTTACTACACAATGGCAGTGTTCATCCTTCAATTCCTGTTGTGTATGCAGTTGATGTTCAAGAATTTTATGAAAATACGAAAGAAATTCTTAGGTTACTGGAATATGATAGATATAGGTGGGACATTTTCGGTGATTACAAGCTTACTGTTATTCTGCTGGGCAGGGGTGGCTCCAGGATATGATAAAGGGAGGAGCTAAACCATAGTTTACCGCTTTATCTAGTGTAAAACAGGATTGATGTCCATTTTATCCAGTGTATACCTGAGCGTCAAGGGTGGGGCTAAAGCCCCTATAGCCTCTCCCTTGGATCCGCCATTGCTGCTGGGCTTACAAAAGGGTTACACAAAGTTTTCCTGCCTTTTATGTGAATGGAATAGTCTTGCTAGAGGCACATTATAAGAAAAAACACTGACGTGTTTGTTCATAATATACAACAGTAAGAAAAGTGTTTCTTCACAACCTCTTGTAGATCCTACAAAGATATTGCTTCCGCCACTCCACATTAAATTGGGACTGATAAAGATTTTCGAGAAGATTTTCAACAAAGATGGACCGGTATTTAAGTACTTGTGTCGCAACTTTCCATGCCTAAGTTTAGAAAAAATAAATGAGGGGATATTCATTGGACCACAGTTGCGTTTTCTGTTGCGTGATTCTCAATTTGAACAGACACTTAGTGTTGAGAAGCAAGCAGCATGGAATGCATTTCGAGAAGTGTGTCGTAGTTTTCTGGGGAACAGGAGAGCAGAGTACCACAAAGAACTTGTAGACAATCTTCTGTGATCTTACGAGAAGTTTGGGTGTAGAATGTCGCTAAAACTGCTTGTTCTCCATTCTCATTTGAATTTCTTTAGAGACAATTGTGGTGATGTCAGCGACGAGCATGGGGAACTCTTTCATCAGCAAATTGCGACGATGGAAAGAAGATACAAAGGGAAGGAAAGTGTAGCGACGTTAATTGATTTCTGTTCGAGTGTTAGGAATGAATGAACAGAAGTAAGTTACCAACGATAAGAGAAACAATCCAGGAATTAAAGAAAGTAATCCTAGTGATTCAATATTTGTACTTTTTTGTGCTTGTAATGTTTAAGTTCTCTATTTTAGTAAGAAAACAGCTAATTTCTCCTGTAGAACAAACCAAGCGTGGAGTCAGTAATTATACTATATTTATGCCAGCCATAACGTAGAGGGGATGCAGGACGTAGGAAAGGAAGGGACCGAACGAAATTACGAAGACTTTTCATCAAATAACAGCAATACTTTTAGGTACGACCAGGGGGGCCTAGTCCCTCTAAGGCCCCCTTGACCCCTCTGGGCCAGGCATAGCGTATAAGGGATGTAGGACGTTAGAAAGGAAGGGACCCAACGAATTAGTAAGAAAATTGTTTTGTCAAATAACAGCAATTTTACGTAGGACCAGGGAGGTCTAGTTCCCCTAAATTATAATTTAGGTAGACTAGGCCCCCCTAGAACCGTATTATTTTCGACCTGTGTTGCTGGTATATTTTGCCACCAATGCTGGCATATTGTACTGTGACATTATCAGACCTTGAACAGTGTTACCACAGATATAAAAAGTATGGGGACAGATACCTGCCTCCCGTTTATGCCCAAACGCGAGCCAATCGCACATTTTTAATTTCATTTTCGTATTCAGCACCTCCAAATAAGTTAAGAGCGGGAGTTTTCATTTATGTGACAGAAAAGAAGTTAAAATTTGTAGAATAGTGGAAAATACCGAAGGTACGTAAATGATTTACATTGTGAAATGAGGGGTGACAGCTTTTTTCTTGGGCTAGTAAATTTTTATTGCTTAGGCCTATTTACATCACTGCTCTACTCATATCAGTAGAAGGTAAATTTTCATTTCTTAAGACGGGGCAAGCAGATAATGTCATATGGGGAAGCCCAACCCGTTGTCTTCTTTAGCTTCGTCGATGATTGAATAAGTATTCATAATTTACTTAAGATGAAACGATCCCTAACACCCAGAACGAATTGGCAATGAGCAAGCACAAGCACACTAAATCGCGTGACCAGTACCGTTTCGCTTTTGTGTGAATGCGGCGCTTTTAGTTCATGCCTATTGAATTGAAACCCAATCAAATATCTGATGGCACCATAATTTATAACAAGGTGAATGCGTACTTCACTTAACACAAACTTGAACAAATTTTTTGTGGCGTTCTACTTTTAACGAGTCATGTATTTGATAATACATTCTATATTATTTTCTTATTTGAGCTATTAGGCTAAATACTTTGGATTTAATTAGTTCCAGTATACACTAAACTACAAGTACTGCTGCGATTGAAAATGTACTAATGACTTGAAAGAGTGCAAAAACACAATCTGTTGACTCATACGGATATTAACTTTTTACAACAAGCCATCATATGTCATAAAAAAGTGTCATCATAAAAATTAAAATTTAGAATTGAATCACTGATTGGAAAAAGGGAATAAGTGCATCAGACCTAAGTTTTCAATAACGCTAAAAAACCTTCTAGAGGCGTTGTTTGTATTTGTTGCAAAAAGTGTATAATTGATTACTTGTAGCAAAACAACTAACAAACACTAAGACAACAAGAAGAATCTTGTTTTGCAGCCCTGGAATTGGTTAGAAAAGCTTAAAAATGGAAAAAAATATTCCCTTTTTCCAATCAATTAAAGTTGGGTGCAATTGTAATTGTGTGTAGGGTATGTAATGTGCAGTTTGATAGAAAGCTATGAAAATGTACATGTTGAATGCGATGTTGTATGTTAATCTTGGATATATGTATTCGAACTATCACGCATATTAGGCTTCTAACACTTTTATTGTCACCGTTCGTTTTTCTGTACAGCACATGTTATTCGTACAGCAAGAAAAGAAATATAATAGACAACTGAACAAAATACGTAGCAAAATACCTTGTCACAGTAGAATGGGTTTACATAGGGTCCTATCCGTCTGCATCTTCTTCTTCTACAGTTTTTTGATCAGTGGTTTTCCATGAACAAATCATCCTATTAAACTGTTTGTATTGGTCAGGTATGTTTTTGATGATTTGTGAAGAATCGTTGATCTTGTTCTGATTGGTCGAGACTTGCCAATCGTATGCCTTTGACGTTGGCAGTGCAACGTTTGTGACATTACTTTTGAGTAATCGAAAAATATCAGTTCTTAGTCCATTGATAAACTTATGAGCTTGGACATAACCTGGAGATTCTGCTTTGTAAACAGTGTCTCTATTTACTTACTTGGAATTTCACTGTTTTGTCCACAATGCTACCTGAAGATTTCTAAAGCGGTTACCACCAATGTTTAAAATCTAAGATTTCTTCATTGACAACTTCGTAAACCTGAAATGGAGGATCAGTATTTGTTGCACTCGTAATCGTGTGGTTATACTGTGCTGGTAAATAAATGCGATTGTGTCGTTTGAGTTATGGTTTGATTACAGCAAAATTTCGGTCACGTGGTAAAAACTGTGACCTCTGACAGGCATATATTGGTGTATAGTGGGAACCGTTATGATACGGTCAGGCTGAAAAGCATTCATGTTATTGAATGATTGCAGTTTTGACCACCACTTGTATCACTAAAAACATGTAAATTTGTAACTGATTGGGGCAAAAAGTTCTCCACAGATTGTGCAATGCAAAAAGAAGGCGAAGTATCGTAACGAAAGCAGAGGGCTCTGGTGGTTGTCTACTTACACACAGTCTCACAGTTGTGGTCGTGTCCTGTAGTGACTGTAAGAAGGAAATAAGAAACGTAGTTATTCCCTTTTTCTAATCAGCAAGAGATTTTGCCTTCTACATTGGTCACATAGAGTTGCCCAAACATTCCAATTTTCTACTCAACGATGCAACTATCTTAAAGGAACACATCTGCTATCTCAGGTTAAAATCGCAAAAAATTGTACTTATTCCCTTTTTCCAATCAGTGGTTCAATTACTAAAACAAACTAAAAATAAACAAGCTGCTCCTAATGTAAAGATAAAATATGGAAAATACTATATACACAGCCTTATAATAGATTAAATCTTATTGAAATAATTCGAGTAATTAATGAGCCTACTAGGATAACAGAAAGAAGTTAATCTTTGCTAAATGTTATTGTTACTCATAATAGAGAGAGAATGGCGTTGCATGGTGTTAGTCCCACTGTTGGAAATTCTGATCACTGTGTCATGTACATGGTTATTGATATTAATAAACCGCCTACCCCCAAAACCTGAAATTCTTAGCTGTCGAAATTACGGTAGTTTTGATGAAAATCTTTTCTTTAGCTATGCTCAATACGTACACTGGGAAAAAATAGAGTCGTTTGAAACAATAGACGGTAAGGTTCCCTTTTTACAGAATTCATTAACAAATATATTTAATGTGCATGCTCCTATTAAAAGGATCAAGCTTTCTAAAACTAAACTGCCATATCTCTCAAGTAATACCAATCTATTAATGAAAGTGCATGTTCGAGCACATCTCAAGTTCAAGCGTACCAGAACCCAACAAGATTGGGAAGAATTTAAAACTTTACAACATCAGTGGTTCGACAAAAAAATTACTTCTTATATCGTATTAAAAACTGCAGTGCAGTTAAAGACAAATGGTAAGTAATACAAGAACTGGGTCTTTGTAACAGGAAGAATGATGTAACACCTTCAGTGAAATCAATGATTTAGATATTATTAATGATCATTTCGTCAGCCTTCCTGGTTTGCCTCCTATTAATTCTGAGACAGTTGAATAACAAACAGTTGCAGACATCATTTCTATTCAACCCAGTAAATGAATCCGATGTGAGGAAGGTGGTACCCAGCATAAAAACTAACTCAGCTGACCATGATGCAATAAGCACTAAAATGGCCATTCATACTATCACCTCTAACAAAAGTAATTAATTATTCACTAGTTAACGGCTGCTTTCCTACTACCTGGAAAACAGCAAACGTGGTGCCAGTACGAAAGAAACCCCGTGTAACTTCCTTAAACGAGCTACGCCCAATTAGTATCTTACAAGTAATGTCAAAGGTTGTAGAGAAGTTAGTAAACCAGCAATTATACGACTATATAAATCATAATAATATTATCCTATTATTCTATCCGGTTTTCGTAAGCATCATAATACTGTCAGTGCGATGCTCGAGGTAACAGATGGGATATTAAATGCAGTTGATAACTCTCAAGTTGCAATCATAGTCCTCTTAGACCTAACTAAGGCCTTCGATCTAGTTAACCATAACCTGTTGTTGGGTAAACTAAGGTATTATAAATTATCTGATACAGTTATAAACTGGATTGAAAACTACTTACTAGGCAGGAAGTAACAAGTATATTTAGGACAGCTCGAAATCCCTTATCTTCTTCACTCGTTATAAACAAAGGAGTACCTCAAGGGTCAATCTTGGGTTCCATTTATTTTCCGTTTACATTGCTGACCTCATAGATTCCATTTAATACTCTACTGTGCGTTGTTAAGCTGATGACACACAATTTTGCATCATGTCATCGCCACAAAATAATGAACAAACTGTAGAACTTGTTAATAGAGATTTGATCTTTATATCTGAATGGTTTAAAGATAACGGTCTTGTCATCAGCCCCAGTAAGTGTACATTTACGATTATAGGAACCTCACAACAGTTGAGTAAAATCAAGGCAGCGGATCTGAAAATAAAAATTATGGACACTTATATTTCTTACTCTACCCATATGAAAAGCTTAGAAATCGTATTAGATAAGGTACTAAATTATAATAATCATATATCTACTCAGTGTAATAAAGCTATTATTTTATTACGTCAAATTTAGAAAGCCAAAGACTTTCTATCTCAGTCTATGAAATTACATCTCATACAAGTTCTTGTTTCACCGTTATTAGACTACTGTATATGGACCATCTCTCTACGTTTACAATCTAAAACTATACAGAAAATACAGAACTCGTGCATGAGGTTTGCCTTCAGGTTAAAGAAATCGTAACATTTATCTTACCAGTGGTAAATAGAAATGATATTTTAACAACGTAGAGAAGAAGATACCTGCGCTATAGTTGTCTGATATATGAAATCCTTAAAACACAATCTTCAGAATATTGATATTGTAAATTTACAAAGCAGTCACAAATTCACTCTCTCGTTACGCGTAACAATTAGAAATTCAATATACAAAGACTTAAACTGAAGATAGTGTAAGGATCATTTTCTAGGGCAGGTTCGAGAGTATGGAAGGCTACACAAACACGGAAATAGAGTTATTTAATTCATTTCGAAATTCATTAGAATCACATTTGATGAACTAACAGCGACTGGCCTCTGGCACTTACGACATGTACAGTTTTATGTAAAGTATCCAACAATATCGATACCTTTTTTATTGCATATGTGACTTGTTTATATTGTGATTTATTCTTTTACTTGTATTTTTTCGTTCCTTTTGATGTATAATGTTTAATATTGTATTCTTTTGACAAGGGTTAGGTGGTAGCGCAGCCTATCTGAACGCCGCCCGCTTCAATAAAGATATTTATATTCATGCATTCATTCATTATACTCTCTGGAAGAGTGCCAAAAATGACGAACTCAAAATTATAGAAAAAACATATGTACATTTTTCTCTACAATTATTTGATACTCCAGAAATTGAGAGAAGATTGAATATTTAGATTAACGTGTACGCATATCATAACAGTTATTCAATATCATATTATATCACACGCAAAAGAGAAAAGCACATAAATGTATTATATAGGCATATAGATAAAAACAAAATAATTCACATGACTTCTGGATTAAAAGTTCGACCAAATTAGTTTACTCATAACTAAGTAAATCTAAAGAAAGAAAATTTCTATGTGATAGGCCTATGTGATAGATGTTTCTGAAACTTCCACTCAGAAAGTGTATGAGGCGAACACGAGTAAGATTGACCATCAAATGTGTCAGTAAAGAGAATTTCAGACGAAGATGTGTATGTTAAATTTACGAACTAACAACATATAATAAAAACGCCATTTATGAATAAGTTTTTTGATTGAAAGAAATGTTATCAAGAAAACTAGTCATATACGAAACTATATTGAAAATATAAACTATCTGCAGACAAGTCCTGTAGTATACAGAGATGAAAATGCAGCTAAGAAGTTTATAAGCTAATAAAAGAAAGATATGAAACACATATCAATTATATACAAAAATATTAAGTTTACAGAAAAACAAAGATAAATGTTAATAATTATGGTTACTTTTCAGAATATAAAGAAAATATACCAACAAACTCAACATGAACCCCCTTTTGAATTTCAATATGTTGAGTTGGACCCCGTTTGGGACCTGCAAGGGACCTTAACATATTTTGTACGTTGAATCATTATAATGTTGAAATAACGAAATATCCGTGTTTTTGTTTTTACACCTATCCCACCGTTTAAGATTCATACGAGTAGCCACAGAATTTGCAACGAAGATGGTGCTGATGTTTTGACAAACCGCTATTTTGCACTAACGATGCGCTAAACTAACCCTCATCCCATTAGTTCAGAAATTGGTCAATCTCAAATTGATCACCGCACTAATAATCACTAATAAGTATTATACTATTAGCACTAATTTTAATGTTTGAGCACTAATTTTAATGTTTGAGCACTAATTTTAATGATTGAGCACTAATGTACACTGACTAGACACTTAACGAATGACATTTCTCCCAAGTTTGTGCAAAAATTATTGACAAAATTGGTTCTATTGATGCGATTTGATTTTCAGTTTGGCGTGCACTTTAGCATCGAGCTTATGAGACATGAGCTATAGACTAGCATGGGATCGAAACCATATGGGGTTCATCAAGGAATAGAAGCCGAGTCACTCATGCAAAAGGCACATATGCTAACTGCTTAGCCAGGAGGGTGCTTTGTAGAAGTTCGTAAATATCAAGCTGGTTCTTAAACTAACAATCACTAATCATTCCTACACTGTTAGAGCAATAAAGTTAGTGTTCGAGCACTAACGGTTCACACTTATACCACATTTGTGAGACAATTAGTGTAAATTTGTGGAACGATTAGTGTATTGTTCGCAAATAACAAATTGGCCCGTTTGCTAATAATCACTATTAACTTTATTAGAGAGCTAACATTAGAGTTGAAACACTAATCTGTCCTGATGGATGCAGTAACAAGTGACCCTTTCTCATGTTTGTTGAACAATTATTGTAAAATTTGTTAAATCTTAAGTTGTCCTCCACCAGAAATGGATAAAAGCGGTATTACAGCAGTGGTTCTCAAAGTGTAGGTCACGGCCCAGTTTTAGTAGGTCGCGAGAAGTTTTTCCCTCTAATTATGCAAATTTCATTTTGATAGAGAAACGTGTATTGTGAAATACTATTCAGAAAATGAAATTGGAAGCGTTTGCTAATAAGCTGAAGTGTAAGTGATTACTCAGAGCCCTGTCCTGTTGTACAGTCATTAGAGATGCTGGGTTTGGATGGAAAGAGAATGGGTGAGTCAAAATCTGTCACCGGGTAGGGCAGCTCGTCGGAAGTAGTGTTACGTTTCTATGGAAACAATTTAATCCTCTTTGCGCATGTGTACAGTTTCGTATAACAGATACGGTTATTGAAAAAAAATTACATTACACTTCCTTCATCGTCACCGATTGGAATTCTTTACAGACAGGGCCACTATATTCATTAATTTACATTACAATTTAGTTTGGAAGTGAGATATTTACGATAGACACAAAAGAAAGCAACTAAATTTGATTTATTAAAATTTAAGCATTGAGTTTTCGTCGTCGCTTCGGATGTTCACTACATCCTCAAATTTCATGATAAGCACTCATAAAGAGTATTATTAAACTAACTGGAATAAATACACCTGTCTCTTTATATCTCTTGCTAGCAAATATGGAAATTTAATGTTTGTAGAAACAAATGTCTTTACTTTCCAAAGCGAGTTTAAAATATCCTTTAATTTCGTGGGATTTCAGTGATAGTATCTACATGGGCAATGAATGAAATATGTGTCCGCCATGTTAGTTTCGCCATTTTAGTTTAGCTAATCTTTTAAACCTATATACATCGTACGCATCGAAACAATTACATGATAGCTTCCTATTCTGTCCACTTTTTCTGGTATTTCTGGTGTGCCTTGTTCTGATCTTCAAATGGTCGCCTTTCCCCTTTCAGGTCCCATTCAAGCAAGATATTTCACATGTGAGGTACACTCGGAGTGACCTTTCCAACGATATATAAGCAACACACGTTGACCCTCGCGCATAAGATTTAGTACATCTCATAGGTAGTTATTAAGAATAAAGCGATTCAATATTTCCAAAATTATTTACCAAAAAAATGAGTATATTTTAGTGGCTGCAGTGGAGATATTTAAATAATATTCAGCAAATCTATGCACAGTGAGAGATAATAATAGTAGTTAGAACAAATGAAATATTATTATTATATTGTATAATAAGAAGAAACTTCAACAAATGATAATGGAGGTTTCCCAACTAATGTAAGAGACTTTATTTAGGATACATCTCGTGTGTTGGGATGTAACCAACACCCATACTCAAATTAGCCTGTTTCGTCGTCACCACTTAAAGTGGATCACTAGGTGTTCTCGTTGCTATGCTAAACGCTGCTTGAATAGTGCGGCATTGTCAGATAGTGTCGAGTCTTTACAGATGCCAGATAATAAAGGGAATAATCATGAAATTCTGCTTAGATAATTATTGGAGAAGTTAGTTTTCTACCCTTACAACGACTCCACTTCTCGAAATACAGCGCTAGATTTCAGGAATTTTCTTAATGAATTTTCTTCTTTTCTTAATTTTCTACAATAAACGTAGAAATTTGTTAAAAACGTATTGGCGTTCTGCGCAAGTTTTTTCTCAAAATCTATTTTCTTAAAGGTAAATTAATATTTAAATAAAATATGAAACTTAACACAAAAAACGGTCAAACAATATATCTATTTCGTGATAGAACTGTTACCTTAAAATACTTTACACATACAAATAAACATTTCATAAAACGGAGCACTTCTAGTAAGATCTAAAAGCAAGTGCCATCTTGTGTGCTCATTGTAAAACGAATCGAATAGTTTATTTGTTACAGTTTTTCGATATCAGGAGACACAACCAAATGAATTAGTGTCGTGCTGTAGTTGAAACAATACTCTATCTTAAAGTTCAATTTATAATAGGTAACGTTTCATTGCGCAGTAGTTAAGGGAATGAGCTAAAATATGTACTGACTCCTGGGTGGTGATCCACCTTAAACAGCGTATTTTTCGATATTAATTAAAATCACTCTATTAGTCTTGAATATAACACAAAATACCAAACAAAATAATACTTATATGAACGTTAACTAGTTCTCTTTCAGGCTATTTCAGGTAAAATTAATATTTCTCGGTGTTGTGTTATGGAAAATGTAAGGTTAAAACTCGAAGAAGACACATTTTCTGATTTTAGAATTTATATCTGGATAAGTATCTCTACAACAAGGATGGAAGTAACCACTCGCCGGAGGAGTATCTTATCGGTGATGGAAAGTATTTAATATCATATCGAAGTTAAGTAAATGATTCCTATTGTGGGATGTTGGATAGTAACTTTCTTTTAGAGCGAGTAAAATTTTGTTTATTATTTGCATCCCTGGTCTACAAATATGCTTTCTATAAGAAATGGTTTCGATATGAAAAACTGTAGTGTTTGTGTTCGATAGAATAACACTAAAATTATGTCTCTATGTCCAATCACAAGGAATGGATTGCTATTTGGTCTTGTATTGGAATTTTCTATTATTTTGGAGGAGAATTAGGTGGGACTTCAAGGAGAATTTATTAGCTATGTTCTTTAGAACATTATTCGGGTTAACTCTCTAAGATGGCAGCCCCCAAATACAAAAGGAGGCTACGGAGAAATGAACAGATTCAGAATAATGTGATAATGAGATTAACAACTGTTAGAGAGGTCATCACTATAGGGTAGTTAATAAGGGATAAAACTTAAGTTAAATTGTGGACTGTATGCGTTCGCGGATTGATGCGATATGAGTTGAGGTGGCAGTAGAACATTATCTGACAGTGTTTCAAACCCACTGCGTTATTAACTAACTTAGGGTATTTATGCTGCTGTATTATCAAGGGGGTCAAGGTGAAAAAACGAGCCCTGCGGAGAATCTAACCCGATCCTACTACTGCTATTACTACTATTACTACTACTACTACTACTACTATTAGTACTTATTATCTAACTTAGGATATGAATGCCGCTGTATTATCATGGGGGTCAAAGTGGAACAAAACGAGCCCTGAGACTCTTCTAACCCGTTTCTACTATTATTACTACTACTACTACTACTACTTACACTATCAATCCGTAAAGTAAAATTGCACGCATTTATATCAATAAAGTTCTGTATGCACAGTGGACTAAATACCACGTGGCATTACGCCACGCTCGGATGGTACAACTTCAATATAAATTTAGCCTCATCATTTGGAAAGACATGCTATTTATTCGGCCGCATTGTTTTAGTCATTAATGAGTAGTCAGTACTTTGCAACACTTAACAGTTCCAATGTACAAAGTTTGGGCAGTAATATTATATTGATGTAGACGGTTGTAGAAAAGATCAAAAGAAGCGTAAAAATAAGAAATATCTGTGATTAATAGTGAATAGTGAAGGCCAGAAGTGAAACAGTTGTAATTGTAGGTAAGATATAATATCTTAAATACTATATAGATATCTAAGATATTTTTTCAATGATAAGTCTTTTATTTATTGTTTAATATCACTTCTACAAGCGTTCATTTCGCCTTAATGCAATACTGAAAAAACAATTGGATACACATATGCTTGGAGTAATCTGTTTCAAATCATACTCTGAGAATGTCTGATTTGCTAAGGCGATCTCTGTTCAAAAACTGCCTGATAACACTGCGCGGGGATTCAATAACAGAATTTAGAATCACATTTCTCCTAAAATGAAAATCACTTCATTATTATAAAAATTGCAACATAGTTTCCAAAAATATATTTTATATATTATTAATTAGCAGAAATTGCGTGAATTGGTGAGAGGAGCGTGGTTACAGACGGAGGATTTCTTTCAATGCTTTTCCCGGTGGAAGCGTTCCTAGCATTGCTGCTACTTTCTCTCTTTGAACAGCCATACTTAATCTCTGTATAAGAAAGGCTGAAGCTCGAGTGTCGCCTGTGGTGACAGTTATTCGGCGTCCAACTTCTGTAATAAAGTTTAGTCCTTCACAGGCCCGTATCCAGGGGGGTCTAGGGGGGCCGCCCCCCTAAATTTTCACTGCCCCCCCTAAAAGTTTAACGGTAGGCTTGCGAATGAACTATAATATGGTGATGAGCTATAATATGGTTGGATTGCCCCCCCCCTAACTTCAGCCGGGCCTCCCCTAAATTTTTGGGCTGGCTACGGGCCTGGTCCTTCATGACCCCAGGAGCCACAAGTTTCGATGGCGATGGTGACGAAGTGGTATTTGTCCAAGAGGTTGCTATATTTTCGTCTCTTTTCAGATTCTCTACGAGTTGCGACCATCCCAGCTTTTGTGGAAGAAGTAGGAAGATTAGAGGGGGCTAGAGTATCGGCACAAGTGAAATCTCATATTAAAGCCTTCCCTCGTTTCTATGGCACCAAAGACATTCCGTCAGGTCTCTTGCCGTCAGAACGACTACACCCCATTGGCTCTCTCATTGAAGGCGTTCCAGAAGAGATGAGGGCTCTCATGATGAGGTCATTAACATCGTAGTGTCGAGAGTATCTGCCAGCACTGTGAAGACATGATAGGCCATGTATACCTTTCTTATCCACTAAACTTCCGCAAGCAAGGCACCGGTGTTGTTCGCAAACATCGGCTCCCAAAGGTAACGCACAAGCAATTCGAAAACTTTCGTCGGTAAGATGCAACCCTAGGGAAGATATTATATTATGAAAGTAAGAACAGATAAGTTGTAACACAACGTTGAAAACAGATTTATATGACTTATATCTGGAGTTCCTATCTACGACAGTTTAGCCTATTATTTTCGACATCCATGCCAATTTTTATCTTGTTACAGATTTGTTCCTTTCTGCTTCAAAATTTATGCTTCGTTTATTGCACTACTTCGTGATGTAACAGATTCAGCAAGAAGGACAATAAAGAGAGTATTGTAACTTTTTCAAATCAGTCTCAAGATTACTTCTGCTCATCCGATGGAATAAAGGGACCATAGAAACCTCCAAAGTATCTTAATGTTTCTAAACAATCAATTAGCTTTCTTCGAATAACTCATTTCAATATGACTTCCGTCTTTATTTTGGACTGACAAAATGGATCGTTTGTCGATGTTGTTGATTAAAGCAGAGCTAGTAACTTGCTTTGAGATCGATCTGTCGTGAACGGAATTTGCTGGAAACTTGAAGGCAGGACAATTAACTAAACCTATGAAAACAGCTAACGGTCAACAAAAGTAGATTTGCAAGAGTGTATCTAGTACCGCTTCATCTTCAGTTATATCTTCCTATTATATAATGCATCCAGATCCAAGGAAAGTATTTAGCCATTAGGAAACTTTACTAGCTCCAGTAAAGCTGGTAAGACTTATTTTACAAGTATATTTTGTGCATTCCATAACTATATTGCGAATTATATTTGCTTTTCTGGTTTAAATACGGTGCACTATTGATGATAAATAAGTCTAATACATGCTTGAAAAGTAAGTAAAGTTATTAAATTTGAACTCCAAATCGCTCTGTTTTATGTGGAGTAACCACTTTCAGATTGTTCACATTTTTGACAAGCGATGATGTCACAATCTTAAGAGCATACGTATTCCAAGAGAGTGTCCGGTATTTCCGTTTTCAGAAGTTGGCCATCTTATATAAACATTGCCTTATATCCTCAATTTTGGAACTTTGATGACGTTCCATTTGATGCTTGCTGTGTCAATGGTTTGTCCTATGTTTTCGACATGCAAATGGGCTATTTTACTGAATAATGAACGCCAACCGAAAAAGAATATCGACTTTATCACAAAGAGAGGCGAAATGTTATTTTACTATATTTAAAAGAAGCGAGAGATAACTCTTATCTAAAAGAAATTACTTTGAATGAGATTGAATACATTTTCTGTAAAATGTTGTAGCAAACCTTGTTTCCCAAAGTGAATTAAAAATTGCAAAACAAAATGTTGTCCCAAGTACTTCATTTTCCGACAGCAAGTAAAAAATGACCTTGAAACTTCTAAAATCCTAACAGCATGTAAAATGCTACGAAATAAAAGAAAATTTTAGTGAAAATCCTTGAAGTGGCAAATATTCCATTTAATTGGTTATAGACTTCAATTTTTGATTTATTTGTATTAAAAAGGCTTGCTGCACTGTTAAAAACTAAACAATTCCTCGTTTACTCAACGCCACTGCTAGTTTCAATTTACTAAAACTAGGGTATCTGATGGACCACCCAAACTTTCAGAGCTACATAGGAGGAGCACAAAACATCTGTTTACAAAAATTGCATATTTGTTATTATTGTACATAAGCCCCAAAAATTGTGGACCCGACACCAATATCGGTCATTTACGATCATTTTACATGTCACCTCTTAGCCTTACCCTCACAATATTTTGTGCAGACTATGAGTAATATGTACAGTCCAACATGTCTGTCAAAATGAGTTAGCATGCCGAGTTTCATAACACTAAAGTAAGTAGTTCATCAGATATTCCAGACTATGGTCTCATGAATACCATTATTTAGAAATAAGCCACGGCAGCAAGTGGATTTATATACCAGACAAACAAAATATATATAACAAACAAAATCGTTAGAACAGCTTTCAAGAAAATAGTAATTACCGATGTTCACAATGTTAAGAAAATTAGCTTTAGTTTTTGGAGTACGAAACCCTTTGGTAAGAGTTCTCCGTATGGTTACCGTACGCGTACCGTACCGTATGGTATTTTATGGTTACCGTACGCGTCTTAGCGAAGTAAACCTAGGTTTGATTCCAGATGGGTGTTCATGTGGTTCATACTAAACTTTCATCTGTAGATCCACGCCTTATATAGCCTCTCTGCTGAAATTGACCCTAAAATCAAAAAAATAAGCAATCGTTTAGATACATTCAACGATTTAAATTGAGGCGTTTGTACTAACGACTGGACGAATCAACGAGCTAAGGAATGAATGAAAACTGCTGTCAAGCATTTTCAAAATAATAATAATAGTAAAAAAATAAAAATAAAAAAGCGTGTAGAAACAATGAAACGCGTAAAACACATTGAAGTACTTATTATTATTATTATTATTATTATTATTATTATTATTATTATTATTATTATTATTATTATTATTATTATTTGAAAATCGTAGAATGCAGAAGAGCTAAAAATACGGATATCAATGAATACAGAAGGCTGAATAATGAATTGAGAAGAGAGAAGGACAAAGCCAAAGAAAAGTGTATGCGGCAGATAAGTGAAGAGATAATGGAATTGCCGGCAGATATGATCTAATGTACCAGAAAACAAAAGAATTAAGAGAGGAAGCTAACAAAAGTATAAGAACGTTTGGCATCGAAGATCAATAAAGTAATGTAATCAATGTCCATCAAAGAACGATCAGAATTTTGGAAGAATACATAAAAAATATGTGTGGTCAGGAGAACCGCCCCAAAAATATTGTGATCGAAGCAGAGGAAGAGATGGATGATGATGAGAAAGGAGCTAGTAGATTGAAAAATGAAATAGTACAAGCAATCAAAGATATGCGAAGGAGAAAGATTACTGGAGACGACGCCATACCAGTAAACTTACTCAAGAGATTAGGAGACAATTCAATAAAAGTGTTGACTTTACTTATTAACAAGTTCTACCTGAGTGGAGAATGGCCAAAAGATTTTCTTGAAGTTACAATGATTGCGTTGTCCTCGAGAAAACAAGCAAAGAAGTGCAGCAATCACAGAAATGATAATGAAATCTTTAAGTTCAACTTCCCACGGCTATGCCCGTTAGGCTAAAGGAGATGGTGATGATGAGAAATGAGTGAAATGGCGGAATGAAGAAAGTGGCAGGAAACGAGAGAACCCCGAGATAACCCACGAGCAAGGTGTTTGTCCACCAGAAAGTCCACACGGCGCAAGCTGGGATCGAACCAAGGACCCCAAGCACCGGAGTTGAACGCTCTAGCACTGAGCCACCGCGCCCCCCGCAGCGATCACAGAATCATACTGGGAAGATTATTGCACGCATACTGACCAGGTGACTGGAAAGTCAGATAGATGAGAGGTTAGAAGAAGATCAACTTGGATTCCGGAGGGAAAAAGGCACCAGAGATGCTATTGGATTGATGAAAATTATATCAGAAAGGATTCTTGATGTAAAGGAAGAGTTGTGCTTGTACTTCATCGACTGGGTTAATTGGACGAAACTTCTGAAAATACTTTTAAAAAAATCGGAGTCAACTCGAGAGACCGACAACTCATTCGTAACCTGTACATAGGACAACGTGTAAAGTTACACTTGAATGAAGGATAAATCAATGGTGTGGATATTGGAAGAGGGGTCAGACAAGGATGTAGTATGTCGCCCCAATTATTCAACATTTACAGTGAATGTTTAATGAAGGGAGCATTAATGGGAATTGGAGATTTCAAGAATGGAGGACAGATCATTAACAAGATCAGCTATGCAGATGATACGGTTATAATAGCTAAAACAGTAGGACTACAAGAGATGATTGACAAAATAGTTGATACTGGAAAATTATATGGAATGGAAATCAACATCGATAAGTCAAAAGTCATGAGAATATCCCGTGGAAACACAACCTTACATATCCGAGTAGAACAAAGATAACTTGAAGAGGTCGTTAATTTCAAGTATCTGGGAAGTATTTTGACGAGAGACGCTTGCTGCACCAAAGACATCAGGTCAAGAGTTGCCATAGCTAAAGAAGCATTAAACAAGAAAAGGTCACTCTTAACTAGCAGGCTCAATATTGGACTTAAAAAAAATGGTTGGTCAAATGCTAAATATGGTTCAAAAGTATACTTTTTGTACTTTTTTGGTGATTTCATGTATTGGTTTGCTGCCCTGCATATATATTTAGACGCAAAAGTTTATATTCTTCGTGTACCTGAGTCTCTCCTGTAAATATTCGTTTTTGTTTTGTGTTCGTCTGATTCGTACATCCTGAGCAACTGTAGTTTCCGTAAACTCTTTCAAATGTAAAAACTGGCCCCCGACAACAAAGATGGCCGCCTTTCAGGAACACTTGCAAATACGAAAACGTGAATGAAATTATTGATCTTCTCATACACAAGGGTCGTCAAACTCAAAATTTTATAATTTTCGGAGATGGTCGAGCAACCATTTTCACCATCTTTGGACCACTTAAGATAAATTGACCCTCTTGTTAAATAGAACGGAGAAAGTTACTTAGAGTGAAATGAATAAATAGTATCAAGTGTTGGACAGAAAAGAGCAGTATTGATGATACATGTAAGTTATATCGTTCAACCTTTACATTAGATCAAGTGTAACGCTAGTTATTATACTGGAAATATTTACTGTCACTAAAAGTAGTTTCGTTTTTGTATGTCACGCACCTGAGGTCTCAATGTGATTCTGGTTCATTCTTGCTCTCTTATGAGTATTTGCTTTACAAAAAAAAAAAACTAATTTCGATATCATATGTGGAAATATAATATTGTCCTCGAAGTGTGATGGAGTGTAAAGTATGGCAAGAACAAGGAAAATATATTTCAATTGATAGACGATTTTTAAGGAAGATAATTTAATCTTCAACAGTCTTTCGAAATATTAATGAAGAAAGCGGTGAAAGTTGTCTTAGAAGTCTTCATCAGTGAGTCTGTGATTAGCAATACATGGATTCTACTTCACTTTGCGTTAGATGTTTTAGCTATGGAAATGTAAGTAAACAAAGTTTACTGTTCGCACAAACGTCACAAATCTTCTTGACAAATAAAATCACAATATTTCCTTGAAACTATTCACTTTCGTATTGGATGAGATATTTTTGCGAATCACTAATTACTATATAACCAAACGTTCTTCAACTATGAAGTACGTGGATAAGCTTCATCTTCAATGGCGATAAATTTGGTGAGTTTCTCTTCACCAATATTAGGAAATCAGAAAGAAATGCAAACATATATTCAAGAAAGGACAATTTAAACGTTCGTATTATTTCTCGCAAGTCACTTTTATACAACAGTGTCCTTCTCTCTTTAAGCTGAAGACCTCCTAAAAACAGATGGATTAAATAATATCTTTGAGAATAGAATTCGTATTCGATTCGGGAGTAAGGTTACGGACTTTGTATTAAATCAGCATTGGCTTTCTCCATATTAAATATATTTTCCCCGTGCGTTGTTGTTACCCCATAATACACTTAATTATTTTCCAAATCACATGGTTCGGCAAGTATTCGGACACGAAAGTTCTGGAAATGAGAAGTAGTGGAAACTTCATAATGAGCAACTCCATGATTTATATCGTTTACTGAACATTGTAAGGGTCATCAAGTCTAAGAGGCTCAAGTAAGCAGATCATGTAGTCACAATGGAAGACGGTAGGAACGATTTGAAAGTTTTAACTGGAAACCCAATTAGAAAACAACCATTAGGAAGACCTATGCGCAGATGGGAAGACAATATTAAGATGGATCTCACAGAAATAGGATTATAAAGTAGAAAATGGATCCAATTGGCTAACGAAATAAGTCAATGGAGAGCTTTTGTGAATGTTGCATTGAACTTCTAAGCCCCATAGATCAAAGAGACCGAGATCCATAGATCATAGTTCAGTAACTTTATTAGCATATTCAGTGCTTACTACTTATCGTGAAATACCTTTGTAACTTTTCAACTAATTGATAAAGTAGATCTCATTTGGTAAAATGCAAATGTCAACAAGGGAACATTGTCTCATATATTCCGGAATATCACCAACTTAACAATACTGCCCACGCAACATAAAGTTGCAGTTTCTTTACATACAATGTCAGTCAGGTTGTTCCATATTTCAGAGTTATACGTTCAACAACAACTTCGAACACAACATTCATTATTGGGTATTACAAACTAAGTGCATTACAGAATCATAAGCCCAATTTTAGAGGCGTCTACGACTGTGATAACGCAAGAGAGATTGACGTGTCAATGCATATTGCAGGTAAATTATTGCCGAATACTAAGACCAGAGTATATATATATATATATATATATATATATATATATATATATATATATATATATATATATATATATATATAGGGTGGGAGTGAACTATACCGACAAACTGTAAGAAGTGATTCCTCACATCGAAGTAAGAGAAAAAGTTCATATAGACCTATGCTGAAAAGTGCATAGTTTCAGAGCTAGGGCTGTCCAAAATTTCGAAAAAGCCAAATTTCAACAGGCCCTATTTCGAATTTTAGAAACTTTTGATGGTGATACTTATCAAAGTAAAGGAAGTCACGCATACACAATTCAAAAGTGTATATTTCGTCAATTTTCAATAGGTATACAGGTTATTTCCTACAGAGTGTAATTCTCAGATATGCTCTCAATACAGTTTTCAGACATACCCTGATTTCAAGGAGGGTCCAAAGTAGGCAGAAGAAAAGCCTTGACAACAATGGACATCCAATGCTTCGGAGGGAAGTCGGGAGTGTTAGGAATAATGTGTGATAGGTGAAACGGCAGCTTCATGTTTATTTGTGTTCGGAATAATGTGTGCTGCAATGTTTTTCATCACGATATATTTCACGGTTTCTTCACTTATAAGCGTGAAATAAATCATTGTAGCATGCGTTTTGCCGAGTACGAGAAACCGTGCTGCTGACGATCCTTAACAGTTCCGATATCGCGCCAAATGATTCCGCGTTCATTGCTATCAAGGCTTATCATTTGCCTACTTTGGACCAATCATAAAGTCAGAAAATATCTCAAAATTCGGTTCATGTCTTTTCTGGGAATTTCACCCTGTATAAAAAAAACTCTGTACACCCACTGAAAATTAATGTAATATGCATTTTTGGATTGCGGATTCGACTTCCTTTACGATGATAAGATCACCATCCACAGTTTCTGGGATTCGAAATAGGGCCTGTTGAAATTAGGCTTTTTCGCGATTTTGGACAGCCCTAGCTCTGAAAATATGCGCTTTTCCCCACAGGTACATATGATTTTTTTCTCTTATTTTCATGTAAGTATTCATCTCTTACAGTTTGTCGGTATAGCTAAAAAAATTGTAACTCAAATATTGCAATGTATTCATTGAAGAGTGTTGTTTTGTATTTGATTGTTCCTATGTTTCCATTTATTGCATGAAAGTTATTATGATTATTCTGAGTTATAGTTACTAAGATTTGAGTGCAAAAACTTTAGTTTTGATAATTTCTAAATTATGAAACACTAATTTCCATTTATTAATGGTTGGATGTGTCATCTAACATAAACGTTTAGTAGCATAGTCTATATTTTTCCAGTATTATATAAGCATATTTGATTATATCTTTCTGCACATTTCGTTGTTTACAAGTAACGTTAAGTATATTAACAGTGCTGCAAAAGTAAACATTTTAGGTAAAGTTCCTTGCACGTTGACAAGTTTCTCGAGAAAATGAAAATAAGTTAAATAAAATTTATGTGAAAGGAATCTAATACATTCTTCGCGTTGTTTCACGTTGAACATTAAGGCGCACGCCTAAAATTTTTTTGTTCGTAGGGGTCGAAGGTTAGGAGGAAATAAACTCGATACTACAGTATGTTTGTAGAGTATCGAACGTGTGTTATTCTGTAGTTTACAAAGAAAAATGTAAGTAATTTTTAGGTACTGTTAGCTATATGCTCACGAAAAATGATAAAATTAGATTGTTTTCACAAAATTATATTACCAGAAACGAAATAGTGCGGTACAGATGATGAACAATTTCAAATCTTTACTCTATATCAAATATTTCTGTGATGAACATACATAGTTTTATTAAGAAATCGTACAAATGTATGTCGAGTTTAATGAGAGGTCGGATCCCGTGGATCCCCCTTCCCGTAGGTAGCTTCTAATACACAATCGAAAATTGAGCGATTAAGATGACTCCAAATTAAACTGTTCTAAGGGCAAAAGGAAATTTAGAAATTAAAAAAAAAAATATTTCGTGCTATTCTATCTTACAGAATCATACAAGAATGCATGTTTTACGTACTTTCTTTTATGAGGAAATCGACTTCTAATGCCATATAACTGTTTCTTGTGGGATTAGTTGTAGTCCTGGATGCAAATTCACTTTAAGAGAGCTTACGTTTTATGATTATGAATACTAAGTCCGGGCATATGCCAAAAATGTAACAGTGCAGAAATATAAATTCTCTCTGCTAGATGGCAACTAGGTAGTAACAAGAAGTCTATCAAGCTAAGTCAGGACAGGAAGAAACTGCTAGGCTCACGAATAAGTATGTAAGGAGCGTTGGGATATGTCATATTCTGAAGCGCTTAACAGTCACTATAAAAAGTGACAATCCAGACATTTCAGATACTGAGTGAGCGCAGAATAGTACGAACTATGCTTGTTTCCTTTTCAACAAGAAATGTCCAAGTTACAAATCGAAGTCAGATATCTTCACTATGACTTATCCAAGACATTCTTCACATGAACCTAGTGTAATTCAGGAAATAATACTTCCCCTAGCCGACGTGCTTCATCTCCTTTCCTCATTGGCGTAATTTACTGTTGATGTTTGCTTTCTTGGTTAGTAGTTTCTGTCTGGAAGATTATTAAAAATCAAAATAAATAAATAAATAAATAAAATCTACAGTACATCAGTATCAGCTTTTCTCCAAATATATCATTGATTTAAATAATATGTTATGGTCTGTGTAAATCTTCAAGGGCACGTTTCAAAAAATTGACAAAAGTTATGTTTTTTTTTGTTACAAAATGATCCTGTACAATAACCACGCGATCTATTCCATACTATAATCTCATCTAACTTTTCATAGAGATACTATGAAGGTGATAGTATATAATAAGACTAATTAGATAGAGCAAATATACAGGGTGGTAGGTAACTCCACCGACAAACTTTGGGGGGCGATTCCTTATACGAAATGAAAGAAAAAAGTTCTAATAAACATGGGCCGAAAATGCCTCCTTTCAGAGTTATGATTCATTGAAAATTTGAAAAATCATTTTTCAAAATTCCCTAACTTATCAATTATAGGACCTATCCCAAATGGTTTAAGGAATTACACAGGATCTGGTATACGCTCTATCTAAATGTCGATGTTTCAGAAGTCACCGGTACCAGCGAAACGAACGCACCACTAGTACTTAAAGGAGTATTCCTATACTTCAACTTCCTTTTTACAGTTGCTTTCACCGATAACGGAGGATGGTAAATCATGGATATTTAGTTTTTGTTCGACTATCGAAATATGTTTCCTGTTGACTCAGTTATTTTTTCTTAATTGTTTCATAAATTTATTTAATATATGTGCCATTTTTATTGTTTGTCGTTTGCGCAACATACAACATGTAGGCTACATTTCCTGATAATTTTGTTTTCATATACAGTTTGTTATAATTTCATTTGTATTTCTTTATGTCATATAGGTCCATAAGCTTCTCATGTATTCTGGTTTGAGATTTACTCAGTTTGATTGTTAAAAAAAAATTAGAGTTATGTGTTTAAAAACGTTAAAGTTGTAAACAATTTTGTAAAAGGAGAGTACTTCATTGCTATTCATTATCATGACCGAAATGGAAAACTTAAAATTGTTTCCAATGAAATTAAGTAAAAATCAACATCGCTTTGTGTGTTAGAATGAGAGTTTACATGTGTTGTAGAAGCAAAATACTTCTTCCCCAAAACACTTTTGAAAATTAATTTTCTGGCAGCACTCTAGTCAAGCCTAAAAGAAAATACACTTTTTCAAAGGGAAAACTACGTATTAACCATATATTGTAATTGATATTCAACGCCTGACTGTCCTGCCATCTAAGGTAGAATTTTAGTATCAAGTAAAGCGTAAGAGTTTTCATAAGTAGGCCTATTCCTAAATGTCAGTCATGTTCAAAATTATTTTACAAAGCATTTCTCTCTCGTATTCAGTTATACAAATTGCTTTTTTTTTTTTTTTTTTTTTTTTTGCAGGCAAATTAATTTGCGAATCTCGTGCAGTGAAGTATTATTCCTAGTGGCGTATTTAAAGGGAGGATTCCGAGCTTAAATCCCGGAAATTATACTTTTTACTGTTTCAGAGTAAATGAAATATCTTGCAGAATTTTCACATTTCCAGGAATAAAGTTAGCAAAACCCCCCAAACAAAATCATAAATACGCAACCAGTGTTGCCACAGTCCGAGGTCTGGAGTGGGCTGAAAAATAGTACGAAATTGAAACAAAAAGGGCTGAATTCATCCTTATTTTATACCAGTGTTATACATTACTCTATAACATGAAACTAAAATTGGTAAAGTTCTATAACACTCCTCCCCCCCCTCTTCGAAGAGTCCAAATCAAGAAAGTGTTCTTTTTAAAAATTACTTTTTAAAGCTATCCAAATAGGAGGACCCGATGTAGAACCGTTTTCTTGTAGAATCTTTGTAACGACACATAAATTACAGACTTACTTTAGAACGCACTGGTCTTCAGAACATTCAACGTGTGTGTATGTGTTTTTTTATTATTATTATTTAAAGTTGAAATTCCTACCACACTGCTTCTTTCTTGTGTCCATGCGCGGCGCGGATGAGCCCATGTAGCGTCATTTGTTTCTTAGTATAGTTTGAATTACGAATATTCCACAAGAAGTTCGTAGATGCAGCGTCACAGAATGAATATTCAACAGCATTTTTTAAGTCCAACACGCAGTATGGGTAACGTGAGATAAAAGAAAAATCTTACCGGCATTTTTGAAAATGTGACATGTATTTGTTAAACGGTGCTGAATTGGGTAGAATTGTACCAACTTTTTCACAAAAGGGACTGAAAATGCCAGCGTCGTACCAACGGGCCGATGAATGACAAAAAGGGCTGAATTTGGTACAATTGTAACAAGTATGGCAACACTGTACGCAACTGATTATCCAATAAGATATGTAGCGTGAACGGGTAGCGAGTTCTGAAAACGCTGTAGACTTTCCTTATGGGGACTGAGTTTAGCCAATCAGGAATTGCAATAAAGATATCATCAAGTTGGTATGAAAAATTTATGCACCAAAAAGTTTTGTTTTTTCTGACACGTTACACTTTTAACGATCAAAAGAGCTTATAGTGAGAATAACTGTATTTGAAACAATATTTCACAAGTACAGGCCAAATACAATAATAGCAGGAACAAATCAGATCTTTTCAGTAATCAATCATCATTATCTATAATAGTGAAATATTTATTCGTGTCAGTAGCTATTTTATGGTCACTAGATGACAGAAACGCTGAATCTGTAATTTGCGTATCGTTTATCTAAACACAGAAAATATAATGCCGTTCTTTTCAGAATTCTAAGTGATTTGCATAACAGTTTTTATGTTCACAACACTAATGATACAAAAGATCATTATATAAAAAGGAAATCATCAGATATAAATATAATGCTAACTAATTGTTTATTATTTGCAATTTCCTAAGAAGAGGACTGGTAGTCACTTTGGTGATTCCTAGTTCTCTACATACTGACGAACTTATAATATGTGGAAAATAAGAATATTCGTTGTATAATCAAAAATAACGAAAGAGAAACCTTTACAACGTAGTTATATAAATCACAGACTCCTGATAAAATAGGCATGCATAATCTAGTCCTTAGCTTTGATTTTTCAATCGGGACATCCTGGCTTCGAATCCAGTAGCCGGTTATTATGCCAGGTTTTCCTCTGGTCCACTCAGCGAATCCCAGGGTAGTACTTTTAAATATACTCTATAACTTTCTTCCACTTTCTTTCCCATTGTTTTAGATTCTTTTCTATTCCAAGGATCTTGACATCGCAGCCTGCATCAAGAAATTTGTTAAAAGCTAAATTGATTGCAAACATAATTTAACAATAAAGTAAACATAATATTTCCTAACTTTAATGTACTCACTTAAAACATGCCGTAAGACGGAGTTACTTTGCACTTCAGGGGTGACCTTGCACAAAATATGAAAAGAATTGCATAGTCCTCTGTCGGTAAAACCATGAAATGTGAGAAGAAAATTTCAACGGACACCGTAAGATAGAACATCTACCTGTCATTTCGCTATAATTTTGACGGTTAATATCAATTCTAATTAGCGGGAGAGTTTGTTGTTGTAGAGGTATGCAAAGCAGTCACTGTAAAGACCGACAAAATTTCCAAAGAATATAACATACAAGAATTTCCATCAACGTTAAGTCAGTTTCGTAGAATACTACTGTGTATAATGGACATTTGAAGCAATAGTTGAAATTGAAGTGTGAAACGTTTTAAAGTCATAAATAAAAAGAAATAAAACTGGGAGAAGAATGTTTTAGCCTCTAATCAGGATTACTTTGCACCAGTCCAAAAAAACCCCTTAGGTAGGAAATAATTACTGATGGTATCTTCTACCTTCTAATGTTAAGTAAATTTCCTATTTAAGTAGATGCTGGAATGGTTTTCTTGTTGGAAAATAAATTACGAACAGTGGTCGATCCAGAAAAATATCTTGAGAGAGTGGTTTCTTTATTTTTGAAATCACTAAGTTTTGGGGGGCTTGAAGCTTGTACACATAGAAATGAATAACATTAGATTTTTAAAAAAATGCAAATCATGCAATTTTTATGGAATTCACCCTCAAAGCCCCAAATCTCGTAAATCTTGCACTGATTACGTTTCGTATGATATTCTTGGCCATAAAGAGTAACCAAGGGAAATCAATTCACGGGGATTTTTTCTGTTCCTGATTTGACATTTGTCTGGGACATAAGCTTACAGTGTTTCTTCCAGACATGAGTTTGGAGGGTCAGAGCAGTTCCAACCCCTGGAGCTCTGAGAGTGCACCCCGGAAAAGACCAGAATAATACGTCTATAACATTGTAATAAATAACGTAACACCAGAAATGTCCCTCCAACGACTTAGCGTGCTCACCAAAAGCACTGTTTCTGAAGGAAACGCTAATAAGCTAAACTATTAGAATATCGTTTCTGTGACGGTACCAGAAAGTACATAATGTTTTTTTGTATTAGGTACTTATACTGGTACTATAATTCTAATATCAATATTTGTAAACTGAATGCAGTTTTGTGTAGGAAGTGAAACGTATTTGAAGAGAAATATTGCACAGAAACATTAAGTTCGTATGTTGAACATACCTTTCTTGTATGTGGTGCGAAGTATACTCAGCTACTTTACACCAAAGTTTATATTTCAATAACTATGGTAATACTAAATGTTTATTAATGCACTTGCACGAATGGTTTCCGTATATTTCTGGCTATTATATGTATAAAATACAGTGTTCTAAATCATTTCACTTGTAAGTTACATTCCATATTCTTTAAAAAGATTTTACATCTGGTAAGGTGCTCTAATATTTAACCTCATATACTTTTATTAATCATTTTCTAATTTAAACTATTTATAATACGTTTTGCACCCTCACTGTTGAGAGTCACAGACCTTGGTTCATTCCAGATAAGCTGACAAAAGATCAAAACGAATCTTCTTCCCACCATGCTCATACACGTGGTGTGATAAATGTGACTGTTGCTGTTCCTCTTTCCACCTGTCCCTCACGCAGAGGTATTGATATAGAATGTATGTAAGTATATTTAAAGAATTAATTACAATTTTTGTAATAATTTTTCATGATAATTTTAAAACACTTTATTACACTTATTTGCATTAGACAGAGAAGTAGGTATTTTAGTACATAATGTACTTATGTGAATAAAATAAAAGTGACTATATTTGTGACTTAACAACTCTTGAACCACCCGCGATCAAATGTTCAAAATAAATGAGATTCGGGCCTGGGATGCTTTCTAACATTTCATTTTGACATTGCAACTTAGAAGAAGGGGAAGAGGATATACATACATACATACATACATACATACATACATACATATATACAGTGGCGTATTTAGGGGGGTGGCTTCCGGGCTTAAGCCCCCCCGAAATCTTACTTAGTATAGTAAAGTAAATGAAATATCTTGCAGAATTTTCACATTTCCAGGCAAAGCCCCCCCGAAAGTTAGCAAAGCCCCTCCCGAAACAAAATCGTAAATACGCCACTGCATATATATATATATATATATATATATATATATATATATATATATATATAATGAACCAAAATTACCGATATTGGTGTCGAATCCAATGTTTTGGAGGTCGCTGAGATTGACAGTGACACTTCCATTGTCGTTTAAATCCAAATTCAGCCCCGCAACTTTGCGAGTGGGAGTTATATAAAAATTGTTAATAATGACATATAGGGTATATCAGAGGGCACTTCACTAATAGTAATAAGTGACTGAGTAACGGAACATATTACTATTTTTTTTTCTTATTTTCACCCAGTGGAGTGAGTAGGTAGCACTATAGTAGTAGTAAATATATGAAGAGGTCAATGGAAAAAGGACCTATCCCACAATTTTGTGATTTGGAGAGAAATGCAGTTTTAATGTATATTTTTTTTAAGCAAATGAATTTAAGTATTTTAATCTAGAAATTGAATCAGCCACCTTGCATTTATCAATAAAAAAGGTACAAAATGAAATGAAATCTTTGAGTTTTACGTTCCATGGTAGGCTAAAGAAGACGGCGATAATGATAAATGAATGAAATGGTGGAATGGAGAAAGTGGGAGGAAATTGGAGAACCTTGAGGTAACTCACGCACACGGTGCTTGTCCACCACAAAGTTCACTTGGTGCGAGCTAGAGTCGGACCAGGGACCCCATACACCAGAGGTGAACGCTGTACCACTGAGCCACTGCAGCTCCATGTAATAGGCACAGTCAGAAACAATATTAACTTAATTGTAGGTTGGAGGTATATGAAATGATAGCTCCAACCTATACCTAATATTGTTTCTGACTGTACATGTACAAATGAAATTAGGTTTTCTACCCATTAAATTAAGAACTTAAGTACCCATGAAAAATATTTGTACCTAAGAAATGAAAGCTACATTGTACCTGCTACCTCTTGGGTACGATGTACCTGCTAAATTCATGCGTACAAAACGGCCGTTTCGTACCTCTGAAATAGTGGGTACTGTATTTAGAGTCTAGTAGCGTAACTAAGATCGCGTGCCCACAACCTCCCGCAATATTCGAAAATGGGCCTCCGTCAATATTGTTAGGTATACCGAATTAGAAACCTCATCTTGGTGTCAAAATCTAATGCCCTGTAAAATCCCAAAGTTTTGTAATTTCTTTGTTACTCTTGGATAAGATCATGGAGAATAGCCCATGAAAATACTCCTACAGTAAGGATATCCTATTAGGCATGGAGTTGGAAACGCGAGTTGTGGCGTTGGAAAGAACCAGGTTCTCTGAGCGTAGCGGTGAAGTTAGAAATCGGTAACGTGGTCCGAAACCCAGAATTCGGACCCCACACGTTTGGGCTCAAGGCGAATGGCGCCGATCCTGTGGTTCGGGGGTACCTGCCTCCCCAAAAAAGCTCATGTGCGGCCCCTATTTTATTTTTGAATATACAATATTTGGCATAATTTGAATGCAATTTGTCTTAAAATCCTCATATATATACCTTCTTCATCTTAATTGCCCCCCCCCCCAAATTTACAGAGAAATCGGCACCCTTGCTAAAGGCCCTTCTATTCGATATCAAATACATTTCACTGTTCCTTACTGACATGTAGCTCACAGTATTGTCTTGAAATGTTCAGTTGAATAACATTAACACAGGATAATAAGGAAACTAATTTTTGTGAGCAAACAGCATGAAGAATGTGGCATGAACATGTTTTGAGGTTCGCAATTTCTTGGGCTTCGGGTCCTGGGTGTCTGAATGATAAAGTGTGCTCATCTCTGGTGTTTAGGGTACCTGGTTCGATCTTCGAGCTAGTAGGTTTGTGGTGGACAATATCGTATCCGTGAATTTTCTCGATGTACTCTCGTTCCACATTTTATTCCGTCATCATTCACTTGCCTTAATCATGTGCCCCCTTAAGCGTAAGGAGAAGACATATTTGTGGGATTTTATCACCGACCTAAAGCTCATTTTTGGATTTAAATAGGACATTGGAAAAAATAGACTTAATTTTGAACTTTATTAACCAAGCCTCGTATAGTTCCACACATTCTAGAGACTCTTCTCTCATCGCTTTGGTATGTTTCGTCATTTGTGTTGGTGAGCCTCAGTCCGATTTCATGGCTATATATAGACATATGATGTAGACACAGCGACTCCCTTTGTGATTGCTCCCTTGAGTCCAGAAAACGGGACACTTGCAATAACACCTACATGTTGTTATCGCCCATCGCTAGTTGGCCCATTCGAAGTATCCGCATCTCTTCAGCCAAAGAGCTTGGACTCAACATTATACGTCACAAGCGGGAAACTCCAGCCCCAAGTACTGATACGCAATAGCTAACTAAAAAGAACTTTAGTGCTTCGTCACACTTGTGAGGACTACCCTCGTGTCGCTGTTTGCTCCTGTGCTCGTCGCACTTTATCAAAATCAGCGTTCATGCTGCCTACAACCATAACGTCATTGTATATATATATATATATATATATATATATATATATATATATGTGTGTGTGTGTGTGTGTGTGTGTGTGTGTGTGCATATAAACGTTTCTTTTAATACGCCGAATGTGAAAACAGAATTGATGAACTATTTGTATGTGTTGAAAAGGAAAGATCGTATTTTATCGCAGTAATCTTTACGATAAGTGGACTTGTGTCATAAGGCGTCGTCTACAACCTCATGGACTAGGGATTACAGTTGTGGCGCCAGCTTGGAATACCCATTACGGAAGCAGCATTCGGGACTCAACCCCAGGACAATGATGGAACAGCACTATTGGCTAGCCGAAGGATGACGTGAGTTGTTTAGTTCGTATGTCAAGCCACCTACTTCGTTGATATAATAAGCAAAGGGTTGTTAACTCATTTATCTTCATAGGGGGGCGCGGTGACTCAGTGGTAGAGCGTTCACCTCTGGTGCTTGGGGTCCCGGGTTCGATCCCAGCCCTCACCAAGTGAACTTTGTGGTGGACAAAAACCGTGCTCGTGGGTTTTCTCGGGGTTCTCCCGTTTCCTCCTACTTTCATTCCACCATTTCACTCATCTCTCATCATCACCGTCTCCTTTAGCCTAACCGGCATAACCATGGGACGTAAAACTTAAAGATTTCATTTCATTTTTCATTTATCTTCTTGGTTAATGTGCATGTAATATGTGTGTTTATTGAGTGATATTATACATTCATTATTTAAATCTTAGTTTTATCATTTGTTCTAAATCTAATGCATGATTTAATCACACACAGTTCAGTATAATCTCTTTTACGTCGCCTGTATCTAAGTCTACTGCGATCCCCGTTCCAGCACGATAAAGATGCAGGCATGGGTATGGACCGTGTTCGTTGTGGAATAGCTGGGAAAAGAAAAGGAGAAGAGGCGAAATAAGAGACTAAAAGTTGTTCCGAGCCACAACGCACATGACGGTATCAATTTTACACTGAAAGATTTCATCTCTCTCTCTCTTACAGGGTCACTGTGTCTCAATAATAAAATGTCCGTTCTATGGTGTTTAGGGTCCCTGGTTCATTCTCCAAGCGAGTAAATTTGTGGTGGACTACATCGTATCCGAACAACGAAGTGTATAACAATGAAAGATAGGCGATTTCTATCTGAAAACTAAAAACTAAATGTCAGCAAATCTCGATCGTCAGAGAGTCTTCAGGAGGCAAGGAGAACCTCGAAACCATTCACGAGGTTCTGGGTTTGAGTTTTCGCAGGAGAAATTATTTGTGCTCGATCCAAAAGTTAAGCTGAACCGATTGACATCACTACCAGGATTAGACTTCTGCTTTGGTTCAAAAATTTGACCGTGCAGATCTCAGCCCTGGTGGAAAGAGCTACAGTATATAATTATATAGGTGATCACAACATTTGAAATGAAATGAAATGAAATGAAATATTTCATTTTTACGTCTTTTGATTATGCCGGCTAGGCTAAAGGAGACGGTGATGATGAGAAATGAATGAAATGGCGCATATGCCTTTGATACTTACATGATGGTCTGGATTCAATTCTCGATGTGAAAGAGTGCTTTAAACACTGAACAACATTATGCTAATTCGAAATGAGGAGCTGCGATCAATAAATATACCAACCACATTTTCACCTATCATGTAGTATAGTACATAGAACACAAGGCCAATCAATATATAAGTATACAATACTATGGGAAGCTAAGATGACAAATTTTTACGAGAAGAAGAGGAGCCGGAGGGGCGGTGGTCCGAAATAACTATCCAATACACGACGAGAAAAAGACTAAGAGGAAAACAAAATGTTTCATCTTGTTTCTACAGCCGGTAGCCGTCCAATAGCATAAACATACCTATACAACATTATTACTGCATAGCAACATACTAGTTTCGGCTGGTTTAGGCCGGACCTAAAGGTCAAAGGTCACATTTCGACGAAGTGAATTTCTCCTACTCCTACACCGTAACTTACAGGCAAAGAAATTACATTTTCAACTCTCAGGTATTTTCCGTGAGGTATCGCGTTACGTCCCACGTTTATGCCGGTTAGGCTAAAGGAGACGGTGATGATGAGTAATGAATGAAATGGTGGAATGAAGAAAGTGGAAGGAAACGGGAGAACTTCGAGAAAACCCACGCACACGGTGTTTGTCCACCACAAAGTTCACTTGGCGGGGGCGGGGATCGAACCCGGGACCCCAAGCACCAGAGGTGGACGCTCTACCAGCTCCCGGAAGGAAACCTAGATTTTTGTGAACTGAAATGTAACAAACATCGCCAAACCTCTTGACACTATTTATGGACTGGATATATTGATTTTCATGTTTCTTATTTAGAATGAATAAAAGCAGCAGAATAAACTTCATATACGAATTCGTACCTTGCTAAAAATCATTCATTAATAGCCAGTGCCGTGCCATAGAAAATCAGAGCGAGAATCAATCCTGTTTTTCTTTGATTAGAGTACTTTTCATTACGTTTTTCTCCTATTATATATATATATATATATATATATATATATATATTCTTTTTCCCTTCCGAATTTTGCGCCCCCTTACTCACTGGCAATCCACAGCACCGTACTCTTAAGAAGGAAGTGTATGTTTTTCTTTATGGTGCACTCATTCATCCGCCCTTAAAAAAAATGCAGTTTATTAGCGTTTAAAAAATAATATGTATCCAAAGATTATATATATAGTATATTAACACTAATTACCAATTATAGATAGCACTGAGATGAGCAAAATTATATTAGTAAGTACATCTTGAAGCATTGCACTGGAGCCAATTGAGAGAAGAGAATTTGCTGAGTGTGTCGTTCGTTTCCAACCGTGGTTATCAACATGTGCGTTACAGATTCCAAACAAAGCTTCGTCGTGCCTATGCGATTAGGATACGGCGCTTTTGGAGTGGAAGACCCTCGTTCGATTCCCAGCGCGAGCTCATGTGGTTCGAATACCATGTTAAGCTGTATGTTCTTGTCTGATATAGCCTTGTTGCTGAAAGGGACACCGAAATCAAAACCACATCACGCGTCGTTTCTAAAGGGTGCAATGAAACAGCAAGGGGCATAAGGGGCGATAGACTATTTAGGGAGCATTGGAGATTTCATGACCTTTTAAATCATTTATTATTATTGGTCGAAAATAATTTGCACTATACAAATTATCAAATATTTAATCTTTTTACTACTTCTTCTACTGCTATTGTTATTATTATTATTATTATTATTATTATTATTATTATTATTATCCATTAGGCAAAACAGGATTTAATTTTTGTAAGAAACCGCTTAACTTTCCGCAACATAAAGTAAAAAATGGGTCAGAACTTGTAGCTCTCAAACCGTTGTGATTAGGACCAATGTTCATATGAACCTGTTTGCATAGAATCACAAATAATACCATTTCCCAAAATATTGCTCTTTCCTTCTGGGACACCCTGTATAAAGAAATATATATATATATATATATATATATATATATATATATATATATATATATATATATATATATATATTGTTAATTATAGATTTTGTCGTTTTATCTATCGATGATACATATATAGTAGGGTCTAGTGAAAAAATCGAATTTTGGAAATTTCAAATTGGCTAGTGTGCAAAAGTTGTCATTCGGTCTCTACAAAGTCCACAGAAAATTTCATCAGAATCAGATAATATCTTCTGCCTCCGTAACGACCTTGAAAATTTGAAAAAATAGATTTTTTTACATTTTTATTATATTTTTTAGAAAATCGAATTTAACAAATTTGAAATCGGATAGTGTGCAAAAGTTGTCATTCGGTCCTTGAAAAATCTGCAAAAAAATTCATGCAGATCAAATAACTTATGCCCTCAAACGACTTTCAAAATGCGTAAAAATAGTTTTTTTACATATCTTATTACAATTTTTAGAAAATCGAATTAATCAAATTTAAGATCGGCTAGTGTGCAAAAGCTGTCATTCGGCTTTTACATAATTTTCCAAAAAAATAATCGAAATCAGATAATATCTTCTGCCTCCCCACCGACTTTGAAAATTGGGAAATTTCTCTCTTTTTTAATGTCAAATTTCGTTTTAGGATATAATATTGCTGGAGGAGAAATATTTCTTCATTGAACATGTTTTCAAATATAATTTATTCTGTACTTGCGGCTTTCTTTTGTTTTAGGAGGATTATGAGAAGAAATATAGATGGTAGTGTTAAGAATAATAATTTTGTACTCTGTTCTTGATTTAAGGAAGAAAAATATTTCAAGACACTTAATTGGTAACTAAAACCTAGTAAGCTAAGGACAAAAGCAAACAATAGTCACATAAGAAGACAGTTAAAAAGGAGGAAAATTGACAAAAAGAAAAGACTCACTACTACTATGTTTTCCTGCAAAACATAAACGGGTACATGTCTGTCACCAATAGAAAAGTGTGGAATCTTTTTACTCTAAACAACAATATTTTTGTGGGAATGTTTTAACGATTTGCTTGTATTGTGTAAAATTGTCAACCGTAGCGGAATTCCGCGTGCGTAACGACTTTTCGTTACCCTGGCGACAAAGCGGCGACGGACGAAAAATACGGACGTTTGAAAAACCCAACTTAAAACTTCCAATTTTCGCCCCATCATGGCTTGAAAGAACTGAAAACTTAGGTTACAAACATTTATTACTTTCCAAAATTCTTAATATAGTTTTGTACCGGGAAAGCACACAATATCAATAAACGGAATTGACCCGTTTTCGAGAACGCTTTATGTAGGAGGATGCATAAGTGTTCAGGCCTTCTCCTGGTGATGTTGACTTCATTCAAAATAGGAATTGCATTTGGTCATAAAATGCATCGTTTGTTATTTTAACTGACAGCCAGCATTTACAAGAAGTCATATAATCGACGGAGTAATGTAAAGTTCTTTACAGTTTGCTAATTTAAACCAAAGGTTTTTTTTTTAAGTAAAATGTTTATTTTTAAAATAACGGAAAGCACTGTGCAAACAGGTACGTATGAAGGGAGAGGGTATGAGGACAAGAGATAACCCAGAATTCCTACTTCTATGTAAATTTGAAATAGTTTCATGAGTAATTTACAGAGTTAATAAACAATTTATATTCAGGCTGAATTTAGACTCCAATTTAAAAAAAAAACTTAGAGATGACTCCCAATAAAATTCCTGGATATGTGCCAATACGGGAATTACCATATTTGTCAAACTATATTATTTACATTTACCTCCATCAAATAGTTTTCCAAAAGTGTACATGTATCTGAGAAAAAAGTACTAACATTTGTTCTCAAGAAACGCGCTTCTTAAAATAAAATTATATGCAAAGAAGTGTGTTGATAACAGGTTCATAGTCATGTTTAAGTATTGTCTCTAGGTAAACTCCCTTTAAGAGATATCTCTATTAAAAATCAAGGATTCTACTTAGAAAATTTATTACAATTTTCTGTCATAAAAATTTTAATAAATATTTCCCCTCATATAAATTTTAAAACGTTAGGGCCAATCATAAAATTTCACCATATCTCATTGATTACGAATGTCCAATCCTAAGATGCCGTCATTTCTTTCTGATTAACAAAGACTAGTCCTGATAGCTCGTAACCTTTTACCTAGGTAATTAAGGGGTCCTGGGTTCCCGGCAAGGGCACAGGAAATATTTTGCAGCTATGTTAACAGCGTTTTTGTATCATTCAAGTTTAATTTTATAATGTAGCGGGAAAAAAGCGGAATTTCAGTAAGGGTAGCGGAACGTGGGGGAATTTTGACGGCACAATAGCGACTTTTTAAACTGGGGACATGGCAACACTGGTACTACGACTACTTCTATTAATAAGGAAATTTGCTTGTGTTTTTGTGGTAGTGTTATTTTTCTGTTTATACATTGCAGGTCCATCGTCTGCAATACAACTAGCCCTTACGGGATCCGGGTATTTTGGGGTATTTTTAGACTTTCAGTCAAGCAGCTACTGCATCGTCACTATTTATCGCAGGATCATGGATCATACCTCATTCTCTTCAGAATTGAGCTCGCTTTCAAATGGTACTACTTACATGCTCATACCATATACCAGGAGAGAGAAAAATGATGTCAAAGAAAAATTTTGAAGGGATTCTTTTCACACTTTGGGCTTCTCTGGAACGACCCTGTGAGAACGTAAAGATCTACAAAAATTCTGATAAGTAGTACTTGGTATAGTGAATACGTGTGCCAAATTTCAAGTTTCTATTTTGAATACTAAGGGCGGGAGCAATTTTATCAAGAAGTCCCACAATGCCCCAAATTATCGCAAAACACTATGATCTCTGGTAAAACATTTCCTGAGACATCTGTATTTACCCTAGGACTATAATACGCCAATCATTCTCTTTAGAATAGAACTGCCTTTCAGGCAGTACCATTCACATGTCTCCATCATATACCTTAGGCGGGAAATTGCCGAAAAAAATTTTTTGTTGGTCTAAATATCCATTTTTTCAACTTTTAGCCCCTCTCGAACCCCCTGTTTTAAAGCATAAATAAGAAAAAATCTGTTAAATACTACTCGGTGGACTGAATGTTTGTGCACAATTTCAATCTTTAAGTGCAAATTTAAGTCCGCCAGAAAATATATATACCGACAATGTCCCATATTCCCTTATATAGAAGTATATTTTGATAAAAAAAATCCCTGACACATCCCTAATTACCCTAGGGTCATATTTCGCTCATCATTCTCTTTAGAATAAACTGCCTTTGAGACGGTATGACTCAAGTGTCTCCATCATGTATCTAAGGCCGGAAAATCCCGAAGAAATGGATTTTTTGGGTAAAAATATCCCTTTTTCAACATTTTGCCCCTCTGGATCCCCCAGGTTTTAACGCAGAAATCTGAAAAAAATCTGGTAAATACTACTCGGGGAACTGAATGCTTGTGCAAAATTTCAATCTTCTACGTGCAAAAATAAGCCCGCCAAAAAATAATGAACATAGGCTTAATAAATGAAAAAATATATTTTAGAATTATGACGTCATCACCTCCTTTGTCTCGACGCAGGAAGGTGTGAAACCATACGTAAGGTCTTCTACAATGCCTCTGGACTTGAAAAACAAAAAAAAAACCTTACGAAAAAGCTCCAATAGGAGAGTTATAACGCAATGTACCATGAAACACCCGTATCGTATAAATTGTATCATGGGATCCCCAAAGGGCTAGAGCTATTACTGTCTGCCTTCTGTTTGGTTTGCCTTCTGAGTTGAATGATAACGTACTACTAACTTACAAAGATATCGCGAAACACTGTGAATTCTCGCTTTTCATCAAGAAAGTAGGAAAAAATGAACAACTTTAAGTGAAATCTTAGAAGCTACTGCTGTGAAATTCGAGGAAATTTGGAGAAGAGCCTCGATTCCTTTTCTTTGAAGAAGAATTGTATCCATGCTGTTCGACTTCCATAAAAGATACAAAAATTTACTGAAACCTTACAAGTCAAAAAAAAATATGACAACGTATCAGGACAGAATTAGAGAATTCCAGGTTAACAGTAAAAGTCTGTTTGCGTTTTGTCAGTCAATCTCTTTCTTTGCTGCTGTGAGAAGTATCCAAAAGTTCCAGCCGAGGAAAGAACTTTTCTACTCAATCAAAGAACTAACCGGAAAATGTTTATGCATGTTGTTGATATAAGAATATGGAGAAAATTACGGATGAAGGCCCTGAGAAAGTGGAAACAATCGTCTTCTGCTACTGCATCTGCTTTTGAATCAAACAACCCTGAAATGAAAATTTCAGAGACTGAGTTCATTCAGGATGAAGTTTCAGATTGAATTGACAGCGATAAGAAAATTGAAGCACAGCATGAATCATCCACACCAAATACACGTGAAAGATCTCAAATGAAAGTGGAACTTCCTTAATTTGCTTCAGCCTGTGACCGATATGGTGTATTAGATAGAGGAGCTGCTACGATTGCCACGTCCATTTTGCATTACTTGGGTGTCGTTTCACAAGAAGATGCATCACTAGTTGTAGACAAATCTAAAGTGCGGAGAGAAAGGCAAAAGAGTGGATGAAGTATACAGCAGAAATCTAGACCCCAGAAACAACTCGCCATTTTCTTTGAAGGTCGTAAGGACAAAACACTTGTTTAAGTAACAAAAGGACACAACACTTACCAGGCAGAGTGTAATGGGAGAGCATATCATATTGCTTCAGGAAGCTTTATGAACGTGGCACAACTTTGGAAATCAAGATAAGCATTTGTAAAAGCATTACCGGGATGTATATCAATATGTAAGATATTTTGGCTATTGGTTGTGACGGAACCGCAACAACCACGGGAGGTAAGGGTGGAGTGATCGCTTTTCTGGCAAAAGAGCTTGGAAGACCACTGCAGTAGATCGTTTGTCTGTTTCATACAAACGAACTTCCGTTACGTCATCTAATCCGACACATTGATAGCACGACACTTGGACCAAGTGGGTTTTCAGGACCTATTGAAAAACAGCTAGAGAATTGTCATAGCCTAGATCAAGTTCAATTGAGAAAATTGAAGGGAATGTCCAGGTACTAACTGACAACGCTAAGAAAAGACCTCAGTGCAGACCAAAAGTATCTGTACGAGATATGCAAAGCTGTAGAGATCGGAAAATGCACTGAAGGAGTTGAATATTGTAACCCAAGAAAACTCATTCATTCACGACGGCTAACAACAGCGAGTAGAATTCTTCGCTTGCACATTGCCACAAAAGAACCTTCAAATATTCTTCACATTCTTGCCGAATACGTTGTCAAGGTGTACGCACCAATGTGGTTTCTTATCAAGAGCAAACCATCGTGCACTGAAGGTGGAAAAAAACATTGTCACACAGTTTAACTTTATGGATCTTACACGCTTCACGAAAAGAAATTCGTTTCTCGGAGATGCAATTACGACACCAACAGCTGCATTCATAGCTTCAGGATCAATGGGCTCTATTTTTCTCTATCTTACTTGTCGATATTTTACCTAAAATACACACACACACATTAAAAAGCGAAATTTTAGAAGCTACTGAAAATTATATTTAACAACTTTATAACCTAACCTATATAAAATAAATCATTAGTTTTAATTACTTACATCGTGTACCTTTGAACAGTATTATTTATCGTTCCAAGGTACACGATGCGTTAATGTTCATAGGTACAAGAGGGTCGCCATTACGGGAAAGAATTCTCCAATGACTTAAACATTACAAAGAAGTTAAAACTGAACATATTGCTGTTTGATCTCATGGGAACGAATGAAGAGAGTAGAAAAATATATATTGTATTTTTTGAGATTCAAATTTATGCTAGTTAAAGCTTATAATTATGTAACGCTAAGCAATTTGAGTTTTCAGTTTATAATAACACAACTTCTTTCCAACAACGGGTCAATTGTTCATTCTACGCTCATTGATACTTCAACCTTCTTTGTTTGTCAAGTGAAAAAAACAAATAAGAAATAAAACAAAAGAAGACTGAAGGAGAAAACATCAGAAAGAAGAAATGCATATTTTGTGGATTGAGAACAAACAAAATATGAGAGAGACTGTACAAATACTTCTTGTGCTATCAAATGTATATTTTCAATCAGAAACGTAAATTGTGGGCGCAGGGGATAACTAAACCCTCATGGAAGCTCCCCAGCGTTCGAGTGGGACCCATTTTAAGACTAAATTTTGTTACTCCATAGACGATACGAACATGAAATTATAAATGAAACATCAAACAAGTTCACTACATTACATAAACAGCACCCAAAAGGTAAATAAATCAAAAAATGAGTCTTCGCCCATTTCAGTAAACTATATCCACTGTTAGGGGCCCCAGAAATAATATGTATTCGTATGGCTTTGAGATTTGTTAATATTGTCGCCTTCATTAATTTGTCATGTATGGAACGGCCCAGGGGCGTAACTGCCTTGCAGATCTTGCAGTGCGGAAAGACCCACAGACTCCGGCGGCCCATAAAGAGTAAGAGAAAGAAGGAAAGAGGGGAACATTAGACTTAAGAACTTTTCTAGGGGCCCCAAATACGCGTATTAAGGTGGCAGACTACTAAATATTTTTCAAGAGCTAACAATTTTTCTTTTGCCTGTTTTTCGAAAGTGAAAATAGATAATGAAAGGTAAATTACCACAATAATAGATAATGTTATTCTACACCTGAAAATACAAATCGGAAGAATAATCAGTGTTGCCATCCATAGAAATAACTGTGAAGATATGTGTATTTGGACATATGGAAAAGTTTCTTATTTTGAACAATGGAACATTTTATTTTAAAAGAACATTACAGTGAAAAGAACAATTATTCATTTTAAGTTAAATTACCTATCGACTTTTTTTTCCTAAGTTCATTTGCCTTTGCTGTCTGTCATTTATTTCTTACGTTTGTAATTTCTTAATTAATAAAATAACAGATTGCTTCCCCGTCAGCATTCCTATCATCACCATACCTTGGTTAATCTACAAGCATGCACTTTCTTCATCGAGACGCAAATCAGAGTGAATAACCCAGGACATGAACCCGGAAAGAAGGCCAGACAAAATCGATTGAAAGACTATTGGAAGGGACAGTCGACATGAAGCGAGAGACGAGCTAGAATGTAGACCGCTAGCTTCATTTGAAATTGAAGATTGATAGCCTTGCTCTGTCTTAGAGAGCACCTTTGATTCAACGACGATGTATTGCTTTTTAAGAAGAAGTTTTAAGTTTATCTAAAGTTGCGGACTTCGTGAAGTTGGTTACTCAGTCCGGGTTTCGCCGACTCTTAACCCTGGTTACTTGAACGACCAGCCAGCCAAACAGAGGGATGGGCGGACGTCGGCCCGTTGGAGGAATCGTGGAGAGGACAACGATCAGACCTGCAAGTAAGTGCGAGTAGATTAACCTATCCCGAAAGTTACTCCCTTCTTGCCCCTTTTCACCCCCTATAACATCACAGTCTGTTTCTTTTGTACGTGTTGGATTTCATTTAAATGCAACCCAGGTTAGATCCCGTACCTCATGTTTTGTTAAGTTCTATATTTACAAAATCCTGGGCGCAACTTGTCGGATCTGACATCCCCAAACACGTCAATTATTAACACATCATCTGAGCTCTCAGACCGACAAGGGGCGACTGCACATGGCGGAGATGTGGTTTTAACTTGTGTGAATGCACACATGTCTGCGACCCTCGATTCACTTTGCATTAATTTGTTTGCCGCCCACCGTTAGAATTTGATGAAATTCTATTTGTTTTACCACCCTCCCTCCACCCTCTCAATTTGTTGTATTATTTTGTTTTATGTGCTTTTAGTGATATTATTTAGAGATATTTAGTGAAAATGGTGAATACTAACATTATGGCACAAGCTCGTCTTACGTCTCTAGATTCTATTGTGCGCCCCACATTTTTTCACGGCAAGTATGGGGAAGACGTCATTCGTTTTTTTGAGTATTTCGAATCTTACTGCGTCATTTATGAGTTCAATGCAGTAAAGAAGCGTCATTTGCTCCCATATCTATTAAGGGACGGAGCCTTAGCGTGGTTTCTAGCTTTAACTAGGACAGACGAATTTGTGAACTTGTCGTATGTAGACATAAAGAGACGAATGATCACATTATTTGGTGGTTTTGTAGTTAAGAAGGTGACGGAACACACCATTCGTTCTAGAGATCAAAAAGAAGGGGAACCTATTATGACATATATGTATGAGAAGCTAGATCTCATACTTAGTTTTGATAAAGCCATGCCGATTCAACAACAAATTAATTTCCTTATTGAAGGGTTATTGCCTCAGTATTTTAAGCTTACATGCAACAAATCGTTTCCATCTGTTGATGCGTTATGTGAGTTTTTATTACAAGAACAGTCAGCTGAGTTAATAGTAAATTACAAGACGCTCATTAAATCTAATTCGAAAGAACAAATCTTGCAGTTTAGTACACCGGAATTTATCGCTAAGATAGCTGATGTTTCATTGCGCGATAATTCTCATGTTTCATTTCCTCTCGAAGAACAACGGGAAAAAAAAGAAATGCTTGCACGTTTGCATTATCATATCTCATCCGCTGGGAAAGAATGCAGTGATCAACAGTCAGTAGATTCTATTCCGCCTCATCAACAGAAATGTAACTCTTTTTTTTCTTTTTGTTCCTCTGAATGTAAAAGTGCCGAGAATAATAATAATATGCATGATAGAATGGGCTCTGCGACGAATACCTCTGTTATGGTTAAGAACGAACAGAACAAGTGCAAACAGAATCATAGTACGTCTCCCGCGAATAATAAAATACACTGTCCGGCCAAAGCATTAGAGTGCAACATGGCGCAAGTCAGGAGAAGTAATAATTGTAATGTTTTACATAGTGGAAATAGTTCAGGGAATAGTGAAAGACCTGTTTTTAAGACCCACACGATTACTACGCCTATTGTTAGGGATAGGATTCTGCCTTGTATCAAAATTACTATTGGAAATAAAGAGTATAAAGCATTGTTGGACTCTGGGAGTCAAATTTCAATTTGCACTAGAGAGCTCCTTCCTCCAAACACTAGACTTGTTAAAAGACGTACTATTATCCGTGGCATCTCGGGTAAAGGACTTGAAACTAACACGTTAGCTGTGCTGAAGTTCAAAATTGACGGTTATTCATTTACGCATACCTTTAGAGTTGTAGACAAATTTGCATCTTCTGCTTTCTTGGGAAATGATTGGTTACTTCCTCAACATGTCACTATTAACCAGGATATTCACGTAGTTCACATAGTTATGTTTGGGAAGCCTACTGATCACGCTTTACCTGAAAGTCATGCTATAGGCACAGTTTCTGAACAAACAGCGAACCTTATGCAAGCGTATTTCATAACGGCGAAATCTGTTACTTTGCCACCAAATTCCAGTGTTTCAGTACCTGTTCGTAAAATTAATGATTTAGTGGGACTTAAAAATGTTTTGCAACCCAATGAGAAAATCTGTTCTAAAGCCGAAATTTTTGTTAATGAGTCTAGAGTGGATCCTGTTAATTCTGTCATTAGAGTAGTCAACCCAACCAACAAAAAGTTGTGTTTAGAGAAAAATCTTCATTTAGGTGAAGCTATTGACATTAGGCCGGGTGCACATTATCCAAATGATACAGATAGTGTTCAAAATCATGGTTTAGCCAGTAAACAAGACAACGATAACTTTCCTGCTGGTTTTGATGTCAAGCGTGTGGACATTAACCCTCAACTTTCGGACGATCAGAAGCAAATGTTTTATTCTGTTATAGAGGAGTATAAGGATTGTTTTTCTTGGTCAGAGGATGATTTTGGAGTGGCCAAGGGCTACGTACATGAAATTAAAATGCTAGATAACGTCCCAGTTCACACCAATCAGTTTCCTATCCCCTTCCATTTAAGAGAAGAAGTTAAAAAACAGATTGATACTTTGCTCAAACAAAAGGTTATTAGGAGGTGCATCTCGAGTTATAACTCGCCTATTCTTCTCGTGAAAAAGAAGTCTGGATCTTATAGATTTTGTTTGGATTGTAGAGCGATCAATTTACACATTGCACCAGATAGTTTTCCTGTACCGTCGATAGAAGACATTCTTTCGCGTCTTAGTAAGTGTCGCTACCTGTGCTGCTCGGACTTGCTCAGTGGTTTTTTTCAAGTGAAAATCGCGGAAGAATACCAACACGTCACTGCCTTTTCAATCCCAGGAGCGGGTTCTTTTTGTTTTACAGCACTTCCTCAAGGCCTTATCACTAGTTCCGCTGGTTTAAACAGATTAGTGAAAATGACATTGGAAGGATTAGAATCTGAACAAATTTTCGGGTACCTTGATGATTTTTTTGGGGTGGGAACACTTTTGAGGATGTTATCAATCTCACCAAGAAGTTATTTCAACGAATTAGAGAACGTGGTCTTACACTTGCACCAGAAAAAACGAAATTGGCTTATTTTTCATTAACAGTTTCAGGACACGATATTTCGTACGATGGCTTGCGAATTTCCAAAAAAATAACTGACTCCATTAGTAATTATGAACGTCCGAAGACGAAAAAACATGTGAAAAGTTTTCTAGGATTAGCTAGCTTTGTAAGACGATTCTTACCTAATTTTTCTGAAATTGCGGAACCTTTGAACTCACTTCTCAGAAAGGATGTACCGTTTAAGTGGACACAAAAACAACAAGATGCTTTTGAGAAAATTAAAGATCTTATCATAAAATCGCCATATTTGATGCATTGTAATCCTAAACACCCTGTATACTTGTTCTGTGATGCATCAACTCGCGGTCTGGCTGCCGTGCTCAAACAACCTATATCCTCTCCAGATGACCCAGAGTTAGCACCCATTGCTTATTGTAGCCGTAGCCTTAATAAAAGCGAGAAGTCTAGACACCCTTATGAACTTGAACTTTTGAGTATTATATATGCCTTTAGATCCTTAAGTTATTTTTTACTAGGACGTCACTTTTTTTTTGAAAACCGATTGTAAGAGTCTTTTGTTTTTAAAGCAGACAAAAAATGTAGGTAAATTTGCTAGGTGGCTTAGTTTTATTGAACAGTATAACTTTACTGTGACACACATATCTGGGGTATCTAACATAGAAGCCGATGCACTTTCACGTTTTTCTCGTGCCCCCAGGGACATTTCTGATGAGCAACAAAATGAGGAAGACCCTCGAGTATTTTCTTCCACTGTTACACAGTGTAACAATATGCTAAGTGACGAGCCTTCTCTTAGAGATGAACAAATGAAGGACCCGTTTTATAAGGATATTTTTGATTGGTTAGAAAACAAGGAAAAGAAAAATCCCAAAATTGAAAGACAGGCATTTTATTTCACGGTTAAGGAAGGAATATTGTATAGAAAACAAAAAACAACTAGTGGTATGAAATTTTTAGTTGCTGTACCTGTTTCATTACGCTATAAAGTTTTTGATGCGGCTCATACTTCTGCCATTGGTTCAAGTCACGGAGGCTTTTCTAAGACATATGATCTTTTAGTGAAATCTGTGTATTTCCCTAATATGAAACAATATATTTATCAGAAATGCAAAGAATGTTTAATTTGCCAGTCCAGCAAAAATAAACCTGGTTCTGCTTATGGTACATTGCAAACGTACCCTCAAGTGCCGCCCTTCTATCGCATTTTCGTAGACATTGGAGGGGTGTACTCCTCGAGTAATATTTTGAGACACAAGTATTTGATTGTCGTAATCGATGCAGCTACTCGGTATACTATTTGTGGTTCATTAGCAGATATAACAGCGTCTTCTGTAAGTAGTTTTCTCTATGAAAATGTAATTTTGAAATACGGTATTTTCAAAGAATTAGTCACAGACAAAGGTCCATGTTTTACAAGTAACCTATTCAAGGAGTTGTGTGCAATGATTGGAGCTAAGATTCGATTTGTAAATGTTCAAGCTCATTACGCTAACGGGACTGCTGAGATAGCTATCCGAAACATTGAACAGAGACTGAAATCTGCGTTGTGTAATAAAGATCAAGGAAAATGGGTCGAACTGCTGCCATCTATTGTGTTAGCCCACAATTTAACTGTTAACTTATCTTCTGGATACAGCCCCTTTGAACTTATGCATGGATTCAGATGTAGAATGCTACACGAAGCAATTTTGGACACCCCTTGTCAATTTCAGGACAATGCTGAACGTTTACAGCAACTTGGAGATATACGAGACAAAGCCCATGATAAATGGTTCCAGAGACATAAGACGGCAACGAAATTTTATGACAAACGTCATTCGAAACCCAATTTCAAAGTCGGGGACAAGGTATGGATTTTGGACAGCACCATGAAGAAAGGATCCACCAGAGCTTTCAGTGGACGTTATTTTGGTCCAGGAATAATTCAGGATATTGACCACCCAAATTCCTATTTTGTTAAGTTCAAGACTGCACGAGGAAGATTTAAGGTTGATTCGATTGCAGTACAAAGATTGAAGAAGTACTACGAGAGACAGGAGAAGGAAAACGAGGGAGAGGAAGAAGAAGATGATGTTGACTTGGATATACAAGACGTTGTCGAGGATGCTACTGCGAATGCCTGCTGTGCCGAAGAACAGGAAGGAAGAAATAAGAGAGAGAAAGAAAAAGAAGAACACTATGAAATTATTTTTAATCCTTCGGTAAACATGATAGAAAAAGAAGAAGATATTCCATCTGTGAATCTTCGTGAGGTTGTGATTGCCAACCAATTACCCACTTGGGCTGAAACAGGGAAGAATTGTTCCAGTTTGAAACCGAAGTTTGGTGCCAATTCTGCAATCAACAAGAAAATCAGTGTTTTTCGAGGAGATATCGCTATGATTAAAGCTGACGCCGTTGTCAACCCCACGAATGAATTACTTATTCCATTAGGAGGAGCAGATAGAAGTATCCAAGAAGCTGCAGGAGAAGAATTTCGTAAGGATTGCGAGAAAATACGTTCTTTAAAACCAGGACAAGTGAAGATTGCTCCAGGCTATAATCTCCCCGCTGATTATGTATTATTGACGTGTGGTCCCAGAGATGCGAACAAGAAGACTTTGGAGAATTGTTATAACAATTGTTTTGATTTTGTGTTGAAAAATCAGTTTTCAACTGTGGCTTTTCCTTGCATCGCTGCTGGTGCATTTCATTTCCCTAAGGAACCTGCTGCGAGAATTGCATTGTTGAGTACACGAAAATTTTTAGAGGATCATGTGGACAACGTAGACCGTATTGTATTGTGTATTTTCGACAAAGAGAATTGGGATCTCTATCAGCGTCTTTTACCTGTGTATTTTCCCTTGGAAGAAGGAAAAGTAGCGGAAGCTGTTTCTCTGCAATGAAGTTTTTTTTTTAAAAAAAAAGAGGAAAAAAAGAAGACGGTTCTCAAAGGAAGATTTGATGGATTAGGAACATCTGTGAAGTTGGTGACGAATTTTGTTTTGACACTGGCCATGTCATTATGGAATTTGTTTTGGTTTGTTTGTATTTCTAAGTCTTGCCGGCAATAACAATTACAACGAAGATAAGGAGAAAAAGGAGTACTCATATAGACATCATTGTTTCTTTAGTTACTTAGAACTGTTGGTTAACTTTGTAGAATACGTTCTTTTTCCTAGTCATCTTATCAACAGCTTATAAACTGTATAAATTAGTATCTAGGCGCCAGATCAACATCTTATTGATACATTATGTTTAGCAGAAGAAAACTAGGGAGATAGACGCGACTATGAATTGATATTTGTATACTATCTATGTTATGATAGTGAAGAAGGAATTCCTACGTTTTTTTGCATTTTTCAAGATGCATTTTATAACCCAAATGTGGATGTAAAGAAGAATGAAGTTTTTATTTCCCTGGATTTTTGATTCGATACTACGATTTGTTATTAGTTATTGGGAATATACTCAGTCTATGTATTCTTTTCAAAGGAATATACACTGTTATAACCTCTTGTGTGATTTTAGTGATCTTTTGGAATGATCAATTTTTCATCGCCTGCAGTGTATATAGTAAATTTGTGTATTTCATCATGAAGATGACTTGGGATTTATGTATGATGAAGATTTGTGCTTATTTGATATATACCTTTGTATATTTGAATATTTGACTTGATTCCACATTTTCCTGTGGGTATACGTACTTTTACTTTTGTATATATATATATATATATATATATATAAAGAAGTTTTTTTCTTTTATCGCATATTTAGTTAGGGATTTAGGAATATGTTTGGTGATAGTCTGTCATGTTGATTTCTTTTGAGGTTTTAATAGCCAGTGCAGAGGGCTATAACTCTGCCAATACGTCGGTCATTGTGGAACTAAATTCTCCACAATTCGTTTTTCTAAAACCTGAAATCAACATTCTTTTGTGTTGTTTTATCTGTTCTTTCTATGGGTAGATAGATTAATTTTTCTTCTACCGCGTAATGATTATTTTGATTATAGAGTTACAATTTTATTGGAATTGGAGTTTTTATTTACTATATATAGATATATACGTATGGATTATGGTTTAGTTATTACTTTTGCTTTTTTCCCCCTGATTTTTCGTCGATTTTTATTTATTCCATCATTTTATCCAATTATTGTCCCTATTCTCATATCTTACGTGTTTTGGGCAGTCATTGACTGTATCCCCTAAATTTTGTGATGTTACTATCATATACCTATCTACCCTACTCCTATAATCTACTTGTACTGAATGAACTTTCCAGTTATGTGATGTGTAAGGACATTGTACCTGAGATTTCCAGACCTACATTTGTGCTTAGTGATGCTGTGTTTACAAGATCGACGTTGCTGTGCTTACGTCATTTGGCATTGACTGTTCTGCTGTCAACTGTGTTAGTGTGTGAAAATTTCTGCTGTACTCAGCATTTCTTATCATATGATTCTTTCCAGACTATATTTGCTGCTGTGTTTTTATCATGAACATTGAATGAAACTACAAAGATGCTTAAGCTTTTTTTTTTAAACAGGAATTCTGAAAAGTGATTTTTTTTGTTTGTCTCCGAAATGTTTTCATTCGGGACTTTGATTTCAGGGGGGGATGTGAAGATATGTGTATTTGGACATATGGAAAAGTTTCTTATTTTGAACAATGGAACATTTTATTTTAAAAGAACATTACAGTGAAAAGAACAATTATTCATTTTAAGTTAAATTACCTATCGACTTTTTTTTCCTAAGTTCATTTGCCTTTGCTGCCTGTAATTTATTTCTTACGTTTGTAATTTCTTAATTAATAAAATAACAGATTGCTTCCCCGTCAGCATTCCTATCATCACCTTACCTTGGTTAATCTACAAGCATGCACTTTCTTCATCGAGACGCAAATCAGAGTGAATAACCCAGGACATGAACCCGGAAAGAAGGCCAGACAAAATCGATTGAAAGACTATTGGAAGGGACAGTCGACATGGAGCGAGAGACGAGCTAGAATGTAGACCGCTAGCTTCATTTGAAATTGAAGATTGATAGCCTTGTTCTGTCTTAGAGAGCACCTTTGATTCAACGACGATGTATTGCTTTTTAAGAAGAAGTTTTAAGTTTATCTAAAGTTGCGGACTTCGTGAAGTTGGTTACTCAGTCCGGGTTTCGCCGACTCTTAACCCTGGTTACTTGAACGACCAGCCAGCCAAACAGAGGGATGGGCGGACGTCGGCCCGTTGGAGGAATCGTGGAGAGGACAACGATCAGACCTGCAAGTAAGTGCGAGTAGATTAACCTATCCCGAAAGTTACTCCCTTCTTGCCCCTTTTCACCCCCTATAACATCACAGTCTGTTTCTTTTGTACGTGTTGGATTTCATTTAAATGCAACCCAGGTTAGATCCCGTACCTCATGTTTTGTTAAGTTCTATATTTACAAAATCCTGGGCGCAACTTGTCGGATCTGACATCCCCAAACACGTCAATTATTAACACATCATCTGAGCTCTCAGACCGACAAGGGGCGACTGCACATAACAGTGTGGCTAAAATTTAAATTACCTAAAAATCTTGGTTAAGATTAGGAAAATAAACTCAACGGTAATTGATGACTTATCATGATATCTGTGTTCCTTGTTAACTATTTTTTAAATAATAATTGTATTTATTTTGTAATAACTTACATATTTTTATAAAATAAATAGGTTATTACAAAATAAATGCAAATAATATTTAAAAAGTAATTAAAGGTGTATTTTCAGGTGTAGAATAACATTATCTATTATTGTGGTAAGTTACCTTTTATTATCTCCTTTCATCTACAAAACACAGGCAAAAGAAAAATTGTTAGCTTTTGAAAAATATTTTGTAGTCTGCCCCCTTAATGCAGACCCTCCAGTAAAAAAACTAAGCTACGGAGCTGCTTTCAATCCAGTTTCCCTTTTACCCCAAACTACCGAGAACTCATTGAAAAATTGCACAAAGCTTACAGGAAGAGAAAGATTGCATTGTAATGTAGGATTATGTAGGAGTGCGTTCTAAGGCAAGTGGTACAAATTATGATAAAAGACAACCGTGAGAAGGGTGAGAATAAAATTATGTGATGAAAACTGTAAATAATAAGAGTACAATACTGTGGAAGTCTCGCTGATAATTTAAAAGTTTGAATTTCTGGTACGTTATGTACCACGTGACTTGATCTTGTGATCTGTAACAATGAATTTCAATACGAAAGCAAACCCTGCAATCTAGAGTGATGAAAATTACACAGATAATCTTAACCCTTTGTCGTTTCTGAATGCCTTAAAGTGAACAGAATCGCAGACGGATTAACGAACAGCGCCGGACTTGTGTGTTGGACACGACACTTTCACAATGTTTTGTCGGCCTAGACCAAAAGGCATTTGACGTCCATCACCCAACGTAGCAAAGGTTTGTTTTTACACAAAAATATGGTTTAAAAATTATGTACACATATGTTTAAACTCTTTTTCTATAAATTTTAATAAATTTTAGTATGCTGGCAGTGTGTTGTGAGAAGTTTGTATGTTGTGGGTTGCATATTTGCAGAAGAACTGTGCAGAAGCCTGACGCGCACCCGTTCACTTCTGCGTAAATCTACGGCAAGTACAGCGTTAAAATTTCATTTAACTTCAAATACGTGAGGCAAGCGACCCGTTAAAGGGACTATTGCTTAGAGCAGTTTGTTATGATTACTATTATTACCATTCATTTGGCAGTTTTTGAGTTGCTTAAGTTTTCGTCAAACTTGCCCCAGTAAAATCTTAGCGCGTCTTGGCCCGGTTCTATGAAACTGGTAACAAGTATGCCGTAGAAGACAAAAAAGGAAAGAAAAAACATAAATGAAATTGATATCTATGAATCATTTGTTAAATTAGAAGTTATATTTTGCTCTTTTGAAGTCGTCAAATATCTTGAATAACTACAACAGGAAATATAGTATTATTCAATAATAAGGAATAATAGACTCTGGAAATGCTTATCACAGATGAATAAAGTGTTGCAGACATTGGAAGTTGTATAATAGCGATAACAACATTTTATTCATCTGTGATAAGCATTGCCAGAGTCTATTATTCCTTATTATTGAATAATACTATATTTCCTGTTGTAGTTATTCAAGATATTTGACGACTTCAAAAGAGCAAAATATAACTTCTAATTTAACAAATGATTCATAGACATCAATTTCATTTATGTTTTTTCTTTCCTTTTGTTTCTTATAAGGCATACTTGTTAACAGTTTCATAGAACCGGGCCAAGAGGCGCTAAGCTTTTACTGGGGCAAGTTTGACGTAATCTTAAGCAATTCAAAAACTGCCAAATGAATGGTAATAATAGTAATTTCACTGGAACCTAAGTCCATAATTTATTATTATTACTACTTTATTATACACACTTCATCGTGCTGGACACGATACTTTTAAAATTTGTTAAATTTAGAGACCTCGTATGCCAACTAAAACTATCCGGTGTTGTGCCTAATCATGACAAATTAAAAATGTTTAGTTTAGAATCATAGATGAATCGTTTTAGAATTTTTGTTAATTTCTGAGTAGAACATCAAATCTCGTACTGTTTGCCATAGCCACAACTGTAATTTGCGAAACGAAATATTTCATTATTTGTTGCTCAAACGAAAAAATAATATATAGGCCTATTCCTTTGGGACAGCACAGAAACCTTAGCATCACGGGAAAATCCTCATTTTTAATTAACTTCTTGAGTTCGTCATGCAATCCCTTATTGGTTTCATAACGACAGCAGTTTTAATTCCTTAGGAGGGAGAGAGAGCAGGGCAGCTATTTTATCGTATGACACAAGTACTATATTAAATACATGTAAGGATCAGAAGACGATATAACCTGGGGGCGCTCGAACCCCATTCCTTCTTTAGCTTCGTGAATGATGGGTATATTCTTACCGTGCTTAACACAAAACGATCTCTTAGTACCTAGAATGGATTGACAACAAAACATTTCCAAGCACACTAAATCGCATCTCTGTACAATTTTGCAATTGTGTGAATGCAGCGCTTTTAATGCCTAGGAACTGAATTGGATCATCAAATGAACAACCGATGGCTCTACGACTAATCACAAACAGAATGCATTCTCCATTTAATATCCACTCAAACAGATTTGTATAACATTCTGGTTTAATGATTCACGTACTTCACAGTACATTCTATATTAATTTCTTCTGTGAGCTATTAGGATAAATTGTGCTGATTTAATTAGTCCCAGAACGCGTCAAGATAGGAGTACGTACTGCGATTGACTAGTAGCACAAGAACGCGTAGGAAGCTGTTGATTGCAGATCGTGTTGTGCATTAATTCCCAAAGTATCCATAAGGTAGAATTATAGGTGTCAGAAATACCAGGTTTATAACTCATTTTACACACTTTACTCTTTAACTTGAATCTTCACACTACCTGTTACAGACAGTATATTCAATTTCAAATCCCACCAGTTGGAATAACCGTTCTAAAGCATGACAATTTCGTTTCCCATTATGGTTATTAAGAAATTACTTTCTTCTTAATTTTCGACTCCTCTCACTGTACATGTTTGTACTAGTCCAACTACTTTTGATGGTAAACATTGATCTCTTTGCATTAAATGAAACCTCACACAGAGCTAGTATCACAATAGGTCCACTATATTATCAACTATATTGTTATGGTTACTCAAGGCTGACGTAAGAGAACTTAATGGGATCATTGTTTGTTTTCCTTCTAAAGCATTATCTTGTTAATATTATCCACAGATATTTAATAACCATCCGGAACATATCTTGTCAGTATATTACTCAACTACTGCTCTCAATGTCCCTAATATCTACATACAACCGCGACATACCATTAGATATGATTTTCTCTATTACTTCGCGCAGAACTTCCGAAATATTATAATCTTGCAGTGACCGAAAGGAACAATTCCTGTGCAATTTTGTAACTCACCATCTAAAGCTACATTTACATGGATTACTTAATAATTACTGGGCAATTAGCGAAACGACACCTGATATAGTGATAACGCCACTTAGTCAGTGACAATATAAATTCTTGGCATTATAGGCAGTAATCATGCTCCAATTAAGCTATCGATGAATAAGCGAAGTTGTCTACCTCTACAACCGGATTTATAAACAGTACGATCAAGCAAACTGAAATACATATAGACAAGATATTGACAGAGATATTACACATATTGCTGCACCAAATATTGTATATGAATTAGATCATATTCTCATTTATCTTAATGGCATCTTCAAAGCAAACGTTCGTGCAACAAATTCTGAATACAAAATATGTCCGTAGAAACTAACATTGTCACCTCAAAATTCTGCGCTTATCGGCGAGCACAAGAACACATTAGATAATGGAAGTGCAAATCTTCTTTATTAGAGGTAATGACAAAGGGCGGTTAAGAATTATCATATTGCAAACAATGAATTATATTTGCAACAAGCTACGAGATGAAATACATCCAACTCAATATTAGAAGAAATATCAGCAACTAACGTACAATCCCCCCATTTAAAAAATAAATAAATTTACAATGTGATTTTGTCAAGTATATTGTAGCACTGTCACTGTCAAATACACTCTAGCGTAATATGAGTAGTTCCCAATCCGGACCGTACACACAGAATGTTTGGGATGTCATAATTCCTCAAAGTCAAGACTGTTCCCTATATAAAGTTTAATTTTAGGGATATTTGAAATATTCAAACATACCTTGTTCTCATATTGCATTAAAGCTCATTCAGAATCTTTGGAATCCTCTCTACATAAATTCCTATATATCTGCCTGTATCTATTTATACTTGATATTACGTATTTGTTTGTTCAAGATTTAATCTTTTTCCAGAACTGAGGCTGTATGAAGGAATAGAATGAAAACGGGAATAGAACCTAGGATCACGTGTATCAAATTTAAGTACTCTAGCCTTGAGACCAGCAGAAAGAATAATTGACATAAGAATACTAAACAGTAACAAACTTTCTTTTCCACCGGATCTCTTCAATGTGATCCTGTCAAAAAACATTCTTCCCTCATTTTAACGGACTGTAAAGGTAAACAAAAAAGTTTTGTCGATTTTTCACCTACCTTCTAACATCGATATGTCACCTAAGACGTACCTTAAAGATCGAAAATAGTCCCCATAATCATGGACGACTATCTGCTAACGTTCTGGAAGGCCACGGATTCCATCGGTGTAGAATTCGGGAGCCGTGAAGGGAAGAAGGTATCAAGTGCATTTTGCACCTCTACTCGGGATTTGAACTGGCATCCTCAAAGATGATTGTCCAAGGAATGGAACAGGTGATAATTGGAAGGTGTTACTTTTTAGAGAGTATGGTAGTTGCAATAGTGTTTCCCATCTAGTACATAGAATGATATCCCAGGTCATCTTAGCCACAAGGCTAAGCGTTGTTCTCTAACAGGAATCCTTTGCGATTCAGAAGTGTTACCTCCAGAGGTTTATGTTTTTTCTCGAACACGACTCAACTGCTAACAGTACACTATTGCATTGATTCTGTGACCAGCTGGTGGCAGTTCTCGATGCACGATGCCGCAAGTAGTCCATCAAACACACAGAAGGACCTTCTTCTGGTGCAGCAATGGTTTCAGCTGTTTTACAAGAGGTTCATGTGATGCTAACCAATGATGACAGCAACTGAAGCTTCGTACAGGACCCACTTCTCATCTGATGTGAAAACCCTTCCAGGAACGGGGCCGCGGCAGGTCAGTGGTGGAGCGTTAGTCTAAGGTGTTTGGGGTATAGTTTGACCCCAGGTCGCGCCTTTTGGACTTTGTGGTGAACAAAGACCGTGCTCATGGGTTTTTCTCATGTTCTCAAGTTTCCTCCAACTTTCTTCCAACAAAGTTCATTCCAAATTTCATTTATCTCTCATCATCACCATCCTTTTAGAGTAACCGGCATATACGTGGGACATAAAACTTAAAGATTTCATTTCATTTTCAGTTCCTTTCCAGAAATGGGTCCTTACTCAGACGAGGCAGCAAAGAAACACATGTATCTGCTTGCGTTGCCTTCTTTGGCCGGAGTCAAATCATATGGGACCCATGGACCCAACTTGTAGTACTTCCTAAGTTGATGGAGGTACTGCCAAATGGTTTCTCCACTTACACATTATTGTAGTCCCAGTTCTTCACATGCCTAGCCACTGTTTACTACAATTGCTGACTGAAGATTTTAATTCTGTACATGTGTTGGATTTCCGGCATGTTGTGCGTCGTTGTGTGTTTCATCACCGTCCTCAAATGTGTTAAACCAGCGCTGAACTGTCCGCGTAGTCACAACACCGCCATCAAAGGCTTGGCTTATCTTCCGCCCGCTGCAGTGCATTTGACCCCAGTTTGGACTCTTACAGCATACAAGTCTTATGACCCTCTCTACAGGTCCCATGTTACTTTATCCCTATGCAAGTTCACGGTGTAACTGAACTGCTACAGCCAGGTAGTATGTTGAGTATACTCACACGAACAACTAACCTTCGCCTTATATCCATTCGCATTCAACTCACGGTGTGAGGGCCAATTGAACACAGGCCTCCACAAAAGCGAAAGACGTTTATTGGTTACCTTTAAAAAAGTGAGTAATTATATTCTCATGTTTTTAATCGTCCATGAATTTCGATAGTAAATTTGTTCTGGCTAACATTCACAATTGTATTACGAAAGATAGAGAAATAAATACGTATTGTACATTTATTTAATCATCCATACTTTCCAATTTGACGTTGTAAAATAATTTGCAGACTGTAAATAAACACATTTATAAAGTAAATTAACCATTAGGCCTGAAACCAGTACTTCAAACTTAGTATGTTGCATCTTGTCCGTTGCTTCAATGTCCAGTGGAGGTCCGTAAAACAAAGGGAGTTGAATATTTATTGAAAACTTGTACAGGTTCCTTGTTCCATTCAAGGATCAGAGTGGTATTGGAATATGTTACGAATTCTGTGTTCATAATAAAATTAAATTACAGTTGATAGAAAAATGGAAATACATAACTGTTCCTGTACTGATATAGAAAATACAGATGTGTCTCAAATTCCTGGCGCTTTTAAGATAACATACCTAATAAAATAGCTTTTAACGAAGATAACATTGTTATTTTTATGGATAAATAATATCGGTACGTATCGCTATTTCTTGAAATTAATATTTCGTAGGGATCCATCATACAGATTAACACAGTTCCGCACAATGTTGTAATTTTTGTACTATTGTATGTATTGAATGTACCATAAATTTACATGCGCTGTTTGCAAAATAGAACAAAGTAGATCAATTAGTTGTTTGCATACAGAGGCAAGTGGAAATACCAGTTTCGTACCCACCTGACATCAGTAACTTATTCATTATATCATGTTCAACTTGCGGAAGCTCCAAGAGTTCGTTGCAAAATTGAAGTCGCTTCTTTTTTTCCGTTGGTGAGTTATTGATCAATTTGGATCTTGCAGCTATGTTATCGAAGATTCTTGTGAAGGATTTTGAAGTCACTAGGATTTGCCAACCCAATGGGTTGGCCGTTGACAGAATATCACATTCCATACGTGATTCGCGTTTTCCGCTGCACTTACCGAAAGAATAAGTACTGCAGGTTTGTTGTCCTTCACAGTTTCGTTTTGACATAATTTCGATAGTCATATCAACTAAACATTGCAACTAATGCACATCACGTGGACCATATTGGCGTCGAATGTAGTGTTCTAAGGGCGTGATGTACTTTCTTTATAAACTCATGTAACGTTGCCAAGCGGTGTTGTACAGACCAGTGCTTCATCTCAACTGAACTCAGTTGATAGTGGCTGCAACGACGTCCAGTGTTATAATGACGCATGTTAAGTGACCTGAATGCAAATGAAATAAAACCGTCACGCGTTTCTGGCGCACTCTATATAAACATAATCTGACATACAGACGGTAGCTCTTGAACGAAAGTAAATTCTTGAATTTTTCTTTTTTGTTATAGTTAAGTACAGAAATTACGTGGAAAGTCACACTTGAAATGTTACATATATATATATATATATATATATATATATATATATATATATATATATATATATATATATATAGTGTGTAACGTTATATTTGTTACATACATGTCCACAGTTCGAATCACTAAATTGGTAAACGCAATTAAACACCTTAATTGTTATCTGTAATTGCAAGATTTATTAAATATCTTGAAAATCAAGCACATTAAATGTTTGAAGCAACTAAGTTTATTCTTCTTATTTCATTAATGAATTATTCTGCTGCCATAGCAACCACAGACAAATACCTATCTTCTTTTTAACAACTGACACTACATGATTATGTACATATAAAACCAGCATATATTCTACCTTTTTCTTCTTCTTCTTATCAACAAATTGTGCCGTTGCCCAAAATAACAAGAAAATGGAAGTAATTTATAGAGTAATTCATAGAGTAGATGTGTACAATCTCGTTGTATATATGGTTCCTAACTTGGACTTCTTGAATTGGTTACAATTTAAGAAAGAATCCTGGACCGTTACATATTCTTAAATACATGGTTACCTTACTTTCCGATATATATATATATATATATATATATATATATATATATATATATATATATATATATATATATATATATTTCATTTTATATCAACAATAATCTTACATTTATTTAGTAATCAATTATATGTTAATTCTATAAATTATCGTCGAAGATTACTTATTCAAAAATACAATCAACTTGTTAATTATTTTGGTCCAAATATAGATTCTTTAATTCAATTCAGAGCTCATTAACACATTAAACGAAAATATATTGACATATTACATAACTTATTTCTTCCACTTGGGTAGAATTGAAAAGCACAATATTGATAAGTGAAGCGAATTACAAAGAAATCAACAGTCCTCAAAATAAAACAGAACACGAATTAATCAATATTTAAATCGAGAGTAATACAAACACCATCTCAATGATCTATTATCTCCCTCTTTGTTATATAATTATCATATTCTTACTCATTGCGAGAGATCCGGGTTCTTTACCCGGTAGCAGCCCATATGGCTCAAATGCAACATTAAATCATAGACCTTAGTCTGAAATGCATCTGGTACTGAAATAAAATGTTTGACGCAAAGTAGAATAATCTATTTAAAAAGATTCTCTAAATACTAAAAGAGATGGGTAATCGCATCATCTATAAAACAAACAAAAAAAAAATACGTTGAAAATTGTTTGGACAAGGTTAATATTTGTAATGCAAAGCACTGATGGTAATTTAATGTATCCTCATTTGTAAGACTTTTCTTATCACGGAGAGAGAAGCGTGGTAGGTGTTCCTAAGAAGATGGGAGTTTCTTAGTCCAGAGTAAGTGCTCTTTGATCTTGCAAATTTTTTACATGAGAGTAATTCTGATCCTCTACTATTTTGATTTTAAATCTATTTCTTTCTTAGAATGAAGTGAAAAGTATTATTGAATTAAAATTATTTTAACTTATTAATGATTTTACAATTATTCCATCATTTGAAAGAAAAACAAAATTAAAATAATTGGCAACAGTGGAGCAGACCCGTAGTGAGCCCAAAAACTTAAGGGGGGGGGGCTAAAGTTAGGGGAGCCCGATCCAACATTATGATAGTTCAACACCATATTATAGTTCTTTTGCAAGCCTACTGTAAAACTTTTAGGGGGCCAGAAAAAAATTTAGGGGAAGCCCGCCCCCCTAGACCCCTGGATACGGGCCTGCAGTGGCGTAACTTACACCTTTGCAGACATTTTCGCCGATACCAAGATCTACATGAAATGAACAATAGCAGTTAAAGCAAAATCAATTGCAATTAGGGGCGTCGTTTCAGACTTCGCTTGAGGGGGACAAGAGCACCACCGACATAAGACTTTCACGTTTTGTACTAGTATATTAGTAGACAATCGATTAAAGTATATGCATTCCTCAAACTCTTAGGGGGGAAATTGTCCCCTCCTGCCCCCCTAAATGACGCCCCTGTTTGGAATATGTATAAGGGCATGAACGAAATTAAGAAAGAGTATTGACCTATTTCTTATATACTAAAGAAAGATGCCGGAATAATTCTTACTGATACAGATACCATCTTGAATAGATGGAAAGATTTCTTTGACAATTCGCTTAACATGCGACCAAAAACTCATATTCGTGAAGAGGGAAGTGCACACAGCACAATCGTATTTTTTTAAACATAACCGAAAAGAAATAGAAATCGCTATAAAGAAATTAAAGAAATACAAATCTCCGAATGTAGACGAGATTCCGGCTGAGTTCATTTTAGCTGGAGGTGGAAAATTGTGGAAGGCGATATACAAACTTATTCTCCTTATCTGGAACAAGGAGGAATTGCCACAGGAGTGGAAAGAACCAATCATTGTTCCCATTCACAAGAAAGGCGACTAAAGTGACTGTAATAATTATTGAGACTCTTCAGTCAACATCCTATAAAATTATTTGAAACATTCTGTTAGCAAGATTGACCTCATACGCAGATGAACGTATTGTGGATTATCAATGCGGATTTAGGCCAAATCGATTAACTATCGACCAAAATTAACCATTCGACAAACACTCGAAAACAAATGTGAACACAATACCTCGGTATATCAACTATTTATTGCTTTTAGAAATGCCTATAACTCGCTTAGGAGGGAACATTTTACAACATTCTTACATAATTAATTAGGAATAACGAAAAAAGCTAGTTACATTGGTTACGATATGTTTAGATCAATCCCAAAGTAAAATCCAAGTACTCCTGAAACAAAATGATCTGTTGTCGCCATTATTATTCTACTTTATTCTGAAGTACGCTATGAGGAAAATCAAGGATAGCAACCAGGGCCTATAGCTGAAATGTACTCACTAGATATTGGCGTATGCTGATGACGTAAATACTGGTATAAAAGACAATGATAGAACAATAGAAAGAAATGCAAAGGGCTTATTAAATGCTTACAGAGAAATGGGTTTAAAAGTAAATGCAGAAAAAAATAAGTACATGGAAGTTTGCCGGGATCGTAATACTGCAAATTATGGATGCTTGAAAATTTCAAACAATACATTGGTCAAAGCAGTTATTTTAGAATATCTAAGATTGTGGAGCCAGTGTGGTTCAGTGGTAGAGCGTTCACTTCTGGTGCATTGAGTCCCGGGTTGAAAGTCTGCTCCCGCCAAGTGAAATTTGTGGTGGACAAACACCGTGTGAATGGGTTTTCTCGGGGTTCCCCCGTTTCCTCCCACTTTCTTCATTCCACCACTTCATTCATTTCTCATCATCACTGTCTCCTTTAGCCTAACTGGCATAATTGTGGGACGTAAAACTCAAAGATTTCATTTTATTTTTCATTTTTCTCATCTAAGATCGATGTAAAGAGACCAAAACCGTTTCCACAAAGATATTAAAAAGTCGAATGAAAGCAGGAAATTCGTGTTATTATTCAGTTCAAAATATGTTGTCCTCGCGAATTCTTTCGAGGAATTTCAAGCTTAAGAAATATAAAACGATAGTCATGCCTGTTGTTCTGTATGGTCGTGAAAGATGGTCGCTTATTCTGAAGAAAGAACGAAGACTGGAAACATTTGAGACTAAAATTCTGAGACGAATGTTCGGACCCAAGGGAAACGGGAATGGGGATGGCGAAAACTTCATAACGAGAAACTGCATAATTTATACCGCCTTCCAAACATTGCTATGGTCATCAAATCTAGAAGGCTCAGGTGGGCAAGTCATGTAGCCAGAACGAAAGCAGGGACGCTTTTAAAGTCTTAACTGGAAATTTCTACGGAAAGAGACTATTAGGAAAAACCAGGCGCAGACGAGAGAACAATATGAAGATGGATCTCGCAAAAATATGAATACAAAGTTGAGACTGGATCCAGTTAGCTAAGGTTATATGGAGAACTTAGGTGTACGCGGCTTTGAACCTCCCTAGAGTTAGTTAATTTAATACTGGTTTAAGCGTTTACTTCCATAGAGAGAAAGTAGCAACAGATAGCAAGGAACGGTTCTTTGCAAACGATTCAGCGTCTCAAGAGAACATATCATGATCATCCACAACCCTATACGAAGAAAGGAAGTGGTTCAAATTAGCAATTTCCGGTTTTAATGTTTACAGCTTTAGAACGAAAACTATAACAGATAGCGAGAAACGATTTTTAAAAAAATGATTCTGCGTTTGAAGACAACGTAACTTGGCTATCGACAACTGTCTACCAAAACCAGAAATATTTGAAATTAACTACAACTTTCCCTTGTAATACTGTCTTCTATAGATCAACAATATTAAGTGATATCAAAATGCGGATTTTTGCAATCAACATGTTACATTACATTGTTATTCCACAAAAGGTGAGATATGATAATGTCGACTATTACATACATCAAGATGGAGTCCTCCACAATGCTGTAACAGTGCTCGAGTTTCTTTGCAGCGGAATACCCGATCGTTAGAGAAGTCGAGGAGATACAGTTGAATGGCCACCACAATCACCAGATCTCACCCTTATGAATTTTTTGATTTGGAGTATTGTCTTAGATAAAGTATTTCAAAAATAAACTATTGATGACATGCATAACTTCACAAAAAAAATCTTGCCAAAAAATTAATAACAACAAAATTCATTTATGACAAAGTGTGCTTGCGTGTAAAATCTACATTGCAGGAACGTAAATGCTGAAATAGGCACTTCGAGAATATCAGCGATTGTTCTTAATTGTAAGTCTTTTGTGCGGATTTTTATTTCTACTTTTATGGTTTTCAGTTGACTTACCCTCGTATATATATATATATATATATATATATATATATATATATATATATATATATGTATATATATATATATACGAGGTGTGACAATTAAATAACGATACTGGTGTCATAAACCTGATGTATTGCGAAGGGTGTCACGTCAGAAGGGCCCGGACAAAAGGGCGAGGACAAAAAGGCCAGAGTCAAAACGGCCCCGGTCATAAGGGCCCGAGTCAAAACGGCCCCACGTCAAAAAGGCCTTGTGTCAAAAGGGCCCGAGTCAAAAGGGCCCCGCGTCAAAAGGGCCCCGGTCAAAAGGGCCCGAGTCAAAAGGGCCCCGTGTCAAAAGGGCCCCGATCATAAGGGCGCGAGCCAAAAGGGCCCTGCGTCAAAAGATGCCGGGTCAAAAGAGTCCCCGGCAAAAGGGTGCGAGTCAAAAAGGCCCTGCGCCAAAAGGAGCCCCGAGTCAAAAGGACCCCGCGATCAAAAGACCTCACGTCAAAAAAGCCTGAGATATAGCCTGAAAAGCGTCAGAAATATAAAAATGCTTATGAGATTAAAAGTATTCAGTGGACACCACCTGATTTGTGTTGAAAGAACGTACATGTGGATCTGTATACAGTGTTAGTCAAAGTTATTACGACAGCCCAGTTACGATTTATGTGAATAGAGAAAAGTGTTGCAGGTAGGTATTGATCAGTGCAGTGTCATGGTGCGGGTGAGCGGGGCAACAACCCTGGCTGCCGAAGTAAGATGGCGCAAAATTCGGGAGTAAGAAATAAAAGGAAAGAAGGAAAGGAAAAGAAAGAGAAAAAATTACTTCGAATAGTTTAGATCAATATCAGATAGTGCTACTCATGTTAGGAAAATCTATGTACACCCAACAACAAAAGTCTCTCCACTCTAAGTGCTCTAATTCCATAACTTGGGGTCAAGGTAATTTGCAGTTGTGAGAACGCCTGGATAGATGCAACCCAATTTACACGTAACTTTTCTCGGCACTCACAACAGTTGGTAGCACTGAATTCAGTCTTTATGCAAGTAAAATTGTGATTAGATGACGCACGAAACATTTCTCCATTCTGAGATGAACCTCTCTGGTTCAGAGCGTGTTGTCCAATGAACATCATATGTTAATCTCAATATTGTTGTGTATGTAATGTATTATTTCACTATATACTGCATATTCAAAGAAATAAAAACACTGATCATACATGAATCAGAAAATGATTGAAAGTAGACGAAAATATCAAATCTAGAATAACTTCTGGAAATAAGTTAGTAAATGATTGCCTTCATTGAGAGACCTTCTCCAATTCTCCTCATTCCAACATTTTTTTCTTTCTGTAGGAGAGAAAATCTTGCTTGTCACACTGAGTATGTATTGAAATTAAAATTGAAACATTTGAAAAAGTTAGAACGTGACCGGGATTTGAACGCGGGTACGCCGAATATAAGTTCAATGCGCTAAACACTTACCCACCTCGTCACTTCATCTTCCGCCTAAACTATTAGCTAGATAAAAGCATTGCATGTAAGACTATACACAAAATACTCGTACTAATACTCGTATAAGGAGACGTTCCTTATGAATGTCACAATGACTTACTCGAGGTTTCCTTCTTTAACTCAAAAACAAGTGATATAGACCTTCGTCAATGAGGAAAATGTCGCGAAGCGTTCTTCAAGATGAGGCTACCTCATTGTTTTTAACTGGTTTCGATTTATATTACTGCAATCCTTCCTCACCGTAACTTCTAATTTCTAAAGAAGAAAAGCCGGCAGACATTATTTTCGCATTCTTTGAATTGCATCAACACGTGTAGAAATAGTGTGTGCTATGTTTATGTAACATAGCTACTAGTTTATTTTCTTATCTTTGTATCATGTGTGAAAGCAGAGAACTGCCATTTCAGTGACTCGGGTTCGAATCCCAGCGTGACAGTTATTTTTTCTTTATTCGAAGGTATTGTTTATGTATTTGATATTATTATTATTATTGATTATTTATTATTATTATTATTATTATTATTATTATTATTATTATTATTATTATTATTATTATTATTATTATTATTATTATTATGCTTATAACTGTATGAATTTCGATGGCAACTGTCGCCGAATATTAAAAAGTGAATTTGGTAGAACTATGAAATAAAGTAGAGATGCGCGTAATTTTATCATAAAATTATATGGCGCAACGAAGTTTATCTTATCGCAAACGGTTATCGTCGAATATACACGGTTGAAAAGCACTCTGTTGATCAAATTAATAGAAGTTGCTAGACAAGTATTGGCCACCGGCAGAAAAAAATACAGAGTAACTGCAAGTCGAGTACGTACTATTGTACAGGAGTCTGCTCAAAGACCTTTAGAGAACTATCTTCGTCGCTTGGTTCACAATTTTAATTTGCAATCCACGCAAGCAGTTTGAGACAAATGTCAATCGTATTTGACATTTGGAAAGTTAAGCAAAAATGATAATAAACTTATGTCCAATATAAGTTGGAAGAATTTCAAAACAGATTAAAGTAGCCAGAATTTGTCAATGTAATTTCACATACTTTATATATCTGCGACTTGGGACTAAAAGGGCTAATGTCAACACGAAGTAGTTTGGAGTATATGTACTATTCATATTAACATTTGCTTTTCTTGCAAAAGGAAATATCCATTTATGGGCTTTAAAATTTGACGAACAACTCATTTTTTGTCAAAAGTGACACTGGCACTTTTAGACCCGAATCGCATGTTACATATATATAACTTAATCCACAATATATGAAGATTTTTCTTTCTAAGGAATCATGTTAAGCAAGTACTTTTCAAATATAATAAATGTAATATGTTTATCTCAAAAATACTTTTTGTTAGTAATGTCTTTTTTCACTCTTTTTATCTTGTAATGCTTTATGCAACATTGGTACTTCTAAAATATAATGATCATAGTGTAATGTTAATCAAAGTCAAGTTGTACAAAAAATATACTGGAATGTAAAATAATTATATACGTATAAAATCTGATCAGATGCAACAGAAAATATAAACAAATGCTATTTGTTTGTAATGTTTGTCATTTGTCTTTCAGCTGGTTTCAATCCTTATTATAAGACTTCCTGTTAGGTTAGCACCCTTAATATATAATAAGAATAACGTAATGTTCACCGAAGTCAAGTTGTTAATATTATATATATCTATATATATAATTTGATGAGATTTAGTGGAGAAAATATATATAATAGTTTTTAGTAAGGATTTTTTGTTTATAATATACTTCTTGTTTCATTATTTTTTATTTGATTCCATGACAGTAAGGCCTAGACAAAGAACGACGTGTACAGAAGGGGTCGTCCTCAATGTAATATCATATATCAGGGGCTCCCAATCATGTTTACCTGGCACCCTCAATGCAAGCCCTTAATACTTCACACATTTCTTACCGCTTGTTGGCTACACGTATTTTTTCTGATCTTTTACCTGATTTCAGATGCACCATTGAATTTTCAATTCGATAATAATAATAATAATAATAATAATAATAATAATAATAATAATAATAATAATAATAATAATAATAATAATAATCTCAATATATTTATATTTTCTCTAGCAAGACTTCTGAATACCTTTGTAGTCCAATATTATTATTTACCAGCTGTATTCCTAATTAAACCACAGTTCGTATTCAAAAAATATTTTGCATTCCTACTTTTAATTTAACATATCTCTTATATCATTCGTAATATTTCTAATTAAGAATGTAGTTTATTTCTGTCAGTAGCTTCTGCACTTCTGTTCTTGAAAATAACATCCCATCAATGTGGGTTTTCATCGCTCCAATAGTGCTAATTTTTTCGGTTCAGCAGACCATATAAGGTAAATATCACTTCATCAAAGAAACCCGGAGGGAGGGGAATGGTGGTTCAGTGGTAGAACGCTTAGCTCTGGTGTGTAGGACTACTGGTTCGATTCCCGGCCAAGTAAGGTTGTGGTGGACAATATTGTATACGTGAGTTTTCCCGGGGTACCCTCGTTCGCTTTTGATTTCACCCGTTCTTTCATCATCATTCACTTGCTTTAATCATCGTCATCCTAAAGGGCATTAAACTGACAGTCTGAAAGTTACCAGAGAATACCTGTCATTTACGACAATATTGCTGTCATCGATATTTCATATCATTACTTCGCAAAACTCAATGCGGTGATCAAAGTCGTCTTCCGTTATTTCATGCACTAAACGCATTCTCCTAGGGTTTAAACTTATACCGCCTTATGCAGAGTCGTTTTGACGTATGATTAGCGTCATACTAAAGGTTTGACTACTGCAATTAACATATGTTAATCGAACTCTTTAGTATGGCACTAATCATACTTCAGAATGACATTACATAAAGAGCATAGTGTACAAACTTTATTGCGCTGAACTCTGGGAAACACCTAGCTTGTTAGCAGCTCTGGTTATCAATGAATGCAGAATTTCTACAAAAGATTGTAAATTAAAAGAAACTGTCAAATTGCTACATTGTTTCGGCCTTCCTGATCTCATGCGGTACCTTTCTGCAAAACATTCAATGGTCTCTTAGGCAGTTGACTTCGAAATTGGGTTACGTTCGGAAAATGTAGCATTAAATAACTGTTGTACCTCTGTATATGATCTCTTCCTATCCTATAACCGGTGTCACGTCAGAAGGGCCCGAACAAAAGGGCGAGGACAGAAAGGCCTTAGTCAAAAGGGCTCCAGTCATAAGGGCCTGAGTCAAAAGGACCCTGGTCAGAAGGGCCCCGGTCAAAAGGCCCCCTAACAAAAAGGCCCCACGTCATGAAATCTGAGATATAGCCTGCAAAACTTCAGAAGCATAAAAGTACTTATTAGATGAAAAATATTACGTGGACATACCTGTTTCCACATATGAAAGAACATACATGTGGAAAAAATATAAGGTTAGTAAAAATGTTACGACAGACTAGTAATAACCATACGCGTGGACGGAGGCAAAGTAAATATTGCAGATGGTGGATTCTGCGATATTTGATATCACACAATATCTTTTGAATGGAAAGAGGTGGGCTTGACACATCAGTTTAGGCTAGAATGTTCCTACAGATGAGAAGAACTCATTTTTTTAAAAAAAATCTATCTTCATTCGTTTGCGAGATAGGGTGCTAAGTTTGACATTTGTATCTAGTAGACCAAAGTATCTGGACAGGCAAAGAGACACGTAGACGTAGAAAAGTAAAAGGTTGCCGGTTGATGCGAAATCTGCACTGAGTGAGGGCGTGGACATAATGACAGCCATCCTAGATTCGCCATATTGGATATCACATAATATTTTTAAATGGAAAGGAGTATGTTTAGCACATCAATTTAGGATTGAATATCCCTACAAACGAGAATATGATTCATTCTTTACCAATCCTCATTCTTTTACGAGGAAAGTGTGCTATGTTTGACAGTGTGTAGTAGACAAAAGTATCAGGACAATAAAATAATAATGTGGCGGAGGAAAAGCAAATGTTGCAAGTGTGTGTTGTTGCTAAAACTACATTGAATGGGGATGTGGACACTGGTGATCACATAAATATTCAGATATTATTTAAAAAAGTACTATAACATGTCCTATAAAAGTATTTTATCCCTCCAAGTTAATACAGTTAGTATTTAATAGCAAACACACAATGATTTATTACTTTCTTTAAGCATTTCGGCATCGTTCTTACAATTTTCCTGGTGTAGTGTGGGGAAATATTGTTCCAATCTGTACGTAATGCTTTTCTCAAACCTTCTTTCACCGTAACTCGTATGTATTGACCTTACGTTGCAATTCGTTACAAAGATTCTCAATGGGATTAAAGCCGGTACTGTGTGGTGGGGTTTGGCGAACTTTTGGGCAGTTTTAAAGCAATCTTTTCTTTACAACATATACTTTGTTTGGGATCAATATCTTGATAAAATTAGAAGTCCTTCTAAGAAGGTTAAGATATGTTTCTTCTGTATTTTAAAGCAGGCGGAAGTTTTTGACATTTATTTCTGTATTTACTTGTCGAAACACTATTATTCTACCATCATATTCATGCAGGTTTAACTTAAATTCGTCGATAAAAACATTCCCACCAGTTTTTGGGTTTATTTTCAAAAGCTCTAGAAAATTTAAGTATCTTATATTTCTTAATTTGGGTAATACATGGTTTCTTTCTACCAATTCTACCATTATATCCTTCCCGTATTAACTCTACATGGTACAATACACTGACCAGAAGAAACATCGTTATCACCCATTACTATTTGAACGACTTTGTTGAGCTCTACCAAATATTCGAAACTGCACATTAAAAGCATTCTATTGCTTTATAGTCGTAAAGTAACAATTAATCACAAACATAATTACTATTAAAATATGTTATACATATGTGGTAACTTCTCAATATTTTACAAACGCAAGCAAACGAACACAATGAAGTACTATTTATCAGTTACCTGTCTACATACTTTCTTCTACTAGAAACAAATGTCAAACTTAGCACACACTATCGCGTAAATGAATAGAGATCGGTCAAAAGTCGAGTCAGTAAGGGATGCGCACGAGACGAGTCGAGACAGATTTTTCCTGATATTATCCGAGTCGAGACAGCTCTTCCAATAGAAAAATGCACATTTTTCGAGTCGAGATATCACATTTATAGTATATTTTTGAGACGAGACAGCCTCAAATCTTGTCTCGTGCGCATCCCTAATTCAGATTATCGTTTGTAGCAAGATTCTAGCCTAAATTTATGTGACACAAGTACACCTGTCTATTTGAAAATATTTTATGGTATATAATATGCAGAATTCAAGTTTGGTGTCATGATCATTTAACGCAGTTTTAACACCAATACCAACCTGTAATATGTACTTTTCCTTTGTCCATTTGTCTCTTTGTTACTGCCCTGTCATGATACTTTTTTTTATTAGATACATATGTCAAACACCCTGTCTCATAAACAAATGGTAATGTGTCAAAAATGAGTTCACCTTCACATTTGTGGAAATATAAAACCTAAACTGAAGTGTAAGATCATAGCTTTTCCATTAAAAAATGTACGATCCACAATATAGTGTAATTCAAATTGGGTTCCACGGTGACCACACTCCAAGCCAATGCAGTTTTTGCAATAACACCAATTGCAACATTTGATTTTCCCCCGTCCACGCGTGTCGTTATTATTGTTCTCTCCCAATACTTTTGACTAACCCTGTATGGAGATCCACATGTATGATCTTACACCAAAATTAAAGAAACGTTTTCAAGATAATATTATTCATATAATACGTATTTTTCTACTTTGATTCAGGTTCAGAAATTGAATTTTAGAACTAAGGGAACAGTCATTAATAGATAGTCTGATTGGGCTAAGTCTAGAGAATACAAACTCAGAGATATGATATGATATGATTTTCACTTTAGCATCCCTTTCAGCAGCGAGGCTGTATGAGATGTGGGCCTACTGATTAACGTGGAATTCGAGCCACATGAGATCCCGCCGGGAATCGAACCCGGGTCTTCCACGTCTACAAACACAGAGAGACGCGGTTGAAAGCAAACTTTCATCGAGAACCGACTTAAGCGATAGGGATTGTTGCAGAACAAACAGCAACCAAACAAAATTAAGATCACCATCCAAGTTTCCTTTTTGTCTCTAATAACCACTGATTCTTCCTTCTATTGGACAATCACTCCTATTTACTAAGGTGGCACTATCCCTTACTGCATCTTTGATTTCCATTTCTGTTTTGACTTCAGGCTTTCTGGCCGTGGGAATATTTCTACCCAGGCTCTTTCCACTCAAGCCCTTTTTCGCGGAACCCTTTTGACATGAGGCTCTTTTGACTCCAGCCCTTTTCTCGCGGGGCCGTTTTGACGCGGGGCCCTTTAGACTCAGGCCCTTTTGTTGCGGGGCCCTTTTGATCCGTGCCCTTTTGCCGCAGAGCCCTATTGACGCGGGGCTCTTTTGACGCGAGGCCCTTTTTACAAGGGGCCCTTTTGACGCGGGGCCCTTTTGACTCGGGCCTTTCTGTCCTTGCCCTTTTGTCCGGGCTCTTCTGACATGGAATCTTGCGAAGAAAGTATCAGTTAAATTCATTCAATAATGTCTGCAATACTGACGGCAAAATACTAGATTTAATTCTTAGCAGCATACATAATGTAGTAGTAGTCGTATTTGTCCCTAGCAAAAGAGGATAAATATCACCCTGCACTAAATATTAGTATCAAATTCAGTCATTGTTTAGCTTCAAAAACAATATCTAATATTTCTGGATATAACTTTAGAAAAGCAAACTTTCAACATTATTTAGAACTTTCTCATGTAAATTGGAATATTGTTCACCATTATAATAACGTGAATATAGTAGTTGACAAATTTTATAACATTTTATAAATACATAAAATATTTGATCGAAGCATTCCTTCAAAAACTCAATGCAGTCAAAGTTATCCTTGTTGGTTCGCAAGATATCATTAAAAAGATAAAAACTAAAATGTACCTTCGAAAAAAAAAATGGAACAGGCAGCTAGTAATGTAGATTATCATAGTACAGAATTTACTCGATTACGTCAGGAAATTAAACGTTACATCAATATCGTATACAATAATTTCGTGTCAACGTCAGAATCTGCAATAGAATCAAATTCCAACCAATTTTGGGATTTCATGAAAAATAAAATGTGTCATCTTAATACAAGTGCATTATCTTACACTGGTCAAGAACTGAAAGCTAATGTTGAGATTGCCTCTTCTTTCGCAGTTTATTTTGAATCAGTTTATATAAAGTCCTGCCTAACACTGTAGCTAACGACACTTGTTCAGAAGGATGTGACACTTTAGATTAGCTTACAATTTCACTCTTAACAGCAGAGGAAATAAAGGGAGCAATAAAGAGATTAAAATCAAAAAGTTCAATTGGTCCTGATCACATCCCAGGGTACGTAGTGAAGGGATGTGCGGAACATTTTCTGTATCCCCTTTGTATCATTTTCAATGTAGCTATTCATACCAGCTCTTTCGAGATAAATGGAAAGTTACAAAAGTGTGTAATATACTCAAATCAAACTGTAAATGAGAAGTTGAAAATCACAGACCAGTTGCCATTTTATGTGTATTTGCAAAACTATTTGAAACTCTTTTATACCAATGCGTTATAAACAACGTCAGATCATCAATTTCAGAGTACCAGCATGGCTTTCTAAAATGTACGTTCACACTAACAAATCTTAGCATAATTACTAACTATATTGCACATTCACTGGATCAGGGGGCTCAGGTTGACATAATTTACACGGATTTTTCAAAAGCTTTCGATATCGTAAACCATAGTAAATTATTTCAAAAACTCAATCAATTTCATTTTTCGGTATCTTCTATTAAACTATTCTCTTCCTATTTACTAAATCGTAAACAATTTGTTGTATATAAAGGATGCGGATCAAATGATTACTCAGTTCTGTCTACGGTCCCTTAGGGTTCCAACCTGGGACCCTGCCTTTTCTTACTATTTATTAATGACCTTCCTAGTTTCTTACAAAATTCAAATAAACTATTATTTGCAGATGATCTAAAAATTTATTATTCAATAAATTATATTCATGATTGTGAGAAGATCCAACGCGATCTTATCTCTCAAATTAACTGATGTGAAGAAAATTTACTTGAAATAAACGTTAACAAATGTAACGTAATGACATATACAAGACGAAAGGTACCGATATATTTCCCATATTCAATGGATAACACGATATTACCAACTCCAAAAAAGTTAGGGACTTAGATATCATATATGGTTCCAAATTAACATTCGATTGTCATATTGACACTATCATTAATGAAGCTTATAGAAATCTTGGATTGATACTTAGAACTGGATCAGAATACAGAAAAACTAAAACACTTCAAAGACTTTATGAAGTCTATGTTCGTTACAAATTGGAATATGCAAGTACTATTTGGAACCCGCTCTTCAAAAATAATGTTGCCAAACTAGAGAAAAATCAATCAAAATTTTTAATGCATCTAACGTACAAAGTAACACACGTATACCCACAGACAGATAGCACAGTGTTGTCAGACCAATCAGGTGGAAAAGCAGAAGATTCGAACTTAAAAAACAGGATAAAGCAGTAGATACATAAAGTGGCCGCATTTGAGTGCAAATCCAGCGGGAGCAAAAAATTTGCAATTATTAAGGGGATAGTAGTCAAAACAAGAGGTCCAGAATTCACTACTACTTTAATTTCAAAATAATACATACAAAACACAAATTTGAATTTTAATTACTTCAAAATAAGTTTCATAAATGTTTTTTTCGATGATTAGGTAATCTTTTCGAGATAGAATGACCCTCATACCCCCTTTATATTAATAATGTTTGATACACACGTGTGTGAAGTAAGACGTAAAAAAAGCAAAGTTGGGTCCGAAAATATCATACACCTTGCGATAGTATAGCAATATGATACAGTTCACATAATCGTAACATAAGACGATATTTCGCGGACGATCAGGGTGATGTGATCTAAGCTACTCTTTCAACTAGGGGTATAATTGGTTCTGAAAAGGTAGGGTGGCACATGACGTCACACCGTCCCCCATGCAAATCTTTACTTACTGTAATTTTAGGAAGTGGGGACGCCATAAACATTTTTGGAAGTTGGGAATGACGTCTCCCAAACATGCCTCTCACTTTTACCCTGCTTCCAACTCAAATCCCAATCTAAACAACACGTACTCGTAAATCTTACAGTAAGTCATAGAGATCGCCAACCATCATAGCTCCATAACTATATGCTCTACATAGCTTAGTGTGTGGATACAGAGAAATTTCCTCTCTTTGTGTAAGAAAAAAATGAAAATTCAATCTTAATAATAATATATTTCTTTAACTTCTCGAAGGAAAAAGCAGGAAATTGTTCACTTTTCATTTTCTTTCACAGTAGATCAGTAGAACGTAGAAAAAGCAGAAGATCTCCTGCAAAATCAGTAGCTCTGGCAACTCTGAGATAGCAGAGACTCTCTAAATACTATGTTTGGTATCATGAGTTTGGTATCATGGTGACGAGCAATGAAGTTGTGGATATGAAGTGTGGGTGAATACACTTCGGGAGGTGACTCCACAACTGGAAACAAGGAAACAAGTCACGAACAGAAGTCGAAAGAGGCGGCGTGTTCCAGCAAAAACCGAGCAAAAGATCGCCCACACACTGTGGGTAAAGTAGAATGTTTCGGTCCACAAAATGAGAAACAAAATCATACTCAATGGAACTGATGGTGCAAACAGAATGGAGCAGATGAAACTGCTCAATGGGAGTCTTTACAGGAAGAAGGGAATTCCACAAAGCAGACATGGTAGGGACAGTGAAAAGTAAAACAGACGTATGTACTATGACGTCTTACGTACGAACTGTGGGGTGAGAGCTGGAAAAGTGGGGATTCCCCATTGCAGCGTCGGGGACCAATTCAAGGGAACACCGCCGGACATGGTTGTTGGTGCAGCGATTCCGCAACAAGCAGAGTACGCAGTCATTGCAAGGCCGAGAATCGCTGTAGGCCCTACCGAGTAGGCAACTGAGGCATGGAAGACATGGACAAAAGTAAGCATGCGAACAGGCAAACATGGACTGTATTTTCAAGGATGATACACTACAGCTCGTACTGGTGTCCGTGATAAATAAGTATCACATAGAATGACACTAAAGGTTTCAGAAGTCTTATAACAATCTTACCTGTGGCAACACTAAAGAAGATGCTCAAAATGACGTCCACCACTCTGAATACAGGCACTCAGACATCGTCGCACAGACCGGCGTACACGTCGAAACGTATATGGTTTTTCACACAAGGCGTCACAAGCGGCTCGGACGCGTTGCTCTAACGTTTGTATAACAGGTACCGGAGTAACATAAACAGTTTTGAGATGCCCCCTTAAATAGAAATCTAGAGGTTTAAATCCGGCGACCAGCCAGGCCATGACATAGGACCGCCACGGCCGATCCACGTGCTCGGGAAAACAGTGTTCAATTAATCACGCCCGGGGCGACAGAAATACGCCGGGGCACCATCGTGCATATACCACATATATTGTCGTAAGTCCAATGACACATCCTTCAGAAGTGTAGGAAGTATCTCGCACAAGATGTTTAAATAGATAAGCCCAGTGAGTCGTTCTGGAAGAACAACTGGTCCAATGACATATTCACACAGAATCCCTGCCCAAACGTTGATACGAAACTGGTGCTGGTGGCGGGCCTGTACCATTCCATGTGGATTATCTACAGACCACAGATGACTATTATGAAAATTCTGGATACCATCCCTTCCAAATTGATCTTCATCTGTGAACAAAATGGAGGAGAGAAAACCGACAGTTGTTGCCACCAAATGGAGAACCTGATTACAAAAGTCCAGCCTGGGAGGAAAATCCCCTGGCGATAGTCCCTGTACCCGTTGCAAATGATAGGGGTAAAAATGATTGGCATGAAGGATCGACAACACCCTCTCATGACTGACATTATGCTGATGGGCAAGCCCCCTGGAACTTACACTCGGGTCATCGAGCACATGTTGTAAAACACGTTCTTCGGCATGCACAGTGCGTTCCTCACGTGGTCTTCCCGTGTCATACATGGCAGGGTGAAACGTTTCGGTCTCACACAAACGACGAAATAACGTTGCAAATGTTGTATGATGCGGTTGGCGTCTATTGGGATATCGATCGTTGTATAATCGGGCTGCCTGCCTACCAATTCCATGTGCTTCTCCATACACAAAAATCATCTCGGCCTGTTCCTAATTGGTGTAATGGGCCATTGTCACAACACACTACACTGTGAACGTGATTCACAACACACAACGTAGTAGTTGCCCACTTCAACTTCACGGATGACTTTGAAGGATACGGTAGGTCTGCTCAATGGTGATGTATTGTTTGTTGGTTGTGCACTCACAAGTAAACCTTACGTTTGGGTGAATCGAGTTGCTGACTGAGACACATATGAGAAAGTAGTACTAAATGTGGTCAGTATTTCAGTGAAGTTTTAGGTGCGAAGCTCCAGTGGTTTAGGAGATACAGCTACCAGAACATCACATGGAAGTACAGAATAGTCTTCATACAGTTGGAGGTAAAAGCTCTGTAAGACCTCTTGTAACGACCAAAGGTGAATAACATATATATTGGTATATATTAGGACTAGGGGGAAGTCATATAGTAAGGGTATATCTGACGGCGGCCATCTTGAAATCCGCCATTTTGAATTAAGGTTAAGTTTTTAAAATAGGAATAGGGTCATATGATACATGATTTAAGGCGCAAATTTAATCAGGAGAACAATGGTGACGTTAATTTTGATTTACGCGCAATTGGTAAAAAGTTACAGGGAGATTAAATATTGTTGCAGCATATGTATTAGTCCTTTACATCACCTTGTAAATTTTGTGTTATTGATAATAATTAAATAAAAAGCAGGTAGATAAATATTAGGTCTATGGTAAGAGTTGCCTTGATAGCGGCCATGTTTAAATCCGACATTTTGAATCAGACAAAAGTTTTAAATAAAACGCATAACAGTGACACACCATAACTCCAACGGTATAACCATTTTTGCTTTATCATTAACCAGCACAAAATTAAATAGATCGCTCGCTCCTTATGACTGCTGCTTTGACGGAATTATTAACGACAAATGTGTCAAGTGTAACTCGATTGCCTTTGTCAGGTGTGCTCACTGTGAGCAGAGCATTTGTGCAAGTCATGCATTCTTTTCTGAACTACATATTGATTGTACTAATTGAGGACTTTTCTGGAAGAAAGACCGAAGTTCAATTATGACTCAATTCCTCTTTGGTCATTTTTCCTTAAATTAGTAACTTGTTTATGCGATAACAAATGCTGGTTAACGATAAAGCAAAAATGGTTATACCATTGGAGTTACGGTAAAATTTGCTATTAATAAGGTGTCACTGTTATGCGTTTTATTTAAAACTTTTGTCTGATTCAAAATGTCGGATTTAAACATGGCCGCTATCAAGGCAACTCTTACCATAGACCTAATATTTATCCACCTGCTTTTTATTTAATTATTATCATTAACACAAAATTTACAAGGTGATGTAAAGGACTAATACATATGCTGCAACAATATTTAATTACCCTGTAACTTTTTACCAATTGCGCGTAAATCAAAATTAACGTCACCATTGTTCTCCTGATTAAATTTGCGCCTTAAATCATGTATCATATGACCCTATTCCTATTTTAAAAACTTAACCTTAATTCAAAATGGCGGATTTCAAGATGGCCGTCGTCAGATATACCCTTACTATATGACTTCCCCCTAGTCCTAATATATACCAATATATATGTTATTCACCTTTGGTCGTTACAAGAGGTCTTACAGAGCTTTTACCTCCAACTGTATGAAGACTATTCTGTACTTCCATGTGATGTTCTGGTAGCTGTATCTCCTAAACCACTGGAGCTTCGCACCTAAAACTTCACTGAAATACTGACCACATTTAGTACTACTTTCTCATATGTGTCTCAGTCAGCAACTCGATTCACCCAAACGTAAGGTTTACTTGTCAGTGTTTCTTCAGTGCTTACTCCGTGTGCATCGGGATGTTCTGGATTGGCAACTTGGGGGTCCTCTCAAGGCAAATCAACAAAGTAAGTAAGTAGTGTGGTTTAGCCGTGGCCCTCTGTTTGTGACCGTGCAATGTTCCCGAAAATAGTCAATGTTTTGCTGTCGACAGTGTTCGAATAAACGAGGGAGTGCAGCGGAAATCGCCCTCATTAACAGCTTATCCCCGGCTTATATCATGAAAATAACATAGTATGCCTGGCAGGAATAATTAATACCACTGCATTGTTGGTTACCATCAGTACCTGGTGGTTATGGATCTTCAGCACAGCGAAATGAAAATCCCGCGAATTTTAAAGTTTTTTTTATAATATCTTGAAAACAAATAATATTATTGGAAAAACAAAAACATAGTGACTAGATAATATTTTGCATGTGATACCGTTATCACAACTCACCTATTTTCTTTGGGTGTGCCGCTTTTTACAACCCCCTCCCCCAAAATGCTAAATCTTTTGCCAGTTGCAAATGGAAAACAGATAAGTGAGTTGTGATGACGGTATCACATGCAGAATCATAATATCTAGCGCAAAATGTTTTTGCTTTGAAAAATATTTGTATTTATTTTGAACATAGTGCAGGGAAACTATAATATTAGCGGTAATTTAATTTTCGCTGTGGTGAAGACCCTTATGCAACCACACATTGCGAATATGACGTGTGCACCATTTCGTTTCTGTTTGAGATCTCGATATAGTTACAACGAATTATGGTTACCAGGTGGGAAACCTGTCCGTTCACGCCTATTTTGACGTATCGTTCCCTGACAGTTTCTCCGAAAGTCCCAACGCTTCTTTGGGGAATCCCTTGTGCACTAGTTTCACGATTGCGTCATATCCATCTTTGAATAGAGCAGGTTTCGTTCCTTTGAGCTGACCATGATGCCTTGCCTCTATCATTCGAAATAAAGAAGATATAGCGCTCTAAAGTGTATTTTGCCACGTTTTCGGAATTTTGTAGCTCCGAAACTAGGTGTCCTAGAGAAAAGTGCAAAAGGACATTTTTTCTTGTTTCGGTGTCGGGAATCATCTCCCGAATTTTTTCGGTGGAGTTTCCTATCAGCCTGTATAGTTCGCACGGAAAGTATTGACGTCTAAAGCTTTGCGTCGATATTTTTCGCGTTTTTACACACCATCCACGTATTTTCTTAATGACACCGCGGAAAGTATTGTCACTCGCTGACAGGAAAGACCCACTTGTAGTGTGTCTTTCTGTGGAGTAAAAACTTTCAACATGCTCTTGTAGGTTGACGGGGTTACTTGACGTGTGCATATGCTCTCGGTATCTCTTGTAATATTGTTGCTGCACTGTGTTTCTTGTGATCTCATTTCTTTGTAACAAAATGCCTTACTACGTGTTGAACCCTAGCGAAACTGATGTTGGTAAAAAAAAGCCGCTTTTAATGCTGGTAAAAAAAGCCAAAGATATCTCAAGGTAAACGGGTCTGAAGCTGAGAAAATTGTAAGTTTGGTGAAACGTTTTAAGGACGAAAAAGAAGTCAAAATGCCCCGCCCAAGACAAATGTTTGATAGACCTAGGAGCGTGTATCAAAGAACGCTAAAGATCATGAAAAGGCAGTTGAAGATGCAACCTTCTTTAACAGCTAGGAAATTAAATGAAAACAATCCTGCATTGCTTGGGAATGTGTCCCTTTGGACGGTTTAGTAGATAATTCATGACGACTTAGGGTGACGGAGTTACAGAGCTCGCCGAAAACCCCTTTTCGCAGAGAAAAATCATAAGACAAGACTGGCTTTATATAATAAATATGGTATCTGGACTGTTAATGACTGAAGAAAAAGTGTTGTTTATTGATGAAATCGCATTTTTTGTTAGTGGCACTGGTTGCCAGCGAATGTACCGTCCTCATAGTGCTGATCACACCTTTCCTCAGTGCACTTGTCTATCTGTAAAAACCCTGCCAGTATCATGGTCTGTGGTTCCTTTAGTTATTGTGGTGTAGGAGAGTTAGTTTAGAGTTAGTGTGGTGTAGGAAACGAGACTATGAATAAGTTTGTCTATTTTGAGTTATTAAACGATGAATTGGACTCGTCCTTTGCAAAATGTGAAGCATCCTTTTTGTGCGGGATGGAGCTCTTTGTCATACAGCAAAAAGTATGGTACCTTGGCTTGTGACTCATTTTCTGAAGATTGCGCACAGCAAACCCCATAGAAAACCTATGGTATATCATGAAGAGACGTTTACAGTGTATGGACATCTCTAAATTGCCTCTCCTGGAAGCTGCCATCAGGGAGGTTTGGGACAATTTACCGCTTGTTACCTCCCAAAAATCTCGCCTTGAATCTTCCAGAACGACTGAAAGCATGCAAGAGTAAAAGAGGTCAACAAAATACTAACTTATCTTTTGTGTTATGTTCTACGTCTTTCTATTTATGGTTCTAGATTTCACTTGTGTCGCGTCAATACTTTCCGCTCGAACTATATATACAGAGTGTTTTATTTTTAAAAAAATCATGGATTTCATTTGCGTCCAGTATTTCAAACTGAAGTCCGATTTTCATGCAGTTTGTGATAAATGATCAAAGAAGGATGGGGAATAAATGGGACTATTTTTACTGGTTTAAATTCATCCTGGGTAATATTGATCACGCCTCAAGGAAAACAGCAAATATCCGCCAGTGCACCTTATGATTGGAATGGGATTTTGGAAATCAGATGCGAAATTGCAGAATACAAATTAAGTGTTAGTGAGAATACAAATTAAACGTTAGTGGTAACACGCGTAATTTATCGGTACATGCTGAATAGCTATAGCCAGTTTCTTGAGACAACGATAAAGAGATTTCTTGGGCGACCTAAGGAGTCGATAACTGACATCTTCCAGAACACTCCTGCAAGGTCCGATACTTCCATGTCTAACTCAAAAGCTACCCTGTTTTTTCCAAGTTATTCACTAACGACCATGTTATTCCTGTCTGGGGCAGACAACGAGACATTTTTTCTAAATGCCCTTTGCGTAGCAGATTCCGTTCTCTAAAAGCTCTTAAAGATTAACTCCTGTTGTTCCAAACAGTACAGAATTCTTACTGTGTCCGGATCATATTCAGATAATAGCACAGAACTATACAAAACAATTGAAATGCTCTCTGTTAAAAGACAGTTTGCTACAATTTTTACAACTTTAAGTTTTTTAAAGAAATGAATACTTCAGAGGTACATCTAACAATTTGTGTTAAAAGCACATGTGTTTCTTGTGTTATAAATATAATGATTTTTTCTTGTTTTCATAAACAAAACTTACAAGAAAAGAGTTTTTGTTATTTCCCGACAACGGTTTTTTCTATTGCGAATATACCCTTTTGACAAAACGCGATTCAATTCCATATACAACGAAACAATCTCCTGTTTCCTATTGATCTTGGGTAGGTTGCCATCCAATGAAAAAAACTCAAATCTCCACACCGAAATGCACCTCACACTGGCGAATTGTAAGGTACACTGGCGAATATTTACTGTTTTTCTTGAGGCGTGACCGATATTATCCCGGGTGTGGTTAAACCAGTAAACATAGTTCCATAAATTTTTCCTCTTTCTTGATCATTTGAGTCAAATCCGTGTTTTAAAAAATCACCCTGTATATATATATATATATATATATATATATATATATATATATATATATATATATATATATACACTTTTCACTTTTAGGAACAAATAAAAAAGTAACAGAGAGCCAAGTCTGGTTAATAGCTTGTTTTCTGACTATAAACTTTAAACATTCAGCTTGTGATTTTTGTTTCTATGGTTTCCATGCTTGTCACACTAATTTTGTTGTTTTGCGAGGAGCACAGGTTTAAAAGTTTAAAAGAGCAATTACCTTGTTAAGCGAATTGATTTTCTCATAGCTTCCATCGCTTCAAGGGGAAAGAGATATTATTCCGCAAAAAGTCATTCATCTCCTTATGTGACAGATAGTACAGTAACACGACAGAAATATCAAAACTGTTTTGTCGGTTACCAAAAATATTTACGAAATAAAAATATAAAAAGCTTACTTATGACGAGTTTTGATTCACAAAGTTGAGTGCAAAGGGTAGGTGCTGAAAAGAAATACTAGTTTCTGGATTGTTTTCTCATGTTGTAAGTCCCACTGTGTGTTCAAGGGTAGCAGTTTAATTTGCATTTTAAATATTACTTAAGACACACAATTTAAATAATGGGTCAGACGCGAGAATGAAAGGAATCTACATTACAATTCTTCATGTCATCTACGGGCAGACGAATGTCATCTTGGACCGTCGACCCACATTCATTCCGTAGCTTCGTCGATGAGTTAATATTTCTACAGTACTTTACATAAAACTATTTGTAAGTACTCAGAATGGATTGACAACATACACACCCAATCCACTAAATCGTATCTGCGCTACAATTTTGCATTTATGCGAATGCGGTGCTTTCAATACCTGTCAACTGAATTGTAACCACAAACAAATAACAGATGGTACCGCGACTCATCACAAACTCACTGTGTTCTGCACTTAAAATCCCATCGAACCGATTTGTATGGCATCGTGGTTTTAACGAGTCATGTACTTGAGAATACACTCATTACTAGTTTCTTGTGTAAGCTATTAGAAGAAATGTTCTTATCTTAATTAGTCCTAAAAGGCGCTAAATAGAAGTACGTACTGTGATTGAAAATACTACAAATGGCAGAAATGTGTACAATAAGCTAATTACTTCTTATTATTATCATGTCCATTCACAAAAATATTAACAAGATAGAACTATTTAAAACTTACTGGTCAGTACTTCCCAGATGAGATGGGATCAGATTTATAATACTCATTTCACAAACTCTTGCCCTAATTAGCCGACATGTGAATACTGTGGTTAACCAGCATTTCAGTACGTTGTTGTGTGAAAACCTTACAACCTTCTAAATAGGCCACGTGCAGAGAAATACACACCGCTTATAGTTACTACTGCAAGGTCCCAGACAAAATATACTCGGAAAGAGTTTACAGCATCTCTCTGACAAACCAACTTTCCCAACATTATCATTTTTACGTCATGTCACTAATTGAGAATCTTTTCTCGTCTATATACTGTATTATAGTACCTAAAACCATATTACCTTTTCAATGTGATCATATCCTTCTCTCCGTTAGTGACACAGCCAAATCATTCTTGAATATCAATCTACACACTACCTACACGATAGAGTACCGGTATGGTCATTCTCAAATCGCACCACTTGAAACAATTGTATCAAACTATGACAGATATATTCTTTATTATGGATGTTATGATTACAGTTTTTATGATTATTTGATCATTCTTACAGCACAGAATTTGCTAAACAGCTACTTTTAGACGACAACAATAATCTCTTAAATGAAAAGATATTCAGATCTAGTACTGCAGTACGCCTCAGGATTTGGCACAAGAGTACAGAGTTTAATCGAGTTAGGTTTATCCCTAAAGTACTATTTTGCCAATATAGTAAACAGATATTCAACAATCATCTGGTAGAGCTTCTCTTGTCAATATATTACCTAACTGTTATTGTTAATGTTGCTGCTACGTATATATGATCGCTATATCAAGTTTTATGTAGTATTTCACCATTTCATCGTGGCCGATATCAACATCCGTAGTCGCGTTGACTGAGAGAAACAAAGTCTGACCACCTAACTCAAAATATAAATCTACATATTTACAGGGTGTTAATGAACTATACCGACAAACTTTAAGAGGTGATTCCTCACATCAAAATAAGAAAGAAAGTTCACATGGACCAATGGCGAAAAGTATATAGTTTCAGAGCTTGCTGTCCAAAATCGCAAAACAATCCAAATTTCAAGAGGCTCTATTTCGAATTCTGTAGACTGTGGATGGTGGTCCTTATCAGCATAAAGGAAGTCACGCATACGCAATTCAAAAATGCATATTTCATTAATGTTCTATGAGTGTACATATTATACCCTGTAGGGTGAAATTTCCAGACATGCCATCAACCTAATTTTGAGACATGCTCTGATTTCATGATTTGTCCAAAGTAAGCAAACGATAAGCCTTGATAGCAGTGAACACGGACTCCTTTGGCGCGATGTCGGAAGTGTTAAGGATCGTCAGCAGCAAGTGCTCCCATGTTCGGGAAAACACATGGTCCGATGTTTTCTTTCACCCTTATAAGTGAAGAAAACGTGAAATATAATGTAACTAAATATATATCATAACACGTTATTCAGAACACAAAGAAACATGGCGTACTTAAGAATTCCGTCTTTCTTCCGAACCATTGGATGTCCATTGTTGTCAAGATTTACCGTCTGCCTACTTTGAACTTTTCTTGAAATCAAGGTATATCTGAAAACTCTATTGAAAACATACCTGAGAATTACACCCTGTAGGGAATACCCTCTACACCTTTGGATAATTGATGAAATGTGCACTTTTGGATTGTGTATGCGAGCCTTCCTTTACGCTGATAAGAACCACCATCTTCAGTTTCTGGAATTCGAAATAGGGCCTATTGAAATTTAACTTTTTCGCGACTTTGGACAGCCCTAGCTCTGAAAATATGCACTTTTCGCCATAGGCCCATATGAACTTTTTCTCTTATTTTGACGTGAGGAATCACGTCTTAAAGTTTGTCGGTATAGTTCATTAATACCCTGTATATATATATACATGTGTGTGTGTGTGTGTGTATGTGAAGAACCATCATCTCGCCGCTAGAAAGACAATAATAACCACAATTGGATATTTGTTTATTCATAAAGTTTCATTCGGCACAAGGTAAATTGGCTGAAACTGGATGGCATAAAGAGACAAAAGCAAAGAAGAAAATGCAATAGAATAAAGAAGATGCATCTCTTAAGTTACAGTACTCCGTTGAGTTCTAAAGTTTCGTTAAGAGGTAAAAATGTTAAAACCTGCTGAAATTGTATTGCAATCATGCAATGTCAGTCTGTAAAACAAGGAACGTCTAACTATTAATAACCTAGATGTTTCGTAAGTTTGCAAATTAAAAGGGCGAGTTCGCCGCGGAGAAACACGAAAGTTAATTTGTGATAGTAAGAATTCGGAACGAATTTTACCGTTGATAATCTTATATAAAGTAAATCAGCCATTGATAATCTTATATAAGTTCATTCAAGACATTAGTTCCTACTTCGAGTGATCAAGTAACTCAGGAATTCTAAATTTAACTATCGCAAGAAAGAAGTTTTGGACGGAGTCATCGCGAGATAGGTTAGTAGATACTGCCATATAGTATACAGATGAACAATATTTAGTGATCGGGGAAATAAAAGTCTTATAAAACATCATAAGATTAGGGAAACTTTGTATTTGAGGAAATCTAAAAAGTAGACAAGTAGTTTCATAGCTCTGGATGAGATCAGAATGATGTGATCCACAAAGGAGAGTTTTTCATGAAAGACAACTCCTAGATCTTTTCGAGATGAAACACGTTAAATGGACACATTTCTCAGATTGTATATCTGACGAAATATATTCTTTTTTTAAAAGAGATAGAGAGGGAATGACAGATATTGTGTTTTAAAGACAGCTTCCAGTTGGAGCACCAGTTACTTAATATATCTATGTCAGAGTTCGTAAAGAAGAAATTTGGCATTTGTGATATCAAGGGCCTTAGGCGTGTCAAGGTAAACTGCATCAAGCTGAGAGTTAGTCGTGATTGCTTGGGCTGCATGAGTGACTATTACTGACAAATTGATAAGTCACGAACGTACAAGCTGGAAACCATCCTGAGAGCTTCTTCAAAAGATTTGACAAAGAAGTATAATATGTCTAACTATTTTCTCGCTGAAAATAGAAACAGAAGAGAGATCAGCAATTGGTCTGTAAGATGACACTTGCTTTCTATCTCCATTTATAAAGATAGGTATGATATTGGGAATCTTCTGTAAATTGGGAAAGGTTACTTTAATTAAACAGAAATTGAAATTTAATACTTAACACATAACACTTGCAACACCAAGTGCTGAACTTTTCAAACTCCATATTCCATCACATGCTGGCGCTAGCGTAGTTAGGCCTGAATGAAGGGCCGAAAAATACTATTAGTTTTGGCCCCAGCCTATACCCCCGTAGAAATTTCAAAGTCCGGACAATATTATTGCTGGAATGAGATAAACACTGACCGAATAAATATAAAATCGTAGGAAGACATCTGTTATCATGAACGTTATCTTTTGGCAGTCATTTTTCAATATACCAAAGTTGCAATAACACTTTCCGCATTATCTCGAGAACCACTGACACTTTCTTGAGTGATTTAAAAGGATAAACCTATGTTTTTGGGGTTGTAGAATCTGATGAATTTATTTCCAAGTTAGTTTTAAATAGTTTCGAGTATATTCGTATCCCAGTATGTGTACTTACATGCCACGAAAACAGTTTAAAATTAAGTAATATAATTTCTTTTTATAATTTCAGGAAAAGGCAAGGATTAGAGATACAACTCAAGGAGATAAACTTAGTCGTCAACTCATGAAAGAGCCCTTCGCTAGCAGCAGATGCATAATTTGCTAACAAAAAATGTCAGAGCGATTGAACAGTACGGCTGCCGGAATTTAAAAAAAATACAAGAAGTTGTTGAAATTCGAATGACGACGTAAGTAAAAGAATAAAATCAAACGTTGGAGAGAAAATAGTGTATTCCAGTGGCAACGTGTGTTATAAGGCATATATCCTTATAAAAAGGTACATCAAAACCTGTCGTCATAGTACCTCTGTAATTCAAAAATCGAATGAAATCGAATCAGCTGAAAGGGTCGTTGAGAAAGTGGAAGAATATTTATTATTTCCATTACGAACAGCGTCGCTTCAGTCAGAAACAAGGGACCGATCTTAACCTAGTAGCATGAATCTTTTATTATGCATCATACGTGCAAACGTTGCAACTAGACGAAAGATGGGAGAGATTGTAAAGAAAAAATATAGAATTCTCAGTCAATATGTGCAAACTTATTCTTGCTTCAATTGCCATGTCCAAGACGAGATATTTTGTCGCGTTGCTGACCTGGATAGTAAGAAAAATTTCGCAGTTGATTTGTACACACATGAAAATTGCATACAAGAATGGCTTAGAAAGTATGAGAGAGCAGTTACAGAAACGGAAACGGAGGAACGTCAATCATCAGAAAAAAATCTGTATTTCAAGAATAAATGTGAATTTGGGAACACATTAATTCTGGTTATGGCTAACCTTAATTGAAGTGAGACACCTTATAAAGTCTATCGACAAATATATACAGGTTCCGTAAAAACAATGAAATCATTATAATCCTAGTACGTACTTACGGCGAAAGAAAACGTTTTTGCCAATCCAATAAAAATTAATCACTTCTGGTATTTTGGGCAAGTTTAACAACCGAGGAAATTGCGGAAACAGTTCGAGCTAACGATACATTAAAATGTGCTACTAATATTCTAAGAAAATATTTACTTTCTGTGGATTTCAGGTAACAAGTTTGTGACACCTCTAAACTTGAGAAATTATGGCAATCTTGATTTATTTTCATGATAATTACCTGGGGTCGAAAAAATTGAGCAACACTTGAAATGACGAAATATTAATAAATCCCCAATGAGTAAATAACTTATGTGTTTCTCAAAGCAACTAGAGTTTCGAAGCACTACAACAACATTTATAAATATTATCTCGATATAATCACTCAAAAATATATAAACTCGCATTTAACTTTTTTTCTATTACGGAGTCACCATTTTTGATGACGTTGTAGATATCCAATAAGGGTACTTCGTAAGAAGTTGATTGGTGATGAATAGTCATTACGACTCCTACCACGAATAAGACCCATGGGGATTCTAAACATGACCGTAGATAAATGTAAAGTAAATTTTGCTTATTACCTGAAATTCGAAGTCATTTAGGCAAATCTAACGTGCGTCTTCTCGCCAGCGAAGATTTTGAAGCTACTTCTGACACAAAAATATTCTCTTGATGTTAAGAAACACGATAGAAGTCTTTGAAAATGTTACTTACTTTCCCTCTGAGGACCCTGAAGTGGCCTCAAATCAAACACACTATTCATTCCACAAAAAATTTCATTTCAATTCTCTCCTTATCGAATCCACTTACATAAAGCTCGTGATAAAACTTTAAATCAGTGTAGAAGTGTCAGATTTCCAAATCTATGAAATGTAAAGAATAATGAAAGTTGTACACTGGCTGAAATATCAGAATTAATTAATTATTTCAGAAAACGATAATATAGATCTGGGACTGTCCATACTAAACTGGAGTATCTAGGTGCCGTAAATATGTGGCAACTGAATTGGTAAGTAGCTGTATTTTTAGCTTATCTATCATCGTTTGAAATAATTTGAATTCTATGTGCATCTGAGTTACTAATAATGATGGTGCAATCTTCTTCCCATATGTATAGATTTCAAACTTATACAATCTCTTGGTAGTGGACAAATTCTGCACTCTTGTCCGTTTTAAATTATTGTGACATTATTATATTTAAAATAATTTTAGCTCATTCAATTTCACGGGAAACGTAATTCACAGCGTGATTCTACTTAATCCTAAACATTTATTATTTAGTTTTGACGTTACTTTTCTCTTCCGAGGTGTTGTTTTCAAATTTGTCTATTAAGCCTTCTCCTACCGGCCTACAACAAGCTAAAATAACGAATCTTGTATAATAACCTGCAATATTATCTTTGATAAACTAAACCCATGAGTAGCATCTCTTCATAATTATTAGCGATACACTGAGCCCGCTTCGTTTTACTTTCAGTGAACTCTGCCATATGATCTACAAATCCATCAAAACAACTGGTATTTGACATCTTTATCACGGGGAACGTGGTTTCCATTTACAATGAATGCTCAGGGTTTTCGAATTCCACCGTAAACTGTAGGTCCACAGAGACACGTAGAGAGTAATTTATTTCGGAAAGGTTAAATGTTTTAGGGGGTTATAATTCAATATTCAGAATAAATTATATTTAAAAATTATAGAAATCATCCTTGAATCAAACTAAATTTTCAGAAATGTCAGAATTTCAGGGACTCCGGAACCCCAGGACCCACATCCTATGTACTTGCCAGCAAAACGACAGAAAATATAAGCTCAATGGAGGGAACGTAGCAGCGATGCTAGGAACGCTTCCACCGGGAAAGGCACTGGAAGAAATCTTCCTTCTGTAACCACTCTCCTCTCACCAAACTCACGCAATTTCTGGTAATTAATAACATATAAAATATATTTTTGTAACCTTTTGATTAACTAAATTGATTTCCTTTTTCTTTTGAGCATGTCTATTAATATAAACATATAAATATAGGTGTATATACTACTACATTACTACTATGCAATATCGTATATGAATTTATCCATGTGTATAACCGGCAAAGACGTGCATGTGACAAATTTCATGTCAAAAGAGCAATAAATAACATTATCAAATAAAAAAAAAGCTCAAAGGATATGCAAGCTCACAAAATTAATTTCTCGAATTAATCGAAAACAGAAGAATCAAACTGTGATAGCAGAGACCTTTGAGGTAAAAGAGACTCTCCAAACCCCTTTGAGTTAATGTTCAAGGAAGATCGAGAATTTTAGGCGAGGTTTCCAGTGGTTCGACTGATGGCGTTGTATAAATTAAGGTGATGTATTGCAATTATAAAAGAAGATTCTACAAAGGTCACGTGGTAAGGATAACAATGAAGCACAATTACATTTTGGTGTGTTCAAAACCACATCTTTTTTATGCATTTTCTGTATTCATGTTATAAAGCTGTTGATTGATATATTAACAATTATTAATTATGAGTAGAATTGAGCAAATATTCGGATTGCCCCAAACTTGGTTTAATTTTTTCGTACAATAATAAATCAGATTGTTCCGTTTCTTCACAACAGATTGACAGATGACAGACGTATTCAGATGTATTCACAAGTCCCTTAGATTATCCGTTATCTTACAGGTAACTTCATATTCGTGACTCCATATTCCCAAAATTGGACGGGTTTTGAGCAAGGAACTGCTGTTGGGCGTCCTCAAATGCATTTCCCGAGACGGAAAAAGAACTTTTGTGACGAGAAACGAGACGAGACTGACATTTTCCAATAAAAGTAGATACATTCATCGCTTTCGTGACAATTTTTTGATATGAGGCAACCTCGATACCTATGAAACAGATGCACTGTAGAGCCATGAAATTCTTGTATCACATTAAGCTGCTCCATTTAGGTCTGATTTTGGAGATTGCAATTAACGAACCGATGTCCTGAAATTTCAAATGAATCTTTACATAACTGATTTTACTGTCCATTTCGTGATCGTGTTCAAATAGAAATCAGTACATAAAGAGGCTTGATGTAACTTCAAGCAATTGGAACACTCACCAATATTTGTCTGTGTGTGTATGTGTGTGTATTTAATTGTGTTTCTACTTTTATTCATACAATGAAACATAAAAACGACGCTCAAGTTCCCTGCACTTTTAATAGCAAACTGGTTACACAAAACTAAATCCTTCCAGACGTGTATTTCGTAGCATGTTCATATGACAGTTTTAATATTGTAAAACATTATTTCAAGTAAAGCTAACGACAATTGAACTTACTAAATTGATCTTGAGATAATCCTTGTGGTGAAGGCAATTGTATATTGCAATTAACTAGGATTTAAATCATGGTAAAATGTAATTTTATTGTATGTAAATTTGTTACAAACAGTTGAGTAATTTGGCATGTGTGTAATCAACTCTGTATGGCGCTCTGCCATCTCTCCTCAAGTTATCTTCATTCCCAAGGCAGATCGACGTTTGCCGCCGTGTGATGACAGACCAAATTCAGTCAAGTCTGTTTCTACGAAACACTGTCATATGATACTATAGTAGCCCAACTACTTACGACCCCAACATTTGAGTGCAGTCAACGAGCTTTTCTGCCCTTAATTGCAAATGGCATCTCTGTAAAACCACGTCATTGTGTACACAACCTTGGAAAACGTCGTCGTTCTATCCATCAGAAGTTTGGCAATGTAATCGTACTACCCTCGATCCCTCCAAAGTCTTTGAAATTGTGCCATCTTAGATGCAATGATCGCCATATGTTTGTGAAATATGTCGAAACATTATACAAGAACTCAAAGATCCTCCTAGATCTAGGGGTATCCATAAAATTGTTCTGGTCTTCTGAGATGTAAGACATGATTTTCAATCTAATGATCAATAGTATCCTGCGACCTCCTGAAAATCGATTTTATACTCGGAGGATTTCCGGATGATTTGGTGCAGCTGCTACTCGTTATTGTAGTGAAGGTCCTCAGGAAGAAGAGCTTCGCACTCTCACTGAAACCAGCTGACTGTAAAGAAAAGTTTAAGATAGTAGCAGAGCCATTCTTGAATGAAGTCGAAGCTTCTTATCCAAACTAGGATTGTAATCACTTAGCCTACTTGAAAGTTCACTTCAATAGATGTCAGACGACCAAAAAATCTTTTCCTCTTCACCTTAAGTGCCTTAGGGAAGAAGCTCTTGTTTTCCTCCAGTTTCTGTTGCCTAAAGTTTTAACAGTTGCTAGTGCTGAACGTACTCGTGTTCCCCCGAAGGAGTCAATAGACAGGTGTGGGTTTGGTTGTGCTATTCACTTCGTCTACTTCATGATGTATTTTACCTTTTACCTTTCAACGGTAAAACGGAGGTTTTTCGTTCTCTCTATTGGGTTGACTATTCATGTGCCGGATACGAGGCAGTTCAGCAAGTTTCACCACTCAGAATTCGAGTTTTTTTCAAGAGATTGGTAAAACTCAAATTCGGCCCGTGTTTTTAATCGCTAATAATTAAAACACTCAAAATTCACTAACGCCAGTTTTATAATAACAATCTGCACTAACGTCAGTGCTAGTCCTATTGTGCACTAATGACGTACTAAAAATAAAGTTGCCAATATTGTGGGACAATTAGTTTAAAAGTTGATAAATCTTAAATTAACCAACACCTCTAACAATAGTACACTATTAGAGCACTAATGTATACTAACGATCCAGCAACGAATGATATATCCCATGTTCCTGGAGAAATTAGTGTAAACATTGATAAATCTCAAGTTGTTATCCACTAAAGTCGCTTATAATTCTTACGCTATTACAGCACTAACGTTAATGTAATGCGATCTAACGATGCACTAACGGATGATACTTATCCCATATTCGTAGGACAATCAGTATAAAAGTCGGCAAGTCTCAAGTTGGCTTCCCCTGAAAATAATCTCTAATACCTTTAACGTTATTGGAGAACAAATGTTAGTGTTATATTAATAATGTGCACTAATGATCCAATAACCAATGGCATTTCTCTGATGTTTCTGAAACCGTGTAGATTTGGTAAATATCAAATTGTTTCTGCCACTAATAATAGCATAATACGTCACTAGAGCACTAATGAGTGACGCTTTCTCATGTTTGTATAACAATTGTCGTAAAAGTTGATATACCTGAAGGTAATCCCACCAGTGAAAACTAACATCTACCACACTTTTAAATCACTAACCTTACTGTTATAAATTTAATGTCTACTGTACACTATACAACTCTAAAACTATATTAATTTCTGAGAATGTGAGAGGGCTACTTGAGATATGTAATAAATAGCATTAAGTTTTATGGCAAGGTACGAGCTATACAAATTCGCAAATGGGTTGGAATACATTTTTCTGTAAACAAGGTAACTTTTTACCTATAACAGCTAGGAGACTCAAATTTGTTATATAAAGTACGTACCTTAGGTAGATACCGAGATCCAATAACTGAAAAAGCCGTCTAGGGTCACTCTCAAGATGAAAAGGTCAAATTATTGAAAATTTTATAAAATCTCTAGAAAGAGACCTATACGTTACAGTGAAATTATTTTTCTCTAAGACATCCATATTTGTGCTTGAAAAGTTTTTTTTCTTTTTATTTACTGCCAAACAATATCGGTTTGCAATAACATAAAGACAACGGATGATTCTCAAATTAACAAATACGATAGGAAGTACATAAAATAAGTTCCGTCTCGATTTTTATCGTCGGCAGCGCCAGGATCGCAGTCTCACTCATGCCTAGTAGTTACTATTTAACGATCCAATAGAACGAAATTACGATACTTTGAGATAGCTCTGTGCTGTGTGTCATAGTGATTGTTTATAATGGCAGCGTCAACCAAAAAATCCGCCAGTTGTGAAATTAGATCTGTGATTCGTTTTCTGAATGCGAAGAACGTAAAACCAAGTGACATTCATCAACAAATCTGCGAGGTTTACGGAGAAAATGCAATGAATGATTCAGTGGTGAGAAAATGGGTCCGACAATTTAAGGAAGAGCGTGATCAAGTGCATGACGAAGAAGGATGTGGGCGTCCATCTGTGGTTTCTGATGAACTGGTGAGTGCAGTCGTAGAAAGGATTAACAACCGTAGTTTTACGATTAATTCTCTTAGTCTTGAATTTCCACAAATTTCGCGAACAGTACTTCACGAGATTGTTACTGGAATACTGGGTTTTCGTAAACTTTGCGTTCGTTGGGTGACTAAACTTCTTTCTGAAGAACACAAAAAACAACGGATGGACAGCGCACCTGATTTTCTGACACGTTACCATGATGATGGCGATAACATTGTATCGTAAATAGTCACAGGGGATGAAACTTGGGTTGTTTATGAAACCCCTGAAACGAAACAGCAATCCATGGAATGGAAACGAAATTCGTACACAACAAAGGTTGAACAAAAGCAATTCTTGACACCCCGGAAAGTAATGTGCACAGTGTTTTGGGACAGACAAGGCATTTTACTGATTGAATTTTTACCACGAGGTGTAACAATCAATAAAGATATTTATTGCGAGACGCGTAAGAAACTGCGCCGTGCAATACAGAACAAGCGCAGAGGAATGCTCTCAAAAGGTGTGGTTTTCATTCACAACGCCCGACCACACACTGCGAATGTTACCAAACAACTCCTTGAAAGCCTTATCTGGGACGTTTTTGGCAATCCTCCGTTCAGTCCCGACTTCATTCCCAGCGACTACCATCTCTTCCTTGGTAAGCGCTTTAACAATGAAGAGATAAATGAACATGTTACCACATGGTTGCCAATCCAAGTGGCAACATTCTATTACGCACGAATACATATACTTATACCACACTATGAAAAAAGCCTGGCAAATTACGGGAGATATGTGGAAAAGTATTATGTTATTGATTTTTGGGCAATACATTGCTTTCTTTATCTGTACTCGATTTCGTTTTTATTCCCAGACGGAATTTACTTCCCGAACGAGCTTCGTATTATACACATTCATTCACTAAGGAATATAAAAGCAACAGTTGTATTATATCACTGCAAATTTGTGTCATTATTTGGAGACGGCACATCTGATTATCATTTAGTGAGAAAGGTATTTCGCGACCAGGAGCTAAAAAAGTTGAGAAAAGGACGTAATACATCAAACCATCTATTCGGCATATTGCCATCTATATTTCTTTAAGAGCTCAGTGAGTTGAGCGACAGGTACTTCAGGTCTTGCTCTGTTATATAACTTGTGAATTAGTTGCTTGACTATCTTTTATTTTTACGTGCATAATTTTTGAAAAAGTAGTTTAAGAAAACAAACTACATTCATACTTCCTGCTATGATTTTAATCGGGTTTGACTCATAGGGGCCCCTCCATCATAGGGGCCCTCCATCATAGGGGCCCCTCCATCCTCGTTCCACGAGCGCCTAGTATAATAACGTAAAGGAGGCTAATTGAAATTCGCATTTCTTATTCTATCACTTTCTCGTGTTATTTGGTGTCTTACGGTGAAAACAACAGATGGGGCGTACTATATTATTTCAAAATTTATGAATGATTTGAATAGTTCTGCTATAAAAAGTAAATATTAATCCTTAAGAATATATTACAAATTTTATTTTTCTTGCAAAATGCTGTGTGTGAACTCACTTTTACTAGTAGATGAAGTAGCTGCAAAGCAAATGCAAATGCACCAAGTGCATATTTATCAATTTTGGATTAATTACTAAATTTACAGTAATTATTACAGTTGGTTATTAAATAGTATGCTTGTTACAATTGTTAATATTTGAAAGGTCATAAATGGATGAAATTTATCCGTGGCCTTAATGAATTTAATATAAAGTATGTAACTACAGATTGTTTTCTGTTTGGAATGTTCTATTTGGACATTTTTTTTGCCCCCGTCCCCCCTTTGTATTTGCAAATGGAAAATTTAATTTTTTCGCGGTTTGGTTGTTGGCCAATGCACTATTAACCCTGCAAGTTTCGTTCCAATTGCTCCGGTACTTCTAGGCTAGACCCAAGAGCCGAACCCTTACCTAAATATTAATGAAAAATAATGGTTTATGTGATGAGCACTACTCATATTGGAATAATGTTTCATACATATTTTGTGGTGGCCAACATTGTGTCCGTAGGTTTTATTCTGGTACTCCTATTTCCTCCCACTGTCTCATTCCACCAATTCTTCCATCATCACTCACTTCTTTTCTCATCGTGTACCTTCGTCTAACAAGTATAATCATTTGATGTTAAACTAAAATATTCCATTTCTTAAATATGCTCATATATTAATCCAGAGTACATCATCAACGTTTTTTATTCCATAATAGGAATAATGTCCAATGAATACTCTTCCAAATTATTTTTTTCTTGATTGCAATACATAACGCAATATGCTGGCATTTGAAATGTTTAGATCTTTGGTTTGATTTGGGGATCATACTATAGTAATAAGGAGCCGTAAATATCTTGAACTCATTGATGGGGAAAAAAAATGTTTAATACATTAATTATTGCAGTGCTTTTGAGTGCTGGAGAAGAACGAAAAGGCTTGTGATAAATTACAAATATTCTTTCCCTAGAACAATGTGTTTCAACCAAAGTCAAATGATAAATCATAGCAAGATCTAGCATTGGATCCATACCGATTTTGAATAGAATGTCTCACATTTCAATGTGACCTGGTCGAACTTTCAAATATACCGACTTTCATATTTATTGTTGAAATTTATTAACCATTATTATTATTATTATTATTATTATTATTATTATTATTATTATTATTATTATTATTATTATTATTATTATTATTATTATTATTATTATTATTGGAACTTGGTTTGCACATTATCCCACAAAGAGGCTTTCTAAAAGGAAACCTTACAACAGCGGAAGACTGGTACGTATAGCAACGTAACAGGCAACAGAAAGTCTGAACGTACTTTGTAATTGAAGAAAATCGACTTCCAAGACAGCAAGAAGTATCCAGAAATATGTATTTAAATGAGAGTAGCAGTAGTAGTGGTATAGGTGGGAGTTGCATAGCTAGGACAATAAAACAAGTGGTATTTTCCCTACAACAAAAACTATATTAAAATATTGATATGCTATTTCTATTAACCCTAGAACGCATATAAGTGGGGGCTGACAGACCCCACAGATGTGATTAAAGTGCCTTGCAGTATAATAAATCTGCATCAAATCTTTATCTTTCGTGATATCTAATATCTAAATATGTACTTACATATTTCGTAATTTTAGACATGTGCAAACAACGATTTCCGAGATTTCTATTGTTTTCTATTAGTACTCAACCTTTCCATACCTGGGATCTCTCACACCCCACCTTAAAATAACCTTTGTTTGTAATGCTATACTTGAACGTTGCTAGATAACTATAATTTACTATCATATAAATCTAGATTTATGTTTATACAGGTGTTTCATAAATTGCATGGCTGAATTGCCTTTCGTTTTCGATCATAATACTCAACTATCAAACAAAAACTCATTTATCTACTTCACTATAAAAAGATCTCATTGTATTTGTTTTCTCATTTTCTCTGTGTAGACCTTTTGCTTTCGTTTCCGAGAATATTAATGTATTTATTAATATTCTTGCTAATAATAAACATCTTTCATTCATAATTTTAATAACTAGTAGAAGTGCTCTACACTGTAAAAATGAGGTGTTGAAAGCACCAACCACATCGTTTTTCGAGCATATAAAAAATAACTCTTTACTACCTGGGAGAATTTGTATTGATATTTATCGTTTAATATGGGCAAAGGTTTGCGAAATATATTTGCCACATATGTCAAGCAACAAATAGAGTTCTATGTTTTCTGTAATCAGTCACAATAATATTGTTGTAAACCTATGAATCCTTTAACAACCGTTACACAGGCAACAGTTCTGCCATCTTCTCTTCATACGTGAAAAGACAAAAGAATAACAGGTAAAGAAAATAGATGGAAGCTGCTATCTGCCTAACTGTTGTCAGATGATTCATAAGTTTGCAACAATATTATTGTGACCGATTATAAAAAACATGGTCGCCCTGGGGACACCGCGACAACACTGTTCCACATTGCCTATGGCTTTTTCCTTTTTATTTGTTTGTTCATCGTTTCCCACTCAACTGTTTCTTATTTATAAGTACTGGAAATTTTATCTGATACACGACCATTTTGGGCCCAACTTGAAAACGGTGCCCCATATCAAAAATTGTTCAATTTTCCAAGCTCTTTCGAACGAGGTATCCCATTTGAAAATTTCACGTACACTCCCCTATCCCAAAAATGTGAACATTATTGCTCTCCATACTGGAATATTAAATGTGAATTGAGTGCGGTGAACGTCAAAGCACGTTCAATTATCCAGTACAAATTAGAGCGTAGGCAGCAGTAATTCCTAGCAGGCTCAATATAGGTTTTCAAAGCGACAGTATTTCATAGCTGATTACAACTTATGAATACATAATTCAGGGATTCTCATATTTCTTAGTCCCTCAAACAATTTTGGGATATTTGTTTATACCACACATTTGAAATCACTAATCTCCAAATTACCAGGACAATTATTATTATTATTATTATTATTATTATTATTATTATTATTATTATTATTATTATTATTATTATTATTATTATTATTATTATTACAATAAGATAGCAATCAGGGCCTAGAGTTGAACGCATTCACCAGGTTACGGCATATGCTGATGATGTAAATTTAATAGGGGATGATAGGAGAACAGTAGAAATAAATGCAGAGATATTATTAAACGCTTACAGAGACATGGGTTTAGAAGTAAACGCAGAGAAAACTAAATACATAGAAGTGCGTCGGGACCGTAATACGGCAAATTGTGGAGGCGTTAAAATATTAAATAAAATTTTGATAAAGTGGATACTTTCAAATATTTAGGATCAATATTAACAGACGAAAATCATATTCACGAAGAAATTAAATGTCTACTAAAAGCAGGGAATTCGTTTTACTATTCGGTTCAAAATCTCTTGTCGTCGCGAATTCTGTCGAGGAAGTTGAAGCTTGAAATATATAAAACGATAATCATGCCTGTTGTTCTGTATGGTTGCGAAACATGGTCGCTTACTCTGAGGGAAGAACATAGACTGAAAGTATTTGAGAACAGGATCGTGAGAAGAATATTCGGACCCAATAAGAACGAGAATGGGGAATGGCGGAAGCTTCATAACGAGGAACTACATAGTTTATACGGTTTACCCAACATTGTTCGGATCGTCAAGTCTAGGAGGCTTAGGTGGGCAGGTCATGTAGCTAGAATGGAAGAAAGTAAAAACGCTTTCCAAGTCTTGACTGGTAGACCCATAGGAAAACGATCATTATGAAGACCTGGGCGCAGATGGGAGGATAATATTAAGATGGATCTCCAAGAGATAGGAATACAAAGTAGAAACTGGATCCAATTAGCTCAGGATAGAAGTCAGTGGAGAGCTTTTGTGAACGCGGCACTGAACCTCCGGGTTCCATAGGCCATAGAGTTAGTTATTATTATTATTATTATTATTATTATTATTATTATTATTATTATTATTATTATTATTATTATTATTATTATTATTATTATTATTATTATTATTAAGAATTCTGCCTTATGGCAGCTCCTGGCTTTAGGTGTTTCTTTTTCTAGGTTTGGGCATATAAATGTTTCTTCAACGTTTCTCGATCTTCAACTTCCTCTTTAACCATTGGAAGCATACGCGGGGTCAAATTGACCCCAAGGTCTATATTTCTTTCTTTATCTCTTCTGTAATTTAACTCAATGTACCACACATTTGTGTATTACTTTTTGGTCTTTCGTACAAATTTCAATGTCTAAATTATTTGTTTATTATAAATAGAATGTATATCAGCGTTTCCCAACCTTTTTCAACTAGCGGCACGCTACGGGTGTTACTTGGATTCTCGCGGCACACTTATAGATATTATTTTTAAATATAAAACATTGTGGTATTTTTTCTGATTATCTTCTCACAGAGAAGAAAGCTCGAATACTGGTTTTTCCCCGTGGTAAATCATTATGCTTATTTTGCATTCTAATTTAAAAATAGAAAACAATTGCAATGGAATATCGGATTCAAGTTTTAAAAAAATGCCCTTTCTTATTAAAAACTGTATCCAACCTTTTACTAAGAAGGAAGATCACTAAATAACGAACGAACAAACAAATCTATTTTAGTTTTAAAACACAAATATAGGTAATTTGTCGAAAGGATCGAATGATATTTTAAATTTTCAAGTTGCGAAATAGACGGCAACAATAAAGAAGCAATTATGGTCATAACAATGACAACAAATACTTTTTTCAACATTAGAAATGTGAAGAACAGTAACACGGTATGAAACTTAAAATTGTAGATTCATAGTAGAGGTTCATAGTAATGTGAAATACAAATATACATTTTTCCCTACGTTTTACGATTTGATTGCTATAAAATTATTAATTTTGTTTCGATTCCTCGCGGCACACCAGCGGCCCATTCACGGCACACCAGTGTGCCGCGGCACACCGGTTGGGAAACGCAGATGTATATTATAGACTTTTTCAGTTGTTGGCCCTAATGCTGCTTTTACATATGTGGGGTCAAATCGACCCCAGTTGTTTGTACTATGTCTTAGTGTTTTATCTGCTTCATACTTGGCTACAATGTGTGACTATAAACTGGCAACAGTGCGCATGTAGCTGTTCGTTGCAGGCAGGGATGAATTCAGGGGTGGCCCGGAGAAACGTCCCCCCGTAGCTACGACATTTTTGCCCTGGTGCTTGAGAACTCAGCAGAAATTTCTGTAAAATACGTATTTTCAAGCTTTTTCACCCCTGTGTTCTGAAATGCCCCCGTGGACAATACTCTGAATTCATCACTGGTTGCAGGCTGATCCCAAGTTTTTTTTTTTTTTTTTTTTACTGTGTTTTGGTGTTTCCCTTGCTTCAGTGTTAGCTACAATGTGTGGCTATGATCTTGCAGCAGTGCGCATGTAGTTGTTCGTTGCAGGTGCGTTTTCATGCGTGCCTAGAAGATAACTCAGTTTTTGTGTAATTCATCAATATTACAATGAGTCTGAAGGAGCACGAAATAATTGAAGCTCTAGATGAAGACGACGATTACATTTCTATTGACAGTGAAGTGTCAGATGATGTAGATAAAGAACAAATGCAAATCGTACAGGAATCATCATGTGAGTTGTCAAGTGATGAAGACAATATTAGCTACAATGTGTCAAGTGATGAAGATGATGGTACGAGTGCAGTAAATGTCATACAGCCAACACTGAAAGCAAAAAATGGAACTCAGTGGTACAAGGATTCCCCTGAAGTTGCCCGTACCTTGTACATAATATAGTAAGAAAGCAGCCCGGTTGAAAGCAAGGCATTACAACACCATCACCAAAGTTTGCGTTTGATTTATTCATAACTCCGGAAGAAATAGTATTGTGCACAAATATTCAAGGTAGAAAAGTTGTGCAAGAAAAAAAGGAAAACGTGGAGGGAAGTTTCGAAAGAAAAACTTGAAGATTTTATTGGATTACTATTGCTGGCGGGAGTGAATCTTGACTGGGATGTTAATACAGATGATTTTTTGGGGGGAACAAGTTTGCTGATCCTAGGTATCGTGCAACATTTTCAGTGAATCGATTTGAAAATATACGAAGAATGGTTCGTTTTGATGAAAAGCGAACACAGCAAGTGAGGCTCACTACTGACAAATTAGCTCCATTTCGTTATGTTTGGTCTTTACTGCACAGACGCATACTTTCCTGGACCTAACCTAACAGTAGGAAAGTAACTTGTAGAGTTTCGTGGAAAGTGTAACTTTATCCGGTACATGCCTAGCAAACCGGCCAAATACGGCATCAAAATATTTTGGTTGTGCGATAGTAACGCAGGTTATGCCAAGGATGCAGATATATATATCTTGGGCGACAGCCAGGTGAACATCCTCAAAGCATAGCTTGAAATACCGTGAAAAAGTTATCTCGTACAGTTCTGAACTTTGGATTGAACATAACTACTGATCAGTTTTTCACTAATTATGATACTGCGAAATTTCCACTGACTATACATAGTACGACTGTTGAGACAATAAGAAAAAATAAACGTGAGATTTCACCTGAAATGCTGAACGTAACAAAGGGAATTTTGCTTTTATGGGAATATAACCCTCGTCAACTAGGTGCTAAAGAAAAGGAAAAATCTAATTCTTATGAGCACCATGCATCATGATAAAAATGTCGATAGTGTAAATACAAAGAAAAAGCCTGAAGTTATTAAATTTTATGATGCTACCAAAAGTGGCGTGGGCAAGATGGACGAAATGGTGAGTACATACACCTGCAAGCGGCAAACTAGGAGATGGCCAATGGTTTTATTTTACAACATTCTAAATGTTGGTGCACTAAATGCGTATATTTTATACATAAAAAGCACCCTAATTATCATTCCAATGTTACACATTTTCTTGGAGAAACTAGTCCAGGAACTAATTACTCCACATATGATGAAGTATCCTGGATTGAAAAGACCAACAGTAGAGGCAATTAAATTGTATGGAGTGATACGTGAAGAAAAACATGTAACACCACAAGTCTGTATTCAGGGGTGTCTAGGAGGCCGGTCCCCCCTAAATTTTTGCTGTCCCTCCCTATTTTTTTCACAGTAGGCTTGCAAATGAACTATAATATGGTGATGAACTATCATATGGTTGGATCAGGCTTCCTCTAACTTCATCCTCCCCCCCCCCCCACATTTTTGGGCTGGCTACGGACTTGTAACACCATAAACCACCTCAGCAAAAAGAAAAAGATGTGGTTTGTGTGACAGAAGCAAAGTCAAGAAAACCTCCCTACTGTGTATGAAATGCTCAATTCTAGTCTATGGTATTCATAGTGCCGTTTATTGCGATAAGTGCAAGTAAGTAACTTATTTGCTTTTGAAATTTCTATTTCTTTGTCAAGGAACATGTAACAGGCACCAAATGTTAGTTTTCAGTGAATTACAAGTATTACACTCATAATGTTAGATAGCACAGCATCCACTGGTATACTAATACATAATAAAAATCTTTAAAAACTCTTTTATACATTGCTTTCAAAACTTCAGTGTAGTCAAAGTTCACATTTTATTGTATGTATTAGTGCCTTATCTCTATTAGTATAATAGTGAATTACATTGTAATAGTCTACATACACGTAATAGTTCCTTTATATATATATAAACCTTCGGTATAAAGGTAAAGAATTTGTAGATACATGTTTTAGGAAATTATATTTTGGGCTCAAATTGATCCCACGTATGTAAAGTACGATAAAAAAAGCACATACGTACATCCAAGGGTTAAAGTGTTCAAAAATATTCAACATATTCGTATTTGTTCATGTGATCTGAGGTTCAATTCTCGGTTGGAACATACATGAGACAATTGAAAGCTGAAACAATATGAAAATAGTAATTACACGTTAGGAAATTCATATTAAAACTTAAGCTATCTGCTGGAACTGTAAGGCTATAGTTAAATTAACCCACACGTTTCATGAAGATATATTATACCATTATTGTTTATTTACTATAAGCTACCAGATACATCCTCAGAGGCAACATTACACTGTAGTAATCAACAGATGAAAACAATATTGGAAAAGAAATGGAAGGAAGGTCTCCAGAGAGTTACATTAAGGAACTAGCATAGCATTTGCCCAGTATAACTGAGGAACAACCCTGAAAAATCCTGTCAGAATGGCTGGTGTCCGAATCCGAACCCGGTATTACCCAATGGTGAAGCAAGAATCCTATCAACTAGCCTAAGGTCGCTCCGTATAATTATTATTATTATTTAGCTAATAATTAACGTAATGTTCTAAAATTATTGCAAATTAAACCCTACTTCCTTTATTGCTGATGTTATAGATAAGAAGCCTACATGAGACATACGTCCCCCATCAAAGGGCCTTGCTCAAGAAAGAATACTAGAACTGGAATTCAGGAAGCGGCGGTGAAGAGATTGTTGAGGATGAGGAAACGATGTACGATGCAAAAACTGAGTAATTATGATTTCATTACAGATATATTCACTTACATACGTCAATTAATATTTCACTGATACAGGGCACTCTTACTTTCTATAGTAGCAGGAAAAAGGTCCGCTTTTGTAAACGAACACACTAGGCACGCGCCTATAGGGGCAATGTCCGTGTAAAGAAACATAGGTAAAACTAGAAAAAAATAGGGAAAATCATAAAACGCCCTTCAACTTAAAAACAAAAAACTAAAAATAACTAAACTTAGAGCTCCCAAAGACGCGAGACGAATTTTATTGAAAAGATTGTTTTTCACTATGAACATAAATTTAAAAGAAAACAAGTAGCTAGCTCTGAGTTGACCAGTTAAAAAGAAAATATTGGATAAAATTTAATAATAAAAAAGGCATTTATGATAATTAAAAAAAACAAACTCTTGGCACGACAGTTCTTTTGTCCCTGCCAGCGGGCTTACGTTCAAAGTGGAGATGTGTGGTCAGCGGAACGACACCCAATATCCCTAATGCCGGCTTTCTAGACTGGAGTCCTCTACCTGTTATTTCAAATAACTCTCCAATTGTCCTCACAATGCGGGATGTCAACACGGACATTGTTGAATGACTCTCCGAAAATTAAACCCATGACCACATGCACCGAAGGCACGCGCTAACCACTGACTTTTTTGTAGATAAAAAGGTAACAGGTTTTTATCAAATTGAACGCTTTGCACGGAATACACTCTAACCATTATGACACCACACAGACAAAGAAGTAAACGAGGACAGTAAAAAACACCTATGCCCGAAGCGGGATTCGAATCCAAGACATTCACAGCAAACGATCCACAGCCAAATGCCGCAGACCATTCGACTATGACTGTCGGGTTATCTCGGCTAAGCGGTAGCACCTTTAAGGTAACTGATTATTTTAAATGTTACTCCTAAATACTGACAATCTAAGTCTTATGTATCAAATATTTCCTGCGATAATACCATACACTCTCCGTTTTCTACAGACGAAAATGTATACCCACATTATCTAGTACAGAAATAAGTTCTGATTCTCTAATAGCTGCTGATCGTCAAGGTTCACCGAAGCATCATCCCCAAACCCAAACTGAGATAGTGATGTTACTGGAAAACCTGAAAAGTCATTATGGGTAAGTGAATTGCCCACTTGTCAGGATTAAGGGCGATGGTGATGTGAAATGCGGGGGTGTCAGAGATACAGTCACTCACACCTGGATTCCTGATTATTATAATTCCATTACTTGGGCTCCAGGTCATTTACAGTTGTGAGAACGCCAAGGTAGATGCAACCAAACTTACACGTTACTTTTCTCAGCACTGGAAGCAGTTGGTAGCACTAAGTCAAGTATGGGGGTAAAATTGTGAGTAGATGACGCACGAAACATTTCTCCATTCTGAGATCAATCTCTCTGGTTGAGAGCGTGTTTTCCACTGAACATCATATGTTAATCTCAATATGCTGTGAATGTAATGTATTATTTCATTATATACTGTATATTCAAAGAAATAAAAGCACTGATTACACATGAATCAGAAAATGCTTGAAAGTAGAAGAAAATATCAAATCTAGAACAACTGCTGGAAATAAGTTCGTAAATCACTGTCTCACGTTGACAGACCTTCTCCAATTCTCCTTATTCCAACATCTTTTTCTTTCTAGGGAAGAGAAGATCTTGCTTATCACACTGAGTATGCATTGAAATTGAAAGAGAAACACATGAAAAAGTTTCAACCTGGCCGGGATTCGAACGCGGGTCTACTAAATAGAAGTTTAGTGCGCTAGCCACTCACCTACCGCGCCACTTCATCCGCCACCCAAACTAATACCTAGTTAAAATCGTTTCGTGGAAAAATATAAACAACATACTAATGCTTGTGTGAGTGTCTTAATCTAGATTACTCTAACTAAAAAACAAGTTATAGACGATCCTCAATGAAGAAAATATCACGAAACGTTCTTCAGGTTGAGGCTAAATCATCGGTTTCACTAATGGTCCTCATTTACATGACATTTCTTCTTTACCATAACTTCTACTTTCCAAAGAAGAAAAGACGATAGGAATTATTTTCACATTTCTACATCAACGGGTGTAGAAATAGACAGTTCTATGTTTATGTTCCATCCCCGTTTATTTTCCTATACTCATACCAGAAATTTCTGCCAAATTGAGCCAGTGGCACTAGCCGAGTGATCTCGGTGGTTCGGCTTCTGATCATAGGGTGCAATTCAATAGGGTTTCCAACTCCTCTGAAGAACAAGGTCGGAATTTTAACTGTCCTCAGTATTTCTGAATTCGTATTCCTGTAGTGTTTGGAATATGTGGAAAGGACATGAGGTGCCAGTGGCGAACAATACTCCGGTTGGGGCGATTTGCTTTAAAAATTGTGAAAGCTGGAAACTCAAATTACATCTACCTGGGGTGAAGCCCTGTCGTGGCAATTATTAATTTTTCGCTCTGGGAAGCTGATGTTTATGTAATGGCTCTTGTAATTATGTTATTCCTTTATTATTATTATTATTATTATTATTATTATTATTATTATTATTATTATTATTATTATTATTATTACCACAGAAGAAAAGAAGAAAGTAACATGGGCGAATGTATTCTTAGGAACAGAAAAGATATACAGTATGTCAGATGTTTCTTAGGTTTACTCATGAACGCAATAATATTATTACATTTATGGATTTACAGATAGAATTATAATTTTGTGACAAGAAATGTAATACAAATATTTGTTAGCTGGTAACAGTAATGCGTTTTGTTTCACCTTTCTTCTAGGTAAAAAGGTGAGGTGACCAATGGTGACCATGTTGTGGTTTCCAGGGGGCAAGTACAAGCGACGTTTCAAATATAGTTTCAAATTTAGCTGTAACTAATGTAAACATTCTATTTTGTTTCCGATATTCCCAAGTACAATTTCCTCTTAGGGGGCAAGTGCCCCACCTTGCCCTCCCTGATGGGCGCCCTTCGAGGTGACATCTTAAATAGGATCATTTTCGTGACTAGAGTTGTAAGTTCGATCACTATTTACAATTTGTACACAGCTAGGAACTAATTTTGGCCCATAATACAGCTGTAAGGAAGCGTTTAAAACTTATGTAGTCATCAACTCTTGTCCAAACAAGTTACGTTCCCAGACAGTTACGAATGAAGGTTTATACGGATGACGTAATTTTGTGTTGTTGGCATTTCGCCTGTGAAGGAAGTCTTCCCAAATCTTAGACCCAGAGAAATTGATTTTTTCATTTTAGTGTAAACCAGAAGTATCAATATTGCAAATTCTAAAAATTTCCTTTATTTCCACAGTTGAAATGGAATCCGTGACCACAACATCATGAAATTAACTCTTTTTTATGCCACTACTCTAAGATATTAATATTCTAGGAGAAGGAAAAACTGGATGTGCAGTGAATTCAGGAATTACACATTTTGACGTTTTCAGTGTAATAATGCTGGAACTTTCTAATTTAAGTCATGATAAAATAGTAAAGTATTACGCAGAAAGAATAGTTCAGAGAATTCAACTTTAAATTGACTTTAAATTGTAGGGAGAAGCTGTAGTATGCTCTCGCCTCAAGCCCTTATTTTTCACTTCACAGCATTGGACAGATACTCACATTTTTAGAATCTGGTGTTTCAGAGCACTGGATTATTTTTTAACAGTTAACTAATTTAACGAAAAGTCCTCAGTACTTTGTTACCTATTTTTACGCGTTTCCTTACATTTACAGTTTTTCTAATAACTCTTTAAGAACAGGGACAAAAACGTAGAAACAATTAGGACAGTAAAGATCACGAACTTTATTAGCGCAATTTACACTTGCCTCAAGTAAAAAGTAAAATATTGTGAACATGCAATTTTTGGTCTTCCATCTTCTATGTGTTGCTAAACCCAGAGTTGGAGTGGATCTAGTTTCCCGTGTGGGTCGTGGGTCAACAGCATGAGACCCACTGCGACCCCTCACCCATTATGACCAACCCTGCTCATTGGATTGTAAACAGCATATTTTTCCCCCTCGACCCTAGCCATAGAAAAGAAAAACACGTTTCTGATTGGTGCAGCTTGCGATTGTCCAAACCTTCTGGTGTATATATTGTGTATTATAGTAGAAATAGAAAAAAATTGTCATTTTGTTCGAATTGATGAAGAAGAAAATTGAAGTAGCAGTTGAGGTTAAATTTATGTTATGGCAGTCAAGCTGGAACAAATCGAGCCCTGTGGGCTTCTAACCCGTTCCTATTACTACCACTACTACTTATACTGCGGATTTGTACAGCAAAACTGCACACGTAACGTAATCACTTATTTTCATCTTATTATAATGACAAAATATTATGAAAATTTTTAAAAAAAAACATAAAAATAAAAAAGATTTCCTTGACCCCGATTTGAACCCAGACCAAAAGCAATTATAATTATCAGCCGATTGGGCTAGTAAGCTCGGCCACGAAGATCGCCAGTAACAGGCAATTGATGTTTGCTATATTTATGCTAGGTGAGAGAAACGGATACCTCCAACTAACCAGAACTTCGTATTTAGCTCATACGAGTAGGGAGGAGCGTGATTTAAAAATATGCCTCTGAACCCTGGTGACTTTGACTACGTTTTACTTTCAAGTGCTCCATTCCCCCTTTTTAATTTGTTTCTGTTTACATACCTGGAATGAGTATCTATAAGTGAAAAAAGATCGAGGCATTTCTGGATATTGATATTTGTGATTGTAATAATAGCAATTGGACTTATACTAATACTTGGCTTTCGAGACACACAGCATGTGAGTTTTAGATGAGCTAACTACTGGAAAAATTCATTTTTGAATCACTATAATATATAAACTGTTATATAAAAGTTGAATGTAACTTTGTATGCCTAATCATCACAGCCAAATTGGAGCCAAATGATATCACTTTTGGTATATAGTTAGGACTTAATCCAAACTGCGATATTATCATATTGCTTTCATTATAAGAATATCGTAAGAGATAGTGGCTATCCTAATTTTTGCACAAAAAATATTGAGTATCTCACAAGCCGTTAAACTTACGGAGCTGATATTTAGTATATTAACTCTATTGAAAATGAACAGAACGTCTCCAAGCATTTTCTAAAAATTATCCTTTATGGGGAGAGTGGCACTTTCAATGGTAAATTGAAAGTGTGTTAGTTTGTTAATATAATCGAAAACTATCACAGCTAGTTGAAAGACAAAAAATACAGTTGTTCACATTACATATCAATATATGCTTACCATGCGCTTTCTACTACAATAATTTGTGAAGCTTCTTTGTTTTATGGAGCGCTTAGAGTATATGTGAATCAACCCATGAAATTGTGAGAAAAATAGACATAAAATTTGTAATGTAAGCTTCTGTACGTTCGTCTGCTTACCTTGATTTGGGACCTTCAAATTTCATCCGTTTTTCTACTGAAAAGTAACGATAACTCAACAAGAATAATAATTAAAAATGATAATGTAAATGGAATTTATCGTAATTTTGCCCATGACAAGTACTCTACCATTTTGTATCTAAAAGGTAAGATCCACCGTTATTGTAACAGAGCGGTACTGGAGCGATTTACAGTAGAAATTCAATCTCCGATTAGATAGAATTTCACAATCTGTTTTTATTACTCTTTAGTCGGTAGAAAAGAGTCTATGGATCGTGGATCAGAGTTGATGACGTTGTGTTTTGGTGGGTCAATGGTTCATGGTGGGTCGTGGATCAGAGTCGGTTACGGTGGGTGGTTTATCAGTGGGTCGTGTGTCAAGTTTTCAAGTTTTCATTGACCCACGCCATCTTTTGTCAAATCTGTAAAACCAAACTAAACAAAGAGCAATAATTATACCCAAAACGCTCAAAATCTTAGCCATTCATGACATAACTTTCAATGTTCCGAATAACTCCACTATATCTACAAGTCATGATTTGTCATATTTTACCGAATTACAACATGACTTTCCGACAACCTGATACTTTAAATGTTGTTAATACGCAAAGTTCATTGATCTCACCACTTACTCTCTTATGAACATCAAAACCTTTAGGATACTTCCCTTAGATACAGAGAGGTGAAATGTGGTACCCAGGCTTGGTGTAGGGTGCAAGTAAACAAATAACAATCAACGGGATGATATTTACCTCCCCCAAACCCCTAGAGTGGAGTCTGTTGATTAATCAAGAAAAACACTTGAAATCCAATCAGAAAATTCATAAAATATAAAATATGTAGCCAAGTCTCGAGTTTCAAATAATAATAGTAATAATAATAATAATAATAATAATAATAATAATAAAGGAATGACAGAATTACAATAGCAATTACTTAAACAATCCCTTCCAAGAAAAATAAATGTAACGACGGCATTCTAACAGGATCGCTGTAATGACAGTTCTCGGCTTTTACATTTTGCCATCAATTCCTCATACAAAGAGAAGAAAATAAACTAGTAGTTATGTTAGAAAAACATAGCACACACTATGTCTACACGTGTTGATATAATTAAAAGAATGTGAAATTAATATCTGCCGTTTTTCTTCTTTGGAAATTAGAAGTTACAATGAATAAGAATAGTAGTAATGTAAATCTGGAGCAGTTAGAAACGATGAGGTGCTCTTAACTTGAAGAACGTTTCGTGTTATTTTCCTTATTAGCGATGGTTTATATAACTTGTTTTTTCTGTTAAAGAAGGAAATCTCGAGTAAGTCATTGTGACACTCATAAGGAATGTCTCCTTATAGGAGCATTAGTATTTTGTGTATAATACATGCAACGAAGTGATGCAGTCGGTAAGTGGTTAGCGTGTTGAACTTCTATTCGGCGGACCCGGATTCGAATCCCGAGCACTGAAACTTTTTAAATGTTTCAATTTCTATTTCAATACATACTCCGTGTGGGAAGCAAGATCTGTTCTACTCCAGAAAGAAAAAGATGTTGGAATGAGCATAATTGGACAAGGTCTCTCAGTTGAGGCAATCATTTACAAAGTTATTTCCATCAGTTGTTCTAGATTTGATATTCTCGTTACTTTCAAGCATTTCCTCAGTAGTAGAAAATGGATCGATCTGGCTCATACTTGGTCAACTCAGGAGCCCCTGGGAAATTGAGCATCGTACACGGTGAGCCCACGGTCTTTTACGACCTCCATTTTAGAGGTGAATTTATTCCCTTTTATGAGCACTTTTTAGTGTGTGTATTCGTTCTCTTTTATGACTACTTTTTAGGGGGTGAACTCGTTCCCTTTTATGAGCATATTTTTCAACCCTTATTTTAACATAGCAGAAATTACACTGAGACTACGGACACACAGCAGACCAGAGAATACATAAGACTCGTTCCCTTTTATGAGCACATTTTAAGGGGTGAACTCGTTCCCTTTTATGAGCATATTTTCCAACCCCTACGAACACATAGCAGAACATCAGACTACGTAACATAACGAACATACAGCAGAGCAGATGGAACTCGTTCCCTTTTATGAGCACTTTTTAGGGGGTGTATTCGTTCTCTTTTATGACCACTTTTTAGGGGTGAACTCGTTCCCTTTTCAACACTTATTTTAACATAGCATAGAATACACTGAGACTATGAACATACAACAGAACAGATAATACATAAGACTCGTTCTCTTTTTATGAGCATATTTTCCAACCCTTATTTTAACATAGCAGAAATTACAGTGAGACTACGTAACACACAACAACCTCCATTTTCATAAGAGTACATAACATAACAAGGGTGTAATGAGGTTGTATTCGTTCAACCCCTATTTTAACATAGCGCATCAGACAGAGACTACGAAACATAGTGAAGATTATATAACACATATGAGTACATAACATAACAAGGGTGTATTCGTTCCACCGAAGATTAAACATAGCCCATTTTAAAGGGTGAACTCGTTCCAACCCCTATTTGAACATAGCAGAAATTACATAAGACTACGGGGGGTGTATTCCACCCCTATTTGAACACAGCAGAGAATAGAAGTGTACTCGTTTCCAACCCCTATTTTAATGTAACATTATTTTCTTTTACGGGGGTAGCAACACCCCCAACCCTCCTCCTTTCACGTCCAGGGCTTGGGACCGGCAATGGCGGAGTTTAATAAAATAACATCATCATACTCTCATAAATGAATAAAGCATAATATCATTAGCATCAATAGTGGTAAGTGAGAATTTGTTTTAAAAATCCTGCATCGAATAACCAGATGCACGACATGCTAGATATAGAAAACAGTAATGTCCACAAAATTGAGATAAATCACCTTGAATACGTCTATTATTCCATGTATAATACAGACAGTTTCGTTTTAAAAACCTTATATGATGTTGTATATAGGGAGGTATACCATAGCTATCGAAATACTCTCCCACACACATATTAGATATATAAACAGCAACCCAATGTTCACCAGGCTTATCACTAGAATCAGTGTTTATAATTATGGCGGCTGGAAATGTATGAATAAACAAAGGTAACACATCAGCAGCATATACACCAATAAAATGATCTTTAGGCAAATTTTGTTGTAATGCTTCATAAAGCTCAATTGTATTTAACATCTTTAATTAATATATATTTTTCTCTGGAAATCAATTTCTAATTCTGAAGAGAATTCACCATAAATAATTGTTGTTACAGGAGATGGCAGTGCTTCTTTAAAATGAACCTCTAAACATACACTTCCTTGCCGTTGTGGACTAGTATGAAATGCAGCACTTGAGCTTGAATCAGGAGTTAAATCAAACACCAGTAGAGTATAACTATTAGGATATTCGGCGAGTGAAATATTATTACCTTGATTAGAATAATAAATACCTGAACCTGCAAATAACGTAGAATATGCTTGTACATATAGCTTATTATCAAAATCTGGTTGTAAAGGTTTGAAGGGCATTGGATTTCCATCAACATACAGTGTAAAAAATGACATATTAAAATGTTGAAAATTGAATGGATTTGTCTGATAAGTACCATTGAAAGCAGTATTAGTAACAAAACCAATAATAATACGTTTAGGCACTATACGTGAAAACATATCTGGAAGTGTACTATCCATAATTCCTTGTGGCAGAGTTTCTGTCTTCACCTGCACTTTTGTTATAGGATATTTTATTCTAAATTTAGGATTTTGTAATACTTTATTTTAGCTATTTTAACTGCTGGTGATACACCAACCTTTTTCACAAGCAATGTTGCATCTGTAATTACAACTTTTCCATCAGCATCTGCGTCACCCATTAGACAAAATGTAGGTTTAGCTGGAATTAGTTTAATACGCAATTGTACACCATTCAGTAAAAATTTCTCCTGATTGAAAATATCAGCATGAATATAACCCAATAATTCAAATGACTGACTTAAAGCAGTGAGAAGAAAACGTTGTTTAAATCCTACATTAGCATCGGCCACACTGTCCATATGCCCTGCAGTATCTTTAAACCACATTGATGTTTGAAGATGCGTTGTTTTAGCTTCAGCATTATAATTTAGTAGTTTTTCAATATACGATCGATATGGATATGTATGTGAAGAGTAGGAATTAAGTTGATTATTTAAATATAATTGCACTTCACTGAACATTGCATTGAGAAAATCATTTACAGGGCCGATTTTCTTATCGGTAGAAGTTAAATTAGAACCATCTGATTTAGTAATTTTACCTTTAACATATAACATTGTGTGCGGTAAGTCAAAATAGTCATCCCCATGACCGGGGACTACAAATTCTATTGGTGCATTATCAGTTATCGAAGCCACAGGCTTATATGGAACTATTTTATTACCTATAATACTGGTTTGAGTGGGTAAACCAGCAAATAAATCTAATTCTGATTTCATACACTCACACTGCATTTTTTCTCTTTTCTTACTATTAATATTCACACATGGTAAAATTTACAATACCATATTACGTCTACGAAAATGTAATTTTACACATACACTGCCATATTTGAAAGGAAGTGGACTACCTGTACTATCTCTTAAATCAATAATAATTTGATGAAATTGTTTACGTTGCACTGGCACATAATGAGGATTATCAAAAATATGTACGGTACATTATTAATACCATGCTCTGTAATATTTGTATTTATAATACGTAACAATGGAGCTACGGTGTCACCCACCATTTGTGGTTCTACAATATCACTGTAAATATACATAAGTGTAGGTATCGCTTTTTGTAAATCAGGTGGATAACGAGCATGATGAACAACTGCAATATCTTCCTGCTGTATATGATCAAAACCTAGTATTCTGGCTAGTTCAGGAGATAGGCGTACTTGTATATGCTTCTCTTGATCTTTTATTACTCTATTAACCTCAATTCGTTTCACTGATGCTTTGACTTTTAATTGTAAATTTAATATATCACTTTTATGATTAATTTGAGATAGAATATCATCAACATGATAATAGTGGCCTGGTAAGATTTGAGTTATGTTCCAGTTTATTGTATTCATGAGACGATAATAAATATTATTTGTATATTTGGAAACATTCTGAAATGAACTTGTATAATGTACTTCAACAACAGCTGTTTCCCACACTCCCTTCTCCAGTACAATAGGTTGATATAATTTAGTAGTATAACAAGCAAGAGTATTTTGAGGAAAATATTTCATAGAACTATTGCTAGGAAGTGTGAGATAAAAACTATTACTTTGCTCCATAATTAATCAATCAAAAATATCTTTGGATCTTTTTATCCGTTTCACACCACCACCAGCACCACTAAAATGAACTTTCTGTCTTTTTCTTCTTCCAGATCCTTCCAACACCTGATTTAATTTATTTTGAGCTTTATTTTTTAAATTTGTTTTAGCTTCTTGCCATCGATCATGCAAAGACTCTTCAATAGGTCTATTATTATCTAGTACATCTCCTGCTACATTAATTCCTGTACGTATCAATTCTTTACCAACAGTTTTTGCACCTTGTTTTAATAAAGGAAATACAGTACGAAATAAACCTCCTATAAAACTACCAATGCCATAACCTTCTTGATATGCTGTACCTCTATACACGTTATAATCACCTCCTGCTTGATGTATGTAATAATTAAGGTAGGGCTCATTCATCTTTCTTTCTTTCTTTCTATATACTTAAAAATATCAATAGATTACAATAGAATATTAGTATTATTGCTTATAAGTACACCATTTGCGTTTACGGGGTGGAGGACCATCCTCTTCGTCCTCTTCGTCTTCTGTTAGTTTTCTAATATAATCTATTCGTTGAGGATTACCAATGTACTCTAAGGTTATATTGGCTTCTGCTAATAATGTAGCAAAAGGTTTCCAGCCAGCAACTGAAATATTTTTCTTACGACATCTAACAAAATCGGATATCAAATCCACTATATTTGCACCTGGAATTAATTTATTATTAATATTCACATTTCCATTATCGTCCCATTGAATATTTGGATTTTGTTTCAATTTACGTAATAAAGGTCTCGCTTTACGTTTACAAATTTCAGGGAGAGTAGCTATTATTTCATCATCATCCTCCTCCTCCTCATCCTTTTCTTCTTCTTCTTCTTCCTCCGTAGTAGTAGTAGTTGTTGTTGCTGTTGTTGTAACTGCTGCCGGTTTTTGAATTATATTTAAATATTTTTGTAAGACTTTCCTATATTTTGTCCATTTTTCTTCTGCATTTAAACTTTTATTATTTAAAATTTCTTTCATTTCATCATCAAGATTAGATATCGTTTGATAATGATGTAATTTTTCTGGTGAGATTAAAATAAGTTTTTGTGAGTTTTGCATAATTATTTAATTAAACTAGATAGTATACCTCCAATAATAGGTGCAAGCAATGCAGTAAGAAAACCACCTTTTTGTATAATTATTCGTTTTTCCTTTTGTTTTAATGACGGACCTTTTTTCACCAAATATCTCAGTTCCTTTTTATATTTTTTAGCTTATTTATCTCTGTTTTATTTAATGGAACATTTCCCTGTAATACGTTATAGGAACATTCACAAATAGAGCGAATTAAATCAGGATCTGCATTTTGTAAAATTGCCATACGTGCTTTCGGTTTTGACTTTGCTAAAAGTTTTAACAAATGTGCATTTTCCTTACTAATCATTTTTTTACGGCTATTAAAGCACAAATAGTTGTTAGAATATAAACCATATTACAATTATTTTTTACAGGTACATAAACATAATTAAAAGAATCTGTTGGAAAGATATTTGTTCGAACTCGCTGCTCATTAGGAGTATTTTGTTTTAAATGAAAGAGTAAATAACCATATGCAATTCGAGTTGCATCTTGATATGCTTCTTGAATAAATTTTGTATTACCTGGATACAATTGTCGTGCGAGATAATTAATTTGAGCTTGGTCTCTAGGATTTTTAAAACAAACAATATAGTGACAATTTAACGAAATATCCCGCATTCCTTTTTGTTGATGGAAAATATTCTGTGTTATAAATATTACACTTATATTTCTATGATGGCTACCCTTAGTAAAAATATCTACAATCCGATGGTCACACTCACGCATTAAATCATCAATAATGACAAGATGTGGACCCTCATGTGCTTGAAATTCATTATTTTGAGGTAAACCTTCTTTAAACGAACAGTTTGAAAGAGTATCATACAACGGCTGCCATTCACCATAACACCATACAATATTTTTAAATAACTCACTGTAATGGTCAAGCAATGTTTTAACAAAATATGATTTTCCACAACCTGTAGGACCTGCTACCATACATGTAAAAGGAATTTTCCATTCCATCTCTATTACAGATATATTGAATTTATTTTAAATAGCGTTTTTAAATATTTTGCTTTCTTTTCTACTTTACATAAAAAAACAGCGTTTGTGGAAGAACTTGTGATACTGACAGACCTCATGATGATGATGATGACAATTTAACTAAGCAACGAAAATTTACAGTGTTGCTAGAATTTAAAATATAAAATTCACCTTTTGAAATTATAAAATCTACAAGATATACTTGTGACGACATGCTTCACCTATAAATTCTTGACTTCTCTTTTTTTACAATATAGTATGTTTTAAATCGATCCAAGAATTTTCACTTTTTGGCAGACCTAACCATTTCACATAGGCCTTAATATTTTTCTTTCGCAACACTTTTTCAATTAAATATGTTTTTGGAAATTTCGTTAATTGTAATTCGTGTTCGTAAAATCTTCCTTCAATAGGTTTATTATTTGAGTCTACTAAGTGATATGTCGGAGGATTAGTGAAGAAAACTTTAGCAATTCGAAAAATTTTTGTACTCCAATTGCGTGTAAAACCTCTATCAAAACCAGGACGCTTAAGTTTACTAATTCTTACATATTCACCTATCTTAAATTTACTTTTTCTTTTTATCACAGAAAACTTTTTGCAATAGATGTTTGTCAATAGATGTTTTTCATTTTCTTTTTTAATAGCGTCGATAGGTTTCATTTTAATAGTGGTATGAATAGTATTATTATATTTATGTAGTAATTCCGGCAGAATGCCAATCCATTTATAATTTCCCTGCAGTGTAAATTTTCTCCACATTAAATTACGTAATGATCTATTAAATCTTTCAAAAATACTTGCTTTCGCATCACTGTACGTGGAATAATGTTTAATGTTATTTTGGTTCATCGCCTTCTGAAACTCTGAATTATAAAATTCTCGACCCCTGTCAGATTGTAAAAATTTAGGGCTTTTGTTTGCTTTTCTCAGTACTGTTATAAATGCTTGTGTAATTTCTTTAACAGTTTTATTTTTCACAAGAATAGCACAAGCATATTTAGAGAATGTATCTATGACAGTTAATAAATATTTGTAATTTCGATTAATTTTTGCTAGACCTTTCAATTTTCCACTATTCATTTCAACTAAATCAGCTTGCCATAAATCATGAATCCCTTTCGTTATAACGGGTATTCGAGGATAGTTTCGTCTTGCACTTTTATGTAATTCTGCAACTATTTGTTCTCCAACTGATTGTGACATCATTTCTATATATTTCTCCTAAAATATTATTTACATATTTTACATTGATTATCATTATGCTGTTTTCGATTGAAAAACTTATTTTACATTTTACACTTATTACAATATTTCAATGGTAACTGATAATGTCCCCATGGCAATGTTTGAATGTTACAATTAAGAATACATCGCTTGTCATCATACGGATCTAACGCTAATTTTGTCACCTGATTTGTTGTTAAATTATGGTATTTGCTTTTAATTTCAAATTGTGTTTTATGAATCGTTTCGTTTTGAAATAGACATGATTTATAATCGTCAAACGTAATTTGTTCTTTAACTACATTTTTCTTGATTCCTTTACATTTTTTCAATTCTTTATTTTCACCAGTTTTTATTGCATAATTTTTTGCTCGTAACCCAACATATTCAATCATAGGAACTCCACCTAATTCGTCTTTCATTTTACCCAAAATGTGTTTATTTTTTGTCCTATATAAAGAATTATTTTCAGGATAATTTGAGGTATCAAAATAGTCATTCATATTTTTTATATGGTTATAGATATTGTTAGTTTTAATATAGTAAATGAAAGAGTAAGTATCCATATACGCAATTCTAATTTTATCTCCATATTTAGGTTTCATTATATTATAATGAAAGTTATATATTGCTAATTTTGATAATTCTAAAACTGTCGCTTCTACGTAAATTGGTTTATTAAGGGTTACCAATTTTTTTTTTACCATATGAAATAATGCCAAATTACCAGCCAATTTTACCCAATTTTGAAACTGATCTTGCGCTACTAATTTTTTGCACTTTTGTTCATTGTTAATTAATTTTATATCAATTCGTTTTCGTACATTCTCCATTGTCTTTCCGTATACAGAATTATTTAATAACTTATAGAAATCTTTTTCAAATTCAATTGTAGCATTTGAACGGCGTTGAGTATTTTCTTGTATATAAGATGCAAGCCATTTAGATTGACGAAACCATAATATTTTATGTACTTTTACCAATATTAAACCTTGTTTTAGATAAAATTGTAATACTCTATAATGCAAGATATAATTCGATTTCGATTTAAGTGTCAATAGTAATTTTGAGTATTTACCATTCGGTGGAACTTCATTAGTGGGAGCACACGGAAAATCAGAATGGTATTCGTGTAAATAATTTGGATACTCTAAGTCCACTTCTAGAAAAAAAACCCATTCACTATCCGTGGGCCAATTGATAATTGTATTTTTGTCTTGCCAATTGTCAATTTTATCCTCCCACCGAAAACCACCATATGGTAAATAGTCAATCATTGATAGTCCGTACAGATTGTTCATGTCAATATACAGTAAATAAGATTTTTCTTTTTCCGCATCAAAATCATGTACATAAGGATTATTAGCTTTGGCATATCTTAACACAGCTTGAGTAGTACCTCCGCGAATCGATTTTTCTACAAACATATACATATTGATATCTGATAAAAGTTGAAGTTCAATTTTTGTTCTACATAACATGGCTTGCCATGCCAACCCAGGTGCAGTAAAACAATTAATCGGATCAATGCAAAAAGCATTTAAACATGTCTTTCTAAAATTCTTCAACACATCTGCTGTGAGAAGTACATCACATTTTAAATATAGATCGTGGTAGTCCCCTAAATTTTCACATTTAAACACACACCAAATCAGTTTTGCATATTGATAATAAGTCTCGGAAATTTCTGTTCCATTCAATTTGCTATTAAATGTCTCTATTTCAGGAAATTCAATTTCATTAAATGTATCTAAATTTGTTGTGTAATCATAATAATAAATTCTCTTACGAAGAATTAAAGGAAACTTATCATCAGAAAAATATTGCTTTGTATAGACAAATTTTTCAGGTTTTAATTTTGACACCAAATTTTCGAGACTGTACGGCAGGAATTTAAATAAGTCTACAAAACGTAACTCGATAGGTCTACCATTAAAATTAAAGTGTTTAGAGAATGTGATGTATTTCTCAGTGCTTTCAGCAATTACCGAAATATTGCCAGGGGTGCAACCTAATTCTTTCACAAATAAATGTGCATCAGACCCAGACAAATTATGGAAGAAGACAGGGATAAAATTACTTTGACGTTTAATTTGTAAATTACAACTGTTGCACACCGTGGCAATAAATTGACCAGTTAAATGGTTATGATGTTTAACTTTTCTATTGTTACTCGTATATTTACTATCGCAAACCGAGCATTCAGTGGATAGGTTAAACTCCTGTAACTGAGAACTATTTAATGGTATTAATGGTTTTTATTGATCCAATATGTTTATGATTTTTCTTAATTCATTCTCCATAGCAGACATAAACTTCATCGATACATTTTCTCCCCGATAAATAACTAAATCTGATTTCATATAGTTGTTACTCCAACATACACTATAACCAAAACTGCATGGTATATGTTGCTGAATTTGTATTGTATGAGATCCACTTTGTTTATTTATAGGTTTTAATAAACTTTCAAAATCTGCAACTATTATCACATCATTCTGTAATAACAATTTCAAATTTCGAACTTTTAAAACTTCTCCTTGTTTCGGCATGTTAATTTTGGTTGGAGTGTGTTCTTTACATAATTTGTCATGCTCATCTAATTTTGATTTCTTATAAAAAGATACTAAACATCGTCTACAAATAAATGTTTGATGAGTACCTAACTGATGTCTAACTAAACCATTTAAATTTGTAATTAAACAATAATGAGAGTTTAAATACAATAAATCTATATGTTTAAATACACCTGTATTTTCGCTTATACGTAACGGAAAAATAGTTTCATTATCATAATTAATGCCATATATTAATAGAAATTTGTTCCTTAGGAAATACAGAATTATACATATGTTCAAATTTGCTTATGTGTTCTATTTCGACGGGGAATTTTATATTCGTTTTTTCAAATAATGGTAATAAAGTATTAATATATTGTATGTAATTATTCACACGATATGGATTGTCTTTTGTGGGATGCAACGCAGCTAGAATACTATACATAAAACATCTATTATCGTTATTTTGAATATTTAGAACACATTTTGTGGATAAAATCCATTGAGGCAATTTTACATAAGTTTTCTCTTTATGACTTTTTAATAACGCATTGAGATTTTTTATAAGACAATAATGAGTGTTGCAATTTTCTTCACAATACAGTAAATCTATATGTTTACCTACAGCTGTATTTTCGCTTATACGTAACGGAAAAATAGTTTCATTATCATAATCAATGCCATATATATTAATAGAAATTTGTTCCTTAGTAAATACGGAATTATACATATGTTCAAATTTGCTTATGTGTTCTACTTCAACTGGGAATTTTGTATTAGTTTTTTCAAATAATGGTAATAAAGTATTATTATATTGTATGTAATTATTTACACGATTTGGTTGTTCTTTTACTGGATGCAACGCAGCTAGAATACTATACATAAAATATCTATTATCGTTATTTTGAATATTTATAACACATTTCTTTTTGGATAAAATCCATTGAGGTAATTTTATAAAAGAAGAAGCTTACAGAGGATCATATTTACTGATTTTAATTTCTAAGTGATGGTTTGGTTCAGAACATAAAGACCACCCTGATTTCTTAATTGCTCTATTTTCTTGTTCAACTAAAATTTTATTAAATAGTTTTTCTATTATAGAATTCACATCTGTACTCGGTAAAATAATTTCGTTACCACTATTTACAAAGAATCTACATGTTTCTAAATCTACTGGTTTTACAAAAGTTGTAGCCAAAGAAAAATTTACTTTAAACGATGTGTTAGTTTGTTCTTGTTTTAATATATCTAAACAGTCTTTTCTTTTATTATTTAAAAAACATCCACTATCCTCATTTAAAACAGTATCACATTTTAAAATGACTTTTTTCAAATTATTATTAAATAGAGTATCAGTTGGTGAATTGATAGTATTTGATTTAACCTTTTTTGCTGCCATTTTTTAAAAAATAACTCAGTGTTACTATAATAATTCTGGAGTGAGTTTTTATAATATAATATTATTATTATAAAATGTCTTACCTAAAAAAGAAAACAAAACCACACTAATAATATAAACGCACACACACACAAAAAGATATCTTAACTTTACGCTTCAAAAACCAAACAGGAAGTGATTACAAAAAAACATGTCGGTCAGTCTTTTATACCTGTCTGACCGCATTACGTCATATTGCGCAATAGGTATGAGTCATGCTCGGGGATTCCCCTCTTTTTTTATACCTTTGTGATTGATTACATTACGTTCAGGGATTCCTATCGTTGAATGACCGTATTGTCTGTTAAAGAGAAAACTAGCTCAATGTTTTTAAAATCCGGATGAATGACGTAATGAGAATTATCCACATATGGCGGAAGTTATCATGTAACTGATAACAAAACACGGAAGTTTCGCATTCCTCTGCAATCTTTAAACAATCTTTGTTATGTTCAAATATAGGTTAGTACAAGTTCACTCCTTAAATGATTATATTTACTATAGAGGGTTAGAACGAGTTTACCCTTTAAAAATGGACTATGCTCAAATAGGGGTTGAAAAATAGACCAACTGCTATGTTACATTAGAACGAGTACACCCTTAAAAGGGAACGTACTCTCTGCTATGTTCAATTAAGGGTGGAATCCAAAACGAGTACACTTCTATTCTCTGCTATGTTCAAATAGGGGTGGAATACACCCCCCGTAGTCTTATGTAATTTCTGCTATGTTCAAATAGGGGTTGGAACGAGTTCACCCTTTAAAATGGACTATGTTTAATCTTCGGTGGAACGAATACACCCTTGTTATGTTATGTACTCTTATGTGTTATATAATCTTCACCATGTTTCGTAGTCTCTGTCTGATGCGCTATGTTAAAATAGGGGTTGAACGAATACAACCTCATTACACCCTTGTTATGTTATGTACTCTTATGAAAATGGAGGTTGTTATGTGTTACGTAGTCTCACTGTAATTTCTGCTATGTTAAAATAAGGGTTGGAAAATATGCTCATAGAAAGAGAACGAGTCTTATGTATTATCTGTTCTGTTGTATGTTCATAGTCTCAGTGTATTCTATGCTATGTTAAAATAAGTGTTGAAAAGGGAACGAGTTCACCCCTAAAAAGTGGTCATAAAAGAGAACGAATACACCCCCTAAAAAGTGCTCATAAAAGGGAACGAGTTCAATCTGCTCTGCTGTATGTTCGTTATGTTACGTAGTCTGATGTTCTGCTATGTGTTCGTAGGGGTTCGAAAATATGCTCATAAAAGGGAACGAGTTCACCCCTTAAAATGTGCTCATAAAAGGGAACGAGTCTTATGTATTCTCTGGTCTGCTGTGTGTCCGTAGTCTCAGTGTAATTTCTGCTATGTTAAAATAAGGGTTGAAAAATATGCTCATAAAATGGAACGAGTTCACCCTTAAAAATATGGTCATAAAAGGGAACGAGTACACCCCTAAAAAGTGCTCATAAAAGGGAATAAATTCACCCCTAAAATGGAGGTCGTAAAAGACCGTGGGCTCACGGTGTACGATGCTCAATTTCCCAGGGGCTCCTGAGTTGAGCAAGTATGAGCCAGATCGATCCATTTTCTACTACTTTCCTGATTCATGCATGGGCAGTATTTTTATTTCTCTAAACATACAGTATATAAGGAAATAATACATTACATACACATTACAAACATAAATATAAGGTGTTCTTTTAGAAAACACAATCCGAACCATAGAGATTTTACTTAGAATGGATAACTGTTTCGTTAGTCACCTACTTTACAATTTTACATGCATAACACCTGGATCAGAGCTACCAACTGCTATCAGTGTCGAGAAAAGTTACGTGTAAGTTGGGATGCATCAGTCTAGGCGTTCTCAAAACTGCAAATGACCTGGACCCCAAGTAATGGAATTAGAGCACTTAGGGGTAGATATTTTGAGGTTGAGTGTATAGTTAGGCATTTATTCCCAAATTGGTCATCTGGGCTTAAATGCCGCACATAGCGGTTCCGGATAAAGCCCACATGAATCTGTTTTCAACCTTGTATTACAACTTACCTGTTCTTACTTTCATATATCTTACCTACAATTACTCATGTTTCATTTCTGGCCTTTACTATTCACTATTAATCATAATTGTTTCTTTTTTCATGCTTCTTTGGCTCTTTGGTACATCCGTATACATACGTATAGCAACACTGCGCAAAATGAGTTCCTTGGAACTGTGAAATGTTGCAAAACACACACTACACATTAATGACTAAAAGAATGCGACCGATTAAATATCATATATTGTAAAGGGCGGGGTTAAATTTACATTGACGTTGCTTTACTCGAACATGATTTAATGTCACGTGGTATTTTGTCTACTTTCCACAAGCAACTTTATTGATAAAAGAGTGATTTACTTAAGCGAGGAAACATAGCTGAGCGAGCGTTAACGAGCGAAGGGGGCAAGAATACCCGCAGGTCCCGTTTTGTTCCACCTTCGCCCCATGATAATACAGCAGCATACATATCCTAAGTTAGTTAACACATAGTAGGTTTAATTCACTGTCAGATTATTCTCTACTGCTTACCTCATATTGTATCAATTCACAAACAAATTTACTCCACAGTTTAGCTTACATTTTCTCGCTTAATTCTGTTCATTTCTCCGTATATTTTGTATTTCGGGGTCGCAATTTGCTGAAATTAACCTACCATCTGTCTGGTTTTCAGCAAAAAGCGTAATAACAGCTACGAAAAGTTAAAAATCATGAATTTTTAGGACCACTTGAAAGAGTATAATAGAGTAGAGCAAGGTAAAGTAGGGTTGGGTAGAGATAGCTTACGATTAGGATTTTTTACCCATTTTGTTATAATTAACAGAGTGTAATATCTTGCCTCTGCGAAAGAACATCAAATGGAGCGTGTAGCCATGTTCAGAATACAAATACTCCTTACTTTCACGAACTCCAACCATGTTTCAACCTTGCACAAAGTAGTTTCTTCCGCTTGCAAATTATTTCCTTGTTTATAACCGCTTATAAAAAGAATAAACAAGACTTCCGCTCTCTTTACAAATTATCTAGCAGAAAACTACCAAATTATTCATTTCTTTCGGTACTTTTTCAAAATTATTCATTTTCAAAAACAGACGACCAACTTTGGAACTTAACCCTACAGTTATACATTATAAATACATTTTTTCAAGAAGAAAAAAAATATTAACAAATCTAAATATTACTGAAATTATAAGAGACATCAAGGTAGACATAATCATATGCTTGAAGGCAGGGGTATATGCAGGTTTTCTTCGAAGAGAGGGGGAATACATCGTCTCCAGGGACGAGGCGAAAGACCCATACACAAGAGCAGTCATGATACACGAACATTTTAATGCACATGTTCACAGAGAGCCGGATTTACGTATAAGCCAACCAAGCTATGGGAACTCACTCCCTTGGAAACCCCAAAAGATTAAAGAAAAAAGCTGGCTGTCACGTAATTTCAAACTAATAAAAAACACAAATACGTTTAAACTCACATACAACAACGGTGTTTCTCAGCTCTGCTTGTGATGGGATGGGGCCCGGTAACTCGACCCCACATATAATCGAGCCGTTTCCCAGCCCCGCTTGGAATGGGGCCTCATCTTCAATAGCTTAGAGACCATTACACCTAAACCCGGTACTATGTTCACATAACGCATAATATAAATCAATAGCTATTTACGCACACACGCTTATTAACTGCAGCAAATGAAGCATTGTACAATAATATTTAATATAAGTACTATAGCATGTGAGTAAGAAAAGTAGTGTGCCTTTCCATGTTCTTCCAAGAACTGAATACCTTCGAAAATCCATAGTACCAACTGGCCCCCTTGCCTCCCGCTGCTGGTAAAGAGGTCAGAAATAAATTGTCATGCGTCGGTTTCGAGAAAATGAAAGAAACGAATTTTCGTGGTGCTAAAATGTATGTAATTTGTTCGCAATAATAATCGATTATAACTTATACTTTGTTGCGAAAAATTTTATTTTGTGCTCTGTATATAAAAAATATTTATCTATTGTTGTCTTTCCCTACCGATGACTGTAGTGGTAACAATAGCAATACTCGTACAGTAGAAAAATTATAAGCACTCCAATTTTCAAGTAAATTTACTAGGAATCTCTGTCAGATGCGTTGTCATAGTGTCGTTTCTTAAATATAATTCAGGTACACTTGATATTAGATGTTTGTTGCTTTGAGTTTAGGATCCTTCTTTCTGAAGCAGTTGGTATACGAGACATGAACCCATAGTTACCATGAGAAAAGTAAATTAGAGAATAGTGACGGTTAAGGGTTGAATAATTGAAAATTGTCCACTTTCTAATCAGATACTACAAAATATGTAACGCGTTCTAAGGCAGATAGTATAAAATAAGATTATAGAAAACTGCGATTAATAAGAAATACAATTCATTATTGAAAACTGCAAAGGTTAGAAAGCATTGCTGTCCAAGTGTTTTGCTGCATATAAACTTCTACATTTCCCTTTATGAAGGCAGAGTACTTTCATATGAAGGCAGAGTACTTTCAACAACACTGGATTCTAATGAATAAAGCAGCCCTGCCATCTTTCTGAGAAATTTTAACTGCAGAGTTGTCAATAGTTTTAACAAGTAGAAATAATTCGCTTGGTATATAAGATCTGTTATTGATCTTTATTTACCGAATACATAAACGAGTCAATTTCCAAATCTTACAATATGCTTGCTTATATACATCAATTGATACAGAGAGAATTCCGAAATTTAATGTTTAACGGACTTTAAATCAAGTTTCAACCATGTATTAAAGAAATTCGGTTATAAAATTACATCAAACTTTCAATAACGACTATGCAAATGAGTAATTCGTTTAACATAAAGGAAAAGGAAATACTTGTATTTACAAAAACATGAAACACAAAGAGACCAATCACCTCATTTAGATTACCATCCTGATAACTACTCTTAGTAGTTTCTCTAGCATCAATTTGTAGTTTTAACTGTTCCACATGGATAGGATGTATATGGTGTCTACATGGATAGGATCATGATGAAATACTGTATTATCAAGAGAAGAGCTACAGAGGTTGTTCAGCCTACGTTTGGCCGATTTCGTTACTTCCCCCTCCCGGGCAGAATGGAATCACCCGACCTAGCTCATGGCGTCCTGCAGTGTTGTATAGTGGCTTCCTGGGAACGGAGTTGTTTTTTTCCGCGCGGACGACAATAACGAAGAAAATAGGACCATTGTTGTGAGTGTTGTGTTAAATTTGTTTCCAAGTGTGTGGGTTTCCGCTCTGTGAACGCCCAAATGAAGCCGTTTTTTGGAAGGCTATGTTGCAGCTCTTTATGACGCCCACTTTAGTGTTTCTGTGATTAGAAAAAAATGCAAGAAGAATGGTTGCAACATCAGTTTAAGTGGAATAAAAAGTTTTATTAAAAAGTACAAGGGCAACGAAGCTCCATCATTTGAATCACCAACGAAGTTGCCTAGGAAGCGGGAATGCACCAAGGGCACCTCCACTATGCAGAGGAAACTTCGCAAAATGGAAATGCAAGAAAATCCGCCAACAGAAAGGTGTATGGCTAATCGTCTTGACATGTCTTTGGGGACTGTGAGCCGGATTTTACACCATCAACTGAAGCTGGAGAAAGTCATGAAAGCTCGCGGCCATCCTCTCACATAAGTCCACCAAAAGGAACGAAAGTGTAACGCCCGGAAGCTGTACGAAGGGCATCTGGCAAAACAAAAAGATGGATGTACGTCGTAAAGCTCGATGAATCATGGATTTACTTTTCCGACTGCGGCAAACCGAGAGCCATCATGTATCGAGAAAAAGGCGTCAAGAACTTCAAAGGGGGGTTCGTGCCTACAAAGAATCCTTCCCAAAAGAGTTCATGGTCGTTATTGGGTACTGTTACCGAGGTAAACTGAAGATTCGTAAGGTGGCGAAGAACTGCAAAAGAAATTCGCAATAATTTAAGGAGCAGATCATGCGGCCGATCTACTAGCATGGGATTCCAACAATGTACGGAAATGACGCCATTAACGGAGTGCTACGCCATTAGAAGAGTAGATTGGAAATAGAGAATAAGGGTCTGAACCTCAATAACTGACTTGGATCAATGTAACTACAAGACCCAACATACTTCGACTTGTTACGTAGAAGCTATTTACTTATAAATTAGACAAAATTAGACCACTTCAAACAATTGTATCTTTTATTAACTCGTATGTTGTGCTTGCAAAATCTTTATCTGTCCTGAAAGAAATAAAAAAATGAAGGTGTGGATGATAGTCACACATAAGAAAAAGAAAGTTGGTGGTTGGATAAGATTTTAACGTTCCTTTAAGTATCCTGGTGATATGAGGTACGGATCTACAGTTTAATATGGAACCTCAATCCCTGTAATACGTTAAAAGTGTTTCAAGGCCCTACCATCGTACATGTGTAAAAGCGAAGAGTAGTAAATGAAGAAAAAGGGAAACATTTATTATCAGTGACCCACTTCATATATCTCGAAGCTTTATAGTACTTCTGTTTGTTGTTAGTTTTTCAAGCGTCAATTATTTTAAATTAGCACCACTAAAAGAAGTTGATAGTACAGAACAAATTGTACTGTATATCTGTGTGATAACGTTAGTAGATACATAATGTAGGTCATACAATAGCGATAGTACATAGACACTGACTTCAAATAATCCGCTAAAAATGTCACATTTGTCCTAGGTTCATGGGAACGGTGGTTCAGTTACAGAATGCTCAAACATGGTGCAAGGGGCTCCTAGTTTGATCTCAAGATAAGTGAGATTATGTTTGAGACCATTGTTTCCATGAGGTTTTTCTTGAGTCACCATTTCCTCCCATGTCCTCATTCCACGAATTCCATGAGAATCAATCACTTTCCCTAATCATGAACTCCACTAACAAAAAGATTTACATTCGAAACGCTATAATTGAAATTTCCTTTTATTTCATTTGTCCTCAGTCTGTTAAGTCTCGTATCCATGTGTCTAGCTCAGATATGAAGAACTTTTTTGTTAGTTTTAAAAACCTCATTAACATTAAAACGATGTTCCTGATCATTTGAGATAATGGTGTTACAATGTTACAGTAGGATTACATTTCTCACTATTTTTCACAACCACATCCGTAACGTGTTAAAAAAGCGTTCTGTTGCATGAAGAAGGCGTCATATTAATTACTGTCAGGTATAGTATAAATCACAGCAATTATCCTTAGAATTAAACTCATTTTTACCAGTTTATGATGCTCTTCTGTTTGCATATATCCGTACAGTACTTAGTGCAAAACGATCTTTGAGCACGCAGTACGGAACCACAATGAGCAAATTGAAGCACAGTAAAGCTATTCCCGGTTCAAATTTCCACTTTGTGGGTGTTGCATTTACAACAGCTGCTAAACACACTGCAGCGACATACGAATGATAGATTGTGCTGCGATTTGTGATGTGGTGACTGGGTTTCAAATTATATATATGGCCATTCAAGATGAAATGCATAGCAGCTACATTATAATGGAACATTAACATTTTTAATATGTTGTACATTGTTTATGCATCAGTTATAGGTTAATGTTATAGACTTCAATATGGTTCCATAATGTACTATAGAAGAACTACATATTGCTTATAGAAACGTAGGAAGTTAAGGTAACCATTAAAACAGAGGTTTTATTTTTTCATTGATGCAATGATTTAAAAGGAACAGATTAAAAATAATAGTACATCATTACCCGAGGTCTAGAGAAAGAAATGCAAGTTGATTGGCGGAAAAGTACGTAAGACAAAAAGAGCTGTAAAATAGCTTCTTGTTGGAAAATACCATACCTTACAGCTACAGCTTTAATATTTAACTACAATCACCAATGATTCAAGTCAGTAGACCAGCGTTTCCCAATCTTTTTCAACTTGCGGCACACTACGGGTGTTACTTGGATTCTCGCGGCACACTTATAGATATTATTACTTGTAAATATAAAATTGGTATTTTTTCTGTGATTATTGGTCTCCTACTCACAGAGAAGAAAGCTCGATCATTGTTTTTTTCCCCTGGTAAATCATTATGCTTATTTTTCATTCTAATTTAAAAATATAAAACAATTGCAATGAAATATTAGACTCAAGTTTTTAAAAATACGCTTTCTTTTTAAAAACTGTATCCAACCTTTTACTAAGAAGGAAGATCACTAAATAACGAACGAACAAACAAATCTCATTTACTTTTAAAACACAAATGTAGGTACTTTGTCGAAAGGATTGAATGATATTTTAAATTTTTAAGTTAGGAAATAGTCTGCAACAATAAAGAAGCAATATTGGTCATAACAATGATAACCATTTTTTTTTCAACATTAGAAATGTACAGAACAGTAACCCGGTATGAAACTTAAAACTGTAGATTCACAGTAGAGTTTCATAGTAATGTGAAATACAAATATACATTTTTCCCTACCTTTTGCAATTTGATTGGTATAAAATTAATAATTGTTTCGATTCCTCGCGGCACACCAGCGGCCCATTCACGGCACACCGGTTGGGAAACGCTGCAGTAGACTAATTAAAGAAATTATTGATCGCAGAAGTTTACTCTTTCTTTTATCATTTATTTGTTGTCATTATTATTATTATTATTATTATTATTATTATTATTATTATTATTATTATTATTATTATTATTATTATTATTATTATTATTATTAATCTTTCTTATTAAGATTTCATCCAATCTCATCTTTAAAAACGTTGCACCTCTAGCCCGGGTCTAAGGCCCTGTTAACCATGGATTGGTATGCATGTGGGCGCGGCCCTCGCGAGGAAACTCTTTCATTCTCAGATTTCCTAGTATTTTGATATTGCTTCTAGCTATCTTTTCTATTTTCTGCAGCCAAGGGGTGTATAGCTACTGTACTGGCGCAACCTAGTCGGTTGAAGTTCCAGCAGTATTAAAATATAGAATGTCGTGAATGTGAGCGTTGCGCTCACACGTATACTAAAGGCGACAATATTATTTCTAGACTCACAGTTTGTTATTCTATTTACACTTGTGCAATTTTGCACTTTTGTGTGATATGAGTAATCAAAAGGAAATCCTAGCATGACTAGCCCTTTCCGGATCCTGGCTTTTTGGGCTATTTTTTAGACTTTCAGTCAAGCAGCTATTGTATCGTCACTATTTATCCTAGGATCATGGTTCATGCCTCATTCTCTTCAGAATAGAGCTGGCTTTCAAATGGTACCACTTGCATGCTGATACCATATACCAGAAGCGGAAAAAATGTCAAAATGAAAATTTCGGAGGGAAAAAAATTTCTCGAACTTTAGCCCCCCTGGACCCCCCTGTGTGAACGTGGCCATCTAAAAAATCTGATAAATAGTACTTGATATACTGAATGTGTGTGCCAAATTTCAAGTTTCTGTCTTGAATAGTAAGGGCGGGAGAATTTTTCCAAAAATTCCCACAATGCCCCAAATTAGCATAAAACACTATGATCTCAGGGGAAAAATTCCCTGACATTTCCCTAATTACCCTAGGACTATAATCCGCCAATCATTCTCTTCAGAATAGAACTGTCTTTCAGGCGGTATCATTCACATGTCTCCATCATGCATCTAAGGCGGGAAATTTCTGAAAAAGGGATTTTTTGGAGCAAAATTTCCCTTTTTAAAACTTTTAGCCCCTCTGGACCCCCCTGTTTTAACGCAGAAATCTGAAAAAAATCTGTTAAATACTACTCGGTGGACTGAATGTTTGTGCACAATTTCAATCTTCTAGGTGCAAAAATAAGCCCGCCAAAAAAAATTCAAAAAATTCCCCATGTTATCCTATACAGAAGTATATTTTGAAAAAAATTCACTGAGACTTCCCTAATTACTCTAGAGTAATAATTCGACCGTCATTTTCTTTAGAATGGAACTGCCTTTCAGACGGTATGACTCACGTGTCCCCATCATGTATGTAAGGCGGGAAAAGGACGAAAAACGGGATTTTGGGGGTAAAAAATCCCTTTTTTTTACCCCTTTGCCCCTCTGGTTCCCCGCCTGTTTTAGCACTGACATCGGAACAAAAAATCTGGTAAATACAACTCGGTGGACTGAATGTTTGTGCACAATTTCAATCTTCTAGGTGCAAAAGTAAGCCCGCAATATATATATATATATATATATATACCCACCATGTCCCATTTTTCCCTATATAAAAGTATATTTTTCAAAAAATCCCTGCGACGTCCTTAATTACCCTAGAATAATAACTCGACCGTCATTCTCTTTAGAATGGAACTGCCTTTCAGACGGTATGACTCACGTGTCCCCATCATGTAATCCCTTTTTTTTACCACTTTGCCCCTCTGGTTCCCCCCCTGTTTTAGCACTGCCATCGAAAAAAATCTGGTAAATACTACTCGGAGGACTGAATGTTTGTGCAAAATTTCAATCTTCTACGTAGAAAAATAAGCCCGCCAAAAAATATTGAACATAGGTTTAGAAATTGAGAAAAGAAATTTTTGACTTATGACGTCATCACCTCCTATGTCTGGACGCAGGACGGTCTGAAACCATACGTAATGTCTTCTACTAGGCTCTGGACTTGGAAAACAAAAAACAAAAAAAAAACCGGACGAAAAAGCTCAAATAGAAGAGAAATAACGCAATGTACCATGAAAAACGCGTATGGTACAAATTGTACGTACCATAGGATCCCCAAAGGGCTAGATCGAGTCAGCAAGGAATAATGTATCATTTTCAACGGGTTTAAGTACTGTGCTTCTAAGATTATTACATGCAATTTTGCCTTTGTAAGTAATTATTGTTCCCTCTATCTAGCAACAAAGCGTTTGTTAGCGTCATTTATACAGGGAGTTTACAAACAACATCAACAACGTCTGGGAGTAGATTCCTGACACCAAGATAAGACAAAAAGTATAACCCAACCTGGGCGCACAAATGCTTCCTTTCAGAGTTATAGGCTGCCGTAAACATGAAAGAAAAAATAAATTTAAAGGTCTACAGTTCCAAACATATGTGACTTACCGTGGTCGGTCAAGACTTCACTTAGGAACTAGCATGTGCCCTATCCAAACATCCACGTTTCAGAATCCTGCAGTACTTCCGGAATGGTTTTTATAGAGGGAGTTAGTGAGAATTTTAAATTATGTGCCCGGAGTCCAGCTGCCTCTAAAAAAATGTTGCGTGATTATCTTAGTGTTCTGAAACAATGGGTTTTTGGATAGGGCACATATTAGTTCCTAAGTGAAGTCTTGAGCCCACTACGGTAGATCCCATAGTTTTGGAGCTATAGACCTTTAAAGTTCATTTTCTCATGTTTACGGCAGCCCATAACTCCGAAAGGAAGCATTTGTGCACCAGGTTCGTCAATACATTTTGTCTTATCTAGGTGTCAGGAATCACCTCCCAAAATTTGTCGGTGTTGTTTTGAAACACACTGTAGATTCACTGTGTCTAACTACAAAAAATGTCTGATTTTTGATACACACAGAACCATTTGGTCAATGTAAGGCAAATACTGTTTTCTGTAATATTAAAACTACTTGTGTTTGTAATACTCGTAACTAAATAGTATGTCTTTAAATATAAATTCAACTATATTTAATAACAAAGACAATTATTGTTTCATTAGACAAAAAATGTTGGACTAATGTACCGTACATTATGTTGACTATTATTTTCAGTGAATATCAGCCTCTAAGCATATAAAAAATGAATAGACTTTTTGAGATTCTAAGTATATAGTAGGCCTAACACCATTTCTCATAATTAAAACATTATAAAACAAAGTAATTTTATTAAAATACGATTTTTTAGCTTTAGTAATAGTTCTCACATGTTTCCGTTAAGATTATGCAGGACAGAACGTAATAACAGTACCAAAAACTAAAGATATGAGCACAGACGTATACCAACAGAGTAACATCAGAGATGTAGCCCTATACCAATCCAGGGTTTACATGTAGTTACACATAAGAAAAGGAAAAGAAAAAAGAATATATGGTATCATTATTTATAACTCATTCTCTAAATCTACAAATTTTAAATCGTGAAATATCTTGAACCGTCAACACTACCAAAATACAGAGGTTGTTCAGCCTACGGTTGGCCGATTTCGTTCCTTCCCCTCCCGGGCAGAATGGACTCACCCTACCTGACTTGTGGCGTCCTGCAGTGTTGTGCAGTGGCTTTCTGGGAACGGAGTCGTGTTTCCGCGCGGACGAAAAAACGCACAAAACTGGACCATTGTTGTGAGTGTTATGTTACATTTGTTTCGAAGTGTGTGGGTTTCCGTTCTGTGACCAAAATGCTGCCCAAACTAAGCCGGTTTTGGGGAGGCTATGTTGCGACTTTTTATGTCGCTCACTTTAGTGTTTCTGTCATTAGAAAACAGTGCAAGAAGAATGCTTGCAACATCAGTTTAAGTGGAATAAAAATGTTATTAAAAAGTACAAGGGCAAGGAATTTGCAATTTGAATCCATTTGAATCACAAACGAAGTTGCCTAGGAAGCGATAATGCACCAAGGCCACCTCCACCACGCAGAGGAAACTTCGCAAAATGGCAATGCAAGAAAATCCGCCAACACAAAGGTGTATGGCTAATCGTTTTGACGTGTCTTTTGGAACTCTGAGCCGGTCGTTACACCATCAACTCAAGGTGGAAAAAGTCATGAAAGCTCGCGGCCATCTTCTCACGGATGCCCACCAAAAGGAAGGAAAGTGTAACGCCCGGAAGCTGTACGAACGGCATCTGGCAAACCAAAGGTGGATGTACGTCGTAACGCTCGATGAAGCATGGATTTACCTTTCTGACTGCGGCAAACAGAAAGCCATCATGTACCGAGAGAAAGGGCCAAGAGATTGAGAAGGTGGGTCTGTGTCTGTAAAGAATCCTTCCCAAAAGGGTTCGTGGTCGTTACTGACTACTGTTACCGAGGTAAACTGAAGATTCGTAGGGTGGCGAAGAACTGCAAAATAAATTCGCAGTATTTTCAGAAGCAGATCATGCGGCCGATCTACGAGCATGAGATTCCAACAATGTACAGAAATGACGCCAATCTGGAGCGCATTCACATGGACAAGGCTTCATCACACACCTCACGATCGTCTCTTGCATTCTACAGGGAGACGGAGGAGTTAAGTGGTATACAGGTGATACCTTTCAATGAGGTACCTGCTAAAACTCCAGATGCAAGTCCTATGGACTATTTTGGATTTGGATTGCTGAAGCGGGCTTTGGGAAAACGGCGTGTGACTACGGTGGAATTGCTTTGGGAAGCTCTGCAAAGGGAATGGGACAAGATTCCTTTTTCAGTTCTTCAGAGAAGCTTATTACAGCGGAAATTACGCTGTCTGGCTAATATTAGGAACCAAGGTAAACACATCGAGCATTTACGGACCTAGCGCCATGGATTCTTACAAATTTTTATGTAAGTCGAAATTGACCAAATGTAGACTGACCAACCTCTGTAATAAAGATGAAGTAAAGACTCGCCAGAACACTGAGGTGGAATATAGTTCCACACACAGCACAGAAACTTTCTCGGTAATAAATATGAATCGGATGAAAAATAGTGAAAACTGTATCAAACCGGATTTTGGTAAGTTATGAGCATCGCAGCGGGAGGCAGGGGGTGTAAACTATTCTACCACATATTGGATTGGTGGACAAATAAGAACATTCTATCTAATTGCTAACCTATGACTTATATTAAAATAAGAATGTATAATATTCATAATCATCCAATGAAATTCCCATACACAAAAATTTACGAAGAGAAAACAATATATGAATAAAAAAATTATTTCCTGAAATATAATTTTCTTAATCATTCTGAAGCTTTAGTTTTAATATTTGATACGTAAATAGTAAATTATACAGTAGAACTTAATAATACACAGTACGGTAAAAAAAAATCATTCGGACCCGAAAAAATATACTACCTCAAGCGTAACTGAAAATTACATTTTTAACGCAGGCACTATGTGTTATAACCGTTACCGTGTTATATAAGTAATTTTTGGACGTTTTGTATATATTTGAAGGACAGAAACCATTCTTCGATTTATATTTTGTTCTTCCAGCAAAAGTCATTTCTTTCTTCTGTGGAAACGGCCAACTTATATATTTCTCACGGGTAAGGACAAAAAAGATTTTCATCGTTCACCAACACATATGTGCGAAACGTTGTTTCACAGTGAAAAAAATTCAGTGAGCAATAAAGGCTATATTCATTTTCTGAACTATATGAGTGGGAGTTGTTCTTCGATTATCTAATACTGCAGTGTCGCTTCCCTACTCATTAATATGCAAACACCTCCAAATTACGTTATATAATTATTTTGAACTGAATTAAGCGTTTTCTTTGATTACTTATGGAAATAATAGCACGTCAGGTGCTTGAACGTCTGGCAGACGCTAACCAACATTGCCCAGTGCGCTCTTATCTCAAAGTTCTCACGTTTGAACTAATAACATCTTATCTACAATGTGGCCAGTGAACTGCGAATTAACGCCAATTCCTTAAACGTTTGATTTACATATCCATACATTTTGAATAGATTGAATTTTAAAATTAACTACCCATCTCGACCAGTTGGTCAGTCCAGTTCTTACCCCTCTCAACTCAAGAAGTTTCTCTCCACTTGTTGACGTAGCCACTATACTTGTTTGGTTCGTCGATAGTTGCATAAAGGAGCACAAGTTACAATATAATTGCCCAAGGACTCGCCGCACTAGCCCTATTCAGTTAATTCCCCTGTCCTTTGACCAAGTTCGCATAAGTAATTATCGGTACCTATAAACCATTTGGATTATGTTTTCACTGCATGCGTTTTCTCCGTGAATGACCTCTGAGAATTTTTGTTGCGTTTCCAACACATTTTGTTGGATTTTTTCTGGAATCTATACATGGACTACTCTCAGTGCTACCCAACAATATTGACACCAATATGCATCAATTATTGCTCAGAGGAAACATTTCGTAGTGATTTTCGAAATATAAAATTTTACTCATGCTTATATGTTATAAAGGATTACAAGGGCTATTATGTGTTTTAGAGAAGTAATGTGTATTTTTCAGTGTTTATCAAAGTAGTTAATTGTCCACATCAATACCAATATTTCGTGTTGGGATTGTTTTCTATAAGCAATAAATAAATCAATAAATAAGCATATTATTATTTATTTAATGTGTTTTCACTCATGTGTTCATATTGTTTCTGCGTGTAGCGGTCTGAACGATTGTCTGGATATCCACGAGGCCTTCGAGACGAGACATCCAAACCTCTAGGTGGTTTATGTTCGTTTCATTGTCCAGACCTGAGAACACCTATAGAAAAGTTCTGTAATTCCTTTTTGGAGATGTTCTTCGATGTCTGAACCGGGTAAGCTGTTTCGAAAGTATCCAATGGTTGGACAACAGAAGCATATCTGAAAATCGGTTACAATGTAATACTAACAATATTTGATTAATTTATTGAAATATTACAGTGAATTTACAAGAAGTTCCGTCAAATTTATCGTCAATAAATCGTTCCGAAAATACAATCCTGTATAATACCATAATTTCCTTTTTATGTTTGCTATTTAATGTTGCTTTCCTTTATTTAAGTTCCTTTTTACACGCATGAATATGCCACGTGTACCTGTGTTTCATATTGGAAACCGAACCCAAGTAATACTCCACTAGGTCAGAGTACTCCACTAGGAATGAAACTCGAGATCATTAAATGCGCAAACAGTTGTCAATGTTCCAGTGGAAATGCTGTTTGATATTAGAATTTTAAAAAATTAAAACAATTGATTTTCTTTTTTTCACCAACCTACTATAGAAATCCTAAGAGATGATAAATAAATATTAAGATATTTATGAAAATAAATATTAAAACCTAAATTCATTATTTCTACCATTTTTATTTTGATAGGGCTGACATTGATTATTATTTGAAAAGCAGTTGCTTCTTTTACCGTTTTTACTCGATATAAAATAACATTGATAAAATTAAATGTAAAAATGTGGAAGGAAAGAAATCTTTTACAAGAAGGAACTCTTTTTATGACTACATGGTTAACATAAATGGATTTATCGCGGGAGACAGGGCTTCATTTCTCGGCAGGAGCCCCATGTTGTTTATTTGAAATATAAAATTACGTATGGCAAGATAGCCCCGCCACTTTAGAAAATTGAAACAATGACTAGGTCATTCGTTTGTACTACGTGTGTACCGTTTGTACCGAAAATATTTTCGTTTGTACCATTTTCCTTATAGGGGTACCTGAGAAGTCAACTGGGCGGGCTATCTTGGCGCCAAGATAGCCCCCCCGTATCACAGCACAAAAAATTGGAATACACCATTCGAAAGCAAATCGTTTGTACCGTTTGTACCGAAAAAAGTTTTGCTTGTACCCTGATAGTTTTCGAGAAACAGGGGATGATATTTTGGGCGGGGGGCTATCTTGGCGCCAAGATAGCCCCCCCCCCGTATCACAGCACAAAAAATTGGAATACACCATTCGAAAGCAAATCGTTTGTACCGTTTGAACCGAAAAAAGTTTTGTTTGTACCCTGATAGTTTTCAAGAAACAGGGGATGATATTTGGGGCGGGGGGCTATCTTGGCGCAAAGATATCTCCCCCCGTATCACAGCACAAAAAATTGGAATACACCATTCGAAAGCAAATCGTTTGTACCGTTTGTACCGAAAAAAGTTTTGTTTGTACCCTGATAGTTTTTGAGAAAGAGGGGATGATATTTGTTGCGGGGGGCTATCTTGGCGCCACGATAGCCCCCGTATCACAGCACAAAAATTTGGAATACACCATTCGAAAGCAAATCGTTTGTACCGTTTGTACCGAAAAAAGTTTTGTTTGTACCCTGATAGTTTTCAAGAAACAGGGGATGATATTTGGGGCGGGGGGCTATCTTGGCGCAAAGATAGCTCCCCCCGTATCACAGCACAAAAAATTGGAATACACCATTCGAAAGCAAATCGTTTGTATAGTTTGAACCGAAAAAAGTTTTGTTTGTACCCTGATAGTTTTCGAGAAACAGGGAATGACATTTGGGGGGGCTATCTTGGCGCCAAGATAGCCCCTCCGTATCACAGCACAAAAAATTGGAATACACCATTCGAAAGCAAATCGTTTGTACCGTTTGTACCGAAAAAAGTTTTGTTTGTACCCTGATAGTTTTTGAGAAAGAGGGGATGATATTTGTTGCGGGGGGCTATCTTGGCGCCACGATAGCCCCCGTATCACAGCACAAAAATTTGGAATACACCATTCGAAAGCAAATCGTTTGTACCGTTTGTACCGAAAAAAGTTTTGTTTGTACCTTGATAGTTCTCGAGAAACAGGGGATGAAATTTGGGGGCTATCTTGTACGCAAGATAGGCCCTCTAATGTGTACTTTTTCCATGTCCATTAATAAGAATCATATGTTTATCCATGTGAATTGATGTGTATTTAGAATTCTGATTCTGCATATCAAAGTAAAAAAATGAATTTTTCAGTAATAACTCAACGTTACAATTGAATCGGCGAGTGGGAAAACAGTGTGAGTCCAAAATAAACCATTTTGAAGTAAAGGCAAAAATAACACTAAAGATGTAGTACTACAAGTTGTAATGAAGAGCAGTGCAATTTGCAAGACCTTGCACGTTATAACAGAATGCTATAATGTCGACTGTACATTTGTGGCATTAACTAACGAAAGTTATTTTTTCAAATATCTCAAAATGCGTTTTGTGGACTATATAGTTTTCCACTCACCGATTCAATTCAATTTTCTCTATTTCTGCCCTTTTCCTTAAGTAAATACGTATTATTCAGCAATGGCCTATTTGCTTTCGTCTGTTGTCTATGAAAGCGGCAAACTTCTTGAGCCGTTAATGTGACAGATATAAACAGCTAATTTCTTCAGTTGGTGTAAAGCCGAAACGTGGAAGGACGCAGTTTAGGTGAGCAAACATTTCATCTTTTAGTTTTCTTTGTTTAAGATTATTTCTGTAAATCCAGTTTCTTTCTGAATTTGTACACACTTCGTTATGCTTTTTACGGTATTTATTTACGGAAAAGGGCACAAATAGATTAAATTTAATTGAATCGTTGAGCGGAAAAACACTACTAGTGCACAAAACGCATTTTGAGATGTTTAAAGAAAGAACTTTCGTTTGTTAATGCCACAAATGTACAGTCGACATTATAGCATTCTGTTATAACGTGCGAGGTCTTCCAAATTGTACTGCTCTTCATTACAAATTGTAGTTCTACATCTTTAGTGTTATTTTCGCCTTTAACTGAAAATGGCTTATTTTGAACTCACACTGTTTTCCCACTCGCCGATTCAGTTTTAACGTTGCGTTATTCCCAACAAGTCCTTCTTTTCATTTGGATATGTACATCAAGAGATCTAAATTCACATAAATTCACATGAATAGACACATAATACTTATTAATGGGCATGGAAAAAGTGCATATTAGGGGGTCAATCTTGCGTACAAGGTAGCCTCCCAAACGCCATCCACTCTTTCTTGAAAATTATCAGGGTACAAACAAAACTTTTTTCGGTACAAACGGTACAAACGATATGCTTTCGAATGGTGTATTCCAATTTTTTTTCTGTGATACGGGGGGGCTATCTTGGCGCCAAGATAGCCCCCCCAAATGTCATCCCCTGTTTTTCGAAAACTATCGGGGTACAAACAAAACTTTTTTTTGGTACAAACGGTACAAACGATTTGCTTTCGAATGGTGTATTTCAAATTTTTGTGCTGTGATACGGGGGGGCCTCTCTTGGCGCCAAGATAGCCCCCCGCCCAAAATATCATCCCCTGTTTCTCGAAAACTATCAGGGTACAAACAAAACTCTTTTCGGTACAAACGGTACAAACGATTTGCTTTCGAATGGTGTATTCCAATTTTTTGTGCTGTGATACGGGGGGGCTATCTTGGCGCCAAGATAGCCCCCCCAGTTGACTTCTCAGGTACCCCTATAAGGAAAATGGTATAAACGAAAATATTTTCGGTACAAACGGTACAAACGTAGTACAAACGAATGACCTAGTCATTGTTTCAATTTTCTAAAGTGGGGGGGCTATCTTGCCATACGTTATAAAATTCTAGGTTCGCAGGGAGGATAGCTTCATTATTGGAATGGAACGTCAAACTGAAAATAAACTAAATTTAATGTTACAAAATATCTTCAAAAGTTCAAAACAAGAACAAAGAACATCTAGGAAGCATAATGAAATACAAGATGAGCTAAAATAGTAAAATACCCCTTAAAAAGGAAAGATTTTACGATGGGGCTTGCATTTTCTATATTTTATTTTGGGGTGCTTGAATGTCATAAATACAAGTGTCTTTTTTCAGTACTCCATCTTGAATATCACTTAATATTTTTAATAGGAAAGTGTCATCCGACGCATGCAATTTTTCGTACGAGTGAAACGCTGGTGAATGTTTTTTTTTGTTTCATAATCTTCAGTCGTTTTGCCCTATTTTATGTTTTCAGTGTTACTGACTAAACGATGCTGCTGACGATCGAGGGACATGTGTAGAGAAGTCCATCGTGTGGAACTGCCAGATGAGGAATTTAATATACAGCACCCCGAAGCATCACAACAGTGTATGCGAACTCACAGATTCCAGGAAATGGGGGTTTTCCGAGATATTTTTGTTTCACAGGAAAGTCATTTCGAGCATAGGTTATGAAGAGAACAATAGATGAGATAACAGGTGAAAGTTAATGAACGAGTAGAAATGCAACAAAATGGCGAGTGCCATTACATTGCTCCAGATATACAACATGTAAAACAGACGTCACAAGTTGACCTTTGTGATTGAGAACTTAAAGTGATATTGTAGAGGACGACTAAAAAATGGCAACTGTAGTACTAAGTTAAGATCTTGATGTTATGTCATTCTGCATCACTATGACTACACCAACAGTCACTACTCTGACAACATTGTCACCGGACGTTTGTCCGCTCTGTACAATAAAATGTGGATTTAATAGTTACTGTTTGCATCGTCTTTTTTTCTTATTTTTGGTTTGCATTTTTGGTCGTTTTTCTTTCAATGATCGGAAACCTTGCCAGAACTGCCTAAAATTAAAGGTCCTTACATATATTCGTTTTTTTAAAAAAAATTAATAAGACGAATACGTTTCCTACATTTTGGACCAATGCTTTTAATAAACTTTTTAAAAAGAAATGGAACGATTGTTGATTAACAAGTAATTAGCTTTCTCGTTTCAGTGATGAGACGATTGACTCAAGAAGGCTAAGTGATTTCGTTGCCAAAAGTTTGCTCAGGATGTACAAGCTAATCCCCTCTATATATTAAAGATCTGTTATCATATTTTAGAGGACTACCGGTATGGAATGCACGTTTCTGGTGTATAAATCTCGTTGACACCGCTTCTTATAAATTGAGTTTGTACGAAATAGGACAATAAAATAACGAGACTGACGTTCCCGCCTATGATTCAACCATGCAGCCCCCTACCGCAGGCTGTGTGTGATTTTGGTCTTTGTTTTCTTCTAAAAGGGAAGTGGCATGTACCTTCAATGTTTCAATCAGGAGTTCGGCGAGACTCATTCAGTAACGTACATGAAATTTCAGCAGGCTTTCGGAAACGATGTTTTATCAAGGGTACAACTCTTTCGTTGGTACAAAATATCCAAGATGAACACCGAACTTGTCGATAATCAAAAACACGAGCAGACAAAAACAAAGTAATGGTGAGTGAATTTGTGCGAGTTGATCGAATATTAACTGTGAAAATGATAACGAACTCAACGTTAACCGGGAATCTACTAACCTGATAGTGACTGAAAAATCTTGGAGACAGAAATAAGTTATCAAAATGGTTTCCATAAATCTCACATACCAACTAAAATGTCAATGCAGGACTGTGGCTACTTATCTGTTTGCAAAAAGTGGAATAGAAAACAGAATTACTTAACCGAACTATCACTGATTATGATTGTTGTTTTCTTTTCAGTCAGATCACGAGACGAAACGACATAGTTAGTAATGGTCTTTGAAGTAATTTATAAGACAAAAGAAATGTTTTATGTTGAAGTTGAAATGCATGCATGTGAGCTTCTTTTACTCCATGGGTATTGTGCATTCCAGACAGTAAACCAACATTGCTACAAACAAATTTTCAAATGATTTCGAAAACAGGTAAGGCACCTTCATTAAATCATTGCTGACCACTGGATACTGCTCCACGATAATACACCATTGCATCTGCGCTGTTTGTTAGTTATCTTTTGAAGTCATAACAAATTGTCGTGCTGCCAAATTTTCCTTGTTCTCTGACAGGCCATGTTTATTTTTTTAAAATTTCCTAAGAGTAAAATCAAACGTTAAAGAACACATTTTCCTTCACCTCACCACACCCAAAATTCTGTAACAAGGGTTCTTCTGGTGTACCAGAAGATGAATTCAGAGATGCCAACAGTGGATACCCTAATATGTAAATGTGTGCAGCAACAAGAGAATTACTTCGAAGGTGATTTCAATGTAGTTGGCTCAAAGTTTAAGTTTGCTTTTCTAACCACTCTCATTACTTTATTTTCCAATCTCGTATCTTTGCGTTGTGATGGATAAAATATTCTACGTGGGTACTATTTAACCTAAAATACTAAAATCTTTCAATATATATTTCCTTGTGCTATAAAAATTGTACAAAGCAATGTTATTACAAAGAAACACGTGGTCAACAAGCGTCATTCTTCGTCTACATAGGTACAACTAACAACAATCGATTCATTACCAGACGTTAAGGTGCATGAGATCGAGTGCAGAAAGAAAATGCTTTTCCGAAAAACGAGGGTTCCCTAACAAGTTGAGAAACATGGACAGTACATGCACGCGTTTCGAAGCCTGGCGTAAAGAAGAAGTGTGTGCTGTCATTTGATATAAATAGGCGAGTGAGTTACCCTCTCGTGCCATTCATACTTAACTAGCTATTTAAGGTGATTCTTTAATGACAGTGCAAATTATTAGTTGTTGGCCCAAGTTATTAGATGAAGTCCGGGTGTGAACTCTTCACGCGATCTTCGAATGTCACTACTGACAACATTGTCAGGGTTTTTGAACTTGTTCAAGAAAACCGTCACATTAAGGTGCACGAGGTTGCAGAAGGATTGAACATATCTGCTGGAAGACCTTATCACATCATTCAAGAGAAATTGCAATAACGCAAAATATGTGGACTTTAAGTTTCTCAGTGGCAGAGCGTTCACCTCCAGTGCTTGGGGTCCCTGGTTCGATCCCAGGTCTCGCCGTGTGGACTTTCTGGTGGACAAACACCGTGCTCGTGGGTTTTCTCGGCGTTCTCCCGGTTCCTCCCACTTTCTTCATTCCACCATTTCATTCATTTCTCATCATCACCGTCTCCTTTAGCCTAACCGGCATAACTGTGGGACGTAAAACTTAAAGATTTCATTTTCATTTCATTTTTTAAGTTTCTCAGCAACTGAGTGACGATAATTGACAGGCGAAAGTGTGCTGTAACCTTGAAGGTTTAATGCGATACTAGTAAAGGGTATGATAAATTTGTCCATCACTGCAGATCCAAATACATGAGAACATCTATGGAACAAAAGCCTGTGAAGAACTTGAATAAGAATCGATCACCTAGAAAGGTGCTTGTTATAGTTCTCTGGGAAGTCAAGAAAGTTCTGGTTATAGACTTCTTAGAAGGAGGTAGAATGATTCAGCTGGCCGGTATAGTGAAATATTGAATAAAGTGAAAAATGCAATTGAACAGAAGCGACCCGTTTTCCTGTCAACTGGTGTTATAATTCTTGACGACAAAGCTATCCCACAGTCACTAACGGAAACAAGATACAGAATTGAACAAGTGGGGTTGGAACGGTTGTCCCGCCCTCCATACAGTCTCGATTTATGGCAGAGTTACTTCCATCCTTTCTCTGATGTTAAATTCCGCATTGTGAAGTGATTGTTTCGAAACAGATCAAAAAGTAAATCGGAATGTGAAGAGAGTGCTATCTAGCCTGAGGCGTGATTGTTTTAGGAATGTTTTGGATTAATGCAACGATAGGATAAATGCATGAATCTCAACGGGGATTATGTGGAGAAGTGAGAAAGGAACGAGTCAAGTACGTATGTATGCTTTGCAAATTTATCCCATGAAATGAAGTGTCTTTTTCTATATTAAACATTTAATCCCCGGAAAAAAATAACCAGAGTTCTTACCATGGTATAACAAAGAGCTCTCTTCCAATTATGTTATTAGCATAATACTTTCACTTCGGAAGTCACCTCTAGAATTACCAGCAAGAGCACGTATTGAATGTATTGCACATTAAGGTCTATTTTCGTATTGAGGATAGCTTCGTTGTTAGAAAGAAAACTCAAAATGGAAATAAACTGAATACAACGTTACCAAACTTCTTCGAAAAATTAAAATAAGGAAGCAGCACCATCTAGGAAGCATTGAAATAGGGGCTTTTTACTATCGAAAAGTAATACTAATAATTGATTACAAGAAATAGGTCGCAATCGGGGACGGAAAATAACTACCGCAAAAGGAAAATAATTGTGCAATCTGTCTAAATAAAAAAAATGTAAGACAAAATTGATTACAATGTTCAATTACCTATATAGGCACTCTCACATCTTAGTTGGTACTCTATAGCTGTTTAAGAAAGTCAAATTGTTGTATAAAACTGAATCAATGCTGTTTAAGAAATAATATAATTCCCTCTTTTTAAATATCATTTTATTGTGACGGTCGAAATTATTAAAATCAGTAAATTCTGCTTTTGCTATTTCATAACAGACGTTACAAAAATTATTAGTTTATAGATTTCCAAAAGGGATAAAAATAAAAGAGATTTTTAAGCACGCACAATTTTCAAGATTTAAAATTATAGCAAAATAATGTAGTCGAAACACAGAATAGTTATGTCTTTTGATACAATATTCAAAATTCATAGAATCTGCGTATTATTCAATTGTACAGATAATCATGTGAGCAAGAAGGAAAATTTATACTAATTATAGGTACATATTTTTTTTCACATGCCTTTCATTCCCATCCGTGGATGGGCGGGCCGCAGACGGTTATGCCGTATCTATGGCCAGTGATAGAAGAAAAAAATTAAGACGCAGATATGTCATCTAATAAAGAGTTGTAGAAGCAAGTCGATTATGGATGAGCATGGAGTGGTGCATAGATTGGGAATGTGGTCGTGTTCAGACGGTGGAAGCTAAACTGCAGAGAGATCCATGTGTGGGATCATGGATTGTGGATGTGAACATAGTGGTGATAGATACGGCGAGGTGGGTTGTGCGTCTCAGGGGAGTTGTCCTGTTCGTAAATGTACAGTAGATGATCGAGAGGCGGGTATGCGTATCTGGGTTCCGTAGGTGTTTGTTCCAAGAGTTCGTGAAGTAGAGGATGGGCATTAGAAATGCGCTGAAAGATGTAGCGGCTGCGAAGGCGTCGGAGATTAGGAAAAAGTGTAGGGATAGTGGTGCGTCGGTAGACCTCTGCAGTAGGTGTTTGCTGCGTTAGAGAATATGTTATGCGGAGTGCACGGAGTTCAAGGATTTGGAGGCGTGCATAAAAGTCGGTAGTCGCTGATAGCCAGGCAAGATGGCCGTGTGTCAGTGCCGGTCGGACGAAGACCTTGTAGGTGTAGAGAAGCAATTTGGCGTTTAGACCCCACGTAGTGCCTTTGAGATGTCGAAGGAGATTAAGGCGACGGCGAATGAGGTACAGATTTAATTTGCATTGGCCATTAAATTATTAACAACCTGTTTCATATATACCTTTGGGAAAATTGTCCTACGTTAGGTTGTCACAATTCTTTTATTTAATAAATTATTCATTTTTTATACATTAAAAATTAACTTATTTTTATTTCACGAAGAAATTCTTCAATTATGTTTATTGTTTTCATAAATACAATTATATCAATAAAATAATCGTAGGCCACATATCTTGCAAAGTTCATATTTTACCTGTAATCAGAAATATAAAGAATTTTAGATTTGATCAGGAAAAAACAGTAGGTAAAAGAGAACTGCAATTCGAAACGTAAGAAATGATTGACTGTATGTATTTGCTGAATCATTAACATTTCAGATAATTTGGAATACAATACTGATATGAAAACAAACGACATGCAAAAATCAACTAGTAAATACTCTTGCTCTTAAGATATATTTTACAGAAAATTTTGAAATAATCAAGATATATCTGTTTCCTATTGCTTATTAGGTTAATTTAATTAATCGAAAACATACTGTAAAATTCGTACTACAGAATTAATCGGATGTAGTATTATGAAATATGCAGGTAACCGGTATTAGGTTTGAAAGCGGGAGGCTGTAAATTTCCTTACACGAGCATTATGTTCATTACGTAAATATCAGGACAAATTATTGTAAATGTAATTATCATATTTGAAGATAAGTATACTGTCAACACCGCCGATGATTATCAACCATTAAAATGCAATTAAGTAACTTCTTGACATCAGTGCTTATATTGTTCTACTCTTACCGCTAAAGATGGGTTAACTTAGAACACTCAGTCACTTAGTTTCTCGCATCACAATGTGTAAATTGTCAAATATTAGGCATTAACTTATGCCTAAAACAAGGAAACACTTCTTTAATACGTTCATATACATTTATGTATATAGAAGTCGAAGCTAAAATTGAAAAAAATCAATTTTCCACATACCGTTAAAACTTAAGTGTCCGATCCATTTAAAATCTGCTAAAGTAGTCCGTAATCCTAAACGCAATATTTACTAATTATGGTGCTAAAGGGGCTACAACGATATAAACAAGGGAACGCCCACTGCAACATATGGAATATAGTTAAATAAATAATTTTCTACTTCATTTAATTCGAGAGGTTTATTTAGCTGTTATAGATAAAAACTAGTTACGAAATTATACAAATAATTCTTTCAAGATAGGGAAAATTGATAAGTCGGCAAAAAATTGGTAAATAAAATCTAAATGAATTTGAATTTATTGTATTCCTACATCTGCCATGGTGTATTAAATCACATGACGTCATCATAACAGTTAAAATATTTTAAATGAAATAAAATTAATAGTAAAAACAATTGTGGGAAAACGAATAACCATGAGGTTAGCCACAGCATAACAAAATACAGGATGAGCTAAAAGTCATGTACATGTTATTGCACAGGAAACGCTGTTGTGATCAGGCTCCAACAGCCCATATGTTATTTCGGGATGGTTGAATCTCAAACAACACAACACCCTGGGTGCCATATTGGAATAGTCCCACTTGAATATCACTTCACTCTTTAAATAGGAAGGCACGCAAGCTGTTTTCCATAGAAGTGCAACGTTGATGAAAGTTTTATTATATAGCTAATCTTCAGTAATTTTTCTATGTTTTATCTTTGTAGTGTTAGCAACTGAACAATTGTACTAATGATCGACAAAAGCGTGTAGAGAAGCCTGTTATGTAGAAACAACAGCTCGCGACTGGTAGTTACATAATTTAATACACTATACCCAAACAATCTATTTCTCACAGTGACGTGGCCAAACTGATAATGTAGGAAAAAGAGAGGGAATTTATCACGATATGAGGTATGAGTTGAACGCCAATATGGGGGATACATTCATTAAACAAGAGGTACAATTACAAAATCCAGATATACCAGCATGAGATAAAATGAACCAAACTGTTAGATGTAGTTTGACGATTGGGTTACAGAGATACTGGCAACAAACCCGTATTTCAAGTTTAATGTGTTGTTCTTGAAAAAGATTTATTTTATGGGAACGGAAAGTAAAGGAAACGAAACTACCGCTACTGGAATGACAACAACTCACATTGGATTGATTATCAGGAATTAGCGAAAAAGTTATGATCTGATGTGATATCCTTGTTACGAGGATCATTAGCCATTCTTTATTTTTGGCACACTGACCGCCGACCAATGCCTGCAGCTATTGGATAAGGTGTTACTACCGGATGTTTTGTCGGGTAACAGTTCATACTCAACGTTCTTCCACCAGCGCAGAACTAATCCATATTACTGTCGTCGTTTGGAGGACTACCTTAATTAGTTGAGTTGAGTTGAGTTGACTTTGAGTTTTACGTCCCGTTCAGCAGCGAGTCTATATGAGACGTGGACCTACTAATTAACGTGGAATCCGAACCACATGAGCTCCCACCGGGAATCGAACCCGGGTCTCCCCCGCCAAAGGCGCGTACGCTAACCGCTTAGCCAAGAAGGAGCTCCACCTTAATTAGCAGTTTTCAGTGAGATGACTCAGACGTCAAGAACTTTTAGAGTAATTATGACGCTGTCCGGATCTTAGGCCTCTGCACAACTACCTCTTGCACAAAATGGTCATTGCGAGCATGGGTTAAGATGGGAACAGGTGAGAAAACAGGTTAAATTTAATAAACGACTAGTAATAGAAAAAACGGTGAGAACCATTACACTTCTGCAAAAGTAGTACATATAAAACACATGCCACATCCCAATCTTTATATTTAAAGAATTAAAGTGATATTCAAAATAGAGGATTCCAATAGAGGAGGCCATATGGCAGCTGTGGTAATCAATTGTGGTTTTGAAGTTATCTCTCTCCCTTAACATTATCAACAAACTCACAGCCTCTACTGTGTCAAGATTTTTACCTGACTTTTATCCACTCTGTATAATGAAATTGAACAGCTAACCCCTGCAGTGTAAACTACATTTGTCATCGACTTGTATTCTCATTTGTGGGACACAAAAATTTTTCCTTCATAATAGGATAACCTAGCAAGAAGCCCCTAAAATGCAAAATACAATTACGTAGATATTCTTTAACTTTCCAAATGTTATGCAGAGGAGTACGGTAAGTGCCCTATATCTTGGATCGATGTTACTTGCAATTATTTAAGGGATATTTTATGAAAATATACTTAAATTAATAATAGTGATCTTAGCACCAAATATTTGTACAAGACCAAATATTAATTTGCGTTACTAAATAGGAAAATTTGTACAATTTTCTCCAGCTAACATAAAAGTACACGCGTAATGAGACCGGAAGTGTATCGAAATGCGAATAGAAAAGTGACGCTGTTAATCCACATTGTTGAGGGCAAAACAAACGAATATTTATATTTATTTCTTCATTGCAAGGCAGTGCCCTCTGTTGAGGAATAACTAATATACTGAGTGAATTATACTTATTTACTATTTGATAATATAATCAATGGATACATTTTTTGTCTCTTAAGTGTATGATATCCAAAGTATGAAAAGTCTTATAGTACAATTGTTTTGCAGACACCCAAATGTATGTATAGTTTCTAACAAACAAGATCAAAAATAATAAGTAATGTACGTGATATGACTCTGCTCTCCAATAAATTACACATCTGACCGTACTGTTCTATTGAATTGGAAGTTAAAAATTTTATAATCTCCGACTCAACATTGGATCTCACAGAAGATCTATGATAAAAGATAGAAACAAATATTTTCTTACTATGGAAGGATTTAGTTTCTGAAGACTAACTTCCATTTTCTGCCCCTATTAAGACGGGAAGTTGTAGGCGATTTACTTCTATTTTTAATGTTGGATTTGTTTCCCTTGGAAGTAGTATTGAAATGTATTTTAGTCCTGTTCATAAAACACATGTACTGTAACCCATAAGCAAAAGTAAATAGTACAAATATGCATTATATCAAACGATTAGACACCTTTATATAAACCGATTATCTACACGAAGTTGTTTGGCTATATTCTTTAAAAGAGAAATGAATGTCCGAGATTTCTTGAGCAAGGTTGTACATAACACGCACATAATTACAACAGTGACCATCTAAATATGGAGCATTTCTCAGATATTATTCCATTGTTCTTCTATTATTATTCTAGTTTTCAATAGAGATGACAAGACATTTAGACCATCCAGTAGTTTAGCAATCCGTAGCGAAATATTTATTGTATTCCATTAACTAAACAAACATCTGTGCCAGCTAGAGCTTAGTCAGGAATGTAGAATTTGGTTTTAGGTATGAAAGCGTAATCACACATATATATGACATATATGTCGTTGCTTTCAATTTAACAGTTAAATCCATTGCATTTACTCCGTGTATGCTAGAATTACGGACGCACACAAGTGCAGATTATGAGTAAGCACTCCTACCAAAATAGGAAATTATCCTATAAATATAATTCAATTTATGCATTGTTCCGAAATCGCTTGAAGACGAATGCAATGGTGGGGATGAAAAAGAAGGTATACAGTTTATTATATCTTATTATTTACTATTGTAGATAAGCAGGGCGCGTAATTATATTTAAGTTTATTATATGTATTACTTTTATTACTTATTATCTTAATATAATCATTGCTAACAATATAACCATCGACAAACGGAAATGGAAAATGAAATACTACTGAATGCTTAAAACGTTCGACGTAAATGGGCTACAGAATTTGATACACCTTCACCTCGAAGACAAACAATTTACACATTACGCAATAAAGTTGAAGAAACTGGCTCCATCTGCAATGCATCAAGGTACAGTCGACTCGTCAGTGTTACTACACAGTACAAAGAAATGTTAGTTGCGTAGGCATTCATCCAGAAAGCAAACAAAATCAAACAGGAGGGCTTCCCATGAATTAGTCACTTGCCGTAGTTTTGATCAAAGGTTTAGCTCTGGTCAATATTATTTCATGCATTATCAGAACATGACAAAGATTGACGATTACAATACTGCATGTTAATGTAGAATACCAATGTGATGGCATCATTCGAAAATCACATTAGTCAGACGAAGCAATTTAAAACATTCAGGTATTCTTAGTATATTATTACGCAAGAGAAAACTCTCATGCAACTCTCATGATACTCTCATGAGAGTAACTCAGAAAACTCTCATGATACAACAATTGGATCAACCTAGCATTACATATTGTGCAATCATTTAATGTAAACGGCTCATTGATCCAATCCTTTTTAATGGAAATGTAACACACTACGTATAATTCAACATGCTACGGTACACTGTTATTTCATATTTGCGGCAACATAATAATGATGACTTTTATTTACAACAGGATGCAGCTCATCGCTCATGTGATCTAACAGTACTTGAGTTTCATTAGAACGAATCACCCAGTCGGTAGATATGTCGTACCAAAGTGTGCTTGAGTGCAGGAAGTAGACTTCAGTGATGCGTAAATGCTAAACGCCAACACGTTAAGAACCTCGGCGATTGTACTTAGTTGTAATTCCTACATAATACTGATTCTGATATCATAAAGTTACATTATATATATTGTGTACGTAGATATGTCTGTAATTCAGACATTCCGGAAGTGAGTAAAATATACTTAGATCTTTTAGATCTTCAAGAGAAATGTATTAATATATAAGTGGCGTATTTAGGGGGCCTTCCGTGCTTAAGCCCCCCGAAATCTTACTATAATAAAGTATATGAAATATCTTGCAGAATCTTCACATTTTCAGGCAAACCCCCCGAAAGTTAGCAAAGCCCCCCGAAACAAAATAGTAAATACACCGCTGATATATATATATATATATATATATATATATATATATATATATATATATATATATATATATATATATATATATATATAAGGTGCTGGGGCCTCATATATTTGCATCTTAAGACATTTTTGGTCTATGTGAGAAAAAGGATTCAGCTATCAGTCTCAAAATTAGCTTATAATATTCATTAAACCTTCCTCTATCTAATGAATGATTTAATTATGAAAATTGACACATTAGATGAGGAAAAATTCGAAATTGGACCATTTCAAAGCGCCCATATTTGGAACAGGGTTATCTAATATTTATTTGCACAATTTACATTAGTGAAAATAAGAGTTAGTGAGATATTACTGTAATAAGAGAAACACTGACACTAAAGTGATCAAACAGTGTTAGGAGCACAATAACAGTGTTATACGCATGGTATAAGTTTCAACATTATGAGTATAACTAGTTACTAACACTGTAAAATCAAAACACTGATCTTAATTAAACATTAACTTTTTAGTCGAAATTAATAAGATAAAAATAGCAAACCACAATTACAACCATTAGCGGAAATAACCAATAATTTAATCGTTTGTCTACAAAATCCGTGCTTGGTATATATGGGCTTCGAACATCTGTCGAAATTACCAGTCACGAACTTTGTTTCCTATTTCATTTAGAGAGCCATATGTTAAACCATTTCTTGGAATTTCAATATTTCATTTTGCTGACAGCGACATCTTTGTTTAACTTCAGCAATCAGAAGCAGTGTGCTACAGGAAGTATCATCATTGAGACTGTTTCTTCATTAATTTCTTAACACTCGAAATTAAATATTTGCGGAACGCATCCTGTGCTGTAAGAAAATTACTATAAGGAACTTATTTTCATACTCAATATCTGCGTACTGTTAGAATACAAAAGTAAAGTGTGATAAAAGTTTTCACGTTCATTTTTTCTGAAAACATCAAATTTGATACATCTTAGTTTAATTTGTAGTCCAAAAAATACACGAAAGAGATCAAAATTTCGAAAAATTTCCGACCATTCTGGATTTTAGTGGGTGTCTTGATTTTGATGTTGTCAACATGTTCTGAAGAGTACTCTTATTTGAGGTATGCAATTATGGCTAGAATTATCAGTTTTCGAGGAAAATACTTATGAGAAATTTTATAGTTTATAAAGTTATATACAAAAGGGTCAATTATATTTGTTTTCGTAGAAGTAATTGTCTAAAAGATATAGATTGAATTAAGAATGAACAAAAATGCGACATCTATTAGAACTATACACGTTTAATATAGTAAGTTGTGTAAGATATTTCTGTTCAAGCAGATCATAATTGAGGGGCTTAGTGGAAAAGGGACGTATCCCACAAAATTTGGAAAATCGGGATATCTAAATATTTGGATACATGGAACTATCCGGTATATTGAGAAGAAGTGTTATGATTCGGGTCTGTATACTCTGGATCCCATAAGCGTAGGACGAAAATGAGATAATATTTTTGTCAGAAATGGTAGTGGAAAAATGACGTATCCCCTTTCAGCTGCAACTCTTGAGGGGAAAAATGACGTATCCTGCTTCCAGGTATTTTCTGAGTTTGTGGTGATATAACATTATCTGTCATTGATTGTGAGTCTAGAAATCAGCCAAGTGTGACCACTGAAATATGTTGCTGTTGAAAGTCATAATGGCTTCTGTGCAGGACGTTTAAAGTAATTCCAGTCTTGGAAATTCGCCTGTTAAACCACGAAAAAAACGACGTTACGAAGACAAATGGAAGGATAATGAACGTAAGCGTAAGAGGAACGCAGGAAAGTGTTACGTTGGACTCACAGTTAAGGAAGTACCGGATAAAATGCTAAGTGATGTGAAGTGTTGTATAACTGAGTAGTGTATATATATGAAGGATATCGATTCTGAAGCCAAAGATAATATTTTCATTTCGTTTTACAACATACAAGATTTCAAGACGCATGAATGCCTATCTATTTGGACTAATCAGGAGGTCAGAATGTTAACGTGTGCACATAAAAGACAGGAAAAATGTAAATGTCTCCAGGCACGCCAATACTTTTCACTATGTTCTTCGTTCATCATCAGGAATGGAAGTTAATGTACGCAAGCAAGGATTCTGCAATGCCCATGGTATCACTGAACGTAGACTGCGTACCACAAGTGGTGAATCGAGAACACATACGAATGATATGCCTGCCAAACCGTTGCATTCTTCCAAAGAGGACCGTCAAGGTAAACATCACAACCGCCCCCATGCTATTTCGGAAGAAAAACTAGATATTTTGAGGAATCATATTAGGTCGTTTCCAAGATACCGTTCTCACAACAGTAGAGCTCCACACCCTGAACGTTCATATATAGTTTTGGTGCCTTCTGTGCAACAAATGTACGATTTGTATGTAGAACAATGTGAAGAAAGAGAAATCGGTCCAGTGAAATTACACACATATCGATATGTGTTCAATAATGAATTTAACATGGCATTTAAAATGCCAAGCACTGACACATGTAAAACTTGTGATACGATGCTACACGTACAACCTAAACCATCTGAAAATCATATAAACATTCGTAAAGCCGAAGCAGTCTACCAATTTTTGAGAAATGCAAAATAGGAATGCAAATACATTAACAGCAGCACTATAGTTGTTTCTATGGATCTGGAACAAGCGCTTCCAACACCGATTGTACGCACGGAAACTATTTTTTATTTCTGGCAGTTGTGGACATTTTGTTTTGGGTTCCATTTCTGTCATAATGATCCTGCAGTTATGTGTGTCTGGACAGAATGTGTTGCTTCTCGTGGTAGTGATGAAATTGAAAGCTGTAATCTTAGAGTGATGATGCACCTAGCAGAGAATATTCGCAACAGACGTAATTTAATAGTGTATAGTGACTCGTGCGTCGGGCAAAATAAAATTCTGTCATTATGGGACTGTGGTTGTATTTGTTAGACGTCATCGACCTCCAGACAATAGAACATAGATTTTTGGTTCCTGACCACACATTTCTCCTCTTCGATGCTAATTTCGGTATTATTGAGAGAGCGAAGAGGCAAACACAATCTGTGCAGACATCTACTCAATGGGCCACTCTGATAAAGACAGCACGCAAAAAGAAACCATTTCAAGTGATCGAAATGACAACAGAAGACATGAAGGTTGTATCAACATTGCGATCTGTTCTGATATTTCGCAAGAAAACAGAAGATGGAAAACTCTTTAATATGAGAGCAGCGACTAGCATGATATTTCTGAAAGGCAGCCAACTAGTTCAGGTAAAATACACATACTCGACATGTGAGCCTTGGACTACTCTTAAGTTTACAGCGAAGAAAAGTACGACCGCGGAAACACACACACAGAGTTGAAATTTAAGGGAAATTCAGTGAATACTTAAATTACTCTGAAGTTTTCTAGTATTAGTCTAAGTGAATACTTCTATTATATTTAAAATTTCCACTACGAGTTTGAGTGAATATTTTGATACCTTGGAAGTTTGTTCATCGTGATGCCGAGTTTAAAATGCCCAAAGATGTACTTGCTTCTATCAACGGGTCGCTATGTCATTTAAGGGATAGATTGAAAATACAGAATAAAGGTCTGATGCTCAGTAAATGACCTTTACTTCAGTTCAGCTTCAATGTAACTACAAGACCAAACATATTTCAGCATCTTTTGTAGAAGCTATGTACTTATTAGTAGGGCAAAGGAGACCACTTCAAAGAATTGAGGCGTCTATTATCAAAATCTACCCCATCCATTTACCTTAGTTGGGAGTAATCTTGTAAAGCTTGCAGTGAACTAACTAACTAAATAATTCTATGGCCTATGGAACGCGGAAGATCAATGCCACGTTCACAAAAGTTCTCCACTGACTTCTATCTTTTTCCAACTGGGTCCGGTTTCTACTTTGTATTCCTATTTCGGCGAGATCCATCTTAATATTGTCCTCCTATCTGATTGTCGATAGGTCTTCCTAATGGTCGTTTTCCGTTTGGTTTCCCAATCAAGACTTTGAAAACGTTTCTACTTTCGTCCATCCTAGCCACACGACCTGCCCATCTAAGCCTCCTAGATTTGATGAACCTAACCAATGTTTGGTAAAATGCATAAATTATGTAGTTCCTCGTTATGAAGTTTCCGTCAATCCCCACTCTCGTTCCTCTTGGGTCCGAATATTCGCCTCAGGATCTTGTTCTCAAATACTTTCGCTCTATGTTCTTTTCTCAGAGTAAGAGAACATGTTTCGCACCGTATAGAACAACAAGCATGATTATCGTTTTATATATCTTCAGCATCTAATTCCTCGACAGAATTCGCGACGACAAGAGTTTTTGAACTAAATAATAACACGAATTCCCTGCCTTTAGTCCACATTTATTTTCTTCGTGAATATTACTTTCGTCTGTTAATATTGATTCCAGATATTTGAAACTATGTACTTTATCAAGAGTATTATTTAATATTTTAACGCATCCATGATTTGCCGTATTACGGTCCCGACGCACTTCCATGTGTGTAGTTTGCTTTGCATTTACTTCTAAACACAAGTGCTTAAGTGCGTCGTAAAATATTCAGCCAAAACTGTCAGCAGCCAGCCCAGTGCCTTTGGACATCAAGCAGATAAAACGTGGGTAAGGAAAGCCATATTTTGATTCGTTCTGAAAGAGGTTTGTTTGAGAGAAAAGGAAGCGAATATTCTATTTACACACATAACCTTGCATTGACATGTTTTGATTTATTAGTCTCATTGGTTAGCCTTCAGCTGACGTGACGACCGGTCAAAAACCGAGACCCTTCAGGTCAATAAGTTGACCGGTCTTTAGAAATTATTATTATCTTCTTTTATTTCTAGAACTCCGGATCTTTCATCAAAATTCATTTCATCTTTTCGTCATCATCACCTATTTGTGATAAAATACAAAATTCAATTTTCTATCTTTTATTTAAGTAACATGCATCACCCTGATTAGTAGTTTATAAATTAAACATTTATTCTAGTGTGACAGATTACATTACTCAGCTTTTATTAGTTTTACTCCTTTGGTAATCAGGTGTGTAACCAAGCTGCTCTTAAAACTCCTATAGATATCATTCTAATTAACTCAGAATTCTACTTAGTATCATTATATTGTGTATCGCTGCTAGCCCCATGGTTACTCGGTTTCGTTGTAATAGCATCTCATTCTACCTCATTAAGATTATGCCTGCACAAATAAATTTGTTAGACTTTCTCTTTCTTTGCGACATTGTAATAGAATTTACGGTAAATTTTGTCCATACATTGATACCCTGATTCTGAAATAAGGTCTTCAGAAGACAACATATTTGAAATGTTCATCCAATTATTTAATAGCAATATGCTAATTCAGAGACATCGATGGCTGAATAGAATGTGAAGCCTTAAGCCTGTTCATAATAATACTTTGATACCCTTGGTTTGTACGTTTCCACACTACGCTATGGGTAAATATGAGAAATTTTATTCAGTGGGTATGTCCATCTGTCCACCCGAAAGATGTCAGGCAAATTTACATTATCAAAAGTATTTTCCATGTTCAGCATTTTTCCTGAACACGTTCGTTAATGTAAATTTTGCCGCAAAATTCATACGGTAACTAAAATATTTATGTCACAGTTTACAACGTAACGCATTGATTGTTACTTGATTATAAAAATTAAATATACCGCAAAAGCTTTGTTCAAAGCTGAAATTTTTGAGTGTATAAATACATTTTTGAAAGTTTATATACACCTATCATACTCTGGGTACTGCATGCGCCCCAGTTTTTACCTTCTGCATCCGCCACTGGATACCATTATTCAAAAACCACGAAGAGATCGCGATAGTGGCCACCAAGAACAAAGATGCGTATCTAACAGAGTAAGTGCAGGAGCGGAACAAGTTGGTGGTACAGCGCAGGCGCGCCAGTGATGAAGAGTAAGTTGAAAAAATGAAATGAAATCTTGAGGTTTTACGTCCGACGCTTATGCCGGTTAGGCTAAAGGAGACGGTGATTATGAGAAATGAATGAAACAGTGGAATGAAGAAAGTGGGAGAAAACGGAAGAACCCCGAGAAAACCCACGAGCAAGCTGTTTGTTCACCACAAAGTCCACACGGCTCAAGCTGGGATCGAATCAGGGACCTCAAGCACCGGAGGTAAACGCTCTACCAATGAGCTACCGCGCCCCCAAGAGTAAGATGAAAAGTAAAGATAGTGGATTGATGTAACTTGCTATTGCAGAAAATCTTGACATACGCATGGGTTCGTTATGGAATACCACATGATCTACAGTATATTATTGTTGTTTCACACATGTTAAAATATATTGCATTTGTTGATCTTATTTCTAAAGAAAAAAAAATTTTTGAAAAAGATTTCTCAATTTCTAGCATATTTTTTATCTGTGACCTTGACGAATACATTTTCGCGTAATGTAATACTTGTTAAAGATAAGGCACACAGATATTTTTTATATAGTAACACATTGAACTCCTGAATTAACATTAAAAACTTCTCTTGTAAAATTTAGAAGTCTAATATCTTTCCAGGAATAAACATAACAATATATAACTTCTTATATTCTAAAATGTTCTGTTGCAATGATATAATTAATTTAACTGTATTCATTAATGACTTTCTTTCTCAATGAAAGTCCATCTTGCTTGCCTGGAACATCGAGGTATTGTCTAGGTTCACATCTTGGATAACCTTGTTATTGAATAGGATGGTCAACTCCAAAATTATCAAATTCATTTTTAAACTCCCTTCCAATGTATTAAATAGATTAGCCATTGTCATCTAGGAGACATAATAAAAGTAAACGTAATAATAGATGTATAATGAAGAACTTGTGTTTTCTCGCTTGTGATACGTTAAAGAGTTTCAATCGTGGTGAAATAGAATTGCTGAGCTTCCTGTAAAGAAGTGAGAGCGACAACAGCTAGGTGGTGTGGTTGAGAGCTCCTTACTACAAATTAAGTTTCGTTTGTCTTTCCAAATTTTATCCAGACGAATAATTGTCCCTCAGTTCGTACCAATGTTAAAACATTTTTATAGACCAAAGTATAAGGAAATATTTAGGGTCTAGCTAAATAAACTTACACATGTACGGTATATAGTAATTCATTTTTGATTTTATTATCAAATTTTCTGAGAAAAAAACATATAAAATGATATGCAAGGTAGGAGTCAAATTTTCGATTCTCGGCTGAGGGAAATGCCCAAACGCGAGAGAACCATTAATAGGACAAAATTGGGAATACTGTAAATTTCCGATAATAATTTACTTATATTAATATATTGAATCAATACATCAATAAAATCACGATGATTAAACAAATCTATTGATACTAATTTTGACTACTTTCGGGTAGCTTCATAATTTAATTTACAAGGCGAGAAATTTCTTGAGACCTTACGGCAACATGTTTGCAGTACATTTGTCCCTAAAGAATTCTTAGCAGAAAAATTTTGATAAAACATTAACTTCTGCGAATCAATTAAGCTTTTCTTTATCATTCAGTGAATTTTTTATTAGTTGCACGTAACAGAGTTCTCCCTCTGTTATATAATAAGTAAATTAACTTTCCTTGTGAGAAATGTGGTTTCGTTTTGGCAGAAACTCACACGATTCAAATGACAAAGTCAATTATCCATAATTATGTGAGTCCCAAACCAATTCTAAATTAAAGTGTAATGTTAAACAAAATAAACTGAATTAATGGTGAGAATTTCTCTACAAAGACGATAATTAGAAGTGCTTCTGGCATCTAGGAAACATAAAAATCTACTGAAAATAAGTATGGCATAGTCAATGTCTGTAATGCAAAGTAGTGTCCGATATTTATTGGTTTCATATTTCTGAGATTTTTCTTTTCACGGACGAATTAAGTGTGAACCTATCCTGGCCTATTGCATTTTTTAGAACTTTGGAGGACGCCACAGATATTTTCTGGAAGAGGAGTGTCGACGTGCCCCCGCGTTCCCCCTCACTTTTATCCCTGGGCCTATCTACAAAAGTATTTCAACAAAGTATTACAAAAAGACACCCACTGCATACACTGGGTATTTTTTGAACGTACTATAAAACTACACTAAAATAAAATCAGATACAGAATTGCCTAATATTTAATCTTGCAAGGGTCCACTGAATTTGTTAATTTTCAAGGTTAAAGCAGGAGACGAGGAGAGGGTAAAGTTAAAGCTATGTCGAACCCCGTGATTCAGTTCAGTGAGAAACACTCAATATCATACGTGACAACTTTTTTTAAAAATAAATAGATTTGGTAGTTTTTTGTTTGTTTAACTCAATAAGGAAAACATAATTCTGACTATAATTTTAAACATTTTATGATACACCAAACGTTATTGTGTTATTAGTTTATCGGCCCTACCTTACTTGTGGGATTACGTTTTGCCACTAAGTACCTCGAGAAAATACACAGACACGATGTTGTTACCAGAAGTAAACTTGGATGGGGATCGATTTACGGACCCCAGCACCAGAGGTAATTGCTCTTTCACTGCGTTGTCGTGCTCCCCATCCAGCCAGCCATGAGTGCTAATTATGCAACTTTTAGCACACACAAACTATTGTTATTCTATTGGTTTATTTCTAAAAAAAATAAAATAAAAAAATAAACATTGATATTGCTGAATCAGTCAGCTAGAGAATTTCACTGGATATTACACGTTTTACCGAAAAATTTCCTTTTTCCTAATTTAAACTACGAACACTGCATTCACTTATCTTCTAACATCCCAGGTGGCTAAAGAAATTAATGTGAGAAAATATTAGCTACTGTTCATAAAGTTGTTTTTTATAGAGATATCGCAAATAAAATTATTGCCAGGATCTTTTGTAAAACTTCAGAAAACAAAGCGAACTTCGCGATTTCTATCTTATATGAACAAGACCGCGGTAAATTATTTTAACCAATTTTCTTAGGTCTTGTGCTGCTTAAATAATCGTAGTTGGTATATATTTGTTACAAATAAAACTGATTATAATATACGGCGACACATCTTGAGCTTACAGCATGTAAACTTTATCACAATATTGGTAATGCGTTGAGTGTACATCTTTTGGTCCTTCAATTTGATGGTGGTTTAAATTTATTTATCGGAAAACCTCTTATATTTCTGAATATAAGACGAACTTTTCTTCCGCAACTATGTGCCCAAAATATATGGGGTCGTCCTACTTCTATGATATATGATGTAATGTTTTCCTTTGCTAAGCAGAACATGCATCCACTAAGCTCAAGTTTACGCTCTTCCTCCCCTAAGGCTTTAGATTTTAAACCTCTTCATGTCCAAGCAATATATCTGTCCTATACTTTAAAACTGTCCTAAATTTGTACTGAATTATTTAAAAAATTCAATTTTAATGTATTTAAGCATCAGGAATTACCTTGAATACGATTGAATACAAATAATAATGTTCGGTAATAGATTGAAAATCAGCCTATGCCTCTCCATAATTTTTATCAGCTACTCATGGATTTATGAAATATTGATGAGAAGAGTTATTGGGAAATTGTCTAACAAATAGCTTCCCGTCCCTAGTCCAGTACACAGGGGTGCCCACAAGGGGGGGCTATGACGCAAACTGCGTCATTGAAATATTGGGGGGGTTAAAAATCTATATAAATATGTTTGAGAGGGTGTAAAAATTAATCGAAAAGATTTTTTTTCATGGAAGAACACCTACGGATAGGCAATTGAGGGGGGGTACGTCATGGACATGAGGGGGGGTGGGCACCACTGCAGTACAAGTGATGTTGCCAACTCATACGTCAAAATAATTGCAACTGCAGTTGCGTGTTAGGCCTATTAGAACATCTACATTTATTATCACGATTTGATCAGTCACTATTATTAAGTATTGTTTACATTTTGTTCTTGTTAGTATCACAAAATAAATGTTTCGCCTAAGGATACGTAACGATCAATTAGCAGAATCAATTTGTTCGTTAGAACTGACAACAGTCACACGAAAACCTGGAACTAGAAGTACCCTTTCAGAGCATTATATGAAACGAACGGCTTGTCATTACAAAGTGTATATTGCATAGTAATTAGCAAAGCGTATATTGAATGTGGTTCCCGTTAGAATAGGGTTACCATATGAAAATTATCACGTACCGGATATTCTTTCAGAAAGAGTCTGACTTTTCATAGAACGGCTGGACCTTTTTCCTGAATTTAAAAACTGATTTTTTCTACTTTATAAATCTTTTGACGATGTTGAAGCTGTCCCATTTCAAACAGGAAAATCTTTGTTTCTTTCTGAATCGTTGTTGAAGCTTTCTTCAGTTCTAAAACAAGGTGACACCGAATAACAGCTTAGTTTTAACTAGTCGTATTGTCTTGTCTTCGAGATAAGAAGAACATTTTAAATTTCGAGACAACGAGAAACATGAGAGAATTCTTGTCTTGTTTCTAAGAAAAGACAAGGAACTTCACGGGTTTCGTGGACATCACTAGTTCATTGAAATCTTACGTCTCAAACAAGGTTTTAGTATTACATGATTCTTAGTATTAGAAAAAACTTTAAATTGATAAAGTAATTGTATGAAAACAAGAAGAGCATTTATCAACGTTTAAATACATGCAACTGATATCTCAAATTCACTCGAATAATAAATATTGTTTAAATGTAGGTTATCATAACACACTCTTCGTGGACTTCTCGTGACACAGACGGATTCTTATCACATCTAGACGAAATTAGGAAAAAATCAGGGCATAGGTCTTATACATAAATTTACAAAACGAGGCAATCAAATTTTGAAGGGAAGACTAGAAAAGCATTCCGAGAATGGGCACGAAAAAAAAATTCTTTGGATACGGAGACGAGGCGAGAGTTCAACAGAAAATATAACACGAGAAAACATTTTTTTTCGTCTCATGAGTAATCTTAGTAATCGTCATCAGGGGCGAACCAAAGGCCTGGCGACACGGGCAACTGCGCTAGGCGTCAGATTCAGAGGGCGCCAAAACGAGCCTCAAAAATTAAATTTTATAGCGTGTTTTCTACTGGATTTTTCTTTTTGTATTCTTCTGAAGTAGCGACAATTACGTATTTTCTTTCATTACACCATGGAAAAAGATAGTTCCACAGTACTAGAGGAACTGTATCAACAAATGGAGACATGGCAAGTAGAAGAAAGAGTGGACGGGGAGTTGGTAATGTTCACAGCAGATCACGTTCTTTGTGAACTTTTTCCAGACAATGAATGTTATTGACTTTTATATACATATGTCACTCTTTTAAAGTGGTAGTGGAGGGGGAACAAAGTTACTTGTGATTTGCTGAAAACAAATGTATTTAAAATTATTTAATTGGTTGCTAATTTTCAGTAATAGTGTAATTTTATATTTTATTTAGTTTTTAGTAAGTTTTTATATGCTATTAATTATCAAACATGAGGCTAAAGGTTGCAAAATTAGGAAAACAATTTGTGTAAATCATTCTAGATTTTAAGGCACCTTTTTTTATAGAAGGCCATTTCTCCCATCCTCTGATATTCTTTGATTACTAAATGTTAGATGGTAATATGGTCTCTGCAGTAAGTATCCTTTTACACTGCAGTAAGTGTACTTTAATGCAATACTAAACGAAAATAAGAAAGCTTTGTTGAAATCAGCTTGTACAGCCTTTATAATTAAAGGAAGTGTACAGAATTTTAATGCAATTTTTTTAAAAAAAATCTTTGTGGAGAGGTTAAATATAACGTACATATCTATTTTTACTTACCATTTTTCATTTACAAAAATGAATATTTACAGGTCGGGTGTTTGTCTCTTTTCAGATTACCGGTTATTGAAAAAGAATACATTCGAGTTTCTACATCTGCGTCCAGTTCAAACACTAATGAAAACCGCAATGAAATTACGCACGGCGAAGAAGTCAGATTAAGTTCTGAGTCTGACAATAAAACAACAGACGATGTAGAATTAACGTATGTATCATTCTCCCGACGCAGGAATTGAATTTTAAGTCAACGAGCCTGACCTGCCACCAGAAGAAGGCCCCATTCTTCAAAATGAACCGGAAAAAATAACCAACCCTTCCCTCTCAACGCAAACTTCAACATGTTTGGATGATTCAAAAGATCCAACTTTCTATACAAATAAAAAGCTTTCACCAGAACTTATTAATCAGGCTTTAAAATTAGAATCCCAAAATCTAAACTCTATGGATTTTCCAACTTCGTGTGGAAGGAAATTCAATCCAAAAGTCAAGATAGCTATTCTACCAAACGCAACCACACAAGAACGGAAATGGTTTGTTTACAGTAAGCACTATGATGCTGTCTTTTGCTTGCTTTGCCTGTTATTTTCTTTACCAACAGAAAGAAGTATATGGGGCACTACAGGTTATAGGGGATGGACAGACCACAGAGGAGATAGAGATATAGAACTCCATGAAAAATCCAAAAACCACACATCTTCGCAAATTCCAAGGCTTCAGTGGATCTGTAAACAAAGGGTTGACAAAGGTCTGACTGAACAAGGTGACAAATTGGTAAATCACAATCGTGAAGTTCTATCTGTCATTATAGATTGCTGCCGTTATCTATTGGAGGAGATGTTGCCCTTTAGAAATAAAGATTCACTGAACGGAAAACTTTTAAATCTTTTCAAAGTGCTTGCCAAGTATAACCCGGACGCAAGAGTTTATTTGGATAAGCTTAAGAAATCAAAAGAAAGCAAAACAAAACTTGGATCTAATTTCCTTAGTTACAGAAACATATTTGATTTAATAAACATTATGAATGAAATGGTTGTTTCAAAAATCGTGAAGCGTGTTAATGAAACCAACACATAATTCTTGACTCTACACAAGATGTAAGCAAAAAGGAATGTGCCACCGTGTTAGTTCGATATGTCGAACACAGAGATGGGCATGGAGAAATGAAAGAAAATGTGAAGCCAGAGGAGCGACTTGTTAAAGTGTTTACCAGTGGAGACACAAAGGGCGAACACTTGTCATCTGAGCTGTTTAATACTCTACGAACAATTGGAATTGATACAAATGGTATGGTTGGTCAGAGTATGGATGGCGCAGGAAATATGTCTGGTAAATTTAATGGACTTAAGTCATTTGTACTTAGAGAATGTCCTAAAGCTTACTACATTTGGTGTAGTTCACATAGGTTTGCATTGGTCGTTGAGAAGTCTATGGATATTTGTCCTCAAGTACGACACATGTTCTCAATTCTACAAGAGTTCTATGTGTTTATGTCTGGCCACAAAAAGCATCACACCTTCATTGAAAAATTGAAAAAAGGTCTATGTAAGGCTAGAAGAATGCGACTGAAAAGAATCAACACGACTAGATGGTGGAGCAAAAGTGATGTTCTTAAAACAATCATCAGTTGCTACGATGAACTAATAGAAGATTTAGAGGACATATCCGAAGACTCAGAATCAGATTCAGCAAAAGGACTTCTAAAATCAATATCCGATTATGATACCGTTACAACCATGCTGATCGTTTCAGAAATTTTTAACGTTCTGTCGGCAGTGACTGTTTGCTTACAGTCAAAAAACATTGACTATGGAATTGTTCCGACAGTTGTTTCTGAGACTATAGCCAAACTGGAGGCAATGAGAAACGACGGAGCTTGGAGCAACATGGCGGATTGCATTAGTCAGTTTTGAGTTCAACACAACCTCCAGCAAACTTCCAATAGAAGAATTCGCAAAAGGAAAAGATTCATGGACGAACTTGCTATTGATGAAACACCTAGTGACCCAATAGCCAAACTGAGAACAGAAGTGTACTTTCAACTACTTGACTCTTTGACTCAACAGCTGCAGGATTGTTTTCCTGAAAGCTCTCTAAATATTGTATCACAAATAGCATACTTTTCCCATGAAGGGTTACTCAGTGTTGCTGAAAGTATGGATGGTACTATAAGCCCGGTTCTTGTCAGTGATTTGTGTAAGTATTATGGGATCGAATGTGAAGAACTTTGTGAAGAAGTTAATGTGTTTAGTAAATTGTACAAAGTAAGCAACCCGAACATTGATTTTGCCGATGTACTTTGGGCGAGTGACGGGAGTCAGAGTGAAAATAATGAAGACGACTTCCAAAATTCTTGTGAGGACAAATATGATGGTGTAAGTAATGACGATAAAATGGCCAAACAAAGATCACTGGATCAGTGGGTGAAGAAAGGATTCATTATGCCTTACAAGTGTTTTTTGAATATGTCTGGTTTTCCATACCTAACAATATTATACCAGATACTTCTGCCACTACCAGCAACGAGTTGCTCAGCAGAGAGGATTATGAATAAAGTAAAGATTGTAAAAAATAGACTAAGAAGCAGCATGGGAGATGTATGGCTCTCCGACATGCTTGTCCTCTCTTCCGAAAAAAACATTTTAGAATGCATTCCCAACAGCGATATTATAGACAAATTTGCTTTGTCGAGTGAGCAAAGAAAAAAATTATTACTCTATAAAGGACATCAAGGGTAGGTTAATGTCACCAACACGACCAGTAATAATTTAATCCAACAAAATCATTCCTGTAAAAAAAACAAGTATGAGCGGCCTTAAAAAGAAGGGAAATCACAAAAATGAACGCCAAGTTCTGGTGAACAACAGTTAGAAACACTCAAGGAATGACTTTCAAATTTAGATTTGAAACTTGCCTATGTTGTCTGTTGAAAATTATAAAGTAGTTTGGCATAATTGTGAGCTAGTGGTAACCATACAGACAACAGCCAAGTTTCAAATCTAAATTTGAAGTGAGCCAGTGAGTGTTTGTAACTGTTGTCCACAAGAACTTAGCGCCTATTTTTGTGATTTCAATTCTTTTTAAGGCCGCTCGTACTTGGCTCTTTACCAGGAATGTTTTTTGTTAGATATCACTTCTTTTTGTAGGCTAATTTCGAGGATAATATTTTCTTTTGGTATTAAACTCAATAACTTGTAACTTGCGTCTTACTTTTCATGTACAGTCCGCGGCATAAAATTTGTTACAAAAATTATAAGTCCAAATTAATAACAAACTCTTGCCCAGTTATGCATTACCGCAATACATGTATCAATCGATTAGTTGCTTCTAGTATTTATTCCAACTCCTCCGCGTCCTCCACCTCTCCTTGTCTAAAGCAGTGTGTGTGACGTAGTACACTCTTTCCATTCAGCTGAAAAAGAAAAAGGAATCAAGTTTACAACGTTATAGCTTTAAAACAGTCTTTTCCATTCGTTTGTTCTGAAATATTTTTAAGAGCCTAAATTAAAGGAAAGTCACACAATCTTCCCAGAGCTTCATAAATATCTTTAGTTTTATTCTTTTCTTTCTTTAAAGAGTGCAAGCTAGTAAGATGCTCCCTAAGAAATCTATGGAAATTGCCAAGAGCTCTAAAATATCTACGGACAGAAACGAGTTTTATTCAATGATTCATTGAATTTCTTTTCAGTAAGTGCAAGCAAATGTTTCAGGGGCGTCATTTGGGCAGGACAGGAGGGTGTAATTCCCCCTCTCTTGAGCTTCATAAATAAGTATTTTTTGATCAAATGTATAGTAATACACTAATAAAAAGTGAAAATCTTATGTCGCCGGAGAATCTCTTCCTCCCTCCCCCCCCCCCCGAATAAAGTCTAAAAGACACTGGTTTTAACAACAAACCTATAGAGTTACGATAGCACATTGCTAAAGAGCTTACATTTGTTTTCAATAGTCGAAGGTTTGATCTCAAGCCATATGACTTCCTGGGTGACATTGAGACAGAGAGAGAGAGATAGAGAGAGAGGGATTCAAGTATGGAGACAGATAGGGATGATTTGTATACACAGATTTAGAATTGGGGAAAAATGATCGGACAGCATTCGTATTATGACGAAAAATCTGATTTTGTGAAAGATAAGAAGGGAAGTTTTCGAACTGCGAGGATCACATTAGGCAGTTGTCGAATTAATGTGGAGAACTCTTTTTAGAGCATCAGATGATTGCGAAAGGAGAGAAAGATCTTCAGAACTAAGGAATTAAGATTTTTAAAAATCTGGTTTCGGCGACGGGTTTCGAACCACGAACCTTGCGGTTATCGAACCATGACTTTATCCATTCTGCTACGGAGAATTCTTTTACTGGTTCACATACGTTTCCCTTAGCTGCGTTGAAAGCTACCTTAAGGGGATATTCCAAAAGTTATTGCGCCGTCCGGGTGGATGCGCCGTTCAGATAGGACGTAAACCTCTTGTAACTTAGTTACAATGTGCAAAATGAACTTCCTCTTCTTCAGGACACTTTTTAAAGCTTTAAAATTTGTTACTATTGTTTTAATTAAGTTACATTTGATAGAACCATCTGATAAAGTAGTGCCAAGCCCTGTGAGTCATTGTCTGTTAGGTGAATGGTTAATGTAAGTTACTCCTACGTGGATGGTCCGACCTTCCAATCAAGACCATTCTTATTGATTATTTTATTTGAGCTACGCTCATACTGTATATTCCACAAGTTCAAGTTTGAAGTAATGTAGTCACAGCTAATTTAATTCGAAATAATTTTCCAATATTATATTTGTTACTAAATTTACATGGCACTCCTCACTGTTTGTAGCCCTGCATAAATGCAAAATTGTTTTAAAAGTATATTTTACTTTCAAGTTTTATTGTTTTTTTAATTGTCCTTTAACTTTATTTTATAATTATTTTCTATTTCTTAATTATAACATATTTTCTATTTATATTGCATTCTATGTTACACGTTTATTATTTATATTTTATGTCTTACATTTGAAGACGAGCTTTTGACAATTCAGAGCAGCAGGGACATACACAGGATGCAGGGCTTGGCAATCCAGAGCTTTTGCCCCCACGAAATTACTACTTTTTTTTTGTAAATTATATCTAATGATGATAGCAGGGGCGGATTCAGGGGAGTGCGTTCGGGCGATCACATCCCCCAGAATAGGGAACTTTTTATACTATTTTATTTTAAAAATAAAACATATCCTAAGTATTTTTCATCTTTGAATTATAAACTTAAATTAAAACCTAAAGTAGATAGGCCTTACTTTCTTAAGAAAGTTACTTCTGCAGAAGAGCTACTTCTCTTTCTCTAAATTTGTTTTTTTCTTTTCTTTTCTTTTCTTTCTTTCTTTCTTTTTTTTTGCAATCCGCTCTTACCTTGATTTGACTTCGAACGATCGCCCCTCCCAAACAATCATCCTGGATCCACCCATGGATGATAGACATTTTAGTAAAATATGCCCTCAATCGCTGAAATAAATTCTTGTCAAGCTTTCGATCGCTGAAATAAATTTCTGTCTACGGCCCTGCAAAACAGTGACGATTTTAGGAAGTGATCAGTTAGTAATGCCTCCCTGGAGCAACGACACTTCCCCAGAAGTCATATCTCCGATAATTCAGAATGTGATTTGCGCATTATCACTTTTCACTCTCAGTGTCTTGAAACGCATCAAAAAGGAAGTGTTCTGAAGTATTTACTGGTTCTCCCTATGACCCCATTTCAATATGGCCAACCTTGGACATATACACAACTGAAATATCACTTTTTATGTCAGTGATCCCGAAAACTATCCATTCGACACAAATATAGGATATTTTCGATTCTTTATTCCTGTCACCCTCCCATTGTCAACTCGAAGTCAACCAAGGCTTATTTTGGACTTACGCAATATCCACAGTATCACTTTTCATCTTTGCACATGAATTCGACACTAATTTCGTTCGTATTTGACTACTTTTACATGTCACCTTCACCTCTTGGTAGGGATTTTTTCAGTATCTCGCCCCCACAACTATGGAGAAATTTCAACCAAGTAAGTATAATTATAAATTATCATCTGAAACACAATAGTACGGGTGATCTTTTTCGCAGAGAAATTCGTTAACTACTGTTTCAATATCAATGTATTGGCTTTTCTTGCTGTCCATGCTGAAGATTGCCAAAGAGCTAAACTTCATTCTGTACTATTGTGCTATGAATATAGTGGTTTAATTCACTGAATACTCGCTTAGATGATGCTCTCGTCACAGGAAAAGTGAGATACAGTTATAAAAGAAAAACGAAACGAAATATTTAAGTTTTACGTCCCACGTTATGCCGACTACGCTAATGGAGACAGTGATGGTGAGAAACGAATGAAGTCGTTTAATGAAGAAAGTGGGAGGAAACTGGAGAAACCCGAGAAAACTCATGCACACGGTATTTGTTCATAATAAAGTTCATTCAGCGCGAGCTGGGATCTAACCAATAACTCCATGCACCATAGGTAAAGTTATAAAAGAATAGGCGTCTAAACAAATACGGAACACTACTATCAATGAGAGTTGTATAAGATTAGATTTTTATTTATTTCATTCTAAGTTGAAATTTCAATCAATCTTGACCTTCATTACTGTTCGAAATCCGGACCAACCAGTATTCCCTACTAGGGTAAAGATTAATTGATCGCCAACAGAAATCCAAAATCCTCTGTATAACCCCACGTTCCATTATTCCATATACACAATTAAGAGTCCAGCGTAATCTACCAGTTAATAAGTTTTCTTCTTCTTATTATTATTATTTTTAACACCTCAAAAATATAGGCTCATAATTGAACCACTGATTGGAAAAAGGGAATAAGTACATAAAAATATTTTTTTTCACTTTTAAGCTTTTCTCACCAATTGCAGTGCTACAATACAAGATTCTTCTTCTTGTCTTGCAGTTTTTCAGTTCTTTTGCTACAATTAATCAGTTATACACATGTTGAAACAAATACAAATACGCCTCGGGAAGGTTTTTTAGCGTTTCTGAAAACTTAGGATGATGTACTTATTCATTTTTGCTGGAAATAGTTGCTGCAAGGACGTGATAAATCTTTTCGGTAGACTTCACAGTCTATAGCTCCTTCAAAACTTCCTTTTCATCTAAGGCTAAGTAGTTACATTTTAGACATTGAGGAAAAAGTGTGAAATTAATTAAAATCCTTCAAAGTGGAGTTACGAATCTTCAATGGACCGCATTTTGCTGTTGGCCTTGCTCAACGCACTCCCGTCACTGTTCAGGATGCACTATGAAGTTTCTCCCTTTTAGGAATACTTTCTAAGACAGTACTAGTTTTTTTTTTAATAGCTGTTTCAATTGAGTTGTATTTTCTAGAACTGTCGGTTAAAGGAAACAAAAGATCCTATACTCAAACACAAATCATCTCTCTAGAAGCTCTAATGGAAAACGAAACGAATCGTCGTAAACATGTTAGTTCTTGAAGAGGAAAACCGCAAAACATTGATAGCACAAACGTATAATGGTATCATTTGCTTGCAAATTTAAAACTTATAGAAGTTGGTGGCTTGTTAGGTGAGGGGTTAGTAAACAGGATTTTTGTACTGGTGGTCCAGGGTTCGAATCTCGTCCGTTCTTCTTACGTTTTGTTTCTTTAAGCTACACTGAGTTTGTTCATTCCAATTCTTTAAGCTTGAATTAAATCTAATACCAGTTAGTGAATTAAAAGTAGCTAACATTATTTTCAAATACGAGACGTTATTACATACTGGTCACTAGCTCACAATACTCAACTTTGATATAAACTCTTGCAGCCTTCATTTAACTCATTTCTTGACGTGTTTTGTTACAAAACTCATGAATCGTGGCGAACAAAATTGCTTTACCAGATAATGGTGAATGCTTTGAAACCAAATGACAAGTATGAGAATTAAACGTATCATATCTGTAGTTTGGTGTGGAGAAGAAACCAAATAGCGATCGAAAGGTTTAAGAACAACCACGTTATTAATATAAACTATGCCAAAGATTATTGACTTATATGATTAAAAAAAATCGAGAGAAATTTTGAAAGAACGAAAAATACTAACTTAGAATTTTGTAACTGGAGGCAAGGAAATCTAATTTAAACATACTAAAACATACCATTTAGCGCATATAGAGCGCGGATCTGTGCTCAAGGCGCTAGCTAATAATCTGGAGGTTCTCAAGTCGGAACCATGGGTGAATATTTTGTTTAAATTTAGAATTTTTGGTGATCATTAGTCGGCGATGACGCACGTTTAATTGTCTTAAGGTATTTGAATATTTTGATCTTTCAATATTTGAATGATCAAATCTTCAATAATAATAATAATACTACTACTAATAATAATAGTTATTATTATTATTATTATTATTATTATTATTATTATTATTATTATTATTATTATTATTAGCAAAGTAATTAAATAACACGTTAATATCTTTAATTATTTCTCGATAACTACTCGATCTTAAGGCGTCCTCGAATCTAAGTCGCACCCCGATTTCGCTGGGCTAAATTAAAGAAAAATAGTAATATGTTATGGTTTTACTATTACTAAAGCACTCTTTGATATTGGTCATTTTCGATGATTTTATTTATCCCTCTCCCCTCTCCATGTTGGGGGCACGGTATGACAAAAATTATCCCAGGCCCGAATGTCATGTACGTTGAAAATTTGATCGAAATCTGTTGGATGGTTCAAGAGTTGTTCTATTTATTTTTATATATTAATCTCCCCTTCTCTTATCCTCTTCTATGTTCTACCGTCAAAGTGAAAATGTTAAAACAAAAGTTTCTAGGCCCGAACGTCGTCTATGTTGAAAATTAGATGGAGATCAGTCAGGTGGTTCAAGAGTTGTTAAGTTTTATTCATTTTTATAGATATCTCTCCTCCTCTCCTCCTACCCTACACTCTACCATCAAAGCGATATGATAAAAACCACCCCAGGTCCGAACCTCATCTATGTTGATAATTTGATTAAGATCAGTTCGGTTTTTTAAGCGTGATGAAGTCACCAAGTCAGCATTTTTATTTTTATTTTTTTTACATAATCCCCCCTTCCCCTCCCCTACATTGTGCCGTCAAGGCAAAAAATGAAAACATCCCAGGTCCGAACCTTATCTATATTGAATGTTTGATTGATTGGGATAAGTCGGATTGTTCAAGAGTTATTAAGTTTTATTCATTTTCATATATTTACCTTCCCCTCCTCTTCAGCAAGTTCTAATATCAAAATGAAATAACAAAAAGCTTCCCAGGTTCGAATTTCATCTATGTTCAAAATGTGATTGAGAACGATCGGGTAGTTCAAGAGTTATTCACCACCGAACATTGTCACTTTTATTTTTATATTTATAGGTGCTATGTGTCTTCCCCCTCCTCTCCATCCTCTACGTTATTCCGTCAAAGTGAAATGGTAAAATCCATTCCTCGCGTTAATCGAGACGGGGACATATAGCCTCATTGCTGACGTCCCCATTAATCCCCCTACTCATACCTTTTAGCGTGTTTAAGTTAGTTTTTTTTGTCTTCAGTTGCAAATTTCTAAGTTATTTTTCTTTGTTTCAAAATTCTCGCATTTCTTGTATGATAATACAAGTTAATAATCTTTGACTTGTTTTATATTAATAATCTGAGTTGTTCTTAAACCTTTGGTTTCCAATTTTGTTTTGTCTCTACACCAAATTACAGATATGACAAATTTAATTCTTATACTTTACATTTGCTTTCAAAGCGGTCGCCATGAACTGCTTAAAAGCACTTTTTCCGTCACGAAACACCCAGCAGAGGGCGTACGATATCGTCTACAGCAATGAGAGGAAACTCCGCCTTGTTACGTGACGTCACATGAAGCACGTTCCGTTCAAACACCTAAGCAAAGCTATCACTTTGCTTCTGGTGTGAAAATGGCTCACTACGAAGCTTCTGTTGAAAGCAGCGTGATTGCTTTAATTGAGCATGCGGGCATGAACTATAGCGAGGCCGGCGCGAGATATGGTGTTAACCGTGCTACAGCACGGAGGTGGTGGAGGAGATATGAGGACACAGGAGATGTAAGACGTAAAAGAGGAAGTGGGCGACAAAGAGTTTCCTCTGCCGAAGAAGACCAGAGTGTAATTGCCCAATGCCGTGAGCACCCTTTCATGTCTGCCCGACAGTTACGAGAGGAAACCAATTTCCCAGGCGATGTTACGACTGTCCGTCGTAGACTCAAATCCTTTGGTTTGAGATCATACACGGCAGCTGTTAAGGAGCGACTAACAGAAGACCACATGATTGACCGTCTGGCGTTTGCACAGTTAAATATTGCACGTGTGTGGGACGAGGTCGTTTTCACAGACGAAAAAATATTTTCCAGTGCAAACTTCGGGCCGAAGCGTGTTTACCGCCCCCCTGGAAAAAGGTATGCCTGTGAATACGTTTCCCGTTCTGGTCGAATGGGACATGTAACTGTCCACTGTTGGGCATGGATATGAAAGGCTGCAAATTTCGGAGGAATCTACAGGATTCCTGGTCGCCTAAACGCCCACAAGTATGTGGAACATCTGGATGAAACGCTTCCGGAAATAAAAGCTCATGTAGGTGACGGCATATTATATTTGTAACAGGACAATAGCTCGATACATAATTCAAATGTGGTTCAGACATGGTTGCAGAGGCAACCTGATATCGAAATAGTTGACTGGGTTCCTCATGGAGCAGATCTGAACCCTATTGAAAATATGTGGGCTTCTGTTGCAAGAACATTGCGGGAAACCTGGTCGAACAATCCTCCACAAACATCTAATGATCTTTGGGAGCGTGTTGAAGATGCGTGGTCGATCTGTTGCACCCAACGCTATATCTCTCGCCTGGTGGATTCAATGTCACGGCGTATGGCAGCTGTAATCGAGTCCCAAGGGGACTATACACACTATTAATAAATGCTCGCCCACAACACCATCAGCCCTCTCGAGGGCTACCTAATTCCACCCACTTATTAACAAAATTTTATGAAATACATTACGCGACACCAGTGAATGTAAGTGTCTCAGTATGTTCTGCATTAATAAAAAGGCTAACGTGCGAGACTTGGTGGCCGAGTTGTATTATGCTTGCTATGTAAACCAAAACCGCCTGTAACAGTGGTTCGAATCTAGTGAAGAAGACCCCTACTTTTTATCACCAGGGATATTTTCAATACGCCTTCTGCTATGTCCGCCTTCGTACGGTCTATTATATGACACATAATGTGGATCGCCATAAGTTTTTACTTAGTAAACAATTTATAAATATATGAACAAATACCTAGGTATATTAGAGTAACAATGGAATATAGTACTTTCGTCCGACTGATGTCGCTCTGCAAATGTTCATTGTATTACACCGGAAGATGAATTAAATAAAGACTGGAAAATTTGATATAAAAATTGATACGTAATAAGTTAAAGACAAAATATGTAATTATAATCTCATATTTGAAACTAATTTCGACTACAATTAATTCTCTACCTGCTTTCATAAATAATCCAAACCAAACTTCGAGGTTTGGAATGCACAAACTAAGTGTAGCTAAGAGAAAAAAGTAACAAGAAGAGCAGAGATTCGAACCCACGACCACCAGCGTAAGAATTCCTTTTACTAACCCATCATCTATCAAACCATGACGTGAACATGACTTTTGTAAGTTATAAATTTGTATCCAAGAAACACCATTAAGCGTATGTGCAACTACAGCTTTCCTCTTTTTCTCTTCAAAAGCGTAACATGTTTAGGACGATTCGTTTCGTTTTCCATTAGAGTTTCGAAAAAGATTATTTGTGTTTGAGTGTAGGATCTTTAGTTTCCTTTAACCGACACTTCTAGCAAATACAACTTAATTCACACAGCAGTTAAAAAAAAACTCGTACTGCCTTAGAAAGTATTCCTAAAAGCAGAAGCTGCATCATGCATTCTGAACAGTGACGTAACTAACGGCAGTGCGTTGAGGGAGCCCAGAGTAAAACGGGGCCCATTGAAAATTCGTAATTCCACTATTTTTCCTCGATGTCTAAAATGAGACTACTTTAGCCTTACATGAAAAAGAAGCTTTGGAGGGGAGTACGAAGTCTACTGAAAAGATTTATCACGTCCTTGCAGCAACAACTTTAAGTTTTAGAACAGTAATGAAGAACAAGATTGATTGAAATTTTAACTTAGAATGAAATAACTAAAAATCTAATCTTATATAACTCTCATTGATAGTAGTGTTCCGTATTTGTTTAGACGCCTATTCTTTTATAATTTTACCTATGGTGCATGGGGTCCTTGGTTCGATCCCAGCTCACGCCGAATGAACTTTATTACGGAAAAACACAGTTTGCATGAGTGTTCTCGGGTTTTTCCCGTTTCCTCCCACTTTTTTCATTAAACAATTTCATTTATTTCTCACCATTACTCTCTCCATTAGCATAGTCGGGATAATCGTGGGACGTAACAATTAGATATTTCATTTCATTTTTCTTTTATAACTGTATGTCACTTTTTTTGTGACGAGAGCAACATCTAAGCGAGTATTCAGTAAATTAAACCACTAAAACCTATATTCATTGCACAATAGTGCAGATGAAGTTTAGCCCTTTGGCAATCTTCAGCATGGACAGCAAAAAAAGCCAATACATTAATATTGAAACAGTAGTTAACGAATTTCTCTGCGAAAAAGATCACCCGTACTATTGTGTTTCAGATGATAATTTATAATTATACTTGGTTGAAATTTCTCCATAGTTGTGGGGGCGAGATACTGAAAAACTCCCTACCAAGAGGTGAAGGTGACATGTAAAAGTAGTCAAATACGAACGAAATTAGTGTCGAATTCATATGCAAAGATGAAAAGTGACACTGTGGATGCTGCGTAAGTCCAAAATAAGCCTTGGTTGGCTTCGAGTTGACAATGGGAGGGTGACAGGAATAAAGAATCGAAAATATCCTATATTTGTGTCGAATGGATAGTTTTCGGGATCACTGACATAAAAGGTGATATTTCAGATATGTATATGTCCAAGGTTGGCCATATTGAAATGGGGTTATAGGGAGAACCAGTAAATACTTCAGAACACTTCCTTTTTGGTGCGTTTTAAGACACTGAGAGTGAAAAGTGATAATGCACAAATCACATTCTGAATTATCGGAGATATGACTTCTGGGGAAGTGTCGTTGCTCCAGGGAGACATTACTAACTGATCACTTCCTAAAGTCGTCACTGTTTTGCAGGGCCGTAGACAGAAATTTATTTCAGCGATCGAAAGCTTGACAAGAATTTATTTCAGCGATTGAGGGCATATTTTACTAAAATGTCTATCATCCATGGGTGGATCCAGGATGATTGTTTGGGAGGGGCGGTCGTTCGAAGTCAAATCAAGGTAAGAGCGGATTGCAAAAAAAAGAAAAGAAAGAAAAGAAAAAATAGAACATGAGAAAGAGCTCTTCTGTAGAATTAACTTTCTTAAGAAAGTAAGGCCTATCTACTTTAGGTTTTAATTTACCTTTATAATACAAAGATGAAAAATACTTAGGATATGTTTAATTTTTAAAATAAACAGTATAAAAAGTTCCCTATTCTGGGGGATGCGATCACCCCAAACACACTCCCCTGAATCCGCCCCTGCTATCACCATCTATAAAATTAGATATATATATACAAACAAAAAAATAGTGATTTCGTGGGGGCAAAAGCTCTGGATTGCCAAGCCCTGCATCCTGTGTATGTCCCTGCTGCTCTGAATTGTCAAAAGCTCCTCTTCAAAGGTAAAACATAAAATATAAATAATAAACGTGTAACATAGAATACAATATAAATAGAAAATATGTTATAATTAAGAAATAGAAAATAATTATAAAATAAATTTGAAGGAGAATTTTAAAAAAATCAATAATACTTGAAAGTAAAATATACTTTTAAAACAATTTTGCATTTATGCAGGGCTACAAACAAGTGAGGAGTGCCATGTAAATTTAGTAACAAATATAATATTGGAAATTTTTTTCGAATTAAATTAGCTGTGACTACATTACTTCAAACTTGAATTTGTGGAATATACAGTATGAGCGTAGCTCAAATAAAATAATCAATAAGAATGGTCTTGATTGAAAGCTCGGACCATCCACGTAAAAGTAACATACGTTAACCATTCACCTAACAGACAATGACGCACAGAGCTTGGCACTAGTTTATCAGATGGTTCTATCAAATGTAACTTAATTAAAACAATAGTAACAAATTTTAAAGCTTTAAAAAGTGTCCTGAAGAAGAAAAAGTTCATTTTGCACATTGTAACTAAGTTACAAGAGATTTACGTCCTAACTGAACGGCGCGTCTACCGAGTCAACTTTTGGAATATCCCCATAAGGTAGCTTTCAACGCAGCTAAGGGAAACGTATGTGAACCAGTAATAGAATCCTCCGTAGCAGAATGGATAAAGTCGTGGTTCGAAACCCGTCGCCGAAACCAGATTTTTTAAAATCTTAATTCCTCAGTTCTGAAGATCTTTCTCTCCTTTCGTAATCATCTGATGCTCTAAAAAGAGTTCTCCACATTAATTCGACAACTGCCTAATGTGATCCTCGCAGTTCGAAAACTTCCCTTCTTATCTTTCACAAAATCAGAATTTTCGTCATAATACGAATGCTGTCCGATCATTTTTCCCCAATTCTAAATCTGTGTATACAAATCATCCCTCTCTGTCTCCATGCTTGAATCCCTCTCTCTATCTCTCTCTCTCTCTCTCTCTCAATGTCACCCAGGAAGATACATGGCTTGAGATCAAACCTTCGACTCTTGAAAACAAATGTAAGCTCTTTAGCAATGTGCTATCGTAACTCTATAGGTTTGTTGTTAAAACCAGTGTCTTTTAGACTTTATTCGGGGGGGGGGGGAGGAAGAGATTCTCCGGCGACATAAGATTTTCACTTTTTATTAATGTATTACTATACATTTGATCAAAAAATACTTATTTATGAAGCTCAAGAGAAGGGGGAATTACACCCTCCTGTCCTGCCCAAATGACGCCCCTGAAACATTTGCTTGCTCTTACTGAAAAGAAATTCAATGAATCATTGAATAAAACTCGTTTCTGTCCGTAGATATTTTAGAGCTCTTGGCAATTTCCATAGATTTCTTAGGGAGCATCTTACTAGCTTGCACTCTTTAAAGAAAGAAAAGAATGACACTAAAGATATTTATGAAGCTCTGGGAAGATTGTGTGACTTTCCTTTAATTTAGGCTCTTAAAAATATTCAGAACAAACGAATGGAAAAAACTGTTTTAAAGCTATAACGTTGTAAACTTGATTCCTTTTTCTTTTTCAGCTGAAGGTAAAGAGTGTACTACGTCACACACACTGCTTTAGACAAGGAGAGGTGGAGGACGGGGAGGAGTTGGAATAAATACTAGAAGCAACTAATTGATTGATACATGTATTGCGGGAATGCATAAGAAAACTGGGCAAGAGTTTGTTATTCATTTGGACTTAGAATTTTTGTAACAAATTTTATGCCGCGGACTGTACTCGGACTTGTTTTACATGTGAATTAACGTATGGAATTTCGAAAAATAGGTAGAATGAAAGGTCGTGTATGGCAATGTTACGTGCTAAAATATAAAGATAAGTAAGTATCTTGCAAATTTTTTGAACATAAATATGTATGCACAAATGTTGATAAATTGGTGAGACATTTATCTTCTAGCATTTACCCAATCTAATTGGTTTATAACATTTATAAATTTAATGTGTTTAGAAAAATACAATTGACAAAGATAGACACAGGGAACAGCGAGACCTCATGTGTCCTCTTCCTTTTCAGATCCACTTTTACTTATGCTAATAATAAAATAGTGTACTTTATCAGTATACTTACTCATATTTTAACGTAATTAATTGAACTATCTTGTAACATAATATCTACGTATTAGTACAGTTTAATTAATTATTCATTACTAAACTATCCTTTTGCTAAAATATGTTGTTTTACTGTAAACAAAATGTGATTTGTGGCATGTTGAATTTGAATTCCTCGTTAACTGACAAGACGCAAAACGAATTATCGGCATTTTCTGACGGAGCAGAACTCACAGGAAACGCTTATCTTATTTCTTCAAAATGAGTTCGTGCTGTTTCAAGTTAATGATAATTGGGCACTTTAAATTGAAAATTTCTCATTAACTGTAAGGGTACAAAATGAAATATCGACAGTTTCAGAGAATATAAAACTCGTAGAAGACGTAGAAGTGTTCTTAGTTCTGCAATACGAATTGGTGGCATTCCAAATTAATGATTATTCGGCATTTTGAACTTTAAATTTTTCATTATCCACATTTTCTGAAAATGCTAAAACGGTAGAAGACTCTAATGTTGTTATTTCTTCGAAATGTGTTCTTGGCTTTCCAGGTTAATGTTATTTCGGCATTTTGAGTTTGGAATTTCTCATTAACTGAGAGGTTACAAAATGAAATATCGACATTTTCTGTGTGTGCAAAACTTGTAGAAGACGCTGGTGTCCTTAATTCTTCAGTACAAAATAGTGGCGTTCCAAGTTAATAGTAATTCGGCATTTGGAATTAGAAATTTATCATAAGCAGTGAGCGTACAAAATGAAATAGCAATATTTTCTGAGGGTGCAAAACTCGTAGAAGACGCTGATGTTCCTAATTCTTCAGTATAAAATAGTGGCGTTCCAAGTTAATGATAATTCGGAATTTCTCATTAACGGCGAGGGTACAAAATGAAATATCGACATTTTCGGAAAGTGCAAAATTCGTAGAAGACGCTGGTGGTGTTCTAAGTTAATGGTAATTTCGCATTTTGAATTAGGAATTTCTCATTAACGGCGAGGGTACAAAATAAAATATCTACATTTTCTAAAGGTGCAAAACTCGTAGAGGACGCTGTTGTTTTTAATTCTTTAATACGAATTGGTAGCGTTCCAAGTTAATGGTAATTCGGCATTTTGAATTCGGAATTTGAAGATGGTCACACTACAGGTGATCTAATTGGCCAAATTTGAAATGACTCTTCAAGTTAATAGTAATTCGGCATTTGGAATTAGGAATTTATCATTAGCAGTGAGGGTGCAAAATGAAATAGCGACATTTTCTGAGGGTGCAAAACTCGTAGAAGACGCTGGTGTTCTTAATTCTTCAGTACGAAATAGTGGCGTTCCCTGTTAATGGTAATTCGGAATTTCTCATTAACGGCGAGGATACAAAATGAAATATCGACATTTTCGGAGAGTGTAAAATTCGTAGAAGACGCTGGTGGTGTTCCAACTTAAGGGTAATTCTGCATTTTGAATTAGGAATTTCTCATTAACTGCGAGGGTACAAAATAAAATATCTACATTTTCTGAAGGTGCAAAACTCGTAGAGGACGCTGTTGTTCTTCATTCTTTAATACGAATTGGTGGCATTCCAAGTTAATGGTAATTCGGCATTTTGAACTAGGAATTTGAAGATCGTCACACTACAGGTGATCTAATTGGCCAAATTTGCAATGACTCTTCCTCGTTTATTTGAATTTTACAAAAGTTTTGTTGATAGTAAAAATTCACTAAGTTCTGAGCTACATAAAATTCGAATATGATAGTGTTGTCAACGGCTCGAGCGGCTCGGCTCACTGCTAAGTCACTACCGAGCCGAAGCGAGAATTGAGCCGAGCCAACAGATCTCAAAACCGAGCCGGTCTGAGCCGATGTCTCATATAAGCTGAGCCGATCCGAGAAAAAGAGAGCTGATGGCTCACCTGAGCCGAGCCGAACTGAGCCGGAAGCTCATCGCAACTGAGCCGGTTCGAGCTGATGACTCAATTCCGCCGAATCAAACCAAATCCATGGCTCACGTGAGCCGAACCGACCCAACCCGTGGGTAACCTGAGTCGAGCCGATGGGTCGCCTGAGCTGAGCCGATGGCTTATCGCAACCGAGATGGCTCCAGCCGAGCCGAACAGGTTGACATCACTATGAAGATGTCACACTACAGGTGTTCGAATAGGCATGTTTATCTAAATTGTAGAAAATATTTTACTGGTGATAGAAGAAAGTACAAAATTTAGACAAAATTGTTAGCTTGCTAAAAGCTTTAATTTAAAGATGTTGCACTACAAATAATCCATGTGGCTAAAATTTAAAAATGTCCCTAATTCGTTTTTTTAAATATTACAAAATTATTTTTGGTTCTACAACAACGTACACGCATCGGACAAAATTATGAGTTAATTAAAATTAGGATTTAAATATTGTCGCACTACAGGATATCGAATTGGCCAAATCTTGAAATGAACCTCCGTCGTTTATTCGAATAGTACAAAGTTCTTCGTGGTAAAAGAAATGTACTTAGTCCTCAGTTAGTCAAAATTCGAATAAAAAGGTATCGCACTACAGGTGATCGAACTGGCCACTATTTGTAATTGCCCTCCATTGTTAAATTGAATGGTACAAAAATTTTTTATGGTGTTACAAAAATGAACAAAAGCTAGACTAAATTTTCAATAATTAAAATTAGAATTTGAACTTTATCACTACAAGTGATACAAGTGGAAAAATTTTGAAACGGCACGAGAGACAAAAATTGGACAAAATACTGAGTTAGTTAAAATTCGAAACTGAAGATGTCGCACTACAGGTGATCGAAGTGCCCGAAGTTTTGAAATGGCCCTCCCTCGTTTATTTTAATGGTACAAAATTTTTTCTTGGGTGGACAAAAATGGACAAAAGTTGGACAAAATTCTGAGCGTTACAATTTGAATTTGAGGATGTCACACTACAGGTGATTGAAGTGCCCCAGATTTTGAAATGGCCCTCCCTCGTTTATTTTAATGGTACAAAATTTTTCCTGGGTGGACAAGAATGGACAAAAATTTGACAAAATTCTGAGCTAGTTAAAATTCGAATTTGAAGATGTCGCACTACAGATGATCGAAGTGCCCCAAATTTTGAAATGGCCCTCCCTCGTTTATTTTAATGGTACAAAATTTTTTCTTGGGTGGACAAAAATGGACAAAAGTTGGACAAGATTCAGAGCTAGTTAAAATTCGAATTCGAAGATGTCGCAATACAGGTGATTGAAGTGCCCCAAATTTTGAAATGGCCCTCCCTCGTTTATTTCAGTGGTACAAAATTTTTTCTTGGGTGGACAAAAATGGACAAAAATTGGACAAAATTCTGGGCTAGTTAAAATTCTTATTTGAAGATGTCGCACTACAGCTAAATGGTTCGACCAAATTTTGAAATGACCCTCCTTCGTTTATTTTAATGGTAGAAAGTTTTTTCTTAGGTGGAAAAAAATGGACAGAAATTCGACAAAATTCTGAGCTAGTTAAAGTTCGAATTTGAAGATGTCGCACTACAGATGATCGAACTGCCCCAAATTTTGAAATGGCCCTCCCTCGTTTATTTTAATGGTACAAAATTTTTTCTTGGGTGGACAAAAATGGACAAAAATTAGACAAAATTCTGAGCTAGTTAAAATTCGAATTTGAAGATGTGGCACTACAGCTAACCCAAGTAGCACAGTCACGTCATAAACACGTCTTTTTTTGGGGTTCGAATTCAAAATTACGTCTTTTGAAAATTTGGAACGTCTTTATCACGTACCAAAATGATAACAAAAATGACGTGTCAAACATGACCTAAATTGTATGTGTTTATCACGTGCCAGAATGGTACAAAGAATCACGTGTCGAACATCACCAAAAATAGACGTCTTTTTTAGGTGCTATAAAGCGCGGACGTTCTCCGTACTGTAACTGCGAGCAGTGAATGCTGGGAATCGTGAGCCATTTGCAGAATCGTGTTTTGATGGTATGTGAATATACATAATGTGTTTTGTTAAAGGCACCTGTGATAAAGGTCAGCTTTAAGACAAGTAAGTATAATTCCTATCCTATTCCTATCTAGGTGCATTCTGTGTAAAATTCAGCAGATTGAGTATTATAATTGTGAAGATTAGCTCCTCATACAGCGTTGCCTATGGTTTCTTATTACAGTGTATTAAAATACCGTAGAAAGAACGAGGATACCTCCATTAGGTTAACATTTGCAGACGCCTGTATCAAATTAAATATTTTAGGTAGAATACTATATAAAATATTAATAGTGAAGGTAGTAAAATTATAATGTATGTTTTATTATTCTCAATAAACCGTATATGGGAGTGAGTATGCATGGGAAAGTATGTCATTCTGTGGTGCAGTTTTACTATACAGATCCATAGATTGTAAAATGTACGAAAAGTTTGCCTATTTCATGTCGAGAACAGGACCAACCAACCTCCCCGGGTCTTCTTCTAACCCGTTCCTACTACTACTACTTATACTATGGATCCGTATAATAAAAACTGCACGCATTGTGGTACTATTTGCCAAGGTGAAAGATTGCTAAATACAAGGAAACAACGAGATGACAGTAAATGTATGCTTTTGGAGGCATTACTGGAACAGACGGTTCTACTAAATTTTGATACATTTCTTACATTTTCAGGTTAGGTTAGAGCATTGTATTTCCTATAGCAGAATATGCACTAAATTAGGAGCTTCATTACTAATTGCAGATTGCCTTCACGGGGGTTAGTATAAATATAGAGTAGACGCATGGGGCAAGGTTCTAGAACACAGGTCCCTTTTCCCACTTAATTGTAACAAAGACAGAAAAGAACGTGCCGTGCGGGGCTCTAACCCGCCTTCTCTCGCTGACGCTCGCTCAACAATACATGTGAATTAAATGTTAAACTTTGGTACAGAAAAGAACCAATCTAGTTGTTAACTTATATGGGGGGACTTGTGTTCTAGAACCTTCCCGACGCGTGGCATATTAAGTACAGTGCATAAAACACGAAACAACTTTTGCTAGGTGCCCACTAAAAAGCACAAATGCATTCTATTGGAATCAGTGCAGGAGCACAGCAAGAGGGCCCGAGCGGCAACGAGGGGGCGTGTTCCTAGAGAACAGGCACGTCAGCGACGGGGACTATGCGCGTAAAGAATAGTGGAAAAGCACACTTACGTTTACAATGCTTTCACTATCACTCAAAATGCGGCTTCACTCGAGCAGACGGTTCTACCAAAAAGAAAATTTATAGGTAAAACATTTTTCATGAAGGAATGAGAGTGTGAATATAAGTAATTACTGTCAGTGTACAGCATATTGAATTGAATTTTAAGGGATCAGTGAAAGTATTGTATATGTAAGTGTGCTCTTCCACTATTCTCGTTTAGACGTATATTCCCCGTCGCTGACGCGCCTGTTCCCTACGGACGCATCCCGTCGCTGCCGCTCGGACCCTGTTGCTGTGCTCCTACCCTGACTCGGTTATATATTATTCCTGCTTTTTAGTGGGGAGTTGATATAAATTGGTTCATGTTTTATTCACTGAAATTGTTACGTTTTACGTCCACGCTGTATTTGTACTGAGGCCTGAAGTCAATCTGCAAGCACTAGTGGAGCTTCTGATTTAGTTAATGCTCTGCTAAAAGAAATGCATTGTTCTAACCTGATATGAAACTGTAAGAAATATGTCAAAATTTGGTAGAACCATCTGCCCGAATAATGCCCAAAATTCTTTTCAATTTGCTGTGTACTGACATTAATTACTTACATTCACACTTTCATTCCTTCACAAAAATATGTTTCACATCGTATGTTACCTATGAATTTCCTGTTAGGTAGAACCGACTGCTCGAGTGAACCCCTTTGGGAAATGACCCTCGGCAATTGTTGCAATGCCAATAGTGTATGACTTCAGAGTTAGAAACAACGAGCCCTATGGAAGTTCTAACCCCTTCGCTCACTCAGTTATGTTTTGTTTAGCCTTTTGTAGCACTACTGTCTTAAATTTAGTGAAAAAATCTACAAAATCGATGAATATTTGGTAGACCCGTTTGCTAAAGTAGTGCCCCCCTTGTATATGTGCATAATCAGTGGGAGGATATTACTCCAGTTGAGAGCACTCTCAAACTGCAAGCATCGCCCTACACACCCTCACAAGACACTTGGCTACCGTAACTGTGCTACAGAATTCGGTGTGGAAATCATAATAATGTAACGGGTTTTTGACTGTTCGAATATTTTGTTCATTAATTGAGTAGACAGCTCCCTCGCATTTTAGATTACAGTACTTACTCCAGTGCCAGCATGTGATGATGGATACTTATCAATGTTGCCACTGAAGTTCAAAAAAATATATTCCAGCTCAATTAAGTATCCTTACATGACTATATTATTATGATTTCCACTGCTAATCGTGAAACGATTCAAAGGAAACCAAATGTCTTATTAAGGGACCGTGGTTGGGGGCTGCGCATTAACAATGGAAGTCTCTTTGGGTCAAAAACCTGCTTTCAGTTAGAACACCAATTCCTCATCATTAAAAAGAAATGAAATTAAATATTTAGTTTCACGCCCCAGGAAAGGCACCGAGCCTAAGGAAGATGGTGATAATGAAATGTGAAAAATGGTGGTATGAAGAAAGTGGGCGAAAACGGGAGAATGTCGAGAAAACTCAGGCACATGGTGTTTGTCCACCACAAAGCCCACTTGGCACGAGCTGGGATCGAACCAGGGATCCCACACACTAGAAGTGAACGCTCTACCACAGGCACTGCAGCCCCATCAGTAAAAAAAAAAAACATACCTCATTGCTTCGGGGCTTACATATCTGCTGCCCCTCCCAGAGTAGGATATTTTTTATTTTTTAAAAAAAATTAAAACCTACCCCAGAATTGGAGCTCTTGATTTTTTCAAGCTTGTATTATAAATGTAAGATATATTTTTTACACGTTGCAGAATTTAAATGAAGCAATACATAGCAAGAAATTACTTGTCTTGGTGTTTTTGGTCAAAAAATGTCCGCGTTCGAAAACGCAGGTAGTCATTTGTGTTCTTTGTGTTCAAGATGCGATATTTTACGCTCTCACTCCGTTCTCAAATCCGATCCCTGCTTCTTATGGGGCCGCGGTGGCTCAGTGGTAGAGCGTTCACCTCTGGTGCTTGGGGTGCCGGGTTCGATCCCAGCCCCGCCAAGTGAACTTTGTGGTGGACAAACACCGTGTGCGTGGGTTTTCTCGGGGTTCTCCCGTTTCCTCCCACTTGCTTTATTCCACCATTTCATCCATTACTCATCATCACCGTCTCCTTTAGCCTAATCGGCATAACCGTGGGACGTAAAACTCAAAGATTTTCCGATCCCTGGTTCTTGTTAACAACGTGCAGACAATAATCCATAAAATCTATCTGTCCACAAGTTTGTCAATATTTATTTTACTTATCTTTCCATTTAAGAAGTGACCATTCCTGCACCGAGGTTGAGACGATTTCAGACTCTTCTTCACACCGTTCTTTACGCTGAAAATATCCAGAACAGAAGCATGTGAAATTTATGGCTGATATTTTCCTGCCAACTCATTTTCCTCTATAAGCTCTCAGTTTTTCTTTAAATACAAAATGCAGTAAAAACTCACTTTACTGTTTACATGAAATTAAACTGCTTCATTTCATGTTAAATGTATTTAGTCGTTGTAATAAGCCTAGCTGTAAATACATGTTATTTGCCAAAATAAGCCTTGCATGTACTCCCACTTTCCAGAGCGTGTGGCCAATGCTCCTGCAAATGATGAATTGATCAACAGCAGACCACCTAGCACGGAATCTTTCTTAACTGAACTTGAAAGCCGTAACTCTGACCCCTTTCTGCTCGTCGAGCTGCTCTAGAAATATCACTGTGGAGGATGACATACATACCAAAGTTGCGACAGGTGAGTTTTTTATAATACCCATGTAAGAAAATGCCGAGTAAGAAGAAAAGAAAGAAAGTAGTAATATTTTATTAGTACTTAACTAAAATAAAATAATTGTTGAACAAGGCAATACTTTTATGTAAACGAAATATTCAATTTAACGTTCCACGATCAGGCACTGAGGCTAGGGGAGTCGGTGATGATGAGAAGTGAATTAAATGGTGGATTGAAGAATGTGGGAAAAAATTGGAGAACTCCAAGAAAAGCCGCTTGAAGTGAGCTGGGATCGAACCAGGGGCCCCAGGCACCAGAGGTGAACGCTCTATCACCGAGCCACACCTGCGCCAATTTTATTTAAATGTAACTGTTTCAGCAACTACCCTTGTCTTCTTCAGATACACTCTATTTATTTATTTATTTATTATTTTAGATTTTTAAAGATTTCCTTGTTTATTAATTTTTATTCCTTCAGCAATTATTTTATTTGACTTATTTATATATAAGCAAAGCTTTAATATGGAATGTATCACATGTTATAGTGTTCGCGCTTTTTTTTTTTTTTTTGAATGGGTAAAAGTATTCCTCCCGAAAATATTTTTCTCAACAGAGGGGTAAAATATAATTTTCACCAAAGAGAAGTTTTATTTTTATTATTATTATTATTGTTAATAATAATAATAATAACTGCCGCAACTTCTAACCCTGCTCAGAACAAATAATGTGACGATTTTCACCCTACTGCTTGTGACAGAATACTGGTTCTAGAAGTCTTATTTTCTAAAAATACTCCAGTAACAAGTGAGGGGGTGTTTGCTCACATTTTTTTATTTTTCGGAATACATAAGTTATACCCCATTTTGTTTGTATTTTTCACTTTATTTTTTGTCATATTTTGAAATGCTAATATATGTTTCGTCTTGCATCATAAATTTAACTTACCAAATCGTATCCAATCAGGATAAAATTTCTTATCACAGTAGAAGGATACCTTTTCTGGTTAGTTCCACCTGTGTACAGCTTGTCAGATTGCTGCATCCGATAGCGCAGTTCTGTCACGATATGTAAATGCGGAATTTTGACTTCATTTTGGGGGTTACATAGCAGTAGTAAAAGATAATACATGTAATTTCTATCGTTGTCTAGTTGTGTTTGATAAATGAGTAGCTATATTATTTTATTATTAGAAAGTTCTTTGTTTCATACCATAAAAACTATTCTTACTACATCAGTCTGCATCAGTTATGATCCCAGTCCCCGCAAAGTGAACTTTGTGGTGGACAAACACAGTGTGCGTGGGTTTACTCGAGGTTCTCCCACTTTCTTCATTCCACCATTTCATTCAGTCTTCATCATCACCGTCTCCTTTAGCCTAGCCGACATAACTGTAGGACGTAAAACTCAAAGTTTTTTTTCTTTTTTGCATCAGTTGTAATATCGTATCAATATACTTGATCGTCACTTTTAGCTCACATCCTAAAGTTGGTCTTAGAGTGGCATTTTATATTATGAGAACATACGTAATGTAGGCTTCTATGAGTGTTTCAGAATTATTTGTCATGTATCTGTATATATAAAGTTTTATATCCCCCAACTTGTTTGATCCTCCTGAACAATCAGAGTTAACAGCTGCAATAAAATCAAAAGTTAAGCTATTACAGAATAACTAAAATTAATGGTAGTTTAATTTCGCTGTATGGAAGGCGTTACAAGTGGATTTTTGAGAATAAGTGACTTCATGCAAGCGAGTGCAGTAACTAATCGTTTTATTGCGTATTGATTGTAGTTGCACATGACGTATTGTAATTATTTTTTTTTTAATTTTCTCCGCACCTGAAAAATTGCACTATGATTGTTCATGATTTTTTTTTTCTGTTTCAGTGTTCCAATTTGTCATCGTTGGGAGGAAAAGGGACCTTTCTCTGATGCTTGGTTTCCAAAGAGCTGGCGATGAAATTTAACTCCCGCGGAAAAAGGAGCAAAGTTCACGTTGTGCAAACTAGCCTTAAAGACACTTATCATTCGTGAGTAAAAATAAAGATCTTCAAATGAACAATTGCCACAAATCTTCAAAACGTTAGAAGAAAGATATTCACTTCCATCTGCCTTGTTGTTTGCGGATGAAAATGATTCGGCATGCTTGAAACATGTTGACCTGTTTCTCCTCGCTTTGTTGGAAATCAAGGTAAAGGCATCTCTTTCGAAAACTAAAAGATGGAAGAAACTGCTACTGATATAATAGACGAAGAAGTGGGATACTTACCGCAGTCCCCATTTGTAACCTACTTAAGCACGTGAGGCTTTTTTGATATGGTGCTGTATTTCTGTACTTTCAATAACTATGAAAGGTGTTTTCCTTCATACGAAATTTATAGGAAAATTTAATTCTTTTTATTTTATATTATTAAAAGATCTGTGTAAGTTTTAGATTATAACCAACAGATATGCATTGTCTTCATATTTCTTGTTTGTATTACAAATAATATAGACAATCAGTGTTTCTTGTTGCATTACAAACAGTATGAATATTATTTTATATGACAAAACGTGCACATTGTACATATAACTAATAAATGTAGAATTCAAATTAATGGTTATGTGTTTTCGCTTTCATCCCTCAGAGATTAATTAATTTTAAGATGTACTTTCTTTTTCAATTTTTCACCTCCAAAATAAAGGTGTCTTAAATTGGAGTTATAAAAGTTTAGTCCTAAATTTTGCACTGTCAATAAAACCCATTGTTCTTGTGTGTGTGAGTGTGTGTTGGATGTGGGTGGTTGTGTTTGTGTGTATGTGTGCGCATACTAGCGTAATAATGGATAGCTATAAAATTTAAGGAAGCACGTGTTGTACCGTAATTTCATTAAGAAGAAGGTACTAGTAAATGCACATGAATAAATTCATGGTGGCTCAGTGGTAGAGCGTTTACCTCTTTTGCTTGGGGTTCGATCCCAGCCCCCGCCAAGTGAACTTTGTAGTGGACAAACACCGTGTGCGTGGGTTTTCTCGGGGTTGTCCCGTTTCCTCCCACTTTCTTCATTCCACCATTTCATTCATTTCTCATTATCACCGTTTCCTTTAGCCTAACCGGTATAAGCGTGGGACGTAAAACTCAAAGATTTCATTTCATTTCATTTTCTTAGGACTGTAAGTACAATGTTCCTTTATTTTTCCGTTTCATTCTTTGTTTTTACCATGTTTATTCGTCTTTTCTCATTCTTAAGTTATGTAGGGCTTTTTTTTTCGCCAAGGGTGAGTCTTACATTCGAGGGTTTTTTTTTATGTTTTTCAAGTCGATCCAATGCGTCTCGGTTTTCTTTTTAGTGTATGGCTTTAAATTTATCCTTTCGTGGAGCAAGCGCTGCCGTTTCTTTCCTGTTGCATTAGGTATATAATTATTCCTCGACAGCTATTGTATATTCGTTTCTTAATGTGTAGGTAAATATACCACACATTAAGAGGCGAATATGTACTATTCAATAGGCTAGTATCCAAATACTAAAAAAATAGAAATCAACAACACTAGAGGTGGTCAATTGGATATGAAAATCCCCAATCCATAGATAATACGAACCTTCGGAGAAGCGAAATTTCCAAAATCTTGGTACAGACCAATCAAGTAGACCACAATACTTTGATGTTCCCCAATGTGTGCTTCCGAAAGAGGGTGGTGATGCATTTCGCTGTGGCAAGATCTAGGGTTCTTAGGGTCTATCCTGATCTGTTATTTATTACAATAACCCAGTGGTCTTGCTTATCTGGTATAGGAGATTGTAAATTATTATGCAAATTACAACACAATGGTGAAAAATCAAGCAGCAGCCACGAGGCTAAATTTATTTTCATTATTGTTTTCACTTATAATAAACGTTGTCCAGTTGTTATTCGTAGAGTTTTTATTTAACACAAGAAAAGTTGCGGCCAGAGATCAGTTCAGAACTGTAAAAAAAAAAAAAAAAAAAAAAAACAGTTAAGAAGAAAGAAAAAGTATGATATTTTCTTTTTTATCATTTTTTTAAAAAATGTGTTGTAAGCTGTGTGTTTTAGAGTAGATATTATTATTATTATTATTATTATTATTATTATTCAGTTCCATATGTCCAAATAATCATAAATTGATGTGTATCCAGTGTTGACATTAGGAATCTCAATCTATGTATAGTAGGATCTCGATTATCCGACACAGTTTTAGGGTTATTTGTTTCAACCACTATTCAACCGATCTATTTCAAAATTTACGGGGCCAAAACTAGGTAGCCCTAGTAGCCTAACCTCTAACTTTGGTGCAAAACGGTCGAATAGGGGCTGATAAATAGCCTCAAAAGTGTGGCGAATAATCGAGGTAGTACATGGGATTGAAATTCCTAATGTCAAAACTGCCGATGCACATCAATTTCTAATGGTTTTGACATTTGGAACTGAACAATCCTGTTAGACTTCCATGACATTTGAGGCAGCGAGAAGCAAAGGAGTGTAAGTGACATTTTCAATAGAGTATGTATGTATCTAAAATGGATTCTGCACAGCAAAATATACAAACTGTATAATGAAGTTCGGCGTAGAGCATTCATGGGTAGACTTTCTATTGGACTGCGACGAGCTTCACCATCCAGTTTGTATATTTAGCTATGCAGAATCCATTTTTGAGACATCCATACTTTATTGCAAATGTCACTTACACACCTTTGCTTCTCGCCGCCTCATTTCGAGAACGCTCCCCCACTGACATGAAGGGTGTGAAAAAGACGTGATTTACACGTGAAAATCACGTAAAAAAGACGTGATTTACACGTCATTTCTATGACGTGTAAAAGACGTCATAGAAATCACGTCATATTCTATCACGTGTAAAAGACGTCATAAAAATCACGTTATATTCCCGGACATTTCCACGTGGGAAAAGACGTGTAAATCACGTCATGTTCGGTGTATTTTACGGTGTTTTACACCAAAAAACCACGTCTTTTCGACGTCGGTGTGCCGCTTGGGAAATGGTTCTGCCAAATTTTGAAATGGCCCTCCCTCGTTTAGTTTAATGGTACAAAATTTTTTCTTGGATGGACAAAAATGGACAAAAATTGGACAAAATTCTGGGCTAGTTAAAATTCTTATTTGAAGATGTCGCACTACAGGTGATGGAAGTGCCCCAAATTTTGAAATGGCCCTCCCTCGTTTATTTTAATGGTACAATTTTTTTCTTGGGTGGACAAAAATGGACAAAAATTGGACAAAATTCTGAGCTAGTTAAAATTCTTATTTGAAGATGTCGCACTACAGGTGATCGAAGTGCCCCAAATTTTGAAATGGCCCTCCCTCGTTTATTTTTATGGTACGAAATTTTTTCTTGGGTGGACAAAAATGGACAAAAATTGGACAAAATTCTGGGCTAGTTAAAATTCTTATTTGAAAATGTCGCAATACAGGTGATTGAAGTGCCTCAAATTTTGAAATGGCCCTCCCTCGTTTATTTTAATGGTACGAAATTTTTTCTTGGGTGGACAAAAATGGACAGAAATTGGACAAAATTCTGGGCTAGTTAAAATTCTTATATGAAGATGTCGCACTACAACTAAATGGACCCTTATAGCTCTATTACAATGAATAAAATACTTCATCCAACAATTATACAGCAATTTAAATTGAATATAATAACTAGACTTCAGATCGATATGCACTAAAAAACGGCAAAATATGCACTGAAAATATGCAAATATGCACTAAAAATTGTAAATATGCACCAATCAAAAGCTGAAGTTAAATGAGGAATTTTATTATCTTTATAGAAAAAAGTTGTATTACTTGAACTACATATACTTGGTGTATAACTATGATGAATTCATACTACAATACACAACTATGTAGATTTCCGTGTTTTGTGGCAAAAAACCAGCATTTATCAGTGAAAACATTACTGTACTGTACAGTTTCTTCCGTGTCACGGGTCGTTAAGGGATAGTATTTCAAAGAAGCAATGTTACTGGCGGATAAATTTGAAATCCGTGCGTCGTTGTTCCCAGAAGTACTTTATTTACATTAGACAATAATTTTATGCCAAGATTTGTCGCGTCTATTGACTGTGCGTTTCGAAGAAATTCGGTTTGGCTAAAGGAGACGGTGATAATGAGAGATGAGTGAAATGGTGGAATGAAGAAAGTGGAAGGAAACGGGAGAACCCCGAGGAAACCCACGCACACGGTGTTTATCCAGCACAAAGTTCACTTGGCGGTAGCAGGGTTTGAACACGGGACCCCAAGCACCACGGGACACGGAACACGGGACCCGAACGCTCTACCACTGAGCCACCGTGGCCCAGTTTCGTTATTGAATCAAATAGCTCAAATGCACTACAAAATCCTAATCTCGCTATGATCTTTGAAATTCAACTGAAATGAGTATTGATAAATTTATAAACGTTTTAATATTTACAACTCCGCAAGCGAAACTTCTTGAATATATTTGGTTTCTTCAGATCTATGCTTATAAAAATATAGTATATACATATAGTGGACATAGTGGGATAAAATAAAATGTACATAGATCTACCGTATTCAAATACAGTATTTATTTATGCTACGAATTAATACACATAAACTTACTGTAATGTATATATATATATATATATATATATATATATATATATATATATATATATATACAGTAATGTGCTAAATTCGTTGTACAAAAGCAGAAGGGTGATTCCTGAAAGTAAAACAAACAAAAACGTTCTAATAAACATAGGACGAACTGCATCATTTACGTGTTATAGGCTGCCGAAAGCGGGGGAAAACGAACTTTAGACTTAAATATTTCACTAACTATTGAGCGTAGACGTGATGCGGCATGATATCTTTAAAGGATCCTAACCTGCTGTATCCAAATGTGCAGCTTTCAGATTTGTGTAGTGTCGCCTCAAGGGATTCCCCAAATGACGTTAGGGATTCCCGGACATTTTATGACGTAAATTGATTGGACAAGAGCATGTAAAAGACGCCTCATTGACTAGAAATAATACTACATGGCAGATCAGTATTCATACACACAGATTAAAAGATGGCGGATTAAGTAATGATTACTGTGCGTGGTTGCATATCTCCGCAAAAAGTACTAGTGAAAACGTTGTACAAGACTTCACTGGAAACGTTACGTGGCTACAATGTGGAAAATACGTACAACACAAGCTGATAGGTAACAGAAGATAAAGAAATTCCGATTGCTGATGTGCTCATATTAATGATATCGCAACGCTTTTAAAAATGTTTCAAATTTTACTACTACAGGAATTGAACAAGAACTACTATTAAAAGACATCTAAAGAACTCGTAATAATAATAATAATAATAATAATAATAATAATAATAATAATAATAATAATAATAATAATAATAATAATAATAATACACATAACTGTTTGAGCACATTTGTTTTGATCAGTATATCACATAAATGCGACTAACCATACGGACTTTTTTTTTTCAATTAATGTTCTAAACTGACTGACGTGAAACAAAACATTCATTCCACTTGCGATATTTGTTGTAACAGAGGCTGATGTTTCTTGTCCCAAATCGTATAACGGGACTGCATACCGAAGAAAATTGTAGGGAACAATGGCACAGAGAAGAGTCTTTGTTAAAATTAAAAGAGGATGGTTGTCAGAACTGTCACTACAAAACGTATTCAAAGTTTCGACCTGCCACTTAAATGCAAAGGTTACAGCAGCGGCGAAGGGACAGGCGGGCGCGTTGATACACTCCTGGCATTTCCCTAATGCTCCAGGCAGCACCAAAAATTCGAGAAAGCAAATCCTACTCTGATTGTACAGGCGTCGTATAGACTAGTTGTTTCATATGGCCCCAGAAAAAGAAATCAAAGAGATTAGGATCTGGTGAGCGAAGTGGCCAAGACACTGGTCGTTCTACGCCGATCCATTTGTTCGAAAAGAATGCGTTGAAAATATTTCGCATCTCCGCAGCGAAATGTGCTTTAGCACCGTCGTGCATATAAAAAAGCATGTTTCGACGAACAGCCAGTGGCATAATCTCTAATAGTTCAGGCAGAACCTCTTTCAAAAATATGCGATACTCCCACCTGGTCAAGCCTTGTGATAGTAGGTACGGCCAGATGAGATAATTATCAACAATTCCTGCCCAAATATTCACAGAACACCGTTTTTGATGAGCAAGAGTTGACGTTCCGTGTGGGTCTGTCTCAGATCACAAATGCTGATTGTGAGTATTGAACACTCCATCACGGGAAACGTAGCTTCATCTCTGAAGAGAACACGAGACATGAAGCGAGGTGTATTAGCATGCCGTTCGCATAGCTACTGGACAAACTGATCAACGTGAAATCTGAATCGCATGACCTCCCGCCGGGAATCGAACCCGGATCCTTCATGCAAAAGTCGCATACGCTAACGTCGCTTAGCCACAAAGGAGTTGGAAAAGATACTGGGGAGAATGACAGACGAGTATGTACATTACGAAACACAAATAAACTAAACAACATTAGCATTAGTAACAGATCGTCATTAAAAGCGATGTGATGTCATTAATATGAGCACATCAGCAATCGAAATTTCTTTATCTTCTGTTACCTATCAGCTTGTGTTATACGCATTTTTACATTGTAGCCACGTAACGTTTCCAGTGAATTATTATACAACGTTTTTACTAGTACTTTTTGAGGAGGTATGCAACCACGTATTCATTACCTCATCCGCCATCTTTTAATCTGTGTGTATGAATACTGATCTGCCAAGTAGTATTGTTTCTAGTCAATGAGGTGTCTTTTACATGCTCTTGTCCTCTCAATTTACGTTATAAGATGTCCGCGAAACCCTAACGTCCTTTGGGGAATCCCATGCGCGCCGCCACTGCACAATTTTGAAAGTTACAAATTTGGATAGATCAGGTTAGGATCCTTTGACGGTATCATGCTGCATCACGTCTACGCTTAGTAGTTAGTGAAATATTTAAGTCTAAAGTTCGTTTTCCCACGCTCTCGGCAGCCTATAACACGTAAATGACGCAGTTCGCCCTATGTTTATTAGAACTTTTTTTGTTTGTTTTACTTTCAGGAATCACCCCTCTGCTTTTGTACAACGAATTTAGAGCCATACTGTATGTATGTGTGTGTGTGTGTGTGTGTGTGTGTGAAGAACCATCATCTTGCCGCTAGATGACAATAATAACCACAATTGGCTATTTGTTTATTCATAAAGTTTCATTTGGCACAAAGTAAATTGGCTGAAACTGGATGGCATAAAGAAAAAATAAAGAAGATGCATCTCTTAAATTACAGTACTCCGTTGAGTTGTAAAGTTTCGTTAAGAGGTAAAAATGTTAAAACCTGCTGAAATTGTATTGGAATCATGCGTTAGTCTGTAAAACAAGGAACGTGTAACTATTAATAATCTAGATGTTTTGTAAGTTTGCAAATTAAAAGGGCGAGTTCGCCGCGGAGAAACACGAAAGTTAATTTGTGAGAGTAAGAATTCGGAATGAATTTTACCATTGATAATCTTATATAAAGTAAATCAGCGGGACATAAGTTCATTCAAGACATTAGTTCCTACTTCGAGTGATCAAGTAACTCAGGAATTCTAAATTTAACTATCGCAAAAAAGAAGTTTAGGACGGAGTCATCGCGAGATAGGTTAGTAGATACTGCCATATAGTACACAGATGAACAATATTTAGTGATCGGGGAAATAAAAGTCTTATAGAACATCATAAGATTAGGAAAATTTTGTACTTGAGGAAATCTAAAAAGTAGACAAGTAGTTTCATAGCTCTGGATGAGGTCAGAATGATGTGATCCACAAAGGAGAGTTTTCCATGAAAGACAACTCCTAGACCTTTTTGAGATGAAACACGTTAAATGGACACATTGCTCAGATTGTATATCTGACGAAATATATATATTTCTTTAAAAGAGATAGAGAGGGTATGGCAGATATTGTGGTTTAAAGACAGCCTCCAGTTGGAGCACCAGTTACTTAATATATCTATGTCAGAGTTCGTAAAGAAGAAATTTGGCATTTGTGATATCAAGGGCCTTAGGCATGTCAAGGTAAACTGTATCAAGCTGAGAGTTAGTCGTGATTGCTTGGGCTGTATGAGTGACTAACACTGACAAATTGATAAGTCAAGCTGGAAACCATGCTGAGAGCTCCTTGAAAAGATTTGACAAAGAAATATAATATGTCTCTAACTATTTTCTCGCTGAAAATAGAAACAGAAGAGAGAACAGCAATTGGCCTGTAAGATGACACTTGCTTTCTATCTCCACTCATGAAGATAGGTATGATATTGGGAATCTTCTGTAAATTGGGAAAGGTTACTTTAATTAAACAGACATTAAAATTTAATACTTAAAACAAAAACTTACAACACCAAGTGCTGAACTTTTGAAATTCCGTATTCCGTCACATGCTGCGCTAGTGTAGTTAGGTCTGAATGAAGGGCCGAAAAAGACTATTAGTCTTGGCCTCAGAATATACCCCCGTAGAAATTTCAAAGTCCGGAGAATATTATTGCTTGAATGAGATAAACACTGACCGAATAAATATAAAATCGTAGGAAGACATCTGTTATCATGAACGTTATCTTTTGGCAGTCATTTTTCAATATGGCAAAGTTGCAATAACACTTTCCGCATTATCTCGAGAACCACTGACACTTTCTTGAGTGATTTAAAAGTATAAACCTATGTTTTTGGGGTTGTAGAATCTGATGAAATTATTTCCAAGTTAGTTTTAAATAGTTTCGAGTGTATTCGTATCCCAGTATGTGTACTTACATGCCACCAAAACAGTTTAAAATTAAGTAATATAATTTCTTTTTATAATTTCAGGAAAAAGCAAGGATTACAAATATTTCTGCAGCAAGTACAACTCAAGGTGTTAAACTTAGTCGTCAGCTCATGAAAGAGCCCTTCGCTAGCAGCAGATGCATAATTTGTCAACAAAGTACGTCAGTGCGATTGACCAGTACGGCTGCCGGAATTTTTAAAAAAATACAAGAAGTTGTTGAAATTCGAATGACGATGTAAGAGAAAATATAAAAGCAAACGATGGAGAGAAAATAGTGTATCTCAGTTGCAACGTCTGTTATAAGGAATATACTACGAAACAAGATATCCGAAGGTATATCAAAACGTGTCGACATGGTAGCTATGTAACTCGAAAATCGGATGAAATCGAATGTGCTGAAAGGGTTGTTTAGAAAGAGAGAGAATATTTATTATTTCCATTAAGAACAGCGTCGCTTCAGTTAGAAAAACGGGAACGTTCTGAACCTAGTAGCATGAAGCTTTTATTATGTATCATACGAGAGTAGTATAGGCGTCTGTACGGACCACTTTTTTTGGACCACTTTTTCAATGATCAAGTTCAAATTTTACGCGTCTGTACGGACCACTTTTTTGGACCACTTTTTCAATGATCAAGTTCAAATTTTACGCGTCTGTACGGACCACTGTCTTTGGAGAACATAAACCACACAGAACATAAGAAGACGGAACATAATGACCTTTATGATATATAACCATAAAGGACTTAAATCTAACTAAAACTAAACCTAAACCTAAAACTTAAACCTAATAACCATAAGGTAAAGTATTGATGATATTATCTTTTTCCTTTAAAACAACTCTTTTGTGGTAATCCATTTGAAACTCTTTAGTCACAGGTTTGTTAACTAAATTTTTTGTTCTCTTGTCTCTTGTTATTTGATTATAATTAAGAGTTATGTTCGTTAGTTCTTTGTTAACAACCTTCTTTATGTTTTCACCATTAAGATTCAAAGAGTTCTCATAATTAAGAGTAAATCCTTTAATTTTCATCACAGTTTTGTTTTTATCTGTTTTGTAGTAATAACTCTTTGGACCAGTTCAATACCACTCAGTAATATAAACATCTTTTCCTAACTCATCTGCCCACTCACCAAGGTTACTACCAGTCTTTACTTCTATACCATTAACAATATAAACAATAGAATCAGTATCGTAATACGCTACATCTTCACCTAACTTATCCAACATGTCATAAAGTCTTAACCTCGCATGTGCTGTTGTAAAAGTTGCAATGTGAATATTAGTGGAATAAGAATTGTTAACATATACGTCTTTGTATTTATATGAAACTTGAACCATCTCGTCGCTGATAAACAAACATTCAGATATTTCTAATTTGTCATCTAAAAGTAACTCGTACCATCTTCTAACATCTGTAATGTATTCAGTTTGAGTTAAGTTTTGTCTTTGGCCAAACTTTCCCCATAACGAATTTAAACAAATTTTTGCAACTGCTCTCTTACCTGGATTTGCCATTATTTGATCAGGATTTAAATCAATATTCAGTGTGTCTTTAATAGTTTTAATATAATCATCTTTTGTTTGAAAGTCATCTTCCCATGGTGATGTTTCTAATTTGATTTTCATGAAGTCTTTAATGTAACCTCTAAAGAGTTTGTTACTTGTTTTGGGAAAATGTTGAATCTCGTAAATTTCAATTAACTCATAACCTTTCTCTAAAGCTTTATCTAACTCTATAGTTGGCCAAGTACCTGTTATCATTCTTTGTTCGTCACTGTGTGTACACGTCTTAGTTTGATTTATCATACATTGATTACATAAGGGCAACACCAACTTATTAATATTGTTATCTTTAACTGGTAATACAGGATGATACAATTGTTTTGGCGGAAGAACTTTACAAAGTATATAACCAAAGTACTTTTTACACTTGTATTTTTCAGGAGAGATAGACTTTAATGTTGTTGAGTGACCAATGGCAAATTGATCATAAAACAAAACAGTTGGATACAGGCTGCACACATCGATATATTTCATCTTCTTATTAGTAACTTTTAATTTTGAAGCATTGGTTCTACCACCAAAGAATGCATCTCTGAACTTTAGTTTCTCAATAAGACTAGTTTTTTGAATTAACCCTTGTATGCATATGCAGGGCCTCTCAGGCCCTGTGGGGTTTTATTTTCAAAGTTATTGCAAATCTATTCAATCAATAAGCCTTGCTCATTGTGTATTCTTTTAACATTCTTTTATGCATTCATGACTAGCTTTAAAATATTTTTTGCATTATCTGGAAAACAGTAATAATTGATTTAATTTAGTAACCCCTTAAATGCATATGCAGGGCCTGGGAGGCCCTAATGAAATAATAATGGTATGCGAATTATTTGACATAATTTTGTAAATAAAATTGTTCCTAAACGAATATGTTATTTATTTTTATTACTTCTTTTTATTATTATTATAGTTATTTGCAATTAGTTCTATTTATAATTGCTTATTTTATGCCCAGTAGATAGCGCTGCAATACATATGCAAGCTGTTATCAATCGTTTGTATATAAGATTTTTATATAATCTATCAGCCATTTATTAGAGGTTTTTGCTAACTTGTTTCCTTTGTTCGAACAATTACAGCAACATACTTGATACAATAAAGTTCTAATATATATATATATATATATATATATATATATATATATATATATATATATATATATATATATATATATATATATATATATACATATATATATTCCACTGTTGCTTTTATATTGTGACTAGGTGCAATTTGCAATGCCCAGTTACATTGGTGTGCAATTTGTATTATTTTCAGCGCAAAATGACATATACGGCTAGTGGAAAATGAACTACGAAGAGAGTGTGTGAGGATGACTTTGTCCGTTTTCTAAATGAGTGTCTTGATGATAGTGTACTGTCGAACTGTAAGAGTGAGGAATCTGAGGATGAAGAATCCAATAATACAGTTCATCAAGGAAGTGTAAGTGTAAGTGTAAGTGATGAACATTTCGATACGTCATCACGCTCTGAAAGCACCAGTGGGAATGAAGCTATTAGTGATTCTAATACACATTTTAGTCCAAACGACACAATTTGGAAAAAGAAAACACCTCCATCACGGACTCCAGCACATAATATAATGAAGTTTTTCCCAGGTGTTTCAAAGGGAGTGAAAATAATACGTCCAAAAGATGCATTTGACTGTTTCAACGCTCAATCATCATATGCCGTTGATGGTTTTGTATACACAGAAAGAAAACCAAAAGAAACCAGTTGAAGAGAAATCTGGGAACAATGTGATAGAACACCTCTGCAAAACCGTTTCTGGAACTTCACGAAATATTACTATGGATAATGTCTTTGATAGTGCTGATCTGGCAGAGTATATGCTAAAACAATGACATACGGTTATGGAAACACTAAGGCGAAACAAACGCGACATTCCAGTTGGAATGAGAGCCTCATCTCTTTGAGGAGTAGGTTCATCAATGTTTGCATTCAAGCAAAATGTCACTATGGTCAGCTAAGTGCCAAAGAAAAAGAAGACAGTGATTTTGATAACCAACATGTTTCATGATAAGGCAGTTGATGGAAATAGCACCAAAAGAAAGCCTGTGATTATAAACTATTACAACAAGACTAAATGTAGAAATGATGTTATGGGTTAAGACGTTAGAGACTATACATGCAAAAGACAAGCTAGAAGGTGACCCTTTGCTTTCTGGTCAAATATGATGGATGTGGCAGATAAATAGTCACATTGTTTTCAGGATGCAGAATCCAAATTTCTATGAAAACAAGAAAGACAATCGTCCATTATTCTTACAAGAACTGGCAGAAAATTTAATGAGAAACCAGGTGATTCTAAGATCACAAATACCCAACTTGCCACGAGCAACAATTAGTGTTTTGAAGATATAAGGAACTGAAAAGGAATAAGCAGGAGAAAAAATAAGATAATATGAATTTTGTCCATACAGTATTCATAGAAAGAGATCGTTGGTATGCTGCTAGTGTGGCAAAAGCATTTGCAAAGAGCACATAAAATGATTTGCAATTCATGCATTTTGTAGATACATTTTTCCTCAAAACTGCTAAACAATGATGTCATTTGCATACAAGAATGTCAGAAGTTATATAAATATTGTTCTTTTGTCGATTATAGTACCATTTCACACAGGTGTGTTTAGAATTTTAAAATAAACTAGAAAATTATGAAGTGTATGAGTAAACTGACAAAAGTATATTTGAAGAAAATATTTTGTTACAGCGTTTTTTTGTATTTTCTTCTAATTGTAATAAATATAAAATAATTGTAAACGTTGTTTTAAAACGTGTATACTTATGAAAATGCCCATTGTTGGTCTATTGTGTGATAAATTAAGCTATCATAGGGCTGCAAGTAATAATTTGCATCAAATTCCAAATAGAACCCTTTAAATACCATACAGGGCCTCGGAGGCCCTGCATATGCATTAGCGTATATTTACTGAACCATGTGGACAAGGGTTAACTGTTTGGCTCTTTTATCTTTTAACCAATCACACTCCCACATCTCTATAAGATTATAAGCAGCTTCTTTTATTTGTTGAGATCTTCTTCTTGTTTTCTCATATAGATCTTCCATTGTTTCGTGATTGACATTGTTGATAGTATACTTCTCAAAACATTTGTTGCAACCATGCCAGAAACAACCGTGATATTGATACACTGTCTTTGTTTTATAATCGTAACCATCAACTTTAGATCCACATATCGTTACTTCTCCATTGTTTAACGCGTGTTTAATATTATTGTTCTTAAAAGAATTTAACCATGCAATAGACTGTTTAGAGTATTTTTCTTTCTTTTCTTCTTTAATAATACCAATTGTGTTTTCTTGTATGTATTTTGATCTATAAATGCCCATACACACACTTGCAATTGTTAAGTATTGAAATGGATCAATGTTTGCTATTTCTAAAAACTGATTTTTTAGTTCTAAACAACCTCTTCTTAAAATATCTACATCCGAATCACAATACTCTCATAACTCTTTTTTAAAGTCAAACACATAATTTTCTTCTCTTCTTTCTTGATGCCACTTAAGAAACGCTTCTCTTTGATCTTTTTTCATGGTACTAATCCCATAGTATTTTGCGTTAGGTATTGGCCCAACATAGTTTTGATTTTCAGGCTTATTAAACAAATGTGGAAAATAACCTTTCTTTAATTCTTTTAGACCAAATGTCTTAGGAAAACTCGATAATGGTTGTGCTACAAAGTTAATACTATCAATAATTTTTATGTTTGCTTTTGGAATTTCAAGTAACATTAGCTTAGAGCCGTTATATATAGTGTAAGGCTTCAAAGCATTCTTAATGCAATACTGAAGAACAAAGTACGAATCATAAGCTTTGGCATTATGCGCAATACAAGTGTAACCACTATGTTCTTTTGAAACTAACCACTTAAAAAAATCGTCATTTGTTTCAAAGTAATATTTGCTACCTTTAAAGTCATGAGCAACTACATAATTAGCTTTATGAATTCCTGTGTCTTGTTGAGCTTCGTAATCAAACCATATATACTTTTCTGTGTAATTACAACTGTTCATTTGTTTAATACTCGACGTTAGAAAGTTCTTAATTATATACTTAAAGTCATCTACTGTTAACTTGTTGTTGTTCCATGCATCATATATCTTTTGAAGTTTCCTCCACTTAGACATGGTTTCGTACATGTTTTTTTCTTTAACAATTTTCTTACCACGATCTTCGATACCATAAGTCTTGTATAGCATAATAAACAAATCTCTAACAGTTAATTCTTTTTTAGCATTACACACACATTCATCATCACAATGACCTTTCTGGCGTTTGTATTGCATGTAACATTTGTGAACGTTTTCTTTAGCTACACAATTACAGTTGATACAGTAGTAATATCCACACTTGTGTTTCTTATATCTTAATAAAATTTTATTACAGCCTTTACACTTATAAACTTCTTTACAAACAACTGAATGGTTATCTTTACATGTTTGGTTATAACAAAATCGATTACAAGCTTCACAATAAATGTTATCAATCTCTTCTTCTTGATGTTCAGGTTGCTTACACATATTACAAATTGGTATAAATCGTATACATGATTTGTGTTTTTCTTTATGATCGTATGCTGTATCACACTTTTCACAATAATAAACACTTCCAATAAAAGCTTGCATGCTGTTAATTGCGTCAAAATGATTTCCACTTTTATATAAATAAATCTTCACCTCTTTGTCTTGCCCTGAGTAAATAATAGCGTTCATGTTTTCAGCACATACAACTTTAATTTGAATGTTTAATAGTTCTTCACATTGTTTAATGTTGTCTAATGTAAAACCGTCTTCACAGTAGCTCGGTAAACGATTACAAAGTCTCTCAGTTAATTTTGTCTGTATTTTTCTTCCACGTCTTATATCTTTAATGTTTTGTGGTGTTTGCTCTTGATCAAGTATTACATTTGTTTTATACGTTAAGGCAGAAATGATTGCACGTGGACAACACAAATTGTCATTGTTATTGATTTTGGTAATACATCTTTTAGCTTTTTTGTCTTCTGCAAGGTTTAATAATCGTCTGTTTGTTTTACTTCCTCTAGGCATGTTAATGATTTGAATATTAAATGTTGTTTCTTCAATATTGATTGTTTCGTCAGATGTTACAATTCTTTGCACGTGTGTTAATACATTTCTAGCATTTAGTTCAGTTGTTATTGGTGTTGATATTGCTTTAGTCCAAAATCCATCGTTGTGCACAACAACTCTTATTCTGTCATTCTTTTTAAAATTGGAAGCTTGTTTAGCTTGGTCAATCATATCGTCTACTGCTGTGTGTAATCTTTGTATTGTTTCAGTAAGTGTTTCACCTGTTATATTTGTCAGTTTTATTTTGTAATCTGTTGTATAGGATTTAAATTTTTCATTGTATGTCGGCTCATTAACATTTAAGATCTCGTAATATTTTTTATTTGTAAATAAATCATCATCAAATGGAAATAACTTTTTTAAATGCTTTCGCTTTAACTTTGGTGTATTTTGTGCTATTTCGCTTTCAGAGAACACTTCTTGTTTAAATGGGAATACATTTCTAATCTGCCTTCAGCTTTGTTCATCGTCATGTTGTTTAAGAAGGTCTATCAGTTCTGCTTTTCTTAATCGGGAATATCTTCTGATTCCCCTCTCTTTACATTGTCGCCTTAACTCTATTACAGTAAACTTATTATAATTATTCATCTTATTTGTTATATAGAAAATCTTCGTTAGTACTCTTCACCGGGTTATTTCAATTCATTTTTATTTTTCTAACACATCGTTTAAACATCTGCACGCGTCCGCCATTGCCTACATATGTTTCCTCGTTGTGTTAGTCTAGAACTTTCATGGGAAGACCCATCAAAGTCACATATACACATTTAAAACTGATTCATTTTTGTAAGCTTACTCATCATCATCATCATAATCATCACTACCATATTTGTATTCATCATCACTACTCAAATCAGATGTTTTTTGTTGCATTACTAATAACTCTTTTTCCTTTAACAGTATTTGCTTCTCTAGTAGTGTTGCTAAGAGTTTAAGATCTTGATGAATTAGTTCAAGTCTATCATGTAATAAATCAAAATGTGCTTCCATATTTGTTATATAGAAAACCAACAAAAATGAAATAAATATGAAAATTGGGTTTTGGTGGTGCCTAATTTCTTGTTGTAATATCGCAGGAGATCTTCGGAGGAACTCCCTATGTGCAAAATCCCACACAGCTATTTTTGGTAGCACCGATCGGAGCTCCCTATTTTGTTCTAATACAACGCTTCATACTTTGATGGGTTAATCCATAAAAGCAATGGTATATTTAGTTTCTCGTACTTAAATGTCTCTTAACTGAATAAACCTGTTAACAAGATCTATATCACTTAAATCTGTGTTCATATGCGAGCCGTGCCAAGTTATTCTATCATCATATCTTTCTTTAGCTCTGTTGTATAAGTTGACAGAGTTTGGATCGTCGATGTTAAGCAGAATACTCATACTTGGATACTTAAGTTTGAGTTGTTTAATCCTACTTTCGTAATTGCATGTTTGTACTCTTCCAACCCAATACTTATATCGTTCTATTTTTTCTTTTTGATCTCGTTCTTCTTCGTCATAGTAAAAGAGTATATTTTGAAGTTGTTCTTTAGTAAGGTTTTTCTTGATAATGAATAGCCTATGTATCTTTCCTGGATCTTCTGTATATGGTGCTGCAACTGTTTTAAGATAATCAACTTTGCTTTCTAGTTCTTGATTGTACAATCGTAATTGCTCCATTTGCTGTTCTATCTCTTGAACCTTTGTTTGGAGCAAGTCATTGTTGTTAAGGTATTGTTGAAAGTCTTGGGTGAAGTAGTCTTCAATAATGCTGCTACACTTATCATAAAAATCAAACGATAACCATGAAGCTATTTCAACCAACACTCTTTTGTATACATATGTTCCAGAAATCAACAAGTCGTTTTGGTTTGTACCTTTTGATTCTATATAATAATGTGATGATTTTTGGTGGAGCATTTCTGCTCCGCCTAATTTTGTGTTAATATATTCTAAAAGGTTTTTTGATCTAGATAATCTTAACCAATCTTTAAACGGCTTTCCTCCATCATGACACAGTTTAGTAGCATTGAAGTAACCGGTCTTCTTATCTATAATCAGTCTAAAGTCACCAAACAAACCATACCAATAGTTGTCCTTGATCTGCTCGTAACAAATATCGTTTAAACTAAGAGAACTATCCATAGTACTCATATTTATTATATAGAAAATCTTTATTTTTAACTTCATTTTCGTCACCAACTAGTTTTACTGTGTAAGACGAGTTTCTGAAGTTCCTAGCTTCGGAGGAATTTTGAAGTTTGTTGTAGTAGTCTAATCTCATATAAAGGCTGATTGCTATGAGCTTTTCAAAGGGGTCCACCAGCACTGGCCCCCTTTCAAACACACAAACTAGATCAACCCAACGACATGTTATGAGGGTAGCGTTTCGATACCCTTATCTCGTTCAAACTATCCTTTTATGGCGTAATAACCATAAAAGACAAACATTTATATTTACACTACAACATTACTTTTATCTATCCAACTATTATGCGAATCATCAAACCCTAGCCATTTGACATATATTTTGTCACCTTTCTTTCTCAACACCTTTTCTACCAAGTATTCATCTTTATGCTTCGTCTTTAATAGTTCTGGTTCGTAAAATCTACCTTGCACATCCTATTCTTCTAAATCTTTAATTCTATATGTAGGTGGATTAGATGGAATAACTTCACTAATAACAAATACTTCTGTTGACCAATTAGGTGTATATCCTTTCTCAAACAACCCTTTCGACTTACTTATACGAACATGATCACCTAACTTGTATTTGGGCTTAACACGCTTATATTCTTTTTGATACACTTTCTCCAATATCGTTCTCTCATTCTTCTTGTTAACTTCTATAGGTTTTAAACCAATTGTTCTATGAATTTGATGATTATACTCTTTAACTAGTGTTGGTAATATCTCTATCATTTATAATTCCCTTGTGTTGTGAACCTTTTCCACATGTTCTGCTTAAGCGTTCTATTGAATCTTTCAACCACAGAAGCTTTCTTACCACTATAGGTTGAGTAGTGATTAATCTGATTTTCCTCCATTAACTTCTTAAACTCTTTATTGTAAAACTCTTTACCTTGATCTGTTTGTAAGTTACTAGGTTTTCTCGTTCTTAATATGGATTCGAATGCTTCTGTAACATTCTTCCCACTCTTATCTTTAACAGGAACAGCAAATGCATATTTCGAGAACACATCTATAATCGTTAGCAAATACTTATAACCTTTATTGATTTTGGAAACACCTTTTAACACCCCACTATCCATTTCTACAAGATCAGCCTGCCAAAGATCATCGATACCTTTTATAACCACACTTAATCTGTCAAAGTTTTTTCTAGATGGTTTGTGAATTTCTTCTACAATGTCTTCTCTAACACCTTTACCTTCTTCTAGTCAATCAGGCTTTTTAACGAATTGAGTTTTAGTAATACCGCATACAGAACAAATACCTTTCTTTAGATATCTTCCATTCTTTGTTTGTTCAATTCTAATAGTATCTTTCTTCGTATCTGTCGATTTCTTGCACTTAACACAATACATCCTGTTTATTATATAGAAAATCAATAACTATCGCTGTTTAATATTCTGCTTTCAACATTCTCACCATCATCATCACTATCTTCGTCTTCTCTTTCTACATGCATAAGAAGCAATAGTAATTTACCATGTTTCAGACCAGAATCTTTAGATGGTCTAACTGCTAGATTATCATTTGTATTAAAGTGCAATGGAAAAGTTTCAACTAGAGAATCATTTAAATATAGATCTATATAATACGTATTGTAAGATGACTCTATATGCATTAACCTACCTTTATAAAGAAATTTGTATGTGATAAAGAATTTATGTATTAAAAAGAACGGAGTTTCAACATTTTCTGATATCAATCGACCGTAAAGCTCTATAACATGACTCCGTTTGATGAAGTTAAGCTCTTCTTTCAACATAGCAATATCTTTTCTCACAACTGTACTATCTAACTCTGATGTCATTTTAACATTACCAAAGATATCCATGTTTATTATATAGCAAACGTCCTTAGGAAAGCTGTCTTTCTATGTACATTACAACAAACAGTAATTGTCCTTCTTCCATAGCTGAATTTTTAGTTGGTTTAATTGTAATTATATCACTCTTGTTAAAGTTATAAGGTAAATTTTCAATCAAAGTATCACCCAAATATATCTCTAGAAAGTATTTGTCCAAACTTAACTCCATGTGCATTATTTTTCCATTATAGAGAAATTTGTAACCATTAGAGAGATTAAATATTCTAAAGATTGGCTCCTTAACGTTTTTAGCTCTCAATCGACATAATAGAGGTATGGTTTCTTTCTGCATAATCAATTTAGTAGTATCCATCTTAACCTTTTGAAAATCTTCTTTCTTGATGTATGTGTCTTGTAACGTTTCTAATGCATCTTCAAATCGTTTTCTATCGTTCTCTAATTGAACTTCTATCGATCTAAGTTGACTTACGCTAACAACATCATTTAAGTTCTGCAACAATTTTAATTTTTCTTCGCTAATATCAACATGATCTTTTCTATCTTTAACATTACAAAATATATCCATACTCATTTATTATACAGAAAATGCCCATCCTAGTTTTTCAAAACATTTCTTTAACATTTCTAACGAGGGGGCGTTGATTCGACGCCCCTAACTTCTGAAAAATTTTTCTGCCCATCCTAGTTTTTCAAAACATTTCTTTAACATCTCTATTTGTCTAGGTGAGTGTTTAAAATCAATATCAACATGAACATCATGCTTTTTCAACAGATAGTACAGTACACATTTCAAGTTAATAAACAATGCTCTTTCCGGATACAGCTCCCTAAAGACCTCGTGTAAGTTTTCGAAGTCGTTTATAAGTGTTTCCTCCATATGTTGTAATTTTAATGGTTTTTGATCGGTAAGGTGATAGTGTATTAAATAGACATCATCATAATATTTTGTGTATTTGTTTTTCTTTAGTACTTCTAGAACATCTTTTGTTGATATTAAATCTCTTGATATATCTCTAAGTTCACCATTTAACACCTTGAGCACCTCTCGGGAATAATTCTATCCTGTAAAGCTTGCAAACGAGATAACTGTAACTTAAACCTTTTTGTAGTATCGTACCATGGTTTTCTCGCACAAATAGCTTTCGTTTCTTCACAAGTACTGTAAACCCAACCACTCTCTACAAAACAATCGTCACAAATGTAACTACTCATACCTTTTGTTAATGACTTACTACCACAATAACTGCATTGTAATGGTCTAGAGCTATAATTCGACAACAAGTCCTTTAAGGTAATTATTGGACGTAACTTTTTCAACTCTTCTTCCGTGTACAAAAATTTTGGTATTAACCTTTTCCATAGATCAATAACATTGTATACGTTGTCTTTATCTTTTAAGTCTATCTCGCTAACATCCTGAAAATACTGATAAAAATTATAACTAACTAGTGGATCTAGCTCATCCTCATGCTTCTCAAAATAATCTAAAAATCTATTGTGTATAGCTTCCATATTTATCTTAAAGCAAAACTTTTATGGATACAAACCATAAAAGCGCTTAATCATTTTTAATCATATACATAACGTCGCTAAAAGAATACCCTTGATTTAGAAGATTTAAAACCTTAACACAAAGATGACCACATATAACTGAGTTAAAGTCTTGTATTCGTTCATCATTGTAAAATAAGTTTTCGGTACCAAGATATTGTACCAGTTGTTTAGGAGGCACACCACCATAAGAATCGAACACGTACTTTATGTTGTTATCTTTCCAATAGCATATCCAATGAGTACCAATGTTTTTTGATTTATCAAGGTTAACTACGCCGCACTCATGTACATAAGGTTTTTGTGGAAGTTCATCACTCATAAATACACCTCTAAATTGTTTTATCTTTAATTCTTTAGCCAACCTCTCTATATCGAAGTTGGTCAATGGTTTTAGTTTTTTGACTTCTTTGGTTTACCTGCTCCCTGCTTTTCTTCCATAGCCATATTGTGTCTTTTTTGTTCTTCAAGTTCTTGTTTATTTTTCTTAGCATCCAGTACAGTTTTAGTAATAGCTGCTGCACCACCTGCTAATGAGCCAACTGCTCCTAAAGCTGCTAAAATGGCTGGGATTGTAAAGATAAAACCACCAATATGCTCTTTCTTAATCTTTTTCATTTGTGCAGTAGTTAAAGTTAAATCCATTCCTTTACCTTCTTTAATTTTCTTGGCTTTATCGTTAAGTTGTTTCTTTGTTAATACATGATCAATATTTAAATCCTTTAGTTCGTTATAAGGAACACTAAACATACAACCTTTAATAGAACACATCTTCCTATTTATCTAAGAGAAAATCTTGGTTTGTAAAAGTACAGTTGTTGTTGCTCCACCAAAATCAATTAAGGAATCATTCTCATCTGTTATCCTTATCTCAAAATTATCAACCATGTCTTTGGATATAGGGAAAAATAATGGATAAGTAGGCTCGTAAATAATACTATGTTTGAACTCAGCATCTGTTTTGAATGATGCTATGATCCCTGTTTCTCTATGTGTGTATTCTGTATCTTTAACAAACATGCCATCTGCTATATTACAGTGAACATTTATAGTATCAAACGGATGAAACTTCGGCAACTTACTGCCAATATGTGTTTTGTTCTTTTCTAAAACTTCCAAAACATTAAACCCGAGGACAGTGCCTACACTCCCAATTGTAACATCATTACTATCAGTTTCAATTTTAACTCTATTTCTTAAGTGGTCTTCTGATAATGTTATGTTGATGGATTGAGATTTTAAATACTCATTAAGACTGTTTAAGCTGTATTGCCCTTCTGGTATAAAAACTTGCCTATCACCATATGAGAAACTGTTTTTTTGTGTTGTTATGTTTGGTGTCAGATATGTACTGTAAAATCCAACTAGTCCTACGCTTAAATAGTTGATCTTGTTGTCTAATTCGTAATGGAGCTTCTTCTTTAAAACAGAAGTATCACTCGTTAGCTTAAATACCTTAGCCATTTATTATATAATAAATGAACGAGTTTGATTTACCTAAAGATATTCCAAGAGAGAAAGTAATCAAGTTAATAGAAGATGTCATTCGAAAGTTAGAATGCAGTTTAAAGAAGAAAAAGAGAAAACTACGAATTGTTAAATATGCATACTACACTTTGATCACGTTGTCGGTTATACTTTCTGCGACAACTGGGTTTATTAATATTTTTATACCTGTAACAATTTACTCGATATTAACAACGTCTCTTGCAACTGGAAGTGCTATAATAACAGGTTTGTCTTCGAAGTTAAACATAAGCAAAAGAAAAGACGAGTATAAAACCATTGTCACTTGTATTAACTCATTTAAAGAACAGTTAGAGATGATAATAACATTGAATGGTGAAATGGATAGCGAATATATAAAAGATACGTTGCTTAAGATCAGAGAACAACTTAAAGATATAAGATCATAAGATTTGCCCCCGCTGTATTCGAATGTCCAAAAATGTTTCGTATTTGTATAAAGAACTCTAATCCTTAGCCCTTCACATGTGTAGGGCCTAAAAGTCTTGTAAACGTTTCAACTGTTTCCTTCGCATCACGTAAGACCAAAGTTTCAGAGTAGATGAAGAAGACAAAGTTACATACAAACAAATCAAGGTCCCGTTTTCCGGGATCTTGTCAGGTGTACATCCTCACACAAACTTCATCAACGAATCGGGTCTGTACTAGTAACAAGAGAAAAAACGGTGACCCGAATTTGGGTCATCGCTCTATGTATGAGGTCAAGGGTGGAGACCATATGACAAAAAAATATCAGAAACAATTCGAGAATCTAAGGTCCACCAGCACTGGACCTTTATCAGTTGGTCACCCTCAAACTGTTTTCATTAACGAACCCGAGGGTTTCAAACAAGCATCATATGAAGTCAAATTAGCAGGTAACAAGATCAATAACACCATATCAGGAACAAGGGTAAGGACGTTGGGAACATTCTTGGATATCAAAACCCACAAGAAGCAATCAGAGATCATGTAAGAACAAAATATCAGCGAGTATATAGAGATTTTAAGGGTGAGCAAAACGCTCATCCTACAGTTCATCCTCAAACTGTTTGAAAGGGGGCCAGTGCTGGTGGCCCCCTGATTTTCTCTATAATAAATGAGTAAGAAAACTATTAATTGGGATGTACAAGAGATGATAAAAGAAACAACAGCTAAGAAAAGAAATGGAGAGCTTATACCTGATGATGTTCGTTGTCTTATCGTAGGTTCGTCGGGGTCTGGTAAAACGTTTTTGCTATTTAACTTCTTATTACAGCCAGGTTGGTTAAACAATAATTACTTCTACATATATTCTAAAAGCATGAATCAGCCAAAGTATGAGCAGTTAAAAGATCGATTTGAAAAGGCAGAACTAAAGTTTAAGAAGCAAATAGCAACGTTCTTAAGCGGTAATGATTCTATTGTACCTATTGATGAATGTGAAAAATACTCTGTTGTTGTGTTTGACGATTACATTTTGGAGAATCAAGATACTGTTAGAAATTACTTTACAAGAGGTAGGCATAGACATTTAAACTGTTTCTATCTTGCACAAACATATTCAAAAGTACCTAAACAGCTTATAAGAGATAACGTCAACTTCCTATGTATAATACTAATCTCAAACATGTGTATTATGAGTTTGTTGGAGGAGATATGTCTTATGATAAATTTAAAGAGTTGTGTTCAAAATGTTGGCAAGAAGATTATGGTTTCATAGTAATTGATATGACAAGGAAGGTAAACAATGGTAAGTATAGGAACAAGATAAAACACTTCTTGAACGTTTGACGTTTTTTGATGTTTGACGTTTTAACGTTTGACGTTCTTTGACGTTTATTGACGTTTATTGACGTTCTCTGACGTTCATTGACGTTTGTTCGTTTGCTATACAATAAATGGATGAGAAAGAAATTGATAAGAATATTAAGTTGAAGGAGTTCTTGATAAAGGGCTTCAAATCTTGGAAGAAAGAAAGAGCAGGTATATACGATAAATTTAAGACACAAGAGCAACCTGTAATTGATGCTATTCAAAACTTGGGAAGTGAGATCAAAGAAGTAGCAGAACAAAATAAAAATCTAATAACTGAACTTGTTCCAGTTGCGCATAAGACGGCTTCAATAGATCCTAGTCTGCTAGAAACACCTAAAAAGATACCTTATGATAGTTCTCCAAGTAGTAGTGATACATTTATAACTGGAGAAATAAAACAAATGAGAAAACAAATTAAAGATAGAGTGGAAGGAGTAGAACCTTTAACAACAGCACAGTCATTTCGTAAGATTGCAACGAAATATTATAGTAAAAGAAATGATACTGTGTTTGGAATAAGAACTGTAGAAGAAGATGGAAAAATAATAAACAAGATAGGAAATTTGGAAGTTAAAGTGGATGGTGATGATTTGATAATTAATGGTAAAACTTATAAAGGAACAGAAGGTCTATGGGAATTGTTAACGATGAATACTAATAAAACCATTGAAGATTATGATGATGATGATTTTGAACAGTACAAGGAAATAATTATAGAATCAGATGCTGCCTTCCAAAAATATAATCGAGATAAAAAGGTAGCATCTAGTAGAGGTTCAAAGTACATTAATATTATCAAGGCTATTTGGGATAATTATATTAAACCAACTTTACCCCCAACTCCTAAAAAGAACACGACACCTAAAAGGACTGGTGAAGGAATTAAACGATATACAGAGATACCTAAAGAATATATATGGATGGATAATGTGAGAAAGTTAATTGATCGGCTAATAGTTATAGATGGAGAAGAAAGGGCTGGAAATCATAACTTTTACAATGAGAAAGTAGGTATAGTGAGTATGATTAATAATAAGCTTTCACAGTTTATTCCTAATGACCCAAAAGGTATAGGTTATTTGATTAAGATCTTAAATACATTACCACCACGATTCTGGAATGATGAGAAGCTTGGGAAAGGGTTAGTAAATGATTTGATTAATAAGCTCCCATTTGAATTACATATTCCAGGTTTCAGATTTTGCGGGCCTGGGACTAAGCTTCAAGAAAGGTTAGAGAGAGGTGATGAAGGTGTTAACCCATTAGATGAGGCTTGTAAAGAACACGATATATACTACAGAGACAATAAAGATACAGAGTCGAGACATATTGCAGATAAGGAACTAGAAACTAAAGCATGGAAAAGAGCATTTAGTATTGACGCGCCAATTGGTGAACGATTAGCTGCTTTTGGGGTTGGTACTGCTATGAATGCTAAGGTTAAGTTGGGATGGGGGTTATAAGAGCGGTGAATTGGCGCTCTTAACTTCTGAAGATTTTTAGCCCCTCTGTATTCGGAGGTCCAAAATGTCAAGTATTTTCATGAGTCTTTTATGGGTATATCCCATCAAAGCGTTGTTTTTACACTTAGTCTAAAGCTTGATGGTTAAAGCCATGAAGCCACAAAAATGAACACAACAACAAACTTAAAACCAAAAACCAATATGTCACAATGGACTCACTTATTAAAGACATCACAGCTATAGACATCACAGACATAGCGTTTCAATTCATCAAGTCAAAGGATGATATAGAGTTCCACAAGGCTCTTCACGGTGACTTTGTTGTTATCATGATTAAGAGCGACGACTACCGCAACGGGTTCATCAACGCAACTAAACTTTGTAAAGATGGCGGTAAGGAGTTAAGAGATTGGAACCGTCTTGAAAATTCAAAAGATCTTCTGACTATGTTTAACCAAATTTCCCTATGTGCAAAATCTCACATAGCGAAACCAAACTTCTTTATACAAACACAAAACAAAACACCATCCGACAAGCTTATTTCAGGTACATACTTTCATCCAGACATCATAGTTCACATTGCTTCTTGGGTTTCAAATATGTTTGCTCTTAAAGTCTCTAAGATTGTCAACAGCTACATAGTCAACCACTTCAAACAAGAGTACAAAGAAAATATAGAACGCCTTGAAAAAGCTAAAGCATGCTACGAAGACCAAATAGAACAACTAACAACTCAAGTCGCATCACTCAAACTCATTGCAGCACCATACACAGAAGACCCAGGCAAGATCCATAGACTCGTCGTAATCAAAAAGAATCTAACTGAAGAACAACTAGAATTGATACTTGACCCTTATGATGAAGAAACTAGAGAAAAGAAAATTGTTTATGAGTCTTATTCTTATTGGGTTGGTAGGATTCAACAATGTAACGTTAGCTCAAGACTTAAACAGCTCAAAACAAAGTACCCACATCTCAAAGTCATTCTAAACACCGACGACCCCAACTCAATCAACTTGTACAACAGACTAAAGGAATCAAAGCTAGAGTCAAAGACAATCAAATGGTACGGTTCACACCTTGAAGCATATAGCGATGAAGATGACGCCGATGAAAAGATTGTTAGTATGTTTGTTGGTTTACGCGAAGACTTTTAGATTTCCCTTTACACTTATACACAAAGCTTGATGGTAAGCACCATAAAGCAACTAACTTTAACATGCCCAAGACATGATGGTGTTTACCATAAAGCATTGTTTTAAGATTTTCTTTATAATAAATGGATAGTGTTGAAAGTTACGAGTTACAGAGTTTTAAAGCTAACACAAGAACATTTAATAATTTGAATGAAGCTAACAAAGATATTGAGTTTGATTTCAGCGTGGGTGATGGGTTCGTACATCCACACAAAGCAGATTGTCATATGACTTTTGAAGTTGTTGGTGCATCAGCTGGAGGAACATTTGGTGCGAATGATACTATAAAACTTGTAGATAACTTCTTCCCATTCTTCTTTTCTCAAATTGAAGTTAGAAAGCATGGTGTTGTTATAGACAAGATTGAGCTACCAGGGATAACATCTACAGCTATCGGAACATTAAAGATTTCCAAGCCAGAAGTTGAATATCTAAAACAAGCAGGATTTGAAACAGATGATAAACTTGGTCTAAGAAAGGACTTTAGTGTTTTGTATCCATTAAGATTAATTCCAGGCTTTTTAAGTGATTATAAAGAGGTTATGTGGAAAGGCGGATTGAGAATAACATTTACAAAAGCTAACAACAATAACGATGTCTTGTACAAATGGACTGGATCGGGGGCAGCTCCTCACGATGGAAAAATAACAATAAAAAGTATGGAGATAAGAATGCCTATTGTTGAATACGAATCTAATTATGAAAACAAGTTAAAGTTGAGCATTCTTAAAGAACCAAAAATCATGTTTTCATTCCATACTTATCAATGTGTTCAGAAGACTGTTGTAGGTTCTTTCTTAGAGTTTGACGTTACTACTCAATTTAATTCTAGACAATTTGATATGCCTGATTTCGTAGTTGTAATGTTCCAAACTGATAGAAGCGGCAAACAAACAGCAGATGCAAGTAAGTTTGATCATTGTAAGGTAAAGAATATCTATCTTAAGAATGGGAGGAATGAGGTATTTCCAAAAGAATCAAGAAACTTAGATATTGCTAACAGGGATTATTTCAAGATGTATGAAGATTATACTGCATTTAAGAGAATAACATGTGGTAACACCGAAATGTATTATGACCCTAAAGAGTTTATAGATAACAGGCCAATGTATGTGATTAATTGTAGTAAGAGGAAAAATGTATCGGTAAATGAAAGAACGAACATAAAGATTGTTGTAGACTTTGCAGAAGCTGTGGCTGCTAATACTATGTGCTATGCGATTTTAATTGGACGAAAGAATTTTACATATGATCCCAAGAATGAAAAAGTAGTAGAAGAGTTTTAGATAGTTAACAAAAACAATTCAAGAATCTAAGAGCCAGTATCACTGGCCCTTTATCAGTTAGCCATAGGTGACTTAAAAGGGTATTGAAAAGATACCCTCAAACTGTTTTCATTACGATTGTTTTGTGGAAGTTTTTCCATCAAACGAAATTGACGAAAATGATTAAATATTTTTGATTTTCTATATAATAAATACGATGGCGAGTCACATTGAACTTTTAAACAAGCTTGGAAGTTTTGAGCAAAAACAAGTTATTGGATTAAGAGAATTAGAATTAAATGTAGAATATAAGATTGTGAAAATAGAAAAGATTAAAACTAAGTTTGGAAAGAGCATTTTGGTCGAGTGTGAGAAGTTCAAGATTTTTCTTCCACCTAGATTTACAAAACACTTAACAGATAAAATGATTGATGAGATCGTTAAAGATGGAATAAAAATCAAATACACTGGTCTAAAAGGTAATTATCCAACTGTTGAGTTCTGTATGTAAATCCAAAAATGAATGAAAATGAACAAAAATATGTTGTCAGAAGTCAAAAATGGTGTGATTAGAATGGATCCCCAAAAGAAGTTTATACTTACTAACAATTTCAATGTAATTGTGAAAAATGTGCAAACCGAAGTTCAAGTGGTTTTTGATATTAACGGTTGTCTATTCAACTTGAATTACGATCAGTGGACAGAGTTTAAGAAGTCATTGTTTCCTATAGAGAACGAGGTTAACAGAAGATTCCATTATCAGTATCCGAACTTGTAATTTTAAGTATGTTCTAAGTGTTTTATGGTGATAAAGCCATAAAACTGAGATCTTTAAACATACACAATGCATAAGGAGAAGCAGTACTTTTGAATGTCATTCGAATTTTAAAGATACATACATAAATAAGAGATTTATTTGAGTTTTTTGTAATTATATCCTTAGAGTTATTCAATTTATAAGACATTCGATAGATAGAAAATTTAATTGTCTATTGATTGCCGTTTGAATTTTGAAAATCGGTTAATAAACAACGAAGATATAACAAATTCGAAATAGTATCCTTAGAGGTATGCAACCCGCAATACATTCGATAGATAGAAAATTTATTTGTCTATTGATTGCCGTTTGAATTTTGAAAATCGGTCAATAAACAACGAAGATATAACAAATTCGAAATAGTATCCTTAGAGATATGCAACCCGCAATACATTCGATAGATAGAAAATTTATTTGTCTATTGATTGCCGTTTGAATTTTGAAAATCGGTTAATAAACAACGAAGATATAACAAATTCAAAATAGTATCCTTAGAGGCATGCAACCCACAATACATTCAGAAGATGGTAAATTCATTTCTCTGTCGAATGTCGTTTGAATTTTGAAAATCGGTTAATTAGGGACCGAGTTATTGAATTTTAACGTTATTTGGGGGTATTGGGGGTAAGACTGTCAGTGTTGCCAACTCATTTTTAACAATTATCATATTTATTAGTAATGGGGTGAATTCATCCCGATATATTTTAAAGCAATATCTTGAAAAATTAAAATCCTGGAACATTCCGAAAAAATATATTGAGTTGGCAACGCTGATTCTAAAAAGAGGTCTAGTGAGTTGTGAATTTCTTTCTTTTATTTGAGGAAATGATGTTGAGAGGAAATCATGTTGGGCTATATGTATATCATTCTCTCTCTGTCGTTCAGAGCTGATGGGAAGGAAAGAGAGAGAGATATTTCATCATGTATTACTTTTTCTCCCCGAAGGAGACTGCGTCACGGATTCAATGACGTCAGTGGAGTGGGGACACTTGAGCGTGTTTTTTTTCCTACTGCGCATGCGCAAACCCTGGACGCTGATTGGCTGGCGCAGGTCACGTGACCCCGCCCCCTTGGCCACGCCCCCTGACGCTGATTGGCTGGCCACGTCCCCGGCCACGCCCCTTCACGCTGATTGGTCGGTGCCGGCCACGCCCCCCGCCACGCCCCTTGACACTGATTGGATGGCACCGGCCACGCCCCCTGACGTTGATTGGTCACGCTCTTTTATGACCTCCTATCTACCGCGCTAACTGGCTGGCGGCGGACCCCCGCCGATTGGCTAGCAGCGGACACCCACCGATTGGCTGGCACCGGACCCCGCCCCCTTAACGGCGATTGGCCGACCACGCGCACGGTCTGCGCAGATCGGCCGGCACCGGATCACCCTCCACGCACATGCCGCATAAGATCCGTTCCCTTTTATGAGCACTTTACGAACACATAGCAGAGGAGATAATACATAAGACTCGTTCCCTTTTATGAGCGCTTTACGAACACATAGCAGAGGAGATATCACATTCTTCATTCGCCTATTTAACATAGTGCATATTCGAACTAATAAAAGAGTATGGCATATTTTCCAACCCAAATTTAAAACATAGCAGAATTAATAAAAGAGTATGGCTTATTTTCCAGTCCATTCATTCAACATGAGAACAGAAGGTGGTGGAACAGTTGAAAACTTGTTCTTTAAGCTGTGTCGAAAATTGCGATTTTCGAAAAAAAGTTGAAAGTTGGCTGATGTTTACCAAACGTAGGCAGATGATACATTTGATGATCCGGGGACACTTGAGCTTTTTTTCCTACTGCGCATGCGCAAACCCTCGACGCTGATTGGCTGGCGCAGGTCACGTGACCCCGCCCCCTTGGCCACGCCCTTTGACGCTGATTGGCTGGCCACGCCCCTTCACGCTGATTGGTCGGTGCAGGCCACGCCCCCGGCCACGCCCCTTCACGCTGATTGGTCGGTACCAGTCACGCCCCCTTAACCGCGATTGGTCACGCTCTTTTACGACCGCCTATCTACCGCGCTGACTGGCTGGCAGCGGACCCCCGCCGATTGGCTGGCACCGGACCAGGCCCCCTTAACGGCGATTGGTCACGCTCTTTTATGACCTCCTATCTACCGCGCCGATTGGCTTGCGTCAGACCTCGCCCCCTTGACGCCGATTGGCTGGCATCGGACTCCGCCCCCTTAACGCCGATTGGCCGGCCACGCGCACGGTCTGCGCAGAACGACCGACGCCGGATCACCGCACCTGCCACATGCCACATAAGATTCGTTCCCTTTTATGAGCACTTTACGAACACAGAGCAGAGCAGATATCACATTCTCCATCCACCTATTTAACATAGCACGTATAGCATAGCAGGGGTGTATTCGTTCCCTTTTATGACCACTTTGAACATAGCAGATATTACACAGAGACTACGAACACATAGCAGATCGATAACACATTCTCCATCCGCCTATTTAACACAGCACATATAGCATAGCAGGAGTGTATTCGTTCCCTTTTATGAGCACTTTTTTTCAACATAGCAGAGAATAATGGGGGAGTATTCGCCCTCCATTTTGAGACCAATTTTGACCTACTGCGCATATGCGCAAAACTGTTCCGATTTCGCCGTTAAAAAAAATAACAACACACACACAGCAGACCTCAGACTGTTCCAGTTCAGGAGCAGATTACTGCTATGCGCAGAAACATAAAATAAGACATAACACCCCCGTTCTCTTTTACGAGCACTTTATAGCAACATAATAGAGCAGAGAATAAAAAAATAACAACCACACACACACACTTGATTGCTTATGCGCAGTAAAATTAAATTTCCAATTAATTATACATTGCACGCATGCGCAGAAAAATTACACTAGACTACAGCCTGTTCCAGTTGCAGTGCTGGTCCCGGTTCAATAGAGCAGACTACGTGCAACAAGCAGGTCATAAAAGACTATGACCTATTTTTCATCCCCTAAATAACATAGTATACACCCACACTTGGAAATAACACGCATGCGCAGAAACATTTATATTTCCGATTCGACCATGCTGGTAAAGAATACCACACTTATTTCTACCTGGGTCTTATAGTTTATGTGGGATACGTCCTTTCCATGACAATTTTAGCCGATTTGGATGAAACTCAGCATATGGGGGTTTTCGACCATGCTGATTACCAAAATCACATCTACTTTTACCTGGACGTCGTTTGTATGACACTTAAAACCTAATAACTCGAAAACGGAGCCACACATTGAGATGGTGCTTCCAAATCTAGTAATAGGTCATCAGGTACTACAAGTTCCAAAATAATGACCATCGAAGTCAAAGGTCAACATACTTAAAACCTAATAACACGAAAACTGAGCCACACATTGAGATGCTGTTTCCAAATCTAGTAATAGGTCATCAGGTACTACAAGTTCCAAAATAATGACCATCGAAGTCAAAGGTCAACATACTTAAAACCTAATAACACGAAAACGGAGCCACATATTGAGATGCTGTTTCCAAGTCTAGTAGTTGGTCATCAGGTACTACAAGATCCAAAACATTGACCATCGATGTCAAAGGTCAACATACTTAAAACCTAATAACACGAAAACTGAGCCACATATTGAGATGCTGTTTCCAAATCTTGTAATTGGTCATCAGGTACTACAAGATCCAAAACATTGACCATCGATGTCAAAGGTCAACATACTTAAAACCTAATAACTCGAAAACGGGGCCAAATATCGATGTGCTGTTGCCACATTTAGTAATTGCTCATCAGGTACTACAAGATCCAAAACAATGACCATCGAGGTCAAAGGTCAACATACTTAAAACCTAATAACTCGAAAACGGCGCCACATATTGAGATGGTGTTTCCAAATCTAATAATCGGTCACCAACTACTACAAGTTTCAAAATAATGACCATCGAGGTCAAAGGTCAACACACTTAAAACCTAATAACTCGTAAACGGAGCCACACATTGAGATGCTGTTTCCAAATCTTGTAATTGGTCATCAGGTACTACAAGATCCAAAACATTGACCATCGAGGTCAAAGGTCAACATACTTAAAACCTAATCACTCGAAAACGGAGCCACATATTGAGGTGCTGTTTCCAAATCTAGTAATTGGTCATCAGGTACTACATGTTCCAAAATAATGACCATCGAGGTCAAAGGTCAACATACTTAAAACCTAATCACTCGAAAACGGGGCCACATATTGAGATGGTGTTGCCACATTTAGTAATTGGTCATCAACTACTACAAGTTCCAAAATAATGACCATCGAAGTCAAAGGTCAACATACTTAAAACCTAATAACACGAAAACTGAGCCACACATTGAGATGCTGTTTCCAAATCTACTAATAGGTCATCAGGTACTACAAGTTCCAAAATAATGACCATCGAGGTCAAAGGTCAACATACTTAAAACATAATAAGTCGAAAACGGGGCCACATATTGAGATGGTGTTGCCACATTTAGTAATTGGTCATCAACTACTACAAGTTCCAAAATAATGACCATCGTGGTCAAAAGGTTAAAGTACTTCAAACCTAATCACTCGAAAACGGAGGCACATATTGAGGTGCGGTTTCCAAATCTAGTAATAGGTCATCAACTAGTACACGTTAAAAACGTACTGACTTTCGAGGTCAAAGGTCAAATATTTAAACCTTAATAACTCGTAAACGGAGTCAGCAAGAGATTTCTGTGACCTATTCATTTTTTTTGTTCCAAGCAGAAAAAAGTGAAGAATGAATAAGCCGAGAATTTAAAGAAACAAAGGGAACCTACTCAATTTTCTATCAACGAGAAATGCCATATTTCAACTACCTCAGAATTTATATCTTCTTGTACTAATTAAATAAACGAAGGAATATTGTACCAATGAGAAATGCCATTTTTTCTAGACCATGTTCTAATATTTAAACAAACGAAGGGGTGGATTTGAGTGGCCTATTCAATTTTGCATCAATGAGAAATAACGTCCTATTTTAAATAAACAAACAAACGGATAAATTTAACCGGCTCAGAAGTGTACTATTTAAACAAACGAAGGTCTCTTGAGCGAGATTTCTAATTTTGTAGCAAGAAGGACTATTTTGTAACTAACTCAAATTTGGATGGAGTGTTTAGTTTTGTTCGATTCAGAAAAATTTGATTGGATTATTTCCTTATGTACCAACCGGGAAAAGTGAAGGAATAAATTTGGGTAGAATATTTAGTTTTGTACCTAGCAAAATAAGAAAAAGAAGTGAAGAACGAATAAAATTTGGATGGACTATTTTCTTATGTACCAACAAACAAAATGGAGCACCAGCGACAAAAAAGAAACCGAAGGAGGAATAAATTTGGGTGACCTAATCAGTTTGTAATAAGCAGAATCAGCATTCTATACTTTTTTCTCCCATTCATTGGGGTTGTCCTATTTCCTTTTGTACCAACGAGAACCATTTTTAACAGACATAGAATTTGTACCAACCAGAAAAGAGGAGCTACACGATTAAACAAAGCAATCAATTTTTAACTAGCTCAGAATTTATGTGCCTTTTGTAACGAAGAAACAAATTTGAAGGAGGTTCATTTTAACTAATCCTGCTGCGAGTAGATCAATTAGTACATAGTAAAAAAATAAACCAATATGGCATTATTGCGACTTTCATTTTCGAATACATACGAATTAGGCCACTATGGAAAAAAATTCTTCTCTCTCCTTATGCTTTAGAAACCCGCTAGTAGGGCGTCGATTCAGTAATCCATATTGGAGTATACCTTTTATACAACAGACAGGTCTACTGTCTTCGGCACGCATTTTAGACCAAGGGCAGCAAGACACTATATTCAATAACACTTCTGCTGGATAGAAATTCGATTCTCTCGATCTTCTGCTTTACTTGGAAATTATCCACATCTTAGAATTTATCAGGTTACATCTAGTAAAAGAAAACGAACAGATAATTTTGAGACAGTTCCATATGGGAAAATACAGTATTAGTAGAGATAAGGAGAGAGATGAAAAAAATGGAAAATTAAATTTTAAATCATTATTATTATTATTATTTTAGAGGTCAAAAGGAAGAAAAAATGAATTTGAGTGGCATATGTACGGAATTTAGTTTTGTACCGGACAAAAAAATTGAATGGAATATTTTATTTTGTATCAGCTGGGAATTTAGTGTTGTACCATTGTATCAATTTAAGTATTTTGTTCCGCCGAGAAGGTGTAGAATATTTAGTTTTGTTGGCTTCTTTATTTTGTATTAACGACTAAAACCTTTAACACATACTTGGTCGTGTGCATTACAATGGCCGAAGTTTTTCATTTCCCTGTGGTACAACGTAATGGTCGCCCCGCTCATTCTAGGTCTACAGTTAGATATTTTCGATTGGATAATGGTATACAGCCACGTTTTGTTGAGCACAATGCCCACTATAACGATGTGGTAGACAATTGTTTGATGAATAGATATTTGTTTAATAGTCGATATAACAAATGGTATATGATAGAATTTATTAAGCATTTATCGCAGGTCGTTGGTTACTCGTTTAACCGCACACAGTTCTCTTTTCCAATCAGCTACCTTTTTTGCCATGAAAACTAGGGGTAATAGTTATACCGTGATAGCTTTCTTTCGCTATGGGGGAACGCAGGACACTTTGGATGAGTTATTAAAGTTTTGGAATCATGTGTGCGAGTTCAGGCCAAGTATCCAGATTGCGGATTTACTTGGTTGCTTTACACGATGTGGTAAAACTGGCCTTTTTGCTGTATCTCCTGATACCTATCTGTTGGACCTCGCGGTATTGGAAACTTGGTGAAAAAGAATAACAAATGGTTTTTCTCACAATAAAGCTATACATACAGAATTATTCATTATGGCAAAAAATACTACTTTCTCCTTATGCTTAGTTGGAGTAGACTTCGATAACAAGAACGATACATTGTGTAAGAATTTCCAATTAATAGTGGTATTGCACTGTACTTATAATAGCCTGTAATAGTGCGGTTTATTGTAGTCTACTAGCAATAATGATCTCTAAGAGATTTATTAGGTAAAGATAACAATTACACCGTCATTCTGCGAACACATTTATACGACCCAATTTCTCAGATTTAAACAAAGAAAGGCCATATTCTGCTACTCAAACAAACGAAGGAATAAGCTCAGAATTTCTATACCTTTTTGTGCTATTCAAATAAACGAAGGAATAAACCTATTCATTTTTATACCACCTTTTAGTTTTGTACCAACCACAAAAAAAAGGGAAGAAGGACCATTATAACAAGCTCACTATTTTTATACCATTTTGTATTAGGGGTGGTCTATTTCATTTTATAACGAGCAGAAGAAAAGTGAAGATGATACATTTTTATACCTTTGTGATGCTACATTTTGTATTATTTTTGTGTCATCCAGAGAACAATTTAAATTGCCTCTCCCGTCACTATATGGGTATTGACGCGTGTTTAGCGAATTAGGTTTACAAAATACTAACGGCGACGCTAAAGTCCAAAGTTTCCCGGTCACTAACTAAATTGCGTCATAATTCAATTATAACTTAATCCATAGCAATTAGCGTACTAAAGAAAACTGATGAAGGACGGCGAATCATAACAGCATGCATGACCATTTTTGATCACAACAGAAGAAATCATATCAAAGTAAGAATCAACTCATCAAGGAAAGTTTCATGTTCCACACCATCTATAAAGAGTGCTGCAGATAAATAAGCAGCGTTAGGAATGCGTTACCTAACACTTGTATTGCTAAGGTACTGCCTATTGCTCAACGATTCAATTATCTTTTAATCTTTCTTTCCCCGTCTAAGTCCAAAACGACAATTATATATTTTTGCAGTTATGTATTTTATTATAATGGAATATAAGATTATGGAGTATATTCGGAAATAATAGAACATACATCATGACGTTATATTAACGAATTATTTTGCATTGCCTTGAAACATATTATTAAACACAGAGAATGCATAGAATGCTTTTATTGTAGGTATATAAGTAGATGTGTCACACTTGATTTGTTTTTTCGGAAGAGTAGAAAAATGACTAGCATGGAAATTGCTTATGCTTCACCTAGAGAAAAAGAAATTCAGCGTGAAAACGAGAAACCAATACTGTTAATCCAGCCGTCTGACCCCGATTTGCCAGATGAATTACGTGATAAAGTGAGAATCATATATCCAACACAAGAAATAGAAGAAGTGTATTATTTTAGACGCTATAATAGATATAATGATGAAATACTCCCGGAAAGTGATGATGACAGTGTTTCAAATATTACCTGTTTTGAACTGGAAGCTAATGAGTGCGAGTGTACTAGTGAAAGTATTAGTCATGCATGTGTTATACAATTATTTAATGAGTATACACCAAATTCGGTATTATTATGTGAGGCATGTTCTAAACATAATGAGAATGAAAAAGATCACAACTGTTTGCTGCAGTATGATTACGAATTATTGCAAAAGGTGTGGACAATCTTAATTAAACGTGAAATGAGAGAGAGAATCTATAAACTCTATTTAAAGAAGCATTTTAAAGGTTGCAATAATAAGAACACTTATACTTTGGAGAAAAAATTTAATCTGGTATATGAATACATTACAGAGTGTGATTATTATATCAACAAAATAGTAGAAATGTTTTTAGAAAAAGATAAACAATTATTTAATTCTGTAAATGAACACTGAGCCCACTGTAGCATATACATTTGATTGTGAATGAATAGAAGAACTTGAACTGATAAATGGATCAATCGGTAGTATTGTAATATTACAAACATTGGACTCTGGCAACTGAATTGTCAGTGAGAGGCAATTTAAATTGTTCTCTGGATGACCCAAACATATACAAAATGTAACAGCACAAAGGTATAAAATGTATCATCTTCACTTTTCTTCTGCTCGTTACAAAATGAAATAGACCACCCGTAATACAAAATGGTATAAAAATAGTGAGCTTGTTATAATGGTCCTTTTTCTCTTTTTTGTGGTTGGTACAAAACTAAAAGTGAATAAGTTTATTCCTTCGTTTATTTGAATAGCACAAAAAGGTATAGAAATTCTGAGCTTATTCCTTCGTTTGTTTAAATTGGATCGTATAAATGTGTTCGCAGAATGACGGTGTAATTGTTATCTTTACCTAATAACTCTCTTAGAGATCATTATTGCTAGTAGACTACAATAAACTGCACTATTACAGACTATTATAAGTACAGTGCAATACCGCTATTAATTGGAAATTCTTACACAATGTATCGAAGTCTACTCCAACTAAGCATAAGGAGAAAGTAGTATTTTTTGCCATAATGGATAATTCTGTATGTATAGCTTTATTGTGAGAAAAACCGTTTGTTATTCTTTTTCACCAAGTTTCCAAATACCGCGAGGTCCAACAGATAGGTATCAGGAGATACCGCAAAAAGGGCAGTTTTACCACACCGTGTAAAGCAGCCAAGTAAATCCGCAATCTGGATACTTTGCCTGAACTCGCACACATGATTCCAAAACTTTAATAACTCATCCAAAGTGTCCTGCGTTCCCCATAGCGAAAGAAAGCTATAGAAATGAAAAACTTCGGCCATTGTAATGCACACAACCAAGTATGTGTTAAAGGTTTTAGTCGTTAATACAAAATAAAGAAGCCAACAAAACTAAATATTCTACACCTTCTCGGTGGTACTAAATAGTACAAAATACTTAAATTGATACAATGGTACAACACTAAATTCCCAGCTGGTACAAAATAAAATATTCCATTCAATTTTTTTTTTTGCCCGGCACAAAACTAAATTCCGTACATATGCCACTCAAATTCATTTATTCTTCCTTTTGACCTCTAAAATAATAATAATAATGATTTAAAATTTAATTTTCCATTTTTTTCACTCTCTCCTTATCTCTACTAATACTGTATTTACCCGTATGGAACTGTCTCAAAGTTATCTATTCGTTTTCTTTTACTAGATGTAGAGTTTACTGAATCGACGCCCTACTAGCGGGTTTCTAAAGCATAAGGAGAGAGTAGAATTTTTTGCCATAGTGGCCTAATTCGTATGTATTCGAAAATGAAAGTCGCAATAATGCCATATTGTTCTATTTTTTTACTATGTACTAATTGATCTACTCGCAGCAGGATTAGTTAAAATGAACCTCCTTCAAATTTGTTTCTTCGTTACAAAAGGCACATAAATTCTGAGCTAGTTAAAAATTGATTGCTTTGTTTAATCGTGTAGCTCCTCTTTTCTGGTTGGTACAAATTCTATGTCTGTTAAAAATGGTTCTCGTTGGTACAAAAGGAAATAGGACAACCCCAATGAATGGGAGAAAAAAGTATAGAATGCTGATTCTGCTTATTACATACTGATTAGGTCACCCAAATTTATCCCTCCTTCGGTTTCTTTTTTGTCGCTGGTGCTCCATTTTGTTTGTTGGTACATAAGAAAATAGTCCATCCAAATTTTATTCGTTCTTCATTTCTTTTTCTTATTTTGTTAGGTACAAAACTAGATATTCTACCCAAATTTATTCCTTCACTTTTTCCAGTTGGTACATAAGGAAATAATCCAATCAAATTTTTCTGGTTCGAACAAAACTAAACACTCCATCCAAATTTGAGTATTACAATATGAAATGAAATTCTGAGTTAGTTAGAAATCTCGCTCAAGAGACCTTCGTTTGTTTAAATAGTACACTTCTGAGCCTGTTAAATTTATCCGATTGTTTTTCATTTTAAAATAGGACGTTATTTCTCATTGGTGCAAAATTGAATAGGCCACTCAAATTCACCCCTTCGTTTGTTTAAATATTAGAACATGGTCTAGAAAAAATGGCATTCCTTCGTTTATTTAATTAGTACAAGAAGACATAAAATAGACCTTAGCACAAAAAAGGCACATAAACTCTAAGGTAGTTGAAATATGGCATTTCTCGTTGATAGAAAATTGAGTAGGTTCCCTTTGTTTCTTTAAATTCTCGGCTAGCTAAAACGGCATATCTCTGCTTTCTTTTTCGTTAGTCCATCCAAATTATTTTGAATAACTCAAAATGTACAGAAATTCTGAGCTAGTTACAAATTATATTTCTCGTTAGTACAATAGCAAATAAGTCACTAAAATTTATTCATTCTTCACTTTTTCTGCTTGGAACAAAAAAAAATGAATAGGTCACAGAAATCTCTTGCTGGCTACGTTTACGAGTTATTAAGGCTTACATATTTGGCCTTTGACCTCGAAAGTCAGTACGTTTTTTAAAATGTACTAGTTGATGACCTATTACTAGATTTGGAAACAGCACCTCAATATGTGGATCCATTTAAGAGTGATTAGGTTTTAAGTACTTTAACTTTTTGACCTCGATGGTCATTATTTTGGAACTTGTAGTACCTGATGACCGATTACTAGATTTGGAAACACCATCTCAATATGTGGCCCCGTTTTCATGTTATTAGGTTTTAAGTATGTTGACCTTTGATTTCGATGGTCATTATTTTGCAACTTGTAGTACCTGATGACCGATTACTAGATTTGGAAACACCATCTCAATATGTGGCTCCGTTTTCGTGTTATTAGGCATTAAGTATGTTGACCTTTGACCTCGATGATCAGTATTTTGGAACATGTAGTACCTGATGACCGATTACTAGATTTGGAAACACCATCTCAATACGTGGCTCCGTTTTCGTGTTATTAGGTTTTAAGTATGTTGACCTTTGACTTTGATGATCAGTATTTTGGAACATGTAGTACCTGATGACCAATTACTAAATGTGGAAACACCATCTCAATATGTGGCCCCGTTTTCGTGTTATTAGGTTTTAAGTATGTTGACCTTTGACCTCGATGGTCAGTCTTTTGGAACATGTAGTACCTGATGACTAATTACTAAATGTGGAAACAGCACCTCAATATGTGGCTCCGTTTTCGAGTGATTAGGTTTTAAGTATGTTGACCTTTGACCTCGATGGTCATTATTTTGGATCTTGTAGTACCTGATGACCGATTACTAAATGTGGAAACACCATCTCAATATATGGCTCCGTTTTCGGGTGATTACGCTTTAAGTATGTTGACCTTTGACCTCGATGGTCATTATTATGGAACTTGTAGTACCTGATGACCAATTACTAGATTTGAAAACACCATCTCAATATGTGGCTCCGTTTTCGAGTGATTAGGTTTTAAGTGTGTTGACCTTTGACCTCGATGGTCATTATTTTGAAACTTGTAGTAGTTGGTGACCGATTATTAGATTTGGAAACACGATCTCAATATGTGGCGCCGTTTTCGTGTTATTAGGTTTTAAGTATGTTGACCTTTGACCTCGATGGTCATTATTTTGGAATTTGTGGTTGCTGGTGACCCGTTACTAAATGTGGAAACACGACCTCAATATGTGGATCCGTTTTTGAGTTATTAGGTTTTAAGTGTCATACAAACGACGTCCGGTTAAAAAATAAGTATGATATTCGTACTCAGCATGGTCGAAAACCCCCATATGCCGAGTTTCATCCAAATCGGTTAAAATTATCATAGAAAGGACGTATCCCACATGAACCATAAGACCCTGGTAAAAATAAGTATGATATTCGTAATCAGCATGTTCGAAAACCCTCATATACCGAGTTTCATACAAATCAGTTAAAATTGTCATAGAAAGGGCGTATCCCACATAAACTATAAGACCCAGGTAGAAATAAGTGTGGTATTCTTTACCAGCATGGTCGAATCGGAAATGTAAATGTTTCTGCGCATGCGTGTTATTTGTACTAAATCGGATTTGGCATACGCAACCAAGTGTGGGTGTATACTATGTTATTTAGGGGATGAAAAATAGGTCATAGTCTTTTATGACCTGCTTGTTGCACGTAGTCTGCTCTATTGAACAGGGACCAGCACTGCAACTGGGACAGTCTGTAGTCTAGTGTAATTTTTCTGCGCATGCGTGCAGTGTGTAATTAATTGGAAATTTAATTTTACTGCGCATAAGCAATCAAGTGTGTGTGTGTGTGTTATTTTTTATTCTCTGCTCTATTATGTTGCTATAAAGTGCTCGTAAGAGAAAACGGGGGTGTTATGTCTTATTTTATGTTTCTGGGCATAGCCGTATTCTGCTCCTAAACTGGAACAATCTGCGATCTGCTGTGTGTATGTGTGTGTGTTGTTATCTTTTTTTTATTCTCTGCTCTATTATGTTGCTATAAAGGGCTCGTAAAAGAGAACGGTGGTGTTATGTCTTATTTTATGTTTCTGCGCATAGCCGTAATCTGCTCCTGAACTGGAACAGTCTGCGGTCTGCTGTGTGTGTTGTTATTTTTTTTAACGGCGGAATTGGAACAGTTTTGCGCATATGCGCAGTAGGTCAAAAAATTGGTCTCAAAATGGAGGGCGAATACTCCCCCATTATTCTCTGCTTCTTATTTTATGTTTCTGCGCATAGCCGTAGTCTGCTCCTGAACTGGAACAATCTGCAGTCTGCTCTATTATGTTGCTATAAAGTGCTCGTAAAAGAGAACGGGGGTGTTATGTCTTATTTTATGTTTCTGCGCATAGCCGTAGTCTGCTCCTAAACTGGAACAGTCTGCGGTCTGCTCTATTATGTTGCTATAAAGTGCTCGTAAAAGAGAACGGGGGTGTTATGTCTTATTTTATGTTTCTGCGCATATGCGCAGTAGGTCAAAAAATTGGTCTCAAAATGGAGGGCTAATACTCCCCCATTATTCTCTGCTATGTTGAAAAAAGTGCTCATAAAAGGGAACGAGTGCACCCCTGCTATGCTATATAGTCTCATGTTATATGTGCTATGTTATGTGTTCGTAAAGTGCTCATAAAAGGGAATGAGTCTTATGTTATATGTGCTATGTTAAATAGGCGGATGAAGAATGTGATATCTGCTCTGCTATGTGTTCCTAAAGTGCTCATAAAAGGGAACGAGTCTTTGCTGTTTAAAAGAGTGCTCATAAAAGGGAACGATATGTGCTATGTTAAATAGGTGAATAAAGAATGTGATATCTGCTCTACTATGTGACATGTGCGTGGACGGGGATCCGGTGCCGGGCGATCTGCGCAGACCGTGCGCGTGCCCGACCAATCAGCGTCAAGGGGGCGAGGTCCCGCGCCAGCCAATCGCCGTTAAGGGGGCGGGGTCCGGTGCCAGCCAATCGGCGGTGGTCCGCTGCCAGCCAGTCAGCGCAGTAGATAGGAGGTCGTAAAAGAGCGTGACCAATCGCCGTTAAGGGGGCGTGACTGGTACCGACCAATCAGCGTGAAAGGGCGTGGCCGGGGGCGTGGCCTGCACCGACCAATCAGAGTGCGGGGGCGTGGCCGGAGGCGTGCCCAGCCAATCAGCGTCAAGGGGCGTGGCCAAGGGGGCGGGGTCACGTGACCTGCGCCAGCCAATCAGCGTCGAGGGTTTGCGCATGCGCAGTAGGAAAAAAACACGCTCAAGTGTCCCCACTCTACTGACGTCACAAGAGCGCCCTCTGTCCAGTGCTGGCAAGAAGTACTGTTGAAGGAAGAGCGGCTAATGCGTATATATGTATGTTGATATGAGAACAAGGAAAGAGAATCGGATTAGACAGCCTTGTGCTGGTACTGGAATCGTTCAAATGAATCAGTGACAGATCACCTGTTCCGAAGTTGTAGGTATTCCTTCTTATTACGTTTTTAAAGCTAATTATTAACGGATTTTCATGATTCAAGTGTCAAATGAAAGCTTATAAACTGGAGATTAAGATGAAGGTTTTAGATGTAAGTTTAGGTGTAAAATTCTTTTATGGTTATATATCATAAAGGTCATTATGTTCTGTCTTCTTATGTTCTGTATGGTTTATGTTCTCCAAAGACAGTGGTCCGTACAGACGCGTAAAATTTGAACTTGATCATTGAAAAAGTGGTCCAAAAAAAGTGGTCCGTACAGACGCGTAAAATTTGAACTTGATCATTGAAAAAGTGGTCCAAAAAAAGTGGTCCGTACAGACGCCTATACTACTTACGAGCAAATGTTGTAACTAGAGGAAAGATGAGAGAGATTGTAAATTAAAAATATAGCATTCTGAGTCAATATGTGCAAACCTTTTCTTGCTGCAATTCACATTTCCAAGATGAGATATTTTATCGCGTTGCTGACCTGGATAATAAGGAAAAAATTCGCAGTTGATTTGTACACACATAAAATTGCATACAAGGATGGCTTTGAAAGTATGAGACAGCAGTTACAGAAACGGAAACGGAGGAACGTCAATCATCAGAAAAAAATCTGTATTTCATGAATAAATGTGAAGTTGGAAACACTTATTAATTCTGGTTATGCCTAACCTTAATTGAAGTGAGACACCTTATAAAGTCTATCGACAAAGATATACAGGTGCCGTATATAACAACGAAATTAATATATTCCTCGTACTTACTTACGGCGAAAGAATATGTTGTTGCCAATCCAGTAAGAATGAATCACTTCTGGTGTTTTAGGCAAGTTTAACAACCGAGGAAATTGAGGAAACAGTTCGAGCTAACGATACATTAAAATGTGCTGCAAACATTATAAGAAAATCTTTACTTTCTGTGGATTTCAGGTTACAAGTTTGTGATACCTCTAAACTTGAGAAATTATGGCAATATTGATTTATTTCCATGATAATTTCCTGAGGTCGAGTAAATTGAGCAACACTTGAAATGACGAAATATTAATTAATCCCCAATGAGTAAATAACTTACCATGTGTTCTCAAAGCAAATAGAATTTAGAAACAATACAACATGTATAAATATTATCTCGATATTATCACTCAAAAATATATATACTCACATTTAATTTTTTCCTATTACGGAGTCACCATTTTTGATGACTTTGTAGATATCCAATGAGGGTACTTCGTAAGAAGTTGATTGATGATGAATAGTCATTACGACTCCTACCAGGAATAAGACCCATGGTGATTCTAAGCATGACCTTAGATAAATTTAAAGTAAACTTTTGCATATTACCTGAAACTCGAAGCCATTTAGGCAAATCTAACGTGCGTCTTCTCGCCAGCGAAGATTTTGAAGGTACTTCTGACGCAAAAATATTCTTTTGATGTTAGGAAACACGATAGAATTTTTTTGAAAAATTTACTTACTTTCTCTCTGAGGACCGTGAAGTGGCCTCAAATCAAACACACTATTCATTCCACAAAATATAACATTTCAATTCTCTCCTTACCGAATCCATTTACATAAAGCTCGTGATAAATCTTTAAATCAGTGTACAAGTGCCAGATTTCCCACTCTATGTAATGTAAAGAATACTGAAAGTTACCCATCTGTTTTTGGCTGAAATATCAGAATTAATTAATGATTTCAGAAAGCGATAATATAGATCTGGGACTGTCCCTACTAAACTGGAGTATCTAGGTGCGGTAAACATGTGGAAACTGAATTGCTAAGCAGCTGTATTGTTAGCTTAACTATCATCGTTTGAAATAATTTGAATTCTATGTGCATCTGATTTAATAATAAAGATGGTGCAATCTTCGTCCCACATGTATACATTTCAAACTTATCCAATCTCTGGTAGTAGACATATTCTGCACTCTTGTTTCTTTTAAATTATTGTGATATTATTATATTTAAAATAATTTTAGATCATTTAATCTCACGGGAAACGTAATTCACAGCGTGATTCTACTTAATCCTAAGCATTTAATATTTAGTTTTGACGTTAAATTTCTTTCCCGATGTGTTCGTTTCAAATTTTTCTGTTAAGCCTTCTCCTACCGGCCTACAAGAAGCTAAAATAACGAACCCTATATAACAACTTGCAATCTTATCTTTGATAAACTAAACCCATGAGTAGCATTTTTTCATAATTATTAGCGATACACTGAGCCCGCTTCGTTTTACTTTCAGTGATCTCTGCCATATACTTACAAATCCTTAAAAAAAAACTAGTATTTGACGTCTTTAGCACGGAGAATGTGGTTTCCATTTACAATTCATGCTCAGGATTTGCAATTTATTTGGGAAAGGTTAAATGTTTTAGGGGGTTATAATTCAATATTCAGAATAAGTTATATTTTAAAAATTGTAGAAATCATCCTTGAATCAAACTAAATTTTCAGGAATGTCAGAATTTTATGGGCTCTTGAACCCCAGGATCCACCTCCTATGTACTTGCCAGAAAAAAGGGCAGAAAATATAAGCTCAAAGGATATGCAAGCTCACAAAATTAATTTCTCGAATTAATTGAAAACAGAAGAATCAAACTCTGATAGCAGATACTTTTGAGGTAGAAGAGACTCTCCAAACCCCTTTGAGTTAATGTTCAGGGGAGATCGAGAATTTTAGGCGAGTCTTTCAGTGGTTCGAATGATGGCATTGTACAAATTAAAGTGATGTATTGCAATTATAAAAGAAGATTGTACAAAGTTCACGTGGTAAGTATAACAATGAAGCACAATTACATTTTGGTGTATTCAAAACCACTTTTTATTTTGCATTTTCTGTATTTATGTTGTAAATCTGTTGATTGTTCGGTTTCTTCACAACACATTGAGAGATGACAGACGTATTCAGATGTATTCACAAGTCCCTTAAGTTATCCGTTATCTTAGAGGCAACTTCATATTCGTGAATCCATATTCCCAAAATTGGACGGTTTGAGCAAACAACTGCTATTGGGAGTCCCTCAAATGCATTTCCTCCGACACGAGACAAAAAGAAACTTTTGTGACGTGAAACGAGACGAGACTGACATTTTCCAACAAAAATAGATACACTCATCGCTCTCATAATAAGACAATCTCGATACCCATGAAGCACGACGCATTGTAGGGCCATGTAGGGTTTTGGAGGTTGCAATTAACAAACCGATGTCCTGAAATTTCAAATGAATCTTTACATAACTGATTTCACTGTCCATTTCGTGATCGTGTTCAAATAGAAATCAATACATAAAGAGGCTTGATGCAACTTCAAGCAATTGGAACACTACACCAATATTTGTGTGTATGTGTGTGTCTTTAGTTGTGTTTCTACTTTTATTTATACAATGAAACATAAAAACGATGCTCAAGCAGTGATATCAACCTGAAACATTTTGAAATCCCGTGTGGAGAGGCAAAAAAATCCCATTTTAGGTATAAATTTGCCACGTTTTACTAATTAAAAGAATGCTAAAATATTAAAAATTAAAGTTCTCTGTGTTGGTCACTTGTTACAATATCTAAATGAATAAGCCGTAAATTTTGATCTTCTCGAAAAATCCCTGCTGCTTATTATCTCTTTCCGAGAAAATAAGGTCAAACTCCCACGGTATGGGATTTTCCCTACAGGTTGGCATCATTGTGCTCAAGTTCCCTGCAAGCTGGTTACACAAAACTAAATCCTTCCGGACTTTTATTTCTTAGCATGTTCATATGACAGCTTTAATATTGTAAAAGATTATTTCATGTAAAGCTAACGATAATTTAACCTTACTAAATTGATCTTGAGATAATCCTTGTCGTCAAGGCAATTGCATATTGTAATTAACTGGGATTTAAATCATGATTAAAGATAATTTTGTCGTATGTAAATTTATTACAAAGAGTTGACTAAATTGGCAAGTGTGTATTCACTCTCCATGGCGCTCTGCCATCTCTCCTCAAATTATCACCAACAATCTTCATTCCCAAGGCAGGTCGACGTTTGCCGCCGTGTGATGACAGACCAATTTCCGTGAAGTCTGTTTCTACGAAACACTGTCATATGTTACTATAGTAGCCCAACTACTTACAACCCCAATATTTGAGTGCAGTCAACGAGCTTTTCTGCCCTTAAATGGAAATGGCATCTCGGTAAAACGTCGTCATTGTGTACACAGCCTTGGAAAACGTCGTCGTTCTATCCATAAGAAGTTTCGGCAATGTAATCGTACTACGCTCGATACCTCCAAAGTCTTTGAAATCATGTCATCTCAGATGTAATGATCCCTATACTTTTGTGAAATTTGTCGAAAAATTATACGAGAACAGAAAAGATAATCCTAGATCTAGCGGGCATTCCTAAAATTGTTCTGGTTTTCTGAGGTGTAAGACATGATTTTCAATATAATGATCAATAGTATCCTGCGACCTCCTGAAAATCAATTTTGTATTCGGAGGATTTCCGGATCATTTGGTGCAGCTACTTCTCGTTATTGTAGTGAAGGTCCTCAGGAAGAAGAGCTCCGTACTTTCACCGAAACCACCTGACTGTAAAGAAAAGTTTAATATAGTAGTGGAGGCATTGTTGAGTGAGGTTGGAGCTTCTTATCCAAACTGGGATTGTAGCCACTTGGCACTACTTGAGAGTTCATTTAACATCATCAGACGCCCAAATATTCTTTTCCGCTTCGTGTTATGTGTCTTAGGGAAGAAACTCCTGCTTTGCCCCAATTTCTGTTGCCTCGAGTTTTACCAGGTGCTAGTCGTGAACGTACTTGTGTTCTCTCGAAGCAGTCAATAGACAGGTGTGGGCTATGTTGTGCTATTCACTTCGTCTACTTAGTGATGTCCTTTACCTTTTACCTTTCAACGGTAACACAGAGGTTTTCCGTTCTCCCTTTGGGGTTGACTATTCATGTGCCGGATACGAGGAAGTTCAGCAAGCTCCACGACTCAGAATTCGAGTTTTTTTTCAAGAGATTGGTAAAACTCAAATTTGGTCCGTGCTTTTAATCGCTAATAATTAAAACACTCAAAATGCACTAACGCCAGTTTAAAAACAATAATGTGCTCTAACGTCAGTGCTATAGTCCTATTGTGCACTAATAAAGTACTAAAAATAAAGTTTACCCATATTTCTGGGACAATTAGTATAAATGTTGATAAATCTTAACTTAACCAACACCTCTAACAATAGTACATTATTACAGCACTAATGTGCACTAACGAACCAGCAACGAATGACATATCCCATGTTTCGGAGAAATTAGTGTAAACATTGATAAATCTCAAGTTGTTCTTCACTAAAAATCGCTAATAATTCATACGCTATTAGAGCACTAATGTTAATGTAATGCGATCTAACGATGCACTAACGGATGATACTTGGTAGAGCACTAATTAGTGATGCTTTCTCATGTTTGTATAACAATTGTATTAAAAGTTGATTGGTTAGGCCCACCAGTGATAGCTAACATCTACTACACTTTTAGATCACTAACCTTAGTGTTAGAAATTTAATGTCTACTATACACTATACACGTCTAAAGCTATATTAATTTCTGAGAATGTGAGACGGCTACTTGAGATATGTAATAAATAGCATTAAGTTTTATGGCAAAATACGAGCTATACAAATTCGCAAATGGGTTGGAATACATTTATCTATAAACAAGGTAACTTTTTACCTATAACAGCTAGGAGACTCAAATTTGGTATATAAAGTACGTACCTTAGGTAGATATGGAGATCCAATAACCGAGCAAGCCGTCTAGAGTCACTCTCAAGATCAAAAGGTCAAACTGTTGAAAATCTTATAAAATCTCTAGAAAGAGACCTATACGTTAAAGTGAAATTATTTTTCTCTAAGACATCACTATTTTTGCTTGAATTTTTTTTTTCTTTTTATTTACTGCCAACTATTAATATCGGTTTGCAATAATATAAAGACAACGGATGATTTTCAAATTAACAAATACGATAGGAAGTTCGTAAAATAAGTTCCGTCTCGATTTTTATTCGCGGCAGCGCCACGATCGCAGTTCCACTCATGTCCACTAGTTACCATGTAACGATCCAACAGAACGAAATTACGCAATTTTGAGATCGGTCAGTGCTGTGTTTCTTTCGTAGTGATTGTTTATAATGGCAGCGTTAATAAAAAATCCCGCCGATCCTGAAATTAGATCTGTGATTCGTTTTCTGAACGCGAAGAACTAAACCCAAGTGACATTCATTAACAAATCTGCAAGGTTTACGGAGAAAATGCAATGAATGATTCAATGGTAAGAAGGTGGGTCTGACAATCTAAGGAAGGGCGTGATCAAGTGCATGACGAAGAAGGATGTGGGCGTCCATCTGTGGTTTCTGATGAACTGGTGAGTGCAGTCGAAGAAAGGATTAAGAACAATTGTAGGTTTACGATTAATGCTCGTAGTCTTGAATTTCCACAAATTTCACGAACAGTACTTTACGAGATTGTTACTGAAAAACTGAGTGTTCGTAAACTTTCCGTTCGTTGGGTACCTAAACTTCTTACTGAAGAACACAAAAAACAACGGATGGACAGCGCACTTGATTTTCTGACACGTTACCATGATGATGGCGATAACATTTTATCGTAAATAGTCACGTGGGAGGAAACTTGGGTTGTTTATGAAACCCCTGAAACGAAACAGCAATACATGGAATGGAGACGCACTTCGTCCCCAACAAAGGTTAAACCAAAGCAATTCTTGACACCCCGAAAAGTCATGTACACAGTGTTTTGGGGCAGACAAGGCATTTTACTGATTGAATTTTTACCACGAGGTGTAACAATCATTCAAGATGTTCATTGCGAGATGCTTAAGAAACTGCGCTGTGCAATACAAAACAAGCACAGAGGAATGCTCTCAAAAGGTGTGGTTTTCATTCACGACAACGCCCGACCACCCACTGCGAATCTAACCAAACAACTCTTTGAAAGCTTTGGCTGGGAAGTTTTTGGCCATCCTCCGTTCAGTCTCGACTTAGTTCTTAGCGACTACCATCTCTTCCTTGGTAACCGCTTTAACAATGAAGAGATAAATGAACATGTTACCACACGGTTGCCAATACAAGCGGCAACATTCTATGACGCAGGAAAACATATACCACGCTATGAAAAATGCCTGGCAAATTAAGGGAGCTATGTGGAAAACTATTGTAAGTGTCATTGATTTTTGTGCTATGCATTGCTTTCTTTATCTGTACTCCATTTCGTTTTTATTACCAGACGGACTTTACTTCCCGAACGAACTTCGTGTTATATACATTCATTCACTAAGGAATATAAAAGCATCACGCTAACAGTTGTATTATATCACTACAAATTTGTGTCATTATTTGGAAACGGCACATCTAATTATCATTTAGTGAGAAAGGTATTTCGTGACCAGGAGCTAAAAAAGTTGAGAAAAGGACATATCAAACCATCTATTCGGCATATTGCCATCTATATTTCTTTAAGAGCTCACTGAGTTGAGGGACAGGTACTGCAGGTCTTGCTCTATGATATAACTTGTGAATTAGTTGCTTGACTATCTTTTATTTTTACGTGCATAATTTTTGAAAAAGTGATTTAAGAAAAAAAAACTACATTCATACTTCCTGCTATGATTTTAATCGGGTTTGACTCATAGGGGCCCCTCCATCCTCGTTCCACGAGCGCCTAGTATAATAACGTAAAGGAGACTAATTCAAACTCGCATTTCTTATTCTATCAATTTCTGCTGTTATCTGATGTCTTACAGTGAAGAAAACAGATGGGGCAAACAGTATTATTTCAAAATTTGTGAACGATTTGAATAGCCCTGCTATAAAAAGTAAATTATAAAACTCGAAAATATATTACAAATTTTATTTTTCTTGCAAAATGATGTGTGTGAATACACTGTTCCTAGTAGATGAATTAGCTGCAAAGCAAATGCTAAGGCCTGAAGTGCATATTTATCAATTTTGGATTAACTACTAAATTTACAATAATTATTAGACTTTAATATCAATATTATAATAATAACAATTGTTAATATTTGAAAAGGCATAAATGGATAAAATTTATCCGTGGCCTTAATGAATTTAATAGAAAGTATGTAACTACAGATTGTTTCCTCTTTGCAGAGTGTAAGTAATAATGTAAAATAGTGGCTTTATGTGATGAGCGGTACTCTTATATTGGAATAATATTTCAAGCATATTTTGTGGTGGACTACATTGTGGCCGTAGATTTTCTTCGAGTAGTTCCGTTTCCTCCCACTATCTCATTCCACTAAGTCTACCATCATCTTTTACTTCTTTTCCCATCGTGAACCTTCGTCTAACAGGCATAATCATGGGATGTTAAACTCAAAGATTCCGTTCCTTGCATATGCTCATATATTAATCCAGAGTAGATCATCAATGTTTTTTTTTTTTTATCCCATAATAGGAATAATGTCCAATGAATACTCTACCAAATTATTTTATTCTTTATTGCAATAGATAACGCAATATGCTGGAATTTGAAATGTTTAGATCTTTGGTTTGAGTTCAGCATCATACTATAGTAATAAGGAGCCGTAAATATCTTTAACTCATTAATGAAAACAAATGTTTAATACAGTAATTATTGGAGTACTTTTGAGTGCTGGAGAAGAAAAGAAAAGGCTTGTGATAAATTACAAATGTTCGTTCCCTAGAACAATGTGTTTCAATCAAAGTCAAATGATAAATCCTAGCAAGATCTAGGATTGGATCCATACCGATTTTGGATAGAATGTGTCACATTTCAATGTGGCCTGGTCGTACTTGCAAATATACCGACTTTCATATTTATTGTTGAATTTTAGTAACCATTATTATTATTATTATTATTATTATTATTATTATTATTATTATTATTATTATTATTATTATTATTATTATTATTATTATTATTATTATTCTAATTATTGGAACTTGGTTTGCATATTATCCCAGAAAGAGGCTTTGTAAAAGGAAACCTTAATACAGCGGAAGACTGGAACGTATAGCAACGTAACAGGCAAGAGAAAGTCTGAACTTACATTGTAATTGAAGAAAATCGACTTCCAATACAGCAAGAAGTATCGAGAAATACGCATTTAAATGAGAGTAGCAGTAGTAGCGGTATAGGTGAGAGTTGCATAGGTAGGACAATAAAACAAGTAGTATCTTCTCTACAACTTCTCTATATTAAAATATTGATATGCTATTTCTATTAACCCTAGAACGCATATGTGGGGGCTGACAGACCCCACAGATTTGATTAAAGTGCCTTGCGGTATAATAAATCTGCATCAAATCTTTATCTTTCGTGACAACTAATATCTAAATAGGTTCTTGCATGTTTCGTAATTTTAGACATGTGCAAACAACGATTTCCGAGTTTCTTTTTTTTTTTTTTTTTTTTTGTATCAGTACTCCAAGTTTCCATATCTGGGATATCTCAGATCCCAACATAAATAATCTTTGTTTGTAATGCAATACTTGAACGTTGTTAGATAACTACATTTTACTATCATATAAATCTAGACTTACATTTTTACACGTGTTTTATAAATTGCATGGCTGAATTATCTTTCGTTTACGATCATAATACTCATCTGTCAAACGAAAACTCAAAAAGATCTCATTGTATTTGTTTTGTCATTTTCTCTCTGTAGCAGGTTTGCTTTGCGTTTCCGAGACTATTAACGTATTTATGAACCTTTTTCCTAATAATAAACATCTTTCATTCATAATTTTAATAACTAGAGGAAGTGCTCTACACTGTAAAAAATGAGGTGTTGAAATAACACAAAATGACTACCACTTTAGTGTGTTACCTGTGTATTCAGCACCAACCACATCGTCTTTCGAGCATATCAAAAATAAATTTATACTAGCTGAGAGAATTTGCATTGGTATGTATAGTTTAATATGGGCAAAGCTTTGCGAAATATATTTCGCATTTATACCAAACAACGCATAATGTTCTATCTTTTCTGTAATTAGTCACAATAATATTGTTGTAAACCTGTGAATCCTCTGACAACCGTTACATAGGCAACAAGTCTGCCATCTTCTGTTCGTACGTGCTAAGACACAAGAATAACAGATGAAATATGGAAGTACTGCTATCTGTGTAACTGTTGCCAGATGATCAACATGTACGGTAGTGCATGGCAGCCAACTTCCGGGAAGAAAATGAAAACTGGCCTGCACTGCCGTAAGCATATTATACACGAACAAGAGTTTTGGGTAAAATCGCCGATTTCGAGGCTTTGTAAAAACGATTCTATTAAGGTCAGAAACATGAAATTTAGAATGTAAGGAGATATTCCACTGATGTACTCATATGCCGAATCTCACATTCCTACCTTTGACCATATTCGAGTACTGGACCCCCAAAATATGCCGTTTTCAGGCTCACTGACTCACTCATCAAATTGGTTAGGTACTTCCCAATGAGATAGAAACGTAAAACTTTGCATAAAGGTACCCTATAGCAACTTGAGTATGGAAAAAGTCCGAAACCTGAGGAATGTGCTATGGAATTTTTTTTACGTTATCCATATGCTACATAGGTACTGTCCTCTTTCCCCCTTAGATGTTACACAATGTAGTTGCAGGATGTCTGACATCTAACAGTATTCCGTGCATTACGTACGTCAGCTATAAGTTACATACGACCATCTGTATGTGAGATCCTGACCGCCTACATATAGTCTTTTCGTTCGTGTGGAAAGTACGTTTATTCGGAACACTTATACGAAAAGTACGTTGAAATATACTTTTTCAGTTATACGTTTAGTGTACGTTTAGTCCAAGAACTATAGAATTTATGCATGTAACCAACATTTTTACGTACGCACATACAGTTTTTCTTAGTGTGCGACTAAAATAAGTGAAACCTAGTAATAATATAAATAGATAAGCAAGTTAATGAGGCACGTTCTGTGAATCAGTTAACTTTTAAAACCGTACATACTGCCGTAAATTTTGTGGTTGGAAACCCAGACAAGGAAAGCCAATATTTTGTCTTTTTTCGGTGAATATTTTTCCTTTATTGCAGTCATTGGTATTAAATAAATATTGAAATTAATTTGATAAGTAAGATAATGTAGAGGTGAGAATGTTTAAAATTAATGAAGTTTTCGAAGAAATGGGAAATCCAATTGTTCGAATTTATATGAGACTAGCAACAAAATGTAACCGATTTCGTAAATATATTGGTACCAGAGTTATATTATAGTTACCACAGTCGTTATGTAAAAATGTTCTTGATACTTCGTGTCTCTATCTGTGAACAGTGTGAGAATCTGTTAAGTATCAGCCTTTACATCAACAGTGAATTTCGTTGCTCTGCTCTTCATATTTCCTGAATTTGCCTTCCGGGTTTTGGCCCCAACACCCTCGCCTTTGCTCGGCCTACTTCCTCACATCTCTTAAGCTTACAATTCCCGAATTTCAAGTTTCTTTTCCTATTTCAACGATCTAAAAGGGAAGATTTTGTATTCCAGGAAAACGCCTATTTAAATAACATGGTGATTTTTTCATCTCCCTTTAGACTCCTTAAAAATTAAAAATATTCAATTTTAGCAATTTTTCGGTCGGTTAGTTCCGAAAAACTACAATAATGTCAAATTTAATCATTGTAGCCCTACAGGAAGTGCAGTATAATTTTCGGGTGTAAAAGGTGTCCCATATAAATACGTACCATGGGAAAGATTTTTCAGTTCCCCATAAAACCACTCTAAAGTTGGAATTGTTTATTTTTACTGATTTACTTAGGTAATACTAATGAAAACGTACAAGCATCCAAATTTCAATTTTTTATTCCAATTCTAAGTTCCTAAAACATGAGATTATATGTCAAACAAAGACCCATTTAAATAACATGGGAAAATTCTTCATCCCTCTTCATCATTTCAACTTTCCACGTCAACCGGAAGCACCCCTTTAATTTATGTCAGTTCATGTAGTTTTATGTACAGTTAGGATATGTTGGTGGCAAATATTATTAAGTTTACAAGCTATTTGAAAGGTGTATATCATTGGAAGGAAAATCCGAGGCAGTATGAAACTGCGCGTCATGTAAGGAACTCCGTAATTTCGCAATGTGAACTAAGTATATTGAAACACCAGCTATGTCTAGTGATGTAGCAGCGAGGATTCAGCATCTAGGGTTTTGGGCCCAGTCGATACTCTTCGTATTTAGGTCATGAAAAATGAGATGTTTGCGATCGTGATTTTGCAGTTCGGGTAAATGAATTGGAATCTCGTTTGGACATAACGCTAAGACAGATATTTAATAGAATAAATCCTCCCCGCTGTTCTAGTGGCTAGCATGTGCGCCTTTCTTGTACAGGGTCTTGGGTTCGATTCCTGGTGGGAGAGCCCTTGGGACACATTATGACTCCTCTAAAAATGTACAATTTTAAATTTAAATCCAGCAATATGCTACAATTGAGAATCCCAATATACGATATTCACATATTGAACTACAAAAAGAAGTGAAATATGAACAAAAACATCAGAGGTGCAAAAAGTGCAGCCAAGTTCGTCAGCCTCAAAAATTGTTGAGATGAGGATGGATGAGCCAAGGAACACTGGAACTTGGCGCAAGGTGTCAAGGAAAATGATGTAAAGGAACCTTAGGGATAGTGGTGGTCGGCGTGGTGGGTTTGGGACCACCATCAACCTTAGGAATATCAATTTTGCTAATGATCTAAGGCACATATACAGAATGCTGCAGTAAGATTGGTGGTTCGAAACCCAGACAAGGAAAACTTATATTCCTCCACGAAGTGTCAAAGTAAATTATGTTAACGAGCCTTAGGGGTGGTGTTTGTGAACATGGTGGATTTGGGGGTCACCACTAGCTTTAGGACTGAAATGAACCGGCCGTGAAACTAGGAACTTAATGTATTCGAATATGTTAGACACCTCGCGCCAAGTTCCAGTGTTCCTTTCAGATGCAGTGGCCAAGGAACTTGGCTCATCCATCCTCATCTCAACAATTTTTGAGGCTGACGAACTTGGCTGCACTTTTTGCACCTCTGGTGTTTTTGTTCATATTTAAAGGTTTACAACAATATAATTGTGGCCGATTACAGAAAATAGAATGTTATTAGCTACTTGTCGTAAATGTGAAATATATTTCGCAAAGCTTTGCTCATACCAAACAATAGAAAACAATGCAAATATTCACAGCCAGTAAGGAGGTATTTCTTATATGCTCTGAAGGTGATGTGCTTGGTGTTGAATTGATACACAAGTAACATGCTAAAGTGTAGTCATTTTGTGTTGTTTCAACACCTCATTTTTTGCTGTGTACTTTATTGTGAGCTAATGTTACATTATTACATGTGAAGGTAATTTTCACGATACACGATTTAATGAAAAGAAGACGGAAGGTTCAGAGAGTACAGAAGAAAGTAACTTTAGAACCAAAAGTTGTTTGACTAACTTACAGGAGTTTTACCTAAACGTCACGAGAAGAGTGATGCAGGAGAATACTTCGAAACAACAGAGGGCACGTAATATATAACAAATACTTCAAGTGAAATTCAATTTTTTAGTGGCAATAAAAAACTTGGTTTCTGATTCGGAAGGCGACGCATCATATATTTTAGCCACAAGAGATGGTACAATATGGTTTTACACTCACAAACCTATTGCAGAGTTGTCAACACAATGTGCTTCTCATAACTCCGGACGCAGCACGCGGTCTCAAAATGAGTACTCGGCAGGAGGTGTAGGAGTAATTTATTACACGTGATATGTTTAATGAAATTTCATATCGTACAAATCTTGAAGGAAGAGGCATAGCTTCAGAAAAGAAGGAAAATATTCTAAAAAGTTACCCCTACGGAGTTAAATGTAAATAGTTAGGTGAATTCAATAATTCTTACAATAAAAATATCGAATATTTTTGTTCTCAAAAACAGTGTGGATATGTGAAAATAACTTCAATATTAGTCGAGCATAACGCTCTTATGTTATAGTGATAGAAACATGCAATTATAATTACTTCCATTGACATATCCTTATGGGTTCTACCAGACCCCACCTATGGAAAAGTGTAAAGTTTTTTGACTATGAGTTCTTGGGTTACGTATATATATATATACTGAAGGGTCAAAATAAGTGTTACAAGCCAATATCTCGCGAACTATACATCAAATAAGAAACATATTAAGAGTCAATCTTCAATACAGAGGGCCCTTATGGAAGAGTCAAATACAAGGTTCCCCCGCCCCCATTTCGGGGGAGGGTGTATAGCTGAAAGTTTCAAATGGGAACAAAGGTCGAGTTATACCTCGTTCTAAAGAGCCCGGAAAATTGAACAACTTTTGTAGGAAACAATTTGTCATATGGGGCACCGTTTGCAAGATGGCTCCTAAAATTATCCTGTATCAGACAAAATTTCCAGTACTTATAAATCAGAAACGATTGAGTAGAAAAAGATGAAACAAAAAAGAAAGTAAAACGCCACACGCAACATGGAATGGTTTCGTCGCGGTGTCCCCAGGACCCCAATCATGGGGCCCCGGGACCAACTTGAAAATTTCAAATGGGAATATAAGTCGAGTGATACCTTGTTTAATAGATCGTGGAAAACCAATCAGCTTATACAAAATTTGTTTTGATTTCGAGCAAGCCGGTTTCTGAATGGCCGCCGAAAATTTTGTACTAAGCTGTTTGGTGTTTCACGATCTATCAGAGAAGGTATCGCTCGCCATATGTTGCCACTTGACAATTCTACGTTCACCCCTCCCACCAAAATGAGAGGGGGGAACCTCGTGTTTCACTCATATTTTAGGCCGTCTGTATTGTACATTGACTCTTAACACTTTTCTTATTTGATGCATAGTTCGCGAGATATTGGCTTGTAACACTCAATTTGAACACTGCCATTTGTATCTGAACGTGGAACCATTTTTGGGGGCCATTTTAAAACAGGCTTGCCCGTAATCAAAACAAATTTCGTACTAAGCTGTTCGGCTTTCCACGATCTATCTATCAAGGTATCACTAGACCTATAGTCCCATTTGAAATTTTGAATTTGGTCCCGGGGCCCCATGATGGGCGCCCTGGGGACACCGCGACAACACTATTCCACGTTGCCTATGGCTTTTTCCTTTTTTTATTAGTTTGTTCATCGTTCCCCACTCAACCGTTTCTGATTTATAAGTACTGGAAATTTTATCTGATACACGACCATTTTTGGGCCCCATCTTGAAAACGGTGCCCCATATCAAAAATTGTTCAATTTTCCAAGCTCTTTCGAACGAGGTATCACTCGACCTATCTTCCCAATTGAAAATTTCACGTACACCCCCTACCCCAAAAATGTGAACATTATTGCCCTTCATACTGGAATATTAAATGTGAATTGAGTACGATGAATGTCAAGGCGTGTTCAATTATCCAGTAGAAATTAAAACCTACGCAGCAGTAATTCCTAGCAGGCTCAATATAGGTTTTCAAAGCGAAAGTATTTCATAGCTGATTGCAATTCATGAATACATGATTCAGGGATGCTCGTAATATTTCTTAGTCCCTCAAACACCACGTGAAGCCTAGTGCTCACACAATTTTGGGATATTTATTTATATCACACATTTGAAATCACTAATCTACAAATTACCAGGACACTATTATTATTATTATTATTATTATTATTATTATTATTATTATTATTATTATTATTATTATTAAGAATTCTGCCTTTTGGTAGCTCCTGGCAGTAATAATGCTTTAGGTGTTTCTTTTTCTAAGTTTGGGCATATAAATGTTTCTTCAACGTTTCTCGATCTTCAATTTCCTCTTTAACCCTTGGAAGCATCAAATTAACCCCAAGGTCTAAGTGATGAAGAAAATGTAAGCGACAGTGTGTCAAGTGATGAAGATTGTGGTACAAGTGAGGTAAATGCCATACAGCTAACACTGAAAGCAAAAAATGGAACTCAGTGGTACAAGGATCCCCCTCCAGTTGCCCGTAACCTTGCACATAATCTAGTAAGAAAGTAGCCCGGTCCAAAGCAAGGTATTACAACACCATCACCAAAGTTTGCGTTTGATTTATTCATAACTCCCGACATACTGGATGAAATAGTATTGTGCACAATTATTCAAGGTAGAAGAGTTATGCAAGAAAAAAAGGAAAACGTGGAGGAAAGTTTCGAAAGAAGAACTTGAAGATTTTATTGGATAACTATTGCTGGCGGGAGTGAATCTTGACTGGGATGTTAATACAGATTTTTTTTTTTTTTTTTTTTTTTTGGGAACAAGTTTGCTGATCCTAGGTATCGTGCAACATTTTCAGTGAATCGATTTGAAAATATACGAAGAATGGTTCGTTTTGATGATAAGCGAACACAGCAAGTGAGGCTCACTACTGACAAATTAGCTCCATTTCGTTATGTTTGGTCTTTACTGCACAGACGCATACTTTCCTGGACCTAACCTAACAGTAGGAAAGTAACTTGTAGAGTTTCGTGGAAAGTGTAACTTTATCCGGTACATGCCTAGCAAACCGGCCAAATACGGCATCAAAATATTTTGGTTGTGCGATAGTAACGCAGGTTATGCCAAGGATGCAGATATATATATATATCTTGGGCGACAGCCAGGTGAACATCCTCAAAGCATAGCTTCAAATACCGTGAAAAAGTTATCTCGTACAGTTCTGAACTTTGGATTGAACATAACTACTGATCAGTTTTTCACTAATTATGATACTGCGAAATTTCCACTGACTATACATAGTACGACTGTTGAGACAATAAGAAAAAATTAACGTGAGATTTCACCTGAAATGCTGAACGTAACAAAGGGAATTTTGCTTTTATGGGAATATAACCCTCGTCAACTAGGTGCCAAAGAAAAGGAAAAATCTAATTCTTATGAGCACCATGCATCATGATAAAAATGTCGATAGTGTAAATACAAAGAAAAAGCCTGAAGTTATTAAATTTTATGATGCTACCAAAAGTGGCGTGGACAAGATGGACGAAATGTTGAGTACATACACCTGCAAGCGGCAAACTAGGAGATGGCCAATGGTTTTATTTTACAACATTCTAAATGTTGGTGCACTAAATGCGTATATTTTGTACATAAAAAAACATCCTAATTATCATTCCAATGTTACACATAAGCGTCGTATTTTCTTCGAGGAACTAATTACTCCACATATGATGAAGTATCCTGGATTGAAAAGACCAACAGTAGAGGCAATTAATTTGTATGGAGTGATCCGTGAAGAAAAACATGTAACACCACAAGTCTGTATTCAGGGGTGTCTAGGAGGGCCGTTCCTCCCTAAATTATTGCTGCCCCTCCCTAATTTTTTCACAGTAGGCTTGCAAATGAACTATAATATGGAGATGAACTATCATATGGTTGGATCGGACCCCCTCTATCTTCATCCGCCCCCCCCCCCTTCACATTTTTGGGCTGGCTACGGACTTGTAACACCATCAACCACCTCAGCAAAAAGAAAAAGATGTGGTTTGTGTGACAGAAGCAAAGTCAAGAAAACCTCCCTACTGTGTGTGAAATGCTCAATTCCAGTCTATGGTATTCATAGTGCCGTTTATTGCGATAAATGCAAGTAAGTAACTTATTTGCTTTTGAAATTTCTATTTCTTTTTCAAGGAACATGTAACAGGCACCAAATTTTCGTTTTCAGTGAATTACAAGTATTACACTCATAATGTTAGATAGCACAGCATCCACTGGTATACTAATACATAATACAAATCTTTAAAAACTCTTTTATACATTGCTTTCAAAACTTCAGTGTATTCAACGTTCACATTTTATTATATGTATTAGTGCCTTATCTCTATTAGTATAATAGTGAATTACATAGTAATAGTCTACATACACGTAATATTTCCTTTATATATATATAAACCTTCGGTATAAAGGCAAATAATTTGTAGATATATGTTTTAGGAAATTATATTTTGGGCTCAAATTGATCCCACGTATGTAAAGTACGATAAAAAAAGCACATACGTACATTCAAGGGTTAAAGTGTTCAAAAATATTCAACATATTCGCATTTGTTCATGTGATCTGAGGTTCAATTCTCGGTTGGAACATACATGAGACAATTGAAAGCTGAAACAATATGAAAATAGTAATTAAACGTCAGGAAATTCATATTAAAATTTAAGCTATCTGTTGGGACTGTAAGGCTGTAGTTAAATTAACCCACACGTTTCATGAAGATATATTATACCATTATTGTTTATTTACTATAAGCTACCAGATACATCCTCAGAGGCCATATTACACTGTAGTAATCAACAGATGAAAACAATATTGGAAAAGAAATGGAAGGAAGGTCTCCAGAGCCTTAGATTAAGGAACTAATATAGCATTTGACCAGTATAACTAAGGAACAACCCTGGAAAATCCTGTCAGGATGGCTGGTCTCCGAATTCGAACCCGGTATTACCCAATTGCGAAGAAAGAATCCTAACAACTAGCCTAAGCTCGCTCCGTATTATTATTATTATTTAGGGAATAATTAACGTAATGTTCTAAAATTATTGCAAATTAAACCCTACTTTCTTTATTGCTGATGTTATAGTTAAGAAGCCTACATCAGACATCAATCCCCCATTAAAGGGCCTTGCTCAAGAAAGAATACTAGAACTGGAATTCAGGAAGCGGGGGTGAAGAGAGTAATGAGGATGAGGAAACTATGTACGATACAAAAACTGAGTAATTATGATTACATTACAAATATATTCACTTACATACGTCAATTAATATTTCACTGCTACAGGGCACTCTTACTTTCTATAGTAGCAGGAAAAAGGTCCGCTTTTGTAAACGAACACAATAAGCACGTGCCTGTAGGCGTAATGTCCGTACAAAGAAACATAGGTAAAACTAGAAAAAAAATAGGGAAAATGATAAAACGCCCTTCAACTTTTTTTAAAAAAAAGCTAAAAATAAGTAAACTTAGAGCTCCGAAAGACGCGAGACGAATTTTATTGAAAATATTGTTTTTCACTATGAACATGAATTTAAAAGAAAACAAGTAGCTAGCTCTTAATTTCGCAAACCAGTAGAAAATAAAATATTGGATAAAATTTAATAATAAAGAAGATATTTATGATAATTAGAACGAACTAAACTCTTGGCACGACAGTCCTTTGGTCCTACCAGCGGGCTTACGTTCAAAATGGGGATGTGTGGTCAGCAGAACGATACCCAAAACCCCTAATGCTGACTTTCTAGACTGGAGTCCGCTACCTGTTATTTCAAATAACTTCCCAATTGTCCTCACGGTGCTGGGTCAACACCGACATTGTTGAATGCCTCTCGGGAAATTAAACCCATGACTACATGCACCGAAGGCATGCGCTCACCACTGTTTTTTTGTATATATAAAAGTAACATATTTTTATCAAATTATTTAACCTGCTGAACGCTTTGCACGGATTACACTGTAACCATTATGGCACCACACAAACAAAGAAGTAAACGAGGACAGCAAAAAACACTTATGCCCGAAGCGGTATTCGAATCCAAGATATTCACAGCAAACGACCCACAGCCACATGCCGCAGACCACTCGACTATGACTGTCGGGTTATCTCGGCTAAGCGGTAGCACCTTTAAAGTAACTGATTATTTTAAATGTTACTCCTAAATACTGACAATCTAAGTCTTATGTATCAAATATTTTCTGCGATAAAAGCATATACTCTGCGCCTTCTACCGACTAAAATCTATACCCATATTATCTAGTATAGAAATAAGTTCTGATTCTCTAATAGCTGCTGATGGTCAAGGTTCACCGAAACATGATCCCCAAACCCAAACTGAGATAGTGATGTTACTAGAAAGCCTGACAAGTCATTATGGGTAAGTGAATTGCCCACTTGTCAGGATTAAGGGCGATGTTGATGTGAAATGAGGGGGTGTCAGAGGTACAGTCACTCACATAAGTACCTGGATCCCTGAATGTTATAATTCCATTACTTGGGGTCCAGGTCAATTCAGTTGTGAGAACGCCTAGGTAGATGCAACCCAACTTACACGTAACTTTTCTCGGCACTGGCAGCAGTTGGTAGCACTGAGTCAAGTCTGTGGGTAAAATTGTGAGTAGATGACCAACGAAACATTTCTCCATTGTGAGATCAATCTCTCTGGTTGAGAGCGTGTTGTCCAATGTCCATATGTTAATCTCAATATTGCTGTGAATGTAATGCATTATTTCATTATATACTGTACATTCAAAGAAATAAAAAACACTGATCACACATGAATCAGAAAATGCTTGAAAATAGACGAAAATATCAAATCTAGAAGAACTGCTGGAAATAAGTTTGTAAATCACTGTCTCCATTGACAGACCTTCTCCAATTCTCCTTATTCCAACATCTTTTTCTTTCTAGGGAAGAGAAGATCTTGCTTATCACACTGAGTATGCATTGAAATTGAAACAGAAACTCTTTGAAAAAGTTTCAGCCTTGCCGGGATTCGAACGCGGGTCTACCAAATAGATGTTCAATAACCACTCACCTTCCGCGCCACTTCATATGCCACCCAAACTAATACCTAGTTAAAATCGTTTCATGGAAAAACATAAACAAGACAGTAATGCTTGTGTGAGTGTCTTAATCTAGATTACTTTGTTTAACTAAAAAAACAAGTTATAGACGATCCTCAATGAAGAAAATATCACGAAACTTTCTTCAAGTTGAGGCTATATCATCGGTTTTAGGAATGGTCCCTATTTACATGACATTTCTTCTTTACCATAACTTCTAATTTCCAAAGAAGAAAAGACGATAGAAAATATTTTAACATTTTTTGAATTGTATCAACAGGTGTAGAAATAGACAGTTCTATGTTTATGTTCCATCCTAGTCTATTTTCTTATATCCATATCAGAAATTTGTGCCAAATTGAGCCGGTGGTTCGGCTTCTGATCATGGGGTGAAATCTACTAGGGTTCGAATTCCTCTGAAAAACAAAGTCAGAATTTTAACTGTCCTCAGTATTTCTGAATTCGTATTCCTGTAGTGTTTGGAATATGTCGAAAGGACATGAGGTGCCAGTGGCGAACAATACTCCAGTTGGGGCGATTTGCTTAAAAAAAATTGTGAAAGCTGGAAACTCAAATTACCTCTAACTGGGTTCAAATCCCGTCGTGGCAATTATTAATTTTTCTGTATTGGAAGTTGATGTTTATGTAATTGCTGTTGTAATTATTTTATTCATTTATTATTATTATTATTATTATTATTATTATTATTATTATTATTATTATTATTATTATTATTATTACCACAGAAGGAAAGAAATAATAACATACGCGAAGGTATTCTTAGGAACAGAAGAGATATACAGTATGTCAGATGTTTCTTAGGTTTACACATGAACGCAATAATATTATTACGTTTATGAATTTACAGGTGGAATTATAATTCTATGACAACAAAAAATGGAATATAAATATCTGTTAGCTGGTAACAGTAATGCGTTTTGTTTCGCCTTTTTCTTGTTAGAAAGATGAGGTGACCAAGGGCGACCATGTTGTGGTTTCCAAGGGGAGGCAAGTACAAGCGGCGTTTCAAATATAGTTTCAAATTTTGCTGTAACTAATGTAAAAATTCTATTGGGTTTTTTTATATTCTCAAGTACAATTTCCTCTTTGGGGGCAAGCGCCCCACCTTGTCACCCCTGATAGGCGCCCTTGGAGGAGACATCTTAAATAGGATCGTTCTCGTGACTAGAGTTGTAAGTTCGATCATTATTTGCAATTTGTGCACAGCTAGGAACTAATTTTTGGCCCATACTACAGCAGTAAGGATGCGTTTAAAACTTATGTAGTAATCAACTCTTGTCCAAACACGTTACATTCCCAGACAGTTACGAATGAAGGTTTATACGCATGACGTAATTTTGTGTTGTTGGCATTTCGCCTGTGAAGGAAGTCGACCTAATCTTAGACCCAGGGAAATTGTTTTTTTTTTTTTAATTTTAGTGTAAACCAGAAGTAACAATATTGCAAATTCTAAAAATTTCGTTAATTGCCACAGCTGGAATCGAATCCGTGACCACAACATCATGAAACTAACGCTTAAGCCACTACTCTAACATATCAATGGTCTACGAGAAGGAAAAACTGGATGTGCAGTGAATTCAGGATTTACACATTTTGACACTTCCAGTGTAATAATGGTGAAACTTTCTAATTTAAGTCATGATTAAATAGTAAAGTATTATGCAGAAAGAATAGTTCAGATAATTCAACTTTCAATTGACAACTCATATGTCAATTTATTATTTTTTCAACAGTTAACTAATTTAACGAAAATTCCTCACTATTTTGTTACCTATTTGTACGCGCTTTCCTCACTTTTACAGTTTTTCTAGTAACTCTTTAAGAACAGGGACTAAAACAGAAACAATGAGGACAATAAAAATCACAAACGCTATTATAGCATGCTACACTTGCCTGAAGTAAAAAGTAAAATATTGTGAACATGCAATTTCTGGTCTTCCATCTTCTATGTGTTGCTAAATCCAGAGTTGGAGTGGGTCAGTGTCAAATGCATCGAGTTTCCTGAGTGGGTCGTGGGTCAACAGCATGAGACCCACTGCAACTCCTCACCTATTATGACCCACCCTGCTCACTGGATTGTAAACAGCATCTTATGAACAGCATATTTTTTCACCCTCGACTCTAGCCATAGAAACGAAAAACACATTTCTGATTAGTGCAGCTTGCGATTGTCCCAAACTTCTGGTGTATGTATTGTGTATTACAGTAGTAGTAGAAAAAAATTGTGATTTTGTTGGAATTGACGAAGTAGAAAATTGAAGTAGCAGTTGAGGTTAACTTTATATCATGGCAGTCAAGCTGGAACAAATCGAGCCCTGTGGGCTTCTAACCCATTCCTATCACTACTACCACTTATACTGCGGATTCTCACAGCAAAACTGCACACGTAACGTGATCACTTATTTTCATCTTATTTTAATGAAAAATGTTATGGAAATTTAAAAAAAAACATAAAAATAAAAAATATTTCCTTGACCCCGATTTGAACCCACACCAAAAGCAATTATAATTACCAGCCGATTGGGTTAGTACGCTCGGCCGCGCCGCCAGTAACAGGCCATAGACTTTTGCTATTTATGAAAGGTGAGAGAAAAGGATATCTCCAACAGAACTTCGTATTTAACTCATACGAGTAGGGTCGAGCGCGATTTTAAAAAAATATGCTTCTGAACACTGGTGAATTTGACTACGTTTCACTTTCAAGGGCTACATTCCGCCTTTTTAATTTGTTTCTGTTTACATACCTGGGATGTGTATCTATAAGTGAAAAAAGATCGAGGCATTTCTGGATATTGATATTTGTGATTGTAATAATAGCAATTGGACTTATACTAATACTTGGTTTTCGAGACACACAGCATGTGAGTTTTAGAGGAGATAACTACTGGAAAAATACATTTTTGACTCACTGTAATATAGAAAAATGAATATAAACTGTTATATAAAAAAAATGAATGTAACTATGTATGCCTAATCATCACAGCCAAATTCCAGTCAAATGAAATTACTTTTGGTATATATTTAGGCCTTAATCCAAACTGTGATGTTATCATATTACTTTCATTATAAGAATATCGTAAGTGATAGTGGCTATTCGAATTTTTGCGAAAAAATATTGAGTATCTCACAAGCCGTTAACTTACGGAGCTAAAATTCAGTAAGCTTCTTGTTATATGGAGCGCTTATTGCACATGACAATCAACCCATGAAATTGTGAGAAAAATAAACATAAAATTAGTAATGTAAGTTTCTGTACGTTGGTCTACTTACCTTGATTTGGGACTTTCAAATTTTATCCGGTTTTCTACTGAAAAGTATCCATAATTCAACAAGAAAATAATTAGATCATGATAATTTAATTTAAATTCATCGTAATTTTGCCCATCACAAATACTCTACCATTTTATATCTTAAAGGTAAGATCCATCGTTACTATAACAGATCGGTGCTGGAGCGACTCACAGTAGAAATTCAAACTGCGATTAGATAGAATTTCACAATCTGTTTTTATTACTCTTTAGTCGGTAGAAAAGAGTCTATGGATCGTGGGTCAGAGTTGATGACGCTGTGTTTTGGTGGGTCAATGGTTCATGGTGGGTCGTGGATCAGAGTCGGTTACGGTGGGTGGTTTATCAGTGGGTCGTGTGTCAAGTTTTCAAGTTTTCATTGACCCACGCCATCTTTTGTCAAATCTGTAAAACCAAACTAAACAAAGAGCAATAATTATACCCAAAACGCTCAACATCTTAGCCATTCATGACATAACTTTCAATGTTCCGAATAACTCCACTATATCTACAAGTCATGATTTGTCATATTTTACCGAATTACAACATGACTTTCCGACAACCTGATACTTTAAATGTTGTTAATACGTAAAGTTCATTGATCTCATCACTTACTCTCTTATGAACATCAAAACCTTTAGGATACTTCCCTTAGATACAGAGAGGTGAAATGTGGTACCCAGGCTTGGTGTAGGGTGCAAGTAAACAAATAACAATCAACGGGATGATATTTACCTCCCCCAAACCCCTAGAGTGGAGTCTGTTGATTAATCAAGAAAAACACTTGAAATCCAATCGGAAAATTCATAAAATATAAAATATGTAGCCAAGTCTCGACTTTGCAGTAATAATAATAATAATAATAATAATAATAATAATAATAATAATAATAATAATAATAATAATAATAATAATAATAATAATAATAATAAAGGAATAACAGAAATTACAATGTCAATTACGTAAACAATGCCTTCCAAGAAAAAATAAATGTCACGACGGCATTCGAACAGGGTCGCCACAATGACAGTTCTGTGCTTTTACACTTTGCCATCAATTCCTCATACAAAGATAAGAAAATAAACTAGTAGTTATGTTAGAAAAATATAACACACACTATGTCTACACGTGTTGATATAATTAAAAGAATGAGGAATTAATATTTGCCGTTTTTTCTTCTTTGGAAATTAGAAGTTACGATGAATATGAATAGTAGTAATGTAAATCGGGAGCAGTTAGAAACGATGAGGTACTCTTAACTTGAAGAACGTATCGTGTTATTTTCCTCATTGGCGATGGTTTATATAACTTGTTTTTCTGTTAAAGAAGGAAATCTCGAGTAAGTCATTGTGACACTCATAAGGAATGTCTCCTTATAGGAGCATTAGTATTTTGTGTAGTATTACATGCAAAGATTTTAACTAGCTAATAGTTTAGAATACTAAGTGACGCGGTCGGTAAGTGGTTAGCGTGTTGAACTTCTATTCGGCGCACCCGGATTCGAATCCCGACCACTGAAACTTTTTAAATGCTTCAATTTCTATTTCAATACATACTCAGTGTGACAAGCAAGATCTCTACTCCAGAAAGAAAAAGATGTTGGAGTGAGGAGAATTTGACAAGGTCTCTCAGTGGAGGCAATCATTTACAAACTTATTTCCAGCAGTTGTTCTAGATTTGATATTCTCGTCTACTTTCAAGCATTTCCTGATTCATGCGTGGTCAGTATTTTTATTTCTCTAAACATACAGTATATAAAGAAATAATACATTACATACACAGCAATATTGAAATTAATATATGGTGTTTTTAAGAAAACACGATCCGAACCATAGAGATTTAACTTAGAATGGAGAACTGTTTCGTTAGTCACCTCCTTTACAATTTTACATGCATAACACCTGGATCAGGGCTACCAACTGCTTTCAGAGTCGAGAAAAGTTACGTGTAAGTTTGGTTGCATCTGTCTAGGCGTTCTCACACCTGCAAATGACTTGGACCCCAAGTAATTGAATTAGAGCACTTAGCGGGGAGACACTTTTGAGGTTGAGTGAACAGTTAGGCATTTATTCCGAAGTTGGTCATCTGGGCTAAACTGCCGCACATGGGGCTCCGGATAAAGCCCACATGAATCTGTTTTCAACGTTGTATTACAACTTACCTGTTCTTACTTCCATATATCTTACCTACAATTACCTATGTTTCATTTCTGGTCTTTACTATTCACTATTATCATAATTGTTTCTTTTTTCATGCTTCTTTGGCTCTTTCGTACATCCGTATACCTACGTATAGTATCACTGCGCAAAATTAGTACCTTGGAACTGTTACATGTTCCAAACTACACACTACTCATTAATGACTAAAAGAATGATATCGATTAAATATCATGTATTGTAAAGGGCGAGGTTAAATTTACATTGAAGTTGTTTTACTCGAGCATTATTTAATGTCACGTGGTATTTAGTCTACTTTCCACAAGCAACTTTATTGATAAAAGGGTGATTTACTTAAGTGAGGAAACAGCTGAGCGAGCGTTAACGAGCGAAGGGGTAAGAAGACCCGCAGGACCAGCTTTGTTCCACCTTCTCCCCATGATAATACAGCAGCATACATATCCTAAGTTAGTTAACACATAGTGGGTTTGATACACTGTCAGATTATGCTCTACTGCTTACCTCATATCGTATCAATTCACAAACGAATTCACTCCACAGTTTAGCTTCCATCTTCTCCCTTAATTCTGTTCATTTCTCCGTATATTTTGTTATTTCAGGGTCGCAATCTGCTGAAATTAACCCGTCATCTGTTTGGTTTTCTGCAAAAACGTAATAGCGGCTACGAAAATTTAAAAAATAATGAATTTTTAGGACCACTTTGAAAGAGTATAATAGAGTAGAGTAAGGTAAAGTAGGGTTGGGTATGGATAGCTTAGGATTAGGATGTTTTTACACATTTTGTTATAATTAACAGAGTCCAATATTTTGTCTCTGGAAAGGACATAAAATGGAGCGTGTCGATACATTTGCAGTCATGTTCAGAATACAAATACTCGTTACTTTCACAAAATCCAACCATGTTGCCAACCTTGCACAAAGTAGTTTCTTCCGTTTGCAAATCATTTCCTTGTTTATAACTGCTTATAAAAAGAATAAACACGGCTTCCGCTCTCCTTACAAATTACCAAGCAAAAAACTAGCAAATTATTAATTTCTTTCGGTGCATTTTCAAAATTGTGCTAGAAACAGACGATCGACTTTGGAACTTAACGCTACAGTTATACATCATTAATACATTTTTTCAAAAAGAAAAAAAATGTTAACAAATCTCAATATTACTGAAATTATAAGAGACATCAAGGTAGACCAAATCATATGCTCGAACGCAGGGGTATATGCAGGGATTTTTCGAAAAGAGGCTGAATAGACCGTTTTCAGGGACGAGGCGAAAGACCCATACACAAGCGCAGTCGTGATACATGAACACTTTAATGCACATGTTCACAGAGCCAGATTTACGTATAAGCTAACCAAGCCATGGGAACTCACTCCCTTGGAGACCCCAAAAGGTTAAAGAAAAAACTGGCTGTCACGTAATTTGAAACTAATAAAAAATATTTTTAAACGCACATACAACAACGGTGTTTCTCAACCCCGCTTGTGATGGGATGGTGCCCGCTGACCCGACCCCACATATAATCGAGCAGTTTCCCAGCCCCGCTTGTAATGGGGCCCCATCTTCAATAGCTTAGGGACCATTACACCTAAATCCGGTACTACGTTCACATAACACATAATATAAAACAATACCTATTCACACACGCTTAATAACTGCAGCATATGAAGCATTGTACAATAATATTTAATATAAGTACTATAACATGTGAGTAAGAAAATTATTGTGCCTTTCCATGTACTTCCGAGAACTGAATACCTTCGAAAATCCAAAGTACCAACTACCCCCCTTTGCCTCCCGCTGCGGGCAAAAAGGTCGAGGATAAATTGTCATGCGCTGGTTTCGATAAAATCAAAGAAACGGATTTTCGTGGAGCTAGAATGTATGTCATTTGTTGGCAATAATAATCGATAATAACTTATACTTTGTTGCGAAAAAAAAATTTTTTCTGCTCTGTATATAAAAATATTTATCTATTGTTATTTGTCTTTCCCTAACGATGACTATACTGGTAACAATAGCAAGAAATACTCCTACAGCAGAAAAAATTATAAGCACACCAATTTTGAAGTAAATTTACCAGGAATCTCTGTCAGATGCGTTGTCGTAGTGTCATTTCCTAAATATTATTCAGGTATACTTGATATTAGATATTTGTTTGTTACTAGGAGTTTAGAATCCTTCTTTCTGAAGAGTTGTTAAACGAGACATGGAACCATAGTTACCAGGAGAAAAGTAAATAAGAGAATAGTGAATATTAAAAGTAGAGTAACAGAAAATATCCAATTTCATAATCAGATAGTACAGAATAATCAGATAGTACAACACTTTCTAAAGCAGGTAGTATAAAATACTATAATAGAAAACTGCGATTAATAAGAAATAAAATTGATTGGTGAAAATTGTAAATGTTGAAAAGCACCATTGTCCAAGGGTTTTGCTACATATAAACTTCTACATTTCCTTTAGTGACTTGTAATATGTTGGCAGAGCACTTTTAACAAGATTGGATTATAGTGGGAAAGAAAAGCAGCCCTGCCATCTTCGGGAGAAATTTTAACTGCAGAGTTGTCAATAGTTTTAACAAGTAGAAATAGTTCTTCGTTTGGTAGGCCTATATAAGGTCTGTGATTTATCTTAATTTTTCGAATACATAAACGAATCATTTTCCAAATCTTAGAATATGCTTGCGTTGATAAATCAATCGATACAGAGAGAATTTCGGAATTTAATGTTCAACAAACTTTAAATCAAGTTTCAACCATGTATTAAAGAAATTAAACTGTAAAATTACATCAAACTTTCATTAACGACTATGCAAATGAATAATTCGTTTAACAGAAAGGAAAAAGAAATATTTGTATTTACAAAAAACATGAAACACAAAGAGATCAATCACCTCATTTAGATTACCATCCTGATATCCACTGTTAGTATTTTGCGTTTCTCTAGCATCAATTTGTATTTTTGACTGTTCCACATAAATAGGATAGATATGGTGTCCACGTGAATATTATCATGATCAAATATTATCAAGAAGAAAGCTATAATGCAAATTTGGACCAGTTAGAAATTAAAGTTTCACACATTGCACAAAGATATTCTTTGAACGTATAGGAAATATCAGTCGAGGAAAACTGAAATGTGCATGAGGAATTTCGTTATTGTTCCTTGTCTCTCTAGGGGATAATCATATGATATTGTAACATCAAACTATAGACGTATGACAGAAACACACACATCATTGAAATTTAATTGAAATCCGTTGAATACTTAGAGTACTCTGACCGACTCTGAGTGAATACCTGCATTATGCTTAAAGTTTCCACTACAAATTTGAGTGAATATTTTGATACCTTGAAACATTGTTTACCGTCTTTCTTGAGTTCTAAATGCCCAGAGATCTACTCGCTTCCATCTATGGGGTGCTACGTCATTTAAATAGTCGATTGAAAACGGAGAATAAAAGACTGAACCCCAGTAACTGACTTGCTTCAATGTAATTACAAGATCCAACATACTTCGACTTTTTACTAACAAGCTATTTACTTATAAATTTGGCAAAACAAGACCACTTCAAACAATTATTAACTGATATGTTGTACTTGCCAAAATTGTAAAAGATAAATCCTAATATACGTCTTTATCTGTCTTGAAAGAAATAAAAAATGAAGGCAGGGATGATAATCATACTTAAGAAAAAGAAAATTTCTGGTTGGATAACATTTTAACGTTTCTTTAAGCACCGTGGTGATATGAGGTATGGACCTGCAGTTTAAGATGTAACCCCAATCGCTGTAATGAGTTAAAAGTGTTTCAAGGCCGCACCCGTACATGTGTAAAAGCGAAGAGCAGAAAAAAAGAAAAAGAAAAACGTTTAGGATCAGTTACTCATCTCTTATATCTCGAGCTTTATAGTACTTTTGTTCGTTGTTTTTCAAGCGTCAGATATCTTAAATTAGCACCACTAGCTAAATAAAAGAAGTTGATAGTACAGAACAATTTACGCTCATATGTATGATAACGTTAGCAGATAATGTAGGTCTTACGATAGCGATGGTACATAGACATTGACTTCAAATAATCCGCTAAAAGTGTCACATTTGAACGGTGGTTCAGTTACAGAATGCTCAAATATGGTGCAAGGGTACCCTAGTTGGATCTCAGGATAAGTGAGATTATGCTTGAAACCATTGTATACATGAGGTTTTTCTTGAGGCCCCATTTTCTCCCATAGGATTCCGAGAATTCCATGAGAATCAATCACTTTCCCTATTTATGATCTCCACTAAGCAAAAGATTTACATTCGAAACGCTATAATTGAAACTTCCTTCTATTTCATTTATTGACAATCTGGTAAGTCTGAAATCCACCATATCATGAGTGGCCATGTGTCTGGTATAATATGAAGAACGTTTTTGTTTGTTCTAAAGACCACAAATGACGCTGCTGATCATTTGAGATAATGGTGTTACAATCTAGGAGGATGATCAAGTTTCCCTGCTTTTCAGAACTACATCCGTAACGGGCTAAAATAGCCTTCTGCTGCCTGAAGGAAGAAAAGGATCATATTAATTGCCATCAGGTATAGCACAGGTAACGAAACTATCCTTCAAGTTATACTCACTTCATCAGTTTTTTATTGTCTTCTGTTTTTTATACATCCGTATAGTACTTAATACAAAATGTTCATTTAACAGGCAGAATGGAAATACATTGAGCACATTAAAGCACAGTAAAACTATTTCCGGTACCATTTCCACTTCGTGAATGTAACATAGCTGCTAAATGCACTGCAGCCACACACGAATTATAGATTATGCTACAATTTCTAATGTAGTGACTAAGTTTCAAATTATATACATAACCATTCAAGGCGAAATGCATAGCAACTACATTATAATGGAACATTAACATTTTTAATACTTTGTACATTGTTTATGCATAAGTTATAGACTTCATTATGGTTCCATAATGCGCTATAGAAAAACTATGTATTGCGAATAGAAACCTAAGAACTTAAGGAAATCTTTAAAAGAGAGAAGTATTATTTTTTCGGTGCGATGATTTAAAAGGAACATATTAAAAATAACAGTACATCATTATCCGAGGTCTAAAGAAAGCGATGCAAGTTGATTGGCGGAAAAGTACGTAAGACAAAAGGAGCCGGAAAACAACTTGTGGGTGGAAAATACCATACCATACAGCTATAGCTTTAAGATTCAATTACAACCAACAATGATTGAAATCAGTAGACTCATTAAAGAAATTGTTGTTCACAGGAGTTTACTCTGGCTTTTATCATTTATTTGTTGTCATTACTATTATTATTATTATTATTATCAGATATTATTAATTTCGCTATTTTTAATCTTTCTTATTAAGATTTCATCCAACCTCCCCTTTACAAACGTTGCACCTCTAGCCCGGGTCTAAGGACCTGTAAACCATGGATTGGTGTACATGTGGGCGCGGCCCTCGCGAGGAAACTCTTTCATTCTCAGATTTCCTAGTATTTTGATATTATTTCTAGCTATCTTTTCTATTTTCTGCAGCCAAGGGGTTTTGCTACTGTACTGGCGCAACCTAGTCGGCTGAAGTTCAAGCATTGATAAAATATAAAATGTCGTGAATGTGAGCATTGCGCTCACATGTTTACTAAACGCGATAATATTATTTCTAGACTCAGTTTGTTATATACTATTTACACTTGTGCAATTTTGCACTTTTGTGTAATATGAGTAATCAAAAGTAAATCCTAACATGACTAGATGGAGTCAGTAAGAAATAATATATCATTTTCAACGGGTTTAAGTACTGTATTTCTAAGATTATTATATGGAATTTTGCCTTAGTAAGTAATTATTATGTTTTCTCTATCTAGCAACAAAGCGTTTGTTAGCGTCATTTATACAGGAAGTTTCCAAATAACATCAACAACGTTTGGGAGTAGATTCCTGACACCAAGATAAGACAAAACGTAAATCCCAACCTGGGCTCACAAATGTTTCCCTTCAGAGTTACAGGCTGCCGTAAACATCTAAAAAAAATTTAAAGGTCCACATTTCCAAAATTATGTGACTTACCGTGGCCGGTCAAGACTTCACTTAGGAACTAACATGTGCCCTATCCAAACATCCACGTTTCAGAATCCTGCAGTACTTCCGCAAAAATTTTTATAGAGGGAGTTATTGAGAATTTTAAACTATACGCCCGTAGCCCAGCTGCCTCTAAAAAATTGTTGTGTGAGTATCTTAGTGTTCTGAAACAATGGATGTTTGGATAGGACACATATTAGTTCCTAAGTGAAGTCTTGACCGACTACGGTAGATCCCATAGTTTTGAAGCTATAGACCTTTTAAAGTTCATTTTGTCATGTTTACGGCAGCCCATTTCTCCCAAAGGAAGCGTCTGTGCATAAAGGTTGTTTTATACTTTTTGTCTTATCTAGGTGTCAGGAATCACCTCTCAAATGTTGTCGACGTTGTTTTGAAAGACCCTGTATATTCACTGTGTTTAACTACAAAAAATTGTCTAATTTTTGGTACAGACAAAACAATTTGGTTAATGTAAGGCAAATAATGTTTTCTGTAACAATAAAACTATTTGTGTTTGTAATACTCGCATCTAAACATTATGTCTTTAAATATGAACCTAACTATATTTAATAACAATTATTTAGTTTGATTACATAAAGAAGTTAGACTAATGTACCGTACATTACGTTGACTATTATTTTAAGTGAATATCAGCCTCTAAGTATATAAAATGAATAGATTTTTTGAGATTCTAAATATATAGTAAACCACTTCTCATAATTAAAACATTATAAAACAAACTAATATTATTAAAATACGATTTTCTTAGTAATAGTTCTTATATCTTTCCGTTAAGATTATGTAGGAAAAAATGTAATAACAGTACCAAAAACAAACAAAAAAACATATGAGCACAGACGTATACCAACTGACTGACATCAGAGATGTATACCAATCCAGGGTTTATAAGTAGTTACACATAAGAAAAAGAACAGGAAAGAAAAGAATGAATCGTATCATTATTTATGACTCATTCTTTAAATCTAGAAATTTTAAATCGTCAAATATCTTGAACCGTCAACACTAGCAAAATACAGAAGTTGTTCAGCCTACGTTTGGCCGATTTCGTTCCTTTCCCTCCCGGGCAGAATGGACTCACCCGACCTGGCTCGTGGCGTCCTGCAGTGTTGTGCAGTGGCTTCCTGGGAACGAAGTTGTTATTCCGCGCGGACGACAACAACGCACGTAACAGTACTATTGTTGTGAGTGTTGTGTTATATTTGTTTCCAACTGTGTGGGTTACCGTTCTGTGACCAAAATGCTGCCCAAACAAAGCCGTTTTTGAGAAGGCTATGCTGCGGCTCTTTATGACGCCCACTTTAGTGTTTCTGTCATTAGAAAACAGTGCAAGAAGAATGGTTGCAACATCAGTTTAAGTGGAATAAAAAATGTTAATAAAAAGTACAAGGGCAACGAAGCTACACCATTTGAATCACCAACGAAGTTGCCTAGGAAGCGGGAATGCTCCAAGGCCACTTCCACCATGCAGAGGAAACTTTGCTAGATGGAAATGCAAGAAAAAATCCGCCAACACAAAGGTGTACGGCTAAACGTCTTGACGTGTCTTTGGGGACTGTGAGCAAGACCTTACACCATCAACTCAAGCTGGAAAAAGTCATGAAAGCTCGCGGCCATCTTCTCACGGATGCCCAGCAAAAGGAACGAAAGTGTAAAGCCCGGCAGCTGTACGAACGGCATCTGACAAAACAAGGGTGGACGTATGTTGTAACACTCGATGAGCATGGATTTACCTTTCCGACTGTGACAAACCGAGAGCCATGATGTACCGAGAGAAAGGCGCCAAGAACTTCAGAAGGTGGATCCGTGTCTGTAAACTTCCTAAAATGGTTCATGGTCGTTACTGGCTACTGTTACCGAGGTTAACTGAAGATTCGTAGGGTGACGAAGAACTGCAAAATAAATTGGCAGTATTTTCAGGAGCAGATCATGCGGCCGATCAACGAGCATGATATTCCAACAATGTACGGAAATGATGCCAATCTGGTGCGGATTCCAACGTCTGTAGTATTAATCAATAATAAAGAATAAGTTATTGTGGTTATGGTAATCGTAGCTGTGATAAAGTATTGAAGATGACGGAGGCCATTTAACATAGATGTTATATGTAGGCCTACCTTTTCTTTTCACGTAAATCGACAAACAATCATTATGGTTGTTAAATTCGGAGACCACATCTGCCAGCGTTTAATTTCTGAGTTTTATGCTTAATTCGGACAAATTACAAACATTTCGTTGAGAACCATACAAGAATCAGTTGAGAAATTTGGTAAAATCAGAGTGCAGCATGAACCCGCGTACTGTATCTCATAGCTACAATTGTAAAATGGAAAAATATAACATTTCATTAATTGTTACCCAAATGAAATAATATATGTTCAATGGTAAGCTTAGCCTAACATAAACAATCTTCCCCTTTAAACTTACTTTACCAGTTCATTACGCGATCCTGTACGGGTATCAGTAACAATGCCATCTTTAATTTCTTAAGAGGGGCAAGAGAAGAGTTTAGTACATATTACGGGACAGTTAATTTTTGGTATACCAAAACAATAGTCTCATATTAATTGAGCTGTGTTATAATACATCATGTCAGGGGCGACAGGCGATGTCAACTGGGGGCCCCATTTCTTCTCTGGCATCGTTGTTAAGGTTTATTTTCTTACGGCACTTAACACAAAACCATGAGTAAGCATCCAGAACGGATTGACAACAAGCAAATTCAAGCACGCTAAATCATATCTCCGATCCGACACAATTTTGCTCTTGTGTGAATGCAGTGTTTCCAATGCCCGTCAAACTGCTATTCTTATCCATGAGTTAATTTACTATTTCACTGTCACTAAGACATTTGATGCGAAAAATCTCTCTACGCACAATTAACATGCCAGCTTTTTAAAAATTTCAAAAAAAAGTTATTGTCAAAAAACACAAGAGATTTTATCCCCTTTGCTGGAATACGTTACATGAAGTATTATTAAGTACAATGATGTATGTTTAGTGCTATCTTCCTTAATGTGTGATCAAGATCAAAATTGTGTATTTTTGTAACCGACAACATATTTTGAAATCATGGTTACTTCGTTGAAGTATCTTGTACCATCCAGTGTGCTAATTAGAGTACTATGAGAAACATTTTTTATTGAAATACTGGTGCATACAAGGTTCTATACATCCCATATTTGCACGAATTTAAGACAAAGTTCTATGTCAGGACATAAAACAATTTTGCTCTAAAAATATTCAGACTAAATAGGACAATGCTTCGTTCATGATTTCTCATAAACTATAACGATTTCATATGCTTTCTTACCGCCACGGGAAAGAGCACATCATGCGACAGCTGTACATATGAAATCAATTTCGAAAAAAATGGACCGAGAATTGGACAAAGAAGGGGATTTGTTTTCATACAATCAGTAAAACTGTCAAATTCACTTTTACAAAAATTAACACAAAAAGGATTAGGTGAGATTCTTAAAAGCTGTCATTTACTATAATAGATTGCTTTTACTCTGTTTTACGACATGGCATACAGTGTTTATCAAGATATAATGCTGTTACGTTACTGTGATAAAGTATAGATTAAACAATTTTCATATATTCCTTGTTGGAGCTGTCATCTGCTGGCAAGTTGTAGCTTTGTGTTAAACTACAGAAGTTAACATACAAACAAAAAATGTAAATTATATATTAAAAAAAAACTGGAGCCTCTTTAGGAAAATCTTATGACAGATTTGGATTCAGAACATCAAAATCTACAAGCACCTACTTGGTATTAAATAGGATTCTTCTGCTCAAAACACACGCGTGTTAAACATATTAGAAAGCTCGAAAGAGAAATATTAAGACAAGTAAGAAAATAAATATAATTATGTTCTTGGAAGCTACTGAGTGTCGGAGATAGGACAATTGTTGCTCATACATACAGTTAGAATTATTAAATACCCGATTCATGTTAGCCTTTTAAGCTTACAGGTCCATCTTGGAGTACAAATTTGTAACAGCAAAATTTATTTCTGTGTACTGAATGCACGTGAAAGCTGGTCTCTGGTATGCTATAAAGAAAATAAACTTAAGATGCTAAAAATATTCGAACATGAAATCTCAAGGAATATAATAATTATTATGGAAAAAATATTACATGATCAAATGAGAAAATAGAGCATGTCACAGTGCACACATTTTAGCAATACGTAGAAATAACAAAGAGCGTCTTGAATGGTGGTGAGATGGAGTGGGTCAAGTTTTATTGACCCACGCCAACTCTGAAATGATGTATATATCTCTCATATTCCTCTCGCATCTTTCATGGATATCGGAAATGATCTTCACGAAGACTAGATTAATTTTGAGGAAATTTACAATAGCAATCTACCTGATCCCTTTCTACATCAAGGAAACTTCGGCTTCTGAAGCTATACACATGATAGTTCTAACCAAATGCCCCTTTCCGTGAGGCACTGTTACACCACATCCAACAATACACTGTCCTTAAATATGTTAATAACACTCTCAGACATACATAAATACACACATCAAAAACAAACTGAAAGTACACATGTAACATTGTTACAACCAAACTATCAACTATATATGTACGTTAAACAATCTACTAAACTTCACTACAGTTTAATCGACTCTGATGGTAAAAGGAAGGAAATAGTTAGGGACAGGTGCCCCTTGCATCAAAAGTAACACATTTTTTAAAAATATAATATCATTGTTGGTGATCCCGGAGGAACATATCAAAACGATTAAGGTAGACTCCTTTCCTGAGGAGAACGGAACCTTTACGAAATTATTTAACACATTCTACGTTGAAAGCCGGATCAAATCATGAGTGAAATAGGAGTCCCTGTTAAAGTTTAGTATGACATTTTAAAACTTAACTCGACTACTACTGAACCTAACAAAATGAAATAAACTACACACACAGAACTGTATACGGACAGGCTACCGCAACCTAACTGAATTTGGGAAGGTGAAAGGAATATTTGAAACGTTTTCAAACCACCGAATCTTAGTTTGAAAAACACACAAAATCTGAAAGCCAATGCACTCCACACCTATCCATGAAATCAAACATGGCGATCCTGACACTAACTTTCATATTTCATAGTTTTGCTTAAATTTGGATGCACTTTCATTGGATTAGGACTCCAACGGGCTTCCAAATTGTTTATTAATTAAATTCAATTACTATTACCTGTTTATTTAATGGATTTATGGCCCTTTATTGAATTATACTTCATCGATTTGCTCAGATGGATGACACAAGACCAAAGACGAAGTACAGATGCGCCAGAACACTGAGATGGAATATAGTTCCCAATCACAGCACATAAAATTTCTCGGTAATAAATATAAATCGAATGAAAAATAGTGAAAACTGTTTCAAACCGGATTTTGGCAGGATATGGGCATCTCAGCGGAAGGCAGGGGGTCTAAACTATACTACCACATATTGGATTGGTGGGCAAATAAGAAAATCTATCCAATTGCTAATTTATAAATTATATTAAAATAAGAATCTATAATTTTCATAGTCATCTAAATGAAATTCCCATACACAAACATATACGAAAGGAAAACAATATAAGAATAAAGAAATTATTTCCTGAAATATAATATCCTTAATTATTTTGAATCTTCTGGATTAACATTTTATTTGGACTAAAACAAAACAGATTTGGTACATAGACAGAAAATTATACAGTAAAACTTAATAATACACATTACGGTCAAAAAGCATTCGGACCCGAAAAAAATATACTACCTCAAACGTAACTGAAAGTTACATCCATAACGCAAGTACTATGTGTTATAACCGTTACCATATTATATAAGTAATTTTTGGACGTTCTGTATAGTTTTGAATGACAGAAACCACTCTTCGATTTATATTTTGTTCTTACAGCAAAAGTCATTTTTTCTGGGGAATTGACTAAATTATTTTTTCTCAGGGTTAGGACAAAAAAGAATTTCATCGTTCACTAACACAAATGTGCGAAACGTTCTTTCACAGTGAAAAAAAAATCAGTGAGTAATAAAGGCTATATTCATTTTCTGAACTATATACGTTGGAGTTGTGCTACTGCAGTGTTGCTTCCATACTAATTAGTATGCATAGACTACTTTAAATAATTGTTTGGAATTGAATTGTTTTCTTTGATTACTTATGGAAATAATAGCACGTCAGGTGCTTGAACTTCTGAAAGCCGTTAACCAACATTGCCCAGTGCGTTCTTATCTCAAAGTTCTCACGTTTTAACTAATCAGATCTTATCTACAATGTGGCCAGTGAACTGTGAATTAACGCCAAATCTTTTAATGTTTGATTTACATATCCATACACTTTGCTTAAATCAGATTGCATTTTAAAATGAACTACCCATCTTGACCAGTTGGTCAGTCCAGTTCTTACTCCGAGTACTCAACTCACGAAGTTTCTCTCCACTTCTTGTCGTAGCCACTATATTTGTTTGATTCGTTGTATAGTTGCAATATAGTTGCCCAAGGACTCGCCGCACTAGCCCTATTCAGTGAATTCCCCTGTCCTTTGACCAAGATCGCATAAGTAATTATCGGTTCCTATCAACCGTTTGGATTATGTTTTCACTGCATGCGTTTTTTCCTTCAATGGCCTCTGCGAATTTTTGTTGCATTTTTATCACATTTTGTTCGATTTCCTTCTGGATCTATACATGGACTACTCTCAGTGCTACCCAAGAATATTGACACCAATATGCATCATTTAAAACTATGGGAAAATATTTCGCAGTGATTTTCGAAATATAAAATTTTACTCTTGCTTATATCTTATAAAGGATTACAAGGGCTATTATGTGTTTTAGAGAAGTAATGTGTATTTTTCAGTGTTTATCAAAGTAGTTAATTGTCCACATCAATACCAATATTTCGTGTTGGGATTGTTTTCTATAAGCAATAAATAAATCAATAAATAAGCATATTATTATTTATTTAATGTGTTTTCACTCATGTGTTCATATTGTTTCTACGTGTCGCGGTCTGAGCGATTGTCTGGATATCCACGAGGCCTTCGAGACGAGACATCCAAACCTCTAGGTGGTTTATGTTCGTTTCATTGTCGAGAGCTGAGAAAACAACTAGGGAAAAGTTTTGAAATTCCTTTTTGGAGATGTTCTTCGATGTCTGAACCGGGTAATCGATTACAATGTACTACGAACAATATTTGATTACCTTATTAAAATATTATAGTAAATTTACAAGAAGTTCTGTCAAATTTGTTGTCAATAAATCGTTCCGAAAATACAATCCTGTATAATACCATAATTTCCTTTTTATGTTTGGTATTTAATGTTGCTTTCCTTTATTAAAGTACCTTTTTACAAGCATGAATGTGCCACGTGTACCTGTGTTTCATATTGGAAACAGAACCCCCGTAATACTCCACTAGGAATGAAACTCGAGATCATTAAATGCGCAAACACTTGTCAATGTTCCAGCTGAACTGCTGTTTGATATTAGAATTTTTTAAAAATGAAAACAATTGATTTTCTTTTTCTCCGCAACCTACTATAGAAATTCTAAGAGATGATAAATAAATATTAAGATATTTATGAAAATAAATATTAAGATATTTATGAAAATAAATATTAAGATATTTATGAAAATAAATATTAAGATATTTATAAAAATAAATATTAAAACCTAAATTGATTATCTCTACCATTTTTATTTTGATACGGATTGTTGCGATGGGGCTTACATTGCACATATTTTATTTTAGTATGCTTGAGTCTCATAAATATAAGTGTCTTTTTTGTAGTACTCCACCTTGAATATCACTTAATATTTTTAATAGGAAACTGTCATGCGACGCATGCAATTTTTCGTACGAGTGAAACGCTGGTGAATGTTCTGTTTTATAATTTTCAGTTGTTTTGCCCTATTTTATGTTTGTCGTGTTACTGACTAACCGATGCTGCTGACGATCGTGGGACATGTGTAGAGAAATCCATTGTGTGGAACTCCCAGATGAGGAATTTAATATACAGCATCCCGAAGCCTCACAACAGTGTGGCCAAACTCACAGATTCCACGAAATGGGGCTTTTCCGTGATATTGTTTCACAGGAAAGTCATTTCGAGCATAGGTTATGAAGAGAACAACAGATGAGAAAACAGGTGAAAGTTAATGAACGAGTAGAAATGCAACAAAATGGTGAGTGCCATTATATTGCTCCAGATATGCATGTAAAACACACGTCACAAGTTGACCTTTGTCATTGAGAACTTAAAGTGATATTCTAGAGGACGACTAAAAAATTGCAACTGTAGTACTAAGTTAAGATCTTGATGTTATGTCATTCTGCATCACTATGACTACACCAACAGTCACTACTCTGACAAGATTGTGACCGGACGTTTGTCCGCTCACTACAATAAAATGTGGATTTAATAGTTACTGTTTGCACCGTCTTATTTTCTTATTTTTGGTTTGCATTTTTGGTCGTTTTTCTTTCAATGATCGGAAACCTTGCCGGAACTGCCTAAAAATTAAAGGTCCTTACATATATTCGTTTTTGTTTTAAAAAACTTAATAAGACGAATACGTGTCCTATATTTTGGACCAATGCTTTTAATAAACTTTTTAAAAGGAAATGGAACGAATGTTGATTAACAAGTAATTAGCTTTCTTGTTTCAGTGATGAGACGATTGACTCAAGAGGGCTAAGTGATTTCGTTGCCAAAAGTTTGCTCAGGATGTACAAGCTAATCCCCGCTATGTATTAACGATCTGTTATCATATTTTAGAGGACTACCGGCACTGAATGCACGTTTCTGGTGTATAAATTTCGTTGGCACCGCTTCTTATAAATTGAGTTTGTACGACATAGGACAATAAAATAACGAGACTGACGTTCCCGCCTATGATTCAACCATGCACCCCCTACCGCAGGCTGTGTGTGAGTTTGGTCTTTGTTTTCTTCTAAAAGGGAAGTGGCATGTACCTGCAATGTTTCAATCAGGAGTTGCAGTTTGGAGAGCGAAGTCACCTGTTTGGTTCTCGTCACAATAGAATCACTAAATATTGCGCAGCTCTTTGTCATATCTTTCTATCTGAAATTCGGCGAGACTCATTCAGTAACGTACATGAAATTTCAGCAGTCTTTCGGAAACGATGTTTTATTAAGGGCACAACTCTTTGGTTGGTACAAAAATATCCAAGATGAACACCGAACTTGGCAATAATCAAAAACACGAGCAGACAAAAACAAAGTAATGGTGAGTGAGTTTGTGGGAGCTGATCGAAGATTAACTGTGAAAATGATAACGAACTCAACGTTAATCGTTAACCTGATAGTGACTGAAAAATGTGGGAGACAGAAAGAATCAAAATGGTTTCCATAAATCTCACATACCAACTAAAATATCAATGGAGAACTGTGGCTGCTTATCTGTTGCAACAAATGGAATCGAAAACAGAATTACTTAACCGAGTTATCATTGATTATGACTGTTGTTTTCTTTTCAGTAGGATCCCGAGACGAAACTACATAGTTCTAGTAATGGTCATTGAAGGAATTTATGAGACAAAAGAAATGTCTTATGTTGATGTTAATGTTGAAATGCATGCTTGTGTGCTTCTTTTATTCCATGGGTATTGTGCATTCCAGACAGTAAACCAAGATTGCTACAAACAAATTTTCGAGTGACTTCGAAAACAGGTAAGGCATCTTCATCCTGTCATTTCTGACCACTGGATACTGCATCAGGATAATACACCATTTCATCTGCGCTGTTTGTTGGTTATCTTTTGAAGTCATAGTAAATTGTCGTGCTGCCAAATCTTCCTTATTATCTAACAGACCATGTTTATTTTTTTAAATACCCAAAAGTAAAATCAATCGTTAAAGAACACATTTTCCTTCCCCACACCACACCCAAATGGCTGTAACAAGGGGTTTTCTGGTATACCAGAAGATGAATTCAGAGATGCTACCAAAAATGGATACCCGAATATGTAAATGTGTGCAGGCACAAGGGAATTACTTTGAAGATGATTTCATTGTAGTTGGTTCAAAGTTTAAGTTTGCTTTTCTAACCACTCTCATAACTTTATTTTCCAATCTCGTGTCTTTACGTTGTGAAGCATAAAACATTCTACGTGGGTAATATTTAACTCAAAATACTAAAATCGATCAATATATAATATACCCTGTGCTATAAAAATTGTACAAAGGTACATAGGTACAAGGAACAACATTCGATTTATTACGAGACGTGAAGGTGCATGAGATCGAGTGCAGAAAGTAAATGCTTTTCCGAAAAACGAGGGTTTCCCTAACAAGTTCAGAAACATAGAAAGTACATGCACGCCTTTGGAAGCCTGGTGTAAAGAAGAAATGTGTGCTGTTATTTGATATCAATAGGCGAGTGAGTTCATACTAGCTATTGAAGGTGATTCTTTAATGACTGCAAATTATTAGGTGCTGGTGCAAGTTGTTAGATGAACTCAGGGTGTGAACTCTTCACTCGATCTTCGAATGCCACTACTGACAACATTGTCAGGGTCTTTGAACTTGTTCAAGAAAACCGTCACATTAAGGTACACGAGGTTGCAGACGGGTTGAGCATATCTGTTGGAAGACCTTATCACATTATTCTGGAGAAATCGCAATACCGGAAAATACGTGGACTTTAAGTTTCTCAGCAAAAGAGTGACGATAATTGACAGACGGAAGTGGGCTGTAACCTTGATTTACTGCAATACTAGTAAGACAACAATGCATTCCTCTAGCGCATTGTGAAAGGGGGTGATAAATTTTTCCATCACTACAGACCCAAATACATGAGAACATCCATGGAACAAAAGCCTGTGAAGAACTTGAATAAGAATCGCTCACTTAGGAAGGTGCTTGTTATAGTTGTTTGGGAAGTCAAGTATGTTCTGGTTATGGACTTCTTAGGAGGAGGTAGAATGATTCATCTTGCCGGTATAGTGATACATTGAATAAACTGAAAAATGCGACCCGTTCTCCTGTCAACTGGTCTTATTCTTCTTGACGATAAAGCCATCCCCCAGTCACTAACACAAACAAGATACAGAATTGAACAACTGTGGTTGGAAAGGATGCCCCGCTCTGCATACAGTCTCGATTTATAGCAGAATGACTTCCATCTTTTCTCTGATGTTAAATTCCGCATTGTGAACTGAATGTTTCGAAACAGACCAAGAAGTATATCGGAATATGAAGAGAGTGCTAACTAGAATGACCCCTGATTGTTTTACGAATGTTTTGGATTATTGCATCGATAGGATAAATGCAAGAACCACAATGGTGATTATGTGGAGAAGTGAGAAGGGAACAAACTAAGCATATGTACATGTTGCAAATTTATCCCAAGAAACGAAAAGTGTTTTTACATATTTAAACATTTACTTCTGGGAACAAGGAGATATCAGGGCTCTCACAACATAGAGCTCTCTTCCAATTATATTATTAGCAAAAGTACTTTCACTTTGGGAGTCACCTCTAGAATTCCCAGCAGGAGCCCGTATTGATTTTGTTGCACATTGAGTTCTATGTTCATATTTAGAATAACTTCGTTGTTTAAAATAAAATTCAAAATGGAAATAAACTAAATACAACGTTAGGAAACTTCTTGGAAATTTTAAAATAACAAGGAAGCACCATCTACGAAGCATAACAAAATACAGGATGAGCTAAAAGTCACGTACATGTTTTTACACAAGAAATACTGTTATGATCAGGTCTCAATAGCCTATATGTTATTTCGGGATGGTTGAATCTCGAACAACACAACTAAACACCAAAGCTTCCATATTGGAATAGTCACACTTGAATATCACTTCACTCTTTAAATAGGAAGGGACGCATGCTGTTTTTCATAAGAGTGCGACCCTGATGAAAGTTTTATTATGTCGGTAATCTTCAGTAATTTTTTCTGTTTTATCTTTGTAGTGTTAGTAACTGAACAATGCTACTAATTATCGACAAAAGCGTGTAGAGAAGTGTGTTGTGTAGAAACCACAGCTCGCGAGTGTTAGTTGCATAATTGAATATACTATACCCAAAAAGTCTATTTCTTACAGTGGCGTGGCCAAACTCATAATGTAGGAACAAGAAAGGGAATTTATCAAGATATGTGATATGAGTTGAACGTCAATATGGAGGACACATTCATTAAACAAGAGGTACAATTTCAAAATCCAGATATACCAGCATGAGAGAAAACGAAGCAAAGTGCTAGATGTAGTTTGACGATTAAGCTACAGAGATACTGGCAACGAACCCGTATTTCAAGTTTAATGTGTTGTTCTTGATAAAGGTGTATTTTATGTGAGCGGAAAGTAATAAAACGAAACTTCCGCTACTAGAGTGACAACAACTCACATTGGATTGAGTATCAGGAATGGCTGTTAGCGAAAAGGTTATGATCTGATGTGATATCCTTGTCACAAGGATCATTAGCCATTCTTCATTTCTGGCAGACTGACCGCCGACCAATGGCTGTAGCTATTCGATAAGGTGTTAATTACGAACCTTTTGTCGGATAACAGTTCATACTCAACGTTCTTCCACCAGCGTACAGCTAATCAATATTACTGCCGTCGTTTCCAGGACTACCATAATTAGCAGTTTTCTGTGAGATGATTCAGACGTAAAGAACTCGTAGAGTTATTATGACGCTGTCCGGATCTTAAGCCTCTGCACACCTACCTCTTGCAGGAGATGGTCATTTCGAGCATGCGTTAAGAGGGGAACGGATGAGAAAACAGATTAAAATTAATAAACGACTAGTAATAGAACAAAACGGTGACAAGCATTGCACTTCTCCGAAAGTAGTACATATAAAACACATGCCACATGCCAAAAATATTATACATTTAAGAAATTAAAGTGATATTCAAGATAGAGAGTCCAACATGGCAGTTGTGGTAATCAGTTGTGTTTTTGAGGTTATCCTTCTCCCCTAAAATTATCAACAAAAGCACAGCCTCTGCTGTGTCAAGATTTTTACCTGACTTTTATCCACTCTGTATAATGAAATTGAACAGTTAACTCCTGCAGTGTAAACTACATTTGTCATCGCCTTATATTCTCATTTGTGGGACACAAAAATTTTTCCTTCATAATAGGATAACCTTGCAAGACGCCACTAAAATGCAAAATACACTTACATAGATATTCTTTGACTTTCCAAATGTTATGCAGACGAGTACGGTAAGTGTCCTATATTTTGGATCGATGTTACTTGCAATTATTTAAGGGATATTTAATGAAAGTATACTTAAATTAATAATGGTGATTTTAGCACCAAATATTTGTACAAAACCAAATATTAATTTGCATTACTAAATAGGAAAATTTCTACAATTTTCTCCAGCTAACATAAAACTACAATCGTAATGAAACTGGCAGTGCATCGAAATGCGAATAGAAAAGCGACACTGTTAACCCATATTATTGAGGGCAAATCAAATGAACATTTATATTTATTTCTTCATTGCAAGGTAGTGCCCTCTGTTGGTGAATAACTAATATACTGAGTGAATTATACTTATTTACTATTTGATAATATAATCAATGGATATATTTTTTGACTTTTAAATGTATGATATCCAAAGTATGAAAAGTCTTATAGAACATTTATTCTGCAGCCACCCAAATGTACGTACAGTATAGTTTCTAACACACAAGATCAAAAATAATATGTGATACGATTCTGCTCTCCAATAGGTTACACACCTGACCGTACTGTTCTATTGAATTGGAAGTTATAAATTTTATAATTTGAAATTCAAGATTGGATCTCACAGAAGACCAGTGATTTAAGATAAAAACAAACATTTTCTTACTATGGAAGGATTTAGTTTATCAAGATTACCCTCCATTTTCCGCCCCTATTAAGACGGGAAGTTGTAGGCAATTCACTTCCAATTTTAATGTTGAATTTGTTTTCCGTGGAAGTATTTTGGACATGTATTTTATTCCTGTTCATAAAACACATGTACTGTAATGCATATGCAAAATAAATTATTCAAATATGCATTATTTCAAACGATTAGACACCTTTATATAAACCGACAATCTACACGAAGTTGTTTGACTATGTTCTTTAAAAGAAAAATGAATGTCCGAGATTTCTTGAGCAAGATTGTACATAACACGCACATAAGTACAACAGTGATCATCTAAATATGGACCATTTCTCGGATATTATTCCATTCTTCTTCTATTATTATTATTCTTTTCAATAGGGATGACAAGACATCTCTACCATCCAATAGTTTAGCAAAACGTAGCGAATCATTTATGATATTCCATGAAGTAAACATTCATCTGTTGGAGGCTAGAGATTTGACAGGAGTGCAGAATTTGGTTTTAGGTATGAAAGCGTTATCACACATACATGACACACACAAGGGCAGCAATCCTATGGCGCCGATGGAGCCCGGGCCCCCCAAAGCTCATGTGGGCCCTCTATTATATTTATGAATATACAATATTTGGCATAATTTGAATGCAATTTGCCTTAAATCTTCATATATATATACCTTCTGCATCTGAATGGGCCCGCCCAAATTTACAGAGAAATCGGCGCCCTTGGACAGACAGTATATGTTGTTGCATTCAGTTTAACAGTTAATTGCGTTTACTCCGTGCATGCCAGAATTACGGACGCACATAAGTGCACATTATGAGTAAGCGCACTCCTACCAAAATATGAAACTATCCTATAAATTTAATTCAATTTATGCATTGTTCCGAATTCGCTTGAAGATGAATGCTATAGTGTTGATAAAACGTTTAGCTGTGGTCAATATTATTTCATTCATTATCAGAAGAAGACAAAGATTGGTCAATATCATTTGATGCATTATCAGAACATGACAAAGATTGGTCAATATTATTTCATGCATTATCAGAACATTACAAAGATTGGTCAATATTATTTCATGCATTATCAGAACATTACAAAGATTGGTCAATATTATTTCATGCATTATCAGAATATGACAAAGATTGGTCAATATTATTTCATGCATTATCAGAACATGACAAAGATTAACCTATTACAATAATGCATTTTAATATTGAATACCAATGTGATGGCATCATTTGAAAATCGCATTAGAAAGAGAAAGCAATTTTCAACATTCAGGTGTTTTTAATATATTATTAGGCAAGAGAAAACTTTCATTTAACTCTTATTCAACAATTGGATCAACCTAGGATTACAGATTGTACAGCGGGGGACACTTCTGGATGGTACAGCCATATGGAGATTTACGGCAAGAGTGCTCCACCAGTTGAGTCCAAAGTATTTGCCGGGAAGTATTGCAACCGAATTAACTTAAAAAGAAGGCGGGTGGCATAATCGCCAGGCACTGAAAATTCCCGTACATTTGGGTGAAATTCCCACTACCGTCTACAGCATCATTTTTCCAAAATGAGATGAATCTTAGACGTTTAGTTCTTATGCCAAACATACTACTTGATATTTGTCCTATTCGTGAAGATAAAGTGCAACAACAAATGAAAGCCCAATCCTGTTGCTGTTGGAATGAACTCTCTTTAAGTCATTTGATCTGAAATGACTTTGCAGAACCTAAATAAATATTCTGTCACTTCAGGAGGGGGGGGGGGTAGGAAGAGCGAATGCTCCCCTCCTACAGTATAAAAACATATACTTTTAATCAAATGCTTAGCGAGAATGAGCCCATTGGTATAGCGCTTTTATGATTTGAAATCTTCCTCCCAAGCCATCTTTTCTCATAACTGATAACATAGGAGAACGGGAGATGCAAATATGATGAAGGAGAAATACACTCACATGTGCCAATTCAGAATTGGAGACAAAATGTTCGGATAGCATCCATATTTTGTCGAAAATTTTGATTTTGTAAGTAGACATGTAAAAGCTCACCCGAACTTGAGAGCATCCCATTACCAGTTGTTGAATTCAAGTGGAGAACTCAGTTGAGAGCATCAGATGATTACGGAGGGAGACAAACATCTTAAGATATGGGGAACGGACAATGGAAAAAAATACCAACTGGCCTCAACCGGACTCGAACCCTAAACCCCATGATTACCATGCCACGCCTTTGCTCACTCATCCACGGAGCCACACAGAGTGAGAGACGGTCATACGTCAGGAAAAACGTTCGTTACGACCACTGATTTATTTGTAGTGGGAAGCTAGGGAAATTCTCCGTCTCTAGTTTTTCTTTCCTTGGTACTAACTTAATTACTGTTGTCCCAGCCTGAGAAGAATATTTTCCACTTCTCTAGAAAATTTCCTAACAATTTGCATACATTTTAAGCAACACAAAACATGTATTCATCGCTGTTCTGCATAATTATACTTACACAAAGGAATTATTTCCAATTCTATGAATTCCCGTACCAAGTAAACAGAAGTACTGAGTATGAAATTCTATATCTCGCGAATAGTTTGCGGAAAATACCTAAACTAAATTTTCTATTGGGAACAGGGAGAAGCACACACGCGGGGCTTAGGAAGCAGATTGCGCCCATAAGATTTGTTTTGGTCAGAGAGGGACATAAATTTACAATCAAATGGCAAAATCACACGTTTAATTATGCTATAATTTTACTTTTGGTTTTACTTAAACTTTTTCCCGGGGTGAACCCCAGGACACATCCCAAATGAACATTTAGCCAGCGGTCCTCCTGAATTCAAATCCTGGCTACGCCCCTGCTACCAAGTGATATATTCTCTGTCACATAAGAAAATTCATGTTTTCCGTGGGATACTATCTTTTTCCCATTACTATTAGAATGAAATCGCTACACATTCCTTGCTACCGTATCGCGATTTAATTAAATGTTTTAAAAGTTTTTAATGCTCAATCCCTAACCAAATTGATAACTGCATGATCTATCTGTTTGCAGTTCACTTAAAACACTATAGAAATATCGTAAAACTTAATTAAAGGAAAAACATTTCTTTCACAGCGTGAAGCTTACGATTATGGCCATATACTTATAGCGTAGATGATTCGTGTAGCTTGTTCCGTAGCTCATTGGATCCGAGCAGCATTCCCATTCTCGCGACCCGGGTTCGAATCTTCGCCTAGTTACTTTTAATCTTTGTTTTATTATTGATCAGATAGGACTCCAGTAGAAAGAAACATATGGTTACAGTTCAAGGTGTGATTCGATATTCTGCAAGTATTTATTTATTTTTTTCTTGTCAAGCGAAAAAATGAAGTAGAATTTTAGATGCGTAAAACTTCTAGATTTGATTGTTAATAAGAACTATGAATAAGATTACAGCTCAAAATAAATTGAATTCTCTTCAATAGTAGTCCATAATTAGCTATGGTCAAGGAAATGGATTTAAGCTGTTTTGTGTGTGATCAGCACATTGACTTCGATCATCCCTATTTCTGGATCTAAATATCACTAATTTTGTTTTTTTTCGTTTATATATAAAATTCTCATCCTTAAGTCCTTAACAAAACAGAGATTATTGTTCAAACTGTCACTATGGGATTACATTTCATTATATAAAGAAATGAAATTAACTATATATATATATATATATATATATATATATATATATATATATATATATATATATATATATATATATATATATATATATACTTAAAAATATCGAAAATAATATGACAAATATTATGAACAATTTTATAATAGAACTAAGCAATGTTCTATAATACACTAAATTGAATGAAATACAGGGTATTTGAAGTTAGCGATAATATTGCCAGTAGATTCTGAAATACAAGTTTCTTGAACAGATAGGGACACTTCACCTTCCTTGAAATATACACCTTGAATTTGATTCTCGATAGAATCTGAAATATGTTAAGAACTTTAAACCTTGAATAACGCAACACAAGTTTGAATCCCGTGTTGTAATTGTGTCGTTACAAACTCACTCTTTTTATATAAATCAACCAATCTAAAGCCGGATCTTTGTTCAAAAAGTATTTTATCCTTTGCGGATATTTCAGGGAGAACATTTAACGTCAACTTTTTATTAGCAAATGTAGCAACTGATCAAATTGAATAATGCTAAAAATAGCCTACTTCGCTTGCTAGAACTTATGTTTGGTAGAAGTTTATACATCAAATCTTTTTTTGTTGTTGTTGTTGTTTCTTGGTTGTTTTTTTTTTTTTTTTTTTGTCTTAGGTTTCTGAATACTTCGGAAGATTTTAACAGAATCCTTGTAATTATACATTTATGTTTGCTCTGTTTGATATGAAAAAAAAAATACTTCTTATGAAGAAAATGGTCTGCAGAGCTCTTTGTAGAATGTCTTTTATTAGTTGTAGTAGTTGCTTTTACTTTAGCGTCCCATTCAGCAGCGAGGCTATATGAGACATGGACTTATAGCTAAACGTGGGATCCGAAACCATAGGCTTCTACTGAGAATCGAGCTCCGTTTTTAGAAAAAAAATCTAACCACAGTCAGTTCCTACCCGTTGGGGTTAGAACATACCTTATTATTATACTGGTATTTGGAAGCAGTGATAATTGGTTACGGATTTCGCAATCACACTCGTGTCCCGGCATGACCGGTACAGACCTGAAGACGACGACACGTCGTCATACGCACGATGAATTTGTATGATAGTGTTAAATATTAAAGTTAATACATCATTTTTATATCAATAAATAACTTAAATAAAAAAGACAGTAACAATGCTATTAACGTATATCTACATAGTATATAAATTAAAAATACGTTGTCTATCATAGCGAAAAATGGCTGAACCGTTTGAAATGAATTTTATTGACATAGTTAACCTCTAGCTTGGACTAGGTTGTTGAGATCTTGCTCGGGAGAGTACTCCCGGTAGTAGTAACTAAATACACGATTCTGATTGGTTGGCGTTATCCGTATCTTGCTACGTAGCCTGTATCTATATATATAACAGAAACCATATGCTTGTTGCTATCGGTCCTCGTGGTCGTGTGCACTAGCATTGTAGGCTAGTAACAAGAATTGCTTTTGGCGTGAGTTCAAATCCGGCCGAAGGAAATTTTTCTATTTTTTTAAATCGTTCATAACACTTTTTTTCAATAAAATATGATGAAAAAAGTACTCAAAAAGGAGATTTGCTTACTTTTGGACAGGTAAGTAGTAGTGGTAGTAGTAGAAGTAGTAGTAGTACAGAAGCGAAGATATATATATAACTTTCCATGAAATCATGAAAATAAAAAAAATGACTTCCAACTCTATTCAGAAGATAGGTATATTGGCACGTGTCGAACCGAGTTGTTTGCTACGCGACGTTATGCCTTCAGGCAAGCTTCTGGCTATCGACTAGGTAAGTCTTAAGGGCCACCATGCAGAAAGAAAGAAAGAAAAATGTATGCTTATTTCATGGGGAGAACAAAATATAATAGTCTATCTGCTCCTTGATATTAAGTGTTTGAAACCAATGCTGTTATTAATATCCATTTTTCTAATTTCCTTAGGAGACTAAAGAGAAACGTTAATTCTCCTATATATGAAAGAAAAATATAGTATCTCATATATCACACAGATAACGAAATAAAATAGCATATTTATCTATGCCTTGGCATTAAGTGCTTTAAAATTGTTCAGAATATTTTTCCTTATTCCCATAATAAAAAGAAAAAATGAGAATTGTTAATTCCCATAGAAGAAGAAAGAAAAATATATTTATATTTATTAAACAAAAAGAATAAAATAAAATATATTTAAAATATATTAAAATAAAATATGACTAAACTAAGTAAAACGTTTACTCTTAATAGTCTCTGCAAGTAATTTGTAGAAAATTGTCAGAAATAATGCATAAACTATATTAGTTGTCAATTAAAAGTGTAGCAAGTGATAGTTCTAAACTCAAGTAGAATATTCACTCTGCTTCATTTAAATAATAGACATTTTACAAAAATAATGATCTTTTGGCTGTATCGTAAATATTTTAGTAAATAAATAAATAAAATACATATTTATAATTTAATCATCGCAACTGGATAGCTGATTCTGTGGGTGAAGATAATGAATATTACTACAAACTGTTACAAAGGTGGGGGCCGCAGTGGCCCAGTGGAAGCCGGTGGGTGTAGCTAAGCAGCCTGTAGTGTTGTCTACGGCTCGAGCGGCTCGGCTCACGACTCAGTCACCTCAACATACCGAGCCGGTTCGAAATCCATAAAAGTGATTAGATGCTAGTACAATATGAAGTATATGTTCTATAAGCCTTTCCCACAATTCTTCCCACAATTCTACTGCTTGGGGCTGAAATCAGTCAATACTGAACTAACTAACTAACTCTATGGCCTATGGAACCTGGAGGTTCAGTGCCGCGTTCACAAAAGCACTCCAATGACTTCTATCCTTAGCTAATTGCATCCAGTTTCTACTTTGTATTCCTATCTCTGTGAGATCCATCTGAATATTATCCTCCCATCTGCGCCTAGGTCTTCCTAATGGTCGTTTTCCTATGGGTCTACCAGTCAAGACTTTGAAAGCGTTTCTACTTTCTTCCATTCTCGCTACATGACCTGCCCACCTAAGCCTCCTAGACTTGACAACCCTAACAATGTTGGGTAAACCGTATAAACTATGTAGTTCCTCGTTATGAAGCTTCCGCCATTCCCCATTCCCGTTCCTCTTGGGTCCGAATATTCTTCTCAGGATCCTGTTCTCAAATACTTTCAGTCTATGTTCTTCCCTCAGAGTAAGCGACCATGTTTCGTAACCATACAGAACAACAGGCATGATTATTGTTTTATATATTTTAAGCTTCAAATTCCTCGACAGAATTCGCGACGACAAGAGATTTTGAACCGAATAGTAACACGAATTCCCTGCTTTTAGTCGACATTTAATTTCTTCGTGAATATGGTTTTCGTCTGTTAATATTGATCCTAAATATTTGAAAGTATCCACTTTATCAAAAGCATTATTTAATATTTTAACGCCTCCACAATTTGCCGTATTACGGTCCCTACGCACTTCCATGTATTTAGTTTTCTCTGCATTTACTTCTAAACCCATATCCCTGCAAGCGTTTAATAAGATCTCTGCATTTCTTTCTATTGTTCTCCTATCATGCCCTATTAAATTTACATCATCAGCATATGCCATAACCTGGTGAATGCCGTTCAACTCTAGGCCCTGGTTGCTATCTTTGATTTTCCTTATGGCGTATTCCAGCACAAAGTTAAATAATAATGGCGACAACGCATCTCCTTGTTTCAGGCCATTTTCGACGTGGAAGCTCGTGGACAAAAATTTTCCTACCCGGACTTTACTTTGGAATTCACTTAAACATAGCTTAATTAATCTAATTAGCTTTCTCTTTATTCCAAGTTCTGTAAGAACGTTGTATAATGTTTCTCTCCTAACCGAGTCGTAAGCCTTTCTAAAATCAATAAATAGTTGATGTACCGGGGTATTGTATTCCCACTTCTTTTCGAGTATTTGTCGAATGGTAAATATTTGGTCGATAGTTGATCGATTTCGTCTAAATCCGCACTAATAATCTCCAATAATTTCATCTGCGTATGGGGTCAATCTTGCTAACAGAATATTTGAAAGGATTTTATAGGATGTTGACAGAAGAGAAATACTGAGGTTGTCCCTGGCTGAAAACTGTTCCGCGAAGACATCTTTAAACAAATCCCATTTTTATGGAACATAGTGAAATTGATCAAAGACAAGCGCTACAATTCGACTCAACTTACATTTGTGTGTATGTGCGGCCGTTTGCCTGTTTCACAACTATCTTTTATTGTTTTGGTTTCATTTTAATGAAAATTGGCTTATGGTTTCAACTAATAATCCTATTGTTTGGGATTTAACTCTATCAAGAATAAGGGGTGAAAGCTAAAACACACCCTTTGCACATACACATATATAACAATTTTGTGTTATAGGCAAAACAACTGAAGACCATTTGATTAGACAAAACATAGGCTATTTTTACTTTAGGCCATCCGCATCATTCGAATTTGTTGGGGGTGAAATTGGCAATGGATAAGCGCGTAAAAGGGACCAAGTTCCTCTGAACTTCGAAACTTGGTTATTTAAATATTATAATAAAATATGTTTAAAAATAACTTCCACCATATTGAGTCAATTTGATTCAATATGGCGTATATTTTCTTTGGGGCTTCTCGATCATCCCTATTAAACGAAGTCAATTGGGGTCAAGAGAAAAATGAAATTAATTTGTTATTGGGAAACAGTAATGAAACTAGATAAAAATTTCATTACCTGGATCCGGTATGACCTAACAAACCTGGAGACGATGGAAATGAAAGTGCCTACGACAGAGTTAAAGAAGCCCTAACCGTTTCTGTTGATCTAGTGGGTAGCGTGTGCGCCTGTGGTTCGTTTAGTCTGGGATTCGATTTTCGTTAGGAGATCATTAAAACTTTACTTCAAGAAACATTAGTTTCGTTGATGATCCGTCTCCTTTAGCCTAAAGGACTTTATCGTGGAACGTTAAACTAATTTTTCATTAATGTTCATTTAAGTTTTAAGTGGAATTATAACAACACGATTCTGTTTTCTCTTCTTACTAAATTTATATTTGCCTTTCTTGTTTGATGAGTGCATCTGTGTGTGTCAAAACATTGCATTGAAAGATAACTGCAAGGTCTGTAAGAGTATAAGCGCTTGAGAATAACCGAAAAGATAAGTTATTTGATGTTAAGCGATTGTCAAAATTCAATCAAGCGAGCCAGTAAAATTTGTCTTGTAGAATGTACAGGGTGGGGAACGGGGGTTATTGCTACACGATCCTAATTAAATGGTCAAAGCAAGGAAGTAATTTAACTGTTTACAATGAATTTTGAACATACGTAGTTAACACGTGAATTGACTGGGATAGCTTTTATCATTCGCTGTTTTTCTGGGAGAGGAAAGGGGCTTAAATATTTCCCAAATAACATTTTCGTACACTTATTCTTCTCGTGTGGAGAATGGAAATTGTAATTAGTTGGTTGATAATTTTTAAACTGATGTGAACAGTTGAAAATCCAGACGAATGCAACTATGTGTCTAATTATTTTTACATATTTCTTTTTAAACCCTGGGTTTACAGTTATACTCAGTCAATAATTTTAAATTAATTGTTGATTCTATTGCTTTGAAAATCCAGACGAATGCAACTGTGTGTCTAATTATTTTTACATATTTCTTTTCAAACCCTGGGTTTACAGTTATACACAGTCAATAATTTTAAATTAATTGTTGATTCTATTTCATGAGTTTTAGAATATATTTAACTACTAGAGATGCGCACGAGACAAGATTTGAGGCTATCTCGTCTCGAAAATGTGCTGTAAAAGTGATGTCTCGACTCGAAAAACGTATATTTTTCTATTGGAAGAGCTGTGTCTCGACTCGAATTTTCTCAGGAAAATTCTGTCTCGACTCGACTCGTGCGCATCCCTATTAACTACTTTGCCAAGCTTATATTAGGGACCCATAGGCCCAATTTTTAGAAGCTAAAAATCTGAAATTTAATTATATGTCACGATGCTTCAGCGAGAAATGAACTTTTATATCCAGCATTGTGATTCTCATTGTGGCTTTTTTAATTGCAGCGCATCACGGATTACACCAATCACTTTCTCATAATCCTATGAGCTCTAAGACTGATGGATTGAATGGTTAGAATTTTAACTTAACTTGCAGCACCAAGACTATATGAGACATGGGCCTACAGCCTAACGTGTTATCCCAAACCAGATAAACTCACACTGGAAATCGAACCCAGGTCTTCCGCACTATAACGACTCACCAAAGGTAATCGTTAACCTGGTTCGGTTAATGATATAAGTCAAATTTTTGTGGTAGTAATTATTCACACCTCAAAATATCTTCTGTGAGTACATTTACTTGTATTCTCACCTTTTATACTGAAATTACAAAACGGTGATACGTATTAAACAGTTTTATTCGTTGATTCTTTATGAACGAATATGCACATAGACTGCCTTCCGATCGTACATATTTGTTAGGTAACTATAAACAAATACATAGCAACTAATTATACAATAATGTATATTTCTTACATATATTAAAAACATTCTTCTTTTGTTATTTTTAAATTAACACTATATCAGGTATAGTGCTTGTGTATGAGCACTTTCTGCCCAAGGTACAGGTAATTATTAAACGATACAAAGTATCTCGTTGTATAAAAATGTCGCCTGACGATGGGACTGAATATAAAAGTTACAAGCGAGCTTGGCTTTTATATTTAAGAACCACTGGTCCGTTTACAATAATGGTATTACATTATTTATGTTCTTTACATTTTGATTGCCCCTCGTATGTATCTTCATTAAATTTCATATATATAGATATATTTATAATAAATCTTTCATTCCATTAATATTCATCTTTGACAACAAAGTTTCAACACAGATCAATATAATGTAAATAACCTTTGTGTTTAATCAATTATGAATCAAATTATAATTCTTCACATTAACAAGACAGAATTAAAATCATTTGAAAATTATCATTAGTTAATGAGAATTAAAGAAAATTAAATTAAGTAAAATCAAAAATTAAACGTAACCTACGTTCGAACAAGCAAAAGGAAGAAAATAAATCTATTTTTACACAAACAGAAAACACCCTTTTATTTTTTTTTTCTTTTAGTCTCCTTCATTCTTATTAATTTGAGCAAGAATGCCAGGTGCAACTAGTCTCTTCACTAAACGCATCCATTTTTCTCTTGTATACTGGGTAGGCCTCCAAACCTTCAATTCATCTATATTACGAAGTCCAATTGACGTACTCGTTTTGGCGTTCAACAATTCGAAAACTTTAGGGTTTATTTCCTTGAAACATAAATAAGGACCTGAGAAAATGTCACAAAATTTGTAAATCTTCTTTAACAACACATTACTTTGTGGATGTTGTTTAACAAAAACTAAGTCATTGACCTTGATCCGATATTTTCCTTCTTGCAAAGACTCTACTTGAGAATTACGTTTCAAAAATTTGTTATGTCTTCGGATTTTTATCATATTCGCTAAATGGGAAGAATCTAAGATTGTTGAATCTTCTAATTGGACATTAAAATGTCGTTCCACAGGAAAAATCAAATCAGAACCGTTATGTACATTAGCAGGAGACACGCCTAAAGTGTCTGATATAGAATGATTCAAAAGGTACGTGATTTGACTGGCATGCTTGATCCATTCGGCATGTTTATCTTTACAAAAGTGTCGAAACAACATACCAAAATTGCGATGCACATTTTCTACAACAGAGCTACTAGGATGGTACGGAGTTACAAAATGAATTTTAATGTTAGCCTTGTTCATAGCCTTGATAAACACATCACTTTTGAACTGTGAACCATTATCACATAATATGTGTTCGATAGGGCCACAATGTGGAATATATACGTTCAAGATTTTATTTATGATAGCAGCGGAAGTTGCTCTACGCAGAGGATAAGCTACTACGTAACGTGAAAAGATATCCATGATTGTAAGTAAATAAGTTTCTCCAGTAGCTGCTTTTGGTAAAGGCCCATATAGATCAATAGACAGAAACGAATGTGGTCTCTCTGGCGTTATTGAGAGCATAGGTTTTTGTACAGCCTGGTAGTTATGTTTAATTCGCATGCACTCAATACAGTCCTTGATATGATTTTTGATTTGAGCTCTCATTCCTCTCCAATAAAAGGATTTATTAATCAAGGCACATACCTTTACATAACCGAAATGACCGAAATCGTCATGATAGGCCTTTAATATGCGTGTTGTCAGCGTAGGTGGAATGCAAATTTTGTTTCTAGATTTGAATTTAAAATCTTTAATAAGTAGAATTCCGTTGGATAATTTAAATCTGGAATTCCATTGTTTGGGACAATTACATCCTTCACTGCATGAAGACAAATGATCCATGATTTGTTTATATTCATGATAATTCATTTGACGTTCTCGTAGATCTTCCATTGAAATGGTAGCTATTTCATCCTGTAAGACCTTAAATTCGTTGATGGACAAGATATGTTGTTCTTCTCTAGGAAACAGACGTGATAATGTATCTACGGGTCCATTATCTACCCCTTTGATGTGTTGTACTTCAAAATCATAAGCTTGAAGCTCTAACGACCAACGAAGTAGTCTGTTATTATATCCCTGTATGCTGTTAAGGTATCGCAATGAATTATGGTCGGTAAGTACTATGAAATGGCATCCGCTGAGATATGGAGCAAATTTTTGTATCGCAAAACGTACAGCCAAAAGTTCGATTTCTGTCGTGGTGTATCCTTTCTCAGCTTTCTTTAAAGTTCGGCTAGCGCAATGAATAACGGCCGGTTCCTGAATGGTTGGATTAGGTTGCCAGAGTACTGCAGAGATTCCAAGTTGAGAACCGTCACACTGAACGTAGAAAGGGACGTCATATCGAGGGTAATTCAAATGGATGTTTTGCTTCACGCATTCCTTCAACTTATTGAAACTGTGTTCTTGGATCGGACCCCATTGCCATGGTACTCCTTTCTTTATAATCATAAATAAAGGCTGGGCTATCTCAGCAAATCGCGGGATGGCCTTGCGAAACCAATTGAAGAGCCCTAATACTTGCCGTGTCTGTTTCACATTTAATGGGCCAGGCAGATCTTCTATGGCTTGTACTTTAGATTGACTGAATTGTAAACCAGAGGCATCAATTTGGTATCCAAGAAATTCTATAGAATTCTGCAGAAATTTTGATTTCTGTAGGTTGATAGTAAGGCCCGAACTTTCCAGTCTGTCTAAAACTATATCTAAGTATTTCAGATATTCATGCGGATTCTTTCCCATAATCAACATGTCATCAGCATAGGTTATTACATTGCTGCGTAAGTCTTGACCCAAGACTTTATTTAAGCAAGATGCTAATGCCGCACTACCATTGATAAGCCCAAAGACTACGCGGTTGTATTCATATAAGTGACCTTCAAAACTAAATGCTGTGTACGGTTTCGAATCTTCATGCAGTTCGACCTGATTATATGCCATTACTAGATCTAAATTTCCGAAGACTGCATTCCCTTGTAAAGAGGCTAATATTTCTTCCACAGGAGGATACCTCACTTGTTCCAGATCAATATGACAATTCGTGCGTCTCAAATCTAAGACCACACGTAGAGAACCATTTTTCTTAGGAACTACATGTAATGGATTAAGGTGAATGCTTCGTGAAGGCCTAATGATCCCATCTCTTAACATATCGGTAATTTGCTGACGTACATTTTCCCTGTATCGATATGGAATTATATAGGGCTTGGTCACAATGGGTTTGTCTGTTTTAACCTTAAAAGAATAAACAAAACCCTTACAACGTCCAGGACGTTCCGAAAAGACATTTTTATGTTTATATAGGATATCCTTAAAGTGAGATTTTACTGTATTATCTGTAAAATCAAGACTACTTTCAAGTGACTTAACACACTCAGAAAACAATACATCGTCATTTGAATCCATCAAATTTGATGTCTCTTTCGTTAGTTGATCATTTAATTTACCACTTTCTGAACTTACAGAAACATTATTCAATACATTAAGAACATTATTATATTGACAAGCAATCTCATCGGATTTAGGAAGCAGTTTCTGAACAATTTCCTGAGGTATGCCAGGTATAGTCAACGTTTGGTTTCTAAAGTCAAGCATGACACGCAATTGAGATAATAAATCTAAACCCATAATTAATTTTTCATTCAAGAAAGACAAGACAATTTTTCAGACAAGAATATGGATTGATATTTCAAAATCTTGAATAGCTATTGTCACACGAGAAATTCCAGCCACTCTCTTTTTATGTTTACCGGTAAAATCAACTATAATAAGATTCTCAGCCTTTTGTAACTTAGGATTCGAATAATTACTAGTAATTGCTTTCCATAACGAATACGATAATAAAGAGGCGTTTGCTCCTGTGTCAAGTAAAGCTTCTGTGCTTAACCCATTGATTTTGACATGTATTTTAGCTGTACTGTATGATTTTAAAAATACAAAATTTTCTTCAACATCAAAACCATCATTGACAGTATCATCTTTGGACCAACAACGATTTACTGCAGGCATAAATTGGTACTGACATCTATTAACTGCTATTTCCGAATAATTATTTACAGATACGTCATGTAAAAGGTCGTTTTCATCGTTAACATGAACATGTAATTTGGAAGATAAATGTTCATAAGAGTCAATAGTTGACGTGAGTTTGACATTATCACATAAATTTGAAGATAGATGTTTATGAGAATATATAGCTGATATGGGTTCAACCCCAACCACATCAGCTGCAATTAGTTTAAATTCCTGCTCGTGTATGGTTCTAATAAAGTACATTGTACAGCACAATCATGATTATGCCCCGTATTACTGTTCTGTACAGGAATTGCATCAATATCTGGATTTTGATGCGAAGCGCCATCTCTTGACCTCCAATTACGTCTATCCACGTAGTTTGCTGTATTCCTGGAATTTCGCCATGTATTTCGTCTATTTTTAAACCTATTTATGGTCTTACATAAGGATTGCCACGACTAATTAGGTTAGGCGGATTCCCTACATAGCTTTGCCTATTTTGCTCGTTCTGGTTGCTTGAATTTACTCGGTTTATGTTGGGCTCCGTATCGTTCACACTACGGATATTTAGATTCCGAACAGGTACAAAATGATCTGAATTATTTTTACTTTTACCTACTCCTGCTTGTTGATTCAGAGCATGGTATTGAGTTTCATAACATTGAACAAGCATTAATAAGTGGTTGAAACTCATACACTGTGTAGAAAACAGGATCTGTTGTAACTTGAACGGTAACAAATTTCGAATTGATGCTATGATTCTAGATTCTGATTGCAATGGATTTACGACTTTTAATTCATTGTATGTATTTAAAACAAACTCGACAACGGATTTGTGCAAACGAGGATTGAAATGTTGGTTTCTAATCGTGGCATCTCTATTTGCAAGCAAAAAGTCATTTTCATAATTTGCGATTAGCGCTGCTTTAAACTCCTCATACGTACTAACGTGATCTCGTACTGCTTTAAACCATAAAGAACATGGTGGGAGTAATAAATGAGGGATTAATTTCATATATTGTGATCTATCTATACACATTATATTGCACTCGTCCTGAAATTTTTCTAGGAAAGAAGTAGCATTCTCATTACACTTACCACTGAACTTACTCATGGCACGTATTTCACTCAACTTTACGCTTAACTTTACCTTCCTTTGATCATTCCGTGTTCTTCTTGAGTGACAATTCCTATCTATGGTGTGATGTGTAGTTACACAGTCTCTTTTTCGCCCATCTGAACTCCTCGGATGATTTTCTTCCAAAATAATGTCCTCATCAGATACGGGTGAAGGCGAGGTCATCTCTGGCGAACAAGGGAATTCCACACGATCATTAATCGTGTTGTTGGGGTACGTGTTGTCCTTGATCTGTAGTGTCCTAATTTCCTCTTGTAAGATAGCTATAAACTGCGTGTTCGCACGTATCTGAGTGGAGTTATCCGTGACCTGGATATTTTGTTGACGTACAGAAGATTCTATTGCTTCTAAATCCCTTTTTACACCACTGACTTCTTGGATTAGATGGCTGTGACTATCTTGACAATCCTCAGATATTCTTTTTAACTTTTCGTCAAACTGCGAGGTGATGTCATTCATCGCCTGAAGAATAAATTGTTTCGTCTCATCTGACTTCTGCTCCATCGTCTGCTTTATGGCTTCCAATTTTTGTTCTTGCCGTTCCATATCTTCTTTTCGGCTTTGTTCTTGCCGTTCCATATCTTCTTTTCGGCTTTGTTCTTGCCGTTCCATATCTTCTTTTCGGCTTTGTTCTTGCCGTTGTAAGAGTAGTAAGATTCGGTCTTCTAGTGACATTCCTGGTGCTGCACTTTGTTCACCGTTATCATCACTGATTTCTTTTTCCATTGTTTCCCCGTTCATATTTCTTGAGATTATTCTACCACTTCTCAGTCTGGTCAAGTTTGTAGTCATTAACTTTTTTGCAAAAGTAAATTCACCCTTACTTAACTTCGGGAATTGAATTTACAAGTTCCCGGGTGAGGTAAACCAAAATTTTTAACGAACGATTCACTCAAGGGTAATCGTTAACCTGGTTCGGTTAATGATATAAGTCAAATTTTTGTGGTAGTAATTATTCACACCTCAAAATATCTTCTGTGAGTACATTTACTTGTATTCTCACCTTTTATACTGAAATTACAAAACGGTGATACGTATTAAACAGTTTTATTCGTTGATTCTTTATGAACGAATATGCACATAGACTGCCTTCCGATCGTACATATTTGTTAGGTAACTATAAACAAATACATAGCAACTAATTATACAATAATGTATATTTCTTACATATATTAAAAACATTCTTCTTTTGTTAATTTTAAATTAACACTATATCAGGTATAGTGCTTGTGTATGAGCACTTTCTGCCCAAGGTACAGGTAATTATTAAACGATACAAAGTATCTCGTTGTAGCACCGAACACTAAGATAGAGTGTACTTCCATTTTTTCATTTATCGTTGCATAATCATAAAATGTTACTTTTCCTCTGAATCTGACACGAACTTTTCCAGGTATAATACAAGGTTCCAGGACACACACGGCCTTTAATGATAATACCACTAGTTTATTAACTATATTTTGGTTAAATACAGGACATGGTTTATTTTTCCAACATGCTTAAAGATCTAATAGACTGACGCGGATAGCTCATATTTTTTTCTTTCCTCTCTTTGTTTTCACAAACAGACCAATATTTCATTGACATAATGTGTCAGAACTTAGTAGAAGAAGCAAAATGCTTCACTTCACAGGTAAACCAAAGACAAGACACGCATTTCAAACGACCTTCAGGCGATATTGCTTTTCCTTTCTTTGCCTCTAGCGTTTAGTGATGACTCATTGAATAAGTAGTTGCTTACTACTGAAGGAAATTTCATTGGGTGAACAGCAGGGTGGATTGATTTAAATCAATGTGATTTAAATCACGAATTTAACCAAGATTTAAATCACTTGATGTTTTGAATAAAAGTCGTTGGTTTAACCCTTAATACCGCAAGGTATTTCAGTTACACAAAACCGCAAGGTGTGTCCAATGGACACATTGCGATTTTTCACCTCATTTCGTTTTCAATACTTTAATATTTTATTTTTTCTTAACTGCAATTTTGTAGAAATGTTTATTTAAAATCAATAAATTCTAACGTAAGTGAAATATATAATATTCAGTGTTTCCAACCCCTTTGCATTACGAAAGATAAGAGACAACACATTTGTAAAAGTAAAGACAAATATACTCATGTTCATAGATATATTTTCAATATATGTTCATAGATATATTTTTGTATATTATTGACATAACATGGATTGGGTTGTACATTGAACTTCAAAATATTCTAATATAAGGAAAAATATATAATATTCAGTATTTCCATCTCTTTGTACTACCAAAGATAAACAACTACTTTGAAAAATTGAACACTAATGTTTTCTTCAAAGACTTGTTTGGTATTGTTGACAAAACATTCAACAATTCACACATTTAACATCACTACATTCTACATTCTAATACAAGACAATATATATATTGTTCAGGGTTTCCATCCTCAAGTATATAATGTATGATAAGCTACTCATTTGAAAAACTCATTTAAAAAACTTTGAAAATATTTAATATTTTCTTAGTACATATGTGTTGATATATCATTGACATTACATTTTTGTATATTTTCCCTTAAGAATTACCCATGGTGCATTTCAGATACTTTCTGATAAGACTTGAGTGCTCATAGCAGACATTCTTCTTGTAATTATCACACATTTGTCTCTGCATTCTGCACTTTTTGGGATTACATATGTAACATCTTCTCTTGGACGTAGATTTCAGTGTGTCAAACACGTGTGGATGATATACTTCACTGAGCTGCCGAAACATCACGTGTCACGTCGATTGCATTAAGAACAGGTCTCTGAAGTCCTAATTTTCCTCTTCGATGGATTTGAGGGAGAACCAAGGATTCCGCCAACTCCACAAGAAACATATGTCGTCTCGAGTTCGCTTTTCTTATGTTCCACTGAGGATTGATATTCAACTTCACAACATAGGCGGCAACCGCAGACACATCCAGAAGATTCATGAAGAATGCTAGAGACTATCGATTGATTTCCCTTTTGCAGGAGTAGCAGTTTACTAATTGATCTAAACTGTCAACGCCGACTTTTGTTTTATTATAATACAGTATTATTTCTGGCTTCTTTTCTTTATCAACAACTATATTGTAAGTGCTGTGCATGTTTGACAAAAGAATAATAGCCTTTTTCGGTTTCGAGCAATAGGAAACTAATGTGAAATCACTTGTGAACCCGAAGATAGATGATTGCTCAACCCTCTTCTGGCTTGGTTTAAATTCTTCAGGAACAAATGGTTTATTTTTTCTCACAGTGCCTACTATTGTTAGACTGTTTCTTAGTAAGGTTTTTCCGAGTTCCATGTCTGTAAACAAAATGTCACAAGTTATATTTCTGTTAGTTCGATAATATGGTTCCGCTAAAGATAAAGCAACTGCCTCTAATATTATTTCGTGCTTTTATTTTGGAAGAAATTGGAACGTCCTTATTCCAACGGGTCCCATTTTTACCTACATATTCACTTACAGTTGAACGAGAAGGTACTTGAATGTCATTATCACTATCAAAAGCACTTTCTTGATCTTCATGTTTAAGATCACGATCAATATGTTCGTGTTCACGTGATCCGCCTCACTCGAATCACTTTCAAGTGTTTTATCAAATAGCAATTCTTCATCTGAGTTTATACTGTAATGTGAACACGATTCATCAGCAGCAAGTATTGGTCGATTTCTGCATCATTCAGTTTTCTTTTTGCCATATTTACACATAAAGTATACTCACAAACACAAAGGAAAATATTTCAAAAGATAAATAATCTGGAATAACATTCACCAACACAAAAGCGAGGAAAAACAAATGAATTACTAAAGGCGCATAACAATATTGCAAGCCACATCTGTCAAGAAAGCAACTACATACAAGAGATACTTTACTAAATTTTATCAACATAAATATCGAAAAAGAGACAAACAAAGAAAGAAAACCCGAAAGAAGAACGCAAGTAAGAATGAGAGGAGGATATAACGTCTGATAATTGATTCAAAATTTTTGAAAATACAATTATTCAATACATTTTAAATATGTGTCCATTGGACACATCTTGCGGCATTAACAAACTAAAAGTATTAATCCCGCCATATGCAACAAGAATCAGCACCTAGAACGAAATTACTTCGATAATATAATGCTATTGAGTAGTTAGAAGCATACCTAGAAGGTAAAGAAAATTTTAAAAATAATAAAGATACAGCTTCCAAAAATTCAAAGCTATGTGTCCATTGGACACACCTTGCGGTATTAAGGGTTAAATCAAAATCCGAAATAAATTAATTTAAAGTGAAAATAAGTAAAATCCCGTTTCTGTTTTGTTATTTCGATTATGGAAGATAATAAGAAAATACAATGAGACTCAAATTATGTAAGCACAATATGAAAACGAGTATCATGCAGAGGATGATTAGAGAAAATCCCGTTTTGAACGGGTAACGGGTGAATCCTGCTTTCTTCTCTTAGTACCATAAGGTTTTCAAATCGTTAAAACTGTTCCAACGGAGAAATCATCATGAAAATTTAAGACGAAAGTTCTTTTGTGCCCACGTCTATTTGTTTGTTTTCAGGTAATAGGGTCGTATTTAGGAAAGCTCGATCCCCTCTGCGAAAAAAAATAATAGATTTTAAAACTTCAGGCGAAATTTATGTACTAAATACATAGAAGTTATTCGGGATCGTAATACGGCAAATTTTGGATGCGTTAAAAAAATAATAATTCTTTTGATAAAGTGAATACTTTCAAATATCTAAGATCAATATTAACAGACGAAAACGATATTCACGAAGAAATTAAATGTCGACTAAAAGCAGGGAATTCGTGTTATTATTTAGTTCAAAATCTCTTGTCGTCGCAAATTCTGTCGAGAAATTTGAAGCTTAAAATATATAAAACGATAATCATGCCTGTTGCTCTATATGGTTGCGAAACATGGTCGCTATCTATGAGGGAAGAGCATAGACTGAAAGTATTTGAGAACAAGATCCTCGGACGAATATTCGGACCTAAAAGGAACGGGAATGGGGAATGGCGGAAACTTCATAACGAGGAACTACATAATTTGTACGGTTTACCAAACATTTTTAGGGTCATCAAGTCTAGGAGACTCAGGTGGGCAGGTCATGTAGCCAGGATGGAAAAAAGTAGGAACGCTTTCAAAGTCTTAACTGGAAGACCAATCGGAAAACGACCATTAGGAAGACCTACGCGCAGATGGGAGGACAACTTTTAGATGGATTTCGTAGATATAGGAATACAAATTAGAAACTGGATCCAGTTGCCTAAGGATAGAAGTCAGGGAAAGCTGTTGTGAACGTGGAATTGATCCTATGGGTTCCATACGCCATAGAGTTAGTTAATTTTAGGCGAAATTTATGGACTTTATATGTATTTCGTGCGGCTAGTTAGTTTCGATTTTTTTTTAAAATATGGTCCTGCCAAACATCAGTAACTTTCGCAAAAAGAAAAGTGTCATATTGATAAACGTTGCTGTAAGTTTTTTCCTTAATGCTTGAGTCACATTGTTTGGGATTGAAATAGGTAAACGATTGGGGATTAATTCAAAATTAAATCCCAATACTTCCACCTAAATGACATAATTAACATTTAATACTAATTTCTAATGTCTTTTCTGCAGTTCGCGACTTGTATTATACGAGGAGAAAGTTTCGATATAAATAAAAAAAATCGATTTAAATTTTAAAACATCAACAAAAATGATATTTAAAAAAACATGATTTTTTCACCCTGGTCAACAGTCTCACACCCAAAAACAAATAAAAAGATCCACACTCTTCATATTATTTTGTCAAAAATAGAAAAAGAGTTTAGTTAGAGTTATATTTATATTTGCGGGTAGTAACTTGCTTCTTTACTAAAATAAAATTAATAATACTCACAATGAACATGCATCAATAAATAAATCAACACATAATATTACTCTGATCCTTAACACACGCCTTCACATTCATACATCCTGTGGAGTATTTCGTTTGTGATTCTAGTGTCAGCAAAAGTGCCTAGAACTAAAGACGCTTTGGAGTTAACTGCCGCTCAAAAAGGCGAAATTATTGGCCGTGCTGCTAATGGTGAGAAATTGTCTCTCATTGCTAAAGATTTTGGGTGTGATCCTAGAACTGTGAGGAAGTGGCTGGATCGTCATGGGGAGCAGGGAAACAGAGAATGGACTAAGTCAAGACCCAGAAGTGGAAGACCGCGGGCAATATCAAAGACCCAAGATGAAGCTCTCGTTGAGGAAGTACAGAACCATCCTTTGCGTCATCGGTCTGTGTTGAGAGACAAAGCTGTTGAACTAGGATGTTCACACAAGACAGTAAGGCAACGGTTTACTGCGGCTGGACTCCATCACGCACAACCAGCTTTGAGAACTATTTTGACAGATCACCACAAGGATAGGCGTTCAGAATGGGCTAAGAAGAACGTGAGTCTTCCACAAGCCTAATGGTATCTCGTCATCTGGTCTGACGAGAAGGTGTTCCTCTCTGATCTGCAAGGGAGAATGATATTATACAGGCCACGCGGGACACGATACTTCCACAACATGTCATTCGTACCGAACATTCGAGACGAGTTTCAGCTCATTTTTGGGGCTATATGACAGCTGAAGGTCCGGGCGAGATCGTTCCTGTTCCTGGACGAATGACTAGTGCGACTTATATCCAAGTACTGGAGGATACACTGCTTCCTTCTCTACACGAAAAATTTCCAGAACAAGAGGAATTCGTGTTTATGGAAGACAACAGCGGTGTTCATACCTCGAGGCAAACTCAAGCATGGTTGGAAGATCATCCAGAGCTAATATGTATAGAATGGCCTCCTCGATCGCCAAACCTTAACCCCATAGAACATCTTTGGGCGTTAATGGTTCAAGAATGGGAAGAACGTCGACAAGACCGTAACAAAGGAATTCTTGAGGCACATGAATAGAACTCTGGAATAATATCCAACAACATCCAACTATATTCTCGAATCTTGTAGCTAGTATACCTAATAGTTTGGGTGACGTTATAGAAGCAGAAGGTGACTACATAAAATACTAGAATTCTTTCATTTCCAAATATTTGCCTTTTATTGATCTTTTCTTCTTTTGTTGAATGGTAAAGAACTTATACATTTCATTTTTGTTCTCAATTAACCTAAAAGACATTTGAAGCTGGATTAAATGTCTTACGTTTTCTTCATCAAATTCAACTTTGATTTTATTTTCATCCCAATTAATGTTCAAGAGACCTTTGGAGCTAAAGTTAAATATTTTATTTCGTTTTTAGAAAAATTAGTTTTAATTTTATTTTTTCCTAATTAATGCCGAAAAGACATTTGGGGCTAGAATTACATATTTTATTTCTTCTTTACAAAATAACGTTTTATCACCACTACTTGTGCTGTGTGTTAAAGAAGCGAGCGGATTTCTTTTCAACTTTTACATTTACATTATCTTTCTCTTCATCAGTTTCAGTCCCTACCAACAATAGTAGTTCTTACACTTTCAAAAAAAAATGTTGCTTCATGAAATCAGGTTTAACAAAAGCACAGAAGTTATCGTAAAATGTAATCTTGAAATTGGCTTAATTTCCCCAACTCTCATGCATAACAGCATAAACAATAGACCTAACTACAGCCTGAAAGAAAAAATACCTACTATTTCATGAAAATTGGGAACTTTGGAGAAAAAATGTTGTTAACAGTTTCACGAAATGAAATTAATTCACCTTTTTTTCCTCCAACTTCAACTCAAAACAATAACTTTATGCCTCTAATTTCAAACAAAACACATTATGTTTCACAAAACTCTAATTTGCACGAAATATTTCTTCTTACATGACAAGAGGAATGAAATTTACTCCTTTATTATTGGCCAATTATAATTCCAAACAGCGGAGTTAATTGAAAACCTACAAAATATTTGGAATTTTCTAAAGGAACATGATTGGGAGGGGGCGATTGGTCATTCTTGACTGATTTTACCCCTGAAAGTGTGGCTTGTTCATAAACTCCAAATTACACTCGCACCATATTCTTTAAAAATTAAATACTTTTTACAGAAGTTATACTGGATCTTTTTAAAACGGCAGGGTAAAGTAATTCAACCTCTAATTCTTGATAGCCGGCTTACTTCCGTCTCCTCCCACATTATCATTCCATCAAGTCTACCATCATAATTCACATCCCTCAATCATCGCCCCCCTTTGTCTACAGGGCATAATCTTTGGACGTAAAACTGAAAAAGTTAATTTATTTTTTCTCTTGACCCCAATTGACTTCGTTTAATAGGGATGATCGAGAAGCCCCAAAGAAAATATACGCCATATTGAATCAAATTGACTCAATATGGTGGAAGTTATTTTTAAACATATTTTATTATAATATTTAAATAACCAAGTTTCGAAGTTCAGAAGAACTTGGTCCCTTTTACGGGCTTATCCATTGCCAATTTCACCCGCAACCAATTCGAATGATGCGGATGGCCTAAAGTAAAAACAGCCTATGTTTTGTCTAATCAAATGATCTTCAAGTTGTTTTGCCTATAACACAAAATTGTTTTATATGTGTATGTGCAAAGGGTGAGTGTTTTAGCTTTCACCCCTTATTCTTGATAGAGTTAAATCCCAAACAATAGGATTATTAGTTGAAACCATAAGCCAATTTTCATTAAAATGAATCCAAAACAATAAAAGATAGTTGTGGAACAGGCAAACGGCCGCACATACACACAAATGTAAGTTGAGTCGAATTGTAGCGCTTGTCTTTGATCAATTTCACTATGTTCCATAAAAATGGGATTTGTTAAAGATGTCTTCGCGGAACAGTTTTCAGTCAGGGACGAATAATTAACTTCCTCAGTATTGACTGATTTCAGCCCCAAGCAGTAGAATTGTGGGAAAGGCTTATAGAACATATACTTCATATTGTATTAGCATCTAATCACTTTTATGGATTTCGAACCGGTTCGGTATGTTGAGGTGACTGAGTCGTGAGCCGAGCCGCTCGAGCCGTTGACAACACTACAGGCTGCTTAGCTACACCCACCGGCTTCCACTGGGCCACTGCGGCCCCCACCTTTGTAACAGTTTGTAGTAATATTCATTATCTTCACCCACAGAATCAGCTATCCAGTTGCGATGATTAAATTATAAATATGTATTTTATTTATTTATTTACTAAAATATTTACGATACAGCCAAAACATCATTATTTTTGTAAAATGTCTATTATTTAAATGAAGCAGAGTGAATATTCTACTTGAGTTTAGAACTATCACTTGCTACACTTTTAATTGACAACTAATATGATAGACAAAGTATTTTTAATTTATATACTATGTAGATATACGTTAATAGTATTGTTACTGTCTTTTTTATTTATTTATTGATATAAAAATGATGTATTAACTTTAATATTTAACAGTATCATACACATTCATCGTGCGTATGACGACGTGTCGTCGTCTTCAGGTCTGTTCCGGTCATGCCGGGACACGAGTGTGATTGCGAAATCGGTAACCAATTATCACTGCTTCCAAATACCAGTATAATAATAGGGTATGTTCTAACCCCAACGGGTAGGAACTGACTGTGGTTAGATTTTTTTTCTAAAAACGGAGCTCGATTCTCAGTAGAAGCCTATGGTTTCGAATCCCACGTTAAGCTATAAGTCCATGTCTCATATAGCCTCGCTGCTGAATGGGACGCTAAAGTAAAATCAACTACTACAACTAATAACAGACATTCTACAAAGAGCTCTGCAGACCATTTTCTTCATAAGAAATTTTTTTTTTTCATATCAAACAGAGCAAACATAAATGTATAATTACAAGGATTCTGTTAAAATCTTCCGAAGTATTCAGAAACCTAAGACAAAAAAAAAAAAAAAAAAAACAACCAAGAAACAACAACAACAACAAAAAAAGATTTGATGTATAAACTTCTACCAAACATAAGTTCTAGCAAGCGAAGTAGGCTATTTTTAGCATTATTCAATTTGATCAGTTGCTACATTTGCTAATAAAAAGTTGACGTTAAATGTTCTCCCTGAAATATCCGCAAAGGATAAAATACTTTTTGAACAAAGATCCGGCTTTAGATTGGTTGATTTATATAAAAAGAGTGAGTTTGTAACGACACAATTACAACACGGGATTCAAACTTGTGTTGCGTTATTCAAGGTTTAAAGTTCTTAACATATTTCAGATTCTATCGAGAATCAAATTCAAGGTGTATATTTCAAGGAAGGTGAAGTGTCCCTATCTGTTCAAGAAACTTGTATTTCAGAATCTACTGGCAATATTATCGCTAACTTCAAATACCCTGTATTTCATTCAATTTAGTGTATTATAGAACATTGCTTAGTTCTATTATAAAATTGTTCATAATATTTGTCATATTATTTTCGATATTTTTAAGTATATATATATATATATATATATAGTTAATTTCATTTCTTTATATAATGAAATGTAATCCCATAGTGACAGTTTGAACAATAATCTCTGTTTTGTTAAGGACTTAAGGATGAGAATTTTATATATAAACGACAAAAAACAAAATTAGTGATATTTAGATCCAGAAATAGGGATGGTCGAAGTCAATGTGCTGATCACACACAAAACAGCTTAAATCCATTTCCTTGACCATAGCTAATTAGGGACTACAATTGAAGAGAATTCAATTTATTTTGAGCTGTAATCTTATTCATAGTTCTTATTAACAATCAAATTTAGAAGTTTTACGCATGTAAAATTCTACTTCAATTTTTCGCTTGACAAGAAAAAAATAAATAAATACTTGCAGAATATCGAATCACACCTTGAACTGTAACCATATGTTTCTTTCTACTGGAGTCCTATCTGATCAATAATAAAATAAAAACAAAAAACAGCGATGCGAAGATTCGAAGACGGGTCGCGGGAATGGGAATTCTATACGGATCCAATGAGTTACGAAAGAAGATACACGCATCACCTACGCTATAAGTATATGGTTATAATCGTAAGCTTCACGCTGTGAAAGAACTTTTTTTCCTTTTATTAAGTTTTACGATATTTCTATAGTGTTTTAAGTGAACTGCAAAGAGATAGATCATGCAGTTATCAATTTGGTTAGGGATTGAGCTTTAAAAACTTTTAAAACATTTAATTAAATCGCGATACGGTAGCAAGGAATGTGTAATACCTTCAGCCATAATTTTATTCCTCCAAGCAAAAAAGAATGCCTTCGTTCTACGCATTTGGAGTTCTTAAAAGTAAAATTATAGCATGATTAAACGTGTGATTTTGCCATTTGAATGTAAATTTATGTCCCTTAGTGACCAAAACAAATCTTATGGGCGCAATCTGCTTCCTAAGCTCCGCGTGTGTGCTTCTCCCTGTTCCCAATAGAAAATTTAGCTTAGGTATTTTCTGCAAAACTATTCGCGAGATATAGAATTTCATACTCAGTACTTCTGTTTACTTGGTACGGGAATTCATAGAATTGAAAATAATTCCTTTGTGTAAGTATAATTATGCAGAACAGCGATGAATAAATGTTTTGTGTTGCTTCAAATGTATGCAAATTGTTAGGAAATTTTCTAGAGTGGTGGAAAATATTCTTCTCAGGCTGGGACAACAGTAATTAAGTTAGTGCCAAGGAAAGAAAAACTAGAGACGGGGAATTTCCCTAGCTTCCCCCTACAAATAAATCACTATTCGTAACGAACGCTTTTCCTGACGTATGACCGTCCGACTCTGTGTGGCTCCGTGGATGAATGAGCAAAGGCGTGGCTTCGTAATAACGGGGTTTAGGGTTCGCGTCCGGTCGAGGCAAGTTGGTATTTTTTTTCCATTGTTCGTTCCCCATATCTTAAGATGTTTCTCTCCCTCCGTAATCATCTGATGCTCTCAACTGAGTTCTCCACTTTAATTCAACAATTGGTAATGGGATGCTCTCAAGTTCGGGTGAGCTTTTACATGTCTACTTACAAAATCAAAATTTTAGACAAAATATGGATGCTATCCGATCATTTTGTCTCCAATTCTGAATTTGCATATGTGAGTGTATTTCTCCTTCATCATATTTGCATCTCCCGTTCTCCTATGTTGTCAGTTATGACAAAAGATGGCTTGGGAGCAAGATTTCAAATCATAAAAGCGCTATACCAATGGGTTCACTCTCGCTAAGCATTTGATAGAAAGTATATGTTTTCATACAGTAGAAGGGAAGATTTTGCTCTTCCTACCTCCCTCCCCTGAAGTGACAGAATATTTATTTAGGTTCTGTAAAGTCATTTCGGATCAAACGACTTAAAGAGAGCTCATTCCAACAGCAACAGGATTGGACTTCAATTGTTTGTTTCAACTTTCTCCACAAATAGAACAAATGTTAAGTAACATGTTTGCCATAAGAAGTAGATTCGTCCCATTTTGGAGAAATGATGCTGTAGACGGTAGTGGGAATTTCACCCAAGTGTACGCTAATTTTCATTGCCTGGCGATTATGCCACCCGCCTTCATTTAAGTTAATTCGGTTGCAATACTTCCCGGCAAATACTGTGGACTCAACTGGTGGAGCACTCTTGCCGTAAATCTCCATATGGCTGTACCATCCAGAAGTGTCTCTTACTGTACTATCTGTTGGCTGTATTTGTTGTATGAAATCATATATATATACACGTTTCACTGAGGCCTTTGTAACTATACTTTCTAATTACATTTCGTATTATTTTATCCTTCTTCATAACCTGTAAATCTATGTTCTGTTGGTAATTTGAAACTCCTAAAAAGAAAAAAATGAAATCTTTGAGTTTTACGTCCCACGGTTATGCCGGTTAGGCTAAAGGAGACGTTGATGATGAGAGATGAATGAAATGGTGGAATGAAGTAAGTGGGAGGAAACGGGAGAACCCCGAGAAAACCCAAGCACACAGTGTTTGTCCACCACAAAGGTCACTTGGCGGGAGCAGGGTTTGAACCCGGAACCCCAAGTACCAGAGTTGAACCCTCACCACTGAGCCACCGCGGCCCTCCTAAAAATAAATACAAGTACTGTGTATGGAACATTCAAAGCAGAAGGAAACCAAGTTCCGTTACCAAAGTTATGATAGAAAGAGACATACACAAGGGCGCCCACGAAGGGGGTCGAGGTGGGGCGCTTGCCTCCCTAGAGGAAATTGTACTTCAGAATATCGAAAACCCAATAGAATTTTTACGTTAGTTACAGCAAAATTTGAAACTATATTTGAAACATCGCTTAAACTCCCCCCCCTTGGAAACCACAACATGGGCGCCCTTGGACATACAGTTTGTGCTATATACTCAACTACATGGAAAATTTAACACTGTTTTCACATTATAAGAGATACTTACAACATCTAGGCATGAACCTTTAAGCTCTGAAAGGAGCATCAAACAAAACCTTTAAAGGAGAAGGATGTCCAAAATGGCCAAAAAGTAGACTTGGTTCTTTTCTATGCAGAATGTGCCATATATCGTTAAACAGTTATTCTGTCTTCAACAATTTTTACATACAGATAAACCTATGATTATTTTTTCATTTTGTTTCCGAATTATTCAACATCAAATTTTTTGGTTTAGACTTAATGAAATATCTGCGGAGAAGGAATCAGCAAGTTCTATTGGAAATAAACATTAGAGGAAAATATACTGAACACGCATGTTAAATCTTAATAAATGCAGCGATGACGATTGTTTCGTTACTGGAAAACACAAGAGTCAAGGTTGGAGGCTGAGATGACTTTAAAATGAAACAAATACAACTATGATTCAAAGAGAATAGGAAAGATGGAAATAACAGAAGAGAAAATCAGAGGAAGACGGAAGATGAATTCGATTAGCATTAATAATTAGATTTCTAGACATTCGGCACCTATGGCCATATTAAACAGCCAGGTGTGAGGGATGACGTTCTGTGGAAGATCACATTGTCCAGGGAATTGTAAACAAAACTGAAATGAAATATTCCAGTTTATCGTCCCACAATTGAACCCTTTAGGTTAAGGGAGGCAATTATTATGGTAAGTGAATGATGATGGAAAAACGTGGTGGAATGAAAATAAGGGAGGAAACGGGAGTACTCTAAGAAGATCCAGGGACACAATGTTGTCAACCACAAACTTACTTGACTGGTTATCGAACAAGGACGGCACGCACCAGAGGTACGCGCTCTACCGCTGAGCCACTGTGCCTCCAGGGGAAATGAGTGTAAAAAAAAAAAAGAAATGGAGAAAAGAAGAAGGGGCCTGGGACCATTGATTAAGTCTGTGCCTGGTGTCAATGACGAAAGCGCCAGATCAACGTCATTCAGGATGAGTGGCCTGAGAAAGCCAATCCCCACCTTACAGACTGAGTGTCCCTACTGAGAATCGAACCCAGAACTACTCGCACCAAAAGCGAGAGCATTAGCAACTACACTAGGCGGGGCCGCAAGTCCCAAGATGAAATGGAAGGACAAGAAAATAGAGAACGCTCAAGACAGAACTGAGTGGTTGAAAGGATTTGAAAACGGGAACATCAACCCCTAATATCATGGAAAAATACAAAGCTAAAGAAGAAGTTTACTAGTTGTACAATATATCAAAAAAGCAAAGAAAAAATCATGTTCTGATTACTATGAAAATTACAAGGCTTTTGCCCTGATACTGTGATAACACTTAGAGGTCACATTTTCTTAGATAAGGTTCTGACATGTTTTACTACTCACTGTGGAAGAAAAGAGATGGAAAAGAGAGGTCTTGTTGGATGAAATTTAGCGTTCCTACTCACAAGTAAACCTTACGTTTGGGTGAATCGAGTTGCTGACTGAGACACATATGAAAAAGTAGTACTAAATGTGGTAAGTATTTCAGTGAAGTTTTAGGTGCGAAGCTCCAGGGGTTTAGGAGATACAGCTACCAGAACATCACATGGAAGTACACAATAGTCTTCATACAGTTGGAGGTAAAAGCCCTGTAAGACCTCTTGTAACGACAAAAGGTGAATAACAAATATATGGGTACATATTAGGACTAGGGGGAAGTCATATAGTAAGGGTATACCTGACGGCGGCCATCTTGAAATCCGCCATTTTGAATTAAAGTTAAGTTTTTAAAATAGGAATAGGGTCATGTGATACATGATTTAAGGCTCAAATTTAATCAGAAGAACAATGGTGACGTTAATTTTGATTTACGCGCAATTGTTAAAAAGTTACAGGCAAATTAAATATTGTTGCAGCATATGTATTAGTCCTTTATCCCACCTTGTAAATTTTGTGTTAATGATAATAATTAAATAAAAAGGAGGTGGATAAATATTAGGTCTATGGTAAGAGTTGCCTTGATGGCGACCATGTTCAAATCCGCCATTTTGAATCAGACAAAAGTTTTAAACAAAACGCATAAGAGTGACACCTTATTAATAGCAATTTTTACCATAAATCCAACGGTATAACCATTTTTGCTTTATCATTAACCAGCACTTGTTATCACATAAACAAGTTGCTAATTTAAGGAAAAATGACCAAAGTGGAATTGAGTCATAATTGAACTTGGGTCTTTCTTCCAGAAAAGTCCTCAATTAGTACAATCAATATGTAGTTCAGAAAAGAGTGCATGACTTGCACAAATGCTCTGCTCACAGTGAGCACACCTACAAAGGCAATCCAGTTACACTTAACACATTTGTCGTTAACAATTCCGTCAAAGCAGTAGTCGTAAGGAGAGATCCATTTAATTTTGTGCTGGTTAATGATAAAGCAAAAATGGTTATACCGTTGGAGTTATGGTAAAATTTGCTATTAATAAGGTGTCACTGTTATGCGTTTTGTTTAAAACTTTTGTCTGATTCAAAATGGCGGATTTGAACATGGTCGCCATCAAGGCAACTCTTACCATAGACCTAATATTTATCCACCTCCTTTTTATTTAATTATTATCATTAACACAAAATTTACAAGGTGGGATAAAGGACTAATACATATGCTGCAACAATATTTAATTTGCCTGTAACTTTTTAACAATTGCGCGTAAATCAAAATTAACGTCACCATTGTTCTTCTGATTAAATTTGAGCCTTAAATCATGTATCACATGACCCTATTCCTATTTTAAAAACTTAACTTTAATTCAAAATGGCGGATTTCAAGATGGCCGCCGTCAGGTATACCCTTACTATATGACTTCCCCCTAGTCCTAATATGTACCCATATATTTGTTATTCACCTTTTGTCGTTACAAGAGGTCTTACAGGGCTTTTACCTCCAACTGTATGAAGACTATTGTGTACTTCCATGTGATGTTCTGGTAGCTGTATCTCCTAAACCCCTGGAGCTTCGCACCTAAAACTTCACTGAAATACTTACCACATTTAGTACTACTTTTTCATATGTGTCTCAGTCAGCAACTCGATTCACCCAAACGTAAGGTTTACTTGTCAGCACCGAGGCTACACGAGACGTGGACATAGTATAAGTTGAAATCCGAACCAGCGCAGTGTGGTACACATTTCAAGGGTCTTTCAGTTTGAATCGAACCTGTGATTTTCTCTAGACAGAAGACGAAGCATATGAACTTATATACAGAAAACAATACGGCTTTTACTCTCGAGTCAAATTTTGAAATTTTCCTGAAATTAAAAATAGATACTGGGTCCTGGGACATTTACTTGCCGTAAGGATTTCAATTGTACGAAAGGTTACTTCTCGTTTATGAGAAAGAATTAAATCACTAGGTAGTAACACTGTCAACGTGTCTCAGACGTTACCGAAGCTGGGTCGAAAATACTGTGTATTGACTTGCGGACTGGAGGGATGTGGTGTATGTGAATAATTATATGGATTCAAAATATATATGGGCTTTTAGGAGGACAACATTGGTGCCTATTCCGACATTGCTTAGAGTTTCAGCCAAATAACTAAACACTGCATAACAAAAATGTTCTTATGTACCGAAGAAAGCGATGAACACTGTATTGAATAACAACGAAACGCGCAGCTCTGCAGTTGATTAGCCCTCCAATATTGGGTATCGTAGGCATCGGAAGTTCAGGCGTACTTCTGACACTGTGCGCAAAGTGAGCTTCCCTGGTGCGACGTGAAGACCAACTCTCAAAGAATAATTACGAAGGACAGTAAAACACAGTATAACATTTGACTACTTCCATAAATTTCATTAACTTGTCAAGGTACACATCTGCTGAATAAGCACGAGGTTCGACTTCATATTGTACGACCGCCAAGTATTATGGAGAGGAAAACTAACAATCACAATGTGCACGAATGTCATCTTGTATAATACGGAACAGTATAATTGTATAGTGACTCTAGACGAGGAACCCCTTGGACCCATTGGAATGTGATAAAAAGAAAGTCAACTTCAATTATTCCCGCAAATTCATAGCTTGTTCAGAATGGGTACGCGAACGCAATAAAACCATTCCATACAGTTATATAATGCTGGTTGTTAACAGAGTCGTAGCTACAGGTGCGCGTTGCCGTCGCCCGGGGCGCTGATAACAAGATTGTTTTCGGTGTGCAAAAAATAGATTTGTTAAACATTTTCTTGCTCGCTACGTTCGCAATCCGAACATTTAAATTATAGTCACAAAGTTTATACTTATTACATAAAGAAAGTTATTATGTATGATCTTTTAACGACTATGAGATCTTTTAACGACTATGAGATATTCAAGGTGACGAATAAGCGACTGTACGAAGAAGCGTTTAGAAAATCAGAAAGGGTTAATAGGGTGGGCTGACTTTTTAAAAAAAAATCGATTGGCCAGTTTACGGAAACGTTGCTTTGTGTTGGTGACAGTCAACACAGAAAATTTAGATTTTTTGGATCAACCGCTTCCTTTGCCTCATGGGACGAATATTTTTATAGCTCCGGCTATGTAATTCGAACAACACTATGAAGAATATTGTGCTGCACAGCTATAACCTTTGGTTCCTTTTTACACTGAAGCATTCTAAGTCTGAAAATAAAACGCAAGATGGTTCCTACGTGGCTCCTATGAGATGCGGTGTTCCTATGTGGTTAACAATTATAAACAATTAGACGAAGAAATTATGTTTATATTTTAAAAACACATTATAAATATAGGTATTGAATAACTGTTGATAAACTTTCACTTGCAGCTCTTAACTCATATCGGTACAGACATCCCGAAACTCAACAGGAACAATTACGAGGAGATAGATACAAATAGAGTTCTACTTCTGCAACTCCATTGATCATCGTCTCCATCGCTTGCGTATGGCATGGAAAACAGAATTTTCTCAGAAGCTGCAGCGGTCGTTTAATATTTTCTTCTATCAGCCTCGCAGAAACTTCTCTTGTTAATGTTGGCCCGGTGACGTCCGTTGAGAACGAATCGATCATTTAGGAACCTCATCTACGTTGAAAATTTGATCGAGATTGATAAGGTGCTTTAAAAAGAGTAATTAAGTCACAAACATCTTCACATTCATTTTTTATTTATATAGCCTAGATTACTCTGTGTGACTTTGTATGTACAGCACAGTTGATGTAAATGGAATAAAACACATCCAAAAAGAAGCTAGAGGTATCATCAAACATACCGATACCGATGTTGTACACAATTATTGTGATATTGTTTAATCTGTATGGATACTTAATGAATGAATACATATACCGACCATATATCCTTGAATGAAATATAATTAGTAACATACATTTAGAAGTACCTAGATGATCTTTATGAAAAAATAACATGTTCCATGTACGCTACAACCAGGTATAATAATATTGGATATGGTATATAAATTTGCATTTATACTTCAAACGTTCTTATGATCTCGCATTGTCTATATGTGGTTGCAGCCATTTTACAGCCTTAAGCCATCTTCTGTAATAGTTACGAATTTCTTGTCACAGACGAACTTGACGCAATAACCTCTTTGAGCTTTGATAAGAATTAGTGTTGTTAATTTGGGAGGAAAGTTGCGAAATTTAAGGATTTGATTCCTATAATAGGGACAAAAAATCCTTTGGTGATTTCTGAATGACAATTCATTTCGAATCTAGCAACTTTTCTACTGTGAACTTAATCCATAATAAAACACTTGTAGTTCGAAGCAGTTGAGCCGTTAAAACTCTATTCGCTCCAAGTAAAGCTGAAAAATAATTTCTTATATAGATCAATGGAGTAATAAAATAAAGATGTTAAATGTATTCAACATTGTTAACAACATTGGTGTAAAGATTTTGTTATAGAAATAAACTCTTTACTTTGCGTTGATGAGTAACCATTACCTATTGTAGCATTTAGTACATTAGTGAAACATTAATAAGTATCTCGACTGATCCAATTTATAATACCATATACCCGCTGGTTCGGAATTGAAATAGCATCTCAATTTAAAAAAAAAATCTCCTAGGTAATCAACCAGAACTTCATCAAAAGAATTTAAAAAAATATATTGACTTGGTTTATTCGAAGCGTCACTTTTCGGTATCGCAATTACTATATGGCTTGAGGAAAATAATAAAAAAAAACAACGAAAACCAAAAAGTAATCGCGAGTGACTCTGAACCAGTGAAAAATTTACAGCAGCAGCGTACCTGAAAACCTCCCAAAAATAAAAAATGAAAGGCAAATAGTTAATATTATAGCACTCCACTCTCTCTCGTTCATACAATAAAAAAAAACTGGTTGGTGAATGCAAAAACATAGGAATTAAACAGATAAATTAAATTTTTGGGACAGTTTTAATTAGCTTCAAAAATGTTTAGATTTAAATTACAATATGCAATTAAATGTAGCCAAACAATAACAATACATAACAATTACTAATCTTTCAACGATATATATAATATCAGGAGTGAAAATCATTGTATTTAAATCAGTTTAATTTGGACTATAAAACCAAACATTTAATGACCAATAGAGAAGTTATAAGCTTGAATTGCGAACATCTTTTCTTTGTTACAAATTTATTAAATTTAAATGTAATCGATGTGGAGAAATTTGGCTCAAAAGATTCAGTGTATACTTTAAGATTTTTTTAACGTGTGCATTCAACACCCAGTGACTATTTCTACTGTTTCTAAGTAATAAAAAAATTAAATTAAATACTTACCACTTCACATTTGGAAAATTAGAAACAGAAAAGGAGAGATTATTTTTTTACCCCAAAGGCTCCAATCATCTGCTGGTTCCACAGTCTAAGACCTTGTCTTTCTTCTACTATAGTGCAACACGATTTAGCAATAAATTTAATTATTTCAGTGCTTATTAATTTTTAAACGCCCTGTATAATCTTATTGCGTTAATTTTTCAGTTAAATAATTTCCTTTAATGTCTAAATTTAACGTAATTTCTGCCTCAATTCGATCAAACTGGTACTGTAATTTATTTCCCTACTCCTCTTGAAGCACCCTATGTAGTCTCGTTAAATTTATTCAATTAGAATTTACCATTTATTAAATTAGTTTTGACCTCTTTAACCACTACTCCTAGCGAAAACTACCTAATTCAATTTACACCCACTAACGTGTTTAGGCACTCTTCTACGTATTAGCATTACCATTCCACTACGTAGTTTAATTCCAATTTTTAAAACTTAGAAGTAAGTAGAAAAATCATTTAGAAATTACTTATTCTTTACAAGCTCACTTTTTTAAAAAAATATTTTTTTTTTCTTTTTAATCTCACTTTTAGAAATTTATCTCACTATTAATTGTTAACTTTGTTAATTTCTAGCAACAAGACGGTATAAGAGGAGTCCTAACTTAACTTTCATTAAATTGAGACAGCCTACATAGCCTAACAATTTTGCAGTATCAAACTGAAACAAACTGACGTTAAGTTACTTCTTCATACATTTTTTAAAAAAGAAAAAAACACTCCACAATCACTACATTAGTTCACGGTATTTTATATTTTATATTTTTTGCACTGACAAGGAAAGAGAAAATGTAATACGAATTTCCCGACTTTAACCAAACACTGCTGCATGTACGTAATCTTCCACTTGTTCCCCGTATCGCCTTCAAACCAAGTGATGAGGCATAGCAAGCACGAGGTAACCGAAGCCACAAAAGGGGGCGTGTCACTCACTATCTCGTCTTCCCGTGCTACGTCATTCAAACACACAGCTAACGAAAAGAAAAGGTGTTTCGCTTACAACTTCAAGCTTTTACAGAAATAAGAGCGAAAGAAAGAAAAACAAAACGAATTCCTTCCTACATATTACAATTCTTTTTTTTAAAAAAAAAAACTTTAATCAATTTCTTTCTCTGCCCTTTTTAAACAGTAAATTTACTTCACAACACCAGAATTTAATATATATATATATCATAAAAATAATGTAGCGTATTGGAAATCGCTACAAACACCACTGCCCCGAAAAATATAAAAAAACTACACGGAATTTTTTTATATTTCAAATTTGCATATTGGAACAATTGAAAAGTCTTTCATTAGTTCTAACATTTTTCTTAAATTCATTATATAACATTTTATTTCAATTGTCTTTTCGGCCGTTAAGTCTTTCTCGAGAAACATTTCACAATTATGTAACAAACCATTTAAAATTATTCCACTTTTAGATCTTCAGGCGAATTAGTAGTATTCTTCGTTCATCCTCCATGGATATGAATCAATGCCAAGCAAAGTAACATGTCTGAAATTTGGAATTCCATTGGTAGAAGTCAATATCTGGTCAGGATTTCTAATCTTCATAGCATAGGTAAAGAAACAGCTGTTTACATCAATTTTAGTACATCAACAGATTTTCCTATAATTATACAAAAACAGATTTATAATACAAATAATTACAAACAACTAATGATTAGCACCAATGAAAATGATTTATGAAAGATGAGATGATTATGGATATGAATGAATTTGAAAAATTTAACATTTCTAACAATTCTACGTACTAATTCCAAATCTAATATCTAACCTAACAATCTAACTTAATCTAAATTAATCTCTATTCTATAGTTATCACTAATTACGTTGATGTCGTTTTGAAGGTTGGACTGCAGTGAGTAAAATATTGAATCAGTTGTTCAGGCTTAACCTAGAATTCAATTTCTACGTGGAAAGAATTTCTTAACATCGGTAACATGACTACGTTTAACCTTTGATGGATCGCTTACATCTTCTAACAACAAAGAATTTGGAGTCAGAAACTTGACTATTTTAAACGGACCAACCCATTGGTACATTAACGATTTGGTAACTTTATCTTTCAACGAAGGCTTCTCATGATTTTTCACTAATACAAGGTTCCCAACGTCCAAATTTACTTCTCTTCTAGTTTGTTCAAACAATTTCCTCCTTTTCTCCCAGCTTTTTACCATATTTTCCAAGGCATTTTTCCACACGTCCTCTGAAGTTTCTCCACAAATATCAATCTCCATAACTTTCCATTTAATTTCCAAGGGGCTATTAACAATTCTTCCCAAAAATAATTCTGAAGGTACTGCACGCATACCTTCATGTTCACACATATTAAGGTTAAATTGAAGATCTCGTATTACACTACTCCACTGGTTTTGCCGTTCAGCGAAATACCATTTCATGGAGAATTTTAGAGTTTTGATGTAACGTTCCGCCACATTCGCCTCTGGGTGGTAAGGGCTAAGTTTAATGTGACGAATTCCCAAACTATACAAAAATTTTTGAAAGTAATCGGACATAAAAACGGATGCATTATCACTTGACAGGGATTCAATAAATCCATAACGTGTGAATAAATCATATAATTTATCACTAATTATCTTAGATGACAATTTTCTCAGCCTTTCGAGCATACAAAACCTACTACAATTGTCGATCACTATTAACAAATAAGAAAATCCATTGGAAGCCGGAAGAGGTCCTAAGCAGTCCACCATCCAGTTCGAATTAATCCTAGTAACGACACTTGAACCAAGACGACCCATTTTCTTGGAATTCGATGGTTTAGATTTCTGACACTCTGGACAAGATTTCACGTACTCCTTGACATAATCTACTATCCCAGTCCATGTAAATCGTTTCATAATCTTCTGTATCGTCTTATATATCCCAGAATGCCCTCCTGTGAGATACTGAAGGTGATAGTACTCCACTAGGTTCCTTTGAAGGTCCTTTGGAACAATGATCTTCCACTCATTCCTTTTGGCTTTAGTTTTCTTCAACAAGAATCCACTTCTAATTTGCATATCCACAATATTCTCACCTCCTTCGATCCTATTAATGTAATCGCTTAGCTCGGGGTCCTTACGCTGCAACTCAGTCAAAGGTTCACTCAAGAATGGTAGTTTCCAAAGGTTAACTAGAACGAAATCTTTCCTCTCGGATTTTTCTTCAAGTTTTGGTACAACTTCAAAATTGAAACTATCATATTGTCTAGACAGAAAGTCAGCGACCTTATTTTCGTTTGTTTTTAGATGGTGGATCTTAAAAGAAAATTGAGACAACTGTTCTATTAAAGACCCATATTTTAACAACCTTTTGGAATTATTGATTATCCAACTCAAGGCTTTATTGTCTGTATAAAGGTCAAACTCTTTAAACAGATAATGTTTAAATCGGACAATGGTTTTTACTAAGCTTAAAAACTCAAGCTCATATATAGAACGATGTCTATCAGCTTCACTTAATCTCTTAGAAAAAAATCCAACTGGACGAAGTTCATTGCTATCATCTCTTTGAGAAATTACCCCTCCTAATCCTCGACTTGAGGCATCAACATGGATCACGAACCGTTTATTAAGATCTGGAACCTTTAGAACTAACTCTTCTGCAAAAAGTCTTTTAATTTCTTCGAAGGCAAACTGCTGGGCTTCACCCCACACAAACTTCTTTTTAGTTGACCTCAATTCTGAAATAGGAGCAGCTACTTCCTGAAACCCAGGAACGAAACGAGAGTAGAAAGTTAAAATTCCACAAAAACGCTGAACTCCTCTACGAGTCTTCGGTACAGGTAAATTTAGAATGGCTTCAATCCTTTTGGGGTCCATAATAATGTTCTCACCATCTACAATAAATCCAAGATATTTAATTCTTTTTCGAAAAAAGAAGGATTTCTCTGGCGAGAGCGTGAGACCATTTTCCCTAAGGCGATCAAGCACCAAAGTTATGGCTTTCATATGCTCTTCTTTCGTGCGATTTGCTATTAAAATGTCATCAAAATAAATAAATATACCATGGTCTTCTAAATCTCCAAGGACATCTTTCATACAACGAGCCAGAATACTTGACCCAAGCTTTATACCTGCAGGCAATTTCTTATATTGATAAGTTCCAATGGGTGTGACAATAGTAGTCAAGTCCCTGCTCTGTTTTTCAACCTCAATTTGGAAATAAGCTTTCCGTAAATCACAGATTGACATATAAGAACATCCCGCAAGGTTTCCCAAGCATTCTTCCATGTTTGGAGTGGGATACACATAGTCAGATAACATACTGTTAAGTTTGACGTAATTAGCAACTAATCTGTGCGAACCATCACGATTCCTAACCAAGAAACACGAGCTACCAAAATTAGAATGATCTACTTCCTCTAAAACATCTTGAGCAACAAGTTCTTTTATTACATTTTCAAATATCTGACGCTTTTCCCTGGGAATGGGAAAAGGCTTATCCTTAAAGTAACCAGATTCTCGAAGATAAAGCTTACACTGAAAATTTTTATAACAGCCCACTCTCTCAGTCACAACATCCGGGTAGGAACGTTTTAACGATTGAACAAATTCCAAAATATCCGAATCAGTCCAAAATTCACTTTTGTCTATTGAAGTTTTAACATCACTGGATTCAACCATATTCGATCTTTCGTTTTTGTCCCTCGGCAATTCTTTCTCAGTGTGCTCTTCAATTACAATGTCACTGGAACTACTCATTCCTAACTGCCTTTTAAGTTCCGCAAAACGATGAGAAAACTCTTCTTCTAAGGACACAGACCACTGGTCTTCACTCCCATTAACTGAATCTATACGGTCGACACCCTTATTTCCTTGATTTACAGGGCTCTCCGTCATCCAACAAGCGTCTCGATAAGTCTCATCTAATCTAGCTGTCCCACGTGACTTCACATTCTCAAACGCTGAAGCAGAGTCCAATTCACACTGAACAGAAACATCTACTTTCTTCATACATCTATGTGAAATCCGGTTCTTATTTTCAGTTAGATAAATACACACAGATTTCCTGTCAGCACGATCTGGTTTCTCTCCCGGTAAGTCTCTTTCTCTTCGATTAGGTTTCTCTCCTGGTATATGCTGCCTATCATTTTCAAAAAAGTCAGTCAATGATGACATTTTACGTAATATTAGATATCTATTACTGTCTCTAAAACAAATTCTATTCCTAGACACATCCAGGATAGCTCTCGTTGATTTTAAAAAAGGCGTTCCCAAAATAACATCACACGGAATCTCAGCAATTTCGAAGAGGCTTATGTCGAATCGCAGTACACCAAAATTTACTTCTACAGTCACCATGCGGGGTTCAGTTCTACTAGAACACATCATGGAGTTAATCGCAATTGAGTCAGTTTTCCTACAACTATATTTAGATTCATCCAACAATGAAACTAAACGAGAACTAATAAGATTTATAGTGCTTCCAGAATCTATACAACACGGTACAGTAACTCCTGCTATTGTTGCTAGGACAAAGGTAGCCGAACTGTCATCCATACTTGCCGGAACCTCTAGTTTCTTATCAGTCATAGGTTTATTCAGTCTTAAACACCTTCCGTTTCCTCCCGAATTGCCATGAGTGAGAGAAGTAGGGTTTCCTTTATTATTAAATCTCCCATCGTTCGTCGAATATTTCTTATTTTTTCCAGAAAAGGTAGAAGTTACAATTTGTTTCGGATTAAAATGTTTATTATCATTTGATTTACCATAATTAACTTTTTGCTTACCAAGTTGTACATCTTTCAATTTCCCACAAATTTCTTCAACACGCGAAGTTTCAGTAGAATTTTCTGAAAGTCTGCCTTTTTTAAATAATGAACCCATATAATTATAATCTCCCTTAGTAACAAAGCAAGACCTAACATTTTTTCCTTTAAACGAAGTTAAGTTTTCATACTCTTTTTTAGAATGCTTATATCTATCGAAATTTTCTACCATACCCTTTATTTGCTGAACATTTTCTGGTATTTGATAAGAAAAACACTGAAACCTATATTCTGGGTTCATCCCATGCAATAACAGATTTACAATATCCTTTTCACTATCACTAAACCCAAGAACTTTAGCTGAGTTATAAACAGAATCAATATATTCAATCACATTCTCCGTCTGTTTCATATGACGAAATACTCTGGTAGCAATAAGGTGACCACGCACTGTCATCGATATGAATCTACCCCTAATCGTTTGCCTAAGATCTTCCCAAGACTTATTATGTGCTAATCCATCCATAATTTCAGCATATAACATTCCCGAAGTCTTGACCGACACTGAGTATAACAACATTCGCAGGGGATATTTGTAATTCACAACTAACTCATTCAATATTACCATCATGTCAAAAACCCTATAACTATCAGTTCCATCAGTTGGTTGTACCTTACTAAGTTTCGAATCAACAATAGAACTTATTTTCCCAAAGACATATTTATTAATCAAAGGATCTAGTGAATTTTCTGAAATTCCACAACAAGGTTGCGTACAAGATATATTTTTACCCTCTCTGGCATTAAATAACAGATCACTGAATTTTTTAGAGTCTGGGATAGTTTCACCCTGAATATTCGATAAATCCTCACATTTACTTTCCTTTTTTATTTTTTCATTTATGGAACTTGTTCGCCCAACTTCCCTAACCGTATTTTCCGATTCCATGTTACGACTCAATCTTTTATCCAACCCATAATATAGATGACTAGGAACTCCCTTGACTTCAGTTTCTAAGTCCGAAATTCCCTTGTGGAAACCATACATTTCTGAGAAATTTGGCTGAGAGGTTAATCTAGGATTTACATATTTAACCGAATCGCAAAATTCATTAATAGTTTCCCTGAAATATTTTGATTGAGCTTTACGATCATTATTACTATCAGAATCCGAGTCACTTTCTTCTTTCTTACTCAAAAAATGTGATCTCAACTCATCACTGCGTAAATGAGGAGACTGTGCCTCCAAACTACTAGGCAACAAATTATCAAACTGTACAAAGTCCGTAGTAAAACGCGCTTGATTCCTATTTTCAAGTATATCATTAGCATTATGCTGAACCACTTCAACATTCCTCCGTCCAGGACTACGTTCACCACTAAGAAATTGTATTTCAGAAAACGGGTCCAATTCTAAACTCAAATAATTTGTTTCGCCAGAGTGGTCGGAAAATGCCATCTCTAATATTTTCACAATTTAAAAAAAATCAACGAAATACAACAGATAGTAAATTTAAGAATTATTTCAACTACTACCAATACAATTATTTCCAAATACTATCAAGCTACCCAACTTTCATTCACTCACACAACCACACAAAATATTCACAAAATACAATAAATATATCATACAAATCAAGTCGTAACAAATTTGGGTTTTATTTTCTTTATTGAATTACAATTTAGCAATCAGCCCAATTTTCACTGATAAGGTCACTCACTTATAGAGGTTTCTTCAATTTTTAATCTACCACGGACTACCTTAAAGGGATACTTATTCAAATAATTTTCATAATACTGAATATAACACTATGATCAAATCCTGAACAACTAACATCTATTCCATTTCCATATTTATCCGAAAGCAAGTTTAAAAAAAAAATAATTTTAATTTCTCGTTCAATATTCTACTCATCCAGTCTATCCTTACACTAATTAACAGTAATTTTATCCATTTTGAAAATTCTAAATCAGTAATGCTTATTATTACGTTGCAACAAGGGGGACTATTATTATTACTAATTACAATAGCCCAACCTCCAAAACGTCAACAACGGACTTGGTTTGAATTTAATGTTGTAGCATTTAGTACATTAGTGAAACATTAATAAGTATCTCGACTGATCCAATTTATAATACCATATACCCGCTGGTTCGGAATTGAAATAGCATCTCAATTTAAAAAAAAAATTCTCCTAGGTAATCAACCAGAACTTCATCAAAAGAATTAAAAAAAATATATTGACTTGGTTTATTCGAAGCGTCACTTTTCGGTATCGCAATTACTATATGGCTTGAGGAAAATAATAAAAAAAACAACGAAAACCAAAAAGTAATCGCGAGTGACTCTGAACCAGTGAAAAATTTACAGCAGCAGCGTACCTGAAAACCTCCCAAAAATAAAAAATGAAAGGCAAATAGTTAATATTATAGCACTCCACTCTCTCTCGTTCATACAATAAAAAAAAACTGGTTGGTGAATGCAAAAACATAGGAATTAAACAGATAAATTAAATTTTTGCGACAGTTTTAATTAGCTTCAAAAATGTTTAGATTTAAATTACAATATGCAATTAAATGTAGCCAAACAATAACAATACATAACAATTACTAATCTTTCAACGATATATATAATATCAGGAGTGAAAATCATTGTATTTAAATCAGTTTAATTTGGACTATAAAACCAAACATTTAATGACCAATAGAGAAGTTATAAGCTTGAATTGCGAACACCTTTTCTTTGTTACAAATTTATTAAATTTAAATGTAATCGATGTGGAGAAATTTGGCTCAAAAGATTCAGTGTATACTTTAAGATTTTTTTAACGTGTGCATTCAACACCCAGTGACTATTTCTACTGTTTCTAAGTAATAAAAAAATTAAATTAAGTACTTACCACTTCACATTTGGAAAATTAGAAACAGAAAAGGAGAGATTATTTTTTTACCCCAAAGGCTCCAATCATCTGCTGGTTCCACAGTCTAAGACCTTGTCTTTCTTCTACTATAGTGCAACACGATTTAGCAATAAATTTAATTATTTCAGTGCTTATTAATTTTTAAACGCCCTGTATAATCTTATTGCGTTAATTTTTCAGTTAAATAATTTCCTTTAATGTCTAAATTTAACGTAATTTCTGCCTCAATTCGATCAAACTGGTACTGTAATTTATTTCCCTACTCCTCTTGAAGCACCCTATGTAGTCTCGTTAAATTTATTCAATTAGAATTTACCATTTATTAAATTAGTTTTGACCTCTTTAACCACTACTCCTAGCGAAAACTACCTAATTCAATTTACACCCACTAACGTGTTTAGGCACTCTTCTACGTATTAGCATTACCATTCCACTACGTAGTTTAATTCCAATTTTTAAAACTTAGAAGTAAGTAGAAAAATCATTTAGAAATTACTTATTCTTTACAAGCTCACTTTTTTAAAAAAATATTTTTTTTTTCTTTTTAATCTCACTTTTAGAAATTTATCTCACTATTAATTGTTAACTTTGTTAATTTCTAGCAACAAGACGGTATAAGAGGAGTCCTAACTTAACTTTCATTAAATTGAGACAGCCTACATAGCCTAACAATTTTGCAGTATCAAACTGAAACAAACTGACGTTAAGTTACTTCTTCATACATTTTTTAAAAAAGAAAAAAACACTCCACAATCACTACATTAGTTCACGGTATTTTATATTTTATATTTTTTGCACTGACAAGGAAAGAGAAAATGTAATACGAATTTCCCGACTTTAACCAAACACTGCTGCATGTACGTAATCTTCCACTTGTTCCCCGTATCGCCTTCAAACCAAGTGATGAGGCATAGCAAGCACGAGGTAACCGAAGCCACAAAAGGGGGCGTGTCACTCACTATCTCGTCTTCCCGTGCTACGTCATTCAAACACACAGCTAACGAAAAGAAAAGGTGTTTCGCTTACAACTTCAAGCTTTTACAGAAATAAGAGCGAAAGAAAGAAAAACAAAACGAATTCCTTCCTACATATTACAATTCTTTTTTTTAAAAAAAAAAACTTTAATCAATTTCTTTCTCTGCCCTTTTTAAACAGTAAATTTACTTCACAACACCAGAATTTAATATATATATATATATCATAAAAATAATGTAGCGTATTGGAAATCGCTACACTATGTAAACGTAAATAGCAAATGGGTATCAGATAATTCATAGTAATGTACAATTTATTCCATAAATCTAGGCAGAAAGAACAAAGAAGTTGTTTTAAATTAATTAACACTTAGCAGTACGGAGGATACACTTGAGAGCATACACGATATTGATTTTGTAACAATTGCTTTTCCAGATTAAAGCATTCTACTAACCTAACTGCATTTTGCATTGGGATACTAAGAAAGACAAACTTTTATAACTGTACACATGGTTAATACTTAGCGGTAAAACAATGTGAAACTTGTATGTATGAAATTTTTGTGACCTTTTCAGAGAACGAACTCTTGTTTGTGTCTCTTGAGGATTTCGAGATTATTTCCATGAGAGATGTATCTGTATGCGTTTGTGAAAGATTAACGCTTATGGTTGTATGTACTTTCAAAACAACAAAAAGACATTGATCCCACTCCTACGTAATGCATTTATACTTAGAAACTTTAAATCTCTTTCTCTTCTATTTAGAACCTGAATAGATCTGCTTTACACAAAGAAAGATTATGCTAAGAGAAAAATTGGAGTTAGAACAAAATTTGTTTTATTCAGGTGCATTATATCTTAGTTAATTCGTGTGTGGTTTTCCAAGTGAAGATTTATTGATCATATGAAAGTATGGAACACATAATAGTTTTAGAAATTTATTTTTTAGTCCTATTGGTATGATAGATTTTTGTGCTGAGTTGTTCTACTTTTGTCATCACAATGTTTGCGTTTTTAGATGTTGGATATTGGTTTGAGGTTTCGCAGTGAGTCGATTGTAAAGAGCGACCGTCAAATATTTTGTCCCTTTCAATTAAGTATGCTATTCGGCAATTTATGATTATTAATTGTTATAGGCCCTTTCTTGTACGTTTGCCAGTACGAATTAAAATAATTAGTTGCTCTTTATTTGGATTTATTTTCAGAAACCATGAATTTCACTATTCAGAGAACAAATAGACTTGTCGACTTAAGCATTGAAGGATAATATTAGTACCTAATGAGCTGGTCAGTATCCCGTGTCATCGCAAAGAGTGCAAGCATTCATATCGTGGCTGAATGGTGGTGATCGTTTACATATAAAAGATATAGGAGGAGGAGGAATAGTTTTGCTTTGTGGTAGTTCTTCGTTCATTGCAGTTTCATTTGAAAATTGATCAATCATTTTCATTTGTGAAGTCCTATTTTTTAAAAAATTATATGCCCACCAGATGATGGTGGTCTATACTTGAACGGTGTGTAGTTCTGTTATAATGCCATCATACCATGCACAGTTAAAAGACATACACATACACAGTTAAAAGCCATGTCATAAACAGTTAAAAGCCATGCCATACACAGATCTAGAAAAATACTTCCAGTAGGATCTAGAAAAATACTTCCAATTTCAATTCTTTCCGATTGTGGTTTCGATGTAGATCTAGACCCTAAGAATTTGGTCAAGAGTATTATGTTGCGATCAAAATCCAGCTTGGTTTAGAAACAGGTATTTTAAAATAAAATCTTTGACTTTTACATTCCATGATTACGCTGGCTAGGTGAAACGAGACGGTGATGATGAGAAATGAATGCAATGGTGGAATGAGGAAAATGGGAGGAAACGGGAGAATCATAAGAAAACCCACGAACACTGTGTTTTTCTAGCACAAAACCCCTTGGCGCGAGCTGGGATCGAACAAGAGACCCCACGCACCAGAGGTGAACACGCTATCACTGAGTGACAGTGCTCTCGTAATACTTGTTGTGTGTGTCCTTGAAGTACACATGTTCTCTGACAAAATGTATTTTTACCATTATCTTCAAATGTACTGCTGTGATTGACTTGACGATAGCTTCTAAATTTCGATAGGTTTTTATGAGCACGAATTAAGTAAAGGGTGGTCCAACTACAATGCACGATGTTAATTGTAAATAAAACGCAAAGTTTTCAGAGAATAATCTTAATATTTTTTATTATGATAGAAGAATCTATGACATTTATGTGTGAAACAAAATATCGGCCAAATGCTCGGCACGGCTTCTGTGGCAGACTTCTATCCGATGGTCCATATTTTCAATGACTCTGAGACATAATTGAGGCCTATTCCGGAAATTATTGAAAACGAACCGCCATGTTATACTGCAGGTGGTGTGAAAATTTCATCTCGATATCTTTATTTTTGGCAGACTGGCGATATTGTTTTTGTAAGCCTTTGATTTACTGTTTTGGCGCACTGCTGACTTCAGACCCTAGCAGCGGCAGCTTCTTTCTTATTTGAGTGTTTGAAAAAGAACCTCAGCAAGTTTCAGAACTAAAAACAGTAATATTGTTCTCAGATGCTACAGGTAGACAAAACAGAAACACTACAATAACAAAATATTGTTCCTGGTTCGCTAAAGTTCATAAAGTGGAAATAATTTGTTTATATCCTGTGCGTGGACACTCGTTTAGCCAGTGCGACCGCAACTTCGGGTTTGTTCGAAACAAAATAAAAAACTTGGAGCGAATCGGATCTGCTAACCCATGGTTAGAAACCATCGGTACCTGTCGTCAGAATACATCTCCTTTTCAATTGACAATGGATAAAGATTTGATTAAGGATTGGGATTCAGATCTTGAACCTTTCTTTCGTTCCAACCCATCATCAAAAACTTCAAACTACACCACTATGTAATATGGAATGATAAAGTACACTGTATCAGGCGTTCTGCTGTGTTCTATTACGTACATCCCAACATCTTCTTATATTTCAAAAACTAATATCGAAGAATTGAGCGATATGGACCCTAAGCCTGTCCCTTTTGTTGGAGTGAGCGTGCAGAAATAGAAAGATGTTCGGTCTTTAGTGAAGTTCTTGTCAGCTCAAGACAAAAACTGGATTGAATATATTTTGAATGAATATGAACAGGACTAAGTCCATAATACATCTATTGCCATGGGTAATAGCTTATATTTGCTTTATTTAGAATAAAGACATTATTGTGATGCATTAATAGTGTGCTATTTACTCAACCAACAAGGATTTTCGAAAAAAAGGGCACATAACATTTTATACAAATATGTTTATAAATATTTAAAATAAAATAATTTTTCATTTAATACAAGCTATTTATTAGGCAAACAGATCATTTATATTAAGAAAACCTGTAACAGGTATTTGCAAACTTATGATATTGTTATATATTCTAATAAAAATTTTAAGGCTCTTTTTTTCCATTCACGAAAACGGTCTATGTGCCCTTCTTCCGGAATAGGCCTCAATTGAGGTTCAATATCATTAATGTGCCGAATTATCGCATCCTTTAGCTCTTGAATTGTTCTTGGCTTATTGACGTACACCTTTTCTTTTAAATATCCCCACAGAAAAAAGTCCAATGGTGTCAAATTACATGATCGTGGCGGCCAGTTAACATCGCCACCACGTGAGACTACACGGTCATTGAATTTTTCGCGCAAAAGAGCCAATGTTTCGTTGGCTGTGTGGCACGTAGCACCATCCTGTTGGAACCACATATCGTCCAGGTCCATATCTTCAATTTCTGGCCACAAGAAGTCCGTTATCATCTCGTGATAGCGAACACCAGTCACGGTAACTGCTTGGCCGACCTCATTTTCAAAAAAGTACGGTCCGATGATGCCGCCAGCCCATAACCCGTACCAAAGAGTCACTCTTTGTGGATACATCTGCTTTTCAACAATCACTCGTGGATTCTCATTTGCCCAAATGCGGCGATTCTGCTTGCTAACGAATCCACTGAGGTGAAAGTGTGCCTCGTCGCTGAAGATTATTTTCTTTGTGAAGTCACCACTCACTTGTGTCTGTTCAACCAACCATTCGGCGTATTGACGACGCTGAAAATGGTCAGTAGGTTTCAGCTCTTGAGTCAATTGAACCTTGTAAGCGTGTAAATTCAAATCTTTCTTCAAAATTCGCATCCGTGATGTTCGTGAGATGTTCAATTGTTGGGCACGACGACGAGTCGAGGTTGATGGCTCTTCTACCACACTATCGGGAACACAGCAATGTTTTCCGCAGAACGAACTTGGCGAGCATGCACAGCTGCCTTCACATTTCCTACAGACCCTGTTTTCTGAAATTTGCGCACAATTCTCCCGATTGTTGACACATTTGGTCGATTATGCTGACCAAATCATCACGAAGTGCACGAAATGCATTTTGATTTGAACGTCCATTTTCGAAAAAGGCTTCAATAATCTTCACGCGTTGCTCATTGTGTCCCTCTCCATGGTTGAATTTGTCAAACCCTGAAACAAAGAAATGTCAAATTAAGTTGGGCAAAACCTTGACGTTACGGTGTGACACATAATTAACATCGTGCATTGTAGTTGGACCACCCTTTATATACGGGTATGATTGTTTCCATTCCTGTGGAATATAATCAGTCCTCATGCCGTATGTAAATATAAATGATCGACAGTAGATTAATGAAGCTTAGTGGCGCGTTTCTAATACTGATGTAGATGATTCCATTTGGTCCTAGTGAGGTTTGGTTTGGTTGGAGAGACAGTCCTGTACTTCATCAGTTACTCTATTTTCTGATAGTGGTTATATGTTTCCTGGATATAGATCTTGGATATAAGCTTCTCGTAGATACAATTGATGAGCAAGAAGTCTTTTCATCAATGCTGCTTTGGTTGCAATACATTGTTGTTTGCGAGTTGATCATATTTGTTATTTGAAATCGTTTTCTCTTTTCCCTGTAAAGAATGGAAGCTTGTATTTTGAAATCATAAGAATTATGTCATTGATCCAGAGCCGTAACTTGTGGAGGACAGGGGGAGAACTGTCCCCCAGGAAAGCTTCCCGCCGTTCGAGCTGCCCATTTTAAGACAAAATTTTCTTACTCCATATACGATACGAACACGAAATCATAAATGAAACATCAAACAGATTCACTACATTACATAAACAAAACAGCACACAAACAGTAAATAGAACAAAAATGAATCCTGGGCCCATTACGATATATATTAGCGGCCCTAGAAATAATATTTATTCGGGTGGCTTTGAGATTTGTCAATATTGTTCCCTTAATTAACTTGTCATGTTTTGAACGGCCCCAGTGAAGTAACTAACTGTCCCGAAGACTTTGCTGTGCGCAAGGGCCCACAGGCTCCGAGGGGCCCATAAAGAGTAAGATAAAGATGGAAAGAGGGGACCTAAGAATTAGGAAAAGCATTTTCTAGAGGGCCTATATACGCGTATTAATGCTTACCCCTCAGAAAAAATCTAAGTTACGGCGCTGCATTGATCAGTGATGGTATGCTGATGCAGACTGCTTTTATGGTTTAATGCTTTTCAGAGTTTGGATTTACTGAGCTGGTAGAATTTCTTCAATTTTTGGCAAGTCTTGAGTAATTTTTGTGCGTGATATAGTTCTATTTCCATTTTAATAAGTTTGTATAAACGATTACTCTTTCCTTGATTTCCTTGTACAGTCCGCAGCAAAAAAAAAAAAAAAAAAAAAAAAAAAAAACCTGCAACATGAGTATGTAAGTTTATTGTGAAACGATGAAGTCTTTTGCTCCAAAATAAGTGTGAATGGGATGACGCTGAGGTTTCTACTTCGTGATCGTTTTCCACTTAGAAGTTATGTTGATTTCCTGGGCTGCTAGATTTAGTTTGACAATAAACTTATATGGTCATCTTGCAGGTTTCTTGCTGTGGGCTGTAGTGGAGTTTGTGGTATAACTTAAGCTGATAACCTAAGCAGAAACTTCTTAGGTTGAATGTTTGCTGTAAGAGGTTTTGGTAGTCATGTTTCTTGAAGATTGGTAGTTCTTTTTGAAATGTTCTGTTGTATTGACTTCTGTATTGCTCTATTTGATATGCGGTACCGATTTCATTCCATGCAGTAATGGGGTTAAGATATGGAAGAGTTTGAGAATATTTATTCCAGTTGGTGTTAGCGTAATCTTTAACGATAATAGTGCTTTTATTAGTTAGCCAGGTATGCTTGAGTAGTGCAATTTTTCGTTTTAGATGTGGTTGCTAAAGCGAGATGTTTGCCAGTAGTCAATATCTTGTTCGTATTTGGGTCTTGTTCATTCGCTCTGATACCCCGATGTGTAGGTATATCTTTACTTAGTTGAGAACAATGAACTTAATAACCCATTATGAAGCCGTCACTTTCGTTGCTTATGGGATCTTCGACTATTATACTATGTTCATGTGTGATATGTTTATAGTTTTGAAGAAATGGAAATGGAAAGTTATTAGCAATGACCTATTTTAATATTTCCAAAATTATTAACCATAATATAAGAATTTTTTCAGTGGCAGCCGTGGAGATGTTTAAATAATATTCAGTAAATACATGAATACTGAGAGAATGACAGTAATTACAACGAACGAATTATTATTAGCATAATATTACATAATGACAAAATAATTAAGAAATTATAACGGGGTTACCAGTTAATGTAAAATATCTTCTTTTTCTAGAAGACATCTTCTTTGTTAGGATATAACTAGCACACATATCCAAATTAACCAGCTTTATTGCTACCAGTTTAGATAGCAAATTGTTTCAATATTAATAAAATCACTCGCTTAGTTTCAAATATACACTACACCCAATACAACCGATATAAAACATAGTACTTCTCTTTCAGGCTTGTTTCAGGTCACATTAATATTTCTCATCGTTACGGGAAAGTTAGAGTTGAAACTGAAAGAAGACAAATTTTCGAATTTTATAATTTAGTCCTAAGTTTCTCTATAAATATATTTTCTATGAGAAATGGTTTCTCTATAAAATACTGTCTTGTCTGTGTTCGAAAGAATAACATTAAAATTATATCTTTATGTCCGTCATAACTAAGAAATTTAGTTCATTTGCCAATTCCTATGGTTCGGGTGTAATTTAATGGGACGTTGTGTAAAACACCATTCTCAACATCTATGCCAATTTTAGAGTTGTTACTAATTTATTCTCCTTTTAATAGTCGATAAGTGCTGCACTGAGAGGATTTGTAACTGGAATATTGCAATTGTACCCACATAAGAATATTGTTTACATTCATTGATTTCTAAGTTACCATTAATTACATCAAAGTTTATTCTGTTTATTCCAAATTATAACTGATAAAATTTAAACAGAAAAGATTTAGTTTCTATAATTTCTAATTTATCCAACACTAAGATTCATTTATTAATGGTTGAGACTGACATCTAATATAAACTTTTAGTACTATGGTCCACTTGTACAGTATTATGTATTTGATTACGTGCTTGTGTGTAGGGGGGGGAGGGCAGTGACTCAGTGGTATAACGTTCAGTTATGGTCCATGGGATCCTTGGTTCGATTCCTACTCGCTCCAAGTGAGCTTTGTGGTGGGCAAACACCGAATTCATTGGTTTTCTCGGGGTTCTCCCGTTTCGTCCCACTTTCTTCATTCCATAATTTCCTTCATTTTTCATCATCACTGTCTCCTTTGGCTTGGCCGGCATAACCGTGGGACTTCAAAAGTAAAGATATCATCTCATTTTTTTTGTTTGTGTGGATATCGTTGTTTTCATGTCCCGTTGAGCATATTAACAGTGCTGCCCTCAAGTGAAGTAAATTACATACGGACATGATTTTAAAGAAGATAAAAAGATAAGTTAGCAGCTTAACAAATTTGTGTAAAACCGACCATGTACATTCTTCGGGGCGTCTCACATTGAACATGTAAAAGGTTTTCATACAGAATCAAACATTGAAAAATCTAGATGACTGCAAATGATACTGTCATAAATGCCACAAGAACTGTGAAACATAAAAAATGTTTTATTCTATTTTCCAATATCATGCATGTACTTCTTGTATAAGGAAATCGACTACTAGTGCTTTATAACTTGTTTCTTATGGATGAAGTTGTATTCCTAACTGCAAATACAGTTTAGGAGGGCTTTGTTATTATTTATATAAATACAGCGTCCGGACATGCCACAAAAATGACCATCCTGTGCTAGATGGGCATTAGAAGCAAGAATTATAAGTAAGCGAGTCAGGACAAGCAGAAGCTGGTGGGTCCTCATTGTAGCCGAAGAGTATTTTCTTTTAAGCAGAAGGTGCGTCAGCGACGGTGGGTATTAGCATAAGGGAAGACAATAAAAAAAATATTATGCTCATTATATTACTAAATGCATTCCATGTCAGACATCTTAATCCTTACAAATCATTACCGGTAATTAAAATATTGCTTCCACATATCAATTTACTGCATCATTTTCTTCTTTATGGAATAGTACGTGGTTTGAAGTACTCACTTTGGAGTACATTTTATAACTATACTATTATGTTAGAGAGTAGACCCGAATTCATTTTGATTACATATATAGGCCCTATTCCTCTTTTAAAATAACATTAGATGCATCACACACTGGCGAGGAGAGTGACACAACTCAAATAAAATAGTTTTGAATAAATCATATTTGAAAGTTTTGGTTATTTGAAAGAAATAATTTGCGGTCAATAAATAAATATTAGAATATATTTCTTAATTCCTTTTATAGTTTAAACGTTTCTCTTTCTGATTAATATTATAGCGTAATATATTCATTATTACTATTTGTTTGTTATCTCTGTTAGTATTGTGTCTATTCATGCCAAAATTTCAATTATTTTAATTTGTTATACCAAGATTTCTAGTTTCAATCTAACATATATATCTTTTTGATTTCCATTAAAATTTTAAATAATTAAATATAGATAGACATAAGATTCCATTCCTGGGGACGTAATGCTATGTCAGTAATTAAGGATAGTAATTTTATTTGTTTGTTAAAGTGAACACATAGTTTACATACTTATATATTACGGGGTAGTTTTGGAACTGGGGAGTCTAATTCAAAGTTAAACTAATCTAACCTAACCTAATCTAATATAATCTAACATAAATACCCTAATCTGAACCAAGAAAAAATGCAGAAAATATACCAAGAAAGTTAGAAACTTTAACTTAAGAAATTCTGGCCCCCAAAATCCAAAAATATGCCTAAAATAAAATAGCAGAATAACACCTAACGCAATTGGGAGGAGTGAGTAATTTTTTATTTCAAAAATAGTTATTTGTAACAATTATAGAACATATATAGAAATCAATATATTTATCTAAAATATATTTCACCAGTATGTTTTCACCTTTCTATTTTACAGTGAACAGTAAAAGTCACTGTATGCATTAGGAACGTCTTCCAAAAAGCTGACAGGGAGAAAATCATTCTTCTTGCGGTCAGCAACTAGGACTGCCAACTCTGGAAACTAAAAATACCGGCACCTCCTCAAAACTTCCTACGATATGGGTCTAAGTGAGAAGTATCTATGCTCGGAGCCATAAATAGGAGTGAAATTTACTATTTTAAACGAAAGTGTATTAGCACCTATATACTGCATATCCTAAGTACAATCACTAGTAAGCTTCATAGATACATTGTGCTATAAGTGTGAAACTGAAATAATCAATTATCATTTTATTGTATTTACCAGCAACTACTAGGCCTACTTCTTTAAAATTATTGAAACAGATGAAGATTTATCTTTACGTGACAATTTTGTAATTACAAAATGAAATTTACTCTTTAAACTTATACTTCAAGCACAAGAAATTGCTTTTAGAAGTTCTTTTTCACGCTCAGTAAATGTATAAAATTTCTCACAAGTAAATGTCATATTTTATCTGAAAAAGTCACCGACATCTGTTTAGAAATACAAGAAAGATGAAAACATGTATTAATCATTTATAGACAGTGAAACAAAACAGTTTTGGATTTACAGAATAAAAGTTATTTTCTAAACATATACTTTGAACTAGAAGAGATTGCTTTGACCTACCGTAAACTGGGGGTACTTTGCACCGCATTTTGCAGTTTCCTTTAATTACTGAAAGAAACTGTGTGGTCGAAATGCTTAAGTTTCTCACTATTATTAGCTCAGTGCCAGCTAAATCGAATCATTACAATAGAAAAGGACAGCAGTTGATATATATTTTAAAATATATGTTTAAAAATGGTGCAAAGTTACCACAAATTCGTCTAACTTTGCACAATTGTTTTTCGAACATAGTTACAAGCCTTTCTTAGCACAAACATGCAAAATATACCTCCAAAAGTTCAATTATTTCCCATATATTATTGCCAAAATGATTAGAATACAAGTATGGTATTTTCGAACACAAACAATAAACAAAAGATAGGAACAATAGTTACGTTTTAAAATAGGCAACATAATTCACTGAAACTAATCTTGAAATATACCGGTATGAGTGTCGAACCAGCAACTTTTAGAGTAACTGCACCTGGTATTGGCTGGTCCATGAACTGTCCAAAGCAGTGGCGGCGAAACTGGCTTTGGCCCCCCCCCCCCGCAGTAATTTAAAAGGGGCCCTATGTTAATCATGATTCCTAGTGTTTTCTATAATACCATTATTATGAACGTAGTATACTGGTTGATTTTACAAACTGAGCATATAGGTTTTCGTTGAAATTTGGTGAGAACTGAATACACACAAAGCTGTATTATTATTATTATTATTATTATTATTATTATTATTATTATTATTATTATTATTATTATTATTATTATTATTATTATTATTATTATTATTATTATTATTGGCTTAGTGGTAGAGCGGGGGGTGTATTGGATCTCGGGTTCAAACTCTGCTCCCGCCAAGTTAACTTTGTGGTGGACAAACATTGTGTGCGTCGGTTTCCTCGGGGTTCTCCCGTTTCCTCTCACTTTCTTCTTTCCACCATTTCATTCATTTCTCCTCTTCACCGTCTCCTTTAACCTAACCGGCATAACCGTGGGACGTAAAACTCAAAGATTTCATTTTCATTTTAATAATAATAATAATAATAATAATAATAATAATAATAATAATAATAATAATAATAATAATAAAAATCAATAACTACATAGACATTAACACTGTGGTAGAAAAATGTAGATAAATATAGATAGACCAATTTGTACTTACGTTAACTCCGCGTAGTTTGTCTGAAACACCATTTGTGACACTCCTCTTGTACCACTATTAGATTGCACCAGCTTCATAAAACGTACATAAGATAACGAAAAGAGTGTTTTGGTTCTCAATAAATAAAAACTGTTCACTACACTTCACAATCTTCACTTAACACTTACTTTCCAAGTGGTTCTCAGTAATTAAAAATGTTCACATTTCACAATCTTCACTTACACAAGAGGTTAATTACAAGTCCAGATACTTGTCTGTCCCCTATCCAATATTATCACGCATTATATACAGAAGTGAGTTTATTCAGAAAATCGTCGCTTTTTCAGGAGTAAGAACTGATCCACAGTTACATCCAAGTTGATCTTTTTTGTTTGATCATGTTCAATACTCAAAATGGCCAGTGAACGTAATCTTTGTTGTGCCATTGTGCTCCGTAAATAATTCTTGATCAGTTTTAGTTTTGAGAAACTTCTTTCTGCTGTAGCAGTTGTAACAGGGAGTGTGAGGTAAAGTTGTAAGGCTGTTGTCAAGTCCGGTAAACTACTTACAAGACAACTGTTTTCTTCAATTAGTAATATCGCTATGTTTCGAATTGTTTTCCTTTGAGCTATCTCCTCAGAAAATAAACAACGGAACGCTAACACTTGTTCTAAAAGGTTTCCCGAAATGTCATTCTTGTATTTGTCAACAAATAAAGAAGTTTTATCTGAAATTTCTTCATTGGTAAGTTCTTTTAAACACTTTGGTGTCAAAAATGAAAAGTGTTCAAGTATCTCACTCAAACCGCTGAATCTGCTTTTAATTTGACAAATCGCAATGTCAAGTACAACGTTGAAAACAGATATTTGGAATGTCTTCAACGGATCCGAAACAGAAAGTTCACTTGCCACTTCATCAAAAAATGTTTTAACTTTTCGGGCACGCTTTCCCTTTATATTAGAATCTACATGAAACGACCTGGCAAGTTCTTTAGCTTCATCCAGAAATCCCGAAAAATTATCTCGCAGGGAAGTGAGATTGGCAATTGCTCGGCCCACAAGAATACGAGCTGTTTCAAGGTCAGCATTGTCGCTTTGCTGCATCTTGGATGTGATGTTGATATTTTCCAGAACTTTACTTTGTAATGTAAGCAATAAAAGGAACTGGAAGTTGTCCAGTTGTTTTTTCAGAGTCATTGCTTGCTGTTTTTCTGGACCTTTGGAGCTCCGCAATAGTACGTTGGTCAAACATTTCATTACGGATTGATAGTTATTTCGTATGGCTAAAAGACAATCATAGCGAGATGGCCATCTTGTTGGACACAACTTCTTTAATGTGACACAAATTTGACCATCTTCAGCTAATGTTTTGTTTAGCTCTTGCCATCGAGGTAAGCTTTCACTGAAAAAATATACACTTCTTGAAGAATATCGTAGAATTGTTTCACCTGATTAACATTTGACACAGAATCGTTCAGAACAAGGTTTAAATTATGAGCAGCACAATGCACAAATTCTGCATTAGGAACTTTCTTCTTTATTCTCGTTTGAAGACCACTATATTTACCACTCATATTCGCTGCGCCATCGTAACCTTGGCCTCTGCACTTATTAATGTCTATTCCATTTTTCTCAAGAATTCCTAAAATTTTGTTTTGAAATGACTCACTAGTTTGTGATATTATTTCCCAAAATCCTAGAAAAGATTCCTTTATTTGAAGCTTCAGACCTTCAGATGAATTATCAAACACAACATAGCGAATGATAAGACTGAGTTGATCCTTTTTAGAAATATCTTGTGTGGTATCTACAATTAGGGAAAAGAACGGGGCCAAATTTATTTCTGTTGTTAACGCGTTCAGAACAGAATTTGACAGTAGTTCTATCATCTTATTCTGAATATCATGATGTAAATACTTAATTCGTGTTTCCTTGTTTCTTACATGCGATCTTAGTAACGAATCGTATCTTGAAAGCAAATCAATTATATTGAGAAAATTTCCACTTCCGGGATCAATTAATTGATTGTCCTCCCTATGGCCTCGAAACGGCAACGCGCACATAGCTAAAGTTCGCACAACATCAACAATACGTGTTAGTATGTCTCTCCATTTTCGCCGCTCTTCATTCATTTGATCTTCTACCGTGCCATTTTTCTTCCATATAGTATACGTAACACATGCTTGCAAATGAGATTTGCTTTTTTCGTGCACCTTAATTTTCTTACTGAGCCCTTTCCAATCCCGAATAACGCCATTTTGCCATGAACGCTCACTGCAAGATTCGTTGAAAAGCCAGCAGGGTTCACAATAAACAGCATCCAAAATAACTGAATAACACAACCAAAATCTTTCTACTTTTTGACCGCTTTTAGTTTTAATGAAATAATACTTTTCACTAAAAGATCTGTTTGTTTGCGGATCTCGCGGGAAGGGAGCTTTGGGTCGACACGGTGTAGATGCGAGAATAGCTCTTTTTGCCTCTGGGGTAAGCGCTTCTTTGTAAAGGCCTCTGTCACTAGGAAAGAGTTTGGAAAAATTTGGGGAAAAAGGTTTGGAAGTATCTGAAACTGTAGCAGTGCATACACTAGAATCACATTCCCTGGCCTTTACAGCACTATTATTGTGTGAAATGGAAAATACCTCTGTTTCTTGTTGGGAACTAGCTTGGGCACTACTTGCACTAGTGTCACATTCACTAGACTTTACAACGCCATTATTATTGTCAGAAATGGAATAATCCTCTGTTTCTTGTTGGGAACTAGCTTGGGCACTACTTGCACTAGTATCACATTCACTGGCCTTTGCAACGTCATTATTATTGTCCGAAATTGAAAAATCCCATGTTTCTCGTTGGGAAGTACCTTGAGCACTGATTACACTAGTATCACATTCACTGGCCCGTACAACACCATAATTATTATCCAAAATCGAAATATCTCGAGGTTTTCGTTCGAAACTAGCACTACTTCCTGCGTTTTCATTACCAGTATGCGTCGAAGTTTTCGTTGCTGGCAAGAAAATTGTATTTATTTTCTTTAGTCTTTTATTAGCAGTTTCTTTTTCCTGTTGAATTTTGCGTTTCTTAGCCCCGCTTAAATATTTACGCTTGTCAGACATTGTATGTGGACACATTCAATTCCTTTCACAAAGAAAAGTAAAAGAACCCTGAGAATATAACAATCGTCCACTTTTTGAAAGTACAAACATTGACCACTGCGGAATCTATCGACTTCACTCAAACACAAGACTACGCGTTTGAACGAAGGGAGGAGCTACAGAAAAAAAGGTCTCTTCGTGCAGGGTTTCCACGTAGGCCCCTACTCGACTGGTAGCGGCAAGTGAGAGAGAGAAAAAAAATAGAGAATGAGGGAAGTCTCTGCAGTAGATCCCCGCACTGCACTTGAACAATTATAACTTTCTTGACAGTACGGTATCAGATGTTCTCTTCTGATCCCATCTCAACCCTTGTCAGATTTCACGCGTGATAATACGATAAACTATCCATAGACGGTACCAAATATACACCGGAACAATGCACTGAATATGAACGTAAACAAAACAAACTACCTACTTCCCCCTGACAAAAGTGAAAGTTTCCGAGTGTCCGTGATCCTAGAATAAACTCCAGCAGTTCAATGACCTCGTAAATACATCCCTCAGCCGCAAGAAACGGTTTGGCCAGTCAGCCCCCTGAGGAAAGAGAAGAGGATGAACAAAGACGACTTTTCCCAATCCATATACGACCCAGAAGAAAGACAAAACAAATATTGCCAAAACAACATATACTATGATGTATAACATCCTAGGTTCTCCCTCAGTCTCTTACGGGGGCCCCTTCAGCTCGGGGCCCCCCCGCACGGCGGGGTCTGCGGGGCCGTTATCGCCGCCACTGGTCCAAAGATACCCCAACTTCTCTGCTTTGTAATTAACATAAATAGGGGCGACGCCACCAGAAGCATTACCTCAGAACATAACTGACATTGACGATTTTGAAGAATTCGGAATTTTTTCCGGGTATTTGCAGCTTCCTATAATTAGTTTTTTCTTCCCTGAATTCAGGATTCATGTAGTTTTTGCTTCTCGTTAATAAAAAGACTTATCTGTTGATGCATTGTGGGTAACATTGCACCATGTATGCTTCTCTATTGAAGTGGAAATCGAAATGTCGAGGGTCTACTTTGCATCACGGTGCAATTTACCCCGCCAATAGTGTGTTACTTCATCAAATTTATTCCTGTCCTTTCACATGTGTTTGCTGTAAAATAATTTATACATATTTTTAACCAGCATTAAATTCAGAATTAACATCTTCAGCACTTACATTATACAGGTTCAAATGCTAACTTACATATTGCTGATCAATGAAATTATATTGCGAATTTCACTTTTTTTCGAAGAGATTTATTTTCTTCCCACGGCTTTTGTGCACACACCGCGTAATCAATATTTTTGAAACTCTCTCCCTAGATGGAAGAATTAGTCAGAAGTAAAAACCCAGATTCTGTCTTTTTAAGTACACGAATTTAAAAACAGAAAAGAGTGTTGGTGCAAAATTTGGGTTAAGCTGCAAAGTTGGGCGTCCGTTTCCAGCAAAATTTTTAAAATTTATAGGAAAGATATGGATAATTTGATCTTTTGTGTGCTTGATAATATATAACAGTCTCGAAAAATCTGTTTATTTGTTATACATAAGCGGCTATAAACATGGGACTATACGGCGAGCGGAGGGAACTATTTGGCGCAATGTAGCCGAACAGTTGCATTGTGGGAAAGAAACGAGCACTTATGTTATCAACATGGCGAATATACAAGGGCAATGAACTAACAGTTTTAACATTTGTGAAGCAATACGTTGATAACGAGCAAAATCTTTGAAACGTTTGTGAAGAGTACGGATTAATGAACCTAATAACAAATTGCAGAAAGTGTGCAAAGGAGATAACAGCGAAAAAAACGTGGCGAAAGCGAACGTCCAACTTCGGAATAAATGCCCAAATTTCCCCTCCAGGTGCAAAGTACCCCCCGTTTGCGGTACATACAAATTTAGAAACAAATTTTCATTAAGAGGCCCGTAAGAAGTTTGTACCGGTCATCGGCTTTAATCAAAATAACAGCAATATTTCCGGCCACTCAGTGAAAAACCGGCCAGTTGGCAACCCTATCAGCAACCTTTATTAGGTTGCTGTACGCTTTCTCGAATTGTAATCCTTCTGTTAAATATGCTGTTCCTCGTTTACAGTGATTTACCTTGTTGAATTCCTTACGTTACTATGACGGTTTGTACCAGAAGGAATGCAGAATTCCTTTTTCCACTGTTACGTCTCAAGAGCAGGATGGCTCAATGTTGGAGCGCTTACCTATGGTGCGTGGGATCTCTAGTTCGATCCGCGGTCAAACAAGGTTGAGGTGGACAACATCGCATCTGTGCATTTTCCCCGTTTCCTCACACATTCCCATTCCACCTATTCCATCACCATTCACTTGTTTTAATCCTTGTCTGTCTTAGCCTAAAGGGCATAACAGTGGGAAATTAAACTCTACGTTTTCATTTTGTTACGTCTTTTAAGTATAGAAAGTGCACGCACGGTTTGGATAGTACTTTTAATTCCTACAGAAGTCCCAGACTTAAGAAGTAAAATATATAGTCCTCACTCCTTCATCTAATTGTATTTACTTTCCAATTCACTACCATAATAAAGAGAAAAAAGTTAAATACTTAGCACTAACATATAAATACAACCAAGAAATTTCGGACGCTTTTTGTGGAGGTCTATGTTCAATAGGCCCTAAAACCTATGGTGATATGGCGATGGTCAGTTGTTGGTATGGGTATATCAAACATATCGCCTGGTTGTGGTACTTCAGTTACACTGTGAACTTGTTTAAAGACAGAGTGAAAATGTGACCTTCACAGAGCGTCATAAGGGCGTGTATGCTGTACGAGTTAAAACTGGCGTCAAACGTTGCTGCAGCGAGGCGGAAGTTATGCCAGGTCTTTGGTGAGAGTGTCGTGACTACGCGGACAAGGCAGCGGTGGTTTAACAAGGTTAAGGACGGTGACGAAACACTCGAAGACACATCACGTGCCGGAAGACCAACACATGTACAAAATGAAGATCTTCAGGCAGCAATCGAAGGGAAGAGTGGCCAGAAATGTGAGGAACTGGAACTACAATTCAGTGTGAGTGGAGAAACCATTGGGCAGCTCCTCCATCAGTTTGGGAAGCACAACAAGTTCTGTTGATCGGTCGCACATAAATAGACTCCGGCCCAGAAGGAAACGGGAGCAGAATCCTATGTTTCTTTGCTGTCTCGTCTGAAGAAGAAGCTATTCGTGGAAGGGTATTGACAAGTGGGACGTCGTCATCATTGGTTACCATCCCATGAACTGGTTCCAAAACAGCCGTAACCAGCACTGCACCAGAAGAAAGTCTTCCTGTGTGTTTTATAGACTGCTCGCGGCATCGTTCATCGGGAACTGCTACCAGATGCTCAGAGCATCAATGCTGTGCACTATCAGCAGTTGAGCCGTGTTGCAGAAAAAAGAGGAAGGGAGATTTCGTCAATATTGACAACAAGATGGGCACCGCCGCATTATGGTGGTAATGTTATCGACATTTCAATGAACACTTTCCGGATTGTTGGTTAGGTCGGTATGGACCAGTTGAGTAGCCAGCAAGGTCCCTCGACCTACCTTCTTTGGGTTTCTATCTTTAGGGCCACTTTAAAGCTATTGTCAAAAGTGTAAAATTATTGACATTGGCTAAGTGTAAAGGAGAATCATTACGGCCTGTGAATAAATATCACCAACCATGCTACGCAGAGTGCACAAGCATTGGGTGTCACTGTTACGGACATGCATAGAACAGAACGGTGAGTATGCTGAATATGTTATGTGATTGTAATAGTCTCATGTGTGTTAGCTCTCTCTTTTCCTGGTTATTAAAAAATACGTAATGTGAAATGTTACAGAGCTTGTTTTTCACTCTATCTTTCAATTCGAAACTTCGCACAGTATATTTCACAGCATTTCACATATAACATATCCTAAATCTATTCACAACTTCAAAACTGATGCAGATTTTGGAAAAATAATCTTACCATTGAGTTTCTCTTCGAACGAGGATGTTGTTTAATATGTCACATGATCATGTTGTCATTTAAATTAAACAAGTTTATTCCAAGATGGCGGAGAACAACCTTAAACACGTCATAATGTTTCCCCCTTGCACAACCATCGATCGCAATTGACTTCGTATCGACTGCATTTACAGATTCTCATATATGTAGCCCGGTCTAGATTTTGTATTTCACTTAAGAAAATGTTATCTTTCAATTACTTCGTACATTTTGACATTTTCCAATATGGCGAACGCAGTAGTTGCGGAATTTTAGTATGTTATTTAAATAATCTTTATCAAGATCTATGCCAAATTTTAATTTGTTAATATTTACTTCCTAAGTTCAATGAAATTGTAAATCAGTTTCACGGTAGTTTTCGGAATTTTAGAATTTAGAGCTAAATATTTGTAAAAGTATGCGTTTTATGAAAAATTGTTTCTCTTTTAAAAATAATGTGTTGTCTATGTTCTATAAAACGACACTAATTTTATCTCTTTATGTTCAACCATAGCGCAGATATTGCTATTGCTATCTGGGTATTGTTTATTTGATACTTCCGGCGGCCATTTTCCAATATGGAGGCAAAGGTCACCTGGGGGACTTTTAATATGTTGTTTAGAGCATCATTCCCAACATCTGTACCAATTTTCAGTTTGTTACTAATTTGTTCCTTTCTTCATTAAAATCTGAGCTTCGTTTACTGCACTATATATATTGCATCTCCACCTTGAGCACTTGTCATGAGATTGTCATAATCGTGTCATTGTAGTTGATAGGTAGAAAAGTGGGCTAATATGTTCGGTCTTAAGGCGGTTTCGTTAAATGTAAAGTAATTAATATGTTTCTCGTATAATAATATTTCGAGTTGAGATGATTTCTAGTTTAACTTCCCTTTCAGCAGACGTTCAGGTTATATGAGACGTGTAGCTGGTGATAAACGTGGAGTCTGAACAGTCGGGAATCCAACCCGGATCTCACAGGTCAAAGGCGAGTATACTAACCGCTTAGCCACGAAACAGCTCCCTAATAAGAGATTATGTTATGAAAATGATCAATATTAACAAATAAGAAGTGTACCTTCCATAACTCCAATATGAAAAACAACATAGTTTTAATTATATTAAAATACGGCATAAACAGATTTAGGAGGATAATGGATTTTGTGAATCCTATTTCAACAAAATTGAATACGTAACGAACTTGTTCAGTGTATTAAAACGAGATAATACAGCACTACTGAAACTAATAATGCAATTTGCCAATTAACATATTTGTATTACTTTTCAATTTGTGTACTATTTGAGTGTGAAATTAAGGTACAACCGATTAAAACGAATAATATTGGCTAGACATTTTATTTGGTTGATATCCAACGCTGCACTTCTCTGCCATCTATTGAAGAGTTTTATCAAGAGGTGCGCAAGTTTTTTTTCTCTCGCTGCTCCTAGATGTCACTGATGTCTACAATATTAGATTTTTGTTATAAATTGAATACAACTTTACTGGAAATAATCTATTTACGAACTTGTCTGACTATCAAACAAGGGACGTACTCAGTGGGAAAGGTCCTGGAGATCCAGATCCCTCAAACCCCTTAGAAGAGATTTACAAATTTTAATGTAATTTATTTTCATATTGAATTCGGACCGATCCTAAAAGCTTTCCGCTCCTCCTTAAATAAATTCCTCAATACGAGATCGTAATAAAACTATCACTTGAGTTATATAGAGTGAACGGTTATCTCCTAATCTGAGTTATTTTCTATGTCATTCGAGAAATTTTCCAGGAAAAGAAAACTAGTCACATTTTATCAGTTGACTATAAAAAGGATATTTGGGGAAGTGTAACCCCCCTTTGATTGTGATATTGAAGGGAAAATATTAACTTACTATATGAGGCGTTTAGTATCAACACCTACCATAACCATTTTTCACTTTTGGGAAAATGAAAAAAATGTAGCTCTGTTATAACAAGCGATGTTAATTTTGTTCTTTCAACAATGTAATCTGTTCATTGTTGCCTACTAAAATGTTCGTACTCACAAAATCAAGCACTGAATAATAATAACGACTTTTCAGACAATATGCGTAGGCTATGGTGGTGGAAGTGAAAAATTCATATAGTAGGTTTTGATATATAGACTAGACCCTTTATATGCACCTAGTAAGCTGTTATGATATGAGATTAAGTGATTGATGAAATTCTGCGTACGCCACTGTTTCTGACAACATGTTGGTGAATTGTAGAAGTTTGACGATTTGCTTACGTGCTACAATTTTTGTAGGCGATTGATAAGGCATAATCCAATATGTTAGTTGGTTGATCGGTTCGATTTACGCTTTGCCTCGTATTCATCACAGAGGTTATATGAGACGTTAAGTCAATTTCAGAATATAATTTCAAATTTTGCTACGAAGGGTGGAGAAGTGTACGATTACCCATCGATATAACAGTAAACGTTTAGTGATTTTAATTTTGTTGATTTTAGTTTAGCGTCCCTTTCAGCAGCGAGGCTATATGAGACGTGGACGTACTGATTAACGTGGAATCCGAGCCACATGACATCCCACCGAGAATGGAACCCGGGTTTCCCACGCTAAATTGGTGGTATTACTATTAGTATTAGTTATTAGTAATACTGCTATTTTGCTAAGAAAAAGATGTTTATGGGAAACAGATGTTTATGGCACGTGAATGATGGAAGAATGTGTGGAATGAGAGTGTGGGAGGAAACTGACGTATCCCTAGAAACTCCACTGGCATGATATTGCTCATCACAAACTTACTTGGTCGCGGATCGAACCATGGACACCACACGTCAGAGGTTAGTGCTCTACCACATTAAAAAAAATAAATGCTTTATTTCACTCTTATCACCCAAGAACATCAGAAATAATAAACAAGAAACAAAATATAAATAGACACATTAATAAATTGGTTCTAGAACATTAGCAATTTTTTTACGATTTGAAAGTGCTATAGTTTGCATGCGTAACAAAAGGTAGTAGACGTATAAGCTTTCATCTCCATTAAAATTAATAATATCTATAATGTGGGACGTGATCCAGAGAATTGCATTGTGTTTAGTGCTGGGATAAAATTGATAATCACGAAGCAACATCAGTGATGTACAGTGGATATTAGGAGTTGTTCTGGAGATAAGGGAAATAATTTTCTGATAGTGAAACTCACTGCGTTCCCATGAGCAACTTTCGAGCCAGTGTTGAAGATTATCTAGAGTATAACAGGTACCACAGAAAGAAATATTACGGATATCCAATTCATAACGTCTCTCGTTAGTTGAATATATATTATGGACAACACTGTACCAGACAGATTGCATGACAGGGGGCAATACTGGAGCATTAATGTTTGCCCGGTTTTATTCCAGTTTTTAATTGAGTTACTTTATAAAATATGGGGAACAAAAGATTTAATGGAGTGGAATCGATTATATAATTCTTTACGGAAATATCTTCAAGGTGACTCCAGGCGATAAGCGAACAACTAATATCAATAAATATGTCCTTGAGGTATGGTACAATACAAGTCCAAGGTTGTATACGCAAGGTAGCTGGTAACTCAATGTAACGTAGTGGTATACAAAAAATCGTGCTCGAATGGGACTTGGAATATGACAGGGTGTTTGGCACAAGCAATGTAACAACAGCGAGTAGCTCTGAAGTTGAATAGTTTTAAGACCAAAGCCTCCATCGCGTTTTGATAAACAAACAGTCGCGTAATTCACCATTGGGCTATGATTATATCACAGCAGTTGCCCGGTGTGTTCTCGTATCAAAATTAGATATTCCTATGGAAAGTGAAATAGTTGTGTTAGGAAGCAAAGACGACTAAAAATATAAACATTGAAAAGGTAAACTTGGTCTGCAAGACTTGTATGTCGGGCTTTACTTTGATGATTAAAGACAACCAAAATGCATGTTGTGATATGAAAAATGTAGTCTATAGCGTCTATACGACGTTCCCAAGTTCTCCTAAGATTACCACTGAACCACCGTCCTCCTGCTTTTGGTAGTGTCGTAATGAAATTACTGATAGGAGTATCCTTCAGAATAAGGTGCATATAAATCATTGATCATTATTTCTATTAGATATACCGAATACTACTACTATTACTACTACTACTACTACTACTACTACTACTACTAATAATAATAATAATAATAATAATAATCTTTCTCCTTTTTCTCCAAACCTGCACATATAGATTTACACTCCCCATACCATCTTCTCAAGCTTGATAGACCCTACTGGTGGGTTTAATTTTATCTTTTAAAATAATTGATAACGTGCTAATAATATTGAAAAACTTCTACGAAAAATTTTTCCGGGATAAGTTTTAAATAATGACAAGTACTGATAACATATTGAAAATATTTAAGTTTCGGGAAATAAATGAATTTTTATTAGATAAAACCTTACAGTAGCTGAACCTTCCACCCCTAAATTTTCTTCATATCAGTGCTTGTGATCGTGAACCGAAATGTGTCATTACAATTTAGGATATGATTAATAACACATTAATATCATTCACCAACAAAATGTTTCACAGATTTGGTAATTTACACAAAATACAACTGAATCCAGAGTATACTATGCGAAAGAATTTACTGAAGGAAGAAATTTAAGCCAATTTAAAAGCACATTATAACTTTTGTGGTAATCTAGAAGACACGTTACGTACCTTTGAGATGGTAATTTTCAAGGAATTCACAAGAAATCCTTTAATAATTCAGGTGCCAAGTCTAGTTAAGGTAATTATTCTTTGTCGATCTGATCAGTAAGAATTTCAGAGGTGGTCAGGTGGAAAATTCTCCTCGGTGTATATCTCCAGTCGTGATCAATCTCGGTTTATATTCACATTCTTAGTACTACACTAACCTTTTATGTATTGAAAGTCCTCCTGGAGAAAATCTCAAATCATCACTGTTTTTGGGATATCTTAAAAGAAGTTAAAAGAGCTGTGAATAACTATAAAATATGACTTAAAAGAAACAGAAATAATTAAAAAGAGAAAAATGCTAGAAAACGATTAAGTGAAATTAGTATCAGTGACCCATTTCTTAAAGCATAAAATCTTCCAATGCATATTCCCTTTTCTGCCTTCCATTTTTAAAGTGGCAAAATAGTATTTATCAAAAGTAAAGAATAACCGATTCTCAAACTGATGATCATGGCTGTGATAAGGTCGGAGATAAGTAGTCATGATAGAGTGTACATGTTGTCCATCCAATAAAGCGACAAGAAGAATCACATTTGTTAAGTTAAGAGAACTTGACAGTCAGCTTACACGGGGCAGTGCTGATAAAGATTACGCCTTACTAAGAAACATTTGAGCTAGGAAGCTGAAATTAACAGGGTACGTAGGGCACAATCTTTATGGGCTATGTTGCAAATTGCAATGTTCTATGATATTCACATCCTTTTCTTTTACATTTCAGAAGTGAACATGGCTGCATCTCCAACAAGCTTCAGTCCTGAGGAGCATAGGACTGTCATGAAGTTTCTCTTTCTCTAAGGAAAAGGTGAGACGCGAATCCACGATGAAATGAAACAAAGTTTGGGAAACCGTGGGCCGTCATATGCAACTGTCAAACGTTATGTGGCAAACCTCATTAGTGCAATTTTGATGTTGAAGGTGCGAAAGCCCAGTAGCAGGCTGTTTCTGTGTCTGTTTCCGAAAATGTACAAGCCATCTAGGACATGACATTGGAAGATCGTAGAATATCAGTCAAAATGATTGCTACATGTTTGGGCGTATGACGTGAAAGAGTTGGTATTATTCATAATGATCTGAATATGAGGAAGGTTTAAGTAAGGTGGATCCCCTTACTTTTGGCGAAGGAACAAAAGCAGGAAAAACTGAGGACTTGGCGGACAGTTTTAGAACATTTTGCAAAAAGTAAGCTTGATCTTTCGGTGAAACTCGTAACTGTTTATGAGACGTGGATCTATTGTTATAATCTACAGACTAAATAACACTAAGGAATGGAACTACAGTTCTTCTCCCCGGCCAAAGAAGTGCCATGTGCAGAGGCCTGCACAGAAACGAGTTTCAACAATCTTCTGAGATAAAGTTCTGCTGTTGTACTATCTTCCAGTGGATGCAACGACTAATGCAGCATATTTACTATGGCCTGTTAATAAAGTTGCGCGAAAATATCAAAGGTAAACGTCGTGCGAAGATCTCCAAAGGTGTTTTGATTTTGAACAACAGTGCCTCCTCTCACATGGCATCTGAAACCCAGAACACATTGGCCACCTTAGGCTTTCAAGTGTTGCCTCATTCCCCTTCTTCGCCTGACCTAGCTCCCTCCGATTAAATCTGTTCCCGAATGTCAAAAAAGATCACAAAGGTCATTGTTTTCAGAATGTTCAAGCGGCAATTGATCCTATATCTGAGTGGTTACAGCAGCAGAGAAAAGGCTTTTATTTATATGGGCGTAAAATTTTGCAGGACAGATGTCACAAATGCATTGACCTACTAGGGAAATATGTTGAATAGTGTGGGAGTTTCATCCACCTAGTTTTTTTTTTTTGATAAAGTTCAATCTTTATCAGCACCCCGTCGTAAGTGCTGGATCATGTGGTTAATGAAGACATTTTTTTTAAAAAATTATAATCACACGAATATTGATGAGAAAAATGGTGCAGTCTGAGTTTAGTAGGATAAAATCCCGTACTATATGTCTGCCACAACTATAATATGGATAAAGTCATGTTTCATCTAGTAGGCTCGTTAGTGCCAAGTCCAAAATTGAAATTTTTCCAGGAGAAAAATTTGGAATCCAATACGTTAAATGACAAATGCATATTTCTGTTAAGTTTGCTACAAAAAGCATAATTATGGAGTTTATAATCTAATAATATTGTGTTTACACAAGTCTTTTAAATAGGTAACTATGTGTGAAAGTGTAAACAATGCTGTTAGTTTGTTTTCCCATTTTCTTTTTAACTTAAGCCACTTGGCACCCAAGCAACGCATTTGTTATCTGAAGGAAGAGAAACAAATAATACGTTTATATATTACTGTGAGACCTAGCATAGAAAGCCGTTTCATAGACACAATCCTGTCTTTCTATCTTATTTTAAAAGTTGATTACGCTCCCTTGTATGGGTACACCCTTACGGTACTTAATAAAAAACAATCTTTGAACGTCCACAAGAGTATGACAAAAATCATGCTAATCGATCTGGGCCATCACGAAGCAAACATCTCAGTAAATGCAAATAAACTTGTCCCATTTGATAGTACTATGGAAATAGTGTTTGCGATTAAATGTTTCAGCCCCTTTACACTTTCATCTACACCCGGCCTCCTACAAACCTGAAGAAGTGCGTCAAGGTCGCCTATCAGGGGGAGCAAGGTGGAGCGCTCGCCTCCTTTGAGAAAATTGCACTTGGGAATATCGAAAACCCAATAGAATTTTTACATTAGTTACAGCAAAATTTGAAACTATACTTGAAACGTCGGTTATACTTGCCCCCCCTTGGAAACCACAACATGGGCCCTTGAAGAGCGTTTTCATTTAGAATAACATTTAAAATCAACCATTGTGCATGCAATATCGCTCTGCAACGTAAATAGTCTACATTTACTCCACTTGTTATAGCTAAGACTACTTTTCAATTTCAATTTTGAGAAAGTCGTAAATTTGATACTCAATTAAGAAAAATATTCATATTCATGCGGTACTTTATTATCGAAGTAACAGCGACAAACTTATTTTAATCGAAAATATGATTGACATATATGTTGTAGGAATTATAATAAGCTTTCATTTGATATTATTATGCTTGCTGGGAGTATGGTGAGAGAGAAAAAGGATTGACCACCACCACCTCGCCCAGCGCTCTTTCTGTCCTGTTTCATAGATGACACCAGGAAGCAACTTTGCAAACACCTGTATTAGTAGCACTAATACAATTGTTATTGTACACAAAATCATAAGCTGAAATAAAGAAAGCTAATAGAAAATAGAAAAATAGACAAACATTTAAATTGCTATGTTCAGGTCACAATTATTTACAATAGAAAGTATTATGTATTACATATATTTATTAGCTGCGGGAATTACATATAATGATTAAGAGTTGCGACTTCAATTGGTCATTGTTTACTAAATTTCTTTAGTCTTTGATGGAACCAATTTTGAAACATTTCAAACGCGTTAGTAATGTAAGAAATCTTTTCTACAAGCCAGTTTGTAGGGGGATCATTCATTATACGTGATATTGGAAGAGTAAACAGTGTTATTTGTTATCAATTCTTCATGTAGAGAGAGCTACACACGAGAGAGTAGTATTAAGGTCTGTTTAGCTAGGAACGTTTAATATAAAACGTCTACAAGGAGTACCAAATTTCACAGAAGTAAATCCCCACGCTGAGCGGGTTTGCATATCCAGGCTCCTAACTATGAAAATATTTACGATCACTCCAACCCCAATCATTTCACAGATTCAACCTGTTGTATAAAAGTTATTAGGACATAAAATTGAATGTAATTTATACGAAAAACCCTTTTATGCATTGCAAGATCTGTAACGTCCAAATATTCACCACAAACTTATAGTTGTATCGACATAAACAAAACAAAAAAGTGTGAAGCAGGAAACCACTTTACAACACAAAAGTCAAAAGAGGTCCCTGAAGACATACGAACTGGTCGAGCGGTTTGGGTGACTAGTCTGTCAATCAGAAGTTTATGTGTTCAAACCCTGTAGAAAATATTCGTTTTGTTTTTTTCTTAAAAGTGTGTTCCTATTTTCATCAGAGGACTGAGAACATTTCTTTGAATAAATCTTTGGAAATTACTTTTCTCTCAAATTCGATTAGAAGCGAACATTATATGAATTGCTAATCTAAAATCCACAGCTGAGAACAAAATATTAAGTATGTTCAATATGTCATTATTATCATTTGATTTGTAATTAAAAAGTAATTATAAGCATTGACGATTTCAGAAGATTCTCCCCGGTAATGGTCAAGATATGAATGAGAAAAAACTGATAAAACATTATTAGTCTACTTTGAGCATGATCGAAAATAACTTATGGCCACGAAGGGGAAATTTATGTCGACAGGGTCTCAAATTCTCCGACGGGTCATGACCTGAAATTATCATTGTTTGAAAGGTTTCCTTAACAAATAGAATATTATATTTATTTCTCCTTCTACGTTTTGAAATGGAAAAATCATAATTTTAAATAGAATTATAATACGATAAGCATAAAGATTTATACAACTAATGAAGTAAATATCCTTGTGTAAGTTATCGATTTCTATTCGGATTAAAACTCGAATATTCGTTTGCATCACACTTTAAAGTAAATCCTCTCTATATATAGTTCCTACTGGAAAGCATGTTTAACTCCAATTACTTAATCAATATTTTTAATAATATATTTTTATTGTAATACTCTTACTATTCAATGTTGTATGCACTTAATTTCCCAAAGCAAAACCTCACAAATGTATAATTGACTAGTAAATATTATCAAATAAATTATCATTTAGTTTACGTAAACATTGCATCGCCTGATTTGAAACTTCGTATTTTAAATAATAATAATAATAATAATAATAATAATAATAATAATAATAATAATAATAATAATAATAATAATAATAATAATAATAATGATAATAATAATAATAATAATAATAATAGTAATAATAATAATAATAATAATAATAATAATAATAATAATAATAGTAGTAGTAGTAGTAGTAGTAGTAGTAATAAAATCATAGCCATATCTTTATCAGAATTTCAGGCTTAGTCAATAAATGAATTCAACATAGTCTCTATTCGAAGCTCTATTTAATCGAATCAGATAGAAATACGAAGAGGAACTTCGAGAACAGATAAAAGAAAAATGTTACTTTGGTGGGTTTGGATGTAACTTTTAAGAGTTAGTTTTTTTTTTTTTTTTTTTTTTTGCAAATTACAGACAAATGCCTGGGACACTTTTTTCTTTTCTTTAAGTTAACTGATTCACCGAACGTATCTGACATATGAGTAACTTGTCTCTATATTCTACTCGGTTATACACGTTTTACAATCTTTTCCATTAACCTTGAACGACAAGAACACGAACACAAAAACATCCACATAGGTATGACAGTTAAAACTCCTAACCTCCCCCACGGGGAATCGAACCCGGGACCACATACACCTGAGGCACACGTGCTAGCCACTAGACCAGCGGGAAGAGCAAATAAAATGTATTTTGTAGTGTCTGAAGTTTATAGCTATTTCACCCTGTTGTAGTATGTTTATTGATTTTTTAATGTTTACCGTATTCGTTACTTTGAGGAATGATATATATTATTGATATAGGTTTTATTACATATTCGGCCATAAATATTATATAAATTATCAGAATTATTCATGATCTTCCATGGAAATTCACTGGTGCATGCGCAGTAGACAGACAGTGTAATTGGAAGATGAGTTCAACAGAGATTATAGGGCTATATTCCGCCGATTATATTTTATTTAATAACTATTTAGAAGAGATAACGAAAACGAGTCTACATAATGAAGATGGAATTTCCGTAGAAGATAGAATGGTGAGGTGTATACGGTTTGGGGTTGATATGGTTGTTGTTGTAGAATCTAAAAAGAAAATTAATAAGATGTAGAAAACTTGAGAAAGGCTTGTGAAGAATATGGGATGAAAATAAATGTTAGAAAGACAAAATCCATGGTGATTGAAACGAAGCGATCGGTGTGAAATATAGAAGTAGGAGCGGGAAAAAACAACAAGTGATTAGTTTTCGATATCTGAGTACTATTACTAGTGATGATTTGACATGCGAACGTGAAATAAAAGCAAGGATAGAAATGGCGAAAAGAGCCTTTAGGATGGAGGAAATAGTATTTTGAGGGGTATGGTGGCAGGGAAGAGAGGGAGAGGACGAATTAGACTATATAGAAACAGAATTAGGCTATTGGCGATATCAAAACAGAAAAATCGTATGTGAAGATGGAGAGGTTAACAGAAGATCGTGGAGCATGACAGCTTCTCAGCTGCGGTAAGTGACCCGCTGGTAATGGCGGAATACTTCTGATATAATGATACTGATGATGCACAGTAGGAACAGAAATATCCACTTTACTGTCATTGCTAATACGAATCACAATGCAAATTTCTACAGGTTGTCAAAATACCTCGCTCTAAAAGCTGTAGAAAACTATCTGTTACTATGCGAGGGAAAATCATAGGTCGAGCAACAATTAGACAAATTGCCATTCAGATAGCTAGGGGTATGAGCTGTGACGAGAAAACAGTGAAGAAATTGATTTAGCGGTATGAAGAAGGTAGTGAATATTTCACATCTTGGCCAAGAAGTAGGAGACCAATAATAATAATAATAATAATAATAATAATAATAATAATAATAATAATAATAATAATAATAATAATAATAATAATAATAATAATAATAATAATCATCATCATCATCATCCCAGGAATTTATATTTATTTCCAGCAAAACTTTTGCATACCCTCCTAGTGCAATATGATGTTTTTGTAAAACGGCAATTATAAAATTGTCAAGCTGAATTTGAAAGTCATAATAAGTAGTGCTTTATTTACTTATTGCACAATTCTTTTATGCCAGTAGCTTTCGCCACCTTACTCGCTCTTCATGCTTACTCAGGAGGAAGCTGCAGGTCCCTAGGTTGGGAACTACTGCTTTCCACCAAGGAATTCAGACAGCCTGTTAGAAATTTGCGTTCTGACCAACATCAGAAAATTGTGTTCTTCTGTTTCTACTGCGCATGCACCAGTGAATTTCCATGGAAGATCATGAATAATTCTGATAATTTATATAATATTTATGGCCGAATATGTAATAAAACCTATATCAATAATATATATCATTCCTCAAAGTAACGAATACGGTAAACATTAAAAAGTCAATAGACATACTACAACAGGGTGAAATAGCTATAAACTTCAGACACTACAAAATACATTTTATTTGTTCTTCCCGCTGGTCTAGTGGCTAGCACGTGTGCCTCAGGTGTATGTGGTTCCGGGTTCGATTCCCCGTGGGGGAAGTTAGGAATTTTAACTGTCATACCTACGTGGATGTTTTTGTGTTCGTGTTCTTGTCGTTCAAGGTTAATGGAAAAGATTGTAAAACGTGTATAACCGAGTAGAAAATAGAGACAAGTTACTCATATGTCAGATACGTTCGGTGAATCAGTTAACTTAAAGAAAAGAAAATAGTGTCCAAGGCATTTGTCTGTAATTGTAAAAAAAAAAAAAAAAACTCTTAAAAGTTACTTTCAAACCCACCAAAGTAACATTTTTTTTACCTGTTCTCGAAGTTCCTCTTCGTATTTCTATCTGATTCGATTAAATAGAGCTTCGAATAGAGACTATGTTGAATTCATTTATTGACTAAGCCTGAAATTCTGATAAAGATATGGCTATGATTTTACTACTACTACTACTACTACTATTATTATTATTATTATTTTTATTATTATTATTATTATTATTATTATTATTATTATTATTATTTAAAATACGAAGTTTCAAATCAGGCGATGCAATGTTTACGTAAACTAAATGATAATTTATTTGATAATATTTACTAGTCAATTATACATTTGTGAGGTTTTGCTTTGGGAAATTAAGTGCATACAACATTGAATAGTAAGAGTATTACAATAAAAATATATTATTAAAAATATTGATTAAGTAATTGGAGTTAAACATGCTTTCCAGTAGGAACTATATATAGAGAGGATTTACTTTAAAATGTGATGCAAACGAATATTCGAGTTTTAATCCGAATAGAAATCGATAACTTACACAAGGATATTTACTTCATTAGTTGTATAAATCTTTATGCTTATCGTATTATAATTCTATTTAAAATTATGATTTTTCCATTTCAAAACGTAGAAGGAGAAATAAATATAATATTCTATTTGTTAAGGAAACCTTTCAAACAATGATAATTTCAGGGCATGACCTGTCGGAGAATTTGAGATCCTGTCGACATAAATTTCCCCTTCGTGGCCATAAGTTATCTTCGATCATGCTCAAATGGACTAATAATGTTTTATCAGTTTTTTCTCATTCATATCTTGACCATTACCGGGGGAGAATCTTCTGAAATTGTCAATGCTTATAATTACTTTTTAATTACAAATCAAATGATAATAATGACATATTGAACATACTTAATATTTTGTTCTAAGCTGTGGATGTTAGATTTGCAATTCATATAATGTTCGCTTCTAATCGAATTTGAGAGAAAAGTAGTTTCCAAAGATTTATTCAAAGAAATGTTCTCAGTCCTCTGATGAAAATAGGAACACACTTTTAAGAAAAAAAAAAAACGAATATTTTCTACAGGGTTTGAACATATAAACTTCTGATTGACAGACTAGTCACCCAAACCGCTCGACCAGTTCGTATGTCTTCAATGACCTCTTTTGACTTTTGTGTAAAGTGGTTTCCTGCTCCACACTTTTTTGTTTTGTTTATGTCGATACAACTATAAGTTTGTGGTGAATATTTGGACGTTACAGGTCTTGCAATGCATAAAAGGGTTTTTCGTATAAATTACATTCAATTTTATGTCCTAATAACTTATATACAACAGGTTGAATCTGTGAAATGATTGGGGTTGGAGTGATCGTAAATATTTTCATAGTTAGGAGCCTGGATATGCAAACCCGCTTAGCGTGGGGATTTACTTATGTGAAATTTGGTACCAGATCTGAGCATGTAAGCTTTTATTTTAAACTCAGTTCTTAACATTGTTTGAAAGTTATATTTCTGACTAATATTTTGGCTTTGAAATGCTAGAAAAATGTTGATGAAGTTCACATTATTTTAGTTAGAGATGTCGGTTTACGAAGGGCTGATGCGAGAAATGGTCAGTGGCAAAATATTGTTGCAGTTAGAGTGCAGTCAGTAATAGACTTACTTGCCGCTGAAGCTGTAACGACCATAGTTCATCTATTTATATAACTAAGGCTACTGATATATCAAAATCCATTTTACACACTGCAGCAAGATATTACCTTTTTATTGTATACGAAACAAGTTAATCATTTACACTCTTTAAATATTATAGATATCAAGAGATGGATCCTTTCTTCTGCATTATTTATATTCCGTTGCTATAACAACTAACTCACATCGTCGAATCACTATTATAACAAAATATATTCGCATAACAACCAGAAAAGAAATTACATCTATTTCTCTTTACATATTCTTCTTCTTGTTTTTTGAATAGCTTGTGCATATTTTAAAAGCAAATTTTGCCCACAAATACAAATAAAGATATACTAAAAATGTAGAAATACAAATATCGCTGTAAAGCTTGCTATCATGTTAGCCACAACACTCAATTTTATAGAAGTAACGTTCATACATATGATGGTAAACTTATAGTTTGGTCTGGTTTTGAGACGTTTCGCAAATATATAGAGGACGTTGAGGATACAAAGTATTCTTTAAAGGGATTAGTTAGGAGAAATTTGAGATACAGAAGAGGTTTTTTTCGAGAACCATTTGCATCTAAAATCTTCTTTATACTTTCTTGATCAGTTAACAGTTTATTGTACCAAACACAAAGCAAAATATTCATCATGATGAGTGTAGTTAACAAAGTTGTTATAGAAAATTGGAATTCAAAGAGAATGTCTGATCTAGAAGAAGAAAAAACTACATAATGTTAGTATGATTACCTGTATTATTCGGGAAGAGATTCAAAAATTATTCGGTTTTGAATATTACCCAACTGTATCAGAAATTGTTGAAGGATTTTTGATGTTGTACCAAAAACCAAGTTTTCAGGGACGAAGTCACTAAAAGATCGAGAAAATAGGCTATGTGAACTCAATCGAAGTTGCATGCAAATCGAAAGCTGTGAGTGATTAGCAAATGTAGACCTAGATATTTCATTTGGACTACAATTACTACTCTATGGCTGTATATTACACGAGTAGATTCGGACGCATGTACATAAACCACCCTGAAGATAGTGCGCTTGTTTTAATAGCCACTTGGCTTGTTGCAAATGATAGTCTGTGTTTGAGAAAGCTTACGAAGTTGGCTTAAATTCGTTAAGGTCTATAAAGGATAGCTTTGTTGATAATGTGAAGTTGAAGCGCAAGAACACAAACACATTTGTGTTGCTAAATGTGAGACCACGATCTGAAAAAGTACAGTCTCTCTACATCCAGACACTCTTTTTTACCAAGTTGTATGTGTCACAAGAGGAACTGGAGAACTAAAAGATTATTTCTAATTCGAATTAAGTCTGTTCCCAACTTTACTTTTTGATAGCAATTACACTATTAGGAAAGATACAAAACCCAGCATCGTAAAACAATTTGAAAAAAGGTTAATTCAAATTGACGGTTTGCCAGATGACTCTGGATTTGGACTGGATAGTGCAAACGTAATTTATTCCATAACTTAGATACACGTTTAGAGATATTTTGTTTTATTATTCTACATACGTGTTAGATAATTTCGCCGAAAATTTATCAGTTGTATTTAATAGGTAATCTGAATATCCTACATCAAAACAGATGAGGCATCAACAAAGAGAAAACAGAATTTTCTATCAATATATCCATGTACCACAGAGAGAACATTTGGGCAGTTTCAAGAATAAGAAAATGTTAATTGCATTTCCCATAGAACACTTCCTTCGTTGTGAAATCAATACAAAATTAGCTGCTAATGACGCGGATGTAAACCTAGTGAAAGAAGTAATCTCCATTGCAATTACCTACTGGAAATCACACCATCGTAATTGAAAAAGATACACATTTATTGATACTATATTTAGATATGGAAGAAAAAGAGTCATTAACTATTCATTTGAAAATGGCAACGAAAATTCTAGATATCAAGGAATTGAAAGCGCAGTTCAAAGATCAAAGATTAATATTTTTTATCATTGCATGTCCTGACTGGATGAGACACATCATCATCATTTTACGGGCCAAGAAAAGTAGTGCTTTACCAGTGGTGCCCCCCTTATGTCCATGACGCGCCCCCCAATTGTCTATCCGTAGGTGTTCTTCCATGAAAAAATCTTCTTTTCGATTAATTTTTACACCCCTTCAAACATATTTATATAGATTTTAACCCCCCACATATTTCAATGACGCAGTTTGCGTCATAGCCCCCCCCTTGTGGCCACCCTGGTTTTACGATTATTTACGAAAAGCAAAGAAGTGTGCGAAATGGCCAAAGAATCAACATAACTGCTACAACCAAGGATGCGTTGAGGCTATTTGTAAAAATTCCTACTTTATTGGTCTGTCTGAGTAAATACAAAACTTTGGACATTTTTCTAAATGTGCAAATTAGCTAGAAAATATCGCTAAAATCAATGTTCGAAATGACCTTCCTGTCACCAACCTCCAGCACAGTACACATGCACTCACTAAGGAAGCACCGTCTAGTACAACGGTGAATTGGAAATGACGAATTTCTGTCTAAAGAATGGGCGTGAAAACTCAGTGAGGCTTTATGGTCCATTTTTCTCTGAATTAGTTTCCGCCCCTCCTAAAATACTTCACAAAATTTCTAGCACTTGTAAGAGAAAATGCATATAAATTCTTTTGTGTAAAAAATGGCTTGCTTTCCAGTAATATGGTGACTTTTGTAGTGGCATTTCGTGCAGTAATTCGGAGCACTGGAGCAAATCCTGGGGGAATGAGTGGGACATGCTCCCTCCAATCTTGGAACTGAGGGGGACTGTCCCCCTTTATAATCCGATTTGAAATGGGTTTTGGGGGAGAAATTTGAAGATTTTTGTCCGTTTCCCAGAAAGAAACGTGAGACGAAATTGATGTCCTCAGAATAAGGCTCAAATCTGACCGCCTCCCAACGTTTAAGACAACTCTGCTCCCCGATCATCCATAACAATCCAACTTCATAAAAATATTTTGAGCATCACAAAAAAAATAAATAAATAAATAAATAAAAAATAAAAAAAATATGGGAACGGTCTTACCCGTCCCTCTCCCCCCAATGCTGAAGACAAATTTGCGCCGCTGATTAGGAGAAAACTCACTGTCAGCAAGACAATGAAGGACCAGATTTAGACGAACTGAACAAATGATAAAGAACAGTAATATGTAGTATCCTGTAAGGAAAAGTATTTCAAGTTGAAGGATTTGCCATTAAGCTACCATGATTGTAATAGCTCAAAATTTATATTTATTGGATTCATCAAAAACTCTTATTATAAAACAGGACAGAAAGAGCGTTGGGCAAGGTGGTCCTGGTCAAAGTTTCTTCTATGCCACCATGTCCCCGGCTGTCATAACCATATATTTTACACGAAATGAAAGTGTATTACATTTTCGACAACATATACGTCAATCACCTTTTCGGTTAAAACAAGTTCTCTGTTGTTACTTCAATTGTAAATTGATAGTAACTCATCAATATTAATATTTCTGCTAATTGAATAAAATTTTCGGCTTTTACACAGTTCAAATTGAAAAGTAAGGGTCGATTGATTATTGATTTGCGTGATCATAAGGCACAAACAACGTTAGATATACTTTTTTCGCAATTTGTGTAATGACGTCAGTCGCAAGATTTTGCGATCTTGGAACTAAATTTATCATATTGAAATTCTTGAATCCGAATTTTAGAACTAAATTTCTGAATAAAAAATTCTGAATGGAACAATTTCTCAATAATAATAATAATAATAATAATAATAATAATAATAATAATAATAATAATAATAATAATAATAATAGAAAAGCACATCTAGGAGTACATCAGAAACCGAACACACTAGTATCCGAGCCTTTACTCTATCTTGCCAGAAGTGTTTTATTTACTATTAATTTTTAATCAATCAAATGAAATATAATTCAAACTTATCTCAGATACCTCACATCAGCATATATCTACATCCTGTAGTTATCTAACCCTTTCTACATAAAGCTTGTGCTATCAAAATTGTAAAAATATCACAAGCTTTCATTTGGGATTTGACTAAAATAAACATGTTAGTTCTAAGCAAAGTAAAATCGCAAACACGTACAGAAAAAATTTGCGAGACACTGATTGCAATGTTTCGGAAAAACGATATTTAATCGGCCTCATTATTAATCGTAAATGGGTAGCAAAGATGCATTGCAATCACCACTGCCGCAAATCTCGGGGGGAATGAAAGGGACATGTCTGCTCCAATCTTGGAAAAATGAAATAAAATCTTTGAGTTTTACATCCCACGGTTATGCCGGTTAGGCTAAAGGAGACGGTGATGATGAGTAATGAATGAAATTGTGTAATGAAGAAAGTGGAAGGAAAAGGGAGAACCCAAGAAAACCCTGCACACGGTGTTTGTCCACCACAAGGTTCACTTGGCGTGGGCTGGGATCGAACTCTGGACCCCAAGCAGCAGAGATAAACGCTCTACCACTGAGCCACCGCGGTTCCTTCTCCAATCTTGGAATTCAGGGGGACTGTCAACTCAATAATCCATTTTGAAATGTTTTAGGGGAGAAATTTGATGATTTTTGTCCGATTGACACAAAGGAACATGAGGTGAAATTGATGTCTCCCAGAATTAACTCTCAAATCTGCCCATCTCAAAACGTTGAAGACAACTCTGATCCTCCAGAACTGTTTTTCAACTTCATAAATATTTTGAAGATCGCAAAAAATATGGGTACCCCCCCAATATTGAAGACAGATTTGCACCGCTGGCTATCATATAAGTCAATATTTAATCGATCCCGTAGTCTCAGCTATGAAAAGCGGGAAGTGTAGATTATTTTGGTGGTAGAATGGTTATTGCAGATGCAATGGTTAATTTTAAATAAAAACGGTGTCTTTGAATCTGCAAGGGGCTGGAGGTAAGTGGAAGGCGAAAAGGTGAGAACTTTCCATCTTGAGCACTACTTGCATAGTATTATGGAAGGGGACAACGTTCGTTTTGTAACTCGCTTTTCCCTCTAAAAAGAAGCAGTTTCGTTGACTGTCGTCCTTGTGAATATGTCGCTTTCATGGGACGCCAGAAGAATTTTAACCACAAATGAAAAAGGGATGGCGCTCCGATTCATCACAAAATGATTCATAATTTTGCTTTGCAACCTTTGAAGTGGATTTACGTGGTAGCCAGAGTTTAAAGAATAATTTATTTCCTCAATACATTATACATTACTTTTTGCGTGAGGTGTCAGGCTAAAGTGTGGTTACAAATAATGTTGGACCACACGGTATGGTACTGCAAGATATTTAATAGAAAATAAAATACTTCATTAAAATTGATAGACAGAGGATATACATTCTGCGTGTGATTTTGTTAGGTGTTCTAGACGTGCTGTTTTGTGAAGAGTTGGATGTAGGACGTATTTGTGGTGAAGAGCAGGTAAAGTGCTTTTTTAAAATTGATTTTGGTGTGTTCAACTGAAATCTATTCTTTACCACGTTGGTGTCTGCCATTTTCATTCTGTAGTGAGAAAAACAAAATGACGGTTACAATGTGAGAAATTTTATTCTGTACGCATATATAGAACTTAATTACTTATGATTTATCCCAAACAACGTTGTTACGTTAGTTATGTATTTATTCTTCACATTGTAATAAGTACAGAAACAAAGTTTTCCAATATCCAAAATGTTCCGAGTAGAAATACGTATCCTGGAGATACCTTTTAAATTATGAAGATGAAAACTGTTACAGCTATGGACTGTTAATAAGTTATTTAATGCACAAGCATTCCATACGTCTTCTTAACACTTTCAATCCATAACCACCATTAGAAATTAATTTAGTGCTCGAAGATCTACATTAATCATTCATACAATCACTTTCAGTAATTCTATATTTACATATTGAAATGACCTTCAATTTTTATTTCTTGCAATAGCAAATATTACATTTATTTCTACATCTAGTAGAGCATTTACATGCAATTATTTCTACACAGTAACTTGGTATTGAAGTAAGGACAGCTATCTTGACCCAAATTTTCCATCTTCCCTGGCCCAACCCATTTTCTCAGGTGGAGGCAAGTTGAGAATGTTGGATGTCGCCGTCTCCAAACGATAGTTTGATAATGTGTTCTTTGTATGTGAAATGTTATGCCGTCAGTTGTTGAAGAAAAGGATTCAGGAGTTTGGTATTTATGAAACAAAGTTACTCTTGTCTCATCACAATCTTTTGTTTTTGACGGTTATAAATTCTACATACAAATTTTTCAGCCGTTTTGATTGTTTCTGCCTGGAGTGCAGCTTTACCAAGATTTTGCAGAAGCTAGTAACATTGAATGTTATCCACGTTTCCATCTTACAATGACCAGCTATATGGGAAACAGAATAACAGCCGGTAATGGCATGAAATGGAATTACAGAACTCAGATCTTTTATCACAAAGGACAACTTATCACAAAGTATGTGAATAGGTATAAAGTTTGGTTTCTCTGTTGTGTCTATTTTTAGCTACGGTTCTTTGCAATTTAGTCGACTGTAATGTGCTATTAAAAGTACCAAAACATCCGTATCTTATGCTAAAACAACAACATTATCAACTTGAGTATGTAAACAATGTAAAACAATTCTCGTATATGCTTCTTCATGTGTGACAACTAAGGAATTTGTATCTAAATGTGGGTCTGAAGATTTTACCATGGCTTCTTTTCCAAATTCTTCAGAAACAATAATGGTTTTGTTTCCAGGAGCTTGAATAATTAGCCCCTCTGGCAAGTGGAAATGGTCAGCCTTATTTTCTGGAAGTGCCAAAAGTATATGCAAATTATTTGGTAAAGAAACGTCTCTGTTTTAGCATATGAACTATTTCCATGCATGAAATATGGAGGTAGTATTACACACCGGTGTTCGTTGAGAAACTATAGGATTGTCTAGCTTCACGAACTCGGTCTAGATAAACACTCTGGAATGTAATTGCCAGTTTTTCCAGCATAAATAACGATATAAACGATATTGGATATATTTTGTAACTAAATGATCATAAAGCGTGTGTGTACCTTTTTCGTCTCTGCTTAGGATTCCAGTACGGTAATTGGTGAATTACTAAAAATTAGAAGCAACAGGTTCCTCTCCCCAAAATCAATAATAACAGTGAGTTGTATGAGAATATTAGCCAGACAGGAACCCACTGACTTACTTAATTTTGAATTGAAGTAACAAATACAGAAAATTACAATTACCGGTACTAGCCTAGCCTCTATTAATATGTTTGCTTCCTTTTTGTTTTTGACATGCTTTGCAATTTCCAATGATATAATAATCTATGCTTGAGTATAAAAGAGGAAATATATACATAAGTAAATGTATATATATATATATATATATATATATATATATATATATATATATATATATATATACATTTACTTATGTATATATTTCCTCTTTTATACTCAAGCATAGATTATTATATCATTGGAAATTGCAAAGCATGTCAAAAACAAAAAGGAAGCAAACATATTAATAGAGGCTAGGCTAGTACCGGTAATTGTAATTTTCTGTATTTGTTACTTCAATTCAAAATTAAGTAAGTCAGTGGGTTCCTGTCTGGCTAATATTCTCATACAACTCACTGTTATTATTGATTTTGGGGAGAGGAACCTGTTGCTTCTAATTTTTATATTGTTATATAAACCTTATTCTTTATATTGTTTTCTTTTTAATATATGACCACATGCTGCTCTATGACATTTCATTTATACGACTAAAATACAAAGATGAATCTAGAAGGCAAAAACTGGGGGTTCAACCAAAACACAGACTATGATGGGTATATCATGAGTTTACTATAAACTTTCAAAAATATAAAAATTATATCTTCAATTGTTTTTGACACTCAAAAAACTGGGAGGCATTGGCCTTCTCGGCCCTTGGCTACAACCGCATCTGCTAAAATAATACAGGTGATTATAAACAATTAATCAGGTTTGAAAGGTATTTAAAGTATGTATAACTTCTACAATAGCGAATGACAGGGTGAAAATATACAGGCACTGTCCAGGTCTCAGAGATATTGTCACAAGTGTTTGAAGTAGCTTCTCTTTCTTACATGAGACATATTTAGGAGATACTCTAATTCAACCCTCACATCCACCTAGTATATCCCTACTAATGATCGTAATTATAGCTGTGAAATGATCCTAGAACTCAATCAAAATTGTGGGTGGTGGAGGCACATATATTGTGTCTATCACATGGTTCCAAAGAAAGAAAGCTCTTAAGCTGTCAGATCGGGAAATCTAGTAGGCCATACGAAAAGAGCTAAGTCTATTGAACACATCATCCAACCCAAGGATGAGTTTGTTCTTACAACTTTTACTTTATACAGACAACCAATGTCCTTCAACAGCCGATAATATCTCAGACTGCTTTGCTGACCAATCGGTGCAATTAAAAACTGTTTATAGAATGCACGCTGGATCGTAAGAATGGAAAAACGCTTCTGTTCGGAAACACAGAACGCTTTTCCATCTGTCGTTATAAACTAACATGACGAATATTATAAAATAAATTTTCAAACGTGTTCTTTCATTTTGTTATTTAGCACAAAAGTATTGAATTAAATAAATTATTATTATTATTATTATTATTATTATTATTATTATTATTATTATTATTATTATTATTATTATTATTATTATAAATCTTTCGGTGTACATTGTTACTTATTTCATTCATGCGGGGAAAGCATGACAAAGTTTGAAGGCATTCCTGTAATTCGGATTTCACAATAAATTATCGGTTCATGTCTCATCTAACCTCGATGCTTAGAAGGGATCTGAATTTGAATAACCAAGGATAACAAACAAGTGTTGCATATCCAAATAAGCTGGGTTATTTGGATACCTTTGATTGCCAGAGAAAGAGGATCGATCTCAAGACCAGCTGCCTGGGACACCTACGGTTATTATCCTTACCGAGGACATCGTCTCCCCATAGGACATTGTGCAGAATCTCGTCATCATCAGAAAGACATTATTCTTCATAAAAATTGTAGTCTCAAGCATCAGTTGATGCATAATTGTAAAATTCTTTAGAAAACAATAAACGTAGAGCGTCAGCGACTTCTTCCTTTGCCTTTAGTTTCTTGTACTTTCTCATCACTTTTCTGTTTACCTTCCGTCTTGATTTCTTGCTATTTATTTCTGCTATGTTAAGTGGTCCTGAGTTTACTTCATGTCATCAGGTTCAATATTCTTGGTTTTCTGCGACATCGTCACAGCGTCGAGGACAGCGTCCTGACAGTCGATGACCAACTTGGAAGAAGACGTCGTTAGTGAACTTGCACTAAGCCCACTTTGTGCCGTCACTGAGCTGAATTTGGATTTTCATTAGGAAAATACCACGGAGTGAGGGCAACAACCAGTTGCACTCAAAAGCAATAAAAACTTGTCATTTTGAAAAATCTTGATCAGATCCAGTCAGACGGAGGAGAAGAGAGCGTCGCAGCACACGTCGAACCTCATTCTGTCGTGAGGATAAGCCTTGACTTATCACTCACAAACAGGACAACTTAACGTTAATATCTTACTTAACTTAGAGTCATAACTAGCTCTACTTTCATCCCCATGCTTTATAAGTCGCTCATGTCTCTTAAATTAAAATTGTGTTTGTTTTATTCCAGTTAACCTTATTGGTGGAGAACACATTGGTGTGTTAGATGCTCACTGTGAGCATGAGTAAGGTACAAGTACGGCATTCATCCCGTACTTCAGTATAAAAAGCATTCATGCTATTTCGGACTAGACCCAATGTTCTGTACTGTTACATGGAATGTTCTGTACTGTTACACAAGAAAATATTGCAGTTTCTTACTTAAGATATTTACAAATTCGACTTACGTAAAATTCAAGTTGCGTAAATATATACGGAACGCATTATTTATGTAAATCGTCGTGTTTCTGTAATTGTTAAAAAGTGTTATCTGGTTTTAAGAAAGCACCTTGAAGAAGTGACGTACGAAAAATTTTATGAAAAGGGTTACAAACACTCAATCTCATTTTCTTTTCGGACAAGATTTATTATTGTATGCATATATTAATATACTAAATGTTTATTTCCCCATCATGTGTTCTTCAAGAAGAGCGGATTTAAATACGGAAACACCCTTCCGGATGCCACTTCAAAAATGGATTGGAGTGAATGTTCAGATTGTGAAATGGAAACAAAAATTTACAATATAAAAGTTTTGAACTTGTATAATAAGTGTATCATTATGAATAAATAGCAGTTGTAAAGGTGTAATTCAACGGAGTACTTGAATGATAGTAATAAATTTACTTACAACTAGGCAAGTCGATTTCCTACTCGTTATTCTTCAAAAGAAAATCTCTACTCGTGCTGCTTTGAACATATTTGTTATCACATAAATATCACATTGTTTGGAAGTGAAGTTGATTTCAGAGGGAACTTGTTTGCATATTAAGATGAGATTTTGCACTAATTGCTGAGGGAAGGAAACGTATTGTTACTCAATATTTGAACATTATCTATCACTTACTTCCCTAGTCAAGACAAAACTAAAAGAACTACTTACTCAAGCCAATACCACATATTAGTCATTTATTATGATTAATGTGGATACTTGTTTGCCCTTTCATCTATTGAGGAATTTAAGTATCAAATGAAGGCTGAGAGTTTTTTTCTCACTACTAGATTTCGACCATGTGTATATTAATTTCCAGTTGTTCTTTTGTTATTCAGATGTAACCTATTTACACTGTACATTTGCAAATAATAAGAATTGTGTGACAAATTGCGTAAATTGAATAATGTTGGGCTACTATTTCAGCAGCTGTTAAGAAATATATATCCCTACAAATGCTAAAAGTAAAATCGTACTTAAAAATTATTATTCTTTCGCAATTGTAAATATGACTTATTATAAACTTTTCTAATTGTAATTGGGTGGTTCCATGCCAGAATGCACCAAGTTTGTGTCTCCTTTAGTTCTCCAAGGGATGGAGAAAATTGTTGTAACGAGTGCATTCTATGGCGAGTAATGAAAGTTTCAGTTCTCAACACTAGTGTCACTCTATTTCAATTTAATCAAAAATGTTGTTAGTCCCTTTTTGGCATGGGACTACCCAATTAAGAAGATGGGTTCCAAGTTCGTCTTTGTACACATGAGAATTCTATTGGTGTAAATAGTTTCAAAGAACTCATAACTGAAAATGCACTGAACCCAAAATGCAAGGGAATTATTTAGCTAAATACGGACATAAAATTGTGTAAAAATTGGGTTAATCTTTATTCATATATAAGTACAGTTTCATTACAATTCTAAGACGAGTACGCAGCAAACTGTAATGCCTCCTCTGGGACCATGAGCATGGATTTAATTGTAGCTCTATTTCGGGATGAATATCAGGATTATGTATATCTATTGCATCTATACTTACCGATACATAAGAAGGTTTTACCATGACATGTAATCAGTGGAGTATTTACGATTTTGTTTCGGGGGGTGCTTTGCTAACTTTCGGGGAGGGCATTGCCTTAAAATGTGAAAATTCTGCAAGATATTTCATATACTTTACGATAGTAAGTAAGATTTCGGGGGTCTTAAGCCCGGAAGCCCCCCCCCCCTAAATACGCCACTGCATGTAATGTAAATAATGAAGTGAAGTGCAAATAACAGAAAGCAAGCGTAGGATGTTAGTTGCGACGAGGGTTTTAATCTTCGGCTCTCTGAGGCTACTCAGAGCGGGTTTAGACTGTTGGAGCCCTGTTTATTAGCGACAAAGGGCTACATTGATTAAGTTACTAGTAATGGATGAAGGGATGCCGACAATTAATGCGACGGCGAGTGTCATAGGCAACAGTGAACTGATCAAGTTCTTGGATAGCAAATGAAATAAAAAGAAAGTTTGCATTAAACAACTTGTGACAACTGATGTGAATCTATTCATAATTTTCATAATAGTTGTTGCTGTGTTTCGTATTCAATAGTTATCTAATTATCAAACTTTCAATAAAATAAATTTCACATTTTCGTAAAGTGTGAAATTTCACATAAGGCTGTGCTTAAGTGTTTATATACATAGTTTAAGAAATATTAAATTGCTATTAGCAGTAAATCCGGTATTAATATACGTAACAAATAAAAAATGTGGTAGTAGCCTCCTGTGGTTTCTACACACCTAATAACATACACCATTACTTTATTGTAATATTGCCACCTATAAATAAACGTTTCTTGTACTACTCATATTCCATAATTCACATTTCACTACTTATAATAATTGTAGTATTTACAACAATTGTTTAAACAGGTAGCCATCTTTTCTGGACCACTAACAATGCATTTGTACCAACAATCAAAATAAGAACGTAAATAAGTCTAAGGTTTATAAGGAAGGTAAATTTCCACAAATAATTTTTATGTGGAAATTATTTTTGTAAACAACAGCAAAGAACAAATCTATAGTACATAAAATCAAAGTCAAGGAAAATACATTTGTTCCATTGACATTTATCTGCTGTAAATATGGTTCCAAGAATTTTCTGGGAGGAGGATCTAAAATAAAACTAACTACGAATCATGTTCATTACCTTTTTCGTTCTCTCAAATTTGAACTGCACTATTAACACCTCCAAAGCATTATATCTAGTTTTGCTTTCAATTTTGAAGAATCGTTCAACCAAAATAATAGTTTGGCGTCGGTGCTGTCTAAGATTTACCAATTTGCAACCAAATGAAGCAAGTTTGACAAAATAATAGCCTACCTGCTCACAAGAACATATATGTGCTTTGGCGTTAGATTTAGAAGTTTTTCTTCCACAATTTCAGTTCAACATTTTCTTTTAGACTTCACTAATTATACTGCAAGTCTGTAACGTTCCTCGCGTTTGGTAAAAGCAGCAATATCGCTAAATGTATTTAGGAACAGAAAATAGTACGAATGACCTCCATTTAAAATCAACATCAGGTACTCTTAGTCTCAACCCCAGACGTTCAGCAAATCAGGGGTTCACACACGTGTTTCCAAGGCAACGTAACATTAAAGCATAAAGGAAGGTAAACATTTTAAAATGTGTGAATATAATTTACCTATTTTTAATAATAATAATAATAATAATAATAATAATAATAATAATAATAATAATAATAATAATAATAATATGGTGATGATGATGATGATTATGATGATGTGATACCAGCAAGAAGGTAATGCATTTCTCATGTGCATTGCGACAGGGAATGATACATTCGTCCATGACTGCAGACCCAAATACAAATGAACATGCATAGAAGGAATCCTGTACAGAAGTTGAAGTCGGATCGACGAGCTGTGAATGTTTATCTTACAGTTTTCTAGGAAGCCAATAGCGTTCGGTTTATGGGCTTTTAGGAACGAGGAAGACCAACTAATGGTGACCAGTATTATGACACATTGGATATACTGAAAAACGCAATACAACATAACGCATGCCCCCCCTCACTAGCGGAACCAATACTCAAAATTGAATACCTGAGGTAGGAACGTTTGCAGCACCCTCCATACAACCTAGATTTACCACCCAGTGACCTTTATCTTTTTCCGGTGTTGCACTAGAAAGTGAACGTTTCGCAAAAAACATAAAGAAGTGATTCGTTATGTGAAGAGTGCTAACTAGACAGAGCCCTGATTGTTTCATGAAGGTTTTGGACAAATTAGTGCAACAGTACCACAAATGCCTGAATTTCAATGGGAATTATTTCGAGAAGTGAGAAAGGGCCTACATATGCATGTCTATATTGTAGACGAATTTATCATTAAATATGACTTTGTTTACAGTTTACGAACCATATAGCTGAGAATATTAAATATGTATTTTGTTCCAAGATTTATTAGATTTATCACATGCTCCACCTGCCGAGCTGTCTTCTACTTATATGATTACGATATATTCATTAATCGCAGGAGTCAGTGCTACATCTCCTAGCACAAGACCATATTCCTTGTGTCCGATATTAACTTTGAGGTACGCATTGAGGATAGCTTCATTATTGAAAATTAAAATCATGCTGGAAATAGACTGAACTCAATGTTAGAAAACTTATTCAAAAGTGTAAAACAAAAAGTTAGCGCCATCTAAGAAGCATGAAATACACTATAAACTAAAAGTGAATAGTTTTTACAGGGGAAGATTGTTGCGATAGACCTCCCACTGCCAATATATTATTTCGCGATGGTTGAACCTCAAAAGAAACAAAATCTACTACGGCTGCCATGTTGGAGGTCTCCATCTTTAATATCACTTAATTTTTCAAACAGGAAGGGACGCATGCAATTTTTCGTAGGAGTGCAACGCTGATGAAATTTTTCTTCTATCCCTAACCTTCAATAATGTTGCTATATTTGCAGTGTTACTAACAGAAGGATGCTCTTGAGAAGAGAGGAAAGCGTGAAAAGAAGTATGCTGTGTGTAAATCACAGTTTGTGTTTGGTGGCTGCAAAATTTAATATATCCGACACCTCGACAACAAGAATATGTCTCACAGTGGTGTGGTCAAACTCATAAAACATTCCTAGAGAGGGAGTTTATCATGAAATAGTGGTATCAGTCGAATGTCCATGCCAAACTACATTCATTTAATAAGTGGAACAAATACAAAATTCCAGATATACCAGCATGAAAGAAAACGTGCCAAACCGTTGAATGCAGTTTGAAAATGGGCAATGGAGAAACTAGCAATCCGGATCTCACATTAAATGCGTTATTCTCCATCGAACCGTATTTTCATGTAAATGGAAAATTAAATATAAACGATACTATCACTACTGCAGTAAGAGCAAAACTTATTCGATTGATACATCAGGGATGGTTTGACGAAAAAGTAATGAACTGATGTGATACCTTGGCACCAGGATCATTAGCCCATTCTTCATTTGTGGCAGACTGACTGTCGACCAATGGATGTGGCTACTAAGTGAGGAGTTTACAGGAAGTTTTGTCGGATAACAGTACATACTCAATGTTATTCCATCAGCGTACAGCTAATCCCTCTTACCGTCTTGGCGTGCAGAAAAACTTTGCTTAGTAGTTTCCTGGGAAATGAATTGGGCATCGAGAACTTGTGGAGTGATCATGACGCTGTCCGGATTTTAGCATCTGGACATCTACCTCTTGCACAGGATGATCAACGCGTAGAAATAGAACACAACAGTTAGAAGCATTGCACTTCTCCCAAAATACTAGACCTACATGTAAAACACACGTCGCACGCTGACTTTTATATTTGAAAAGTCATATTCTAGATGAGAGAATCCAACACGGCAAGTGAGGTACTCAGTAATATTTTTGAGGTTACCTCACTTTTCTAAGATTATCACCAAACTTACAGCCTCTTCTCTATCAGGATTTTCACGTGACTTTTGTTCATCCTGTGTAGTGAAATATTAGAATAGTTATTTCCGTTAGTGCAAACTACTTTTCTCATTATCTTATTTTCTCATTTTCTGCATAATAACTTTCACGATCTGATAACCTTGCCAAAGGTCTCTAAAATATGAAAGGTCCTTATCTTACAATCAGGATTACCCTAAAGAAATATAAAAGTTGTACTCTGTATAAAATGTTATGTATTTTTTGAGCAAAAAGATTTTACCTGTGGTACAAGTGTACACACTTGAAGTTTTGCGGCTAAGGGTTTTTAATTTGTTTCAGAGATGTAAAAATTTGTGTTTCAGTATGTTCTTCCATAAATTATTAAACGGTAAAATTGGCGGTCCAGAATTAATTTCAAAAGTATTATTACGTGTCCCAATAGGCAAGACTAGAACAGCAAACACTGTGACATTCTATTGTAGAAAAGCAAGAACTAACATATCACGTAAGTCTCCTCTGTGGAGAATGTGTGCTTCGTATAACGAAATGATCAGATTTCATGTAGTAGATGTATTTAGTATGTCAAAGAACAAGTTCAAAAGAATTGTCAGACAATAACATATGCATAATTAAACGACGTATATCTGTGTATGTATAATAGTGTATGTTGAATAACTACACAGCACTATAACTAAACATTAAGCAGTGGAGACACTAGCTTTAATTTCTTAGGGAGCAAAGGAGGGGCAGGAACATGTATGGGGGGGATTATTTTTGCATACCAAAAATAATAATTTTATGATATTTGACTCCTACTACTACAAATTTGCAACTAACAAATAAGGTAACGTCTGTACATGAAATATTTTAAATCCAACTTTTGATAGCTTAATCATAAATTAAATGACATTTGCATATGCTACAAGTAACATATTCGTCTATATTACACGTAGTAGTCTGTTTTGATATTCCTAAGCTATAAATGTTAATGAGAGAGGATTTCATGATTGTATAGCACAAGTTCGATTTCTACAGAACCTTACATATGTCTATGGAAATAATTAAAAAAATAAAAGTGTATCTTTCTTAATGAAGCATAATTTTTCTGTTGCCATGCGCTGCAGAGAACATATCCACCACTTACGACAGCACGAAGAGTTTGCATTCTTGTTTCCGTATCGCCTAAACAGCCACATGCGTTAACCTGCTGTCCAGCCCTCTATTACTAACAAGCATTTTTATTTTAATTCGCTTCACACAAGAAAACGTTCTTTCACATGCAGCGCTGGGGACTGGGATTGTCAGAGAATTTTTTGCCAGTTTGTGAACTTCATGGAATGCCAACCTGTAGGGTCGTTAAGAAGTGGATGAAATCCAATAAATGAACGACTTTAGTACCATCTTCTTCGCATCGTTTCAAAGTTTTAGGTAATATTTGCATTTCAGCCTTCAATGATATAAGATCACATGATTATAATTTAGCGAATGGAAGAGCTATATCATAATTCAAAAAAGCGTCTGATTATAAGAAAAATGCACTCATGACAGTAAGAACAGAATTGCTTGTAAATCTCCTGATCAGTTCTACAATGATTCTATCCATAATTATAAGAAATAAATGTGATCGTATGTCTTGTTCATTATCTTCGAAGGTATTGGCACTGGTAGAATGCTGTTCAGGTATCAAAAATTTTGTGATTTTTTCTGGTAGCTTTCTCTTTCTCTTTCCTTTTGTCTCAATGCCATATTCCTTACATATTCTCAGCGCCTATTCATATATTTCACCATGGAAAATGCCTTCACTCTTGGCTTTCAAAACATCAATCAAAGAGTTTATAAGTAATAAGTCTTTTCACATTTCACAATCTTTGCTCTGTAAATAGTCAGATACACCCTTAGTTATAACCAATATCTCGCTAAACAAAGATAGAAGATAAACAAAACGAAAATCTACTTGGTAGAGGAACCTTTTTGCTTGACTTGCATGAGAAGTTGTCCCGTCTGACAAGCTAATGAGAAGTGCTATAGTAACACTCAATGTGTTTTTAATTGCTGAACAAGCCTGTAAATGACTTGTCCATCTCGTTGGACAGATGCGCTTTAACTCTACTGCGGATTCAGTCATTTCCTTTTGTAATGATATGAACAAGGAATGGATACTTGAGCTGGACATGAATACGTAAAGATCTTCCACAAGCGAAATGAAGCCCTTCGACTTCTCCAACTTTCTTGCATACATCGATCATCACTAGATGAAACCAGTGATTCATGCAGCCTACACACAGAGCTTGGAAGAATTCTTCCTGGAATCGATTTTGAACACCACTGACAGAACCACTCCGTCGTAAGTTTGTACCATACAATTAGTGATATCAATGGAATTTCTTACAAAAAAGTTGCTTTATATTGTAATGTCCCACGTGATGTGATAAACAAACAATCCCACACGTCAGTGTTTGCCAATACAACCACGTGGTTTGGTAAGAAGGTTTCACACCAGATGGATCTACAATCACCTGCAGACGACGGGCTTCTGGCCCCTCCCACGGAGCAGAAGACAACATCGGAGCAGTAACGCCACCACCACCCAAGGAACCCTATAAATTGGATGGACAAAGGCAATTCAGTACCAGTTTTCTGGTGTCCCTCCTATTGTTTGCTTCCAAACATTAGGACTAACCTAACCCCAGGGCCTCTAGTCTACTTCGGGATTACGCCTATCCTTTCTCCTGGCTTAGCCTGCTTCGGGGCTCTGACTGGGAATCCTAACCTCAGCCGCTTAGCCTGCTTTGGGTCTCTGTTGGCCTTTAACCTTCCCTCTGCTTGCATCGGAGCATAAGGTCCCTAATTCCGCTTTGCTTAGCTTGCTTCGGGGCTCTGTAAAGATCCTGTCTGCGCCTTTACGGTGAAAGACTACCTATAATTCACAATGTAAATTTGAAGAGATTACTTGTATGGTATTTTGTAAAAATATTTTTATAGTGAGAAATTTTATAATAAAAGTCGGTAGTGGGAGTCGATTCCGGGCACTCTTTTTATGAATGCTCTACCTAAACCTATAAATTTTACAATGTGGTTGAAGAGGGATTCATCGTCCAGTGCCTCAAGAGCAGCAAATCCTAAAATCTTTATTTTATCTCTCCATGAAATAAGGAAGGAAGGACAAATGATCGCTGTTCTTTCTTTGTTATATTCTTAGTTTCGTCTAACATCAATGCAAATACTTTAGCTTCTTCCACTTCTTCACTTATTTTTCTAGTGATAAGTGTAGACATCACGTGTATAAGCTCATTTTGGATAGCTCTATGCACATACTTTTCATTCTGAGGACCTGTTTTAATACGTTTCGGGACGATTTCGTCATATTTTGCAATGACTCTCTTCTTCTTTCTCATTTCCACGAAAGGCAAGTCCTTGCATAATCAGGTAACACAAAATATCCGGAATTACAAATACACAGTGTCTATTATCTTTAATAATCCGTTCATGTTATTCACTAAACTAACTAACTAACTCTATGGCCTATGGAGCTCGAAGATTCAATGCAACGTTCACAAAAGCTTTCCACTGACTTCTATCCTTAGCCAATTGGATCCAGTTTCTACTTTGTATTCCTATCTCTGTGAGATCCATCTTAATATTGTCCTCCCATCTGCGCCTAGGTCTTCCTAATGGTAGTTTTCCGATTGGTCTTCCAATCAAGACTTTTAAAGCGTTTCTACTTTCTTTCATCCTAGCTACATGACATGCCCACATAAGCCTATTAGACTTGATGACCCTAACAATGTTGGGTATAAATTATGTAGTTCCTCGTTATGAAATTTCCGCCATGAGTCATTCCCGTTCCTCTTGGGTCCGAATATTCGTCTCAAATACTTTCAGTCTATGTTCTTCCCTCAGAGTAAGTGACCATGTTTCGCAACCATACAGAACAACAGGTACGATTATCGTTTTATATATTTCAAGCTTCAGATTCCTCGACAGAATTCGCGACAACAAGAGATTTTGAACCAAATAGTAACACGAATTCCCTGCTTTTAGTCGACAATTAAATTATCCGTGTATACGATTTTCCTCTGTTTATATTGATCCTAGATATTTGAAAGTACCCACTTTATCAAAAGTATTATTTAATATTTTAACCCATCCATAATTTGCTGTATTACGGTCCCGACGCTCTTCCATGTATTTAGTTTTCTCTGCATTTACTTCTAAACCCATGTGCCTGCAAGCGTTTAATAAGATCACTGCATTTCTTTCTATTGTTCTCCTATCATCCTATCATTATGTTGTTCACTAAGTTTTGAAATAACTGACAATTCACCATTAGAATAATTTGACTATGAGACTATTGCGTTTTCATGGCCCTCTGAACTCTCATGTTGCCTGAATCCATCCGTAGTTAAAGCTTTCTTCCCATTCTTAAATCCAATGTTCTTGAATGTTGCTTTTCTATCTGCTTTAGTAGAGGAAAAAAAGCGACATGGAAAGCAAAAACACGCTTCTTCAATTACATTATATTCCAACCATTTGAACTGATCGTACCAAGATGGATTGAAATGTCTGTAATCGTTTTCAAAGGAAAACTTTTTAAGTTTAGTTTTGTAGGTCCATTATCCACATTCTGAAAAATCTCATCAACTCCACGTACTTTCCTTAAAGATGTTTGCTTCATTGTTAAAGACCAATAACATTTTCGAAGTCCTCTTTTCCAAGACCAACTTCTTCATACTCAGTTAACTCGCTTATTTCATTATCACTAACACTACTAATAGGCAGTGGCATTACATCACTAACATTGTCAATAGACAGTGCCATCATAGGCGCCGACTTTGAGGGGGCAAGACACTTTTGTCCCCCCAATATTTAAACGTAGGGTCCTCGCCCCTCCAATATAATCCAGTCGAGGAAGAATTAACAAAAAGAGCAAGAATTTCTGTCATAAGCTTCGTCGTGCCTTTAATTAAATATTAGGAACAGCCCTCTTTTTCAATAGAAAACGCCGTTTTCAAAACTGTGTTTAATAGAGCACTGAAGCTTCAACCTACACTCTGGCAGCACCGATATGACAAATGAAGATCAATATGATGCGTAAAGTTGCAGTGAAGTTCCCAAATTTTGAACTTGAATTTGTTTTATTGGCTTTAGGCAAAGTTGACTTAGATCGTGAATTTCGCAGCGGAGATGCGGACCCAGAACTTGGGGGAAGTGGGGGAAGAAGAGGGGCTGAATATGATTATGTTCATTGTTTGGCCCCCCCAATATTTTCTTCAAGTGGACGCCTATGAGTGCCATTGCATCATTAACAGTGTCAATAGGATGTGACATTGCAGCAATAGAGGCAACACATCTTTTTACTTCATCCCGCTCCAGCACCCTCGCTGAAATAATCTGAAATAATTTTTCTTTTCGAAGCCATGAATAGAGTCCAAGAATAAAGCACTGGCACTAACAATGCTTGATCGTAATTGTAAATTCAATATATTTAGGAATGTCCAACCTGCCAGAAGGAAAAAGGACAATTCAATTCTTAGACGCAAATTTATCTAGTAAAATTGAGCAGACAGCCTTATTTACAATACATACACAATATCACAGGGCTATTTTTTAACTTAATACGGCAAAGTAGAAAAAACATGAGTTGAGTTGATTTACAGTTTAATGTCCCTTTTCAGCAGCGAGGCTATATGAGACGTGGACCTACTGATTGACGTGGAATCCGAACATGAGCTCCCGCCGGGAATCGAACCCGGTTCTCCCGCGCCAAAGGCGAGTACGCTAAATGCTTAGCCACGGAGGAGCTCAGCAAGAAGTACAGTACAGTCGTTGAACATTATTTCTTTCACTGGGAATCGCATGTTCTATTATATTGTGCTTCACTGTTGATCAAAGGTGGATACGATGGAACTTGTTTCCTGTATCTTTTCTCAACATAGAGATGCTTTTTTTCTGCGGTAAGTCCCCCTTCTTTCCACATCAGTTACAATAATAGCCCAAGCCATTACCCCAATTCGAAGTATTTATTAATCCTTTCATCAAATGATTGTGCATATCTTAAAATCGTGTCTTCTGTATTTTAAGCGCAAATACCCTTGAATTACTCAGTCAAGTTTCACGAATTGTAAGCATTTGTTGTTAACTGTTATCCTTTTTTCACTAATCTCCAAAAGAAAATAAATCTGGTTATCTGACAGGCCAGTTTATAACATCTGTCGATCTAACGAACATTGTAGTATCGATTTAGTAACAACTATCACGTTGAAGCCACAAATTTTGTCACATAAAATGACGGCGGTTTATATCATTTTTCAGTTTCGTCCTGTCCCACCCCTAAGTGGGGAAATGGGAGGCTAATTTTAGCATAGGTAGATTTCTCCCTGCAAAATATTAACTTTTTTTTTTTTCGTGCATTTTTTCGTCCGATATTTTGCAATTGAAGTAACAAAATTCACCCTATATATACACTCTCATCCCTCGTTTTAATGGACCTCCTCCATTTTTTTATATCGGTTAAAAAGAGAGAATGAGTTGTCCAATCTTCCTGATTGTCCATAAGTCCCTGCAGTGGCTAATATCCACTGCAAATGTCTGCAGTGGCTAATCTTTACAATTGCGAAAGAAAATCGAATAATACAGCACAATGTATTTTTAATCAATCATAATATCTAACCTAGCTGTGCAAAATATTGGACACGCTGCAAAGATACACTATAAGACAATAATTCAACAACAATGTTTGCTTAAAATGAAAACTTTCAGATTGAACTGGCTCCTCCAGATTTTGTACGTTTTGTTTTTCGAAATTTGTTAAATTGAGGTCCATAATACCTATAATTTTCTATTGTTATTTTCATATTCTTTGAAAATGCGAAGTATTGATGAAAAACAAAATAATACAATTAATGTTGTACTTTTAGACTTGAAAACATATCTCCCCTCATTTCATGCCTACTCGTTATTTAACAGTGTACCTGGAATACGAAACATTACTACGATCAACAATACACTCATGGATTTTGTTGATGCATGTATGTACTGCGAATTTTAATTTAAACAAGTACAGATTTTCCTCCGAGAGAAAAATCAGATATTCCTTGTGAATACTTTTAATCCGAGTTATTTTACTTGTAAAGCTTGTCATCAATATTCTCTATCACAGTAAATTGAGCTTTCGTCAACTATTTCGTTTTTAAGGTGCACAATGCTGAGTAAAACGCAAAATAAATGTAAACGAACTTTGATTCGCTCAGCTCAATTAACCCATATACAATAATTATTACAATGATAACTTCTTTATAATCAAAAAATAAACACAACGTCATCATAAGTAACTATAAGTTCTAACATCATCTGTACCCTGAGCCGGTACTTGGGCAAGACTCTTGCGCAGGAGTCTTGGTCTTGGTTAGGTATCCTCGGTCATTGATCCTTAGCCAAAGGGATTGATCCTTGACGTATGACGTCACAAACTTCTTTCCTAACTCGGCTCGCTATAACGGGGTCAGTACTACTACCAGGTATTACACTTACCTGTTTACTACACATGAGGGAAGTAACTTAGGGATTCCGTTTTAGAATGTCCAAAATTTCCCTTCTTCCAATTAGTTTTCTTTTATAAGAGCCCAGAAAAATATCATTACAGGTTGAAATTTTCCACATACCTTTGAGAAGGTAAGTATAACAACATACTACTAGTCCTCAAATATCCTGTGACGGGTTTGGCGCCATATTGGAAAATGGCCGCCAATATGCGTTTTTTTTTCAAGATAATAACTGGTTCTCATTTTAATAGCTTTAAGTCATGTTGTATTTGCACTATTGGTTTTATTTACACTCCATTCGAATAACAAGGGACTACGCTTACAAACCAGGTATTACACTTACCAGTTTACTTCACATGTGGGAAGTAATGGAGTGATTTTCTTTTAATAATCTCCAAAATGTCCCTTCCTTCAATTAGTTTTCTTATACATTAGCCCAGATAAAAATTATTACAAGCTGCAATTTTGCACAAACCTTTGGGAAGGTGTATATAGCAACATAGTAAAATTTCTGATATATCCAGCGATGGGTTTGGACGCCATATTGTAAATGGCCGCCAAAGTGTGTTTTTAAAGATTATAACTCGTTCTCACTTTAATAACTATAACTCACGTTGTATTTGTGCTATTGATGTTACTTTTAGTTCATTCGAATAAGAAAGGACCACGCTTACAAGCACTACCAATCTACTGCACACATGGGGGAAGAAACGTAGATATTTTTTTTATAAAATCCCCAAAGTTTCCCTTCGTCCGATTACATTTTCTTAATCAGTTGACCATTTCGTCCTGTGAGAGTAGCAACTAATCTTACATTATATACACCATAATATAACATCCAAGTTTCAGTAAAATCATAGTGATAGAATCAGAATAACAAATAAAACTTCGTTAACTACTACTCCTTGACTACGCATAGAGCCAATAAGAGCTACCAAGCTACATTCCCCAACTGTTATGTTTATTTCTTCAACGCCAGGTGTCACATCTCAAGAAAAATTCCTTGCGAATCTCAAGAACAAATGAATATTTACTTTCTAAGCATCTCACAGCTGCTGGTACCAGTGTTCTTCCAGGCCTTTGGAGATGCAGATACCCAGATTGTGCGTGCAGCAATACAACTCTTTCTCAAACAGAAGTATCCAGTATAATTTATTGAGGAAGATATTGACTTGCTTGTACTTTTGGCCTTATTAGCAAGTGAGGTAATATGAAAACAACCAAGAAAGTTGTGTCGTTTTTTTATGGAGGTCTGTGTTCAATTGGCTCTCACACCGTGAGTTCAATGCGAATGATGATAAGGTGAAGATCAGTTGTTGTTGTGTGTATATCCAACATGTTACCTGGTTGTGGCAGTTCAGTTACACCTTGAACTTGCGTAAGGACAGAGTGAACATGGGACCTCCACAGAGCGTCATAAGGGCATGTATGCTGTACGAATTCAAACTAGGGTCAAACGCCACTGCAGCGGGGCGGAAGAAATGCCAGGCCTAAAAGTACAGAAAAAATAAATTAATTTATTTCGTAGGAAGTAAAATAAATTTAACTAGTTTTATCCGATTCGTGTATGTATTTATATAGTTATGGGTCTAGCTGAAGTCTCGTATGCCTGAAAGATTCCCTTAATTTCACTTCAGATTTGATTGATATCGTATATTTTAAAAAGTTTGATCAAGTGATACGGCGAGTGCTCGTTCTGTCCACATATTGGATTTTGAACAGGGATAATGAAATTTTGAGAAAACTATAGGTTTTTAATTAAACAGCTCTAGCATAAGTTGTAATTATAATACAGAAACGAGTTATACCTCGTTCGAATTGCAAATGTCCATGCTTAAAAACGTCATATATAATTTCTGCGCTCTTATTTATAGTTTCGTTACTATAATTAGTTTGTACTTTGTTCCATTATGCACAATTATTATTTTATTTAGAAACACTACTATTAACATTAGCAATTTATGTTTAAATAAGTATGATAGGGGTGTATGAAATAGCACTGATTGGTCCATTTGAAAGTAAACGTTGGTAAAATTGACCGATTATTTTACTCATCAAATTATGGCAATCCTACCCATTACCTACACTATGTGATCAAAAGTATCCGGACACCCCGAAAAACACGTTTTTCATATTAGGTGCATTGTGCTGCCACCTACTGCCAGGTACTCATTATCAGCGACCTCAGTAGTCATTAGACATCGTGAGAAAGCAGAATGGGGCGATCCGTGGAACACACAGACTTCGAACGTGGTTAGGTGATTGGGTGTCACTTGTATCAGAAGTCTGTACACAAGATTTCCACAATCCTAGGTCTACTGTGTCTGATGTGATAGTGAAGTGGAAACATGAAGGGACGCGTACAGCACAAAAGCGTACAGGCCGACCTGGTCTGTTGACTGACAGAGACCGCCGACAGTTGAAAAGGGTCGTAAAGTGCAATAGGCAGACATATATCCAGATCATCACATAGGAATTCCAAACTGCATCAGGATCCACTTCAAGTACCATGACAGTTACGTAGATAAACCATACATCACGCAGGTAAATGCCAGACGACACCACGCTTGGTGTAAGGAGCGTAAACATTGGACGATTGAACAGCGGAAAAACGTTGTGTGGAGTGACGAATCATGGTACACAATGTGACGATCCGATGGCAGGGTGTGGAAATGGCGAATGCCCAGTAAATGTAATCTGTCAGGGAGTGTAGTGTCAACAGTAAAATTCGGAGGTGATGGCGTTATGGTGTGCTTGTTTTTTTCTTGGAGGGGGCTTGCACCCCTTGTTGTTTTGCGTGGCATTCTTACAACGCAGGCCTACATTGATGTTTTAATACCTTCTTGCTTTCCCACTGTTGAAGAGCAATTCGGGGATGGCGATTGCATCTTTCAACACGATCGAGCACCTGTTCATACTGCACGGCATGTGGCGGAGTGGTTACACGACCATAACATCCCTCTAATGGACTGGCCTGCACAAAATCCTGACTTGAATCCTATAGAACACCTTTGGAATGTTTTGGAACGCCGACTTCGGGCCAGGCCTCACTGACCTACATCGATACCTGTCCGTAGTTCAACAGTCAGTGAAGAATGGAATGCCATTCCCCACGAAAACTCCCAGTAACTGATTGAAAGTATGCCTGCGAAAGTTGAAGCTGTCATAAAGGCTAAAGGTGGGCCAACACCATATTGAATTCTAGCAGTACCGATGGAGGGCGCCAAGAACTTGTAAGTCGTTTTCAGCCAGGTGTCCGGATACTTTGATCAAATAATATGTCTTCTTGATGCAGAACTAAGTAATGTGAAGTGAAAGAAAATAGCTGAAAAATAATTTGCAAGTACGTAGGAAATACGAAAGAAAAGTCACTTCGAAACAAAATTTATGTCAAGACTCATCACGTGCTGGAATCCGATGCCTAGTACCTAGGAAATTGCACTGGTTTCTAGCACATATATAGAGAGATGACCTTCGAGAGTGCCGTCGATATTCACATACCGGATACTGAAACAATAGCGATTCCGAAGATAGCTATCATGTAGGGGACATCAAGACAAGCGAAAAAAAGTTTTCTTTAAAAGTTATAGGTTGCTGAAAACATGAAAAAATGAATTTAAAGGTCCATAGCTTCAGGGAGTACTTCAAATTCTCTCCGTACCTTAAATGTACCTATAAAAATTGATACTCAACTTGCGCAGCGCAAGTACGGCAGGATTCTGAAACATTTTAAAGGGCACACACTAGTTCCCAAGCTATGTCTTGATCCGACCACGATAGGTCCCATAGTATTGAAGCTAAAGGTTATAGTTAAATTTTTCACATCTTCGGCATCTTATTTCATTGAAAGGTGGCATTTTGTATTTTTCTTGAGGTGCCTACATGATAACTACCTTCGGAGTCGCCATTATTTCAGCACCCGATGTGGACATTATATCAATTGAGTGTTACAAAAAGACGACATTTGTACGTGACGTCTACTCGACGATAACATTTCACCTTTATATCACGTCTTTTTCATGTCATTTAATGACGTCACATAGTCGTAGGTATAGGCCAAATAATAACCTACCAGTGACGTCAATTAAGGATCACAAATAGACGTCATTCGTACGTCATAAAAATGACCTCTTTTTGACTGTGACATTTCACCATCATTTATCACGTTATTTCATGACGTCTCTATCGTCACTGTTTGACCTTCAGATGACGTAAGAAGGATGTCTGTGTGCTACTTGGATCAGTTCGTTGCAATATTGAGGAAACTAACTGCATAACCGTCGGCACGAATGTTGTTATAAAGGCTGCAGTATAGTGTATCGGTTGTAGGGAGGAGATGAAGTTCCTCTTTCTTGCAGGCTTGCCAACAACAGCTGGTATATTAATTGTAATACTTTATTTGAGATTTTCTTCTTCTAAATTATTTATGTTTTATTTTTTTTTTTGTATGCCATGATGTATGCGAATTCAACACGCAGTCACTGATTTAAAAACTTCGTCCAATGATCTGACACAGCCAGACACTAAAAATTGATTCATTATATCTTCCACTGATGGCAATGTATTTCATTACCAATTGTGTGATATTTAAGCTAGGCCTGATTTTTGTTGGAACGACCTCGTACTTCGAAAGGCGGGACAAAAGATCAATGGTGGAGGAGAAAAAGAACCATGACCATGATCAGTGGTGAAAGAATGGCAATGTTGATGCTGTTAATAATGATCAGGTTCAATTTCTGGTCTGTGAAAAGTTGGATAGACACATAACACAATAATCACAGACAGAACGTGTGGGAGTAATGCTCTACATTTCTTCTAGATGTAGCACCATACTGATTAACAAAATACTACTCTATACTCAAAGAAAAGGAGTAAACATACTTATATATCAAAAGATGATGGAAGCTCAAAACATAAAACGTTTATGAAATTTTAGGTGTCATTAGCAACGGCCTTTATATGGTTCGAGCCTGATAAAAGCCTGCAATCTCGAAATTCAGAGTACAACTCTTAATTTATTTAAATATGTGTGGCCAAGTTCGCCGTTAGATAGAGTTGCCCTAATCAAGACGATTACGGTCAGTGAAGCCATATCTAGCATCTTGGTGCTAGATCTAGCATAATCCACACGCACTTAGCATCTAGCATCTTGACTTTAGCATCCTGGCCAAATCTAGCATAATTTCATTTTACCCTCTGTTATACAGAAAAAGAACGAAAATTTAGATGGTTCAAGGACCGTCGGGAATTATTCTTTTTAGTTGAAGCGATGATTGGAGCAATGAAACCAGCGGTTGTAATGTTTTGTTGAATTCAGAGCAAACGCAAATGTTCAAAAATAGCAAACGTGACTGCAAAACATATTTACTTATTCATAGTTTTATTACTGCCAACTGACACCTGAATGTGTGATTATCTGGGATGTTTCTGTTCCTTTCAATTTACAACTTGAGAGGGGAGGGATTTGAGTGTCAGGGGACAACTAGTAATACACTAAAAGAAATGCTTCAGGGCTGTGTCGGAAGCGGCATGTTGTGTATATATTTCTTAAAATGTTATCCATTCATAAAATATAATTTCGACCATCCTCCCCTATAACGTGCCATTTATCATCATTCCTGACAGCGTCATATTAGATTTGTAGACGAATACAGTTAATACACTTCATTAAAATAATGAAGATAAATAGGGGCGAGTCTTTAAAATTAGTTAGGAAAGATAATTTGAAAATCTGGTATAATTCACAAAAATGTAGCATAATTCAGACCCGTGTTTGGCATCATCGCGAGTCTTGAGTGTGGCAACCCTGATTCTAAATTTGCCCTTTTGGAGGACAGAACATGTACCTTGAGTGAAAATATTCTCTATTTCCTCCATCAGCTTCGAATTTCTGACTAAGTAAACTTCAAAGGAGACGCAAAGGAAAGAAAGTAATTTGTATGTTAGTATGTTAGTATGAATAGTATGTTAGTGAGTCTCGTTGATTTCCAATGTATTGTGTAGTGCACTTATAGGTAGATGTATAGTGTTATAAAATTCTAATTATACTTTGTGATCAGTCTTGAGCACGTAAAACCTTTTTGAAAATAAATAACATCGCAATACTAAAACAGTAAGTTTGTTTTTCAATACCAGCTCAGGTTGCTTTGGTGTAAAAGCAAATAAGGAGAAGACATTTATAATAAACTAAATCCATTCAGTGTCTTGCAGCTAAAGGAACAAAAGTTTATTTTGTTAAATTAACTGTAAATTTTGGAAACAGCTTTGGAACAGTACCGTAGTTAGCGCTTACGCTTTTGAAGAACGTGATACTGGGTTCAATTTCTATTGGGAGAGCGTTAAAACTATGAACTCATTACAGAGGTACTACGAATACTTTGAACGCACTATGAACGTATTATGAAAACAAACTTAATGCACATAAAATACTAAATTATATTAATCATATTGATATAAAAGGGAGATGAGAACTGATGGAATGTGATGGCACCCGTTACACCAATACGATTCTATATGCATTCTTTAAAAGTGGATACCTAGCTGAGTGTCCTGGACGGTTTGTAACTCCCAAGAAGTTCGCCTTCGATCTTGATGGTGCGAACATTTGTGATTACTCTGGCGCGTCACTTTTCATTCGGAGTTCGTGATGCAAGTTAGTGTTTTGTTTTGAACATTTTGTGTATCTCGATAATGTCCATTTTGTGAAGTATAATACATATATTCCATAGAAGATTGATCTCTGCACCTCCCGGACACGTATTTTCTATCGCCCTCCTGATGCACATGGTGAGTCATTAACAGCTAATATATTTCCTGTCATCATTGATCACACTACACTTTCAAATGAGCCTTACTGGGGATTGCAGTTGCGACCGCACTCAAAGAGTTCCTTGTAAGTATTTTACATGTTTTACACGTGACTTTGTAACTCAGCTTCAATTGACAAGGCTACAGCAGAAACGTAAATAATGGGAATTGAGAGAACAGTGCAGATAAAAGTTAGAACACCACAATATGGCCCATATCTAGCCAGGTGAGTAACACTTGTATTTCCTCTGTAAGGAAATACGTTTCAACATCTTCCGAACGCTTCATTCGAATACAAACTCAAGTGGTGACTCGAATCGAACTGATTAGATTAATTTCCCATAACACGAATGCTAAAAAAGGACGATAAACTAAATCAATGAGATAAGAATCTAACGAGAATGGCAATCCCTGAAAGAAACTAGAAACATTTCGAACATTGGAATTTAAGATACGTAAAGTGCATTAGGAACATTTTGTTACACTTTCTTTTATATCAAATTCCTGTGAACTTGATTATATAATTCACATTCAGGTGTAATACGATTTATACTACAATAAATTAGAGTCGATTCGACGGTAGGTAGTACAAACAACAATTAATTAAACCTGCGATGAATATAACAACACAATTGATTACTGAAAACTACAGATGTCAAAAGAAAACCGTTGTGCAAGCGTTGTGGTGCACATAAAATTCTGTATTTCCCTTTAGAACCTTACCATGTTACGGCAAAAGAGTTTTAACAACATTGCATTTCAAAGCTAAAGAAATATAACTACCATCTACAAATAAAATTTTAACTTAAGAAAATGGCAATACTTTTGATGAGGAAATAGTTTTCTTTGCATTGTATATGAGCTCTCTTACTGAACGATTTACCGAACGTATAATGAATCAATTTCCAAGACTTGAATACATCAATTGTCAGTACCGGCGGAAGGGCCGGGCGAACGCCTGGAGCGCCAAATTTTAGGGGAGTTTGGGGGCGCCAAAATCCTTGCTAAATTTATATTATTGTAAACGGTGAACTAAAAATTAACTTTTTCATAAATTGTATAGCAACATTGGTTACTACCTCATGCCATAGGCCTCACTCTTTATATCAACCCCGGTTTCTTCTTGAATCTCCTATAAAGGAAATCCCTTCATCCCTTCACCTTATTTGTCTATAAAAAAATCTCCGCTGACAAAGCTAAAGGCTATTGTTGAGAGTTGGGAATTTTGAGCAACAATAACACTCTCTGACACTTACAACCGCCGTGGTGCCGACAATTGCACTCCTTGCGACAAAGCTATGTCGGCCGCTCTAACAATACACACAAACAATATTGAGTTATCGGCAACCAAAAAGAAATTAGTCCTGTTTGTACTGTCAAATGTCTCGTGAAAGAAAATTATAAATCAGAATCATGTACATGTAGTGCAGGCTTCATGGTGTGCGTGTTCTTCTTTTGTCTCCTGAATTTCGACACTTAGTAGAAGAATCGTTGCGTTAATGTGTTCTTTATCAACATGTCGGAAAAAAAGAAGCCTTCTGGAAATGTATACAGAAAAAGAAGAGCACAATTAGCGGCTGAAAATGAGAAACAGGCAGCAGCAGTAAAGAAATTCTTTCGTAGTCCTGAAACAGACAATAATGGAAATGAAAACGTAGAACCAGAGAATGAGGAAACCAGCAAGAAATCAACAAATATTCCAGAAGATAACAACACAGTACAGGTAAGTAGGCCTACATTACGTAACGTATTTTCGTTTTATTACGTTTAATAGAGAAGAGGTGTTTACACAGGTAGCGTCTTAGCAGGCTGGGGCGGGTAGGGTGGCGGCCTCTCAGATAGGTGGCGAATTTCAGGCTCAAAGAAAGTTCTTTCCGCATTGATATAAGTAGCAATAATTACATTCTATACCAACACTGATGCTTGATACATGTACCAAAGCGATAAGACTTTTACTCGTTAGATGTGTATTAACCAACTTTAGCTGTATTTCCAGCATTCATCTATTAATTAAGTAGAGGGCCTCCATAGTCTAGAGGTTAAAGCGTTGGACTCATGTCTACGTGCTCCTGGGTTCAATCCCCGGACTTTCCGCTTTTCAACGGCAGGAAAACTGGGGAGTCACATAAATAAAGATATGACGGTCACTTGGCCTGCAAAGCTCCTAATACGCCTGTTGGCGGGTAGTGACACGACCGGCTGACCCGCGTTCTGTTACCCAGGTGGATGAATTTTTACCACTCGCTATCAGATGGTGTTGGAGCAGTCCCAGGATCTATTGGTCTGCCGCGCCAGTGATTATTATTATTATTATTATTGTTAGTAGTAGTAGTAGTAGTGTAGTAGTAGTAGTAGTAGTAGTAGTATCGTCTATTAACTGTCTATCGACTATTAACAAGAATTCATAAGAGTTAGAATGTATGATTGTTACCGTTAACAGATCCCCTTGGAGTTTCGCTATCACAAATTTTGCAATAGACCCATTATTTCATAAACATATCGTAAATAAGTAACATGTACCAGTGTAAGACTATATAGATTATGTTTCTATCCAATACGATTAACGTGACTTAAAAAAAAAAGTGTTCGGGCTTCGGCAGCTAATTTGAATGCATTCGCATCTATTTTATGGGTCTAGGATGTTTCGGTGTAGGGCGTATTGGTGTAGGATGTTTCGGTGTAGGACGTTACGGTGTACGGACGTTACGGTGTAAGGACGTTTCGGTGTAAGGACGCTTGGCTGTAAAGGACGTTTTGCTGTATAGCCTAATATGTGATTGCATTAATCATATGCTTGTAATGAACAGTCATGAAGTGCCATAGTGTAGCCACTCTGCAATAGTGTAAACTGATTAATATTGTTATTGAGTCTCATTGTTATTGCACAATCTCTTCGTAACATTGGCGTATTTTTTCATTTTTCTGACTTCATGTTCTCCAATTAACTTATTTGTTCCATTTGAACAGCACTAACAAGAAGACTTACGGAAGTGTAATTTACTGATTTGAATGAAACTTTGCATACTTGTAGAATATCAAAAAATAATCGTCACGTATTTTTTTTTTACTTTGGTAATGGTGCGAGTTTAAGGGTAGAAACCACCCTTTGAACGTTAGAGGTGGCCTCCAAACATAAACAGAAAATAGTTATTAAAATAGAAGATTAAATGATACGGCCAGCTTACTGCCAAGGGGTTTTAGAACAGGTGATTCAGAACCTGACGTTAAAATTACAAAATTCAAATTGGCGGATCTAATATGATGATTACAATTACAAGTAGTCTTCTGGTTTGAAATGTTCTGCAGTTAGCCAAGAAAACTTATAATTGGCAAGGACTACTGAGAGAAGGTGCAGACTGATTTGAAACCCCTTTCTGTACTTATTTTAACAGGACGTTTGATTAAATCTATAGCCCAAAAAGTTAGAAGCCAGACCCAATGCATTTGTCGCGAATGTGAAACAACACGTGTTATTGGAAAAGAAAATATTTATAACTGTGATCAACACGGTTTAATTTGGAAATGCAGATGGGACGTACTCTAGTGTTTACAGGGATACAAACAGTAGAAAGTGTGACACAGTCAGTAAATTCTATGATTCGTAGCTGCATCATACAGTCTTTAGTTGCTGCAAATAGTGTTTTGTTATCACCACTGTTAATTGTTTTGTAGGAAAACAATGCAACTTGGTCTTATAGTCCAACACAACCTCTTTAATTTTGAAAATATCCTTGTGAAAGCGTCAAATCCGAGACAATTAACATCAAGTGTTGTGAGATCATGGTTCCAAGAGATTTTCTTCAAGCGTCTAATGCAAAGTCCATTTTGTTATTAGCTTCGTGGAGTGATCACAATTCATCCATTTTGAACCTATTTTAAGAACAAAAGAGTAACTCATAATAGAAACCATTTCTGCAGGAACAACTGGTAGGATTCAGCCTCTTCTTGTGTTCTTTAGGCCGTTAAAAAGTTTCTTGGAGCTTTTTTTCTGACACTGTCCTCTACAACTATAACATGAATTTATATCTCCGTAATAATACAATTAAGATCCCAACACTGATTCATAATCAGTTTTCTTCTCCTAGATTTGCTAATCTTATTGGGTATGCATGACATAAAAGCGGTTATTTGGAAGAAAAACCACCTGTGTTTGAAAATTTCCTTTCAAAGATTGTGCAGTATTTTGCGATTTGTGCACAGTTATTGCCGTAATAAGGTGTGTGTGGTGTACACAATGTTTATGCATCACACACTTTTTTTTTACTATATATCATTACCATAAAGCGTTTTCCCAATCAATTCATAATTATCACATTGGAGGATATAAGAAGTTCCGACATAGAGTGAAGCAAGGGTAAATAAGTAACCCCTGTCAATTACAGCAGTATTTAATTTTTATTTTATTTATTAATTTATATTTTCTACTTCATGAATTTATTTCTCCCTAACGAATAATTTTCATTTTGAAGATTGGACGTTTCGGTGTAAGCATTGGAACTTTTACACCGAACCAGCCTCACACCTAAACGCCCTTACACCGAGACATCCGTACACCGAAACGTCCTACACCGAAACGCCCTGCACCAAAACGTCCTACACCGAAACAGCCGTATCTCCTATTTTATGAATGCGCTGATTCTTGATGATTTTCACAACACAAAGTTGTTCATGAATACGGAGAGAATAATAATTTTTATGTACAGTTAGCAAAAGAAAAGATGAGGCCATTCTTACCTAGATTCTGTAAGAATCGCCCCATTTTTTGTTTTCCTAACTGTACATTTTCACAATGAACACGGAATATGTAGATTCAATATTTATACGCAGTTATTTTATCATTTATGCATTTTCTTCACCTTTAGAATACAAATTAAATATATTTTTTTCTTTTAAGAAAAGAAACTTTATTTGTAACGTATTAGTTCTTTTCCTTTCCACAGGTGGATCGATCGATTACGAGCATTTCGCAGGAGGAAGAAGAACAATTGAAATCTGGAACAATTGGTATACGAAACGAAAATGGATTAGCATTTCCACAGGAAATTGTAATAGACCTAAGTTAAACATTTTGCTATTTGAATAAACATACAATTGCATGTTGGTTGAATATCACGCAATTACAGCATTGTGTAAAATATAAGAGGAAATACAGTGAAACATAATTACTTTTATTATTAGAGTACATTGCAATTCGACAGGCATAAATTATAAATTCGACAGACCGACCGACCGATATATACACTATATAGTTAGCTAGTGGGATTAAATTAACTATGTTTCACTTACTTTCCATGAAGCATATACAATATTATTGATTTTCTTTGGTTTAATTTGACGGGTGTTGTAGATGAATGGGTCATTTCGACCTGAACTCGGGATATAAATCGAATTATTATTTTTGTAACAAATAAGCAAGGAGTAGAACTGATTAGAGACTTTTCACTAACTGACATTTTTTAAAAAATCTTTTAACAGACTATAGTTTGGCCACATACATTTTACTGTAATTATTTTTTTAATCTGTTGGAAAAATGAAAATACTGAGGTTCAAACTGTATATGCTTTTGTACTGCAATATAAGAAAGCTCATAATTTGCCTGCTATTAGTAATTAATTTATGATGATGATTGGTGTTCTTCCCGGAGGCATGTGTATGACCCCGAAGGTCTCTCAGCAAGGTGAAACCATGGTGGCTTTGCATTGCTTTCCATGGAATGATGATGACGTTCTAAGGACGGGATCCGAACCACTTGTGTCCTCACCGAGAATCGAACCCGAGCTCCCTTAGTTATAAGGCGATGAGCTTAACCAGTCGTTCTGCGGAGACACCAATTAAATTATAACATGCCAAATATATAAACAATCAATCAAAAACATCTTTAGGGTCACACTTACTCAAGTTTTGGAATTCATTTCTTGTGTATAGGTGCATAATATCACTGTATTCCGTTCAAGTTGCTTTGACGGAAGACATATGGGATAACATTTTTTAAAATAATAATATGTAATATTTATTGCCTTAGTGGTTGAATGACTAGCAGACGCACATTTGATGCAAGAGTTAGCGGATTCTATCCCCCAAGGCTTTTTATATTGAGCATCGCAAGGAAATCGGAAAGCTTTTCAAATAATATAAAGTACCAAACTCTAATCCAGAAAACCCCAAAACATTACGATGCAAGTCAACTAACTTATCACATACCAACCCACCACATTTAAAGAGAAAGAAAAAAGGACACAGTCAGTGGTGTTTCGGAGCTTTAAAAACAGAGTTTAGTTTTAATTAGTGTATAATAATGTGCATATTTTAAAGAAAATACAGATAGTAAGACATAGAAACTTGCTAAGAATAATGTTCAAAGAAATGTTGTTTTCAAAGTTGCATATTTCTTAGCTTAAGTTAGCCACGAACATGTTTGTATCCCGGGTGATCTGGTCGTTCATTACTGATTCAACTTCGTAAGAGGCATTTGTGGAGGCAATCAGGGTCAAGGCATTTAACCACATTACAGCACTTCAATGCTGAAACCGAGAATCCTGGGTAGGGCTTCAGAAATCCTGGGCAGATTCTCCTATGTATACAAAAGAACATGACGTGGACGTCTTATATTCGCACGAAACCTGTATTTATTTATTTACTTCAATTATTATTAAACTTTTCCTCTCCCCCTCTTTATTTGTTTATATCTCACATCTATCGGAGGCTTATTGGTCATGCGCCATTCTAAATTTTGTGTTTATCCCCGGATGACCTAGCTGCTTGAATATCCCCCACCCCCCACCCCACCCATCTGAGGTGCAAGCCTACCATCTTTAAAAATTATGAACACAATTTTAAAAATTCCATTCAAGTTTTAGTCACTTATTCTTTGTTAGAAGACAATGTTTAAAATAAATTTAACATTATTTTCTACTGACTCTTTCTTGTTTTTTTTTTTTTTTTTTTTTTTTTCAGGTGTGGGAATCACAATCAATCGATCTTGATGATCCAGGAAATTGGCCAGAACATATTATGGACAGAATGCGTCAGATACTTGTTAGACGAGGTCCAGTTCAAGTCTCCAAACGAGAGTTCCCAGTGAACAGCGAGGGTCGGCGATTTACTACAAGTAACTACAAAAGACATCTGCACAATGGAGAAGAAGTTGCTCGTAGTTGGCTTATTTATTCAGTGACTAAGGATGCAATATTTTGTTTCTGTTGCCGTCTTTTCGGTGGTACTACAATGTCACTCTCTTCTGGTGAAGGTTTTTCGGATTGGAAGCATATGTCCGGACTGTTATCAGACCATGATAGATCTTTGACTCACATGAAGGCTTTCCAATCGTGGTTTGAACTTGCAAACCGATTACAGTCAGGTAAAACAGTTGACGCTGAAAACCAAGCAATTATTCGCAATGAAACTGAGCGTTGGAAAAAGGTTCTCAAACGACTGCTGTGTATAATTCAGTTTCTTGCTTCCCAGAACTTGGCATTTCGTGGTCAAAATGACACTATTTACTCAAGAAACAACGGCAATTTTCTCAAACTAGTTGAGTGTATTGCACAGTTTGATGTTACTATGGCTGAGCGTTTGCGACGAATAACATGTAAAGAGACACATGTACTCCCATGCGCAAAAAAAAATGCGCGTATACTGTAACTCACGATTTTCCGCATTTATTCCTTTTTCCTTACGTTTATGGGTAAAATTGAGTTATTAGTATGTGGAGATAATAGAGAGCAATCCATCTAAGGAGATATTTCCAAAAAATATAATAAAATAATAAAAATATAAACAAAAAACAAAATTATGCTCGGTTTTGTGTATACTGGCAACGATGATTTCTAGGGATTTTTTCAGTAGCACAGCACGATTGCGGAGGGAATTCAGTAGGGGAGTCGAGATGGATCAAGAAACTGGATAGTGGACTAAAATGTTGCATTTATTGGTTAAAATCTAGTGTGTAGATTGCCTGCCAAATATAAATTAGCTTCTGTAACTAAGATGTCGTACGAAAATATAGAATTAAACAGAAAAACTCTTATGTTAAGGTTCGAAGCAATACGCACCATGGTTATGAAGATTATTTCTTAAGAAAAAAGAACAAACACAACGTAACCTCTGTGGTTAGGTGGATAGAGTGGCGGACTCGTAGATATTTTATTACTTTGACACCACATCGAATCCCATCCTATTCCATTCTCTTTTTTCTTTTTTTCTTTCTTTCTTTTCTTTTTTCTTTTTTCTTTTTTTTTTTTTTTACAAAACATTATAATTTTTATGTTAATAAGAACCGAAGCAATATACTAAGGACAACTTATTAATATCCAGGATTACAGTATTATTCGTAATAGCTATTGTTTTCAGTTCATGTTGTTTTATAGCTTCTCTCACCCTGTTTTCTTGGGAAAATAACAATTTTGTCTCCAACAAAATGTAAAGGATATATACGGACAGAAAAAGACATCTTAGTATCAAACGTGATTTATCGTGATGAAATGGACTAGTTTGCCATTATTAAAAAAAAAAAAAAAAAAAAAAAACTAAAGTAAATTACTGAAGTTGACTTCCCTTTAGCTTTTAGCTAAAAAAAAAAAAAATATTTTTTTCTTTATAAGACTATACTTTATAAGGCAAGGTGTGTGATCATACCCACAAATTTAGCTAGGGAGTGAAAGATAATCGTTTATACAAACATTTTACAGGTTTAGGTGCGTGAAACACCAATACACCATGGTCTCGCTTATCCGACCATCCTTTGTTACACATACCGTATGATCCGATATATCATTGCAGAAAGCACCAATCGGCAAGAAGAACTGCAAGTTGTGGTCTTAATCTATTTTTCATGCTCTGGAGTATATCGCCTAGCGCGCCCGTCTACACGTTGACTCATATGTCTATCATTCAGTGCAGACACGTATCCAGGTTTTCTATTCGGAGGGGGCCAAACACGAATCCTCGTAAGCACGTAATTCTAATGTTTTAAAAATATCAATATCAATAATAATAATAATAATAATAATAATAATAATAATAATAATAATAATAATAATAATAATAATAATAATAATAATAATAATGCAACAGTTCTGTATTTCTCTTAAACTTTTTCCTACTTTTCATTTATAAACCGGTTTACTTTGGAAACTGCATTATAGCACAAACAAAATGAAACATATTTTCGAGAGAAATGTAACTAAAGAAAACTGTCTGCTACGTATATCACATAACAAAAATAGCAAGAAGACATTGAGTGTATCGTTCTAATATATTAAAGTTAAAAACAGAACGGAAACAAAATGTTAATCCTATTTAATTCCTGTTCTTTAATTCCAAATGGTATAATGGCATTATGGTATGTTCTTAGAATTATAACAAGACAACAGCACATTGCCCAAAGTTTGGACACTGACTATTAGTAAACTTATATAAAAGAATCTCAAAAGGGTAAAAGCATGTTTATTAAAAAGTGCTTGAGTTTCGGAGGGGGGACAGCCCTCAGGCCCTCACGCTGGATACGTCCCTGATTCAGTGCAGTGCAGTTATTTGTTATAAAACATTATTTTTAGATATGTAATATGTAAAATTATATCATAAGTTTTACTTTTAATAGGTCTTTTCTTAACACATCCATATTATCCAGCGCTCTGCCTGCCTGTTTATGTCGGATAAGCGAAATTCTACTGTATTTCCAAAGCTAGCATATGCATGAACTAGAATTGTATTGTCCTAGAACAGACAATAGTGTGAAATACTTATATCAAAAGGCTGGAATAAAAAGAAATAAACACTGTTTTGGTAGCGTGAGAACAAATTAAAAACAATTCAATATATTTCCTAGGTATTAGATTATCATCTTATTGTGTCGATATGTATTCTTTTTTTTAAACATAGTTTTAAAAGTCATACCATTCTCAATATTCCTAAGGAAATCGAAAGAAAAACTCCTATGTGCCTCTTGTGGCAAAGCGGCTTAAGTGCGTGGTCTGAAACGTAAGGTATAGATAGAGTACCCGTACTTCAAAAATGCAAATCCGGGACGCTACTAAATTACGAGAATCTTTGAAATGCTTAAAATTGAAAGATGTGTTGAATACTAATTTACTTTTCTCCATTAGATAGAGTTGTTCAAGCATTACGTTATCACATTTTTATTCCTTTCACTAGACCTTCTTCCAAGTGCGCCGATTTCTCTGTAAATTTTTTTCTGGGAGGGCATTCAAATGCAGACAATATATATTAGGATTTTAAGGCAAATTGCATTCAAATTATGCCAAATATTGTATATTCATAAATACAAAGGGGGCCTACATGAGCTTTGGGGGGCCCGGCCCCCTAGGATAGGCGCCCTTGCCTTCTTCCTAGTTAAGCAAACGTAAGCAGATGATTTACTCCCTTCCCCTGGTAAGCAAAATTGTTTTTGTTTCTCAAGATTTGTTGTGTTTCGTGAAATAACAGCAGGAATTTCCAGATTACTTAACCATCTAAATGAATGTTTTCACTTAGAGCCATCCCGTCGATTCGCTTTGCCTAGGACTAAAATAAATTAAGGGTCAATAATGAAAGAGACATGTGGATCGAAGATCTTTGTTCGAACTTTGATTTTTTCAAATCCATGATGGGAAATTATATCATGTGTACAATTTTCGAAATTAATAATATACAATCGTAAAAATATCTTACAAAACGATGGTTTATTGCAAAATACTTTGACTCAAAGAATAAATTACAAGTAATAAACTTGTTACTTTTCCTGAAGAGTCTAAGTCTTGAATGAGACAGAGGCTCTTCAGCGTAGTGCTTGGAAAGATTGCCTCACTTGTTCTACCTTCCAGTGACGCAGCCTTGATTCGACTTGATCCTAAACGGATTATTCAGAAGTCGAAGTCGGAAGATGTTTCCCATTTTTCCCAAACACTCTTGGTCGATTACAATTTGCCTCACTTGTGAGGGGACAACCCCATGTCGTAAGCGTCGGTGGACTACCGATAGGCAACTAGCGACATGTCCCCAAATTTGGTGGTCCCGCAGTCAAAAATTGGTCCCACTTCCGCTTTGAAAATTATACCACCTCCGGCAGAGAAGCGACGGAACGCCAACGAACCACAAAATTGTTCCCCTAAAATACGTTAAATCGCCTTTGCATTAAGGTGAGTCTACAAACAATTTTTAAAAAAGTAAAAATAAAGTGACCTGAGCTGGGCGTGAACCACCAACCTTAGGGTTATTAGTTGCGTGTTCTTCCGAATTTGCCACGGAGGCGATTATGAAGACACAGCTTGTAGAGTGATAATTCGTTGAAGCATTTTAATATTTCTAATCAGAGTGCTCCATTAACCGTGTATATTTGACGATAACTGTTTGGAATCAGATCAAATGCACTCGCCATGTAATTTTATAACAAAATGACAAGCGTCTATTTACTTTTTTGATAGTTCTCCGATATTCACTTGCTAGTGATCGGCGACAGTTGCCAACTAAATTCATACAATTATACGCACCCATCTCAAGATTTTTCACTTCATGATGTAAAGGCAGGAGTTACTCTTGACCCCCGGAGCTCAAGTATTGTCCTTATAATAACAATTCGACAGGGAAAAGTAATATATAATAATAACCGCATGCACATGACTGGCGATAGTTCGTGTTGGTCCCTTTGCGATTCTCCGTGACAAATCAAAGGAGCGGGGATCAAAATGAAGTCCTCGCTGTTACGTGGTGGTAACTTCAATATCCCCGATTCTAGATATCTGCTTCGACTCGACGAATCCCTGCCACTAGTGGCACACTAGCGGCAATCCTTCGACGCCTCGCTATATTGACGATCGCCATTTACCAGCAAGTGGGCCACTAGGTGTTGGCGACGTTTGCGGCATGGAGAAGCTAATAAACAAACAAACCAATAAATAAATCTAAAACCTTATAAAAAAGTTTTCCCAAAATTTACATCTAGCAAAATCATTTGTTGGTATTCCAGAACTGCAAATTCACCTGTATTCATAATTTACTTCTATCGTAGTTTTGATATGAGAATGATGTGTCTGAAACTGTAACACAGGTCATTAAAACATTTTTTTTTTTTTGCTTTAGTCAGATTTAGCAGTTTTACTTAGCAGTTAGTCAATTTGGATCTGTGATTTCAGAGTTTTAGAGATTTCCTTAAATTTTTCATTTCTACAACAGTTTGCAACTAACACCATTAACGTATCTCTTTCGATATTTCCATAGGCAATGGCTTGGTCACTCCCAGTATATTTCATACAATGAACTACAGTGTCTTACTCCATTAATCCGAACTACATTTAATATCCAACAACTCTGTACATTTTCTCTTAAATCTGCAAACTTTCTACTAGGTTAAAACTGAGTATTTTCTATTTTCTTCCTTTCTTGCTAAAACGAAAGTGTTCTTTAGACAACCTGAAATGATGACTCTATATTACATTATGTTGCATAGGGCATTTTATGTAGCATATCATTTGACAGTTGGACACTTTCTTCGTATATTGAAAGCAACAGGGATTAAGTCCTTCTACACTTACATGAGAAGTAAACAAACTCTTTTTAGTTCGTGGAATTGTGCCAATGCACTAGGTCCAGAGAGTTTTTAATTTAAGATGATGATGATGATGATTATTATTATTATTATTATTATTATTATTATTATTATTATTATTATTATTATTGACTTAGGTTTTCCTGAATATTAAGCAATATTTCACAAAAAGCTGGTATTTTTAAACAAATGTGTTCGATATCAAGTTTTCATAAAGTAGTCACTCTCTCCTATAAATAATTTCAGAGGGGCCGCGGTGGCTCAGTGATAAAGCGTTCACCTTTGGTGCATGGGATCCTTGGTTCGACCCCAGCTCGCACCAAGTGAATTTTGTGGTGGACAAACACCATGTGCATGGGTTTTCTCGGGGTTCTCCCGTTTTCTCCCACTTTCTTCATTCCACCATTTCATTCATTTCTCATCATCACCGTGTCCTTTAGCCTAGTCGGTATAATCGTGGGTCGTAAAACTTAAAGATTTGATCTCAAATAATTCCAACCCAAACAGTTGCAGGAAGTATGTCATTTCGAATAAAACAAACTACTCTATAAAATTCTGAGTATTATTATTTTTTAAATATACAATTCTAGCGGACCTTATTTCTAAATCTAAGGGTAAGAAGACTAAATTCACTCTTGTTATTATAGAGTAATTTCAATTGAAGCAGTTAAAATAGTTGGGGAAAAATTAGAAAGCCATACCCTATATTCCAGTGTGCTACAACCGGATAACAGGCACACTGGCGTGCCCAGCAAATTACAAGAATATTTGTCGAGTTTATTTTATTTATTATTATCAACGATTCTCCCATGGATCAGCTGTCTGTATACAGTTAAACAAACAAGTATCACGTTGAGGGAAAGTGTAATTATTTACTTTAATAGTAATAGAAAGGTATATTTTCTTGTATTTTCTACCGGGAATAACTGCATCCGGTCTAGAAAGCTGGGGCTAACAACGAGGGAACCCGATGTGCCAAACACACACCACTCTATAGTCATGAGTGCCACAAGTCCTTTTCTACGTCTTGGCACCCTAAAGGTTGTTGCCTTCAAAGAGAGAGAGAGAGAGATAACTTAAGTCTATTGCACTTCCATGCTTAAATAAATACATTATGTAAATAACTGTTTCGTTTTCTGTTTTTATTATTATTATTATTATTATAAATTTCTTAGGAAGTTGACTGTCATATGTATGCACACTGCTCTCCCGTGCAGCGCCTCGTGTATGATTTTCCATACATAAACTATATATTCCAAGTTTGTTGTGTTCGTTCTATAGGTGTGTTTGTAATTATATGCATATGGCGTAGAAGTCAAAATTTAATGTCCACGCTACGTATACGCAAAACCATAGACAAAGAAATTTATGAACAAAGACATTTATGACGCTAAAACAAAGGGCAAAAATAAAGAATTACTGGCGGATTGTTGCCCGTAGTGCACAGGTATTAACGGTTAACAGTGTTAAATTTAAACACATAGTTTTAATTAAGCACGAATTTAACTTATAGAGTACAGTGCGGAAAGGCTGAGGAGTTTGCTAGGATCGTTACAATATCGAACCCCGTAAAATGTACTGTAAACCTGTCCGCAAGCCCCCCGTAATGTTCAACAGATGTTGTGTATTAATGCTCATTTCAATGCAAACCTATATAGACCTACGCACTTCAATACTAAACGAAGGTGCAGAGACTATTCATGAGTTCCAGTATTAAACTCTCTCACCCAATGTATTCTCCTAACATGTCTCCCAGCGATTACAATATTTTTTGGTATCTCAATCACTTCCTAGTAGGATAGCTTTAACTGGAGACCACTGATTAACCTGGTATTGGATGTTTCACTTTCTTACCTTTGGAGTTGACAGTGATGGGTTGGACATTTTACACGCAAATATCTAATATTAACAACGTTCCTTCTATAATTTCGTAATATTGTATTATTTCTTTGTATTATTCATGAGCTTGGTTAGACTTGTTTAAACACTTTTCTCTTTGCACCTATTCCTTAACGTTGGATAAAAATACACTAGCTCTCACCGGGAATCAAATCCAGAACCAATGCACTTGAACCATTTGGCCACAACAAGGCACATTTAAAAAGAAGTTTCGATTTTGTTAGGAAAATTGTGATTGGGTGTAACATTTAAAAATATATTTAAGAATGGGTACAAATGAAACGCACTGAATTTTCTCGCTCGAATTTCTTAAACTGACTCGTGTTAGGCTGCAGCTATTACTGAAACATTTATTTGGGAAATGCGAATAAAATAATGTGTTTTAGAAAACTTTGTTCGAAGCAACTTACGTCCAAAAGTAAAGTACCCATTCGTCATATTTCTGTTAGAAATAACTTATGCCATACATTAGAATTATTAAGCAGATAATTGTATGTGAACTATGAGCAAAAGCGTTTGAGTACTTTCTGAGAAAATCGTTAAAAAAGTCATCCCCAAGAATAAAATATCCCTTGTATATCTTTTCAGGACAAACGAGTTATGCTATTTATGAAATACGAACAAAATTGCCAGAGTAATTATCGACAAAATCGTAGGGTAAAACTTGCTCCGAAAAGTATTAATAATATACCACTTCTAGCTTTTTAGGATGATGGAATTATACCATATCGTTAGGTTATTTATGTAACATTTATTTATGAAATATGAACAAAATTGGGTCAGGCGTTAATGGGAAAATCGTCGAAGAGTAGGCTAAACTACCTCTTCTGAATGTTTACAGGACGAACGAGTTGTGTTATATTGTCAGGTTATTAATGATACATTTATTTATAAAATGTGATTGAGAAAATTGTTCAAAAAAATGCATCCCATACAGTAAATTACACCTTACGTATTTTTTCAGAGCAATGATTCATACTATATTTGTAAAAATACAAGCAAAATCTTTACAGCCGTTTTTGAGACAATTTAATGATTTTAAATTTTCATCCTTCAGTAAACTACCCTTATTTTTAGGTGTCGGAGGATATAGAATTCGAAACGATAGTGTTATAAACACAAATCTCCGGGTGTAGATGAAATTCCGGCTGAGTTAATTTTAGCTGGAGGCGAAAAATTGTGGAACAAGATACACAAACTCATTCTCCTTATATGGAACAAGGAAGAATTGCCACAAGAGTGGAAAGAATCAATCATTGTTGCAATTTACTAGAAAGGCGACAAAACTGACTGTAATAATTATCGAGGCATTTCTCTTCTATCAACATCCTATAAAATCCTTTCAAATATACTGTTAGCAAGACTGACCCCATACGCAGATGAAATTATTGGAGATTACCAGTGCGGATTTAGACGAAATCGATCAACTATCGACCAAATATTTACCATTCGCCAAATACTCGGAAAAAAGTGGGAATACAATACCCCGGTACATCAATTATTTATTGATTTTAGAAAGGCGTACGACTCGGTTAGGAGAGAAACATTATACAACGTTCTTACAGAACTTGGAATACCGAGAAAGCTAATTAGATTAATTAAGATATGTTTAAATGAATCCCAAAGTAAAGTCCGGGTAGGAAAATTTTGTCCAGAGCTTTCACGTCGAAAATGCCCTGAAACAAGGAGATGCGTTGTCGCCATTATTATTTAACTTCGTTCTGGAATACGCTATAAGGAAAATCAAAGATAGCAACCAGGGCCTACAGTTGAACGGTATTGACCAGGTTATGGAATATGCTGATTATGTAAATTTAATAGGGGATGATAGGAGAACAATAGAAAGAAATGCAGAGATCTTATTAAACTCTTGCAGGGACATGGGTTTAGAAGTAAATGCAGAGAAAACTAAATACACGGAAGTGCGTCGGGACCGGAATACAGCAAATTATGGATGCGTTAAAATATTAAATAATACTTTTGGTAAAGTGGATAGTTTCAAATATCTAGAATCAATATTAAGAGAGGAAAATCATATTCACGAAGAAATTAAATGTCGACTAAAAGCAGGGAATTCCTGTTACTATTCGGTTTAAAATCTATTGTTGTCGCGAATTCTGTCGAGGAATTTGAAGCTTAAAATATACAAAACGATAATTATGCCTGTTGTTCTGTATGGCTGCGAAACATGGTCACTTACTCTGAGGGAAGAACATAGACTGAAAGTATTTGAGAACAAGATCCTGAGACGAATATTCGGACCCAAGAGGAACGGGAATGGGGAATGGCGGAAACTTCATAACGAGGAACTACACAATTTATATGGTCTACCCAACATTGTTAGGGTCGTCAAGTCTAGGAGGCTTAGGTGGGCGGGTCATGTAGCTAGAATGGAAGAAAGTAGAAATGCTTTCAAAGTCTTGACTGGAAGACAAATCGGAAAACGACCATTAGGAAGACCTAGGCGCAGATGGGAGGACAATATTAAGATGGATCTCGCAGAGATTGGAATACAAAGTAGAAACTGGATGCAGTTAGCTAAGAATAGAAGTCAGTGGAGAGCTTTTGTGAACGCTGCATTGAACCTCCGGGTTCCATAGGCCATAGAGTTAGTTAGTTTTTTTAAAGTGTTATAAAAACTTCATGTCTAGAATTCGGTCCAGATACGTCGAACAATATGGCCTCTATTTGAATACATGTAAAAGCGTGACGAACCGACAGACGAACAGATGGACAGACATCAAAATTACTTTTTCGATATGTGGGGGCGTGAAACTTGAATTCATTGAAATCTCGAATTCGATTTTTATCACTATTACTACAATTTCTTCTTTCGTCGCTCGAACGTGAAAACGAATAGGAATACAACGACACGTAAGGTGATAATTTGTAATTCCCAAAATTTAATGAGTTAAGTTTAATGTGTTGCCGTGCTAGAAAAAAAAGCTTATGCCTGTTTGTTATATCATTTTAATATAAGTTTTTCACGCTACTATATAATGTAGAAATATGGTATGATTATCGTTCATATTCATGCTATCTTTTGGAAATATTCGTGTTCCGCATACATAGATCTGTATAATTTAGCTTCGTTCCACGAAAACATCCCTTACACAGACTTATGATTGCATTTTGAAATCGTGTTTTTGTCGTCGTTAGAATTTAGTAAATATAAGCATAAAACTCAAATTAGTTTTTGATTTTTACAGAAAACCAAATTTCTGTAAAAAAAAATAAAGCCCAAAAGAAAAAAACTGCGGCTGACTTAATCCCCACCCTCCTTGTTCAGTGCATAATAAAACGCAAGTGTTATATAAATTATTCCCTACTCTCATTCGTTGCCGCTAGCGCAAATTATAAATAAAATTAAAAAACAATCATTCCTATAAATCAAACAGGCCATCTAATCAAAGTAAATAATTTAAAAAAAATACAAATTAAAAATAAAGTAATTGTTTTTAAGCACTCAGGTTGTTAAATATATTATTTGCTTGTAGCTTACTTATTGTATATTATTTGTTTAATCATAATACATAATACTCGTAATTTTAATCTCACGTTAAATTCTTAGCAGTAATCGCTCGTAACTTTACAGTGTATTATAAAGATTTATAAATTATTTGTTTTAATTTGCTTTTTTTAATTCATTATCTTTACGGCAAGCACTTTTCTCTTCCCCAATATCTTTTCAGCGGCCGTTGAAAACGGGAACTGCTTATATAGTTTATAATGACCTTTCGTGGATGCTAAGAGCCACAAAGCCAAAGTTTAAAGCAAATGGTTAAAAAAAATGTCGTCTATTAGCAATCCAAAATAAATCGTCCTATTCCCAATAAACCCACAAAGGTCGGTCATAATTTCTTGCAATTGTGGATATGAAAAAGAGAGAGAGAGGGAGAAAGTCAATACTCTAAAAAGAAAAAAAAACACAAGCACACACACACACACACACAAACGATAATTTGACATCAGCTTTTTCCTTTCTTCCTTTTTTTCAGGACAACATGCATCATTCGATGTAACGTCATGTCGATATAACAAGGGGTAAACTTGGGAAGACTGTCAAGGTCGCGTATGTTATTTTTCCTGTTCTTGACACACAAATCCGAAGTGAGTTGTCTGCTGTTCAAGAACGGGCAGGTAACATACAAGACCATAAACTGAAAACAATAACTGTTTCCAATAGTACACGTATTCTAATACTGAATAAATACGTCGATACTATCAATAAGTTATTTCCTTATTATACTGTTTCGGTTCTTATTAACATCAAACTTATACACTTCCAATGATGTTTTGTTAAAAAAAATGGGATGGGATAGGATGGGATTCGATGTGGTGTCAAAATAATAAAGTATCTACGAGTCCGCCACTCTATCCACCTAACCACAGAGGCTACGTTGTGTTTGTTCTTTTTTCTTAAGAAATAATCTTCATAACCATGGTGCGTATCGCTTCGAACCTTAACATAAGAGTTTTTCTGTTTAATTCTATATTTTCGTACGACATCTTAGTTACAGAAGCTAATTTATATTTGGCAGGCAATCTACACACTAGATTTTAACCAATAAATACAACATTTTAGTCCACTATCCAGTTTCTTGATCCATCTCGACTCCCCTACTGAATTCCCTCCGCAATCGTGCTGTGCTACTGAAAAAATCCCTAGAAATCATCGTTGCCAGTATACACAAAACCGAGCATAATTTTGTTTTTTGTTTATATTTTTATTATTTTATTATATTTTTTGGAAATATCTCCTTAGATGGATTGCTCTCTATTATCTCCACATACTAATAACTCAATTTTACCCATAAACGTAAGGAAAAAGGAATAAATGCGGAAAATCGTGAGTTACAATATACGCGAAATTTTTTTTTGCGCATGGGAGTACATTATTTGAGCAAGGATATTCAAAATGAAATAATTGAACTCCTTGGGTCAAAAATAAATAATAAAATTTTGACTGATCTAATGAAAGCGACATATTATTCCGTAATATTAGATTGTAGACCAGACGTAAGTCATACAGAGCAAATGACACTAATTGTTCGTTTCGTGAAGGAAGAACTGGGTAAGGAACCATCCATTGAAGAACATTTTTTGGGATTTTTGTGCATAAATGATTCTTCAGGAGAAGGATTAACTACCACTATTTTGAAAGAATTAGAGAAACTGAAAATTCCTCTCTCAAACATGCGTGGCCAAGGGTATGATAACGGTGCCAATATGAAAGGAAAGCACTCAGGCGTTCAAAAAAGTATATTAGATCTAAATAGTCGAGCATTTTTTGCCCCTTGTAGCTCCCATTCATTGAATTTGGTTATGAATGATTTTGCAATGTGCTGTAGTGAGGCTGTAAATTTGTTTGCTTTATTGCAAGAAGTATACAATTATTTTTCTAGTTCCACATATCGTTGGTCTGTTCTGCAAAAACATACATCCAATTTCACTTTGAAACCTCTTAGTGATACTAGATGGGAGAGTTGTATTGATGCTGTCAAATCGTTTCGCTACCAGTTAGGAGAAATTTACGATGCTCTTTTCGAAACATCGAAGGACTCAAAGATAGACGTTATGGGCAAAAATAAGGCTTGTTCCCTGGCTAGGAAGCTCCTGAATTTCAAGTTCGTTTGTGTTGTGGTGTTTTGGTATGAAGTTCTTTCTTGTGTTAATGTGGTTAGCCATGTTTTCCAACAAGAATCAGTGGACATTCAGCAAGCAGTTGATCTGCTTAAGAAAACCAAGTGTCGCCTTGAGAATATGCGAAGTAATGAAGATTTCCAGAATATTTTGGTTGATGCCAAAGTAATTGCTGAAGAGCTCGACATTCAACCACAATTTGAGAATGAACCAAAACTCCGACCTAGAGAAGTCAAACGATAATTTTTGTATGAATCTGAAGACGAATCGATTAAATGATCCATACAGTGCGTTTAAATGTAACTTCTATTTTTGCACATTAGACACAATTATCTGTTCCCTGAATGAAAGATTTCAACAACTGAAGCAGCACAGCGAAATATTTGGGTTTTTGTATGACATCCATCCAATAACGGACAAAGAGTATCTACTAAAGTGTTGCAAGGACTTGCAACTGTCTTTAATAGAGAAAGATCACTGTGATATTGACGGATTTCAGTTATATCAAGAGCTCTTACTTTTACCTTCATTTCTCGGTTCTGAAAGTGGGAGCAAACCGTTGCAAGTACTTACATATATTTGCAAGAACTCCCTTATTGGGTTATTTCCAAATGCAACTATTGCTCTAAGAATCTTACTAACTATTCCTGTAAGTGTAGCTTCAGCAGAAAGAAGTTTCTCCAACTTGAAAGAAGTTGAAACTTATAAAGAACTACCTACGATCAACGATGACGCAAGAGTGTCTTGTAGGCCTTTCTATGATGTCTATTGAATGTTATGTTCTGTGTGAGCTTGACACTGATACTTTAATTAAAGACTTTGCAGAGAAAAAGGCACGAAAAGTTAACTTTACTTAGCATTGTAAACAAGTCAAAGGACAATTTGCATTAAAACTGTATAAAGATACGAAATCTTTGTATATACAATGCTGTTACAAAATATATTTGTATGTTCTTTTGTTCATATATGTGTTCTCTTTTGCAGTTAACAAGGTTGTTTATGTATATATATGTAAATAAATGCTGTATCGCATCATCAATCTTAATTTTATATAAATCGTTGTTTCTTGAATTGTTCTGTAAATTTCTAATCAGTGACATAGAATATTTTTCATGCTCATGTGTAAATAATTGTTTCGTATATCGTTAACCAAAACTTACTCTGTGTATTTAACTGACAAAAGTTAAGATCTTACTCAGTTTGATAATTGATTCTTATAGTTATAGTTACAGAGTTCAAGGAGTTATCCTTTAAAAGCAGCTATCTGTAAGGTAGCATTTAAACTCAGTAATACCAATGGGTTGTAGGGGGCGCCATATGGATTCTTTGCCCGGGTGATATTTTCCCCTTCCGCCGGCCCTGTCAATTGTAAAAATAGAATATCAAAGTTTAAATATTAAAGAACACATACCACCTTTCAATAATCTATTAAGTGAATATAGTCATAAAAGGAATCAACAATCTTATATTTACGACAACGCATATGAATACTTTATATAAGAGAAAGAAAAGAAAATACCTGTATTTACAATAACATAACATAAAACAATAACATGAAAGACAAAGAGACCAGTCACCTAATTTAAACTATTATCCTGATATATATTCTTCGTATTGTATCTTTCTGGAGCATCAATTTGTAGTTTCTAATTTTATTTTTAAAAAAATACCAGAAACTAGAGATAATTCATGAGTGTGTCTATAGCAATATGTTAATGCAATTTAGGTACGCGAGAGCTTTAATTCAAATTTCGACTAGTTAGAAATTAAAATTTGACACATTGCACAAAGAAATCCCTTCGATGAGTAAGGGATGTCAATACAGAAAAATCGGAATATCCACGTAATTTTTAGCGGATTTCTGTCATTGTCTCCCTACGTGATAATCACATGACGACGTTCGATTATTTAAATATAGACGTTTGGCAGGAACATACTCGCCTCTAAAATCTAACAAAAATCCGATGAATACTTTCTTAAATTTTGTACTAGGAGTCTGAGTGAGTATTTCCCTTATTATTAAAGTTTCTACTATGAGTAGATTTCCACTATCCTTAAAGTTTCTACTACGAGACTGGATTGCTACTCCCATTGTACTTAAAGTTTCCTATCACGATTCTTAGTGTATATTTCCATTACTCGTTAAGTTTTTACAACGAAAGTAAAATTTCTGAGTTTTACGTCCCACAGTTATGCCCGCCAAGGCTAAGGGAGACTGTGATGATGAGAAATGAATGAAACGGCGGAATGAAGAAAGTGGGAGGAAAGGGGAGAACAACGAGAAAACCCACGCACATTGTGATTGTCCACCACAAAGTTCACTTGGCGGGAGCAGGGTTTGAACCCGGGTCCCCATGCAGAAGAGGTGAACACTCTACCATTGAGCCACGTGGGCCCTTGAGCTTTTACGAGTCGGAGTGAATATTTTTATTGTCAATAAAGTTTCTACCATGATGTGTGAATAATTCCATTATCCTGCAAGTTTCTGCTGAAGGCTGAATACTATGATGTATATACTTTATGTGGAACGTGCAGTAAACATATTGTTCTTTGCAATCCTGTATACAGATTTAACAATTTATACAATAACAACACTTTTAATCAAGGCCATACTAGAAAGATGAGAAGATTGTTTACTGAATGCCAGGACAAATGAGAAAACTTAAAAGCATATACATATATTGTTTTTGATACCTATGTCTAAAAAATTATCTTGATGTCATATATCCTTTAGGATCGAAGCCTTCGTAATTTCATCAGGAACTTAAGAGGCCTCACCCCGGCGAAATTAAAATACCGCTAATTTTACTTAATTATGTGATATCTTCAAATAGATAAAAGATAATTGAAATATGAAACAAGAGTGCCCTAGACAACATTATTTTGCGTGAGGAACCGTTATCACAACTCACCTAGTGTCTTTCCCTTTTCAGCCGTTTAGAAACGCGAAAATAAATGCCGATTTTTAAAATGGCTAGAAATCGAAAGCAGATAAGTGAGTAGTGATAACGGTATCTCATGTAAAATGATATTGTCTAGGGCGCTCTTGTTCCACATTTCGTTTATCTTTTATCTATTTGAAGATATCACCCAACTACTGTAAAATTAGCGGTATTTTAATTTTACCGGGATCAGACCTCTTAAATCTTAGACACCAAGTTTAACATTTGTTTTTGAATCAGTAAACTTCTTGCAAAACAAACTAGTTTCAGTCAATCAAAGTCCTTATAGTTATTCGTTGTTTGCTTAGTTCATTATCATGGTTCGGGAATTCTAAATGCACAGAGAGAAACTCGCTTCCAGCAACGTGTTGGTAAGTCATTTAAACGTTTAAACGATGGATTCAAACTGAAGAACAAAGCTTTGGTCCTTAGTATCTGACTAGCTTCTATGTAACTACAAGACTCAACAGGCTTCGACTTCTTATGTAGAAGCTATTTATTTCAAAATTGGGTAAAATAAGATTACTTTCAGCAAAATATGATAAATAATAAATATAATTCTTAATTCTTTATCTGTCTTGAAATAAATTTTTGAACAAACGAAAACACACTAAACGCTATCAACTGTATCATTTCTACTTACATGATCATGTATTCACAATAGCTGCCAATGTCACTGCAACAACAAATAAGACCGGGATGATAAAAGCACATTTAATAAAAAGAAAGTTGGTGGTTGGGTGGAATTTTAACATTCCTTTCAGCACCACAGTCATATGAGATGTGGTCCTACAGTCTAAGATGGATCCCAACAGCCTAATACGTCCAAATCTTTCAAGGATCTTTGGCCAGGAATAGAACCATGGACCCTATGTACCAAATACGTGAGGGTTAGCTGGACTAGAGAATAAAAAGAAGAAAGATGAAAATGTTTAGCTCAAATAGTATCCGTAACCTGTTTGTTGAATCTTGTAACTTTATAGTGCTCTAATTGTTCCTTCACGGGATCAGAACCTTAAATGACCACTACTACCGACACAAATGAACCTCATAGCTGTAATGAGGTTAGTGGATAAAGAAGGTCATATGATACAACAAAATGAAATGAAACCTACCGGTAGCCAGCCCAAAAATGTAGGGGGGCCCGGCTGAAGTTAGGAGGGCGATCTAACCATATTATAGTTCATCACCATATTATACATTATTTCAAAGCCTACTGTAAAAAATTTAAGGGGGATAGCAAAAATTTCGGGGGGCCCGGCCCCCTAGACCTCCCTGGATACGTAATGCCTATAAGGCTAAGGGTCCCCCCAGGGCCTATAAGGTACCTCAGGAATGCGTATAAGGCTAAGGGAGATGGATGACTGAGTCAAGTAAACAATGGTGGAAGAATTAGTGAAATGGGAATGAGGGAGAAGACGGATGTGCCCCTATAAAATCCACGGACACCAATAGCTTACTTGGCTGTGGATCAAAGCATGTCATATGATAGCGACGGTACGTAGAAATCGTCTTTCAAATAACACGACTAAAATAAGTCAGATTTGTCCTAAGTTTGGGGAAATGGTGGCTCAGTTTCAGAGCGGTCACGTGTGGCTTTAAGGAGACCCTTGCTCAATCTCACAAGTAAACCTTACGTTTGGGTGAATCGAGTTGCTGACTGAGACACATATGAGAAAGTAGTACTAAATGTGGTCAGTATTTCAGTGAAGTTTTAGGTGCGAAGCTCCAGGGGTTTAGGAGATACAGCTACCAGAACATCACATGGAAGTACAGAATAGTCTTCATACAGTTGGAGGTAAAAGCTCTGTAAGACCTCTTGTAACGACAAAAGGTGAATAACAAATATATGAGTACATATTAGGATTAGGGGGAAGTCATATAGTAAGGGTATACCTGACGGCGGCCATCTTGAAATCCGCCATTTTGAATTAAGGTTAAGTTTTTAAAATAGGAATAGGGTCATGTGATACATGATTTAAGGCGCAAATTAAATCAGCAGAACAATGGTGACGTTAATTTTGATTTACGCGCAATTGGTAAAAAGTTATAGGGAAATTAAATATTATTGCAGTATATGTATTAGCCCTTTACCCCACCTTGTAAATTTTGTGTTAATGATAATAATTAAATAAAAAGCAGGTGGATAAATATTAGGTCTATGGTAAGAGTTGCCATGATGGCGGCCATGTTCAAATCCGCCATTTTGAATCAGATAAAAGTTTTAAACAAAACGCATAACAGTGACACCTTATTAATAGCAAATTTTACCATAGCTCCAACGGTATAACCATTTTTGCTTTATCATTAACCAGCATTTGTTATCGCATAAACAAGTTGCTAATTTAAGGAAAAACGTCCTAAGTGGAATTGAGTCATAATTGAACTTGGGTCTTTCTTCCAGAAAGTCCTCAATTAGTACAATCAGTATGTAGTTCAGAAAAGAGTGCATGACTTGCACAAATACTCTGCTCACAGTAAGCACACCTGACAAAGGCAATCGAGTTACACTTGACACATTTGTCGTTAACAATTTCGTCAAAGCAGTAGTCGTAAGGAGCGATCCATTTAATTTTGTGCTGGTTAATGATAAAGCAAAAATGGTTATACCGTTGGAGTTATGGTAAAAATTTACTATTAATAAGGTGTCACTGTTATGCGTTTTGTTTAAAACTTTTGTCTGATTCAAAATGGCGGATTTGAATATGGTCGCCATCAAGGCAACTCTTACCATACACCTAATATTTATTCACCTGCTTTTTATTTAATTATTATCATTAACACAAAATTTACAAGGTGGGGTAAAGGGCTAATACATATGCTGCAATAATATTTAATTTCCCTGTAACTTTTTACCAATTGCGCGTAAATCAAAATTAACGTCACCATTGTTCTTCTGATTGAATTTGCGCCTTAAATCATGTATCACATGACCCTATTTCTATTTTAAAAACTTAACCTTAATTCAAAATGGCGGATTTCAAGATGGCCGCCGTCAGGTATATCCTTACTATATGACTTCTCCCTAGTCCTAATATGTACCCATATATTTGTTATTCACCTTTTGTCGTTACAAGAGGTCTTACAGAGCTTTTACCTCCAACTGTATGAAGACTATTCTGTACTTCCATGTGATGTTCTGGTAGCTGTATCTCCTAAACCCCTGGAGCTTCGCACCTAAAACTTCACTGAAATACTGACCACATTTAGTACTACTTTCTCATATGTGTCTCAGTCAGCAACTCGATTCACCCAAACGTAAGGTTTACTTGTCAGTACTTCTGTTGAACAGTATTATATCTGTATGTTTTCTGTTATGTTTCCCTATCTTCTCCAATAATGTTTGCAATTCCTTCAGAATGAATTACTTTCACTAATCATGACATTCTCTAAACTTTCGAACGCTAAAACTGAAATTTCATGTTATTTTATTTCTTACAAGTCTGGTACTTTGATGGTCATCGAGTCAGGCATGGCCAGATATGGAAAACTTCTCTTTCTTGTTGTTTAATGGTAACATGCCATATAAATTATGCTCCCGAGTATGATCTGAAAACAGCGTGTGGCAGTAGGCTGTAAGGTAGTTACGCATTGTTTATCAGACACAGATCTGTAACACGCTCTAAAATGGCGTTCTGTTACCTGAAGGAAGAAAACCAGTCATGCTAATTTTTGTCAGCTATAGCACATAGCTCAGAAACTATCCTCCCTTTTGAACTCACTTTACCAGTGCAGTATGCTGTTCTGTTAGCACGCATCATCACAATACTTAATACAAAGCGGGATTTAAGCAGGGACATTAAACAAAGCAAAACACAACTAAATGCTATCCCCTGTACCATTTTCGGGTTAAGTTAAAATTTACAGGAGAAATGGGGTAAGAAATGATGATCCGGAATTCATATGTGATGTTTAGGTGTGAAAGTTTGGCAGTAGAGTTGTCTTTAATACGAGAAAACATTTGTAGAAGTGGATACTATTTGCAAGACGCGGAAAGTTTCGATGACTGAACAGCATGGTAGTCGTATAGGATGGGGAATCGGTGCGTTGAATATGATATTTCCGCATTGAGTTTTACAGAATTATATAAAAATAATAAACAAAATCTATTAGATTTTCATGAGAAGCATGGATTATTTAATTTAAGTGATAATTGAAGCTTACATGAGAACCTGTTCCAGTCACTGTTCTAGTCTAAGTAATGCCTTACATGGTAACCTAAGTGAACCTAAACTAACCAAACCTAACTTAAACTAACCTATCCCAACTTAACCTAGCCTATCCTGAAAATTTTTAATGTTTTAACTGCATTTTTGTAGGTTGGTAATTGGAGGGGCAACTCTAAACTTAAGCCCCATTTTCACCTTAAATGAACATAGTATTCCCAATAGCTGCCAATCTCACTGTGACGACAAACCAATAAGAGATTGCGCTATGATTTGGAATAAACTGACTGAGTTTCAAGCTCTACGGCTTTTCAAGGTAAAATGTATTGCTGCTACATTTTAATGGAACATTAAATTTCTCAATGCACTATACATTTCTTCCGCGTCAATTATTATACTACTGTTGTATATTTAATTATGGTTTCATAATGCGCTATAGAAGGATTTTGAAACGCGAATGAAACCGAAGGGATGGCAGGAAGCTGTTAAGAAAAAGACAAATAGATTCTTGTGAGCGAAATTTCTGTCGAAACAAATTAAATATTTGGTAATAGCAGAAAGTTTTGTGAGGTGTATAGCAAACAATGCAAGTTAGTGATTGATATAGAAAATGTACATAACATGTTAAAATTTGCGTAAAAGAAAACCTGTTGAAATATTTTTCTAACAATTGAGTGGGTGGAAAACACACAGCGAGCAGTCACGTAAAAGACACGTCGTTCGAGCAGTGTATTTACGCTCGGCGTGAAGGTCTCTAATTGGGCAACACGTAAGAAAGGGCCTTTGAGAAGATTGGATCAATTTGAGGGAAATTAATTACGACTTCTTCGCCTGAATTTATATCTGCAGCTACTATAGTTGCCGTATCTTATTAAGCACACGGGTAAAAATGAGGGAAAACACGGAAGGATGCCGTTACTTCAATTCCAAAAATATCTATGGCGTCACCTCACTTTAAAAAAAAATTACAATGGGCAAACATATGCACAGGGGACGGTGTAATGCCATCCAACATTACAGATCCACTTTTACCCTGATTAAGCACATTCTAAGTTGTTGGGCACGATTTACATTATACCTTTTATTTTACTAATATAAATATTTCTTCCTTTTCCTAGTAAATAAAAGAAATGGTAGCCCTAAATATTTCTAAAATGTTTTTGTCAGAAAATATTAAATGGACTGATTCCACTCACATACCAAAAACAACGCAACCTTTAAATACCTTACTAGGAGATTTACGGAAGTGTCACTCACCGATCTGAATGAAACTTTGCATACTTCTAAAACATCGAAAAATAATCGGCACGTATTTATTTTAATTTCGTCAATAGTGCGGGTTTAAGGCTAGAAACCACCCTTTGAACGGTAAGGGTAGTCTCCGAACATAGACATTAAACAATCATTTAATGTAGAAGAAAACATACTGCCAGGGAGGTTAGAACAGCTGATGCAGAATCTGACGTCAAAATTACAAAATTCAGAATGGTTGATCGAATATGGTGATTACAATTACAAAGTCTTCTGGTTTGAAATGCTCTGTACTTAGGCAAGAACAATCATAGTTCGCAGCGGGTATCGCGAGAAGGTTGCAGACCGCAACCCCCCTGGCAGTATATTTTCCTCTACATTAGATGATTGTTTTCCGTCTATGCTTGGAGACCACCCCTACCGTTCAAAGCGTGGCTACTACAATTAAACCAGCACCATTGCCGAAATAAAAAAAATACGTGTCGATTATTTTTGAACTCGGTTTTTGTACTTACTTTAACGGAAAGTTGATTAAAGCGAGTCTCTGCACCTCTCACTATTTGGGGTGTTAATTAACTGAGTCCTCTCGCCAAAATGAATCGACAATACAAGTCCAGAGGGGAGAAGGATGTGGATGTTATTGCACTCTATACCAAAATAGATGCGGGTCGTGTACGGTGAGTGTCAAAACACTGAATTATTGCGTTCACCTACGCGTTTACGCTGAAGTAATTTTTAGTGGGTTCAATATGGCTTTTTAAACCAAAAGTTTTTCAGATCGTAATTCACGAATACATGATTCAAGGATGCCCATCATTTCTCTTAGCCACTCACACGCTACGCAAAATCTAGTGCTGATGCAATTTCCCCTTAATAATCTTATCATCATCTTTAGTTTTACTCAACAGTTCTGATCTCCAATGTCCCTTTTACCCTTGGTAGAATCATAGTTACGAAGCGTTCCGTTGCACTTTTGACCTCCTTCTCTTACCTTGGTAGGATCTAGATTCTTCTTCATGTTCACCTCAACAATAGGTTAGTGGCAACATGGGAAATTTAAAGCTTTTCTCTCCCTTATGGGAGCTGTTCTATATTTTATAAGGTATCTTCTTCGCAACTGCAACTAGATATTCTATCCTTGGTCTTCCTCTTCGTGGTTTTCCTTCTGCCTTTCCCTCTATCAGCACTGTGGTCCAATCGGAGTGCCAAATAAGATGACCAAGCATGCTGTTTCTTGTATTCCCTATTATCGTCCTTCATTAGCTTCCTTTAGTACATCTTCATTCCTTTTCCTTTCCGTCCAAGATATGCGCAGCATTCTGCACCAGTACCCTATTTCAAAGGTTTCCAGATTGGATATTTAATCTTTTCTCAGTGTCCACGTTTCTGACCCGTAAAGCGCCACGCTCCATACCAGTTTCTTAATAAATCGCTTACGAACGTCCAACGAGACGCGCCTTTTCTCTTCGGGACAGGTACCAATATACTTTTCTCGAAGTCTCTTGGTATTTTTCCTGAGATATACATTTCATTAATAAGATTAAATAGTTTCTTCTTTGTTGCTATTCCGAGATTCTTAATCACTTCCGTTGGAATTTGGTGTATTCCTGGGGCTTTGCAATGTTGCATTTTCTCCAAAGCATTGTCAAATTCGCACTGTAATATTGATGGTCCTAATTTGTTTTCATCGACCTCTTATTCCTTCTGTATCTCTTCTTTGTTCTTTCTGTCTCCTTTGTAGAGTACCTCGATGTATTCCTTCCATCTTCTTGTTATCTGCTCCTCTTCTATTCGCGTTGTCCCGTGTTTGTCTAGGATAGTGTTTGTACGTTTCTTGTTTTGACCAAACTGTTTTCTAACCTTTCTATATGTTGTTTTTGTATTGCCTTTGACTATATTTTCCTCAATTTCTTTGCTTAAATTGTTTATCCAGTTTACTTTGGCCTTCTTTACTTCTTTATTGATGTGAATTCTGCACTTTCAGTATTCTTCTTCTTTGTTTGCTATATTGAACTGTCCTCTTTGCTCTATCATTTCCAATGTTTCCGCTGTTATCCAGAGTTTATATTGGGTTCTCGGTTCTCTTCCTATGTTCTCGTCAGCAGCTTTTGTAATCCCCGCTTTCATGGCTCTTCATTTCGTGTAGATGTCATCACCAGCTAAAGCTACCTTAGACGTGTCTTTGTCTGTCGCATTTGCAAATTCCTTTTTCATGTTTTCATGTCTTCTTAGCATGGTTATGTTCCATCTTTTGTTTGGTGCTGACACTTTCCTCCTCTTTAATCGGAGTTCGCTCTTCATCAAAATGAAATGATGATAGGATCTAGGTTAAGACTCGTTTTGTTGCGCTCTGACCTCTAACCCCCCCCCCCACTTTCATAGGCTATGTCTTGTTTTAGATGCGTTATTTTGCAGTTCTGACATCCAGTACTAGGTTGGAAATTTTTGTACATTTTTTTTTAAACATTTGATGTAGGCTAGTGCGGAAAATATGCCATTAGGGGCACGGACATTACTGTATTTTTGGGACTTTTTTGGGCAATCCCTTACCAGCCCCAAGCTTTTACCATTTTTTTACCATGTCTGGTCATGCAACACGCACAATATTAATGGCAGGAAAGCTTTTTGGGGTCGTTTCTAGAGTTGCCTCATGGCTATAACGCATTAATTTATTTTTTAAAAATTGTAGCAATGCCTGTAAATTATTTACTAATGTTTATGAGTCAAAGTACAGCCATATTCGCTTAGTTGTTGGAATGAATGTACAGATTTTGTTCGAAATACCACGTTAATGAGGATTATACACATAGTCTGTTTTAACACGGTGTCCTGTGCAATTCTTCGCTTATTTTGCTCTGTTCGCAAAATAACCCAGTACTCACCACCGGGAGGTGGTAGCATATCGATTTCAACTCACAAACCTACCCATTAGGCAGGCATGTAGCCAAGGGAGGCCGGGGTCCGCCCCTCGCCTACTTCGTTCGAGACAAGAAAAAAAATAAGGAAGAATGAAACAAAATGAAATGAGACAAAGAAGGCAGCGTTAAAAACAAATTACAGGAAGCTTTTGGTTACTCTTTCTTATGAGGAAATTTGTATTACTTGCAATATACGGTTGCGAGGTGAACGATATATCCAGGAAGAGTCAGGGAATTTGAAATTTCTAGAAAAGTTGCGGAATTCTCAGAATTTCTGCTACTAGTCAGGAGATTTCAAGTTTCCGAAAGCATAATGCCGTTGTGTAATAGCATGGACATTTTTTATCATATTTTTTCGTCATCGCATTCTTCCTGTATCTAATATGTTATTTCAAACACAATTTTCTACTGCTCCTTTAACCTGTCATTTGGAATAGACAGTAGTTGACGGAATAATGAAAACAAAAATGTTATGTGGAAAGAAAGTTCTGTTAACATTTGATTCAACAGAAAAAGGAACGCAGATATTGCAAAATATTTTACAAGACATTATTGAATATGTACTTTTTATAATAGTTGAGGTCATAGTGAAAGGAAAATTGTTATATTTGAACAAACAGAGGATGTAAATATTGTATAATCTTTTTCAATACTTTATTTTTTACTTGAGATTTCTTCATAGTTTATTAAAATACTTACCAACATATTCTCGCAAACCAATATATGTTGATAGTAATGTAGTTTAGATTGATCGAGTTCCTGGGCCTTCAGAATTTCCTGTCCCCCCCCCCCTCCGTTACGAAATCCTGGCTAAACGAACCAATATATGTTCCAGTAAAATTCTTTAGAACGATAGAGCCCCTGTGTGATGACCATAGTATTTCATGTCACGGACCTCCCCCCTTCACGGAATCCTGGCTACATGCCTGTACTAGGCCTACGTTGACATTTAACATTTGGTCACGTGCATCTTCTTGGTCTCGAAGCAGGACATTCTTGTTCTAGACTTTAGTCTGGGTCTAACGTAGATATCTCTTGCGTTCTGGCAGCACCTTTTCGACTCTCCCTCGGACACTATAATCTGTTTCACATAACCTGATAGGAAAAAGAAGAAGTTTTCCCCCACCACCACGCTCAAGTACAGGTGAATGTTCGTGTTCCGTCTTCCACTCGGGATTGATAGCCAAAAGGAACTGCAGTGCTTTCTCAACATCAGGTGCGAGCGACTTGACGTACGAATTTAAGAGTTTACACGATTCTGTTTATTAAAAAGGATTTCTTCCCTGTGAAGGTCAGCGACTTGCTTTCCCCTTCTGCAGTAGTAAGTGGTGGGAGATAGGGGAGTTTACTATCAGGTTGTCTGAAACAGACTTAGCTTCACTGTGCGTTTCATAGTTTGACTATTTAAAGTAAACATTGTTGTTAGAGTAGCTGAAGTTCTGACGGTTTCATTAAGATGATGCGTTATGTTTCGTGTGATTGGCGACTCTGTTAGACATTTAAGCCAATTAATCTTGTCATAGGAATTTCCGGCTGTAAAGTTTAATTTCGGAAGTTTAACCTTCGAATATCGGGATTTTCATCTGCTGCCATTGCTATCAGCAAGTTTTCATGATGAGCGTAATATCAGTTTGTTTGTAAAGCAGAATGAACAATGCGTTGTAGCTTTTCTGGCAAAAAAACGTGATGGCTTAATTATGCTAAACAGATGCATGGCGCCCATTTCGCATGAAGAATTTTACCCTATTGAAAACCAGACTGGAGCGTATACTTTAACAATGTTCTGGCAAAGTAGACGGAATATTGAGCTAGGTTTATCAGTACTGATGTAGTGGCGTAGCATCCACCAGGCAAATGAAAGTTATCGTGAATGTGATTATGGTCCTGGTTCTCTGCTAGATGGGCAGTGCACGTTCCTGCTGCAACAGCATTACAAATTTCGGTTATAATTTTCATATTTTACACCACAACTATTGGATATTCGTTTGTTCAAATTGGTCTGATTCACGATAAGCATTAAGTTTAGTTTTTTGTGATTATCACACTCTTACTCATTAATAGACCTTATAGTTATCTTTCAGTGTAGCACACAACGACAGGTGATTATGAATTTAATGAGAAGAGAGGGAAAGGGGAGAATTATGTTTCCTAGGACATTAGCAGACTCCTATACTCTCTTTTAGCATGATGGTATCTCCTAATTACGCTGGATAGGTTTGAATCACAGGGATTCTGGGGTCACATGCCATAAAGTTAATGATCATTTTCGTCTACAGACTTGTAAAACGTTGTTAGAATTAACATGTTTGACCTGCTTTCACAGAAATTTTTGTTGACTTTCAAAATCAAAACTAGCAGACTCTTAGAAGCATTCCTGATACATTTTCACTTCTTTCTAGACTGCCAAACTCTGCAACGCAAAATATCGAAAGTCTTTTGGTATTGCTGCCACTATCTGCTTACATGTATCATAGCAAAACTGCAAGAGTTTTGTAAGAACGGTTTGTTTTGCAATCGATTCAGCATAACATAAAGATGAGTTTTATCTTATAATTTATCCATCTATTCAAAGCAGAAGCTATAGGAATTAACCAATTCCGGTTTCAATGTTGATCACCAAAGAAAAAAAGTAGAAAAAAGCAAGCGAGAAACAGATAACAGCGTTGCAAGAATTAGCTTTATCTTGACTTTAAAGTCTCTATTCAAGCCAAAAGACGTGAACATTTATGATTCCAAGTTTGGACACTGATTTCTAAAGTGAAAAAAGTAATGTAAAGTGAAAACCAAATTTTAGATATGGAGTATAGCAAGAATACGTTTCAACTAACCTTATATTTCGGTTTCAATATTAATCTCAATATAAAGCAAAAACAGTGAAATATAGCGAGTAATGGCGTTTTAATATGGAATCTGCGTCCAAGACGAGGTCATCTCTTTAATCTTATTTCTCGATTACAACCAGAAGCGTGCATTTGTTTCTTTCATTTCCAGTGCAAAATTAGCATAGTTTGCAAACCTCCTGTTGTTTCACACTATAAATGGAGTCACACTAGTCAAAATGAACTATGTAGGGAAGGCATTCAGTGTTACGAGATGGATAACAGACATAATTTGTTTTGAAACATTAGCTTATAATAGAGTCGAAAGAATAAAATATGATTACAATTTTTGAAAATATTATCTTTAATTTATTTTGCCATTGCAAAAGATATGAATTTATCTAGGTAATTCAATTCAGATGTAGCAGCATTTGGAAAATGAAGGAAAAAAATATCATTTAGGTTATTCTGAAAGAATCAACGGTACATCAAAAGAATGTTTTGTAATTTTTCAAGATTGTGTTCTTCATTACGATTATTACCTTTATACATTTTTTTTATGATAGTAAAGATTCCATTATGTAGGCTATGGCGACACCATTTGAGGTTTCAGTGCATAATAAGACATTTTCTTTCCCACTGCAGTCATATGTTGTATTGACTGATTGACCTTTCCGTCTCAGAAATGAGTTTTCTTTGCTTTTCTAGCGGGAATCAAATAAATATGAAATAAAGAGAACAGAAGAATGAAGGAGAAAATATTTAGGAGGCAGGTCGTAATGCATAGTTGGTAGGTTACTCAGTGGTGCCCACCCCCCTTATGTCCATGACGCCCCCCCCCCAATTGTCTATCCGTAGGTGTTCTTCCATGAAAAAAATCTTTTCGATTAATTTTACCCCCCCCCATCAAACATATTTATATAGATTTTTAACCCCCCCAAATATTTCAATGACGCAGTTTGCGTCATAGCCCCCCCTTGTGGGCACCCCTGGGTTACTGAACAAACAAACAAACGAATTAGGACAGAGACTAAACAAATATTTCTTATGTTTGATTTTAAAGTATCAGTATAGTTTCCTTTTTACTCCAATTGCCGAGAACTCTCTATAGAAAGGTAGAAAACTGAAAAAGAGGACACAATATCGATAAGAACCAGGAGCATTATTTAGGGAGGACAGGAAAGGGCAATTGCACCTCCTCAAGAGTTTGAGGAATACATATACTTTAATCGATTGTCTACTAACATACTAGTACAAAACGTGAAAGTCTTATGTCGGTAGTGCTCTTGCCCTCCCCCCCAGCGAAATCTGAAATGACGCCCCTGATAAGAACACTATTATGAAGAAGACTGTATTCTGGAGCAATTGGTACGAAATACGGTAAAACAAAACTGTAAAAAGTACTAAAATAGAGTTGACTAAAGGTAATTGTATAGGTATAAAGAGGATTGCATTCTGAAAGCGCCTATTCACTGTCCGTAGATTTCTTTAAGAAAATGTCCCTCGATTGACACAAAATTTTATTTTTTCTTATCAAATTTTCCTTAGTTTGCTGAGTGTCCGATACCTCTGACAGAAATTGTGATATGATTAATTAACAACATTAAATTAACTACCAACAATATTTATCTTATTCATTTGAGTTTGGTTTCTATTTTTTTTAAGTTTACTTTTCATTCACTTTTCTTTTTTTCTTTTTTTCTTTTTTTCTTTTCTTTTTTTTCTTTTACAAAAGTATACACACAAATCGAACCAGGATCCACACGCACCAGAGGTAGGCGCTCTCTACCTGTGAGTTACGGTGTCCTCCACACTGTAAGAAATAAAACACTATTAGTACAGATATTGAGGTTGAAATATATCAAGTGTAGGTTTATAAAGTGTGCTTCGCGTGTCCAAAAGCGTTCATTCAAAGAAAACAGTATCTAGTATTACATATTTAAAACACTTCTTCTCAGCGAACAGTTCGAAAACAAAGTAATTACATACATTTTGTACATACATGTGGCACGTACTTGGAAAACAAGGTATCTATAAGGGGTGAATATGTGTCATCTGGAGGTGTTCGAAGAGTGTCGGTAATGTATACATTGTCCTACTATGTCTAAAAGTATTTTACTATGTCTAGTTTGTGTATTTTTTGCAGGACATTCAGCTAACGATGAATGTAGAATATGCTACTTTCAGCACACACAAAATATTTCTATTTCATTGGTTTATTCCTGAAGAACAAAGAAAAATGTATCATTGGTATTGGTCAATCAGTCAGCTACAAAATTTCCCTTAATTCTTCACGTTTTATCAAAAATTTTCTTTTTCTCTTTATGCTAAATTTACCTTTAAAATTTCCCTAGATTAGGGTAATTTCCCTCAAACTACGAACATTGACCGCATTACACTTAAAACTTTTAATTTCTGGTAATTAGTATACCACTTAACATGGGCATGTGTCTTGAAACAATGAAGTTCACTAGAAAAGAAGAGTTACTACTCTCTAGTGTGAAGCAAGTTATAAAGACAAATTTTTATAATTATCGTTTGACGTTTTGGAAAGTTAAAAAGAATTGGAGACGTTTTAGCAAGTATGCTTAAGAAGAGAAAAAGAAAACGAGAAAAGCATACATGGGAATGGGTTCTATACAGGCCCGTATGCAGGGGGATCTAGGGGGTCCGGCCCCATCTTAAATTTTTACTGGCCCCCTCTAAAATTTTCACAGTAGGCTTGTAAATGAACTATAATATGGTGATGAACTATAATATTTTTGGATCGGGTCCCCCTAACTTTCACCGGGCCCCCCTACATTTTGGGGCTGGCTACGGGCCTGGTTCTATGACTCATCCCTTCAATGTTGAATTTTCACGTGGCTTTTCTTTTTACTATTTTATTTATTTATTTATATATTTGTATGTCCCCTGTCCATGAAGAGAGTTGTAAGTGACAGGAATTGTTATTCAATACTGCAACGTTTGATCGAAACATACGTCATTCCACACCTTTTTTAAAATGGCGCCCAAAAAACAAGACACGACATTTTGTGCTTTGGAATACGCAAATGAACGTCCGTTATCCCAGTTCAAAGCAACTTTCGGCAACAGTTGTAGCCAACCCACCAAATAAGAACTTTATTAAATTTGCATACACAATTCATGGAGACAATGGATAGAGTTCGGCAATCCTACCAACGGAGCTCCACGAAGTTAGTTCGCAAAACGAACCATTTCTTAGCATTGTCCCGCTTATCACTCTGGGATGTTCTTCGTAAACGCTTGAAACTTATGGCTGACAAACTGCAACTTGCACTGGCACTCAGTGAAGATGACAAAAAATCTTTGCACTGTCTTCAGAGTAGACTAGAATTCCAGGAAAATGATGAGTTTTGGAACAAAGAAGTTTTCTGTGATGAGATGACCTTCCATATCAACGGCAAAGTAAACAGGCATAATTTTCAAATCTGGAATTCGGAACACCCTCGACGAATCATTGAATGTCAGACATTCTTCGAATTTGAAACCTTTATTGACCATTTTTCTTTGTAGAAGGAACTGCAACCTACAACATTTCCGATTATTTTTAACTTAGAATTCTTTTACCTTTCTGTTACAATTATTGCCCACAGTTCGAGTAAGTCAACACGATCCTGCACCTTAATCTTTACTCATAATTACAAAAGAAATTGGGCACATCAGATGCATATCACAATTAACTTTTATTCCCTAAGCTCCATGAAAAATCTTTCTTCCGTTGTCATAGCAATGCGAAATAACTCTATTGTTACAGCAACTCTCATTACATGATTATTTTATCTATAACAACCTATATTCTACATTTTCTTCTTCTTCTTCAGAAGTTGTGCACTTTTAAGCGCCGTTGCCCAAAATAACTACAATTAGAAATGGAAGTACACAGATTTCAGATATACAATATCGTTGTAAACCAGGCACTCGTATCTTGACATGTTGTAGATGTGGTTGATACCACAACTTTAAGATTACTCCGAAGATTTCATTTCCAACAGGATGGAGCTCCATCCCACTTCCATAATAACGTGATAATATATCATAATTAATATCTTCCATAGCGGTGGAAAGGTCGAGGTTGTCGTGATAATGAAACGTAGTTGGGATGGCCTTCTAAATCTCCAGACATGCTACTACGAGACATTATTTATGGACATTTGTTCTACCACTGTTTCAAACTCGACGGAGTTCCCCTTTCTCAGCTCCTTCGGATGTCTTCTGAATCACTTTGTTATCCATGATAGGAGTAACTATGTTTCTGACACTTAACTCCAATCCGTTTGATGTATTTATACGATATTCAGTCGATTTAGATATTAATATAATTAACTTAGAAAAGTCTCAGCCTATTGAAAAGAATACCTTTATCCTAGTCCCATAGACCCTTTCCTATTTACAAATAAAACTAGAATAAAATATATTAGGAATCAAGTTAATGATTAAGCACTCAAAATCTGTCCGCAACCTTTAAAGGGACGCGATCCACTAGTTAGCAACTACAAAATAACATACATACACTTTCCAAATAAACAAAATTCTGAATGAAATACTTTGAGCGTTAGTACTTTTTGAGTTCATTGGTTTATCACATACATAGTATTTATTTCACCGTCACATCTACTTTGTTCTTGTTCCAAATTAGAGGCATGGTGGCGTTCCACGAATTCTTTCGCTATAATTAGTTTTCATTTACCATCGTCTTCATTAGCTTAAAAGACGAAAGCGCGAGAATTTAAAGACTTCGTTCCGTTTCAATCTTTAAAAGCGTGAGAATTTAAAGACTTCGTTACGTTTCAATCTTTAAATGCGTGAAAAGTTAATGACTTCGTTCCGTTTCAAACTTTAAAGGCGTGAGAAGTTGAAGACTTAGTCCCGTTTCAATCTTTAAAAGCGTGAAAATTTAAAGACTTCGTTCCGTTTCAATCTTTAAAAGCTTGAGAATTTAAAGACTTCGTTCCGTTTCAATCTTTAAAAGCGTGAAAATTTAAAGACTTCCTTCCGTTTCAATCATTCAATGAGAGTTTATTCCGTGTAGACACGAAATACGTTAATCAAACATGTTTTGTCTCTGTTTTTTCAAGTTTCAACAGAGTTCTTCTGACTTGAACTTTGTACTACAGATTTGTTCGTTGAAGTAATGTATTCCATTGCTATTTTTTGATAAAACACAACAAGAAATTTCTTTGGGGGTCATCCTTGTGCTACCATTGCACAAAGACAAGTTGTGCATTAATTGGATCTACGACTAAAAATTATAGACATTTCCTTACCCCGATTTCGATCCGACATTTTAATCTCGAGTTATGCCTGAATTGGCATTTTTTGTAAAATTTTCGCCAGCTGATAGTAGCGAAAAGAAGAATTTCTGCATCCAATTGTGTGCATACTTTCTGCCTCATCTTGATGTCATTAATCATCTCGCAAACCTTGTAGGTGTTGTTCTGAATATATACACTTGTATATATTTATATACCGGGTGATTCAATAAGAACGTACCAGGCCTATATCGCAGCTGATACTGCACGTAGAGCCTTTAAACAAAAAAAAAAAAAAAGAAAAGAAAGAAAAGAAAAGAAAAGAAAAGAAAAGAAAATGCATTACCAAATCGTATGTGTAGAATGCAATAAAAATAGTAGCAAGACCAGTGGCGTCTTGTGAATACCTCCAATGGGGGGCAACTACAAAATTTGCAATGGGAAGTAATACAACTGTTGCAATAGTCCGAAAGGACAATAAATGTAATACAACTTTTAGAGGACACACTTTGTCATATCCTTTCCCATTTAGCCGCTAGAGGCGTTGTTGCAGACTTGTATCTGACTCTCTGTAGCAGGCCTTTCTATCAGCTAATAATGCACATAGAGCCGTCAAACTAACAACTGAACTACCAAATCGTATGTGTAGAATGCAATAAACATAGTAGTGACACCAGTGGCGTATCGTGAATATCTCCAAGAGGGGTCATCTGCAAAATATGACATGGAAACAAGTTTTGGTTGTGCCTCCATCGAAACAAGAGCACAATGGGAGAAACGTCGGGAGGAAACACCTTGGCATATTTCTTCCTCATTGGCAGCAACATGATCGCATTACTAGGTGAAAGTAAGATGGTGCGAGGGTGTTTTCTCTCGACGTTTGTAGCATATATATTAAAATGCTACAATAGGAACAAAAGCATTTTTTTTTTTTTGGAGAGTAGGATTTTAGGTTGAACAAGGAATGGGTTTTAGAACATAATTCATTCCATTGGTATTAATCATCAATTATTTTCATATGGAACTGCCACTAGAAGGTTACGCCCTTTCTCTCTGCACGTAATGTGCTGAAAACTAGTGCAAACATAACATTAGTTGTACAATCTGATGTAAAGAAAACTATACGTGCAAAATAGAACAAGTACTACCAAAAGTGCTTAAATAGAACAATATGCATGAACACATACAGTATAATAAACACTAAGATACTAAGCATTGCGAAAGATATAACATAAGAAAGTTATAAACAAGGAAGAAGCGAGAAAATAATGAAGAGATAAGCTGAAAAGATATATAAGATTATATGTTGAATATAATTACAATTCTTATAAATATATTAGAATGATTGATTAGATGGAAATGCATTATACGCCGCAACACAATGAAATGGTTAATACAGGTATTAACGAATCCATGTTAGGCTTCTGTCTTGGGTCGGCTGAAGACTGATATAGACATGGGGAGCCCAGATTATTATTGAGGAAGAACTGTGCAGCTATGGAAAAAGATGAGGAATGACTTGATGAATGATTTGACGTTGAAAGAATCTGCGATGAAAGTGACCCATAGGAAGATTGTTTACGTGAAGTGTGATCAAGATACTTAACGGTGTATGGCAATATTTGAAAGTGGAATCCTGCTCTGAGTCTTTGAATATTGTGTCCAGAAAAATATCTTTATGAGATTCTAGGCATTTGGCTATGTATCGTTTACGTAAGAGTGAGATATGTTCTACAAGTGGTGGAAACTGTATTCGATTGTACAGTTCTTCGTTAGGATATATTAATTTGATGCGGTATGCTAAGCGCACTGCATTTCACTGCATAATTTCGAGCCTATTGTAGAATCTAGATTGTGCTGGGGACCAAGCAATATGGCCGAATGTAAGTTTGCTACGAATGAACGCTTTAAAAGTGTTAATAAGCAATCTTTAATTTAGCCCTCAATGCTGTACTACAAGCATGCGAAGCAATTGTAGCCTGTTTTTTGCTTTAGGCACAAGTTTCTGGAAATGAGTAGTTCATTGTAATTTGTTATCGTACGTTATTCCTAAATATGTCATTGAGTTAGTCGGTTCTAATCGGTGTGTTCTAACAGTGATATCAAGCAGATTAGGGTTGCGGTGAACTTTACTGCGGCATTTAGGTGGAATGATGACAAGCGATTGAGTTTTCTCCTCATTTACAGTAAGTTTCCATTTCGTACACCACGCAAGAAATTGATTAACTGTGAGTTGTAAGCTTCTATTAATGTGTTCTATAGTTGTTCCAAGAGTTAAAAAAGCAGTATCATCGGCATATTGGAATAAATAAGTAGGAGGAGCAGGTACTGGTACATCTGATGCGTACAAAATGTATAGAAGAGGAGAGAAGCTGGACCCTTGAGGTACTGCTGTGTATGGAAAGATGGGATGGGAGATGGTATTGTTAATACATACATATGCAATTCGATTGAGTATGAATGAGAAAATCACTCTAACATATCTAAGTGGTAGTCCAAATTTAAGCAAATTGTAAAATAGACCATAATGCCAAATTCCATCGAATGCTTTCTCTAGATCCATTAAAATTAATCAAGATGGGAGCGATCTATTATACTTGTTAACAAGAGTGGTCGTCAAACGAAGAAACTGGTCATTAATACTGTATGATGTACGAAAACCTGTCTGGAAAAATGGGGGAGTTGATGATCATGTAGGTATTGATGTAAGCGTTTCTCAAAAAAAAAAAAAAAAATTCCAATACTTTCACCAGTGTCGCAGTCAGTTGTATCGGCCTATACGAACTGACAGAATGTGGTGGCTTGTTCGGTTTTAGAAACATGCAAACTTGAGAGACTTTCCATTTAACTGGGTAATATCCCGTACGGAGAACAAAAGTATAAATAGCTGCGAGAAGAATAAAAAAACTTTACTGAGCATTCTTTGATAAGTCGGTAGGATATTTTATCAAAACCTGGCGCTGTGTAGCGTTTTCCTTCGATACTCGTCTGTATGTCGTCATGGGTGATAGAAAATGTTGACGGTTGATTCTCATCTAAGGTGTGAGTAGTTGATGGCTGTAATAGTTGAGCGATGGTAGTTTCTGAGAATCTGGGACTATCGTCATGCAATTAAAAAAAAAGCTAAAGCATCATATCCTACCTATTATACATTCCAACATCACATAATTGTATATAGGGGTTGCATGTCTCTCAAGCGTTTGTTCCATGGCCAGATTATAATGAAAAACGAAGGATAACCATTTCTCCAGGCTAAGTTGAATCTTTATTGTTTGGAGAGTTTTGCCCAACGAACACCATATATCACTGACATTATAATTGATTGTATGTGTAATGTATTAGCTTATTTTAAAATATATAAAACGATAATCATGCCTGTTGTTCTGTATGGTTGCGAAACATGGTCGCTTACTCGGAAGGAAAAGCATATATTGAAAGTATTTGAAAACAAGATCCTGAGACGAATATTCGGACCCAAGAGAAACGGGAATAGGAAATGGAGGAAACTTCATAACGAGGAACTACATAATTTATACGGTTTACCCAACATTGTTAGGGTCATTAAATCTAGAGGCTCACGTGAGCAGGCCATGTAGCCAGAATGGAAGAATGAACGGCTTCAAAATCTTAAGTGAAAGACCAGCTGGAAAACAACCATTAGTAAGACCTTGGCGCAGATGAGAGGACAATATTAAGATGGATCTTGCAGAAATAGGAATACAAAGTAGAAATTGGATCCAATTGGCTAAGGATAGAAGTCAGTGGAGAGCTTTTGTGAACGCGGCATTGAACCTCCGGGTTCCATAGGCCAAAGACGTTAGTTAGATTATATATTAGTTAGTTTATATATTTGTTTACTACATACTGCATGCAAGAAGAAGAAAAAAAAACATTGATCATATATGAATTAAAAATTCCAACCGGAAGTAGGTTCAAATCTTGCAAACGGTGCGAGATATTGAAAAAGTAATCGAAAAAAAATCTCTCCTTTACGGTATCTCTTGCCGATTTTTATCAAGACGTCTTTCACTTGTGTCTGCAAAGGGACATGTAGAGATGTGAGAAACAACAAGGAGATTCATGCTCATATGTAAATGATGCACTGTGTAGAGAGCGCACATTCAGCTAGTATATATATCTAGGATAAATATTAACAGAGGAAAATCATATTCACGAAGAAATTAAATGTCGACTAAAAGCAGGGAATTCATGTTACTATTCGGTTCAAAATCTCTTGTCATCGCGAATTCTGTCGAGGAATGTGAAGCTTAAAATATACAAAACGATAATTATGCCTGTTGTTCTGTATGGCTGCGAAACATGGTCACTTACTCTGAGGGAAGAACATAAACTGAAAGTATTTGAGAACAAGATCCTGAGACGAATATTCGGACCCAAGAGGAACGGGAATGGGGAATGGCGGAAACTTCATAACGAGGAACTACATAATTTATACGGTTTACCCAACATTGTTAGAGTCGTCAAGTCTAGGAGGCTTAGGTGGGCGGGTCATGTAGCTAGAATGGAAGAAAGTAGAAACGCTTTAAAATCCTTACTGGAAGACCAATCGTAAAACGGCCATTAGGAAGACCTAGGCGCAGATGGGAGGACAATATTAAGATGGATCTCGCAGAGATTGGAACTGGATGCAGTTAGCTAAGGATAGAAGTCAGTGGAGAGCTTTTGCGAACGCGGCGTTGAACCTATGGGTTCCATAGGTCATAGAGTTATATATATATATATATATATATATATATATATATATATATATATATATATATATATATATATATATTCAGTGTCGTATTAGGATTTTGTTTCAGGGGAATATACATAAGAAGTGAATATGTACTTATATTTTCTTTTTGTGTACCGACACATTTTAATGAAGTTGTGCATATAGCAAGTTGATTTCGGGACGAGGGGCTTGAGCCGGTTTGCCAGTCCCCCAAATACGCTACTGTACATTTATAGTAAATGTACACTTTCTCATTACATCTTACTCAAAGACATGGTGTTAAACATCCAAATCCTTATTGCGGAAGACGAAGGGTTGAAGTGAATCTCCAGCTCGTGGAATCCAAACGAGTGTGAACTTAGCAGGACCACTTTTTAAAATTATAAATATTTGCACACCAACCGTTTGTACTGCATTTGTAGCGGTTTGTCCCGTAAAAATCTTCGTTTGTACCGGTCTCAAATTTGAATAAATCGATAAATAAAGTGGTCCTACTAAGTTCACGTGAACTTAGCAGTACCACTGATAAATTTTTACAAATTTGATGATTTTTCTGTACGAAGCGTTTGTACTGCGTTTGTATCGGTTTGTACTATAAAAATTTCGTTTGTACCGGTCTCAAATTCGAATAAGTCGAAAAAGAAAGTGGTCCTGCTAAGTTGACGTGAACATAGCAAGACCAGAATACAAATTTCTGCAAATCGTAAGACGTTTCTGTTCGAATCATTTGTTCTACGTTCGTACCGGATTGTACCGTAACAATTTTCGTTTGTACCGGCCTCAAATTCGAATAAATCGAAAAATAAAGTGGTCCTGCTACGTTCACGTGAACGTAACAGGACCAATGACAAATTTCTATAAATTTGATCATTTTTCTGTACGAATCGTTTGTACTACGTTTGTACCGGATTGTACCGTAAAAAATTTCGTTTCTACCGTTCTCAAATTCGAAAAAATCGTCAAATAAAGTGGTCCTGCTAAGTTGACGTGAGGTTGGGCATTAACTGAGACAGAAACACGGTCAGTGATACTGCTACAGCATAAAAGAAGAATTGAGCTAGTACCAAGGGTATTAGTTTCAGTAAAACTATTGTTCATTGTGAATAGGATACTATGGAAACAAAATTTTTATTGTATAATATAAATTTGTGATTTTAAATATAAAAATAAGAAAGTAGAGTATTCTTTTGAGTTAAACTGGCAGATAATTGCAAGTAGCCGAAAACGTAACGGGTCGCCCAATTTGAAATTTTGGTAGGAACTTTTGGGATCAAAAATTGCCAAATCCGCTTCTTGTAGCCCAATCTGGCTATACTGCTGAGAAGGCGCACGAAACAGTGAAACCACCGTTCCAAAACAGCAGCTGATTGGACTAACGAAGCTCGAGAAGCAAGAGGCAATTCCAGAATGAGCAACATACAGTCAGAAACAATATAAGGTATAGGTTGGAGGTACCACTATAAAGAATAAAAGCTCCAACCTATACTTAATATTGTTACTGGCTGTACGAGATTCATATGCTACAAATATTCTCAATCCCAAACTACCGTGTCTCCCTCAAAACCGTACTCCTAAAGAAACCTGACTGCGAAAGATCATGACTCTAGAAGAACCACGTCTCCTTAAAAACTACGACTCCTGAAAATACACGAATCACGAAGAAACACGACTCATAAAGAATCGTCAATCACTCCTAGTCAGAGACGACTCAATCGCTCCTCCAAAAAAGTAGTCAGAAGATTCCGGCTCAATCGCGAGCAACACATTATTAATTAATCTTTAGATTAGTACCATAGTTTGACTCCTAGCGTTTTAGCAACAGATAATGCAATAGAATATAATAAAAATTGTTCCAAAAACTTTTACACGAATGTCTCATTTTGTCTTTGCAGAACACTTAACTTTCCGAAGTTTTGAATTTGACGCCGGTACAAACGAAACTTTTTATGGTACAATCCGGTACAAACGCACTACAAACGATTTATTAAGAAAAAATCCTCAGATTTCTAGAAATTTGTATTCTCGTCCTGATAGGTTCACGTGAACGTAGCAGGACCACTTTGTTTTTCGATTTTTCAAGTTTGAGACAAGTACAAACGAAACTTTTTACTGTACAATCCGGTACAAACGCAGTACAAACGATTCCTACAGAAAAACTTATCAAATTTGTAGAAACTTATCAGTGGTCGTGCTAAGTTCACGTAAACTTAGCATGACCACTTTATTTTTCGATTTTGTCCAATTTGAGACCGGTACAAACGAAAAGTTTTACAGTACAATCCCGTACAAACGTAGAACAAACGATTCAAACAGAAAAATCTTTGCAGAAATTTGCAGAAATTTGTATTCTGGTCCTGCAGTGTTCACGTGAACTTAGCAGAACCACTTTATTTTTCGATTTATTCGAATTTGAGACCGGTACAAAAGAAACAGTTTACGGTACAATCCGGTACAAACGCAGTACAAACTATTCGTACAGAAAAATAATCAAATTTCTAGAAATTTATGAGTGGTTCACGTGAACTTAGCAGGACCACTTTATTTTTCGATTTGTTCGAATTTGAGACCGGTAAAAGCGAAAATTTTTACGGTACAAACGCAGTACAAACGTTTGGTGTACAAATATTTATAATTTTCAAAAGTCGTCCTGTTAAGTTCACACTCGTGGAATCCAACCAGCAACTGACAATATGAACGTATTCAACTTTTATAATAAATGTATCACAATAATAAATCAAGATTCTAATCACTGTAAAAATGCATTTCAACGACATATTTGAACGAAAGTAAGAACATTAGTTTTTTAATTAAGCAAACACACTTTTAAGAATACATGAAATTTTGCAACATATTTTAGATGTTTCGAGAAATTTTCATGTGACGTATATGACAAAGAAAATGTACTTTTATTTCTATATGTATTATTACCTCAAATAATAGAAAGTATTTGCGGCGAAATAGTAGTTAGAAATTCGTATACTTGTCAGCGTACTCGGATACAAAATAACCTTGCACAGATTTATAAAGCGAGATTTTGTTTTCACTGCAGGAGAAAGGAAACTGCATTTTACTCAATATTTTTGTGTTATTTTCCTGGTAATATACTAGTTAAGATTGAGCTAAATAAACAGTTTCTTGAAGAGTATAGTGTTTCTACAGCTATTTATTGTGATTTATATTCAATAGTTTGTTCGTGTGGCTATCTGCTAGGAAACTATAGTGTTAAATGGAGCGTGGGAGTTTATTATCACTACCTTTATGTGACATCCACATACAATATTAATTGCAATGGATCCTTCTATAGTATTAAGTTATACAATTTGATTTTTTCTACAAAAATCAATATATGAACACATCTCAATGTGACTGAAATTGTTGATGATATCAAGGTAGACAAAATAACACATTCGAGAGCAGGGACATCCGCAGGATCTTTTTGAAGGGAGGTGCGAAAGACAGATTCCAGGGACAAAAGACCAGTGTTGAATTCAGACATTTTCACCCGGGGGGAATGACAACTTCTCGGGGGGAAGGGTTGTTTTTCTGTATTTTTGCAAGAAAGCAGCATATTTAACAATTCCATTCACATACACATCTTACCTAACATTGAGACTAACTGCTGATAAATATTCAATGTGAAATTATAATTAAAAAAAAAAAAAACAATCGTTTGATTTCATCTAAAGCATTAAATAAAGACTTGCAAAAATATTTTACACTAAACTTTGACTGCTATTTACAGTAGCTATTTTTGTTATTATTTCCTATATTCAGTAGTTACTGTTTGTTACTAATGTAGAAGTTTTTAAAAAGATTTAAATTAACTCAAATATTTTTTGTGCTAAAACAAACACACACAGAAATATCTTAACAAAAAGTTATCATTCTTTCTCACACTTCTGATTCTAAATCAAGCATATTAGCCTTGGTTTCTTCACTGCATATACATCAATAGTTTAGTTGACGAAATCTTCAGTAGGATTAGTGCCGTGTCGTGGAAAATCAGCGCTTGGCGCGAGAGTATACGACGGCACCCCCGTATATATGAGTGAGGTCGACAGACCAGCCGCCAAAGGTGGGAAAACTTTAAAAAGTAAACCCTGCTTTTCCTTGATTTTGAGCACTTTTCATTACTTTTTTCCTTTCATTTTATATAATATGTCCACATGTGTTTTATTCCTCTGTTTTTCTTTCCTTCTTTTCTTTTCTTTTTCCCTCCCGAATTTTGCAACCCTTACTTCGGCGCCCGGAACCGTCGCCCCGCTTGCCCCTCCCCAGGGCACGGCTCTAAGCAGGATCTTCATCAACTTCAATAGCAATCTTTCACTTATATACTACTATCATATTGATAAATCCTATATAAGTCTCTAATCCGGGAGGGATAACTGTTCCTCCCTGATCCCTTTAAATGACGCTCTCCCTTTAACTGAATTATTTTTAATTAAAGAAAGGTGTGTTTACTTTAACAATCGTAAAACACATTTACGTCTGTTACTTCCGATGCGAGAAATGGGATTTAGGTGCCCTATTTCAAATAATGCAAGAACTGTACATTTTCAAGAACTGAAGTCTGTTGACATCAGAGATCCTATGGAATGATCGAAAGATCTTCCCTATCTTTCCTTTCCTATCTCAACCTGTGCTAGTGCTACCTACTAATATACAATATAGGGCGAGAGTATAGTACCTACTAAAATACAAACCTTTCTTCAACAGTTGACAATTTCATGTTCTGCCAAACTCGGTCATAGCGTTAAGAAATAGGTACAAGTTTTATTGACTATTTGGTATTCTATCTTAAATGATACATTTTAATATTTATATGGAATGGGTCTGCGTCATTTATATGTATATTGAGAGATTGAATTTCGACTGCATGTGCACGGAAAGAAAGCAAATAATTACTGTATGTGAAGTAATTTCTACATTTTGTGACTGAAAATTTTTGAGTTTCTCCGGGGGGAATGAATTTTCTTCGGGTGGGAGATTTCCCCCCCGGGCTACCCCCTGAATTCAACCCTGCAAAAGACAGACACTGAAGCGCAGTTGCGAATAGCCCTACACGAACAATTCAATGTATGCGTTCACATAATATACAATACGAAACAACGGTTATATATCCACATACACTGTAAAAAATCGTTGTGTTATTTCAACGACATGCCTATGTGTTAACACGATTGTGTTAAAATATAACACAAACATATAGTTAGAACAACTCAGTCTGCATTTGGAGTTGTGTGTCATATTCCGGTTGTTGAAATGACACACAGCACGTGTGTTAAATTAACACAAGTGTAGAATCTTCGGTGTTTTTCTGCGTGATTGCTAAATATGTTGGGCATCTAATTAAAAAGGCTTATGTACTGAAGCTACAGACAAACATAGTAGAAAGAAATACTTAAACAAATCTAGGTATTCGGAAAATTTCAAAATGCAAACCGCGCGATGTGTTCTCAGTTGCTCTACATAATGTTCTGAAGAAATATACCAACAGCAAGAAACAACACCGTGTTACTCTGTTAATTCTACACTGCACTAGAACTCACTAATCAAGATCGGAGATTGTGTTTCAAAAATGGCGGAAGACAAGTAGAAACACGATTAAGAGGCAAATATAATATAAGGATATAGGTAAGCGTTTCTTATCATTCTTGAACCAGATGTTGGTGAAGGTTGTGTTTCGCACCATCAAATAATACTTCAGAATAAATGTAGGAGAGGACTACAAAAAAATTATGAAGATTTTCTAAATGAAGTGTTCTGTAGTTTACTATTCACATTTTTAAATTTAGAATGTAAACATGCACACAACAAGCCTTTCAACACAGAAAAATGGTTACATCAACAACGCACACGGAGTTATTTCAACACATAAATAGGTGTCGTAGTAACACAGAAGTGGAGTCGAACTAACACCAAAATCGGTGTTAGTCTGGTAGTTTGAGCTTGAATTTTAACATAGGGAGTCATGAATTAACACCAAAACGGTGTTATTTATACGGCTTTTACCATGAGTTGACCTGTGAATGACACAGATTGTGTGTTGAAATAATGATAAAATGATGTTGAAATAACACAGAGACTGTGTTATATTGATACTTGACATGTTGTAGTATTAACACCAAACAATTAACACACTACACACTGTGTAACATTTTGGTGTTGGAGCAACACCCCCACAAATAACACTCAACATTTTCCCCATACTACTGACCCCGACATTGTATCGAATCAACACCGTAAATACTATCTAACACAGAGCCGAATTTAATACCGTCCATCACTGATTGTGTGTTAAATACGTAACACACCCCCTGTGTTAAATGTCAACACCGCGAGGTGTGTGCTGAATTAACAGCGCATAGTGGTAGTCACGCTGAAATCACTGCTCTGTGTTAAAATTGAGTTGAATTAACACAACCATTTTTTACTGTGTACCCATGTTAACTTCAGTAAACAAACTGGAGTACTATAGTACTTAATATATATCCATTAGGAATCTATTAGATACTGTTGTTTGTGAGTAAGGAAATTAGTAGAGTATGTCTTGACAGGTACTTTCCAACACCCGAACACCTTTCAATATTCAGGAGGATAGCTATTCCCTTATTCCCCGCTGCGGAAGGACGTGATCAAGAATAAATTATCATGCATAGTTTTCGAGAATATAGAAGGAAGCAAACTTTCTTGATGCTAAAATGCATTTCATATGTTGTCAATAAAAATTGATGATGTTTATTTTACTGAAAAAACTGTTTCTTTTACAATAATATATTCTATTTCATAAATGTATATCTATTGCTGTTTCTCTTCCCCTAATGACCAATGTACTGCTGACATTAACAACAAGTAATACCGCTATGCTAGTGAATTATAAACACCTTCAGTTTTTCAGCAAATTTATAAAGAATCTGTGTCAGATGCGTTGTCGCAGTATCGTTTTCTAAATTAATAATATTTGATATTAGATGTTTCCTTGCTTGTTTCTTACAGTTTAGAATCCTTCTATTTGATGCAGTGGTTACATGAGACGTGGACCTGCAGTTAGCAGTGGAATCTGAACCAATGATAGACATTCAAAACTAAAACTAACTAACTCTATGGCCTATGGAACCCGGAGGTTCAATGCCGCGTTCACAAAAGCTCTCCACTGACTTCTATCCTTAGCTAACTGCATCCAGTTTCTACTCTGTATTCCAATCTCTGCGAGATCCATCTTAATATTGTCCTCCCATCTGCGCCTAGGTCTTCCTAATGGTCGTTTTCCGATTGGTCTTCCAGTCAAGACTTTGAAAGCGTCTCTACTTTCTTCCATTCTAGCTACATGACCCGCCCATCTAAGCCTCCTAGACTTGACGACCCTAACAATGTTGGGTAAACCAGTTTCCGCTATTCCCCATTCCCGTTCCTCTTGGGTCCGAATATTCGTCTCAGGATCTTGTTCTCAAATACTTTCAGTCTATGTTCTTCCCTCAGAGTAAGTGACCATGTTTCGCAGCCATACAGAACTACAGACATTCAAAACACTCCCTCGAAATATAGAGCCTGGAACCATGTGTATGAAACACACTTAGGTAGCTATTAATGGATAGTAAGAAGCTACTGAATATTAGACAATGAAATGAAATCTTTGAGTCTTTGAGTTAATGCCGGCTTGGCTAAAGCAGACGGATGATTCAGACAAATGAACATTGATTTAAGAATCAGTGGAATAACGTAATGGGAGGAAGTGGGAGAACCACGAGAAAACCCACGGACACAGCGTTTTCCAGCACAAACTTACTTGACCGGAAATCGAACTATGGACCCCACACAACAGAAGTAAGCTTTCTTTTACTGATCCACCGTGGCCTACTGGCTGTGGAACATTTACTTGTGACGGTGGATAAAATTAAAAGGCAAATTACAGAGTTTCAAAAAAGTATGGAAAGAACGCAAATAAAATTAAGGTGATGGACAAAATGTGAAATCAAAGGATGTAAGGATGATATGAAAAGAAAGAGAAATTATGGCAGAATGAAAAAGAACCTTGAGAGTTATCAATAGGCCTCACATGAGAATTGAATCAATATTCTTATTGATGGAGGACGACTTTGGTATCATTCTACTGACGTGCATGTTCTGAGAGATACATCAATGTAATTTTATACATCTCGAGGTTAAAAAGATAAAAATAACCATACTTTGCTAGTTAAGAGTGTACTTTGACTGACATACAATTCATAAATGTCTAGCAATTCTTCGAATAAAACATAAAACTGTGAATTATTATTGGCAACGAGAGACTTACTTTATGAGCCAGAAAAGCTGAATTTTCTTTTGATTTTTTTCAAAAACTACGCATAACAATTATCAACAAACCTGTCATTTTGTGTAGCAGAATGTGATAAATCGACTTATGTTTGAACAATATTTCAATTAATCAGAAATTACAACTTAATTCTTAAGGCACAATGCTTTAAAATTAAGTGCTGGAACGCTTGAAATTCCTAATTCCATCGCATAGTGGTGATAGCATAATTAGATTCGAATGAAGCACAGAAAAAGAAGATGTGGACGCTTGAATTATGGCGACTTTCATTCGCTATGCTTGAAGTTTTGTTATAATTAAAGAATATTATTTTTCTATCTCACTTTATGGACAACATTAACTTAATTTCCAGTAAAATTTACTGGGCTCCATAAATTAAACGAAACGATAAAAATGAAGTATTTACAACCTATCAGTAGATATATTAACAAGTACTCCTTAAAGCTGCTAAAGTTTGATTGATTGATTGATTGATAGATGATATAATGCCAACAGCGAGGCTATTTGTACCCATCATAATCGATATTATTTGTTAAACACTAACTGATAAACTTAAAAAGCACTCCAACGTCATGCATTATCTCAATGCAACTTCCCAAAAATCTATAATTTAGGATTTAGCTTTTTGTCTTGTATGGAGTGAACACATGTGGTTACATTGTAAAAATTCAATGAAGGATAATTTGCAAGAAGTCGTTTGATGAAAGATAGTCATCACAACTTATATCGCGAATGAGACCGATGCTTTGTTAAGCAGGACCATGGGTAAGTTTAGAGTAGAATTTTTCATGTTGCTTGAAACCCGAAGTCCTTTAAGCAAGTCCAAAGTGTTTGCTGTTGTAACCAACAAAGGTTCTGAACTTTGTTCTGACGCAAATATATTATCTACACATTAAGAAACATTATAGAAGTTCTTCAAAATAGTTTTTTTAATATTTGGGCATAGAAATGTTTCTTCCATGTTTCCCGATTTTCAGCTTACTCTTTTAACTCGCTACATCTTGTTCTATTTTACAAATAATCAATCAATTGTGCTCCTCTTCTTCCTATTCCTGGTTTTCCTTCCATCTGTTCTTTTAGAACGGTATGAAGACAACTTTTACGCAAGATGTGACCAATCCAATTATCCTTCCTATGAAGAGTGTCCTCTTCTCTCCTATCCATTTTAAACCATATTCGTTTGTAACTTTTTGTGCCCATTTTATCTTCTCCATCTTCCTCCAATAACACATTTCGAAGCTCTCCAAATATTTCTTCTCTACCTTCGTCATGTCCAAGTCTCTGAAGCATAAAGTGCAATATTCCATATATACAGGGTGGTAGGTAACTCCACCAACAAACTTTGGGAGGTGATTCCTTATATGAAATGAAAGAAAAAAGTTTTGATAAACATAGGTCGAAAAACGTCTCCTTTCAGAGTTATGAACCGCCGAAAATTCGAAAAATCATGTTTCGAAACGCCCTGCCTTAGAAACTATAAAACCTATCCCAAGCGGTTTAAGGAATTACACAGGATTAAGGAACTAGTATGCGCTCTATCTAAATATCCATGTTTTACCATCCTCCGTTATCGGCGAAATGAACGCGCCATTAGTACTTAAATAAGTGTCCCTATATCTCAACTTCCTTTTTACAGTTCGTTTTGCCGATAACGGACCACGGTAGAACATGGATATTTAGATAGAGCGCATACTAGTTCATTTGTAATTCCTTAAACCGTTTGGGATTGGTGCTGTAGTTTCTAAGGCAGAGTGTTTCGAAATGTGAATTTTCGGCTGGTCATAACTCTGAAAGGAGACGTTTTTCGTCCCAACTTTTTTCTTACATTTCATATAAGGAATCACCTCCCAAAGTTTGTCGGTGGAGTTACCTACCACCCTGTATATATAGCACTTGATCAACTTTTTTAGTCCAATATTAACCCTGCTAATTAAGAGTGATCATCTCGTGTTGAATTCTTCTTTTGCTATGCTATCTTTTGCTTGTTGACCTAGTCTCTTTGGTGCAATAGCGTCTCTCGTCAAAATACTGCGCAGAAATTATCGACCTCTTCAAGTTCTCTTTGTTCTACTATGACCTGTAAGAGCGCATCCCCACTGGATATTCTCATAACTTTCAAATTTTCAATGTTGATTTCGGAGAATTCATATATTTAAGAGTAATTCTATTTGATTGGGTTTCCTAAAATTAGCATATATAATGCAACTAGAAACGTTTCCAAGCTTGAGCATCCTTTTTACTGGTACAGAGCTACTTCAAAGATACTAATTTTGAAGTACTGTTTCTCATAATCCTTTCGGTGAACGTATTTGAAAATAGTTCCACTGGATTTACTATGCTGAAATTAGTAAAATAAAGCGCAATTAGAAATGAACACAAACATGGGTGCTTTTTACCATTGACATTAGCGATATTCCTTCACATTCAATCCAATTGATTTTGATGCCCTTAAGTCGCCACGGCCGATCCACGTTCCCGGGAAAACAGTGCTCAAATAATCACGCACGGGGCGACAGAATTGTGCCGGCGCACCATCGTTAGTATACCACATACATTGTCGTACGGCCAACGACTCATTCTCTAGAAGTGTAGGAAGTGTCTAGAAGTGTAAGAAGTACAAATAGATAGGGCCAGTGAGTCGTTCTGGAAGAACACTGGTCCAATGAGATGGTCACACCGAATATCTGCCCAAACGTTGATACGAAACTGGTGCCAGTGGAGGGCCTGTACTATTCCATGTGGATTATCTACAGACCAGAGATGACTATTATGAAATTTCTGGATACCATCCCTTCCAAATTGGGCTTCATCTGTGAACAAAATGGAGGAGAGAAAACCGACAGTTGTTGCCACCAAATGGAGAACCTGATTTAAAAAGTCCAGCATGGGAGGAATATCCCCTGGCGATAGACCCTGTACCCGTTGCAAATGATAAGTGTAAACATTGTTGGCATGTAGGATCGACAACACCCTCTCATGACTGACATTATGCTGACGGGCAAGCTCCTTGGAACTCACACTCGGGTCATCGAGCACATGTTGTAAAATACGTTCTTCGGCATGCACAGTGCGTTCCTCACGTGGTCTTCCCGTGTCATACATGGCAGGGCGAAACGTTCCGGTCTCACACAAACGACGAAACAGCATTGCAAATGTTGCATGATGCGGTTGGCGTTTATTGGGATATCATATCGATCGTTGTATAATCGGGCTGCGTGCCTACCATTTCCATGTGCTTCTCCATACACAAAAATCAATTCTGCCTGTTCCTAATTAGAGTAATGAGCCATTGTCACAACACACTACACTATGAACGTGATTCACAACACACAGCGTAGTAGTTGCCCACTTCAACTTCACAGATAACTTTAACGGATACGGTAGGTCTGCTCAATGGTGATGTATTGTTTGTTGGTTGTGCACTCAGTGTTTCTTCAGTGCTTACTCCGTGTGCATCGGAATGACCTGGACTGGCAACTTGGGGGTCCTCTCGAGGCAAATCAACGAAGTACGTATGTAGTGTGGATTAGCCGTATGGTAGCTATGGTCCTCTGTGACCGTGCAATGTTCCCGAAAATAGTCAATGTTTTGATGTCGGCAGTGTTCGAATAAACGAGGGGGTGCAGGGCAAATTGCCCTCACGTAACAGCTAATCTCCGGCTTATATCATGAAAATAACATAGTATCCCTGGCAGGAATAATTAATATCAATGCATTGTTGGTTACCATCAGTATCTGGTGGTTATGGATCTTCACCACAGCGAAATCCCGCGAATTTTAAAGTTTTTTATAATATCTTGAAAACAAACAATATTATTGGAAAAACAAAAACATAGTGACTAGATAATATTCTGCATGTGATACCGTTATCACAACTCACCTATCTTCTTTGGGTCTGCCGCTTTTTACACAACCCGCAAAAAATGCTAAATCTTTCGGCAGTTGCAAATCGAAAGCAGATAAGTGAGTTGTGATGACGGTATCACATGCGGAATCATAATATCTAGCGTACTATGTTTTTGCTTAGAAAATATTTATATTTATTTTGAACATGTTACAGAGAAACTAATATTAGCAGTAGTTTAATTTTCGCTGTGGTGAAGACCCTTATGCAACCACACATAGCGAATATGACGTGTCCATCAATTCTCTGTTTGAGATCTCGACATGGTTACAACTAATTATGGTTACCAGGTGGGAATCCTATCTATTCACGCCTATTTTGACGTATCGTTCCCTGACAGTTTCTCCGAAAGTCCCAACGCTTCTTTGGGGAATCCCTTCTGCACTGGTTTCACGATTGCGTCATATCCATCTTTGAATAGAGCAGGTTTCGTTCCTTTGAGCTGACCATGATGCCTTGCCTCTATCATTCGAAATAGAGAAGATATAGCGCTCTAAAGTGTATTTTGCCACGTTTTCGGCATTTTGTAGCTCCGAAACTAGGTGTCCTAGAGAAAAGTGCAAAAGGACATTTTTTCTTGTTTCGGTGTCGGGAATCATCTCCCGAATTTTTTCGGTGGAGTTTCCTATCAGCCTGTATAGTTCGCACGGAAAGTATTGACGTCTAAAGCTTTGCGTCGATATTTTTCGCGTTTTTACACACCATCCACGTATTTTCTTAATGACACCGCGGAAAGTATTGTCACTCGCTGACAGGAAAGACCCACTTGTAGTGTGTCTTTCTGTGGAGTAAACACTTTCAACATGCTCTTGTAGGTTGACGGGGTTACTTGACGTGTGCATATGCTCTCGGTATCTCTTGTAATATTGTTGCTGCACTGTGTTTCTTGTGATCTCATTTCTTTGTAACAAAATGCCTTACTACGTGTTGAACCCTAGCGAAACTGATGCGGCGATTGCCGCTTTTAATGCTGGTAAAAAAAGCCAAAGATATCTCAAGGTAAACGGGTCTGAAGCTGAGAAAATTGTAAGTTTGGTGAAACGTTTTAAGGACGAAAAAGAAGTCAAAATGCCCCGCCCAAGACAAATGTTTGATAGACCTGGGAACGTGTATCAAAGAACGCTAAAGATCATGAAAAGGCAGTTGAAGAAGCAACCTTCTTTAACAGCTAGGAAATTAAATGAAAACATTGCTTGGGAATGTGTCCCTTTGGACGGTTTAGTAGATAATTCGTGACGACTTACGGTGACGGAGTTACAGAGCTCGCCGAAAACCCCTTTTCGCAGAGAAAAATCATAAGACAAGACTGGAATCATAATAAATATGGTATCTGGACTGTTAATGACTGAAGAAAAAGTGTTGTTTATTGATGAAATCGCATTTTTTGTTAGTGGCACTGGTTGCCAGCGAATGTACCGTCCTCATAGTGCTGATGACACCTTTCCTCAGTATACTTGTCTATCTGTAAAAATCCTGCCAGTATCATGGTCTATGGTTACTTTAGTTATTGTGGTGTATGAGAGTTAGTTCTTCTCCCTAGAAACGAGACTATGAAAACGTTTGTGTATTTTGAGTTATTAAACGATGAATTGGACTCGTCCTTTGCAAAATGTGAAGCGTCCTTTTTGTGCGGGATGGAGCTCCTTGTCATACAGCAAAAAGTATTTTACCTTGGCTTAAAGATGCTTGTGACTCATATTTTGAAGATTGCGTACAGCAAAGTCCAGACTTAAACCCCTTAGAAAACCTATGGTATATCATGAAGAGACGTTTACAGTGTATGGACATCTCTAAATTGCCTCCGCTGGAAGCTGCCATCAGAGAGGTTTGGGACAATTTACCACTTGTTACCTGCCAAAAATCTCGCCTTGAATCTTCCAGAACGACAAAGCATGCAAGAGTAAAGGAGGTCAACAAAATACTAACTTATCTTTTGTGTTGTGTTCTACGTCTTTTTATTTATGGTTCTAGCTTTCACTTGTGTCGCGTCAATACTTTCCGCTCGAACTATATATACAGAGAGTTTTATTTTTTAAAAAATCATGGATTTCATTTGCGCCCAGTATTTCAAACTGAAGTCCGATTTTCATGCAGTTTGTGATAAATGATCAAGGAAGGATGGGGAATAAATGGGACTATGTTTACTGGTTTAAATTCATCCTGGGTAATATTGATCACATCTCAAGGAAAACAGCAAATATCCGCCACTGTACCTCATGATTGGAATGGAATTTTCGAAATCAGATGCGAAATTGCAGAAAACAAATTAAGTGTTAGTGAGAATGCAAATTAAACGTTAGTGGTAACACGCATAATTTATCGGTACATGTTAAATAGCTATAGCCAGTTTCTTGCGACAGCGATGGAGAGATTTCTTGGGCGTCCTAAGGAGTCGATAACTGACATCTTCCAGAACAACCCTGCAAGGTCCGATACTTCCCTGTCTAAATCAAAAGCTATCCTGTTTATTCACTAACGATCATGTTATTCCTGTCTGGGGCAGACAACGAGGCATTTTTTTCTAAATGCCCTTTGCGTAGCAGATTACGTTCTATAAAAGCTCTTAACCCTTTCACAGATTAAGTCGACTTTTGTCGACAGAAACAAAATTTCCTTAACATGCGAATGTCGACTATAGTCGACGTGTTAAAATTTGTTTGTCCGTATCTTGACTTTGTCGAGAGTAGTCGCCAAAGTTGTACCGTTCATTTTTGTTTGTGTTCTATTGTTTTCGATAAACAATAGAAATCACACAGAAAACCTTTGGCGACCACAATCGACAAAACCAAGATAGAGACAAATTTTAACACGTCGACTATAATCGACATTCGCAGGTTAGGGAAATTTTTTTCCGTCGCCTTCCCCAGTGTAAGGGTTAAAGATAAACTCCTGTTGTTCCAAACAGTACAGAATTCTTACTGTGTCCGGATCATATTCAGATAATAGCACAGAACTATAGAAAACAATTGAAACGCTTTCTGTTAAAAGACAGTTTGCTACAATTTTTACAACTTTAAGTTTTTCAAAGAAATGAATACTTCAGAGGTACATCTAACAATTTGTGTTAAAAGCACACGTGTTTCTTGTGTTATAAATATAATGATTTTTTCTTGTTTTCATAAACAAAACTGTCTTACAAGAAAACAGTCTTTGTTATTTCCCGACAACGGTTTTTTCCATTGCGAGTACACCCTTTTAACAAAACACGATTCAATTCCATATACAACGGAACAATCTACTGTTTCCTATTGATCTTGGGGAGGTTGCCATCCAATGAAAAAAAACTCAAATCTCCACACCGAAATGCACCTGACACTAACGAACTGTAAGGTACACTGGCGAATATTTGCTGTTTCTCTTGAGATGTGACCGATATTATCCCGGGTGTGGTTAAACCAGTAAACTTAGTTCTATAAATTTTTCCTCTTTCTTGATCATTTGAGTCAAATCCGTGAGTTTTAAAAAATCACCCTGTATATACACTATATATACACTTTTCACTTTTGGGAACAAATAAAAAAGTAACAGAGAGCCAAGTCTGGTTAATAGCTTGTTTTCTGACTATAAACTGTAAACATTCAGCTTGTGATTTTTGTTTCTATGGTTTCCATGCTTGTCACACTAATTTTGTTGTTTTGCGAGGATGCACAGCTTTAAAAGTTTAAAAGGGCAATTACCTTGTTAAGCGAATTGATTTTCTCATAGCTTCCATCGCTTCAAGGGGAAAGAGATATTATTCCGCAAAAAATTATTCATCTCCTTATGTGAGAGATAATACAGTAACATGACAGAAATATCAAAACTGTTTTGTCGGTTACCAAAAATATTTACGAAATAAAAATATAAAAATCTTACTTATGACGAGTTTTGATTCACAAAGTTGAGTGCAAAGGGTAGGTGCTGAAAAGAAATACTAGTTTCTGGATTGTTTTCTCATGTTGTAAGTCTCACTGTGTGTTCAAGGGTAGCAGTTTAATTTGCATTTTAAATATTAGTTAAGACACACAATTTAAATAATGGGTCAGACGGGAGAATGAAAGGAATCAATGACCCGGAACCGAACCAAGGGTCGACTGTTTACGCGGCTGATTGCTGTAATTCCTAAAGACATGGGACAAGTTTTGAACACAAGTATGTACACATAAGACATCAAATTGAAAAAGTGTATATTTAACTCTTGCCTCCTTCCTTAAAAAAACTCTTGCCGACGTTACTGGTCGTCATCATGTTGTTTACTTACTTAATTATATTGTGTTTTGCACAGAATAAATACTTATGTATTTTATGTAATACTTACAATATTTTTTACATTTATTACGGCTCTGGCTTTACGACAGCGAAGTATATTCATGTTCAGCAAAACCAAATAAAGGCAATGAGACGAATGTAATAATTCACGCGCACATTTAATATTTTTGCGAAGAGTTCACGGTAAATTTCTCAACTTTGAAAATAACCGTTTGAACTTCTACTTTCCAAACAATTATTAGATCAGCCGGTTGAGTGCTGGCTTTGTAGTTCAGGGGTTTCTAGTTCGAGTCCAGATGAGGTAGCGAGTTTTTGCTGATTTAATTCTTGAAATTCAAGTATTTCTCTTTTGACTTTATCTCGTAATTCTGGATAGAGATGTTTGCATGCTGAGGTAAGTATACTAGAATATAAGAAGGTAAAGACAATTACATGATTGTTTTGTAATTTTTAACTATACGTTCATCTTTCTAGGATGTTTCCGTAAGTTTAGATTTCTAGATCTGCCTTTTGCTCTCATTTGCTTTTCTTAACTCGTATATTCTAATTCCTATTGTTCCTTAGTGAATAACATAGATATTACAGATGTCGTATCTCTTTCTTTCCTTTTTCTCTATCTCATGTCTGGAGATGACTGATATGATAAATAGGTTACAACAGCCAGTAAGACGATATACGCTATCAGAGTTTGAAATGGAGAGGTGTTTTAGTAATAATAATAATAATAATAATAACAACAACAATAATAATAGCTTTATCTTGCCATAAGTATCCCATACTCTTTCCTTGTATCTCCATCCGTTTTGTGTGGATGTTTGTTTTTGTGCCCTTAGGCTTTTATACCGACATACCTTTACATTATGCAACCTTTTTCTGTTTTTTCGAGTTTTGTTTTTGCAGAAATGGGAGAAACTGCTTTTCTCTGGTATCTATGACTTAGCACTCATCTTCTTTGTACTAATTAAGTAAGATCACTTTGTAACTTTTTGTTATCCATTACCCTTACAATAATAAAATTGTCATTCTTAACAATTTGCGTATTATCTTATTTGGAGTTTACCACACTGATATTCTTCGAACAAAATTGAGGTTTCTTCCAACGCCTTTCTAATTCTCAACCACCCCAACGACTATTCTTTTTTGGTTGCAGAGTATTACAGAAAATATAGAATTGCATGTGGTAATGCACTTTTCGAGTCGTGTATACGAGAAAGTGAAATTAATGTAACCTTGGCAGAAACAAGGGAGTATTAAGGTGGTAGCAGAAATTCAGCGGTTGATATTCAGCGAGAGAAATAAATTTACGAAGATGGAAAGAATATGCTATGGACTTATATAGGAGTAGGGATAGACCTTGTGGCCTTGACGTTGCAGTTGAGAATGAAATACGCGAAGACGATAACGGGTTTAGTATTCTTCGGCATGAGCTTTAGAAAGCTATATTGGACATTAAGAATGAAAATGTTACCGGAAGAGAATATAAAAAGCTTCAGAGAAAAGTATCGTACCATAAAGAACTAGTGCGTTCTGTGGTAGGTGTTACAAAATATGATAAAACGCACCGTGAGAAGTAAAAGAATAGAATTTAGTGGTGGAAATTGGAAACGGAAAGAGGATAACGTTGACTGTTCTTCGCATAACATGTGAAGGTTTGTATTGTTGGTAAGAAGTGTACCATGTGAAGCGATCTTTTGTTTCAAAACAATAATTTGAAAATAAAACACAAGTCTGCTCTCTAGAGTGAAGCAAATTATGCAGGTAAATCACAACCGTAAATCTAGATTTCTTTTTAAAAAAGTAAATAGAATCTTAGACAATTTGACAAACAGGGCCGGATTTAATGTTTAGTTGCCCCTAGGCCAAAAGATAATTGCCGTCCCCCTCCCACAAAGCAGTAACATGTTTACACAAAATATATGTTTTTAAAACATTATGTACACCTTTGTATCAATGACTTTTGTATACATTTTAATAAATTTTAGTATGCTGATGTTGTGTTGTGAGACACATTACACTGCTCGACAAAATTAAACTTTTTGAAAACTGTTTTTGATTTGGCACCGGATTTTATATAATTTGAGGTTGCTAATTAGGAAAATGAAATTAGTTTCCCCCCATCACGTCAGGATTTTTCACAAATCGGGAAAACATGGTTGCGCAAATTGTGCTATTTACACAGCAACTTTGCTGATATAGAGTAATATTATAACTACATATCTCTAACAAAGGAACATTATTTTCCGTCAGATCTAATCTGAACATCGATATTCTAAATAATTCAGGTCATCAATGACGTAACTAGGGGGACAAACGGGGCTTGTGCTTCGGGCCCAAATTGGGCAAATATATGGGGAACGTTTTGGTTTAGTTGGTCAGGGGGCGCTAAGGCGACAAGCGACAACTAACGTATTTACGCCGCTGAAAGTCATTGATAAACAACTTACCTCATTTTTGTCTCTTCCTTTTCACTTGGAAGCTCCTAAAACTAGACTTCCTTTTGTGAGTAGTGTGTGAATCTTCACGTACCAACGTCCAACAACAATACTCCAACATGTTTTTTTCTTCCAACGTCCCCGATAGTGGAATTCAATTGCTTTGATATCCTGGTGAAATCTTTCATAATGTTCTTCACTTTAATCACCGAAGTTAGAAGGAAAGCTGTCTAAATGCGAATACAAAAATAAATCTAAAGACTCATTTTGTATGTTTTTAAACATCTGGAGCACGTTAGACACAATATACTTGTAAGTTTCGTCTCTGTTGTTCCCGAGAAAATTATGACACACGTCCATGAATGCATTTCATGTTTCCTTTTCAACACATTGTAATACAATGCTCAAAGTCTGACTGATCTGAGACTTTCTGATCTGACGACCAATGAATGTTTCTTCTTTTAACTTAGCACTTGAAAGTTCTGGTAATTTTCTCACTAGACACTGGAAGCACTGCCCATCTTTATTCAGACATTTGACAAATTGTTTCATTAGGCGCAGTTTAATATGACTTTTGAAGGGTCTACAAAGCAGATGTTTTTCACATTTTACTTCCTATATTGCTGCTTACCTTCACAGGCCAATCAATTTGAATCCAGTGTTTATTGCGTTCTCTGCTGTTCCATCCGGAGAATGTGCCATGGATATTTGGTGTACCCATACTGCTGTCCAAGAGTCATACATATCACCTTCAAATCGCCGCACAATAACTACTGAGGATCCTCGTATTTTATTTTTAAAAGAACATTTTCATATTTTCGTAAGTCTCCTTTAAATGTACAGAATGAATAATGGGTATACAGAGGGTTGTTGATTGCTGTTGTGAAAAAGCAGACCGTCCAAACTTCTCTTGTTGGAATCAATGAATAGCCTCCATTCCTCTGCATTATAGTTTCTCGCAATCACAGCCTATACAGCGCTGTTACTGCGTTCCCAAGAAAACCGCACACCAGCAAAACAGCCTTACCCGCTCACCTCTGCGTAATTCAATTGTAAGTACACCGTCAACATTACATTCAACTTCAAATGATTGACGTGTACGTGGGTTTTCTCGGGGTTCTCCCGTTTCCTCCCACTTTCTTCATTCCACCATTTCATTCATTTCTCATAATCACCGTCTCCTTTAGCCTAACCGGCATAACCGTGGGACGTAAAACTCAAAGATTTCATTTCATTTTCAAATGATTGAAGCAATAGACTCGTTAACAGGATTATGTTTCAGAGCAGTTTATTATTATTATTATTATTAGACCGCTATTGTTGTTATTATTATTATTATTATTATTATTATTATTATTATTAATCAGAATAATAATTTCGCTTTTTTTGTTTTCCTTGTTAACTTTTAATCCAACCTGCCCCAATGAGAATGTTGAGAGTCCCGGGTCTATGGCCCTGTTAAGAAGTATGCTTTAGAAGAAATGAAAGAGAACAAAATGGATAAATGAATTGATACTTATGACTCCTTCTTTAAAGCTAGAAATTTAAACTCATCATATATTTTGTATCAACTACAGCAGTAAAATAGTATTAATCAATACTAAGGAACAACAGACTCCTTGTCCCTCATATTAATCGACAAATAGAATCGTATTAGTTAAATTCGGAGACTCCGAGTAATTCGTAGACAACTATTAACTGCCGGGTCTTGTGCCTAATCAGGACAAATCAGAAATGTGTAGATACGGTCCTGGTATAAGATCAACTGTAATATGCAAAAAATTATGTTTCATTAATTGTTACCAAAGGGAAATAATACTTTTTTGTAAGACATAACATAGAAATCTTAGCTACACAGGAACAATCCTCCCTTTTAAAATTAACCAATTCATCATCAAATCTTATACAAGTCCCAGTAACAACGTCATCTTTAATTTCTTAGGCGTGGCAAGCGGAGGGTAGAGACATATTGTGGGGTGGGATATTCTTCGTATATCGAAGTCTATTATTCATGGTTCTGTCTACGGGCAGACGAATGTCGTCTTGGGGCGTCGACCCACATTCATTCCGTAGCTTCGTCGATGAGTTAATATTTCTACAGTACTTTACATAAAACTATTTGTAAGTATTCAGAATGGATTGACAACATACACACCCAATCCACTAAATCGTATCTACGCTACAATTTTGCATTTATGCGAATGCGGTGCTTTCAATACCTGTCAACTGAATTGTAACCACAAACAAATAACAGATGGTACCGCAACTCATCACAAACTCACTGTGTTCTGCACTTAAAATCCCATCAAACCAATTTGTATGGCATCGTGGTTTTAACGAGTCATGTACTTGAGAATACATTCATTACTAGTTTCTTGTGTAAGCTATTAGAAGAAATGTTCTTATTTTAATTAGTCCTAAAACGCGCTAAATAGAAGTACGTACTGTAATTGAAAATACTACAAATGGCACAAAGCTAATTATTTCTTATTATTATCATGTCCATTCACAAAAATATTAACAAGATAGAACTATCTAAAACTTACTGGTCAGTACTTCCCAGATGAGATGGGATCAGATTTATAATACTCATTTCACAAACTCTTGCCCTAATTAACCGACATGTGGATACTGTGGTTAACCAGCATTTCAGTACGTTGTGTGAAAACCTTACAACCTTCTAAATAGGCCACGTGCAGAGAAATACACACCGCTTATAGTTACTACTGCAAGGTCCAAGACAAAATATACTCGGAGAGTTTACAGCATCTCTCTGACAAACCAACTTTCCCAACACAATCATTTTTACGTCATGTCACTAATTGAGAATCTTTTCTCGTCTATATACTGTATTATAGTACCTAAAACCATATTACCTTTTCAATGTGATCATATCCTTCTCTCCGTTAGTGACACAGCCAAATTATTCTTGAATATCAATCTACACACTACCTACACGATAGAGTACCGGTATGGTCATTCTCAAATCGCACCACTTGAAACAATTGTATCAAACTATGACAGATATATTCTTTATTATGGATGTTATGATTACAGTTTTTATGATTATTTGATCATTCCTACAGCACAGAATTTGCTAAACAGCTACTTTTAGACGACAACAACAATCTCTTAAATGAAAAGATATTCAGATCTAGTACTGCAGTACGCCTCAGGATTTGGCACAAGAGTACAGAGTTTAATCGCAGTTAGGTTTATCCCTAAAGTACTATTTTGCCAATATGGTAAACAGATATTCAACAATCATCTGGTACAGCTTCTCTTGCCAATATATTACCTAACTGTTATTGTTAATGTCGCTGCTACGTATATATGATCGCTCTATCGGGTCTTATGTGGTATTTCACCATTTCATCGTGGCTGATATCAACATCCGTAGTCGCGTTGACTGAGAGAAACAAAGTCTGACGACCTAACTCAAAATATAAATCTACATATATACAGGGTGTTAATGAACTATACCGACAAACTTTAAGAGGTGATTCCTCACATCAAAATAAGAAAGAAAGTTCACATGGACCTATGGCGAAAAGTATATAGTTTCAGAGCTTGGGCTGTCCAAAATCACAAAAAATCCAAATTTCAAGAGGCTCTATTTCGAATTCTGTAGACTGTGGATGGTAGTCCTTATCAGCATAAAGGAAGTCACGCATACGCAATTCAAAAATGCATATTTCATTAATGTTCAATGAGTGTACAGAAGGGTGAAGTTTCCAGACATGCAGAAGCATCTCTTAAATTACAGTACTCCGTTGGTTCTAAAGTTTCGTTAAGAGGTAAAAATGTTAAAACCCGTTGAAATTGTATTGGAATCATGCGTTAGTCTGTAAAACAAGGAACGTCTAACTATTAATAACCTAGATGTTTCGTAAGTTTGTAAATTAAAAGGGCGAGTTCGCCGCGGAGAAGCACAAAAGTTAATTTGTGATAATAAGAATTCGGAATGAATTTTACCATTGATAATCTTATATAAAGTAAATCAGCGGGGCATAAGTTCATTCAAGACATTAGTTCCTACTTCGAGTGATAATGTAACTCAGGAATTCTAAATTTAACTATCGCAAGAAAGAAGTTGAGGGCGGAGTCATCGCAAGATAGGTTAGTAGATACTGCCATATAATATACAGATGAACAATATTCAGTGATCGGGGAAATAAAAGTCTTATAAAACATCATAAGATTAGGGAAACTTTGTATTTGAGGAAATCTAAAATGTAGACAAGTAGTTTCATAGCTCTGGATGAGGTGAAAATGATGTGATCCGCAAAGGAGAGTTTTTCATGAAAGACAACACCTAAACCTTTTTAAGATGAAACACGTTAAATGGACACATTGCTCAGATTGTATATCTGACGAAATATATTCTTTTTTTTTTTTTTAAAGAGATAGAGAGGGTAGGGCACATATTGTGGTTTAAAGACAGCCTCCAGTTGGAGCACCAGTTACTTAATATATCTATGTCAGAATTCGTAAAGAAGAAATTTGTCATTTGTGATATCAAGGGCCTTAGGTATGTCAAGGTAAACTGTATCAAGCTAAGAGTTAGTCGTGATTGTTTGGGGTGCATGAGTGACTAACACTGACAAATTGATAAGTCACGAACGTACAAGCTGGAAACCATGCTGAGAGCTTCTTGAAAAGATTTGACAAAGAAGTATAATATTGTCTCTAGCTATTGCTCTGTAAGAGAGAGAACAGCAGTTGGTCTGTAAGATGACACTTGCTTTCTATCTCCACTCATGAAGATAGATATGATATTGGGAATCTTCTGTAAATTGGGAAAAGTTACTTTAATTAAACTGAAATTAAAATTTAGTACTTAACACATAACATTTGCAACACCAAGTGCTGAACTTTTTAAATTCCATATTCCATCACATGCTGGCGCTAGCGTACTTAGGTCTGAATGAAGGGTCGGAAAAGACTATTAGTCTTAGCCTCAGCCTATACCCCCGTAGAAATTTCAAAGTCGGGAGAATATTATTGCTTGAATGAGATAAACACTGACCGAATAAATACAGTATAAAATCGTAGGAAGGGATCTGTTACCCTGAACGTTAACTTTTGGCAGCCATTTTTCAATATGGCGGTTGCAATAACACTTTCCGCATTATCTCGGGAACCACTGATACTTTCTCCAGTGATTTAAAAGTATAAACCTAAGTTTTTGGATTTGTAGAATCTGATGAAACTATTTCCTAGTTAGTGTTAAATAGTTTCGAGTATATTCGTATCCCAGTATGCCACGAAAACAGTTCAAAATTAAGTAATATAATTTATTTTTATTATTTCAGAAAAAAAACGCTAGGATTATAAACACTTCTGCAGCAAGTACAACTCAAGGTGTTAAACTTAGTCGTCAACTCAGGAAAGAGCCCTTCGCTAGCAGCAGATTCATAATTTGTCAACAAAATATGTCAGACTGATTGACCAGTACGGCTGCCGGAATTTTAAAAAATACAAGAACACACGACGTAAGTAAAAGAATAAAAGCAAACAAAGGAGAGAAAATAGTGCAACGTTTGTTATAAGGCATATACCCTTATAAAAATATACCCGAAGGTACATGAAAACCTGTCGTCGTGGTACCTCTGTAACTCGAAAATCGAATGAAATTGAAACAGCTGAAAGGGTTGTTGAGAAAGAGGAAGAATATTTATTATTTCCATTACGAACAACGTCGCTTCAGTCAGAAACACGCGAACGTTCTGAACCTAGTAGCATGAAGCTTTTACTATGCATCATACGCGCAAACGTTAGAACTAGATGAAAGATGAGAGAGATTGTAAAGAAAAAATATATAATTCTGAGTCAATATGTGCAAACTTTTTCTTGCTTCAATTGCCATGTCCAAGACGAGATATTTTGTCGCGTTGCTGACCTGGATAGTAAGAAAACAAATTTCGCAGTTGATTTGTACACACATGAAAATTACATACAAGGATGGCTTAGAAAGTATAAGAGAGCAGTTACACAAACGGAAACGGAGGAACGTCAATCATCAGAAAAAAATCTGTATTTCAAGAATAAATGTGAAGTTGGGAACACTTATTAATTCTGGTTATGGCTAACCTTAATTGAAGTGAGACACCTTGTAAAGTCTATCGACAAATATATACAGGTTCCGTATATAACAATGAAATCACTATATTCCTAGTACGTACTTACGGCGAAAGAATACGTTTTTGCCAATCCAATAAGAATGAATCCCTTCTGGTGTTTTGGGCAAGTTAAACAACCGAGGAAATTGCGGAAACAGTTCGAGCTAACGATACATTAAAATGTGCTTCTAACATTCTAAGAAAATATTTACTTTCTGTGGATTTCAGGTTACAAGTTTGTGACACCTTAAACTTGAAAAATTGTGGCAATCTTGATTTATTTCCATGATAATTTCCTGAGGTCGAGAAAATTGAGCAATACTTGAAATGATGAAATATTAATAAATCCCCAGTGAGTAAATAACTTATCATGTGTTTCTCAAAGCAACTAGAATTTCGAAGCACTACAACAACATGTATAAATATTATCTCGATATAATCACTCAAAAATATATAAACTCGCATTTAACTTTTTTCTATTACGGAGTCACCATTTTTGATGACGTTGTAGATATCCAATAAGGGTACTTCGTAAGAAGTTGATTGGTGATGAATAGTCATTACGACTACTACCACGAATAAGACTCATGGTGATTCTAAGCATGATCCTAGATAAATTTAAAGTAAACTTTTGCACATTACCTGAAACTCGAAGTCATTTAGGTAAATTTAACGTGCGTCTTCTCGCCAGCGAAGATTTTGAAGCTACTTCTGACGCAAAAATATTCTCTTCATGTTAAGAAACACGATAGAAGTTTTTGAAAAAGTTACTTACTTTCTCTTTGAGGACCCTGAAGCTGCCTCAAATCAAACACACTATTCATTCCACAAAAAATACCATTTCAATTCTCTCCTTATCGAATCCACTTACATAAAGCTCGTGATAAAACCTTAAATCAGTGTAGAACTGCCAGATATTTCCAAATGTAAAGAATAATGAAAGTTATACACTGGCTGAAGTATCAGAATTAATTAATTATTTCAGAAAACGATAATATAGATCTGGGACTGTCCCTACTAAACTGGAGTACCTAGGTGCCGTACACTTGTGGCAACTGAATTACTAAGCAGCTGTATTTTTAGTTTAACTATCATAGTTTGAAATAATTTGAATTCTATGTGCATCTGAGTTACTAATAATGATAGTGCAATCTTCTTCCCATATGTATAGATTTCAAACTTATACTATCTCTTGGCAGTGGACAAATTCTGCACTCTTAAATTATTGTGATATTATTGTTTTTAAAATAATTTTAGCTCATTTAATTTCACGGGAAAAATAGTTCAAAGCGTGATTCTACTTAATCCAAAGTATTAAATATTTAGCTTTGACGTTATCTCTCTCTCCCGATGTGTTGTTTTCAAATTTGTCTATTAAGCCTTCTCCTACCGGCTTACAAGAAGCTAAAATAACTAACCTTGTATAACAAGCTGCAATCTTATCTTTGATAAACTAAACCCATGAGTAGCATTTTTTCATAATTATTAGCGATACACTGAGCCCGCTTCGTTTTACTTTCAGTGAACTCTGCCATATATTTACAAATCCATCAAAACAACTGGTATTTGACGTCTTTAGCACGGGGAACGTGGTTTCCATTTACAATGAATGCTCAGGATTTGCAATTTATTTCGGAAAGGTTAAATGTTTTAGGGGGTTATAATGCAATATTCAGAATAAATCATATTTAAAAATTGTAGAAATCATCCTTGAATCAAACTAAATTTTCAGAAATGTCAGAATTTCAGGGGCTCCGGAACCCCAGGACCCACCTCCTATGTACTTGCCAGCAAAACGACAGAAAATATAAGCTCAAAGGATATGCAAGCTCAGAAAATTAATTTCTCGAATTAATCGAAAACAGAAGAATCAAACTCTGATAGCAGAGACCTTTGAGGTAAAAGAGACTCTCCAAACCCCTTTGAGTTAATGTTTAAGGAAGATCGAGAATTTTAGTCGAGGTTTCCAGTGGTTCGACTGATGGCGTTGTATAAATTAAGGTGATGTATTGCAATTATAAAAGAAGATTGTACAAAGGTCACGTGGTAAGTATAACAATGAAGCACAATTACATTTTGGTGTATTCAAAACCACTTTTTATTTTGCATTTTCTGTATTTATGTTGTAAATCTGTTGATTGTTCGGTTTCTTCACAACACATTGAGAGATGACAGACGTATTCAGATGTATTCACAAGTCCCTTAAGTTATCCGTTATCTTAGAGGCAACTTCATATTCGTGAATCCATATTCCCAAAATTGGACGGTTTGAGCAAACAACTGCTATTGGGAGTCCCTCAAATGCATTTCCTCCGACACGAGACAAAAAGAAACTTTTGTGACGTGAAACGAGAGGAGACTGACATTTTCCAATAAAAATAGATACACTCTTCGCTCTCATAATAAGACAATCTCGATACCCATGAAGCACGACGCATTGTAGGGCCATGAAATTCTTGCAGCACATTAAGCTGTTACATTCAAGTCAGGTTTTGGAGGTTGCAATTAACAAACCGATGTCCTGAAATTTCAAATGAATCTTTACATAACTGATTTCACTGTCCATTTCGTGATCGTGTTCAAATAGAAATCAATACATAAAGAGGCTTGATGCAACTTCAAGCAATTGGAACACTACACCAATATTTGTGTGTATGTGTGTGTCTTTAGTTGTGTTTCTACTTTTATTTATACAATGAAACATAAAAACGATGCTCAAGCAGTGATATCAACCTGAAACATTTTGAAATCCCGTGTGGAGAGGCAAAAAAATCTCATTTTAGGTATAAATTTGCCACGTTTTACTAATTAAAAGAATGCTAAAATATTAAAAATTAAATTTCTCTGTGTTGGTCACTTTTTACAATATCTAAATGAATAAGCCGTAAATTTTGATCTTCTCGAAAAATCCCTGCTGCTTATTATCTCTTTCCGAGAAAATAAGGTCAAACTCCCACGGTATGGGATTTTCCCTACAGGTTGGCATCATTGTGCTCAAGTTCCCTGCAAGCTGGTTACACAAAACTAAATCTTTCCGGACTTTTATTTCTTAGCATGTTCATATGACAGCTTTAATATTGTAAAAGATTATTTCATGTAAAGCTAACGATAATTTAACCTTACTAAATTGATCTTCAGATCATCCTTGTCGTCAAGGCAATTGCATATTGTAATTAACTGGGATTTAAATCATGATTAAAGATAATTTTGTCGTATGTAAATTTATTACAAAGAGTTGACTAAATTGGCAAGTGTGTATTCACTCTCCATGGCGCTCTGCCATCTCTCCTCAAATTATCTTCATTCCCAAGGCAGATCGACGTTTGCCGCCGTGTGATGACAGACCAATTTCCGTGAAGTCTGTTTCTACGAAACACTGTCATATGTTACTATAGTAGCCCAACTACTTACGACCCCAATATTTGAGTGCAGTCAACGAGCTTTTCTGCCCTTAAATGGAAATGGCATCTCGGTAAAACGTCGTCATTGTGTACACAGCCTTGGAAAACGTCGTCGTTCTATCCATAAGAAGTTTCGGCAATGTAATCGTACTACGCTCGATAACTCCAAAGTCTTTGAAATCATGTCATCTCAGATGTAATGATCCCTATACTTTTGTGAAATTTGTCGAAAAATTATACGAGAACAGAAAATATAATCCTAGATCTAGCGGGCATTCCTAAAATTGTTCTGGTCTTCTGAGATGTAAGACATGATTTTCAATATAATGATCAATAGTATCCTGCGACCTCCTGAAAATCAATTTTGTATTCGGAGGATTTCCGGATGATTTGGTGCAGCTACTTCTCGTTATTGTAGTGAAGGTCCTCAGGAAGAAGAGCTCCGTACTTTCACCGAAACCACCTGACTGTAAAGAAAAATTTAATATAGTACTGGAGGCATTGTTGAGTGAGGTTGGACCTTCTTATCCAAACTGGGATTGTAGCCACTTGGCACTACTTGAGAGTTCATTTAACATCATCAGACGCCCAAATATTCTTTTCCGCTTCGTGTTAAGTGTCTTAGGGAAGAAACTCCTGCTTTGCCCCAATTTCTGTTGCCTCGAGTTTTACCAGGTGCTAGTCGTGAACGTACTTGTGTTCTCTCGAAGCAGTCAATAGACAGGTGTTGGCTATGTTGTGCTATTCACTTCGTCTACTTAGTGATGTCCTTTACCTTTTACCTTTCACCTGTAAAACAGAGGTTTTTCCGTTTTCTCTTTGGGGTTGACTATTCATGTGTCGGATACGAGACAGTTCAGCAAGTTCCACGACTCAAAATTCGAGTTTTTTTCAAGAGACGGGTAAATTTCAAATTTGGTTCGTGCTTTTAATCGCTAATAATTAAAACACTCAAAATGCACTAACGCCAGTTTAAAAACAATAATGTGCTCTAACGTCAGTGCTATAGTCCTATTGTGCACTAATAATGTACTAAAAATAAAGTTTACCCATATTTCTGGGACAATTAGTATAAATGTTGATAAATCTTAACTTAACCAACACCACTAACAATAGTACATTATTACAGCACTAATGTGCACTAACGAACCAGCAACGAATGACATATCCCATGTTTCGGAGAAATTAGTGTAAACATTGATAAATCTCAAGTTGTTCTTCACTAAAAATCGCTAATAATTCATACGCTATTAGAGCACTAACGTTAATGTAATGCGATCTAACGATGCACTAAAGGATGATACTTGGTAGAGCACTAATTAGTGACGCTTTCTCATGTTTGTATAACAATTGTATTAAAAGTTGATTGGTTAGGCCCACCAGTGATAGCTAACATCTACTACACTTTTAGATCACTAACCTTAGTGTTAGAAATTTAATGTCTACTATACACTATACACGTCTAAAGCTATATTAATTTCTGAGAATGTGAGACGGCTACTTGAGATATGTAATAAATAGCATTAAGTTTTATGGCAAAGTACGAGCTATACAAATTCGCAAATGGAATACAATTCTCTGTAAATAAGGTAACTTTTTATCTATAACAGCTAGGAGACTCAAATTTGGTATATAAAGTACATACCTTAGGTAGATAACGAGATCCAATAACCGAACCAACCGTCTAGGATCACTCTCAAGGTCAAAAGGTCAAATTATTCAATTTTTTTATAAAATCTATACGTTACAGTGAAATTATTTTTTTTCTAAGACATCACTATTTGTGCTTGAAAAGTTTTTTTTATTTACTACCAAACATTAATATCGGTTTGCAATAACATAAAGGCAACGAATGATTTTTAAATTAACAAATACGATAGGAAGTTCGTAAAATAAGTTCCGTCTCGATTTTTATCCGCGGCAGCGCCACGATGGCAGTTCCATTCATGCCCACTAGTTACCGATCCAACAGAACAAAATTACGCCACTTTGAGATCGCTCTGTGCTATGTGTCTTTCGTAGTGATTGTTTATAATGGCAGAGTTAATAAAAAATCCCGACGATTCTGAAATTAAATCTGTGATTCGTTTTCTGAATGAGAAGAACGTAAAACCAAGTGACATTCATTAACAAATCTACTAAGTTTACGGAGAAAATGCAATGAGTGATTCGATGGTGAGAAGATGGGTTCGACAATTTAAGGAAGGGCGTGATCAAGTGCATGACGAAGAAGGATGTGGGTGTCCATCTGTGGTTTCTGATGAACTGGTGAGTGCAGTCGAAGAAAGGATTAAGGACAACCGTAGGTTTACGATTAATGCTCTTAGTCTTAAATTTCCACAAATTTCGCGAACAGTACTTTACGAGATTGTTACTGGAAAACTGAGTTTTCGTAAACTTTGCATACGTTGGGTGCCTAAACTTCTTACTAAAGAACACAAAAAACAATGGATGAACACGTTACCATGATGATGGCGATAACATTTTATCGTAAATAGTCACGGGGGATGAAACTTGAGTTATTTATGAAACCCCTGAAACGAAACAGCAATCCATGGAATGGAAACGCACTTCGTCCCCAACAAAGGTTGAACGAAAACAATTCTTGACACCCCGAAAAGTCACGTACACAGTGTTTTATGACAGACAAGGCATTTACCGATTTAATTTTTACCACTAGGTGTAACAATCATTAAAGATGTTTATTGCGAGATTCTTAAGAAACTGCGCTGTGCAATACAAAACAAGCACAGAGGAATGCTCTCAAAAGGTGTGGTTTTCATTCACGACAACGCCCGACCACGCACTGCGAATCCAACCAAACAACTCTTTGATAGCTTTGGCTGGGAAGTTTTTGGCTATCCTCCGTTCAGTCTCGACTTAGTTCTTAGCGACTACCATCTCTTCCTTGGTAACCGCTTTAACAATGAAGAGATAAATGAACATGTTACCACACGGTTGCCAATACAAGCGGCAACATTCTATGACGCAGGAAAACATATACCACGCTATGAAAAATGCCTGGCAAATTAAGGGAGCTATGTGGAAAACTATTGTAAGTGTCATTGATTTTTGTGCTATGCATTGCTTTCTTTATCTGTACTCCATTTCGTTTTTATTACCAGACGGACTTTACTTCCCGAACGAACTTCGTGTTATATACATTCATTCACTAAGGAATATAAAAGCATCACGCTAACAGTTGTATTATATCACTACAAATTTGTGTCATTATTTGGAAACGGCACATCTGATTATCATTTAGTGAGAAAGGTATTTCTTGACCAGGAGCTAAAAAAGTTGAGAAAAGGACATATCAAACCATCTATTCGGCATATTGCCATCTATATTTCTTTAAGAGCTCACTGAGTTGAGGGACAGGTACTACAGGTCTTGCTCTATGATATAACTTGTGAATTAGTTGCTTGACTATCTTTTATTTTTACGTGCATAATTTTTGAAAAAGTGATTTAAGAAAAAAAAACTACATTCATACTTCCTGCTATGATTTTAATCGGGTTTGACTCATAGGGGCCCCTCCATCCTCGTTCCACGAGCGCCTAGTATAATAACGTAAAGGAGACTAATTCAAACTCGCATTTCTTATTCTATCAATTTCTGCTGTTATCTGGTGTCTTACAGTGAAGAAAACAGATGGGGCAAACAGTATTATTTCAAAATTTGTGAACGATTTGAATAGCCCTGCTATAAAAAGTAAATTATAAAACTCGAAAATATATTACAAATTTTATTTTTCTTGCAAAATGATGTGTGTGAATACACTGTTCCTAGTAGATGAAGTAGCTGCAAAGCAAATGCTAAGGCCTGAAGTGCATATTTATCAATTTTGGATTAACTACTAAATTTACAATAATTATTAGACTTTAATATCAATATTATACTAATAACAATTGTTAATATTTGAAAAGGCATAAATGGATAAAATTTATCCGTGGCCTTAATGAATTTAATAGAAAGTATGTAACTACAGATTGTTTCCTCTTTGCAGAGTGTAAGTAATAATGTAAAATAGTGGCTTTATGTGATGAGCGGTACTCTTATATTGGAATAATGTTTCAAGCATATTTTGTGGTGGACTACATTGTGTCCGTAGATTTCCTTCGAGTAGTTCCGTTTCCTCCCACTATCTCATTCCACTAAGTCTACCATCATCATTTACTTCTTTTCCCATCGTGAACCTTCGTCTAACAGGCATAATCATGGGATGTTAAACTCAAAGATTCCGTTCCTTGCATATGCTCATATATTAATCCAGAGTAGATCATCAATGTTTTTTTTTTTTATCCCATAATAGGAATAATGTCCAATGAATACTCTACCAAATTATTTTATTCTTTATTGCAATAGATAACGCAATATGCTGGAATTTGAAATGTTTAGATCTTTGGTTTGACTTCAGCATCATACTATAGTAATAAGGAGCCGTAAATATCTTTAACTCATTAACGAAAACAAATGTTTAATACAGTAATTATTGCAGTGCTTTTGAGTGCTGGAGAAGAAAAGAAAAGGCTTGTGATAAATTAGAAATGTTCGTTCCCTAGAACAATGTGTTTCAATCAAAGTCAAATGATAAATCCTAGCAAGATCTAGGATTGGATCCATACCGATTTTGGATAGAATGTGTCACATTTCAATGTGGCCTGGTCGTACTTGCAAATATACCGACTTTCATATTTATTGTTGAATTTTAGTAACCATTATTATTATTATTATTATTATTATTATTATTATTATTATTATTATTATTATTATTATTATTATTATTATTATTATTATTATTATTCTAATTATTGGAACTTGGTTTGCATATTATCCCACAAAGAGGCTTTGTAAAAGGAAACCTTAATACAGCGGAAGACTGGAACGTATAGCAACGTAACAGGCAAGAGAAAGTCTGAACTTACATCGTAATTGAAGAAAATCGACTTCCAATACAGCAAGAAGTATCGAGAAATACGCATTTAAATGAGAGTAGCAGTAGTAGCGGTATAGGTGAGAGTTGCATAGGTAGGACAATAAAACAAGTAGTATCTTCTCTACAACTTCTCTATATTAAAATATTGATATGCTATTTCTATTAACCCTAGAACGCATATGTGGGGGCTGACAGACCCCACAGATTTGATTAAAGTGCCTTGCGGTATAATAAATCTGCATCAAATCTTTATCTTTCGTGACATCTAATATCTAAATAGGTTCTTGCATGTTTCGTAATTTTAGACATGTGCAAACAACGATTTCCGAGTTCCTTTTTTTTTTTTTTTTTTGTATCAGTACTCCAAGTTTCCATATCTGGGATATCTCAGATCCCAACATAAATAATCTTTGTTTGTAATGCTATACTTGAACGTTGTTAGATAACTACATTTTACTATCATATAAATCTAGACTTACGTTTTTACACGTGTTTTATAAATTGCATGGCTGAATTATCTTTCGTTTACGATCATAATACTCATCTGTCAAACGAAAACTCAAAAAGATCTCATTGTATTTGTTTTGTCATTTTCTCTCTGTAGCAGGTTTGCTTTGCGTTTCGGAGACTATTAACGTATTTATGAACCTTCTTCCTAATAATAAACATCTTTCATTCATAATTTTAATAACTAGAGGAAGTGCTCTACACTGTAAAAAATGAGGTGTTGAAATAACACAAAATGACTACCACTTCAGTGTGTTACCTGTGTATTCAGCACCAACCACATCGTCTTTCGAGCATATCAAAAATAAATTTATACTAGCTGAGAGAATTTGTATTGGTATGTATAGTTTAATATGGGCAAAAATTTGCGAAATATATTTCGCATTTATACCAAACAACGCATAATGTTCTATCTTTTCTGTAATTAGTCACAATAATATTGTTGTAAACCTGTGAATCCTCTGACAACCGTTACATAGGCAACAAGTCTGCCATCTTCTGTTCGTACGTGCTAAGACACAAGAATAACAGATGAAATATGGAAGTACTGCTATCTGTGTAACTGTTGCCAGATGATCAACATGTACGGTAGTGCATGGCAGCCAACTTCCGGGAAGAAAATGAAAACTGGCCTGCACTGCCGTAAGCATGTTATACACGAACAAGAGTTTTGGGTAAAATCGCCGATTTCGAGGCTTTGTAAAAACGATTTTATTAAGGTCAGAAACATGAAATTTAGAATGTAAGGAGATATTCCACTGATGTACTCATATGCCGAATCTCACATTCCTACCTTTGACCATATTCGAGTACTGGACCCCCAAAATATGCCGTTTTCAGGCTCACTGACTCACTGACTTACTCATCAAATTGGTTAGGTACTTCCCAATGAGATAGAAACGTAAAACTTTGCATAAAGGTACCCTATAGCAACTTGAGTATGGAAAAAGTCCGAAACCTGAGGAATGTGCTATGGAATTTTTTTTACGTTATCCATATGCTACATACGTAATGTCTTCTTTCCCCCTTAGATGTTACACAATGTAGTTGCAGGATGTCTGACATGTAACAGTATTCCGTGCATTACGTACGTCAGCTATAAGTTACATACGACCATCTGTATGTGAGATCCTGACCGCCTACATATAGTCTTTTCATTCGTGTGGAAAGTACGTTTATTCGGAACACTTATACGAAAAGTACGTTGAAATATACTTTTTCAGTTATACGTTTAGTGTACGTTAAGTCCAAGAACTATAGAATTTATGCATGTAACCAACATTTTTACGTACGCACATACAGTTTTTCTTAGTGTGCGAGTAAAATAAGTGAAACCTAGTAATAATATAAATAGATAAGCAAGTTAATGAGGCACGTTCTGTGAATCAGTTAACTTTTAAAACCGTGAGCTAAGACACGTACATACTGCCGTAAATTTTGTGGTTGGAAACCCAGACAAGGAAAGAGGACAGTACGCAGTCATTGGTATTAAATAAATATTGAAATTAATTTGATAAGTAAGATAATGTAGAGGTGAGAATGTTTAAAATTAATGAAGTTTTCGAAGAAATGGGAAATCCAATTGTTCGAATTTATATGAGACTAGCAACAAAATGTAACCGATTTCGTAAATATATTGGTACCAGAGTTATATTATAGTTACCACAGTCGTTATGTAAAAATGTTCTTGATACTTCGTGTCTCTATCTGTGAACAGTGTGAGAATCTCTTAAGTATCAGGCTTTACATCAACAGTGAATTTCGTTGCTCTGCTCTTCATATTTCCTGAATTTGCCCTCCGGGGGTTGGCCCAACACCCTCGCCTTTGCTCGGCCTACTTCCTCACACCTCTTAAGCTTACAATTCCCGAATTTCAAGTTTCTTTTCCTATTTCAACGATCTAAAAGGTAAGTAAGATTTTGTATTCCAGGAAAACGCCTATTTAAATAACATGGTGATTTTTTCATCTCCCTTTAGACTCCTTAAAAATTAAAAATATTCAATTTTAGCAATTTTCCTGTTGGTTAGTTCCGGGAGGTTACAGTCGTGCCAAATTTCATCATTCTGTCCCTGCTGGAAGTGCCTAAACATTTTGGGGTGTAGAAGACGTCCAATATTAATAACATGAAAAAGGTTTTTCTGTTCCCCATAAAACCTTACTTAGGTAATACTAACTAAGGTAATACTAACGAAAACGTTGACGCATACCGAATTTCACATTAGTGTATTCCAATTTCAAGTACCTAAAATATGAGATTATGAGTAAAAAAAAAAGGCCTATTTAAATAGCATGCGGAATTTCTTCATCTTCCCTTTAGACTCCCTAAAAATTAAAAATATTCACTTTTGGCAATTTTTCTGTCGGTTAGTTCCGAAAAACTACAATAATGTCAAATTTAATCATTGTAGCCCTACAGGAAGTGCAGTATAATTTTCGGGTGTAAAAGGTGTCCCATATAAATACGTACCATGGGAAAGATTTTTCAGTTCCCCATAAAACCACTCTAAAGTTGGAATTGTTTATTTTTACTGATTTACTTAGGTAATACTAATGAAAACGTACAAGCATCCAAATTTCAATTTTTTATTCCAATTCTAAGTTCCTAAAACATGAGATTATATGTCAAACAAAGACCCATTTAAATAACATGGGAAAATTCTTCATCCCTCTTCATCATTTCAACTTTCCACGTCAACCGGAAGCACCCCTTTATGTCAGTTCATGTAGTTTTATGTACAGTTAGGATATGTTGGTGGCAAATATTATTAAGTTTACAAGCTATTTGAAAGGTGTATATCATTGGAAGGAAAATCCGAGGCAGTATGAAACTGCGCGTCATGTAACGAACTCCGTAATTTCGCAATGTGAACTAAGTATATTGAAACACCAGCTATGTCTAGTGATGTAGCAGCGAGGATTCAGCATCTAGGGTTTTGGGCCCAGTCGATACTCTTCGTATTTAGGTCATGAAAAATGAGATGTTTGCGATCGTGATTTTGCAGTTCGGGTAAATGAATTGGAATCTCGTTTGGACATAACGCTAAGACAGATATTTAATAGAATAAATCCTCCCCGCTGTTCTAGTGGCTAGCATGTGCGCCTTTCTTGTACAGGGTCTTGGGTTCGATTCCTGGTGGGAGAGCCCTTGGGACACATTATGACTCCTCTAAAAATGTACAATTTTAAATTTAAATCCAGCAATATGCTACAATTGAGAATCCCAATATACGATATTCACATATTGAACTACAAAAAGAAGTGAAATATGAACAAAAACATCAGAGGTGCAAAAAGTGCAGCCAAGTTCGTCAGCCTCAAAAATTGTTGAGATGAGGATGGATGAGCCAAGGAACACTGGAACTTGGCGCAAGGTGTCAAGGAAAATGATGTAAAGGAACCTTAGGGATAGTGGTGGTCGGCGTGGTGGGTTTGGGACCACCATCAACCTTAGGAATATCAATTTTGCTAATGATCTAAGGCACATATACAGAATGTTGCAGTAAAATTGGTGGTTCGGAACCCAGACAAGGAAAACTTATATTCCTCCACGAAGTGTCAAAGTAAATTATGTTAACGAGCCTTAGGGGTGGTGTTTGTGAACATGGTGGATTTGGGGGTCACCACTAGCTTTAGGACTGAAATGAACCGGCCGTGAAACTAGGAACTTAATGTATTCGAATATGTTAGACACCTCGCGCCAAGTTCCAGTGTTCCTTTCAGATGCAGTGGCCAAGGAACTTGGCTCATCCATCCTCATCTCAACAATTTTTGAGGCTGACGAACTTGGCTGCACTTTTTGCACCTCTGGTGTTTTTGTTCATATTTAAAGGTTTACAACAATATAATTGTGGCCGATTACAGAAAATAGAATGTTATTAGCTACTTGTCGTAAATGTGAAATATATTTCGCAAAGCTTTGCTCATACCAAACAATAGAAAACAATGCAAATATTCACAGCCAGTAAGGAGGTATTTCTTATATGCTCTGAAGGTGATGTGCTTGGTGTTGAATTGATACACAAGTAACATGCTAAAGTGTAGTCATTTTGTGTTGTTTCAACACCTCATTTTTTGCTGTGTACTTTATTGTGAGCTAATGTTACATTATTACATGTGAAGGTAATTTTCACGATACACCGACTTGCCAGTGAAAATGAGTTTTAATGAAAAGAAGACGGAAGGTTCAGAGAGTACAGAAGAAAGTAACTTTAGAACCAAAAGATGTTTGACTAACTTACAGGAGTTTTACCTAAACGTCACGAGAAGAGTGATGCAGAATACTTCGAAACAACAGAGGGCACGTAATATATAACAAATACTTCAAGTGAAATTCAATTTTTTAGTGGCAATAAAAAACTTGGTTTCTGATTCGGAAGGCGACGCATCATGTATTTTAGCCACAAGAGATGGTACAATATGGTTTTACCCTCACAAACCTATTGCAGAGTTGTCAACACAATGTGCTTCTCATAACTCCGGACGCAGCACGCGGTCTCAAAATGAGTACTCGGCAGGAGGTGTAGGAGTAATTTATTACACGTGATATGTTTAATGAAATTTCATATTGTACAAATCTTGAAGGAAGAGGCATAGCTTCAGAAAAGAAGGAAAATATTCTAAAAAGTTACCCCTACGGAGTTAAATGTAAATAGTTAGGTGAATTCAATAATTCTTACAATAAAAATATCGAATATTTTTGTTGTCAAAAACAGTGTGGATATGTGAAAATAACTTCAATATTAGTAGAGCATAACGCTCTTATGTTATAGTGATAGAAACATGCAATTATAATTACTTCCATTGACATATCCTTATGGGTTCTACCAGACCCCACCTATGGAAAAGTGTAAAGTTTTTTGACTATGAGTTCTTGGGTTACGTATATATATATACTGAAGGGTCAAAATAAGTGTTACAAGCCAATATCTCGCGAACTATACATCAAATAAGAAACATATTAAGAGTCAATCTTCAATACAGAGGGCCCTTATGGAAGAGTCAAATACAAGGTTCCCCCGCCCCCATTTCGGGGGAGGGTGTATAGCTGAAAGTTTCAAATGGGAACAAAGGTCGAGTTATACCTCGTTCTAAAGAGCCCAGAAAATTGAACAACTTTTGTAGGAAACAATTTGTCATATGGGGCACCGTTTCCAAGATGGCTCCTAAAATTATCCTGTATCAGACAAAATTTCCAGTACTTATAAATCAGAAACGATTGAGTAGAAAAAGATGAAACAAAAAAGAGAGAAAGTAAAACGCCACACGCAACATGGAATGGTTTCGTCGCGGTGTCCCCAGGACCCCAATCATGGGGCCCCGGGACCAACTTGAAAATTTCAAATGGGAATATAAGTCGAGTGATACCTTGTTTAATAGATCGTGGAAAACCAATCAGCTTAGTACAAAATTTGTTTTGATTTCGAGCAAGCCGGTTTCTAAATGGCCGCCGAAAATTTTGTACTAAGCTGTTTGGTGTTTCACGATCTATCAGAGAAGGTATCGCTCGCCATATGTTGCCACTTGACAATTCTACGTTCACCCCTCCCACCAAAATGAGAGGGGGGAACCTCGTGTTTCACTCATATTTTAGGCCGTCTGTATTGTACATTGACTCTTAACACTTTTCTTATTTGATGCATAGTTCGCGAGATATTGGCTTGTAACACTCAATTTGAACACTGCCATTTGTATCTGAACGTGGAACCATTTTTGGGCTCCATTTTAAAACAGGCTTGCCCGTAATCAAAACAAATTTCGTACTAAGCTGTTCGGCTTTCCACGATCTATCTATCAAGGTATCACTAGACCTATAGTCCCATTTGAAATTTTGAAGTTGGTCCCGGGGTCCCATGATGGGCGCCCTGGGGACACCGCGACAACACTATTCCACGTTGCCTATGGCTTTTTCCTTTTTTTATTAGTTTGTTCATCGTTCCCCACTCAACCGTTTCTGATTTATAAGTACTGGAAATTTTATCTGATACACGACCATTTTTGGGGCCCATCTTGAAAACGGTGCCCCATATCAAAAATTGTTCAATTTTCCAAGCTCTTTCGAACGAGGTATCACTCGACCTATCTTCCCATTTGAAAATTTCACGTACACCCCCTATCCCAAAAATGTGAACATTATTGCCCTTCATACTGGAATATTAAATGTGAATTGAGTACGATGAATGTCAAGGCATGTTCAATTATCCAGTACAAATTAGAACCTACGCAGCAGTAATTCCTAGTAGGCTCAATATAGGTTTTCAAAGCGAAAGTATTTCATAGCTGATTGCAATTCATGAATACATGATTCAGGGATGCTCGTAATATTTCTTAGTCCCTCAAACACCACGTGAAGCCTAGTGCTCACACAATTTTGGGATATTTATTTATATCATACATTTGAAATCACTAATCTACAAATTACCAGGACACTATTATTATTATTATTATTATTATTATTATTATTATTATTATTATTATTATGATTATTATTATTATTATTATTATTATTATTATTATTATTATTAAGAATTCTGCCTTTTGGTAGCTCCTGGCACTAATAATGCTTTAGGTGTTTCTTTTTCTAAGTTTGGGCATATAAATGTTTCTTCAACGTTTCTCGATCTTCAACTTCCTCTTTAACCCTTGGAAGCATCAAATTAACCCCAAGGTCTAAGTGATGAAGAAAATGTAAGCGACAGTGTGTCAAGTGATGAAGATTGTGGTACAAGTGCAGTAAATGCCATACAGCTAACACTGAAAGCAAAAAATGGAACTCAGTTGTACAAGGATCCCCCTCCAGTTGCCCGTAACCTTGCACATAATCTAGTAAGAAAGTACCCCTTTCCAAAGCAAGGTATTACAACACCATCACCAAAGTTTGCGTTTGATTTATTCATAACTCCCGACATACTGGATGAAATAGTATTGTGCACAAATATTCAAGGTAGAAGAGTTATGCAAGAAAAAAAGGAAAACATGGAGGTAAGTTTCGAAAGAAGAACTTGAAGATTTTATTGGATTACTATTGCTGACGAGAGTGAATCGTGACTGGCATGTTAATACACTTTTTTTTTTTTTTTTTTTTTTTTTTTGAACAAGTTTGCTGATCCTAGGTATCGTGCAACATTTTCAGCGAAACGATTTGAAAATATACGAAGAATGGTTCGTTTTGATAATAAGCGAACACAGCAAGTGAGGCTCACTACTGACAATTTAGCTCCATTTCGTTATGTTTGGTCTTTATTTATAAGAAACTGCACAGACGCATACTTTCCTGGACCTAACCTAACAGTAGGAGAGTACCTTGTTGGTTTTCGTCTAAGGTGTAACTTTATCCGGTACATGGCTAGCAAACCGGGCAAATACGGCATCAAAATATTTTGGTTGTGCGATGGTAGTGACACAGGTTATGCCAAGGATGCAGATATATATCTTGGCCGACAACCAATTGAACTTTCTCAAAGCAATTTAGCTTCAAATATCGTGAATAAGTTATCTTGTACAGTCCAATAATTTTGGATTGAACACAACCACTGGCCGGTTTTTCACTAATTATGATAGTGCGGAATTTCTACTGACTAAACATAGTACAACTATTGGGACAATGAGAAAAAATAAATGTGAGATTTCACCTGAAATGCTAAACGTAACAAAGCGAATTTTGCTTATATGGGAATATAACCCTTGTCAACTACGTGCCAAAGAAAAGAAAAAATGTAATTCTTATGAGCACCATGCATCACGATAAGAATGTCGATAGTGTAAATACAAAGAAAAAGCCTGAAATTATTAAATTTTATAATGCTACTAAAAGTAGCGTGGACAAGATGGACGAAATGGTGGGTACATACTAGGGATGGCCACAAAGTTCCGGATCTGGCGGAACAGGTTCCGCAAGGAACCGGTTCTCGGAGATCCAGTTTTCAAAACCGGTTCCGGACCTGGATCCGAAAACCCGGTTCCAAAACCGGATCTTAAAAACCCGTTCCAGAACCGGATCTTAGGAACCTGTTCCAGGCCTGGATCCGAAAGCCCCCGAAGACCCGTAAAGGAGGCACAAAGTTCACCTTCAAAACTGCAAAGAGGACCATGCGCTTATGCCCTCCCCGCCCAGAGACGCTTGTGCCCCCAGAAAAAGAAATTGGTTCACCAGTGGGTGTTTAGCCAAACGAGTTGTCAGTGTGCCTGTTTAGCCAATGAGTTTGCCAGTTACCCAGTTTATTTATCGAAATGAGACTAGCGGCCGCCGCTTGGGCGCCTGCCTGTCGCTTCCACCATTTCATCAAGTACACTGTCCACACTCCACCAGCAGGTTGGGTTTAGCGTAGGGATAGTCACAAAATTTCGGTTCCGCGACGAACCGGTTCTTAAAGATCCGGCTTTCAGAACCGGTTGCAGAACCGGATCTTGGGAACCGGTTCCAGATCTGGATCCGAAAAACCGATTCCAGACCTGTATCCGAAGAACCGGTTCCAGTACTGGATCCGAAAAACCGGTTCCAGATCTGGATCCGAAAAACCGGTTTCGGAACCGGATCTTCTAGAACTGATCCGTTCAAACCCGAAAACCGGTTCCACCAGGAACTGGTTCTGGCCGTCCCTAGTACATATACCTGCAAGCAAACTAGGAGATGGCCAATGGTTTTATTTTACAACATTCTAAATATTGGTGCACTAAATGCGTATATTTTGCACATAAAAAACAACCTAATTATCATTCCAATGTTACACATAAGCGTCGTATTTTCTTGGAAAAACTAGTTCAGGAACTAATTACTCCACATATGATGAAGTATCCTGGATTGAAAAGACCAACAGATGTAGCAATTAAATTGGGTGGAGTGATCCGTGAAGAAAAACATGTAACACCACAAGTCCGTATCCAGGGGTGTCTAAGGGGGGCGGTCCCCCCTAAATTTTTGCTGTCCTCCCTAAAATTGTCACAGTAGGCTTGCAAATGAACTATAATATGGTGATGAACCATCATATGGTTGGATCGGGCCAACTCTAACTTCAGCCGCCCCCCACCACCACCACCACCACCACCACATTTTTGGGCTGGCTATGGACCTGTAACACCATGAACCACCATGAAAGAAAAAGATGTGGTTTGTGTGACAGAAGCCAAGACAAGAAAACCTCTCTACTGTCTGTGAAATGCTTAATTCCAGTCTATGGTGTTGATAGTGCCGTTTATTGTGATAAGTGTAAGTAACTTGTTTGCTTTTGAAATTTCTATTTCTGTGTCAAGCAACATGTAACAGCCACCAAATGTTCGTTTTCGATGAATTACAAGTATTACACTCATAATGTTAGATAGCACAGCATCCACAGGTATACTAATGCATAATAAAAATCTTTAAAAACTCCTTTATACATTGCTTTCAAAACTTCAGTGTAGTCAACGTTCACGTTTTATTATTTGTATTTGTGCCTTATCTCTATTAGTATAATAGCGAATTACATAGTAATTGTCTAAATACACGTAATATGTCCTTTATATAAATAAACCTTCGATATAAAGGTAAAGAATCTGTAGATACATGGTTTAGGAAATTCTATTTTGGGGTCAAATTGACACGACATATGTAAAGTACGATAAAAAATGCACATACATCCAAGGGTTAATGTGTTCAAAAATATTTATCATTTTCGCATTTGTTCATGTGATCTCAGGTTCAATTCTCGGTTGGAACATACATGAGACAATTGAAAGCTGAAACAATATGAAAATAGTAATTAAAAGTCAGGAAATGCATATTAAAACTTAAGCTATCTGTTGAGACTGTAGGGCTATAGTTAAATTAACCCACACGTTTCATTAAGATATATTATACCATTATTGTTTATTTACTATAAGCTACCAGATACATCTTCAGAGGCCACATTAATCTGTAGTAATCAACAGATGAAAACAATATTGGAAAAGAAAAGGAAGAAAGGTCTCCAGATCCTTAGATTAAGGAACTAAAATAGCATTTGCCCAGTATAACTGAGGAACAACCCTGGAAAATCCTGTCGGAATGCTGGTCTCCGAATTCGAACCCGGTATTACCCAATTGCGAAGCAAGAATCCTAACAACTAGCCTAAGGTCGCTCCGTATAATTATTATTATTATTTAGCTAATAATTAACGTAATGTTCTAAAATTATTGCAAATTAAACCCTACTTTCTTTATTGCTGATGTTATAGTTAAGAAGCCTACATGAGACATCAGTCCTCCATTAAATGGGCCTTGTTTAAGAAAGAATACTAGAACTGGAATTCAGGAAGCGGGAGTGAAGAGAATGCTGAGGATGAGGAAACTATGTACGATGCAAAAATTGAGTAATTATGATTTCATTACAGATATATTCACTTACATACGTCAATTAGTATTTCACTAATACAGGGCACTCTTACTTTCTATAGTAGCAGGAAAAAGGCCCGCTTTTATAAACGAACACAATAAGCACGTGCCTGTAGGCGTAATGTCCGTGCAAAGAAACATAGGTAAAACTAGAAAAAAAATAGTTAAAATTATAAAACGCCATTCAACTTTAAAAAAAAAAGCTAAAGATAACTAAACTTAGAGCTCCGAAAGACGCGAGACGAATTTTATTGAAAAGATTGTTTTTCCTTAGTTATTAGTTGTGCTAAGTATGAACATGAATTAAAAAGAAAACAAGTAGCTAGCTCTAGTTTCGCAAACCAGCTAAAACGAAAATATTTGATAAAATTTAATAATAAAGAAGGCATTTACGATAATTAAAACAAACTAAACTCTTGGCACGAAAGTCCCTTGTTCCCTGCCAGCGGGCTTACGTTCAAAGCGGGGATGTGTGGTCAGCGGAACGACACCCAATATCCCTAATGCCGGCTTTCTAGACTGGAGTCCTCTACCTGTTATTTCAAATAACTCTCCAATTGTCCTCACAATGCTGGGTCAACACCGACATTGTTGAATGTCTGTCCGGAAATTAAACCCATGACCACATGCACCAAAGGCATGCGCTCACCCCTGTTTTTTTTTGTATATAAAAAGGTAACAGCTTTTTATCAAATTATTTAACCTGCTGAACGCTTTGCACGGTTTACACTGTAACCATTATGGCAGCACACAGACAAAGAAGTAAACGAGGACAGTAAAAAAACGCCTATGCCCGAAGCGGGATTCGAATCCAAGACATTCACAGCGAACAACAACCAAATGCCACAGACCACTCGACTATGACTATCGGGTTTTCTCGGCTAAGCGATAGCGCCTTTAAAGTAACTGATTATTTTAAATGTTACTCCTAAATACTGACAATCTAAGTATTATGTATCAAATATTTCCTGCGATAAAAGCATATACTCTGCGCCTTCTACAGACAAAAATCTATACCCACATTATCTAGTACAGATATAAGTTCTGGTTCTCTAATAGCTGCTGATGGTCAAGGTTCACCGAAGCATGATCCCCAAACCAAAACTGAGATAGTGATGTTACTGGAAAGCCTGAAAAGTCATTATGGGTAAGTGAATTGCCCACTTGTCAGGATTAAGGGCGATGGTGATGTGAAATGGGGAGGTGTCAGAGGTACAGCCAGTCACATATGTACCTGGATCCCTGACTGTTATAATTCCATTACTTGGGCTCCCGGTCATTTGCAGATGTGAGAACGCCTAGGTAGATGCAACCCAACTTAAATGTACCTTTTCTGGCAACAGTTGGTAGCACTGAGTCAAGTCTGGGGGTAAAATTATGTGTAGATGACGCACGAAACATTTCTCCATTCTGAGATCAACCTCTCTGGTTGAGAGCGTGTTGTCCAATGAACATCATATGTTAATCTCAATATTGCTGTGAATGCAATGTATTATTTCATTATATACTATATATTCAAAGAAATAAAAACACTGATCACACATGAATCAGATAATACTTGAAAGTAGACGAAAATATTAAATCTAGAACAACTGCTGGTAATAAGTTTGTAAATCACTGCCTCCATTCACAAACCTTCTCCAATTCTCCTTATTCCAACATCTTTTTCTTTCTAGGCAAGAGAAGATCTTGCTTATCACAGTGAGTATGCATTGAAATTGAAACAAAAACACTCGAAAAAGTTTCAGCCTGGTCGGGATTCGAACGCGGGTCTACCAAATAAAAGTTCAATGCGCTATCCACTCACCTACCACACCACATCATCTGCCACCCAAACTAATACCTAGTTAAAATCGTTTTATGGAAAAATATAAACAAGATACTAATGCTTGTGTGAGTGTCTTAATCTAGATTACTTTGTTTAACTAAAAAACAAGTTATAGACGATCCTCAATGAAGAAAATATTACGGAACGTTCTTCAAGTTGAGGGAAAATCATCGATTTCAGGAATGGTCCCCATTTACATGACATTTCTTCTTTACCATAACTTCTAATTTCCAAAGATAAGACTACATAAATTATTTTCACATTTTTTAAATTGTATCAACAGGTGTAGAAATAGACAGTCCTATGTTTATGTTCCATCCTAGTTTATTTTCTTATATTCATATCAGAAATGTCTGCCAAATTGAGCCAGTGGCACTAGCCGAGTGATCTCGGTGGTTTGGCTTCTGATCATAGGGTGCAATCCACTAGGGGTTCGAATTCCTCTGAAGAACAAGGTCGGAATTTTAATTGTCCTCTGTATTTCTGAACTCGTATTCCTGTAGTGTTCGGAATATGTCGAAAGGACATGAGGTGCCAGTGGCGAAATATACTCCGGTTGGAGCGATTTGCTTAAAAAAAAATTGTGAAGGCTGGAAACTCAAAGTACATCTATCTGTGTTCAAATCCCGTCGTGGCAATTATTAATTTTTCTGTATGGAAAGCTGATGTTTATGTAATTGCTCTTGTAATTACGTTATTCCTTTATTATTATTATTATTATTATTATTATTATTATTATTATTATTATTATCACAGAAGGAAAGAGAAAAGTAACATAGGCGAAGGTATTCTTAGGAACAGAAAAGATATACAGAATGTCAGATGTTTCTTAGGTTTACACATGAACGCAATAATATTATTACATTTATGGATTTACAGATAGAATTATAATTTTATGACAACAAGAAATTGAATATAAATATTTTTTATCTGGTAAAAGTAATGCGTTTTGTTTCGACTTTCTTCTAGATAGACAGGTGAGGTGACCAAGGCCGCCCATGTTGTGGTTTTCAGGTGGGAAAGTACAAGCGACGTTTCAAATATAGTTTCAAATTTTCCTGTAACTAATGTAAAAATTCTATTGGGTTTTCGATATTCCCAAGTACAATTTCCTCTTAGGGGGGTGAAGCGCCCCACCTTGCCCTCCCTGATGGGCGCCCTTGAGTGTGACATCTTCAATTGGATCATTCTCGTGACTAGAGTTGTAAGTTCGATCACTATTTGCAATTTGTGCATAGCTAGAACTAATTTTGGCCCATACTACAGCAGTAAGGACGCGTTTAAAACTTCATCAACTCTCGTCCAAACACGTTACGTTCCCAGACAGTTACGAATAAAGGTTTATACGGATGACGTAATTTTGTGTTGTTGGCATTTTGCCTGTGAAGGAAGTCGTCCCAAATCTTAGACCCAGAGAAATTGATTTTTTATTTTAGTGTAAACCAGAAGTATCAATATTGCAAATTCTAAAACTTTCCTTAATTTCCACAGGTGGAATCGAATCCGTTACCACAACATCATGAAACTAACGCTTAAGCCACTACTCTAAGATATCAATATTCTAGGAGAAGGAAAAACTGGATGTGCAGTGAATTCAGGAATTACACCTTTTGACGCTTTCAGTGTAAAAATGCTGAAATTTTCTAATTTAAGTCATGATAAAATAGTAAAGTATTATGCAGAAAGAATAGTTCAGAGAATTTAACTTTAAATTGACAACTCATATTTATGGAGAAGCTGCCGTATGCTCTCGCCTCGGGCCCTTATTTTTCACATCACGGCATTGGTCAGATACTCATATTGATTAGAAAATCTGGTGTTTCAGGACTGGGTGTAACAGTTAACTAATTTAACGAAAATTCCTCGGTAGTTTTTTTACCTACTTTTACGCGTTTTCCTCACTTTTACAGCATTTCTATTAAAGCTTTAAGAAAAGGACAAAAACATAGAAACAATGAGGACAGTAAAAATCACAAACACTATTAGGGCATTCAACACTTGCCTGAAGTAAAAAGTAAAATATTGTGAACATGCAATTTTTGTTCTTCCATCTTCTATGTGTTGCTAAATCCAGAGTTGGAGTGGGTCAGTGTCAAATGGATCGAGTTTCCTAAGTGGGTCGTGGGTCAACAGCATGAGACCCACTGCGACCCCTCACTCATTATGACCCACCCTGCTCACTGGATTGTAAACAGCATCTTCTGAACGGCATATTTTTTCACCACCGACGCTAGCCATAGAAACGAAAAACACGTTTCTGATTGGTGCAGCTTGCAATTGTCCAAACCTTCTGGTGTATATATTGTGTATTATAGTAGTAATAGAAAAGAATTGTCACTTTGTTGGAATTGATGAAGAAGAAAATTGAAGTAGCAGTTGAGGTCAAATTTATATCATGGCAGGCAAGCTGGAACAAATCGAGCCCTGTGGGCTTCTAACCCGTTCCTATTACTACTACTACCACTTATACTGCGGATTCGTACAGCAAACTGCACACGTAACGTAATCACTTATTTTTTATCTTATTTTTTAATGAAAAAAATGTTATGAAAATTTAAAAAAAACATAAAAATAAAAAAGATTTCCTTGAGCCCTATTTGAACCCAAACCAAAAGCAATTATAATTACCAGCCAATTGGGCTAGTACGCTCGGCCACGAAGATCGCCAGTAACAGGCAATTGATTTTTGCTATATTTATGCTAGGCGAGAGAAACGGATACCTCTAACTAACTAGAACTTCGTATTTAGCTCATACGAGTAGGATCGAGCGTGATTTAAAAATATGCTTTTGAACACTGGTGAATTTGACTACGTTTTACTTTCAAGGGCTCCATTTCCCCTTTTTAATTTGTTTCTGTTTACATAACTGGGATGAGTATCTATAACTGAAAAAAGATCGAGGCATTTCTGGATATTGATATTTGTGATTGTAATAATAGCAATTGGACTTATACTAATACTTTGCTTTCGATACACACAACATGTGTGTTTTAGAGGAGCTAACTACTGGAAAAATCATTTTTGAATCACTGTAATATATAAATTGTTATATAAAAAAATAATTAGACCATGATAATTTAATTGAAATTCATCGTAATTTTACACATGACAATACTCTACCCTTTTAAAAAATATAAAGGTAAGATCCACCATTATTGTAATAGAGCGGTGCTGGAGCGATTCACAGTGGAAATTCAAACTCCGATTAGATAGAATTCACAATCTGTTTTTATTACTCTTTAGTCGGTAGAAAAGAGTGTATGGATAGTGGGTCACAGTTGATGACGATATGTTTTGGTGGGTCAATGGTTCGTGGTGGGTCGTGAGTCAGAGTGGGTCACGGTGCGTGGTGGTACAGTCGGTCGTGTGTCAAGTTTTCATTGACCCACGCCATCTTTTGTCAAATCTGTAAAACCAAACAAAGAGCAATAATTATACCCAAAACGCTCAACATCTTAGCCATTCATGACATATGTTAAATGATCCGAATAACTTTAGTATATCTACAAATCATCATTTGTCATATTTTACCGAAATACGACATGACTTTCCGACAACCTGATACTTTAAACGTTGTTAATACGCAAAGTTCATTGATCTCACCACTTACTCTCCTATGAACATCAAAACCTTTAGGGTACTTTCCTTAGATACAGAGAGGTATATGTGGTACCCAGGCTTGGTGTAGGGTGCAAGTAAACAAATAAAAATCAACGGGATGATATTTACCTTCCCCAAACTTCTACAGTGGAGTCTGTTGATTAATCAACAAAAAATACTTGAAATCCAATCAGAAAATTCATAAATTACAAAATATATAGCCAAGTCTCGAGTTTGCAATAATAATAATAATAATAATAATAATAATAATAATAATAATAATAATAATAATAATAATAATAATAATAATAATAATAATAATAATAATAATAAAGGAATAACAGAATTACAATATCAATTACATAAACAATCTCTTCCAAGAAAAAAAAACTGACCCGACGGAATTAGAACAGGGTCGCTGTAATGACAGTTCTCTGATTTTCAATTTGCCATCAATTCCTCATACAAAGATAAGAAAATAAACTAGTAGTTATGTTAGAAAAACATAGCACACACTGTGTCTACACGTGTTGATATAATTAAAAGAATGTGAAATTAATATCTGTCGTTTTTTATTCTTTGGGAATTAGAAGCTACTATGAATAAGAATAGTAGTAATGTAAATCGGGAGCAGTTAGAAACGATGAGGTACTCTTAACTTGAAGAACGTTTCGTGTTATTTTTTCATTGCGATGGTTTATATAACTTGTTATTCTGTTTAAGGAGGAAATTCGAGTAAGTCATTGTGACACTCATAAGGAATGTCTCCTTATATTAGTATTAGTATTTTGTGTAGTATTACATGCAACGATTTTAACTAGCAAATAGTTTAGATGGAGGACCAAGTGACGCGGACGCTAAGTGGTTAGCGTCTTGAACTTCTACTCGGCGGACCCGGGTTCGAATTCCGACCACTGAAACTTTTTAAATGCTTCAATTTCTATTTCAATACATACTCAGTGTCACAAGCAAGATCTTCTCTACTCCAGAAAGAAAAGGATATTGGAATGAGGATAATCGGACAAGGTCTCTCAGTGGAGGCAATCATTTACAAACTTATTTCCATCAGTTGTTCTAGATTTGATATTCTTGTCTACTTTCAAGCATTTCCTAATTCATGCGTGTTCAGTATTTTTATTTCTCTAAACATACAGTATATAAAGAAATAATATATTACATATACAGCAATATTGAGATTAATATATGGTGTTTTTTTAGAAAACACGATCCGAACCATAGAGATTTAACTTCGAATGGAGAACTGTTTCGTTAGTCACCTACTTTACAATTTTACATGCATAACACCTGGATCAGGGCTACTAACTGCTGTCAGTGTCGAGAAAAGTTACGTGTAAGTTGAGTTGCATCTGTCTAGGCGTTCTCACAACTGCAAATGACCTGGACCCCAAGTAATGGAATTAGAGCACTTAGGGAGGAGATACTTTTGAGATTGAGTGTACAGTTAGGCATTTATTCCGAAGTTGGACATCTGGGCTAAACTGCCGCACATGGCGACTCCGGATAAAGACCACATGAATCTGTTTTCAACGTTGTATTACAACTTACCTGTTCTTACTTTCATATATCTTACCTACAATTACCAATGTTTCATTTCTGGCCTTTACTATTCACTATTAATTATAATTGTTTATTTTTTCATGCTTCTTTGGCTCTTTGGTACATCCATATACCTACGTATAGTATCACTGAGCAAAATTAGTACCTGGAACTGTTAAATGTAGCAAACTACACATTACTCATTAATGACTAAAACAATGCGACCGATTAAATATCATGTATTGTAAAGGGCGAGGTGATGTAGTATATAATGTCACGTAGTATTTACTCTACTTTCCACGAGCAACTTGATGGATAAAAGGGTGATTTACTAAAGTGAGGAAAAGCTGAGCGAGGGTTAACGAGCGAAGGGGGTAAGAAGACCCGCAGGACCTGTTTTGTTCCACCTTCACCCCATGATAATACAGCAGCATACATATCCTAAGTTAGTTAACACATAGTGGGTTTGATACACTGTAAGGTTACGCTCTACTGCTTACCTCATATCGTACCAATTCAAAACAAATTCACTTCTCAGTTTAGCTTACATTTTCTCCCTTAATTCTGTTCATTTCTCCGTATATTTTGTATTTCGCGGTCACAATGTGCTGAAATTAACCCGTCATCTGTCTGGTTTTCGGCAAAAAACGTAATAACACGTACAAAAATTTAAAAATCATGAATATTTAGGACCACTTTGAAAGAGTATAATAGAGTAGAGTAAGGTAAAGTAGGGTTGGGTAGGGATAGCTTAGGATTAGGATGTTGTTACCCATTTTGTTAAAATTAACAGAGTGTAATATCTTGTCTATGCAAAAGAACATCAAATGGAGCGTGCAGCCATGTTCAGAATACAAATACTCGTTACTTTCATAAGCTCCAACCATGTTTCAACATTGCACAATGTAGTTTATTCCGGTTACAAATTATTTCCTTGTTTATAACCGCTTATAAAAAGAATAAACATTACTTCCGCTCTCCTTACAAATCATCAACCAGAAAACAAGCAAATTATTCATTTCTTTCGGTGCATTTTCAAAATTATTCATTTTCAAAAACAGACGACCAACTTTGGAACTTAACCCTACAGTTATACATTATAAATACATATTTTCAAGAAGAAAACAAAAATATTAACAAATCTAAATATTACTGAAATTATAAGAGACATCAAGGTAGACAAAATCATATGCTTGAAGGCAGGGGTATATGCAGGTTTTCTTCGAAGAGAGGGGGAATAGATCGTTTCCAGGGACGAGGCGAAAGACCCATACACAAGAGCAGTTGTGGTACACGAACATTTTAATGCACATGTTCACAGAGAGCCGGATTTACGTATAAGCTAACCAAGCTATGGGAACTCACTCCCTTGGAGACCCCAAAAGATTAAAGAAAAAAGCTGGCTGTCACGTAATTTCAAACCAATAAAAAAAAACAAATACGTTTAAACTCACATACAACAACGGTGTTTCTCTGCTCCGCTTGTGATGGGATGGGGCCCGGTAACTCGACCCCACATATAATCGAGCCGTTTCCCAGCCCCGCTTGTAATGGGGCCCCATCTTCAATAGCTTAGAGACCATTACACCTAAACCCGGTACTATGTTCACATAACGCATAATATAAAACAATAGCTATTTACGCACACACGCTTATTAACTGCAGCAATTGAAGCATTGTACAATAATATTTAATATAAGTACTATAGCATGTGAGTAAGGAAAGTAGTGTGCCTTTCCATGTTCTTCCAAGAACTGAATACCTTCCAAAATCCATAGTACCAATTGGCCCCCCTGCCTCCCGCTGCTGGTAAAAAGGTCGAGAATAAATTGTCATGCGTTGGTTTCGAGAAAATCAAAGAAACGAATTTTCGTGGTGCTAAAATGTATATCATTTGTTCGCAATAATAATCGATTATAACTTATACTTTGTTGCGAAAAAGATTGTTTTTTGTGCTCTGTATATAAAAAATATTTATCTATTGTTGTCTTTCCCTACCGATGACTGTAGTGGTAACAATAGCAATACTCGTACAGTAGAAAAATTATAAGCACTCCAATTTTCAAGTAAATTTACTAGGAATCTCTGTCAGATGCGTTGTCATAGTGTCGTTTCTTAAATATAATTCAGGTACACTTGATATTAAATGTTTGTTGCTTTGAGTTTAGGATGCTTCTTTCTGAAGCAGTTGGTATACGAGACATGAACCCATAGTTACCAGGAGAAAAGTAAATTAGAGAATAGTGACGGTTAAGGGTTGAATAATTGAAAATTCTCCCCTTTCTAATCAGATACTACAAAATATGTAACGCGTTCTAAGGCAGGTAGTATAAAATACGATTGTAGAAAACTGTGATTAATAAGAAATACAATTCATTATTGAAAACTGCAAAGGTTAGAAAGCATTGCTGTCCAAGTGTTTTGCTGCATATAAACTTCTACATTTCCCTTTATGAAGGCAGAGTACTTTCATATGAAGGCAAGAGTACTTTCAACAACACTGGATTCTAATGAATAAAGCAGCCCTGCCATCTTTCTGAGAAATTTTAACTGCAGAGTTGTCAATATAATAGTTTTAACAAGTAGAAATAGTTCGCTTGGTATATAAGATCTCTTATTGATCTTTATTTACCGAATACATAAACGAGTCAATTTCCAAATCTTACAATATGCTTGCTTATATACATCAATCGATACAGAGAGAATTGCGGAATTTAATGTTTAACGGACTTTAAATCAAATTTCAACCATGTATTAAAGAAATTCGGTTATAAAATTACATCAAACTTTCAATAACGACTATGCAAATGAATAATTCGTTTAACATAAAGGAAAAGGAAATACTTGTATTTACAAAAACATGAAACACAAAGAGACCAATCACCTCATTTAGATTACCATCCTGATATCTACTCTTAGTATTTTGCGTTTCTCTAACATCAATTTGTAGTTTTAACTGCTCCACATGGATAGGATGTATATGGTGTCTACATGGATAGGATCATGATGAAATACTGTATTATCAAGAGAAGAGCTACGGAGGTTGTTCAGCCTACGTTTGGCCGATTTCGTTACTTCCCCCTCCCGGGCAGAATGGAATCACCCGACCTAGCTCGTGGCGTCCTGCAGTGTTGTACAGTGGCTTCCTGGGAACGGAGTTGTTTTTTCCGCGCGGACGACAATAACGAAGAAAACAGGACCATTGTTGTGAGTGTTGTGTTAAATTTGTTTCCAAGTGTGTGGGTTTCCGCTCTGTGAACGCCCAAACGAAGCCGTTTTTTGGAAGGCTATGTTGCAGCTCTTTATGACGCCCACTTTAGTGTTTCTGTGATTAGAAAACAGTGCAAGAAGAATGGTTGCAACATCAGTATAAGTGGAATAAAAAGTTTTATTAAAAAGTACAAGGGCAACGAAGCTCCATCATTTGGATCACCAACGAAGTTGCCTAGGAAGCGGGAATGCACCAAGGGCACCTCAACTATGCAGAGAAAACTTCGCAAAATGGCAATGCAAGAAAATCCGCCAACAGAAAGGTGTATGGCTAATCGTCTTGACATGTCTTTGGGGACTGTGAGCCGGACTTTACACCATCAACTGAAGCTGGAGAAAGTCATGAAAGCTCGCGGCCATCCTCTCACGGATGTCCACCAAAAGGAACGAAAGTGTAACGCCCGGAAGCTGTACGAACGGCATCTGGCAAAACAAAAATATGGATGTACGTCGTAAAGCTAGATGAATCATGGATTTACCTTTCCGACTGCGGCAAACCGAGAGCCATCATGTATCGAGAAAAAGGCGTCAAGAACTTCAAAGGGGGGTTCGTGCCTCTAAAGAATCCTTCCCAAAAGAGTTCATGGTCGTTACTGGGTACTGTTACCGAGGTAAACTGAAGATTCGTAGGGTGGCGAAGAACTGCAAAAGAAATTCGCAATAATTTAAGGAGCAGATCATGCGGCCAATCTACTAGCATGGGATTCCAACAATGTACGGAAATGACGCCAATCTGGTGCGGATTAACATGGACAAGGCCTCATCACATACCTCACGATCGTCTCTCGCATCATACAGGGAGATGGAGGAGGCAATTGGTATACAGGTGATACCTTTCAATGAGGTACCTGTTAAATCTCCAGATGCAAGTACTATGGACTATTGTGTATGTGGATTCCTGAAGCGGGCTATGGAAAAACGGCGTGTGACAACTGTGGAAGAACTTTGGACAGCTGTGCAAAGAGAATGGGACAAGATTCCTCTCCCGGTTCTTCAGAGAATCCTATTACAGTGGAAATTACGCTGTCGGGTTATTGTTAGGAAACAAGGGAATCACATCGAGCACTTACTGACCTGACGCCATGGATTCTTCTAAATGTTTAAGTAAGTCGAAATTGGCAAAATTTAGACTCAACAACCTTTGTATAATGCAAATTTGGACCAGTTAAAAATTAAAGTTTGACACATTGCATAAAGATATACTTTCAATGTATAGGAGATGTGAGTCGAGGAAAATTGGAATGTACATGAGGAATTTCCTCATTGTTCCCTGTCTCTTTAGGAGATAATCATATGATATTTGAACATCAAAATATATACATATGGCAGGAACACACACACACACCGTTGAAATTTAATTGAAATCCGTTGAATACTTACAGTACTCTGAACGAGTGTAAGTTGATACAGGCCAGTAGCCATCCCCAAAATGTAGGGGGGCCGGCTGAAGTTAGGAGCCCAATCTAACCATATTATAGTTCATTTGCAAGCCTACCGTGAAAATTTTAGGGGCCAGCAAACATTTAGGAGGGGCGTCCCCCCTAGACCACTTCTGGATACGGGCCTGAGTGGATACTTGAATTATGCTTAAAATTTCTACTACAAGTTTGAGTGAATATTTTGATGTCCTGAAAGCTTGTTTACCGTCTTTCTTGAGTTCTAAGCGCCCAGAGATCTACTCGCTTCCGTCAACGGAGTGCTACGCCATTAAAAGAGTAGATTGGAAATAGAGAATAAGGGTCTGAACCTCAATAACTGACTTGATTCAACGTAACTACAAGACCCAACATACTTCAACTTGTTATGTAGAAGCTATTTATTTATAAATTTGACAAAAATAGACCACTTCAAACAATCGTCTCTTTTATTAACTGATATGTTGTACTTGCCAAATGTTTAAAAGATAAATCCTAATTTACGTCTTTATCTGTCTTGAAAGAAATAAAAAAAGAAGACGGGAATGATAATCACGCTTAAGAAAAAGAAAGTTGGTGGTTAGATAACATTTTAACATTCCTTTAAGCACCGTGGTGATATCAGGTATGCACCTGCAGTTTAAGATGAAACCCCAATCGTTGTAATACGTTTAAAGTGTTTCAAGGCCCTACCATCGTACATGTTTAAAAGCGAAGAGCAGTAAATGAAGAAAAAGGGAAACATTTATTATCTGTTACCCACTTCTTTTATCTCGAAGCTTTAAAGTATTTCAGTTTGCTGTATGTTTTTGAAGCGTCAAGTATCTTAAATTAGCACCACTAGCTAAATAAAAGAAGTTAGAAGTACACAACAAATTGTACTGTATATCTGTATGTTAACGTTAGCACATAATGTACGTCATACGATAGCGATGGTACATAGACATTGACTTCAAATAATCCGCTAAAAGTGTCACATTTGTCATAGGTTCATGGAAACGGTTGTTCAGTTACAGAATGCTCAAACATGGTGCAAGGGGCCCCTAGTTCGATCTCAGGATAAGTGAGATTATACTTGAGACCATTGTATTCATGAGATTTTTCCTGATGCACCATTTCCTCCCATGTCCTCATTCCACGAATTCCATGAGAATCAATCACTTTCCCTAATCATGATCTCCACTAACCTAAAAGATTTACGTTCGAAAGCTATAATTAAAACTTCCTTCTATTTCATTTGTTGTCAATCTGATAAGTCTGAAATCCACCATATCATGAGTGGCCATGTGTCTGGTATAAATGAAGAACGTGTTGGTTTGTTTTAAAGATCACAAATGAGGCTGCTGATCATTTGAGATAATGGTGTTGCAGTCTAGGAGGATGATCAAGTTTCCCTCTGGTTTTCAGAACTACATCCGTAACGGGCTAAAATAGCCTTCTGTTACCTGAAGGAAGAAAAGGATCATATTATTTGCCATCAGGTATAGCACAGGTAACGAAAGTATCCTTTCAGTTATACTCACTTCATCAGTTTTTTTTATTGTCTTCTGTTTTTTATACATCCGTACAGTACTTAATACAAAATGTTCATTGAACATGCAGAATGGAAGTAAATTGAGTACATTAAAGCACAGTAAAGCTATTCCCGGTACAATTTCCACTTTGTGAATGTAGCATAGCTGCTAAATACACTGCAGCCACACACGAATGATAGATTGTGCTACAATTTGTAATGTAGTGACTGAGTTTCAAATTATATACATAGCCATTCAAGATGAAATGCACAGCAACAACATTATAATGGAACATTAACATTTTTAATACTTTGTACATTGTTTATGTATCAGTTATAGGTTATTGTTATAGACTTCCATTGTGGTTCCATAATTCGCTATAGAACTATGTATTGTAGTAAGTGTGTAGTGTAGAAATAACACTTCTGAAGTGTTATTTTTTTCGGTGTGATGACTTAAAAGGGACAGATTAAAAATAATAGTACATTATTATCCAAGGTCTACAGAAAGCAATGCAAGTTGATTGGCGAAAAAAGTACGTAAGACAAAAAGAGCTGAAAAACAGTTTCTGGTTGGAAAATACCATACCATACAGCTACAGCTGTAATATTCAACTACAACCACCAATGATTCAAGCTAATAGACTTATTAAAGAAATTATTGTTCGCAGAAGTTCACTCTGACTTTTATCATTTATTTGTTGCCATTATTATTATAATTATTATCAGAATATTATTACTTTCGCTATTTTTATCTTCCTAATTAAGATTTCATCCAACCTCTCCTTTTAAAACGTTGCACCTCTGGCCCAGCTCTAAGGCCCTGTTAACCATGGATTGGTATACATGTGGGCGCGGTCCTCCCGGGAAACTCTTTCGTTCTCAGATTACCTAGTATTTTGATATTATTTCTAGCTATCTTTTCTACTGTCTACAGCCAAGGGATGTAGCTACTGTAATGGCGCAACGTAGTCGGTTCAAGTTCAAGCAGTGTTAAATTATAGAATGTCTTGAATGTGAGGTTTGCGCTCACACGTATACCAACGGCGATAATATTATTTCTAGACTCACAGTTTTTTATTCAATATATACTTGTGCAATGTTGCACTTTTGTGTGATATGACTAATCAAAAGGAAATCCTAGCATGACTAGATGGAGTCAGTACAGAATAATATATTATTTTAAACGGGTTTAAGTACTGTGCTTCTAAAATTATTATATGCAATTTTGCTTTAGTAAGTAATTACTCTGTTTCCTCTATCTAGCAACAAAGCGTTCGTTATCGTCATTTATACAGGGAGTTTCCAAAGAACACCGACAACGTTTGGGAGGAGATTCCTGACACCAAGAGAAGACAAAAAGTATAACCAAACCTGGGCGCGCAAATGCTTCCTTTCAGAGTTATAGGCTGCCGTAAACATAAAAATAATAAATTTAAAGGTCCACAGTTCCAAAATTATGTGACTTACCGTGGTCGGTCAAGACTTCACTTAGGAACTAGAATGTGCCCTATCCAAACATCCATGTTTCAGAAACCTGCAGTACTTCCGCAATGATTTTTATAAAGGAAGTTAGTGAGAATTTTAAATTATATGCCCGTAGCCCAGCTGTTTCTAAAAAAAACTGTTGCGTGAGTATGTTAGTATTCTGAAACAATGGATTTTTGGATAGGGCACATAGTTCCTAAGTGAAGTCTTGAGCCGACTACGGTAGATACCATAGTTTTAGAGCTATAGACCTTTAAAGTTCATTTTCTCATGTTTACGGCAGCCCGAAAACTCCGAAAGTAAGCATTTGCGCACAAAGGTTAGTCTATACTTTTTGTGTTATCTAGGTGTCAGGAATCACCTCTCCAATGTTTGTCGGTGTTGTTTTGAAAACACTGTACATTCATTGTGTTTAACTACAAAAGATATCTAGTTTTTGGTACAGACAAAACCATTTCGTCAATGTAAGGCAAATAATGTTTTCTGTAACATTAAAACTACTTCTGTTTGTAATACTCGTATCTAAACATTATGTCTTTAAATATGAACCTAACTGTATATAATAACAAAGAAAATTATTTAGTATTATTATACAAAAATATTGGACTAATGTACCGTACATTATGTTGACTATTATTTTGAGTGAATATCAGCCTCTAATTATATCAAAAATGAATAGACTTTTTGAGATTCTGAGTATATAGTAACACCATTTCTCATAATTAAAACATTATGAAGAAAGTAAAATTAAAAAAGTACGATTTTCTTGCATTAGTAACAGTTCTCATATGTTTCCATTAAGTTATGCAGAACAGAACGTAATATCAGTACCAAAAACGAAAGATATGAGTACAGATGTATACGAACTGTGTGACATCAGAGATGCATAAAAATCCAGGGTTTACAAATAGTTACACATAACAAAAAAGGGAAAGAAAAGAATAAATGGTATCATTATTTATAACTCATTCTCTAAATCTAGAAATTTTAAATCGTGAAATATCTTGAACCGTACAGAGGTTGTTCAGCCTACATTTGGCCGATTTCGTTTCTTCCCCTCCCGGGCAGAATGGACTCACCCTATCTGGCTCGTGGCGTCCTGTTGTGTTGTGCAGTGGCTTCCTGGGAACGGAGTTGTTTTTCCGCGCGGAGGACAAAAACGCAAAAAACTGGACCTTTGTTGTGAGTGTTGTGTTACATTTGTTTCGAAGTGTGTGGGTTTCCGTTCTGTGACCAAAATGCTGCCCAAAATAAGTCGGTTTTGGGGAGGCTATATTGCGGCTATTTATGACGCCCACTTTACTGTTTCTGTCATTAGAAAACAGTGCAATAAGAATGGTTGCAACATCAGTTTAAGTGGAAAAAAATGTTATTAAAAAGTACAAGAGCAACGAAGGTCCACCATTTGGATAAGCAACGAAGTTGCCTAGGAAGCGGGAATACACCAAGGCCACCTTCACCATGCAGAGGAAACTTCGCAAAATGGCAATACAAGAAAATCCGCCAACACAATGGTGTAGGGCTAATCATTTTGACGTGTCTTTGGGGACTGTGAGCTGGACCTTACAATATCAATTCAAGCTGGAAAAAGTCATGAAAGCTCGCCACCATCTTCTTACGGATGCCCAGCAAAAGGAACGAAAGTGTAACACCCGGAAGCTGTACGAACGGCATCTGGCAAATCAAAGATGGATGTACGTCGTAACACTCGATGACTATAGATTTTCCTTTCCGACTGTGACAAACCGAGAGCCATCATGTACCGAGAGAAAGGTGCCAAGAACTTCAGAAGGTGAGTCCGTGTCTGTAAACTTCTCAAAAGGGTTCATGGTCGTTACTGGCTACTGGTACCGAGGTAAACTGAAGATTCGTAGGTTGACGAAGAACTGCAAAATAAATTCGCAGTATTTTTAGGAGCAGATCATGCTGCCGATCTACGAGCATGAGATTCCAACAATGTACGGAAATGGCGCCAATCTGGTGCGGATTCACATGGACAAGGCCTCATCACATACCTCACGACCGTCCCTCGCATTCTACAGGGAGACGGAGGAGGCAAGTGGTATACAGGTGATACCTTTCAATGAAGTACCTATTAAATCTCCAGATGCGAGTCCTATGGACTCTTGTGGATTTGGATTGCTGAAGCGAGTTTGGGAAAACGGCGTGTGACAACTGTGGAAGGACATTGGAAAGCAGTGCAAAGGGAATGAGACAAAATTCCCCTCCCAGTTCTTCAGAGAAGCTTATTACAGTGGAAATTACGCTGTCAGGCTATTGTTAGGAACCAAGGGAAACACATCGAGCACTTACGAAGCTGGCGCCATGGATTCTTCTAAATTTTTAGGTAAGTCGAAATTGACCAAATGTAGACTGACCAACCTCTGTAGTATTAATCAATAATAAAGAATAAGTGGTTGTAGTTATGGTAATCGTAGCTGTGATAAAGTATTCCAGATGACGGAGACCATTTAACAGAGATGTTGTATGTAGCCCTACCTTTCCTTTTCACGTAAATCGACAAACAATCATTATGGTTGTTAAATTCGGAGACTACATCTGCCAGCTAACAATTTCTGGGTTTTCTGCTTAATCCGGACAAATTACAAACATTTCGTTGAGAACCGTACAAGAATCAGTTGAGAAATTTGGTAAAATCTGAGTGCAGCATGAACTCGCGTACTGTATCTCATAGCTACAATTGTAAAATGTAAAAATATAACATTTTATTAACTGTTACCAAATGAAATAATATATGTTCAATAGAAAGCTTAGCCTCACATAAACAATCTTCCCCTTTGAATTCACTTTACCAGTTCATTATGCAATCCTGTGCGGGTATCAGTAACAATGTCATCTTTAATTTGTTGGAGGGGCAAGAGGAGGGGTAGTAAACATTGGGGAACAGTTAGTCTTTTCGTATACAAAAATAATAGTCTTATATTAATATTAATTGATCTGCGTTATAATACATCATGTCAGGGACGACAGACGATATCAACTGAGGGGCCGCGGGCCCCTTGTCTTCTCTGGCATCGTTGTTAAGGTTTATTTTCTTACGGCACTTAAGGTGGATCACTAGGTGTTCCCAGTGCTATGCTAAATGCTGCTTAAATAGTGTATCGTTGCTAGATAGTGTCGAGTGTTTACTGATGCCAGATAATAAATTAAGTAAGTAAAAATGGAATTCTGCTTGGATACTTACTAATGATATCAGTTTTCGACCCTTACCGCAATTCCGTTTCTCGATCAAATTACAAATTTGGCAACAACACATTATGGCGTTCTGCGCAAGTTTCGTCTCAAAACCTATTTCCTTAAATGTAAATTAATATTTACCAAAAATATGAAACATAACACGAAAAACGGTCAAACAATATATCTATTTCGTAATAAGATCCTTACGTTAAAATATTTAAACATACAAATAAACATTTCGTAAAACTAAACACTTCTAGTAACATCTTACGGCAAGTGCCATCTTCTGTGCTCATTTTAACATAAATTAAATATTTTATTTTATTTTTTACATTTTTCGATATCATGAGACACAACCAAATGAATCAATGTCTTGTGCTGTAGCTGAAACATTACGCTATCTTTTAGTATAATATTTATAAAATGTAACGTTTCATTGCGCCGTAGTTAAGACAATGAGCTAAAATATGTATCCACCTTCCAGAATGGGTTGTCAACAAGCAAATTCAAGCACACTAAATCATATCTCTGATCCAATACAATTTTGGTCTTGTGTGAATACAGTGTTTAAAATGCCCATCAAACTGCTATTTTTATCCATGAGTTAATTTATTATTTCACTGTCACTATAGTGCGGCAGTTTAGCTAGGATATTTCAACATATTGTGCACTTTTTGATAAAAGCACCAAATTTGGCACAAAGCTATACAGATGTAAGATGAACAAATTTGGATGTGGATCCATCGGCCAACTGATCCCTGGCGGCGGTGGTGGCCATTTTCCAAAATGGCCGCCATTGGACATCCGAAAGACAACAAAAGTTAGATAAAGTTTGTTGCTGAAGGTTTTAATAGATGCTTTGAAGAAAAGTATGCCAGATAATTTGTAAGTTATATATATTTAGTTCATAATTTTACATTTCAGAGCATTACCTGTCGCAAGCACACAGTGGTGTGCATTCCAGAGTGGTCTTCTTGCACTTGCACTTTTTCATTCAGTCTTTGCATTTGCAAGAGACGAGCTCCCAGCAGATCTTGGATGCTTCGGGTAGCGTTGTCCATAGAGGTTCATACACGCCGCTGGTCTTGATCCAACCCAAGTCGGTTGGTGATGGCAGTGTTGGTGCAGGAACCATGGCCTGACCCCAGACATGTCCGCCCTGATATACTGCCCTTCGGACGTGTTGCTACAGGGTTGCTCTTGTCGGTGGGATCAGCTGGACGTTGGTTTTCTTTGCAAACAGTTTGCTACGTGCCTTGTCAATGTACGTTTCTGTGCTTGTTCTGTCATAAAGCAGTATGATGAACCTTTCAATTATATGCATGGCGTCTTCATTAATACGATCTGGAGCAGTGGAGAGAAGAGTGAGCGTCTGCGTGAGCTCAAGTAGTACTGTCTACACTGCCTATGCTGTCCTCTTTCCACGTCCGGCGAAGCAGGAGACCGTGTCGCAGCCCGTCAAAGCATGAAACATCGATAGTGCCTGAGTTTTTTCAGGACCCAGAGCCCGAGCAATTTCATGGGCTGCCAAACAGCGGAACGTCTTCCCCGAGCGAAAGGATACCCACACTTCAGTTTCCTCATTCAAGGTGCGTGCCAGAGCCACCGCCAGGACAACAATCTGCCGGGACTGTGCAGATGAGGATCTTCTTGTGACCATTGTGAGCAGCGTGGGCGGCATGCAATATAATACGAGCATCGGCCTCCTCGTGGTTGCAAGGTGCCAGGGCTGAAGTATCCAAAAGCGCTGGCTTTCTCAAAACATCATCTCCTTTAGTGATGAGCAGCTCCTTATCTTCAAGCTGGAATGAGTCGAAGAGGATGTCAGAGAGGACGATGAACAGCTCTGTCTTGTTTTCCTAGACTCTGAGGAAGCAGATCCAGTCCGTATAGTTGAATTACCCACCACTCGTTTTATCATCCCTTTTCCCCGCTTGGCTCTTACTGCACCTTTCAACGAGTTTCTTATGTAGCGGTTCCACACCAGGTCCAGACGCGTGGCTTAAAATTTTGAGAGTACGAGAGGCACAAAAACTTGTTGGGAATATTCTTTGGAGGTTTTTGCAGTAGCAGGCTTCAGCAAGTGAATGATGACTGCTCCATCTAGGACAATGCAGCTTGTTGGAGGAACCTCAGACCTAGGCTGACTGAAGTCTTCTAGACAACTGAGAAGATCACTCTTTACACCAAACTGGCTGCCACCGCCGTCCGATAGTGCAGGAGGGAAAGCTTGGTTTTCATGTTTGAAGAATTCGTCTAGATTTCCATCCCGGTTCTGGCATCCGATAAACAGACGAGAGAAGAGGTTCACGTCGTTTCTGAGGGATTTCGCTTGCCCTTTGCTTGAGGTTTTGTTGTTGACTGGCCAAATATTTTGATATTGTTTCTTCTGATAGGATCATGTATTGGTTTCGTCCTCTCCACCAGGCGTTCTCTGACAAATTTGTCAAACTGCATCTGTCCCACTTTATATGCACGACGGAGGTCGTCTACAACTGGACATGGCGCGATCTCCTTAGTGTCAAGTACCAGCAGATCTTAACTATGCTCTTCAAAAGGATTCCCAAAGTCTTCCATCACTTTGATCATTGACTGTACATCTTTTTGGAAAGCAGTTTGCACACTCGATGTCTGGTCATGATGCTTTGTGTCTTTTGATCGTTCTTGGTTAGTCCTGGAACTCTTCAATGAGCCTGGCAACCTCTGGTCCTGCCACCATCCACCGTCGCATTCCGCTGGGATTATCAGTCAGACCTACTGCACCTCCGTCTCCTTGATGTGATCCAAGGCATGGAACCACACTGCTAGTTCTTGGAGGGTATCGACGTACATAGCAAACTATGCTTGGCGCACAGAACGCACGTACACTAAGATCGTCAGTTCTAATTCCAGTACAGTTGCCCAGTAGTGGAACTGGGGGCAAGTCTCCGCCTTTTGCTGGCACCACTCTGCAAACTCAAGCTGCTTCGTGCTGCCGTCACACGACTGGCCAATGTAGTGGTTGTATGCGTTCTGCTGCAGGGCGAAGAGAGCTGCTGCTGTTACTTGATGCGCACTCCTGGTTCGAGTGACATGTGATGCTCGCAGGAAGGAATCCGCAGTCCCGGCACTGGTGATCTCTGCCTCAACAAGTGCTTGCACCCATCCACTTCCTCGCAACAAGTCACCAATGGTCTTCAGCGCTGCCATCTTGATATGAAGACCTCCGAAGAGGATGGCGAACTTCTCTTCACCGTACACCTGTGGCCACTTCCATTGGATTTGCTTTGCCAGTGCAAAAAGCGGTTTGTCGAATGTGAGCACTGGAATCTGGCCAGGGTTAAATGTTCCAATACATTCCTGACGACATCCAAGGAGTGTTTGATCATAGCGACGGTATGGGTACTCTCCAGGAAGAGTGGAAGTATTGAGGTGGGCAGATAGCCCGACTTGTGTTACTGGACTGTAGACTTGCGTGGCATGTAGCCCATGAAGTGTTTTCTAATGGAAAACTTTCTTTTAAGGCTAATTGGGTGTGTTGTAGCCAAATATACTCTGTTTCAATATGTTGCTTGCGGCCGCTGCTGCCTCTCAGGGATGTCACGTTGGTAACCGGTACCTGCGTGTTCTTGATGCTGCTGTTGACGGATGGAACCATATCTTCCTGAATCATTGCACACGACCTGACACTCGAGTCCAGTTGGAATGTGTCAGTTTCATGAAGAGGGGCATGACCAGCAGTTTATCCGCAAAAGAAACATTTCGCTTCTCGTTGTTTAGGCTCAGTACGGGATTGTAGTGACAGACTGCATTTTCACTTGTGGTCAGCAGCTTTGTGTACTTCGTTATCTTCGCATATTTTCAGCTGCCCCTTTTCTGCTCTCTCTAACTTGGTTTTGTTATACCTCAGCATGCAGGTTTTATGGTATCGTGCATTGTTTGCAAGCAATGCTGCTTCAACGCCACTTCCTTTATCTAGTCGGCTAAGGAGAAATGATTTGGGGAGAAGCTCAAGGTCATTGAACGTTTTCAGATATCCTGCGAGAATGCTGTAGCTGCTCCCCTTGTTTTTACGTGTATTCCTGGATGGACATGTTAGCGACTCTCGCGTCACTTCTTGACATATGAAGCATAATGACCAGTCTGTCTCTGTTCTTGCTGTTCAGCCGGAGGTAGACTTTACTGTTTCTGCTTCTTCACCACGAGGCTTCACGAGTTTGAAGACCTTCAACATTGTTCTCGAAACAGAGAAGGAAGAATGAGTAATTATGTAAATTAGTATTAAAAAGCAGCATCTTTCGAAATTTCAAAGCTAGCTCAAATTAGCTCAAAGCCAGCAGTTTAGCTGGATATTTCAACATATTATGCACTTTCTGATAAAAGCACCAAAATTTACACTCCAGTAATATCGTATCTCAAGTGACACTCCGGGAAAGTGTTTTATAACTTTTCCAAAATGGTGGTTGTATCTGTACTTATGCAATGGGAATGAAAGGTGAAGTATTACTGTTCTAGATGTTGCGTATATATATATATTACAAGACGGCATGTTTTTATTCAAAATATTCAATAAACATTCACTAAAACATTCAGCAACAAACTTTATCTAATTTCTGTTGTTTTTCGGGTGTCTACTGGCGGCCATTTTGGAAAATGGCTACCACGTCCGCCAGGGGTCAGTTGGCCGATGGCTCCACATCCAAATTTGTTCACATTATATCTGTCTACCTCTGTGCCAAATTTGGCGCTTTTATCAAAAAATGCACAATAGGTTCGCTAATCCGCAGTACTACTAAGACATTTGGTGCGCGAAATCTCTCTACGCACAATTAAGATGCCAGTTTTTTTTAAATTTCAAAAAGGTTTATTGTCAATAGACACGGGAGATTTTATCTCCTTTGCTGGAATACGTTACATGAAATATTCTTAATTACAATGATATACCGGTATGTTTAGTGCTATCTTCCTTAATGTGTGATTAAGATCAAAATTATGTATTTTTGTAACCGACAACATATTTTGAAATCATGGTTACTTCGTTGAACTATTTTGTACCATCCAGTGTGCTAATTAGAGTAATATGAGAAACATTTGATTGAAATACTGGTGCACATAAGGTTCTATACATCCCACATTTGCACGAATTTAAGACCAATAAAGTTCTATGTCAGGGCATGAAACAATTGTGCTCTAAAAATATTCAGACTAAATAGGACAATGCTTCGTTCATGATTTCTTAAAAACAATTTCATATGCTTTCTTACCGCCACGGGAAAGAGCACATTATGCGACAGCTGTACATATTAAATCAATTTCCAAAAAAATGGACCGAGTATTGGACAAAGAAGGCGATTTGTTTTCATACAATCAGTGAAACTGTCAAATTCACTTTTACAAAAAATAGCACAAAAAGGATTAGGTGAGATTCTTAAAAGGTGTCATTTAGTATAACAGATTGTTTTTACTCTGTTTTAGGACATGAAATACAGTGTTTATTAGGATATAATGCTGTTATGTTACTGTGATAAAGTATGGATTAAACAATTTTCATATATTCCTTGTTGGAGCTGTCATCTGCTGGCAAGTTGTAGCTTTGTGTAAAAATTCTCATATTACCATACAAACAAAAAATGTAAATTAAAATAAAACTGGAGCCAGTTAGGAAAATCTCATAACAGATTTGGATTCAGCACATCAAAATCTGTAAGCACCTATTAGGCATTAAATCGGATTCTTCTGCTCAAAATGCACGCGTGCTAAACATATTAGAAAGCTTCAAAGAGAAATATTAAGAGAAGCAAGAAACTAAATATAATTGTTGTGTTCTTGAAAGCTACTGCATAGAATCAAATGAGAGTTGGAGATATGACAATTGTTGCTCGCACATACGGTTAGAATTATTAAATACTCGATACATGTTAGCCTTTTAAGCTTGCAGGTCCATCTTGGATCACAAATTTGTAATAGCAAAATTTATTTCTCTGCAGGCCCGTAGCCAGCCCAAAAACTTAGGGGGGCTGAAGTTAGGGGGCACCGATCCAGCCATATGATAGTTCATTACCATATTATAGTTCTTTTGCAAGCCTACTGTAAAACTTATAGGGGGCCAGCCCCCCTAGACCCCCCTGAATACGGGCCTGTTTCTGTGTACTGAATGGACGTGAAAGCTGGTCGCTGGTATGCTATAAAGAAAATAAACATAAGATGCTAAAATATTCGAACAAGAAATCTCCAGGAATATAATAATAATTAGCTACGGAAAAAATATTAGATGATCAAATGAGAAAATAGCGTAAGTTACATTGCACACATTTTAGCAATACGTAGAAATAAGAAAGAGCGTCTTGAATGGTGCAGGGATGGAGTGGGTCAGTGGGTTAAGTGGGTCAAGTTTTCATTGCCCCACGTCAACTCTCGCATCTCACATTGGGAAGCATATCGGAAATGATCTTCACGGAGACTAGATTAATTTTGAGGAAATTTACAACGGTGATCCACCTGATTCTGCACCAAGGAAACTTCGGCTCCTGAAGCTATATACACGATAGTCGTTACCAAATGCTGCTTTCCGTAAGGTACTGTTACACCATATCCAACAATACACTGTCCTTAAATATGTTAATAACACTCTCACACATACATAAATACACACATCAAAAACAAACTAAAAGTACACATGTAACACTTATTGCTACACCAAATTCTCAACTATATATGTACGCTAAACAATCTACTAAACATCACTACAGTTTAATCGCCTCTGATGCTAAAAGGACGGGGAATAGTAAGGGCCAGGTGGCCCTTGCATCAAAAGTAACCCATTTGTTAAAATTATCACATTATTGTTGGTGGCTCCGGAGGGACATATCAAAACGATTGAGGTAGACCCCTTTCCTGAGGAGAAAGGAACATTCACGAAATTATTTAACTCATTCTACGTTGAAAGCCGTATCAAATCATGAGTGAAATATGAGTCCCTGTTAAAGTTTAGTCTGACATTTTAAAACTTAACACAACTACTACAGAACTTACGTATACCGCCATTTAACAAAATGAAATAAACTACACACACAGAACTGTATACGGACAGGCTACCGCAACCTAACTGAATTTGGGAAGGTGAAAGAAATATTTCAAGCGTTTTCAAACCACCTAATCTTAGTTTGAGGAACACACAAAATCTGAAAGCCAATGCAGTCCACACCTGTACATGAAATCAAACATAACACTAACTTTCATATTTCATAGTTTTGCTTAAATTTGGATGCACTTTCATTGGATTAGGACTCCAACGGGCTTCCAAATTGTTTATTAATTAAATTCAATTACTATTACCTGTTTATTTAATGGATTTATTGCCCTTTATTGAATTATACTTCATCGATTTGCTCAGATGGATGACAAGACAAAAGACGAAGTACAGACGCGCCAGAACACTGAGATGGAATATAGTTCCCAATCACACCACAGAAAATGTCTCGGTAATAACTATAAATCGAATGAAAAATAGTGAAAACTGTATCAAACCGGATTTTGGCAGGATATGGGCATCTCAGCGGGAGGCAGGGGGTCTAAACTATTCTACCACATACTGGATTGGTGGACAAATAAGAAAATTCTATCCAATTGCTAACCTATGAATTATATTAAAATAAGAATGTATAATTTTCATAATCATCCAAATAAAATTACCATAGAGAAAAATATACGAATGGAAAATAATATATGAAGAAAAAAATTATTTCCTGAAATTAATTTTCTTAATTATTCTGAAGTTTCTGGATTAATATTTTATTTGGACTAAACCAAAACAGATCTGATACGTAAACAGAAAATTATACAGTAAAACTTAATAATACACAGTTCGCTCAAAAATCATTCGAACCCGAAAGAAAAAAATATACTACCTCAAGCATAACTGAAAGTTACATCCTCGGCGCAGGTACAATGTGTTATAATCGTTATCGTGTTATATAAATAATTTTTGGACGTTCTGTATATTTTTGAAGGACAGAAACCATTCTTCGATTTATATTTTGTTCTTGCAGCAAAAGTCATTTCATTCTTCTCTGGAAACAGCCAACTTATTTTTTTCTCACGATTAAGGACAAAAATACTTTCATCGTTCACCAACACAAATGTGCGAAACGTTGTTTGCCACTGAAAAAAATTCAGTGAGTAATAAAGGTTATATTCATTTTCTGAACTATACGAGTGGGAGTTGTGCTTCGATTATCTAATACTGCAGTGTTGCTTCCCTACTCATTTATATGCATAGACTACGTTATATAATTATTTGGAACTGAATTAAGTGTTTTCTTTGATTACGTATGGAAATAATAACACGTGAGATGCTTGAACTTCTGACAGACACTAACCAACATTGCCCAGTGCGTTCTTATCTCAAAGTTCTCACGTTTGAACCAATCACATCTTATCTACAATGTGGCCAGTGAACTGTGAATTAACGCAAATTCTTTTAATGTTTGATTTACATATCCATACATTTTGCTTAAATCAAATTGCATTTTAAAATGAACTACCCATCTTGACGATTTGGTCAGTCCAGTTCTTACCCAGAGTATCTTAACTCACGAAGTTTCTCTCCACTTGTTGACGTAGCCACTATATTTGTTTGGTTCGTCGTATAGTTGCATAAAGGAGCAAAAGATACAATATAGCTGCCCAAGGACTCCCCGCACTAGCCCTATTCAGTGAATTCCCTTGTCCTTTGACAAAGTTCGCATAAGTAATTATCGGTTCCTATCAACCATCTTGATTATGTTTTTACTGCATGCGTTTTTTCCGTGAATGACCTCTGCGAATTATTGTTGCATTTTCATCACATTTTGTTGGATTTTCATCTGGAATATATACATGGACTACTCTCAGTGCTACCCAATAGTATTGATATCAATATGCATCATTTAGTGCTGTGAGAAAACATTTCGGAGTGATTTTCGAAGTATAAAATTTTACTCGTGCTTATATCTTATAAAGGATTACAAGGGCTATTATGTATTTTTGAGACGTAATGTGTATTTTTCAATTTTTATCAAAGTAGTTAATTGTCCACATCAATACCAATGTTTCGTGTTGTAATTGTTTTGTTATGCATAATTATTTTATATATAGTGCATCTAATAAATAAGCACATTATTATTTATTTAATGTGTTCCATCTCATGTGTTCATATTGTTTCTGCGTGTCGCGATCTGAGCGACTGTCTGGATATCCACGAGGACTTCGAGACGAGACATCCAAACCTCTAGGTGGTTTATGTTCGTTTCATTGTCCAGACCTGAGAACACCTATAGAAAAGTTATGTAATTCCTTTTTGGAGACGTTCTTCGATGTCTGAACCGGGTAAGCTCTTTCCAATGGTTGGACAACAGAAGTATATCTGAAAATGGGTTACAATGTAATACTATCAATATTTGATTAATTTATTGAAATATTACAGTAAATTTACAAGAACATCTGTCAAATTTGTTGTCAATAAACCGTCCCGAAAATACAATCCTGTATAATACCAGCATTTCCTTTTTATGTTTGGTATTTAATGTTGTTTTCCTGTATTAAAATTCGTTTTTACAAGCATGAATATGCCACGTGTACTTGTGTTTCATATTGGAAACTGAACCCCCGTAATACTCCACTAGGAATGAAACTCGAGATCATAAAAGGCTCAACCATTGTCAATGTTCCAGCTGAAAGGGTGTTTGATATTAGATGTTTTTTAAAAACATTGATTTTCTTTTCTTCCACAACGTACTATTGAGATACTAAGAGATGATAAATAAATACGAAGATATTTATGAAGATAAAGCTTAAAACCTAAATTGATTATTTCTACCGTTTTCATTTTGATATAGCGGATATTGATTATATTGAAAACCAATTGCTCCATTTACCGTTTTTCTTCGATGTAAAATAACATTGAACAATTAACTGTTAAAGTGTGCAAGAAAAGAAATCTTCTACAAGAAAGAACTTTTCTGACTACATGGTAAACATGAATGCATTCATCGCGGGAGACAGGGATTCATTTCTTCGCAAGTGCCCCATGTTGCTTATTTGCCACATGAAGTTCTAGGTTCACATGGAGGATCGCTTTGTTATTGGAAGGAAACGTCAAACTGAAAATAAACTAAATTTAATATTACGAAATATCTTCGAAAGTTTAAAACAAGAAGAAAGGAACATCTAGGAAGCATAATAAAATACAAGATGAGCTAAAATAGTAAAATAGCCCTTAAAAAGGAAAGATTGTTACGAAGGGGCTTACATTGCCCATATTTTATTTTGGGGTGCTTGAATTTCATAAATACAAGTGCCTTGTTGCAATACTCCACATTGAATATCACTTAATATTTATAATAGGAAAGTGTCATCTGACGCATCCAATTTTTCGTACTTGTGAAACGCTGTTGAATGTTTTGTTTTAAATTCTTCAGTGGTATTGTTCTATAACAGTGGTGTCCAATTATAATGAGCCTGAGGGACATAGCCGTCTTTACTAGTAAAGTGGAGGGTCGCAACTATTATTATTATTATTATTATTATTATTATTATTATTATTATTATTATTATTATTATTATTATTATTATTATTATTATTATTATTATTATATGTTTGTGAAAGGAAGTGGTGTATTTCTTGCGCCTTATGGCTTCTAGGCAGAGTTCGAGAAATACAGGGTCTCCTTTTTTTAAGCTAAACCAGATGTATTGGTTATTGAAGTAATCGTCCCTTTCAGCAACGATATTTTGCCTGTAGTTACATTACCGACTGCAGTGTTGCTGTGGATGCCCGCTCCTTTTTGTTGTACAGAAGCGCTAAATGGATGCCTTATTTAGAAAGAAGTGTGGAAACATTAAAAGAATGAATAAATTTAAGTGAAAATATTATCAGTAATAACAATCGTAAATCGTGAGGTCTTTGTGGGCCGCAGAAAATAGTTTGGCGGGCCGCCATTTGGACAGTTCTGTTCTATAACATACAGACCCCAAGCGAGCCTATTCCTCACATCGGTGTGGCCGAACTCATAAAGCAGATTCCAGGAAATGGGGTTTATCCGAGATATTATTGTTTCACATTTGTTTCTCACAGGAACGTCATTTCGAGCATAGGTTATGAAGAGAACAGCAGGTGATAAAACAGGTCAAAATTAATGAAAATGAAATGAAATCTTTAAGTTTTACGTCCCACGTTTCTGCCGGTTAGGCTAAAGGAGACGGTGATGATGAGAGATGAGTGAAATGGTGGAATGAAGAAAGTGGGAGGAAACGGGAGAACCCCGAGAAAACCCACGAGCACGGTGTTTGTCCACCACAAAGTTCACTTGGCGAGGGCTGGAATCGAACCCGGGACACCAAGCAAAAGAGGTGAACGCTCTACCACTGAGTCACCGCGCCGTCAAAATTAATGAACGAATAGAAATAGAATAAAATGGTTAGTGACATTATATTGCTCCAGATATACATGTAAAACACACGTCAGATGTTGAACTTTGTATTTGAGAATTTAAAGTGATATTTTGCAGGACGACTAAAAATGGCAACTGTGGTGCTAAGTTAAGATCTTGATGTTATGTCATTCTGCATCACTATCAGGACACCAACCGTCACTACTCTGACAGGATTGTCACCGGACGTTTGTCCACTCTGTCCACTTTTAATAGTTATTGTTTGCATCATCTTATTTTTTTATTTTTGGTACATACCTTTTTCTTTCAATGATCGGAAACCTTGCTGAAACTGCCTAAAAAATGAAAGGTCCTTACATATATTCGTTTCTCTTAAAACAATTAATAAGACAAGTACGGTTCCTATATTTTGGACCAATGTTGTTAATAAACTTTTTTAAAAGGAATGGAACCAATGTTGATTAACAAGTAATTAGCTTTCTCGTTTCAGTAATGAGACGATTGACTCAAGAGGTCAAAGTGATTTCGTTGCCAAAAGTTTGCTCAGGATGTACAAGCTAATCCCCTCTATATATTAACGATCTGTTATCATATTTTAGAGGACTACTGGTAATGAATGGACGTTTTTGGTGTTATAAATTTCGTTGACACCGCTTCCTATAAATTGAGTTTGTACAAAGTAGGACAATAAAGTAACGAGGCTGACTTTCCCGCCTATGAGGCAACCATCCAGCGTCCTCCCGCAGGCTGTGTGTGACTTTGGTCTTTGTTCTTCACAAAGGGAAGTTGCACGTACCTGCAATGCTTCAATCAGGAATAGCAGTTAGGAGACCGAAACCGTCTGTTTGGTTCTCGTCACAATAGAATCACTAAATATTGCGCAGTACTTTGTTATCTCTTTCTACCTGAAATTCGGCGAGAATCATTCAGTAACGTACATGAAATTTTAGCAGGCTTTCGGAAACGAACTTTTATAGAGGGCACAACTCTTTCGTTGATACAAAATATCCCAGATGAACACCGAACTTGGCGATAATCAAAAACACGAGCAGGCAAAAGCAAAGTCATGGTGAGTGAATTTGTGGGAGCTGATCGAAGATTGACTGTGAAAATGATGACGAGCTAAACGTTAACCGGGAATCTACTCACCTGATAGTGACTAAAAAATCTGGGAGACAAAAAAAATATCAAAATGGTTTCCATAAATCTCACATACCAACTAAAATGTCAATGGAGGACTGTTGCTACGTATCTGTTGCAAAAAGTGGAATCGAAAACACAATTACTTAACCGAGCTATCACTGATTATGACTTGTTTTTTTTTTTCAGTAGGATCCCGAGACGAAACGACAAAATTAGTAATGGTCTTTGAAGTAATTTATAAGACAAAAGAAATGTTTTATTTTGAAGTTGAAATGCATGCATGTGAGCTTTTTTTACTCCATGGGTATTGAGCATTCCAGAGAGTAAACCAACATTGCTACAAATAAATTTTCAAATGATTTCGAAAACAGGTAAGGCACCTTCATCCAGTCATTGCTGACCACTAGATACTGCATCACGATAATACACCATTCCATCTGCGCTGTTTGTTGGATATCTTTTGAAGTCATAACAAATTGTCGTGCTGCCAAATTTTCCTTGTTCTCTGACAGGCCATGTTTATTTTTTTAAAATTTCCTAACAGTAAAATAAATCGTTAAAGAACACATTTTCCTTCACCTCACCACACCCAAAATTCTGTAACAAGGGTTCTTCTGGCATACCAGAAGATGAATTCAAAGATGCCAACAATGGATACCCCAATATGTAAATGTGTGCAGGAACAAGAGAATTACTTCGAAGGTGATTTCAATGTAGTTGGCTCAAAGTTTAAGTTTGCTTTTCTAACCACTCTCATTACTTTTATTTTTCAATCTCCTATCTTTGCGTTGTGATGGATAAAATATTCTACGTGGGTACTATTTAACTTAAAATACTAAAATCGTTCAATATATATGTCCTTGTGCTATAAAAATTGTACAAAGCAATGTTATTACAAAGAAACACGTAGTTAACAAGCGTCATGCTTCGTCTATATAGGTACAAGGAACAACAATCGATTCATTACCAGACGTGAAAGTGCCTGAGATCGAGTGCAAAAAGAAATTGCGTTTCCGAAAAACGAGGGTTCCCCTAACATATTCAGAAACATAGACAGTACATGCACGCCTTTGGAAACCTGTTGTAAAGAAGAAGTGTGTGCTGTCATTTGATATAAATAGGTGAGTGAGTTACCCTCTCGTGCCATTCATCTTAACTAGCTATTTAAGGTGACTCTTTAATGACAGTGCAAATTATTAGCTGTTGGTGCAAGTTGTTAGATGAACTCAGAGTGTAGACTCTTCACGCGATCTTTGAATGCCACTACTGATACAATCTTCAGGGTCTTTGAACTTCTTCAAGAAAACCGTCATGTTAAGGTGCACGAGGTTGCAGAAATTTTAAACATATCTGTTGAAATACCGTATACATCATTCAGGTGAAATTGCAATACTGCAAAATATGTGAACTTCAAGTTTCTCAGCAACTCAGTGACGATAATTGACAAACGAAAGTGGGCTGTAAAATTGAAGGTTTAATGCGATACTAGTAAGACAATGCACTTCTCAAGCGCGTTGTGACAGGGGTGATAAATTTGTCCATCACTGCAGACCCAAATACATGAGAACATCCATGGAACAAAAGCCTGTGCAGAACTTGAACAAGAATCGATCACCTAGGAGGTGCTTGTTATAGTTCTGTGGGAAGTCAAGAATGATCTGGTTATGGACTTCTCAGAAGGAGGTAGAATGATTCAGCTTTCCGGTATTGTGAAACATTAGATAAACTGAAAAATGCAATTGAACAGAATCGAGCCGTTCTACTGTCAACTGGTGTTATTCTTCTTGATGATAAAGCCATCCTTCAGTCACTAACGCAAACAAGATATAGAATTGAACAACTGGGGTTGGAACGGATGCCCGCCATCAATACAGCCTCGATTTATGGCAGAGTTACTTCCATCTTTTCTCTTATGTTAAATTCCGCATTGTGAAGTGATTGTTTCAAAACAGTTCAAAAAGTAAATCGGAATCTGAAGAGAGTGCTAACTAGCCTGAGCAATGATTGTTTTACGAATATTTTGGATTAATGCAACGATAGGATAAATGCATGAATCTCAATGGCGATTATGTGGAGACGTGAGAAACGAACGAGCTAAGTACTATGTACGCTTTGCAAATTTATCCCAAGAAATGATATGTGATTTTTTATACTAATCATTTAATCCCCGCAAAAGAGCATCAAGAGTTCTCACCATGCTATAACAGAGAGCTCTCTTCCAATTATATCATTAGCATAAATACCCTCACTTCGGGAGTCACCTCTAGAATTCCCAGCAGGAACCTGTATTAATTGTCTTGCACATTGAGATCTACGTCCATATTGAGGATAGCTTTGTTATTTGAAGAAAACTCAAAATGGAAATAAACTGAATACAACGTCACAAAACGTCTTCGAAAAATTAAAATATGAACGTAGCACCATCTAGGAAGCTTTCAAGTAGGAGCTTTCTACTATCGAAAAGTAATACTAATAATTGATTACAAAAGATAGGTCGCCATCGGCAACGGAAAATAACTACCGCAAAAGGAAAATATTTGTGCAATCTGTCTAAATAAAAAAAATGTAAGACAAAATTTATTACAATGTTCAATTAAATATAGGCACTCTCACATTTTAGTTGGTACTCTATAGCTATTTAAGAAAGTCAAATTGTTATATAAAACCGAAACAATGCTGTTTAAGAAATATAATTCTTTTTTTATACCATTTTATTGTGACAGTCGAAATTCATTAAAATCAGTAAATTCTGCTTTTGCTATTTCATAACAGACGTTACAAAAAATATTAGTTTATAGATTTCCAAAAGGGAAAAAAATAAATGAGATTTTTAAGCACGCACAATTTTCAAGATTTAAAATTATTGCAAAATAATGTAGTCGAAACACAGAATAGCTATGTCTTTTGATACAATATTCAAAATTCAGAGAATTTGCGTATTATTCAATTGTACAGATAATCATGTGAGCAAGAAGGAAAATTTATACTAATTATAGGTACAGATTTACTTTGCAGTGGCCATTAAATTATTAACAATCTCATACATACCTTTGGGAAAATTGTCCTACGTTACGTTGTCATAATTCTTTTATTTAATAAATTATTCATTTTTTATACATTAAAAATTAACTACATTTTTATTTCACGACGAAATTCTTCAATTATGTTTATTGTTTTCGTAAATACAATTATATCAACAAAATAATCGTAGGCCACATATCTTGCAAAGTTCATATTTTACCTGTAATCAGAAATAGAAAGAAATGTTATTATTGAAGAATGATTCTGTTATTTTAGATTTGATCAGGAAAAAACGGTAAGCAAAAGAGAACTGCAATTCGAAACGTAAGAAATGATTGACTGTATGTATTTGCTGAATCATTAACATTGCAGATAATTTGGAGTACGATACTGATTTGAAATCAAACGACATGCAAAAATCAACTAGTAAATACTCATGCTCTTAAGATATATTTTACAGAAAATTTTGAAATAACCAAGATATCGATGTTTCACATTGCTTATTAGGTTAATTTAATTAATCGTAAACATACTGTAAAATTCGTACTACAGAATTAATTGGATGTACTATTATGAAATATGCAGGTAACCGGTATTAGGTTTGAAAGCGTGAGGCTATAAATTTCCTTACACGAGCATTATGTTCACTACGTAAATATCAGGAAAAATTACTGTAAATGTAATTTTCATATTTTAAGAAAAGTATACTGTCAACACCGCCGATAATTATCAACCATTAAAATGCAATCAAGTAACTTCTTGACATCAGTGCTTATGTTGTTCTACTGGGTTATGCTTAGAACACTCAGTCACTTAGTTTCTCGCATCACAATGTGTAAATTGTCAAATATAAGGCATTAACTTATGCCTAAAACAAGGAAACACTTCTTTAATACGTTCATATATTTATGTATATAGAAGTCGAAGCTAAAATTAAAAAACAAAATGAATTTTCCACATACCGTTAAAACTTAAGTGTCAGATCCATTTAAAATCTGCTAAAGTAGTCCGTAATCCTAAACGCAATATTTACTAATTATGGTGGTAAAGGGGCTACAACTGTATAAACAAGGGAACGCCCACTGCAACATATGGAATATAGTTAAATAAATAATTTTATACTTCATTTAATTCGAGAGGTTTATTTAGCTGTTATAGATAAAAATTAGTTACGAAATTATACAAATAATTCTTTCAAGATAGGGAAAATTGATAAGTCTGCAAAAAAATGGTAAATTAAATCTAAATGAATTTGAATTGATTGTATTCCTACATCTGCCATGGTATATTAAATCACATGACGTCATCATAACTGTTAAAATATTTTAAATGAAATAAAATTAATAGTAAAAACAATTGTGGGAAAACGAATAACCATGAGGTTAGCCACAGCATAACAAAATACAGGATGAGCTAAAAGTCAGGTACATGTTATTACACAGGAAACGCTGTTGTGATCGGGCTCCAACAGCCCATATGTTATTTCGGGATGGTTGAATCTCGAACAACACAACTAAACACCATGGCTGCCATATTGGAATAGTCCCACTTGAATATCACTTCACTCTTTAAATAGGAAGGGACGCATGCTGTTTTCCATAGAAGTGCAACGTTGATGAAAGTTTTATTATATCGCTAATCTTCAGTAATTTTTTGTTTTATCTTTGTAGTGTTAGCAAATGAATAATCGTACTAATGATCGACAAAAGCGTGTAGAGAAGTCTGTTATGTAGAAACCGCAGCTCGCGACTGGTAGTTACAAAATTTAATACACTATACCCAAACAATATATTTCTCACAGTGGCGTGGCCAGACTCATAATGAAGGAACAAGAGAGGGAATTTATCAAGATATGTGGTATGAGTCGAACGTCAATATGGAGGACACATTCATTAAACAAGAGGTACAATTACTAAATCCAGATGTACCAGCATGAGAGAAAACGAACCAAACTGTTAGAGGCAGTTTGACAATTGGGCTACAGAGGTACTGGCAACGAACCCGTATTTCAAGTTTAATGTATTGCTCTTGAAAAAGGTATATTTTATGTGAACGGAAAATAAAGAAACGAAACTACCGCTACTCGACTGATAACTATTCATATTGGATTGATTATCAGGAATGGTTGTTAGCGAAAAGGTTATGATATGATCTGATGTCCTTGTCACGAGAATCATTAGCCATTCATTTTTGGCACACTAACCGCCGATCAATGCCTGTAGCTTTTGGATAAGGTGTTACTGCCGGACGTTTTGTCGGATAACAGTTCATACTCAACATTCTTGCACCAATGTACAGCTAATCCTTATTAGTGCCGTTGTTTGCAGGACTACCTTAATGAGCAGTTTTCAATGAGATGATTCAGACGTCAAGAACTTGTAGGGTAATTATGACGCTGTCCGGATCTTACGCCTCTGCACAACAACATCTTGTACAAGATGGTCACTGCGAGCATGGGTTAAGATGGGAAACAGGTTAAAATTAATAAACGACTAGTAATAGAACAAAACTTTAAGAAGCATTGCACTTCTCCAAAAGTAGTACATATAAAACACATGCCACATGCCAATCTTTATATTTAAAAAAATAAAGTGATATTCAAAATAGAGGATTCCAATATGGCAGCTATGGTAATCAGTTGTGGTTTTGAAGTTATCCCTCTCCCCTAACATTATCAACAAACTCTCAGCATCTACTGAGTCAAAATTTTTACCTGACTTTTATCCACTCTGTATAATGAAATTGAACAGTTAACTCCTGCAGTGTAAACTACATTTGTCATCGGCTTATATTCTCATTTGTGGGCACAAAAATTTTTCCTTCATAATAGAATAACCTTGCAAGAAGCCCCTAAAATGCAAAATACAATTACATAGATATTCTTTGACTTTCCAAGTGTTATGCAGACGAGTACGGTAAGTGTCCTATATTTTGGATCGATGTTACTTGAAATCCTTTATGGGAGATTCAACGATAGTATACTTAAATTAATAATGGCGATTTTAGCACCAAATATTTGTACAAAACCAAATATTAATTTGCATTACTAAATAGGAAAATTTCTATAATTTTCTCCAGCTAACATTAAAGTACAAGCGTAATGAGACCGGAAGTGCACCAAATGCGAATAGAAAAGTGACACTGTTAACCCACATTGTTGAGGGCAAATCAAACGAATGTTTATATTTATTTCTTCATTGCAAGGTAGTGCCCTCTGTTGAGGAATAACTAATATACTGAGTGAATTATATTTATTTACTATTTGATAACACTGGGTAACAAATTTTGACCAACTTTATGTTTATCTGATTTCTTTTCTTTTTTTAATATCGTTGGGTGGTACTGATAACGTGCATAACATTAGTTTTCCCGAAATGTCAAAACTCGCCTTAAAATTCGTCTTTAACCCTTAGAAATCGGGTAATTTGTCGAAATTTTCCTCCATTTTTCGTTAAAGCGAAATAACTAAGAAACCATTTGCCCTAACACAACTCGTTATGCCTTGCTTTTTAAGCAAAGGAACAGGTTTTTAAACTGTGTAAGTTTATTTGCAATATTACATGTGAAAGAAAATTTATTTACAAATTTTGAGAAAATTCTTAATTTTTTCTCGAAACTAAGTATTTTTTTATTTCTGGAGTTAGCAGCACTGTTTGTACAGTTAGCCAAATTATATCAGAGATTTTTTTGGATCAGAAATTGATTCTGTAAGTTTTAAATTGGTATTCGCGAGACGATACAAAATGTTCGGAACAAAATTAGAAAGTTGGTTATGAAATCAACTGGAACGTGACAAAGAAAAATGAAAAAAGTCATTTTTCATTTCCCTGTAATAGTTCCTAACCTCTATTTTCAACTAAAATATATTACATTTCTAACACTTTTCGTACGCAGAAGTGAATATTAAATGGCTAGTCTATAGGCTATAAGCCGCAGTTTTGGCCAGGTTTTGATTTTTATCGAGAAATTTAGAGTTAATTGCTATGTTACAATATGCTTCACTGAAGAAATTATGCAAAATTAACGTAGTCACTATGGAGTACGAACACAGCGTACAAAATTAAAAAAACTTAGTAAAAATATATCCACTCTCACTACAAGCACATAATGCAGAACATTTTTAAAATGAGCACGCTTGCTTTTTCGTTTGTGCGAAGCTGATTCGTCATCAGAAATTAATGCCCAAATGTAACCTCCCATCATCGCGGTGTCCCAGCGCCCTTGGTATCTTCTTTCCATTTATTCAATGACTTGATGAAAGCGTTCAGCATGTTCTTCACTCACATCTGCTAAATTTGGACGGAAAAATCAAGATGGGAAAACAAAAATGCAATTTCAACAACATTCTACAGCCCAAATTGTGATATAGGTCAATCAAAGAATCTATTAACTCCTATTTTTACCAAGAAAACCTTGCACTGCTGCTCTAAAAGCTTCCCAAAGTTCTTCAGACTGAAGCATCACACGTATCTGTGGGCCAGTAAATACGCCACCTGTGATCTTAGCGTCAGTTAACTGTGGAAACATTTGTTTTATGTAAGAAAGAGCTGCAGAATGTGGATCTAATACTCTAACAAACTGTTTCAAAAGTCCTAATTTTTTGTGGTGTGGTGGCAGTAAGATTTTTTCTCTTTCAACTAAAGGCTCATGTATGACATTGTGAGTTCCAGGAAGTAAATGTTTCCTTTCTGGCCACATCTTGAGTGTATAATGACGGTCAGTAGTTCTGCTATCCCAAGGGGAAAAAAACGAATATTTAGTATTGCCACTCTGCAAACCTAGAAGAAAACCGATCATCTTAAAATCTCCACAAATATCTCATTTATATTTTTGCTACTCAATCTTTTCCAACAATAATTTCACGTTTTCATAGTCTTCCTTCATGTGGACTAAGTGTGCAACTGGTACAGAAGGATTCACATTTCCATTGTGCAGAAGAACTGCCTTCAAACTTCTAGATGAACTTTCTATGAAAAGACACCACTCCTCTGGTTGAAACCGATAGCTTCAAATAGACCACTAACGTAATGACAATAATACAAACTTCCTTCCATTTTGAAGAATTGTGAAAAAGTTTTAGACTTTTCCAATATTTTGATATTTTACATGTTGGAAGGAGAAAATTCCACTCATTTAAACGTGAAGCAAGAAGTTCTGCCTTTGATTTGGGAAAATCTAAATCTCTTATCAAGCCATCAAGTTCTTGCTGATTAAGCAAATGTGGTTCCTTTTTGGTGGTTTCATGCGAAAAACTAATATCAAAATCGGGAAATTCTTCTTGCTCTCCTTCCGATGACAATATCTCTGGTGGTTTTGGTACAGGAAGTTCGTCACTGTGTAGAACTGGAGCAATGGATGAAGGTAAACTGGGGTATTTTATTTTTCTCCTTTCTGTTTTTATAGTGTGTCACGTCAACTGAACAGAAGTAGCACTCATTATGACTCTCTCCAAATTCGAGGATTAGCAAATGGCATACACTTTCTGGTTCCCCATAATCAACCTTCTAATGTAGATCGGCAACTACCGCAACACACATGCGGAGCCCAATGTTTGTCTTGATGACCTACGGGCACTCGAAAGTAAGCTTCATATGCAACACAGAACTTTGTTCCAAGCACAATGTTATGTTTAAGTTGTTTGGAGCTTATGTAATATCCACAAACATAACAAAATGAGTCTGCTGACATTTTACAACGCATACTTGTAGACATTTTATCTTCCACACAGCACCTAGTGAAATGCCACTGATATAATATAGTTACCAATATAGTTACTCAATACTCTATGCAGCTGGCAATCCAAGTGGAATCATATAGAAATTTACTGACTTTACTTAAGTAAAAGTTAATAGTTTTTGTAAAAGTAAGGGAAAAATAAGAAATTATATTTTTCTAGACATTTATTTGCATTCAAAATAAATGCTGTATTCAAAATTTGTAATCATAGAACGCATATGTTACAAAACGGAACTTGCTAATTAATCCACAAGTTTGTCCTGTGTTGTCATCTATGGACAGCCGAAGTAAAGGTTGAAATTCTTCCTCTAAAATGGCGTTTTTGAACAAAGACCATTTTGTAAAATTCCTTCCAAATAATCGACATTTGAGGAAAACTAATACCAGACTCGTAATTAGCACGTCAAAATCATTCGGTAAATGTAAAAACATTAAGATAAACAATTTCTGGTTGAGCAGTGTAATATAATCAATGGATACATTCTTGACTTTTAAATGTGTGATATCCAAAGTATGAAAAGTCTTATAGAACAATTGTTCTGCAGCCACCCAAATGTATGTATAGTTTCTAACGAACAAAATGAAAAATAATAAGTAATGTACGTGATACGATTCTGCTCTCCAATAGGTTACAAATCTGACCGTATTGTTCTATTGAATTGGAAGTTATAACATTTATAATTTGAAACTCAAGATTGGATCTCACAGAAGACATGTGATTAAAGATAAAAACAAATATTTTCTTACTATGAAAGGATTTAGCTTGTCAAGATTAGCTACAATTTTCCGCCTCTATTAAGACGGGAAGTTGTAGGCGATTCACTTCCATTTTTAATGTTGGATTTGTTTTACTTGTAAGTCTTTTGGACATGTATTTTACTCCTGTTCATTTAACACATGTACTGTATTGCATAAACAAAAGTAAATGATACAAATATGCATTATATAAAAATATTAGACATCTTTATATAAACCGATAATCTACACGAAGTTGTTTGGCTATGTTCTTTAAAAGAGAAGTGAATGTCCGAGATTTCTTGAGCAAGATTGTACATAACACGCACATAACGACAACAGTGATCATCTAAATATGGAGCATTTTTCAGATATTATTCCATTGTTCTTCTATTATTCTTCCACTTTTCAATAGCGATGAGAAGACATGTAGACCATTCAATAGTTTAGCAAAACGTAGCGAAACATTTATCGTATTCCATGAAGTAAACGGCAGGAGTGCAGAATTTGGTATTAGGTATGAAATCGTTATCACACATATATGAGACACTCAAGAGCGGCAATCCTGGGGGCCGAGGGAGCCCGGCCCCCCCAAAGGTCAACTGGGCCCCTATTATATTTATGAATATACAATATTTGGCATAATTTGAGTGCAATATGTCTTAAAATCTTCAAATATATACCTTCTGCATCTGAATGGGCTCACCCAAATTTACAGTGAAATCGGCGAACTTGGACATACAGTATATGTCGTTGCATTCCGTTTAACAGTTAAGTCCATTGCATTTACTCCGTGTATGCCGTAATTACGGAAGTATATAAGTGCACATTATGAGTAAGCGCACTCCTACCAAAATATGAAACTATCCTATAAATTTAATTCCATTTATGCATTGTTCCGAATTCGCTTGAACACGAATGCAATAGTGGGGATGGAAAAAAAGGTAGGGTATATACAGTTTATTATCTTTTATTATTTAATATTTGAGATAAACAGGGCGCGTAATTATATTTATGTTTATTATATGTATTATTTTTATTATTTATTAATTTAATATCATCATTAGAACAGACAGAAAAGGAAAATCAAATAATACTGAATGCTGAAAAAGTTTGACGGAAACGGGCTACAGAATTTAATACACCTTCACTACGTAGACAAACAATTTACACATTACGCAAAAAAGTTGATGAAACTGGCTCCATCTGCAATGCATCAAGATATAGTCGATTCGTCAGTGTTATTACAATGTACAAACAAATGTTAGTTGCGCAGGCATTCATCCAGAAACCAAACAACATCAAACAGGAGGGCTTCCCATGAATTAGTCATTTGTCGTACTTTTGATCAAACGTTTAGCTGTAGTCAATATTATTTCATGTATTTTCAGAACATGACAAAGATTGGTCAATATTATTTCATGCATTTTCAGAACATGACAAAGATTGGTGAATATTATTTCATGCATTATCAGAACATGACAAAGATTGGTCAATATTATTTCATGCATTATCAGAACATGACAAAGATTGGTAAAATATTATTTCATGCATTATCAGAACATGACAAAGATTGGTCAATATTATTTCTTGCATTATCAGAACATGACAAATATTGGTCAATATTAGTTCATGCATTTTCAGAACATGACAAAGATTGGTCAATATTAGTTCATGCATTATCAAAACACGACAAAGATTGGTCAATATTATTTCATGCATTATCAAAACATGACAAAGATTGGTCAATATTATTTCATGTATTATCAGAACATGAAAGAGATTGGTCAATATTATTTCATGCATTATCAGAACATGATAAAGATTGGTCAATATTATTTCATACATTGTCAGAACATGACAAAGATTGGTCAATATTATTTCATGCATTATCAGAACATGACAAAGATTGGTCAATATTATTTCATACATTGTCAGAACATGACAAAGATTGGTCAATATTATTTCACGCATTATCAGAACATGATCAAGATTGGTTAATATTATTTCATGCATTATCAGAACATGACAAAGATTGGTCAATATTATTTCATGTATTGTTAGAACATGACAAAGATTGGTCAATATTATTTCATGCATTATCAGAACATGACAAAGATTGGTCAATATTATTTCATACATTGTCAGAACATGACAAAGATTGGTCAATATTATTTCATACATTGTCAGAACATGACAAAGATTGGTCAATATTATTTCATGCATTATCAGAACATGACAAAGATTGGTCAATATTATTTCATACATTGTCAGAACATGACAAAGATTGGTCAATATTATTTCACGCATTATCAGAACATGATCAAGATTGGTTAATATTATTTCATGCATTATCAGAACATGACAAAGATTGGTCAATATTATTTCATGTATTGTCAGAACATGACAAAGATTGGTCAATATTATTTCATGCATTATCAGAACATGACAAAGATTGGTCAATATTATTTCATACATTGTCAGAACATGACAAAGATTGGTCAATATTATTTCACGCATTATCAGATAATGATCAAGATTGGTTAATATTATTTCATGCATTATCAGAACATGACAAAGATTGGTCAATATTATTTCATGCATTATCAGAACATGACAAAGATTGGTCAATATTATTTCATGTATTATCAGAACATGAAAAAGATTGGTCAATATTGTTTCATGCATTATCAGAACATGATAAAGATTGGTCAATATTATTTCATACATTGTCAGAACATGACAAAGATTGGTCAATATTATTTCATACATTGTCAAAACATCACAAAGATTGGTCAATATTATTTCATTCATTATCAGAACATGACTAAGATTGGTCAATATTATTTCATGCATTATCAGAACATGACAAAGATTGGTCAATATTATTTCATACATTGTCAGAACATGACAAAGATTGGTCAATATTATTTCATTCATTATCAGAACAGGACAAAGATTGGTCAATATTACTTCATGCATTATCAGAACATGACAAAAATTTGTCAATATTATTTCATGTATTATCAAAAAATGAAAAAGATTGGTCAATATTATTTCATACATTGTCAGAACAGGACAAAGATTGGTCAATATTATTTCATGCATTATCAGAACATGACAAAGATGAACTTATTACAATAATGCATGTTAATATTGAATACCAATGTGATGGCATCATTCGAAAATCGCATTAGAAAGCAATTTTAAACATTCAGGTGTTTTTAATATATTATTAGGCAAGAGAAAACTTTCATTTAACTCTTATTCAACAATTGGATCAACCTAGGATTACAGATTGTGCAATCATTTGATGTAAGAGTCTCATTGATCCAATCCTTTTTAATGGAAATGTAATACACTACATATATTTTAACATGCTACGGTACACTGTTATTTCATATTTGCGGCAACATGATAATGATGACTTTTATTTACAACAAGATGCAGCTCATCCCTCATATGATCTAACAGTACTTGAGTTTCATTAGAACGAATTACCCAGTCGGTAGATATGTCGACGATATCCTGTTTTTATGAGCACCACAATCACCAGATCTCACCCCAACAGACTTTCTATTTTTTTATGTTTTCAAAGATGAAGTATTTTCGAGGAAACCACGCACTTTTGATGACATGACTAATTTCATAAGAGAAGCGTTCTAAGAAATGTAATAATAATTGGAACTTATGTACCAAGATGTGTATGACTGCAGGAAGTAAACCTCAGGGACGCGTAAACGCTGAACGCTAATACGTTAAGAACCTTGGCTATTGAACTTAATTGTAATTCCTACATAATCCTGATTGTGATGTCATAAAGTTACATTATGTATATTCTGTACCTAAATATATCTGTAATCTGACATTCAAAAAGTGAGTAAAATATACTTAGATCTTCAAGAGAAAGGAAAACAAGATACAGTATATATACGAGGGTCACTCGGAAAGTAAAGAACGTTTTTGTATAAACACTTTAATAACTGATATACAATGGCGAAATTTGTGTTACATAGTATGTGATACTTAAGTTACTTTTCGACATAGTCGCCGTGTAAATTTAAACACTTGTCATACCGTGGTACAAGTTTTTCTATGCCTTCGGCATACACAGTTGCCGCCAAACTGTTGAACCAATCACTAACAGCTTCCTTTAGTTCATCATCACTGCCGTAGTGGCTTCCACCCAAAAAGTCTTTCAACTTTGGGAATAGGTGGAAGTCACTGGGGGCTAAGTCTCCTATCCTCTTGAATTTTCCGCTCAATTCTTCCTTTGAGTTCGTCAGTCAGAACAGAAGGCCGACCCGAGCGTTCCTCATCGTGCACATTCGTCCGTCCGTCATTAAACATAATGCACCACTTACGAACTGATACTTCATTCATTACATTTCCATACACCTCAGTGATTTGTCATTAAATTTCTATCGGACGCACTTTTCTTGCATTCAAAAATCTTATCACACCACGAACCTCACACTTGGCGGGATCAGTAATTGTATCGCACATTTTACAGTCGCACAGCGAAGCAATAACGGACCGTATCGGATCGCAGCTGGTGCCAGACTGAGGCTAAAGCGTGCCCAGGTCAATAACCCAGCGGCAGCGGGGGTGGGGGAACACGCGCACGCGCTAGCGCAAATCGTTCTTTACTTTTCGAATGACCCTCGTATATATATATCAGGTGCTGGGGTCTTATATATGGGCATCTTAAGACATTTTTGGTCCATGTGAGAAAAGAGACTCAGCTATCAGTCTCATAATTGGCTTATAATATGCATTTAACCTTCCTCTGTCTAATGAACGATTTAATTATGAAAATTGATACATTAGATGAGGCAAAATTCGAAACTGGGCCATTTTAAAGTGCCTATATTTGGAACAGGGCTATCTAACATTTGCACAATTTAAATTAGTGAAAATAAGAGTTAGTAAGTGACATAGTAAGTAACAAGAGAAACACTGACACTAAAGTGATCAAACAGTGTTAGGAGCACAATAACAGTGTTATACGCATGGTATGAGTTACAACATTATGGTTATAACTAGTTACTAACAGTGTAAAAGCAAACCCTGATGTTCATTAAACATTAACACTTTAGTCTAAATTTCTAAGATAAAAATAGTAAACTACAATGCCATTCATTGACGGAAATAACCCATAATTTAATCGTTTGTCTACAAACTCCGTGTCGGGTATGTATGGGCTGCGAACCTCTGTCGACATTATCAATCACGAACTTTCATTGCTATTTCATCTAGAGAGCAGTATGTTAGAGAGGAAAATACTTATCAGAATTTTGTAATTTATAAAGTTATATACAAAAGGGTCAATTATACTTGTTTTCGTACAACTAATTGTTTAAAAGGTATAGATTGAATTAAGAATGAACAAAATAACGAAATCTATTAGAACTATACACGTTTAATATAGTAAGTGAAGATATTTTAGTTCAATCACATCACAATTCACTGTATACTTTTGAAGTGATTATTACCAGCAAAACGTCTGACTTTTTTCTGGAGAATTTTATAAACTAATTTTTTTCTTATTTCCATTTTCTTTGAAAATTTGTAATTTTGGAGATAATTGCAAAACATACTTTTTAAGCCTTTTTACACCTTAAAAACAAAAATCATGGCTTACAATAAGAATACTTTTCAGAATATGTTGAAACGAAACTAATGGTATCTGCTACAACACAACTTTGTCAGAATTGTGCTATCAATATTGCTGCTATCAATGGTAATAATATATAAAGGAAAGTCACTATAGTTTCACCGGTCCCATAAGTCGGACGCCCGCAAGTCAAGTGGCTTTGCGTGTTGGGATGATTAGGAACGAAAAGACAATAAGACAATGACGCAATCGTTACATCGTGGAGCACCACACTGCAAATAACGCCCGAAAAGCTGAGGACTTTTCTTTTCTTTTTTCTTTCTTTCTTTTTCTTTTTTCTTTTTTTTTTTTTTGGTATGGAGGGACGTTTTGAAGTCCGCACAAAAGTCTGTCCTTTGGTAAAGTTTTAGATGGTAAGTTGACAAAATTTGTACAGTTTAACTTTAGGCAGTACTGCTCTATGTAGCTGTGTTTCTTAGTAGATATTGCATGCTATTGAAACTGGTTAAATGTAGAGTGAAATGCAAACAAAAATATTCCCTAAGTTGGACCCCAAGTTAAGTCCAACGTCGGGCCCATGATTTGTTTATACAAGACATCTCTGTATTGTAAACGAAAAATTGCAGTCTGCTACTAAAGGCTTCGTACATATTGTTTCATATGTTCGAAAGAAATGACAGTGCTTGTGCAAGAAAATGGGATGCCCAGAATATGGAAACGGCAATTGAAACAATTAGAAAGAAGACAACACTATACAAAAGGCAAGTAAATATTTCACAGTAGATATACATTATGTTACAATACGAGGGCTAGTCAAGAAAGAATTGGACTGATTTTTTTCTAGGCAATTTATTATTACTCAGCAACAGGCACATAATCCTTTTCAAAGTAGTCCCCGCCCATTTGGATGCACTTTTTCATTCGAGTCTTCCAGTCCTCAAACACGTGTCGCAGGCCATTCTTTGAGAGGTCCTTCAAAACCGCCTCCGATGCCTTCAGAACCTCGGAATTATCGAAGAAGCGGCGTCCACGCAGTCTGGATTTTAGGGCAAGGAATAGAAAAAAGTCGCACGGGGCGAGATCTGGGCTATACGATGGGTGTGGCACACAGTTGATATTGTGCTGATGTAGGTATTCGAGGACAGCATGTGCCACGTGTGGTCTCGCGTTGTCATGGTGGAGTCTCCAGCCGCCATTGCGAAGGTTTGGTCGTTTCTTCGCAATGTGCTGCCGTAAGGTCTGAATGACTGACACGTAATATGTTGCAGTTACAGTAGTGCCGGAGGGAACAGCATGCTGATACACCATACCAAGATGATCAAAGAACGAGATCACCATCACCTTGCCTGCCGACTTCACAATCTTTGCCTTTTTTGGTGTGGGCGAACCTGGTGTCTTCCACTGCGTACTGGCTTGCTTGCCCTCAGGATCGAAATGATGAAGCCATGACTCATCGCCGGTGACAATTGACTCCATATAGGCGTCTCCACCATCCTCAAACCTTTGCAACAGCTCCCTGCAAGTCTCCACTCGAACGGCCTTCTGCTCTGGTGTCAGGAGTCGCGGAATCCATCGAGCACACACTCGGCTCATGTGGAGGTGGTCATGCAAAATTGTGAAGGCACTGCCATGAGATATGCGTAGTGCGGCTGCCAGATCGTCGATACTGATGCGGCGATCTTCTCTAACAATGACTGCTGCCGTGTTAATGTTCACCTCAGTAACAGCTGACGCTGATACACCTGGTCCACCAGCTTTCGTGATTGTCATTCGGCCCTCTTTAAACTCTTTGAACCACCAGAACACGGTACTTCGTGGCAGAGCGTCATCTTTGTAGGCTGCTCTCAACATTCCTAGAGTTTCTGTTGCACTTTTCCCCAGGCGATAGCAGAACCGTATAGCTGCAAATTGTTCATCTCGTAATGACTCCATTTCTTCTACAGGCGACTTCTAGAGGCGGCGCAGAACATCACCTGCAATAAAAAGTCGTGGTTACCAAACATGCAATGATTCCTTAACAACATTTTATATATATGCACAGCAAGACCCACCCTACTTGTATGCCAAACTATGAAGCTCCAGCGTTAACAGAACTGCCGGGAAAAAAATCAGTCCAAGTCTTTCTTGACTTGCCTATGTACTTCGTTTTCCCTCCTGCTTCTAACACAGAAGACACTCCTCCATCCCCTTGCCCAATGATGAGTTTGAAGTCCTGCATTAACGATAGCCACTCACGGCCAAGCAGCAACCTGCATTTCTGCATCACCATCAACCTCACGTTAACCAGGTCCATGTAATTTGTAAGCAAGCGATGAGATTGATCCATTGGATATCAGCACAATACCCATTACAGAATTACCATTTAGCCATTGAGCAAAAACAATTCCAGAAGAGGTGGGAAGTCAACGTCATCCTCTATCCTAACTTACTCTCCATACAAACATGATCTATCCCAATCTGTAGTGAGCTCAAAGGGAAACGGAATGAAAACTTCGCCCTCTACAGGAAGGGTGTCCATGAACAAACAGAAGAATACTTCTGAAGACAACGCAGCACAGCTAGTGATTCAGACAGTTCAGAGAGTGGTTACGTTTCACTCATTCCTCTGAAGGCAGCGACTTGGTTATTGCCCAAGCAGGAGTGCCAAAAGACAATGATGCCAATTGCTTGTTTTGTGTGGAATGATAATTTCTAGGATTGAATTGTGGATACAGTGTGCAATGTGTGGTATATGGATACACGATGCGAGCACTAGAAATGATATATGCGTACATTTGTGACTTCTGATGTAAAGGGGACGACTAATAAGGTTTGTTTTTGGTTTTCATTTTACTTGGTGTACCGTGCATTTTTCTATTGGTCTGGGATATGTATAGTATTTGCAAAAGAAAGTTTTGTGCTATTTTTATATTTTATTTGTAATTTTCGTGTGAGTTATAACCGATGGTACGACTTTGGACACATTTTTCTAAACGTCATTTTCGTCTCTTTTCATTAAATAATTCTTTAGCAAAATCTTATGATATGTATGTTGAATTTACTAATGTTCAATGTTTGACAACAGAGCAAGGATATTGTTCAACTGAAATGCAAATAGAAACCTAAAACTTAGAGATAAGGTCCAAAAACAAAAGAGGGTCCGACTTTGGTGACACGTTTAATTGAAATAAATAGTATCTGAATTTGAGGTAGACATTAATCGTAAATAAAAGTTTTATTTGCTCCGATAGATCTGTCTTTTATGTAGGCACAGCATTTCACACTAATATGTGCACCCTTTTTAGAAGCTTTGTAAGTTAAAGAAAACATTTACCGTTTATATTTAATCTGAATAAGTGAACACTGCAAAATATATTTTCCAATTTCAGAGACAACATGTCTTATATATTTACCATATGTATGCCCTTCTACAAATAACATTGATAATAGCGTATGGCGAGACATCTTGAGTTTTCAGTACACGAAAGGGCTTCTTCTGTTGGAAAACACACGACCTATTCAGTTTATATTTGGTAACTCTTCAACCTCTAACGAGAAATATATTAAAAGTGACTGAACTGTGTAGAAAGTTAAATAGAGGGGGAAATTTTCAGATAGAAGAAAGGATCCGATACTAAATATTGCGAGATGTAGTGGCTTAGTTGTAAAGCACAGAATGCTAGGCTAGGAGTCCCAAGTGCGATTACTGACCACGTGAAAAGGAAACGAATAAGCTTTTCTAGTGCTTCTCCCGTTAACTCGAACATACTAAAACGCAAAATATCTAAACACATTCAATACCAACTTATGTTCAAGAATGGATCGAAATTAGTAAGATGTGACTAAAAACCAATGTGAAAATGACTGAATTGGGATGTAATATCTCTTTCCAGTTTCAATGTTATGAAACGTGGATCTATAGCTTAATGTTGGGATGGATGTTTACTACATAAGCTTGTGCTTGCCCAAACTGCTAAGCTTATAGTCATGAGAGGTCTCCAAAGAGAAAATATTGAGAATAACAGATTAGAAAAAATAATATTAGTATGTGCTTCAAAGCATTAAAATGAATATTGCGAGAGAAAAGTTGGTGACAAAATTCGCACTATATATAGTAAAGTAGTAATATATAAACGTACGTTTTAGAATTTAATCTTCACCAAAATTAACCATTTCAGTTGACATTCTCCCCTTAGTTATATACTTAGCACACGCTTCTTTACGGCAAGCAGCAGTCCGAATACAATTCAAGACGGAAGGTAGTATTGCACTTTGAGTTCTAGTTTAAACTGTCATTTAGCATCTGTGATTAAACGTGGAGCTAAGCTCAAAACAAACTCTATTAATATTAGTTGGATAGACAGGCAAATAATATTTTGAAAGAAATTAAATTTATCTTTGGAATTCATGTATACACTTACATTGTATTAGAATCCATAATTTCGTCTTTATATGATTCATTTTATGTCTATAAATTGTGTATAAATTAAATTTTAATGTATTACAAATATATCGCAATTTATTAGAGTACGTACGAAGCCTAATGTTTTATCCTCCCTCAAGGCACTGAAGGTGAAGCACATGCGATAACGAAATGGGTATAAAACTGAGCTATTCAATAAATGTCAATCATTTCTCCACCTAATGGACCTAGATTATGCCGTTCAGTGGTTATGGAATAGATAACTTGAAAATATTATATTTCAAGTGCGGTCTAAGGGTTGGAAAAGTGTGAACTACCCAGGCGGTAGGGTATAATACTGTGAACATATGTGTAATTGGATACATAATGAAGCATTTTATTTTTGAAATTCTATGCAGTAAGAAGCATCATCATATATTTACAGTTGAATCACTTTTCTTTTTTTCTAAGTTCATTTACTTTTCTTCCAAGGTAGTTTTCTTGCTATCTCTTAATTCCTTCAACACATGTAATTTTTAATCAATAAAAACGAAAGATTGTTTCTCTGTCAGCATTACTATCATCACCTCACTTTTGGCTAATCTATGAGCACGCACTTTTCATCGAGACGGAAGAAATAGTCAACGACCCAGGATATTAACACGGAAGGTAGACGGAACAAAAACGATTGAGAGACATTTGGAAGAGGTAGTCCGGATAGTAAGAGAGACTAATCAACATGTAGGAACACGATCTAAGTTTCCGAATTTAGGAAAAGTTTACGTTGCTCTAGCCTACAGAGCACTTTGTCTTAGGTAACGTTATAGCTATCAGCTACGATGGATACTTCGTCAAAGAGCAATTTCGATTTTCATTAAATTTGCTGTCTTCACAACTTTAGTTTTCCTGGTCGGGTTTCGCAGACCCTTAATTCACGACCATCTGGACGCCCAGCTAACCAGAGAGAAGGATGGACGGACATCAATCTACAGGAAGAATCGTCAAGAAGGAAACGCCGAAACCTGCAAGTAAGTACAAGTAGATTAACCAATCGTAAAAGTTACTCCTTTCTCACCCTCTTAAACCCCTTCGACATCACAATCTATTTCTATTGTATATGTTTGATTTTATTTGTATGCAACCCAAGTCCTGTACTTTATGCTCTACCAAATTCAGTCTGTACAAAATCCTGGGCGCAACTTGTAAGTTATAACATTCCCAATTACACAATTAACTAGCACGTTATCTGAACTTTCAGCCTGACAAGGGGCGACTGCACAATACATTCACATTTCATTATGGAATGAATAACGCTCATGGCGGAAACTTTGCCAGCGTTGCTGAGTACACGATTTCTGCAAAGAGTTTAAAGGACTTAGAAACGTACAGGACTGGAGTAGTCGAGAGAGGAAATCTGCGGCTCCAGTTGATCTTTATGAAAGCGTGCATAATCTGAATCTTGAGTGGTATATATTATGGAATATATGTACAATTTTGGAAATTTTGTGAAACTCAGCAGTCGTCATCAGATGGTTCACAATTGATGGGCGCTTCGTTTGTCCATATGTTCTCACTATCGTTACTTGAGAATAGTTTAGTGGCCGAGTCTATCAGTATGGGAAATAAGTAACAGGAATGAACGCTTGAAATCTGACGCCAGTCCCCCTTGTGTCTCGACGGAGTTTGAAAATAAAATATCCCTTGTACAACAAGTCGAAGATACTAATCTTCTAGGAAGCGCGTTCACACTATCAAATCTAAACTTCATATTTTAGTACTTCCTAATAGACTCGATTCAGAGTTCCTGCACCAAATTGTACAAACTTCTTGGCAGTTTGGCATTTCTCATGAGTGATTAAGGAACTAAATATCAAGCAACACGTGCCCACGCTTGGATATACTTCTAATTAAATATTTATACTACTTTGAGGATGTCAAATTAAATGGAGTTATTTTGGATCTTATCTTTGCATAAAATCGCCTGAAGGTTGAAATATTTATACATCATTTGAGATCACATGTCTAGAACCAAATGGACCCAAGTGTTTAAGAATACTTTAATTTGGTTCATCTTCCTAAACTTAACAGAAATAGTGAAATTAGAAACTTATCCAAGAATAGATGAGCGTTAGTTCCCTCAGATTAATTGCAAACCTCATTCTGATACTGTTAAGTTCTGGTTATTTCACAGAGTGAAACAGGATCTGTTGAAGGGATTTATAAGTAAGATTGACCTCAAATAGAATGATCATATACTCTGATCTCAAAAAAACATACAATCTGATACCTGTTTGAGAAAGTGTTATAATTTGAAGAAAATTACATATGATAGTCCAATTGTAACGGATTTTCCACAAACAATGTTGGCTCTTGCAAACTTTATTTAATATCTATCTAGTAGAAATACGGAAATAGTTTTTTTTAAATAATGAAGATCCTGTTTTCGTACCGAGTGAAGTAATTAAGTGTATATAGTTTGAACGTAATATGTAGCTTCTGGAGGAATTTCCAGAAACTTAATATGTTTCAAAAATTGTACAAAAGCTGCACAAAATACAAGAAAATAATAGTTAGAAATATAAAGGCACTTGTGTTTGGAACGAAACATTTGATATCGAGTGGGAGCCAAGTACAAGGTAACCAAAAAATTCATGCCGTTTTTTGTCGTCTCATAAATAATGTGCTCACAAAATGACGCACGTGCCTGTTAAGCGATCGAGAATTAGTCTGTTCATCTGTATGTACCTTCACTAATGCTTGCACGTAGCGTACATACAGCAGTCATAGTATCGAACAGAAATGGAGGCATCGAAGAGCTTCTTCGCGTGTGTTTCTTGTAAATTTTTCAAATGAGCCTGGCAGCTACAGTATCAATTCGTCACATATGAGAGGCATTTGGTGAGAATGCCATCAACAACGCACCACCAGGTATTGCTTTCAGAAATTCTGTTCAGAAGGTGTGTGCCTTTCGGATTAACATTGCAATATGCAGCCACATGTGTTGGGTGACGAAACCCTGAAAGTAATCATTTTCAATTACAGTGGTCTAATGTATGATGAACTTATTGAAGGGTTCCATGCTTTAGCTGAAACAGTCAGAATACACCTGCATGAGATGGGGAAGTTATACAAGTTAAGTAAGTATCCCACACATTGTCATCAGCCAACAAAGAACAACGAATTACAGTCTGTTTGACCTTGCTGACTTGAGACCTGAACACGCCCATCTTTCAGCACTTGCTCACTGGTGATGGAAAGTGACACTCTCAAGCTTACCAGACATTCACTATCTCCATCTGAACCTCTTCCTCAAACCCGAAGACCATCTTTGCACTCACGAAAGGTTAGGCTCTCTATGTGATGGAATTGTCGGCATGTGGTGAAATATTAGCTCCATCTGGTCAGGCCATTACTTCTGACCCCTGCTCTCACTTCTTGCAATTGGTGCAAAGTGCATTGGACAGAAGCAACCGGCATTGGTGAACCGTAAGGGTGTTCTGCTCTTGCTTGACAATGCCAAGGCACTCGTGGAAACACTTCAGTAACTTGGCTAGGAGACACTGTGAAATGTAACATATACCCCGGACCTTCCACCAACAGGCTACCACCTCCATCGACTACCACCTCAGTTGTAGATTCTTCACAGACAAGGGAAGGGCGAATTTTTGGAATTCTTTGCATCCACAACCACAGAGTTTTATCAGCATGATTTTGTGCAGCTGCAGAAACGTTGCAAACAGCGTTGAAGGTTGATAGAGTTTATTTTGGAAACTAGAGTGGCAAAAACCTTTTTTGGTTACCTCGTATTGGAACTCCTAAATTGAAACCTCCAGGAAAGAGCGTCCAACTTCAAAATTTCATGAAAATCATATCACATCATATTATTAACTTTCAACATTAGAAACTAAATTTCATAAGTATTATTTTGGTTGCAGCTATAAAATAAATATGAAGTTTTCATGTTATATTGATATTTAAATTTCTCTCCTGAAAATTTGCCATGTTATAGTTTCACCACATGACATCCAAGCGGTCCAAATATAGAAGAGAAGTGAAAGTATAGCAGTTGACAAGGTTTCTTTTTTTACGTAGTATTGCTAGTGAAACAAGTGGGACTTGAGGGCGGAAACGGCGAAAGAAGCAGTTAGCAAAAATAAAGCTAAGTTTTGAGAAACATTGAATAGTATAATGGAAAAATACTCTCAAATGTATTTGGATTTAACCATTGTACTCTACGAGGAGCAAATATGAAGACAAATTCTACCAAAGGCGTTTAAAATGGCAATGTCGAGCTCAATGAATCGTATGAGCTTAGTTCAATCGGTAAGGTATCACGAACTGTTATGAATAGAAGGCAAGATATAAAAATATTGCATGTGCGATACGAAGTTAATTCCATAGGTCTTGGACATGACACTGGAATATCGCGCCACTGATAATAAGCCGTTCGTAGCATACAGTGAAACCAATGGAAAAAATGATGAATCAGATTCAACTGTCTATCTGTGTCAGTTCGTCGCAGGCAGTGATCTGGACCAGTCGCTGTTTGTTGAGGTCTTGTTACGAAGGCTGCAGTTTGAAGTATGACCTGTAGAATAGGCGCTCAATCTCTTCTTTCATGCAGACACCGTCAGTTTTTACTCTTTGGCCAGAACAACTAGTTGACTTTAGCATTGACATTCACATTAGCATGCAAACTTAAGACAAAGCGACTGATTTAAAAGACTTCCTCCAACAACCTGACGCAAGTATACTCTTAGTACTGATTCATTTTTCTTGCACTGATGACAGTGTATTTAATAAAAATCCTACTTCTAGTTGAGCAATATATCGGAAGATATTGAAAGGGATACATCAAGGGGAAGAGATTATCTCAGGGCCATGGTTAGTGATAACAGAATACCTATGATAATGTTGTTAAAATGATTGTATTCTGTTGGTAGGGGATAAGTGTCATTACTTAACTAACACGATTATCTCAAATTAGCAAATGTACACTTGATGGACTTGCTTTCAATGCGCACAAGTTTATTTTAATGAAAAGAAAGTGAAGCTTAGTTACTGCGCTCTGAACTTTCTCAGTCGTCCGATTAAAGGTGTAAGGGTAAATTTTAATTTATTAAGGAAATTGGTTTGCTAAAATTCCTTTATGTATTTACTATGCCTATATGCCTATTGGGGTAAAAGAAGAATCACGAGATAAATTACGACTAATTTTGGTCAGCTTATAGAAGATTAAGGTTTAGAATCGAGTTTTTTGACAGAAAGAATATTCAAAACGCAAATGTTAGCAATCACGTATTTCCGGGTTTTACGTAGACTGAAGAAAAACTACAATATATAGTTTGATAAAAGCTCAGATGCTGATTCGAATCGAACTTCTTTGAACACATTTCATATAAAACCTACTCTAATAAAGAACGAAAAGGTTTTAATCAATCCATTAGGAAGAAGAAAGATGGTATGAGATAAGAAAAATTATAACTGCGATGAATAAAACATTGCAAGTGATTAGTAAAAACTGCGAACGTAAAAGGACGCAGTTGAGCAAGGACTGTCGTGCGCATAGACTTCTACATTTCTCTTTAATGGCCTATCGTGTGATTTCAGAGTGCTTTCAACAACACTGGATTCCAATCCAAAAGATACGTTGCTTGCCATCTTCAGGACTAATTTTACCAACGGAATTGTCAACAATTTTAACAAGTGGAGGTAATTCTTCACTTTGTATATAAGCTCTCTGATTGAACTTAATTTACCGAACACATAAACGAATTAATTTACAAATGTTAGCTAGAACATCATTGCTCAAGGGCGCCCATGTTGTAGTTTCCAGGAGGGGGCAAGTATAAGTGACGTTTCAAATACAGTTTCAAATTTTGCTGTAACTAATGTAAAAATTCTATTGAGTTTTGAATATTTTGAAGTACTATTTCCTCTAGGGGGCGAGCATCCCGCCTTGCCCCACCCTGATGGCGCCCTTGTCCTTGCTCCAATTGATACAGAGAGAAATTCAAAATTTAAACAAACTTGTAACAATTTTTAATCATTTATTAAAGAACTTCGGCTATAAAAGGACATCAAACTTTCATTGCTGACAATACAAATGAATATTACATTTCACAGAAAGAAAGAGAAATACTTGCAATTACAATAACATGAAATACAAAGAGAATCAATCATCTCATCTACATTACCATCCTGATATCTATTCTTCATACTTTATGATATGTTTTTCTATCATCAATTTGTAATTTCTAATTGTTTGTTAACAAATTTCATCACAAATATGGGGGAACATAGATAATTCATGCGTGTCCACATGGATGGGATCGTGATCAATTAATATTAACAGAAAAGCTATAACGCAAATTTGGACCAGTCAGAAATTAAAATTTGACACATTGCTCAAATATATTCCTTGAATGTATAGGAGAAGTCAGTCCAGGAAAATTGAAATGTACATTGGGAATTTTAGAATTGGACCTTGTTTCTCTACGGGATAAGCATATGATATTTGAATACCTAAATATATGCATACGCAGGAACACACGCCCAGTTGAAATTTAAGGGAAATCTGGTGAATACTTACATTACTGTGAAGTTTTCTAGTATTAGTCTAACGTAAGTGGACACTTCTATTATACTTAAAATTTCCACTACGAGTTTGAGAGAATATTTTGATACCTTGAAAGTTTGTTTATCGTGATTTCCGAGTTTAAAATGCCCAAATAAGAACTTACTTCTATCAATGGGTCGCTGTGTCATTTAAGGGGTAGATTGAAAATAGAGAATAAAGGTCTGAGCCTCAGTAAATGACCTTTACTTCAGTTCAGCTTCAACGTAACTACAAGACCCAACATACTTCAACTTCTTATGTAGAAGCTATTTACTTACAAAGTGGGCAAAGGAGACCACATCAAAGAATTCAGGCATCGATTATCAAAATCTACCCCATCCATTTACCTTAGTTCGGAGAAATCTTGCAAAACGTACAGTAAACTAACTAACTAACCAACTCTATGGCCTATGGAACGAGGAGCTTCAATTCCGCGTTAACAAAAGTTCTCCACTGACTTCTATCCTTAGCCTAACCAATGTATTATTACCTAACCAATGTTTGGTAAAACGCATAAATTATGTAGTTCCTCGTTATGAAGTTTCCGTCAATCCCCACTCTCGTTCCTCTTGGGTCCGAATATTCGCCTCAGGATCTTGTTCTCAAATACTTTAGCTCTATGGTCTTCTCTCAGAGTAAGCGAACATGTTGCGCACCATATAAAACAACAGGCATGATTATCGTTTTATATATTTTCAGCATCAAATTCCTCGACAGAATTCGCGACGACAAGAGTTTATGAACTGAATAATAACACGAATTCCCAGCTTTTAGTCTACATTTATTTTCTTCGTGAATATTACTTTCGTCTGTTAATATTGATTCCAGATATTTGAAACTATGTACTTTATCAAGAGTATTATTTAATATTTTATCGCATCCATGATTTGCCGTATTACGGTCCCGACGCACTTCCATGTGTGTAGTTTGCTTTGGATTTACTTCTAAAAACAAGTGCTTAAGTGCGTCGTAAAATATCCAGCCAAAACTGTCAGCAGCCAGCCCAGTGCCTTTGGACATCAAGCAGATAAAACGTGGGTAAGCAAAGCCATATTTTGATTCGTTCTCAAAGAGGTTTGTTTGAAGGGAAAGGGAGGGAATATTCTATTTACACATATAGCCTTGCATTGGCATGTTTTGATTTATTAGTCTCATTGGTTAGCCTTCAGCTGACGAGACAACCGGTCAAAAACCGAGACCCTGCAGGTCAATGTGTTGACCGGTCTTTAGAACTTATTATTATCCTCTTTTATTTTTAGAACTCCGGATCTTTCACCAAAATTCATTTCATCTTTGCATCGTCATCACCCTTTTGTGATAAAATACAAAATTCAATTTTTATCTTTTATTTAAGTAACATGCATCACCATGATTACTAGTTTATAAATTAAACATTTATTCTAGTGTGACAGATTACATTACTCAGCTTTTATTAATTTTACTCCTTTGGTAATCAGGAGTGTAACTAAGCTGCTCTTAAATCTCCTATAGATATCATTCTAATTAACTCAGAATTGCACTTAGTATCATTATATTGTGTATTGCTGCTACCCCCATGGTTACTCGGTTTCGTTGTAATAGCACCTCATTCTACCTCATTAAGATTATACCTGCACAAATAACTTTGTTAGACTTTCTCTTTCTTTGCGACTTTTTAATAGAATTTACCGCAAATTTTGTCCATACATTGGCACCCTGATTCTGAAATTCTACCAAAAGGTCTTCAGAAGACAACATATTTGAAATGTTCATCCAATTATTTAATAGCAATCTGCTAATTCAGAGAATCGATGGCTGAATAGAATGTGAAGCCTTAAGCCTGTTCATAATAATCCTTTGATACCCTTGGTTCGTACGTTTCCACACTACGCTATGGGTAAATATAAGAAACTTTATTCAATGGGTATGTCCGTCTGTCCACCCGAAAGGTGTCAGGCAAATTTACATTATCAAAAGTATTTTGCATCTTCAGCATTTTTCCTGAGCACGTTCGTTAATGTAAATTTTGCCGCGAAATTCATACGGTAACTAAAATATTTATGTCACAGTTTACAACGTAACGCATTGCTTGTTACTTGATTATAAAAACTAAATATACCGCAAAAGCTTTGTTCAAAGCTGAAATTTTTGAAAGTTTATAAATACATTTTTGAAAGTTTATATACACCTATCATACTCTGGGTACTGCATGCGCCCCAGGTTTTATCTTCTACATCCACCACTGAAAACCATTATTCAAAAACCAAGAACAGACGTGCGATAGTGGCCACCAAAAAGCAAGATGTGTATCTAACAGAGAAAGTGCTGGAGCGGAACAAGCGGGTGGTACAGCGCAAGTGCGTCAGTGATGAAGAATAAGTGGGAAAAATGAAATGAAATCTTTGTTTTACGTCCGACGGTTATGCCGGCTAGGCTAAAGGAAACGGTGATTATGAGAAATGAATGAAATGATGGAATGAAGAAAATGGGATAACCCCGAGAAAATCCACAAGCACAGTGTTTGTCCACCACAAAGTCCACACGGCGCGAGCTGGGATCGAACAAGGGAACCTAAGCACCGGAGGTGAACGCTCTACCACTGAACCATCGCGTCCCCAAGAGTAAGTTGAAAAGTAAAGATAGTGGATTGATGTAACTTGCTATTGCAGAAAATCTTGACATACGCATGGGTTCGTTATGGAATACCACATGATCTACAGTATACTTTTGTTGTTTCACACATATTTAAAATGTATTACATTTATTAATCTTGTTTCTAAAGAAAAATATATTTTTATCTTTGACCTTGACGAATACATTTTCGCATAATGTAATACTTGTTAAAGATAAGGCACCCAGATATTTTATATAGAGTAACACATTGGACTTCTGAATTAACATTAAAAACTTCTCTTGTAAAATTTAGAAATCTAATGTCTTACTATGGATAAACATAACAAATATAGGCCTATACCTTCTTCTATTTTAAAATGTTCTCTTGTAATCATATAATTAATTTACATTCATTGATGAGACATGTTTCATTTCTCGGTGGAAGATCTCGCTTGCCTGTAACATCGAGATATTGTCTAGGTTCACATCTCGGGTAACCTTATTATTGAATAGGATGGTCAACTCCAAAAATACCGAATTCATTTTAAATTCCCTTCAAAAGTACTAAATAGACTAGCCATTGTCATTTAGGAGACATAATAAAAGTAAACGTAATAATACATGTATAATGAAGGTAAACGTGTTTTCTCGTTTGTGACACGTTAAAGTTTCAATCGTGGTGAAATAGATTTGATGAACTTTCTATAAGGAAGTGAGAGCGACAACGGCTAGGTGGTGTGGTTGAGAGCTCCTTACTACAAATTAAGTTTTGTTTGTCTTTCTAAATTTTATCCAGACGAATAATTGTCCCTCAGTTCGTACCAGGGGTGCCCACAAGGGGGGCTATGACGCAAACTCCGTCATTGAAATATTTGGGGGGGGGTTAAAAATCTATATAAATATGTTTGAGAGGGTATAAAAGTTAATCGAAAAGATTTTTTTTTCATGGAAGAACACCTACGGAAGGCAATTGAGGGGGGGTGCGTCATGGACATGAGGGGGGGGGGCACCACTGGTTCGTACCAATGTTAAAACATTTTTATAGACCAAAGTATAAGGAAATATTTAGGGTCTAGCTAAATAAACTTACACAGGTACGATATATACTAATTCATTTTTGATTTTATTATCAAATTTTCTGAGAAAAGAAAACATATAAAATGATTTGCCAGGTAGGAGTCAAATTTTCGACTCTCGGCTGAGGGAAATGCCCGAACGCGAGAGAACCATTAATAGGGAAAAATTGGGAATACTGTAATTTTCCAATAATTATTTACTTACATTAATATATTGAACCACTACATCAATAGAATCACGATGATTAAACGAATCTATTGATACTAATTTTGACTACTTGCGGGTAGCTTCGTAATTAAATTTACAAGTCCAGTAATTTCTTGTGACCTTACGGCAACATGTTTGCAGTACATTTGTCCCTAAAGAATTCTTAGCAGAAAAAGTTTGATAAAACATTAACTTCTGCACATCAATTAAGCTTTACTTCATCATTCCGTGAATTTTTTATTAGTTGCACATAACAGAGTTCTCCCTCTATTATACAATTAGTAAAGAAATTTTCCTTGTGAGAAATGTAGTTTCGTTTTAGCAGAAACTCATGCGATTCAAATGACAAAACTAATCCATTATTATATGCGTCCCAAACAGATTCTAAATTAAAATATAATGTTAAACAAAATAAACTGAATTAATTGTGGGAATTTCTCTGAAAAGACGAAAAATAGAAGTGCTTCTGCCATCTAAGAAACATGAAAATCTACTGAAAGTAAGTGTGGCATAGTTAATGTCTGTAATGCAAAGTATTATGTGTTTCAGATGTAAAGCATCACGAGCAGTAGCCAATGCTGTGGGATATTCCGCGCGGTGTTGCCGGATTTCGGACTCCCCTTTCCCTTCCCGCTCTTCCTCTAGTTGAGATTATTACACATACATTGGCAACATTATTCACAATGTAAATATGAAAAGCGCTATCCCTGGCTGTGTAAGCCAAAACTTGAAAAGCGCTATTTACGCTAGTTCCGTAGCTGACGTTTAGGGAACGGAAGAAGGAAAGAAAGAAAGAAAGAAAGAGGAAAAAAATTTGGGTCGCCGTTATTCCTTCTTACACTATAGTTCATAGGCCAGTAAACACAACGCTACTTAACTCCGGGTTCTTGTACACTAATGGCATCGTCGATGCTGAGGAAGGAGAGATGGAAAAAAAATCTTTCCAGAACAACGTCATATATCTTATAAATCTGTTTATTTAACTTTCTTGTAATAACGTATAATACTAGGCTCTTATTAACATTGATGATCATGGATAGCTAGATTCAGAAAAAAAAAAACTTTGTATTCCGTTTAAAGTTCTCAAACCTTTAACGCCAACACAACTCCAAGGTGAGTAACAGTAGAAGTTAAACAGTACTGTACTAACAATAAGAGAGTTGTTTACATTTGAACTAAACACTAACACAAAAACCTCGGTGGGCTACTTCACCAAAAAAGGAAATTTACCAATTACATTACTGCTCGTGAACATCTCATTGCAGAGAGAGAGTAGACCTACGGCTGTGTCGATTGACCTTCCCCCTTTAAGTACATAACATCTCCACTTTGTCCGCATCCAGCTATTAAGAGGGCATTTCCCTCAACATAATTTACAATTAACAGCGGCGGTAATAACAATACACTCTGTAGCACATTATGGGGAATACGAGACCAGCCAGTGAAATTAAACTCAACTCCTGACACTTTCGCATTGAAGTACGAGTGGTATCGTACACCCACCGTCTTAGCGCGCCTCACTGAACTAGTGAGCAGCATTATAGCTAAACATGACATGAAGACAACTCGAGGATTTAACACAAAATTTGTGGTGTGGCGACTTAATACTTAGATTGTGGAATATATATATAGATATTAATAGACAATACGGAATACCCGTTACTAGACAGACATAAACTAGCCATCGCTAATTAATCTTTACTTTATCAAATGAAGTACCTGAGAAAATAGACAATACGGAATGCCCGCTACTGGACAAACATGAGCTAGATGGTAGCGAGTAATACGTTATACATCTAAACAACTCTAGGAAATGATTTCTCCCCTTTTTAGCAAGAAAGAAACCGCGTTGATATTAGACTACCCCGTCGGCGTATGATTCGACTTACTGGACAGAGACTCACTTCGTTTACTCGGACATGTTACCGACAGAACTCACTTTAGACGATATTGTAAACATTATGAACTGACGCAGATAATATATATATATATACTGAAAAACCAAGAATTATTGAATGTATATTATTGTTTGTTTCTAAACGATTTATATCAATAGAATGAACACACGAAGATATCAATATGACATTAGATATTGTGATTGGAAACGATTTGGACGGATTATAAACGGCGGACAAATCTCTTTCACAACTTCCTGGACGACATCAGTTTCTTCACAAGACGGAATAAAGAATAGTAGACATAATTACCTGAGGAACAGTGACTAAAGCTCAACAAACCTTACTCCCATTTCACGAATAGGAACACTGCAGAAGCATTGTGAAACAATGTCCCAGAGTGGCGACAGGTTCCGACGACTTCTCCAACATCTCACCATACAGCAATCATAACCATAACTTCGGCACAGATCGACCAAAGGGTGACATCTCCTTGGTTGATGCCAAGTAAGCACATTTTACCACTGCTTTCACCAGGTAGACAGAAGTTCGCTGCAAAGCTGCCACAACACTGTTGGTAAGTGAATAGGCGACGAATCACTCAAGAAACTTCAACAAAATTTGGATGAGAACCGTTTGTCCATTGGCAGTCCAGGAACGTTTAAATTCCACAAAAGTAGGTATGACCAATAACCAGTGACATGGGATGGAGTCCCTTATTAAGGAATCCGATGACACAAAATCACTACGTCCGAAGACAAGGTTACACGCAATTGAATGCAGTTCAATAAGACAAACTTGAAAGGATCACTAGACTTCAACTCTCATCACGACAGTGATTAACGAGTATTGCGCCAATACCAGTAATACGTCAGACACACACACGCCGAGCAAGTTTTATATAAATTCTTTATAATCCACTACATGTTCACTCCAACACACTGCTCGACCACAGCAATGCTTAAGAGGGCATTGATAATAAAAAGAACGACCGCTTACTGCATAGTTCGCTGTAAATTTATATCCAAAGACATGGACAAATTATGCTTCTCACTACTTATGCTTCCGCCATGTTCGTTGTTACAAAGAAACTAAGTCAAAGGGGGGGGGGGGCTCTCCGCAACCCGCTCACTTCCTGATTGGTCATTCCATACTGCGCATCAAAGCATAGTATGGAAACGACAACTTTAATAATAAAACAGATATAACTAAGGGGGAATAAAAATTATATGAGTGAGCATTTATATATGCATGTTCATAATAATCCTTCCGTTTACATGAAACACAAAAATTTAAATTATTTCAAACAGTCATTGTTACTCTCAAAAGCCGCTCAACGCAAAACATAGACGTACAAAGAAAAGTAACACACTATAACTACACACACTGGTCCAATTGTCGACCATCTTGAATCCTTCATGAGAGTCGAGAATTGAGAAAATATAGAAAGAAATAACATTAACTGAGAGCTGATTAAACATTTCCGCAAATATTCTCTTTGAGAAAATGTAACGGTCAAAGAGGAACGTTACAAATATACTATTCCAGCAAACTCAAAGATTTTGGCTGTGTAACCTAGAAGTATATATAGCAACTGAATAACCTACCTATTAACTTATTCCAGTGGAACTGCTAAACGTTCGTCTTCAACACTACTTTCACTGTCGTCTATGTCAATTAATATTTCGCCATTGTCTGAATCTGACTCTTGTAAATGTATTATTATGAGTTCCAAAAAATGTAAACACAAAAAATAATTCTTCGAGTTTCACTTCATAGCACTTTTTTTTTTTTTTTTTTTTTTTTAAAGAAAATTCAGCACTTGTACTCGGTTTCCTTAAAGACATTGTCAACTATAATTTTGGAGAACAAATGAACTACCACGAAATAAAGCAACCCAAACACTGATGAATTCTGTTTATGCTAGAAGAGAAGTTGCCTTCCTACACGCACAACTAGCTCGTTTGCTTCCATGTCTGTTTCTATAATAACATTTGGTTGAGAATTTATACTTGGTGTAGGTCTCACAACAACAATCCAACTGATTCGTAAGCAACACGATATGGTCGAGTTTGTTTTGGGTTACAATAATTTGACACCACTCAGACGTCTGGTGCTTTTGCATCCCTGCTAGAGGAGTAAAGAACGAGTACGTAATTGGCCACACATACGTAAGATATTGAAACGAAGAAAAAAAATCATACTGCGTTTCTTCTGTCGAATAAGGAAGAATCTTGCATGAAGGCAATTTCAAAACAATATTACGAATGTCCCATACCTTCTGTTCTTATATATATATATATATATATATATATATATATATATATATATATATATATATATATATATATATATAAATATATATATATATATATATATATATATATATATATATATATGTTGAGTTGAGTTGATTTTAGTTTAGCTTTCAACAGCGAGGCTATATGAGACGTGGACCTCCTGATTAACGTGGAATCCGAACCACATGAGCTCCCGCCAAGAATATATGAATCAGATTGAAGAGGCTTGTTATTTAATTTGATCGCTTACTATTCTCAAGGGTGTAGAAACGGGGGAAAAGGGGGCCTTGACTTTCCAAACTATTTCCAGCCCCGAAATGAGGTTCATATGGTATATGTTTTGTAAACTTATTTAATAGTTAATGCAAATTAGAAACGTTTATAATAAAATACGATTTTTTTAAAAAAGAAAAAAAAAAACATCATCAATACAGTTTCTGTACCTAATTACAAGGACGCTGATTTCTCTGTAATTTTTTTTGCAGGGGGGGGGGTATTCAGATGCAGAAAGCATATATGATTATTTTAAGACAAATTGCATTCAAATTGTGCCTAATATTGCAAATTTACAAATAAAATGAGGGGGCCCTGGCTCCCTCAGTCCCCCCAGGATCGGCGCCCTTGCCTAATTAAAACAACTAACATTAATTATATGCTTTATATTCTCATTTACCTAACTTACGCTCACCGTGTGATCTCCCTACTATATTATTGCATAATAATATCTGAGTTGATATTTTTTCGAGTTTGTTTCCCTTTAGTATTTTAACCTACATAAACACAAAGTCACATAAACAGACTGCTAGAAACAGCATTTGTTTTCTTATGAATAGGTTATTGATTTATCTCTTACAATCCGTTTTCAACTTCATTATTGTCAAGATCCTCTTTTGTTAAGGTAGCATCGAGAAAACATAATATGTGTATAGCATACATGGTTAGTTAAAATGCTTTCATATTCTGAAAGAGGTCATTTGTTCTGTTTTTAATGTGTGAAAAGCTTTCCTCCCCCTGAAAGTAATGTTCCCCTAGAGCAACCTGTTGGTTACACCCCTGAATATCCTTTAATAAATGTTGAGTTCCATTTCCAAATCGAAGAAAAATCCACTGGAAATTAGACGGGACTCAACGCTCGTTTTACTAATTGTTTTATATGGAAACCTTTCAAAGCGTGTATCATGACAACCAGTTGTCATAGAAAGATGTAGTTTTCACGTATGTGTTCGTAATTCTTTTCTCTACTTCGTAAAGTAAACAGTTAATGTGCTAATACAATATTTCTAATAAGCGCCTCTGCTATTGTCAAGATTCGCAGTAGCGCGAGAAGTCAGCGTGCAGAACTGCTTGTCGCGAATTTTCAACACCGCTCAAAGCCAATTGGACGCCGCGTGAAGCCAACTCAAGGCCATGCCGCTTATCATTTGAAATTTGCTATAGTGTCCGATATTTATTGGGTTATTATTTGTGAGATTTTTCTTTTCACGGACGAATAAGTATGCTATTCACAAATTGGAGCTGCAAGTGCGTTGCCCTTTCTACCTCACTGGTATTTAGTAAAAATCACGCTTGAATGGTATTGTGTCTTCTGAACGACGTGTCTTTTGAGGAACTAATTCTCAATTTCTTGTGCGGTTTATCTCTGGATAGAGAAATAGAAAATAGAAAATCGTTCACCGTTTTACGCTTAAGCTAGACATATCTTTAGATATAGGAAAATATTTAGGTCTATTCAGGATACTAGCGGATCTGAAAAGGTAGGGGAACAGGGGCGTCATTTAGCCCTTAACGAGTTTTTGTTACCATATGGTTACACATGTTTTGATCTTGCCTATTGCGTTTGAAGACTATTATTTTTAGGTATTGTTACTTGTGGTTATTTGTGTACATGCTTTCCGCGATCTAGAGAAGCTATTGCCTCCTGGTGACAACTCTGGTAAATTTTACGCGGAAGGTAGTCTGTTGATATATTATTTTGCAAGCAGTGCTGGAAACAGACAGAAAAGATAGTGAACCGTAAAGGGTTAAAGGGGGCAGGGAGGGGCATTTGCCCCCTCTGAGTTTGAGATTTATATAGATTTTATTAATACAATAGTAGTATGTCAGTAAAAAACGCGAAATTTTACTTATATCAAGGGGCCTTGCCCCCCCAAGCCAAATATGAAATGACGCTACTGTAGGGGAACGCTTGAGATCACGCCGTTACCCGTACCTATCCTGGCCTACTGTATTTTTAGGAGATTGGAGAATGCCACAGATATTTTCTGGAAGAGAGGTGCCGATGTGCCCCCGCGTTCCCCCCACTTTTATCCCTGGACCTATCTACAAAAGTATTTCAACAAAGTATTACAAAAAGACACTCACTGCATACACTGGGTACCTTTTAGAACTTAGTATAAAACTACACTAAAATGAAATCAGATACAGAATTGCCTAATATTTCGTCTTGCAATGATCCACTGAATTTGTAAATTTTCAAGGTTAAAGCAAGAGGCGAGGAAGAGGGTAAAGTTAAAGCTAGGTTGAACCCAGTGATTCAGTTCACTGAGAAACACTGAACATCATACGTGGCGAAATCAAAGTGATATAATATTTTGGGTATGGAATTATGGCAGGAAATCTGATTTTGGACTCAGAAATATGCAATATTATTAATTTCTAAACAATTGTATGTTGACAGAATTATTACCTAACTTTTCATAACTAATATATCAGTCACTTCATGTAACAAGAATATTGTCTGTAGCATTGCAGCAAACAATCAAAATATAAATAATTATATCCACTACTTATTCCACTATCCTTTTTTTATATAAAATTATACGTCAGTTTAGTATGAGTATCTTTACAAATCTATTGGGAAACAAAGAGGAAAACTTTATTATGTATTTCTGATGTAAACAGAAGGTATACTTTATATATATTTTTTAATATTTAAGTTTTATATGTAGGTATTAATACTATTTGTGTGTATATTGTCCTAATAAAGTTGATAACAATATAAAGTGGTACCTATTGATCAGATTTTCTTAAAATCTGGTCATTGTTTAGCAATTACGTATTAGCACTTCAAAATCATAGAGAATTTTCTTTGTTTTTCTCTCTCACTCGGCCGTGAAGTAAATAAATAAAGAACGGAAGGGAAGAAATAAAGCAAATCACGAAGAACTATAATAAATAGTGACGAGCGCAAGAGTGTTGGTATTGCAGTTTTTGCAAGTGTCTTGCAAGAAAGACCAAGACCAGAAATCCTGAAGCAAGACCAAGACCAAGACCAAGGGGTGGAAGACCAAGACCATACCTGCAAGACCAAGACCAAGACCAAGACTCTTGCGCAAGTCTTGCACAAGCATAGGCGCCGACTTGAAGAAAATATTGGGGGGGGGGGGCAAACAATGAACATCATCATATTCAGCCGTTTTTTAATCAACTGTTTGATCAAGCCCTTCTTCTTCCCCCTCCAAGTTCTCGGTCCGCTACTCCGCTTCATCCTCTCCTTCCTGGACTGGATTATATTGGAGGGGCGGGGACCCCACCTTTAAATATTGGGGGGGCCAAAAGTGTCCTGCCCCCCCAAAGTCGGCGCTTATGTGCACAAGTACTGGCTCAGTGGTAAAGCGTTCACCTTTAGTGCTGGGGTCCCTGCTTCTATCCCAGCTTGCACCATGTGAGCTTTTTGGGTGGATTAAGACCATGTGTGTAGGTTTTCTCGGGGTTTTCCTGTTTCCTCCTACTTTCTTCATTCCACCATTTCATTCATTTCTCAACATCAACATCTCTCTTAGCCTTGGTGCATAATCCTGACATAGAAATCTATATACTACATCATTTCAAAGCATATTAGTGATGTTCTTCTAAAACTAAACAGAAATGTAGTATTGAACATCGGTAATTCCGTACACCATAGGTGCCGAGTACAAGGGTATGGCCTTGGATCCAAGGATCAAGCATCTGTAAGAAATTTTTAATGTGTGCTCAAAAAATTAATATCGAAATAACATTTTCATGACATCGAGAAAAACTTGTGTATGTGATCTCAAGTATGATTTTATGGGCGGGAGCTTATACGTTGAATAATTGTTTATCAATATAACTTTTAGCCTCCTCAGGTATATGGCACACGAGGATTGAGCGATATAATATTATATAACAATATAAAAATCCATATTCACAAGTGAGTGATTTTGTTTTGTTAATTCAAATAACTTGGAGTTTGATGCTGTATTTTTGTATTTCTAATATAGGTCAAAAGTATTTATATAAGTTGAGATTACACAAAAGACATAGACAGTTGAGTCGTTTTCAGTTTTTACTCAAATTATACTAAAATGTTAAGAGGTTTGATTATAATCGTTTTATTTTACTTTTTCTCACTCTCTTTTGGCCAATATTGCTAATATATCATCATCATACCTATTCTGCCATTATTGGCAGGTCACTTGTTGCAACTCAGAAGCTTCGATATACGGTGATCCTCAGCTAGTCTCTTCGTCTTGACGTAGCAATTTTTTGTTTTAATACCTTCCTTCAACTACAGTCTCCTTTGCCCCCTAACTCTCTTTCCTTCCAAAGTATCCTCTAGCACGTCTGTCCCAACCAGTTCATTTTCCTCCTCTTAATTACATCTAAAATTCTTTTCTCCCCTACTGCTACTATTTCTAACATCTCTCCATTCGTTTTTCGTTCAACCCAGCTAAATCTCCCCTTTTATCGAAAACCTCCCATATTTGTTTGTTCACTTTTGCGTAATGTCGATGTTTCTGTTCCATAGAATACATATTGGAATCAGTAAAATAAAATCTCAATATTTAATTGGAAATTTGTTCAATACAACTATTAGGTAAACTTGGTTGAAAATAAAAAATATCTGGCACCTTTAGAGTGTGAAAATAACTTAACAATTTATGATATTTCAGTAATCTCTGCCGTCTTGATTTTCGTTCACGCGTCTCCTCAATTTGGAAACTAGTGGCGTATTCAATGTTAAAAAAAATATAAAAAGATTACGAAACATTGTAATTTATATTATAAGTAGTTAAGCGTAGGGATCCATTAAAAAAATAAAGGTTATCACCTAGGCCTATGTTGCATACTATCATCATAATTATTTACAGGAAGGTAAACTATATTTCATTTAGAAACAAACATTGTATTTCCGTTACTATTGGCGCATTGCAGAATTTATCCAGAGTAAAATTTACGTATGAAAAGCATAAGATTTTCTAAAGGCAAGACTTGCAAGACTCTTGCAGCAAGACCAAGACCAAGACTGGGTGTGCAAGATCAAGACCAAAGGTTCCAGTGCAAGACCAAGACTAACACTGGATGTGTAAGACCAAGACCAAGACAAAGACCACCCGGGTCTTGGTATTGCATTTGCTCATCAATAGTAATAAAAAACAAATAAATGTTCACAGCGGATCTAGGTCAAACAGGGGGCATAGGCCCCCACAGTTTTTTCAGTGGCAAAATCATTTAAGCTATTATTTATACATTTTTAAAGTTTATACGAGATATATCGCTTGTGGTATCAGTGTAATACCCTTTAATTGTCATTTGCAACGGGACGATGTGGTAGAAGAACGGCTTCTTGATAGGTGATGACGTAATAAGTGGATGGTTTTGCAGCCAGAAGGATTGTGAGAAATAGGTATATAAAAGGAGAAGAGAGCTGGGATATTTGTTTGGAATGGATTGAAAGCATTTCGAAAAGAAAAGCCAAGCTGCCCGTAAGTACAGGATACAATTAGAACCGATTTTATGAAAAATATGGGAATAATATCAGATTCAATTTTTCTGTACAAAAATGTAAATTATTCTCTTTACTCATATTCTGAAATAAACTAAATATATTTACGGATTAATATGATATGGAAGAGGAGACAGCATCTAATATGAATTTCATTCTACTCTGACCATCTGAAGCTATGCTTTTATAACATAGTAGTGCAATAAATTAATGTAGGTGTAGTTTGAAAATGTCAGAAGGTAAAGGAGACGCTCATAATTTAAGTGTAGTGCGAACAAAGCGTGAAATAGAAATAGTTTTTATATTTTTTAGATTCTGTGATTTTTTTTAAAAAAGTAAATATTATTTGTATTTCTTTCTAATAAATCTGGTTTCAACGTAAAGCGACACAATTTGAGCTTTCAGTATCTAATAAAACATGTTCTGTCCTAACACAGGTTACCTTCTCAGATTTAGCACCTTTTGTCCTTTTAATTCAAAATTATATTGGGATTTGTTTGTTTCTTGAAAGTGAAAAAATAAAGAGAAAAAGAAAAAACGTTTAGGAAAAAGAATAGCATATTTTGTATGTTGCTGAACAAGAAACTAGGACAAAGTCACACGCAATGAGAAACATATTGTTTAATAATCTCTTTTATTTAATTAATTTTTGCTAATTAAATTTAAAACTAGAACATTTTGTTGAAAGGTTTAGTTGGAAGTACCTACCAAGCACAAGAGCTATTTTTATTTTAATCCTTTTGGAGGTAAGATGATATGATTAGTTGGGTAAGTAACACGCATGAAGTTAGGTAGAAACATTATGTATACATATTGTATGTCACACAATGAAGAGTGTATAATGTATACAGTGTAAACCATTTGCTAAATAAACTTTGAAAACAGCATCATAATGTTCATAATTAGTATCTATTCGCTATATGAACATTTAAATTAACAAAAGAACATATATTGCATATCAACTCAAGAATACTCAAGTCAAGTCAAAATAACGAATTCTCTGTATCCAGTTCTGTCAGTTTTATTAACAAAATTTGTAAGCCTATATTAACTACTTCTTAATGTTGAAGTATTGAGATTTGATAGTAAAACAGAGAAGGGAATGGAAGGCTTCATTCTCCGAATCGTAATGTATTCTCCTTCAACGTTTTATCTTAATGTTAAGATATGACATTATCTTCTGTTCTCCTAATACTGCTTTTATTTTAAACTATTAGCTACTAAAAGAAAGAATAAAAATATTTAGCGTATTTCTGGAAAGAAATGTATTCCTCTTCACCTGTTTTCGTAATTTAATCCTTTTAGCCCTATTTGTTTTTTTTATTATTATTCACCGATTATACTTTCGTCTTATTATTGTTTTTGATTTTACAAATGAAAGACAACTGTTATTTTGTTCGCGGTTGGGGTTTGGAGAATTATGGACGTAAAATGTGCGTGCACTAAGGTTGGAATACTTATGTAAAATATAAAATAGCATTAGTCGAAATCATTGTGAACTACATAGTTTAGAAACACAAAACACATTATTAAGGTAGTAGGAGGATTTATTGCAAATAGCTTGTTTCACAAAGAATAAAACAGCCTACGTTGTGAGCTTCGTTTATCGTAATAGATAATGCAAGTGCTTTACAAGAAATGTGCGTCTCTTCCTGACAACAGATGAAAGCCCCAGAGAAATAGCGAAAAATAATTTGAACGTAATACTGGCATAAACCCCCAGCAATTTTGAACCCTCCAGTGTAATTATATTAATAATACACTGAGAACACACTTCAGTATAAATTAGGAAATACTATGATGCGCTTTAGAAAAGGTAGCCCATAACACAGTATGCAATTACGTGACGCATTCGTCTAGCATAGAATATCTATTAATTTTACTTAAATAGTTGTTAAAGAATGTAACACCCAAAATAATATTACGAAAAAATAAAAATAAGGCACACTGAAAAAGAAAGCTGTAAAGATTGTCAAGTTGGAAAACCTAAGACAAAATGTTAACCGGAGGGATTCTGTTTTGTGAGCTGCTACTAAGAATCGAACCATGTAGGAGCTTTAAGTGTGAGTGTGTTAGACATATATAATTTAGAGAGCTCCAAAGAAAAAAATGAATTAGAAGATTAGAAAAGGTATGGATTGTTTTGCCCTTCAAAGCTAGTGCTTCGATTTCCTTCCAGAGACTAAATCCACAAAGTTGATCCGAAATATATGAATTCAATAATCACATTAGAAGTACTACATCTATAAATACTGTTTGCAGTAGAGTAATAAGATGGAAGAAAGAACGTTGCCCTCGGATGTTAAATCCATATTAAAAAAGAAACTCATAGCTCACTATTGCTTACTGTATTTGTTCTATGGCGATAAAGGTTGAAACCAAGAATTGTTTATTATAACTACTTTCGCTTTAAATTAAAGGTTAAGCAAGGAGAAATGACCTATTCTTGGGATGAATCGATTGCAAGAAGCCCTTTTCGATAGCTCTTAATACCGTTTCTGCTCTGATACCTGTCAACAGATAGACGGACGGACGGACAAAGCCATTCTATAAGGCTTCCGACACTTATACATAGCTATCTAAAAACTGGCATACTGCACGAGTCAGATTCAAAGCTGTAGACGGTACACCGTCAACAGAATAGTAACAGAAATGAAAATTGTGTATTCTCGGTGTAGTGCATAAAGTCAGTGAGCTCTGTGTCACTGTTTATTTTGGAATAGCTTTTAATCCAGTCTACAATACGTAACCCTTTCTTTTAACCCTTTCGTGCATAACTTCCACTAGGGTGGACACTGCTGATTCGTTACGATTGTGTTCTGTCGGAACTCTGTACTCGCAACACAAGTGCATTATTTTTCAATAAAAGTTACTTGGGTATCTTGACGTTCTGAATTTTTCTGCCACCTAGCGTGAAACTCTGAAACCAGGGGTGTGACGTCGTCGGTACACACTTGAAACAGGCATGAAAGATTCGTGGCGAGTACTTCTGAAATATCCAGTGACATCTTCTATGGAGGGTGTGCCAAGCAAGTGATAATTTTTCTTTTCTTTGTTACAATGTCTGAAACAAGCTGACATTATTATATTATCTGGTTTTGTTCTTGTATCTACAAAAATCAACCAAACAGACATGTCTCATGTAGTGGACAGCATGCACTTGAAGCATCTTTGTCTTCAATAATCTGTCCACTGTAGTGGACTTCATACATCTATTGAAGATATGATTATTTTTGCAAAAAGTGGTGTTTGTCACTCATAAAAATATAATTGGAGCCTCGATGGCAAGTAATGAACTTTTTCAATACTTCTGACTAATATATGTGTGAACTCTGGGTTTGATTTCCAATTGATCTCACTACACATGACTCCAACACGTTATGGCAGACAAATTGGTATGTTCAGAAAACTCACAGAAAGATCATCTTTCCTGAAATCAAACCGAAATCAGGAACATGTAGACCTGTACACACAAAGTGCCTTGAAGATATGTGACTCAGTATATTGAGGATGACGGAAGTGAATCACAATAAGCGAATGAAGAAAAAGAAACTGAAGCTCCTCCTCCGAATAGAAGCAACCAAAGACGACAACAAGTAAAAGTGAGGTGGTCAAAATATAGCAATAAGTTTTCTCAGAATGTTTCTCCATTTCTTAAAAATAACAATGTAAATATTACAGAAAATGAACAAATTGATTTGTTTTCGCAGTTATTTACAGATGAAGTTGTAAATGACATTGTTTCGGAACAATCTGTATGCGAATCAAAATGGGAAGGAACACGGCAGTGTTTGTCTTACGATGAAGTTTTAAGCTGTAAAGTTGTAGCTGACGTAATGTCAGTAAACCGGTTTGACCTCACATGGAAATATCTTCATTTCTATGATAATTCAAAGCCTCGAGATGCAAACGACAGACTTTATAAGTTACGATATATACAGAATAAACTGAAGAAGAGATTCGAATTTGCTGTGAATGATAAAGAGTATCAATGTATTGCCGGGCAAATCATGCCATTCAAGGGTATACGTAACAGAAACCAATATATACCCACGAAGCCGAACGCTTGGGGATGAAAATTTCGGGAAGGTCACAGAGTAGTGCTTACTTGTATGATTTTGTTGAATATCTTGGTTTTTAACTCTTATTACTTGTATCAAAACCACTTTGGCAAGTTTTCTACAATATAACATTTATTCAATTTATTCTTAGTGAAATTTTGCAAACTTTGTGTGTCACAATTCAGAAATGATAATCTTACCCAAAATACATGAAGTGCATTCAAGTGGACAGATAAGGATAATTAAATTCTGCTAAGAAAATATCAAATTTTAAAATTTTCGGTTTTTATAGTACATCAAGAACAATTTGTAAGAAAGAAAATAATCATCACATGTCAATAAAAACATAATTGATGCACAAAAGGATTAAATAAAGAATATATATTTTATTGACAATGAGCATCCATGTCTAAATATAAGAAGTTCATATCACAGCTGTGTAATAGGGGGGGGGGTATAGCATATCCCCTCTTTTTCTCTAATTTATTTTCTTAAACAGAAATCAATATGAAAACATATTCAATTTTAAAAGATGATTTGTTACTATTTTACGCACTGGAAATCATTGTAGAAAAAATTAATGGCTTTAAATTGTATCAATTAGTAGACGTGCCCGTTATAAGCAGGACAAAAATAACGTGTAATAAATATAAAACTGGAAATTTGTATATTATAGAAAATTTTACGTTTTACCTTGTATGATCGGATTTTTCGACAATACTGAATCACGAATGTTTAGTGAGCATATTGAATACAGAAGAGCATAAGCCCAGCTTAAACAAACCGCCATATTGGATAGTTTCTGATTGAAGGAATTATTTACACAATCTAGAATTTTTTTTTTTTTTTTTTAGGAGTGGAATTCTCGAAACATGAATTATTCCACTTTCAAATAACAGTTTACAAACCGAGCTTTACACCGCCAGTTTGAGCGAATCCTCTGATTGGGTATTTTCTGAATAGAGAATAGTCTATTTGTATATTATAGAAATGATGTTCTTTGCACTATTATTAGTGGGAATTTAAAACAGTGACCCACTCGTTTCATTATTACTAATTAAGAGTTTGTTTACCGAATTCATATTTCCAACTTAACTGTATTTTTGTTTGCATTCAGAACTTCTAGAATAGGCAAAATCAACGTAAGTGAAAACAGTAAATAGAATATGTGAGATATTTGTATTAATTAAATATGGATGGATAATGCTAGTCACCTTTATAAGCAGACAAGGAGGCTAATTTCTCTGCAACATTAGGGCCAGAGCATTCAGATGCGTGTTTGGTTGCAGACAAAGGTCTAAGAAGGTATATAATTTAACGGTTCATCTTTATATTACATTAAAATTGTGCCTCAATAACGTAAACTTTCATTGTCATACTTCCATTTATTTATTTATATATTGTCTGGTTGCTACTGACAACTAGGTATCCAAAATCGTATTATTTAAACATTTTAACATTTGAATATCTATATCTTTATACATTGGCATGACAATTAAATTATTTTTTTAATTATTTTTTAAACATTTCTTTCTCTTCTTTTTTATAGTAAAACATCAGCCAGCCTAATACAAAATTTGAAATATTTTACGACCTAAAATTACAAGTGAATATTACAAAAATATACAAAGTACCGTTGTATATTATGACGCCCGACGGACTTTTCTTTTTATTCATTAACCTCATAAAAAGAAAAAGAATTCTGGACCATTTACATATACATGTGAGTCATTCTTGTTTTCAAATGCACCTCGTATATTTAAAAATTACAATTCATATAACTATACATATATATTATACTTAATTTTATAACCATATTATTATCATATTTATTTTAAACTTTATTGTCATCTTCATATATTTATACGTTTCATCGACGATAAGACGGATTCGAAATTAGATTAACAAGTTTTTTAAGTCCTTTTTCGGGTCCATTTGCAAGTTACGTTCCTTTTCGGGTCCATAAAAAGGCTTGTTACAATTCAATATATCTACTCAGGTATCATGAAGAAGGTTTTGAGAAAGATGTATGTGATATTCATATAGTTGTTCGTCTAGCAAAAAAAAAAAAAAAAAAAAAAGAAAAAATGATCGAATACAAGATATAGTTAAACAAAATATAGATTAAGATTGAAATATCGATAATAATCAGGATGTAACATAATAATTAACATCTTATTAACACTATGACATGAGTAATGTGATTGATGTTGCATTTTGGCAATCATAAGAAAAACACATAAATAGTATGAAACACCAATATTAAGTAATATTCATAACATCAAAGCATTTGACCAAATTAAGAATCAATTTGATATGTCTTTTCGGACGCCCCTACATGAGGTTAAGTTACATGACCAATGCATTTGTTTGGGTTTTCGAGAGTCAAAAACCTGAATACAGTCTGTCGCATTATTTACATCTACAGTTCTTTGTTTCTTACTTTGAGAATTTTCGTCATCTTCGGGATTTCTACGTAATCTCCATCGAAAGTGATTAGATCTAATGCTTGCATGCTTCTTAGATGAACGTAATCGTACTACATTACTAGGATTAGATTGAGTCACAATAATCACAATCACATATACCGTCACTACTAAAGTTAGGTTCGGTTATCTTACCGGTATCACATTTACCGTCACTACTAAGGTTAGGTTCGGTTATCTTACCGGTAACACTAGGTTCAGTTCTCCTTCGTTTCACTGGAGGTGAAATAACGTGTCTTCTAATGGATCGGTATTTGTCCTTTACGTGACATCCACGGTAGTCTGTCCTGCCATGGTTTCTGTTTCTTCTGTAGTTAGGCTTGGTTACATTACCGGCACATATGGATTTAACATCACCTTTTTTTACATTGGGATCACACTTTATTCTCACATGGACACTTCGAACTTGGTTACTAAGGATAGTTTGATGCAAGCTAGTACTGAATTGAACCATTGATGGATTTTCAAAACTTTGCAACGTCACACTTGGATGATGGAAACCAACGTACTGCATCACGTGCTGTGAAAGCATCATCGGATTGTTTACTAGCATCATTCCGGTCTTTTCGTTGAATGTACATTTCAACATCTCCAATTCAATCAACTAATCAACACAAGCACTAATAGGAACACATGCTTCTTTTTGCGTTTCACAAATATGGGAATCAACTTATTTCTTGCTACATGAACCATAGGATTAATATCATGTTGAATATACGGATAACGCAGACAGTTAATAGGTGTTCTTAAGATGAGGATGGTCATAACTTTTCACACCCTGATACATACTAGAATCTTCATTACACACAGTATCAGCAAAACAATCAAAAGCATTCGAATGAGGAAAGAAGTGAGGATAATCTGATACAAGCAATACGGCATTATGCGTCTGTGAAAACTCTGCAAATTCCACCCATGCAGATTGAAAATTTGTTTTCTCCGTGGTTTCTATCGAGTCACATTTGTCCATTTCTTTCTTATGATGTTCAAATTTTACAGCAATTTGTTGATTTAAATGTTTCAGTTGTTCCTGTATCAGGTCCCATTTGCCGTCGTTGCGTGATTGCAATTTCTCTAGCTTTTCTTCGAAACGCTGTGACTGATCCTGAACCGCGTCCTTAATTTGTTGTGACTGATCCTGAACGTCTTTAATCTGTTGTGATATCCCTCTCAGGATATCTAAAACGTTTTCTGAAACATTCCTTTCAGCCTGAACCATCCTTTCATTATTCATAGTGCTCATTTCTTTTTCGAGGTTTAACTTTTCCACTTCTGAGGACGGTAAAATCAATATAAGGCTCAATGGTGTACGTTCTACTGTTCTTCAAACGATACACTTTCTTAAGAGGCATATATTTAACAAAAGAAGTTGTACGATAAACCCCACAGACATCTTATAATCCAGGTTACCTTGTTTTAATATATTACCCTACAAGAAAGATTGCTTTACCTGAACAATTTACAACTCATTACGAAGGACCGGCAAGAATTTTATAGAAGCTTAATCCAAATTTATACCGTTTGGAATTACCTCCTAAATTTCGAAGCAGAACTCAAGAAATTGCGGTAGACCGTTTGAAGCCGTTTTACAAGGACCAAACTGAGGGAATATAAAATTAAGAAGACAGAGGCACAAATACAGGAAGAAGAATATAACAAACTTCTAAGTACTTACCGGGAAGATGGAGTAGCAACGGAAGAAACAACAGCAAAAAAAAAAAAATAAATAAATAAATAAAAAAAATAAAAGAAGCACTAACACCCATAATATCACACTTCTTATTTCACTTGTAGAATTCACCTCATTCTACTCATTCATCTCATTAACTTCGCTATACCAGTATTTCCGCTGACTTCGCAATCTACAAACTCAAAACTTTTTTCTTTTTCTATCTCTCTCTTTTCTTTTTTGTTTTAAAAGTCATTACTCCATGGAAGGTCGAAATACAATACTTTCTTGTTCCCAACATCTCTTCTTGAATACAAAGTACATGATAACTTATTACGTTACTTTTCTTTCCTATACAGGACGTTCATATAATCAGGCTCTTGACATTATACAGAGTGACAAAAAATTAACATTGTCAATCTTCTTGTTAAAAGAAAATTTTCCAAATTCTAAAACCGACAATTCTCCTTTTCTTAATTCTAATAATAATTTGTTTGTGCTTCGTCTTTTATAAGTCCCGTTACAGAATAAATATCTAACTAATCGACAATACATATCTTTACCATTAGAATGACTTAAGTCACCGGCACCTACTACTTCTAAAGTCATAACTCTAACAATACAAACTACTAATACCGGATGTTATTCAATATAGATACCGATCAGTATAGATCAATATAGACACCTACATTGTGTGTGTCAATATAGATTTCGATCTTAATAAACAACACACTCGACCAATAGTGTTTTAGTATTGTAGTGCAAATAACTTTCATTAATGACAAATGTGTATCTTTCTCAAAAATAATCTTGCAGATTATTTTTTTCAGTGTGGGGGTGTAGGATCCCCACATCATAACAGAAGCATATGTCAATACAACACGTGTTAATGATTACAAACAATGAAGCAGACGAAAAGTCAAAACGGAAGATACGAAATCAAGACGGCGGAGCCCGAGAAGGAACGAATTGCCAAGAGGCCTTCAATAAAAGCGCAAAATGTGGAGGATCTGGCATCAATCGACCAACTGATCAACTAAATAACACCTGCTCCGAGGTGCATTGGATTAGGGATCCTCATCACAACTAAAACATCGCCAAGCTGCCTTGGGCTTAGCGGTTATCCTTCAAGACTCACCAAAACCTTACATGTATCTTGGAGACTGCTTTGAGAGAAGGGTGACCGTGCGAAACACCGATCTCCTTTATTTTGTAAATAAGAAGACAAGACACTATTCTTTGTAAATCAAAGACATTGTATTTTGGAATTTTTGTATTAAATTGGTGAAGGGGAAAAGACTCGCACGGAACGTTATTGTGTCTACTTATAAAATCATTTCTATATACGTAAATACGTAAATACGTATATATATATATATATATATATATATATATATATATATATATACATCCTCACGGCATTGTCAAGGCTCTATATTTGTATTTTACATTTAAAGTTGCAACCGGGTGTTTCTGGCTGCCGTATTCGTTAGCCCAATCATCACCCCTGTTCTTCGCGCGCAGAGTCATTCGAAGAACTGGAAACGTACTCTGTACACAAACAGTTTATGGCTGTGAACTCGGAAAGCCTGATACTTCTGCTTGTCAAGGTCAAAAAGTGGCAGAAAAATGGATGTGTAGAATGTAAAGAGGGTGCAACAGTGATTGATACTTGTAAGAAACATATTCATTTGTAGTTCGTGCACATTCCGCCTGTAGCGCTACTGTGGCACAACGTATATGGTAACTGTATAACTCTTGAACACCGCTTGTAGGTCTATTGGCGTATGTGACGACCGAAACTATGTTGTCAGCTCTGACTGCGATGAGGCACTACTGTACTGCTTTTGCTTTTCTTTTCTGTCCTTTGTCATTTGTGAGACGCCAAGCATGTTGTTTTTGCTTGTTGCACGTGCTGAACGAGTTCCTGCGAAGCGAAGTATTTAAGAAGTTAGCTACATATTCTTGTTTTGCGATAAAAATATGATAAGTACTTTGAATTATAATACGGTTTTAAATTGGTTATCTGTTGAAAGAAATACGAAAATAAAGCTGTACTTGTAAATGTATATTAATTGAGGACGTAGCTACTGACAGTGTTGCAGGCACGTAGCCAGGATTTCGAGAAGGGGGGGTCCGTGACATGAAATACTGTGGTCATCACAAAAGGGGCTCGATCCCTCTAAACTATTTTACTGGAACATCTATTGGTTCGTTTAGCCAAGATTTCGTAACGGGGGGGAGGGGGGGAGTGACATGAAATTTTGAAGACCCAGTACCTCGATCAATCTAAACTATTTTACTATCAACATATATTGGTTTGTTAGGACAATAAAATGAGGATATGTTGGCAAGTATTTTAATAACAAACTATGAAGAAATTTCGAGCAAAATAATAAAAAAAAGTATTGAAAAAGATTTTGCAATATTTACGTCCTTCTCCTGTTTATTCAAATATAACAATTTTATTTTCGTTATGACCTCAATTATTATAAAAAGTACATACTGAATACTGTCTTGTAAACTATCTTCTAATATAAATAAAATAAAGAGTTTGTTGTGTGTTTGTCTCTGTCTGTCTGTGTGCGGCCTGGGAACCAGACGAGTGGACCGAGAGTTACCAAATTTTGGTCAGGGGTACCTTGGCCCAGGCCCCAGATTAAGACGCAGCGATTTTTTCAAATTTCGAAGCAGTGGGATCTCAGGGATCTTTTACCGGAACCGGCTTGGAAATCAGACAAATTGACCGAGCGTTACCAAATTTTAGTCACGAATACCTTGGTCAAGGCTCCAGACCAGAGTAAACGTTTTTGTCGAAATTCGAACCAGGGGGTCTCAGGGGGGCGTTTACCGGGACATGTAAAAGTAGTAGAAAATGACCGATATTTTACTATTTATTTATTTAACAATCACCAGATACAGCTCAGAGGCCATTTTGCATTGAATATCCAACAACATTAACAATGGAAAGGATTTGGGAAGGTATCGCCCAGGGCCAGTTTAGCAGGTGCCATCCCTGCATTTGCCTGGTAGGACTGAGGGAAACCCTGGAAAACTTCAGTCAGGATGGAGGCAGCGGGATTCGAAGCCACGACCTCCCGAATGCGAAGCCAACGCTCCACCACTTGAGCTATTAGTGTCGAATTCATATTTTCGCGGTCGCTGAAATCAATGGTGAAACTCCAGTCGCATTAACTTCCAAATTCACGCTATTCGGCTCCGCGCCGGGGGTGACCGTAGGGGGGTGAGATACCAAAACATTTAAAAGTAATCCAAAATTATCGATATTAGTGTCAAATTCATAGTTTTCGCGGTCGCTGAAATCAATGGTGACACTTCCATTAGCGATGACTTGCAAGTATGCGGACCGGGAGTCAGCGGGGAGTGGATACCGAGACATGTAAAATACCCCAAAATGACCGATATTAGTATCAAATCCATAGTTTTCGCAGGCGCTGAGATCAATGTTAATACTCCCACAGGCGTTGACTTCCAAATACAGCCCCTGTGCGAAGCATGTGTATATTCAACTAGTTTTACAATATATGCGTTCCTTTCTCTGTTGAATCAAATGCTAACAGAACTTTCTTTCAACATTTTTTTTTTTGTTTTTATTATTCCGTCAACTACTGTCAGTTCCAAATGACAGGTTAAAGGAGCAACAGAAAATTGTCCTTGAAATGACATATTTGATACTGCAAGGATGCGATGACGAAAAGTTATGATTAAAAATGTCCACCCGGTTACACAACGGCACTTACGGCACAAATCTCCTCATAAGAAAGAGTAAGCAAAAGCTTCCTGTAGTTTCCTTTTTATTTTTTAAAGCTGACCCTTCTTTTTGCCATTTCATTTTGTTTTATCCTTCCTTATTTTTTTCATTTCTGGTCTCGAAGGGGGGTCCGGAACCCCCAGACCCCACCCCTTGGCTACGTGCCTGAGTGTTGATTACAGATTTTCTCGTAGAAGAATTTAATTACACTATAGGTGAAAAGCAGTACTGCAAAAATACATGTAATTCATATTGAGCACGATAGGAGACAATGTTCATTTCAGATTTTCCAGTGCGGAGGGATTGAATAAACAATGGGTGAATATAGTACCGTGAAAATTCTGGTAACTCAGATTGAGCACGCTCGGGAAATGCCCTAGAGGGAATTTCGAAGCTCTAGGCCCAAGAGCCACATCTGTAATCATCACTGACTGCCATTTCAATAATGTGTTTTATGGTATTATGTCTGTGTTCCCATCCTTCACCTCCCCCTCCAACTGGATACTTGATACTTTTTCTATACCAAAGTTTTGTGCTAGTTTTCTGCCGAAACCTTGAGTTTTGAACTCTCATCGGTTTCGAGTTAGTTAATTATTTAAGTTTAGGATTCCATTTCTGCATCGAGATTATATGAGACGTAGACTCAAAGATTATGATGAAACTCAAACACAGTAATCGTCCAAATTTTGTAAGAGACTCCCACTGTGAATCGAACGTGCATCTACGTGCACGAAAGGCGCACGTGCTAGCTACTAGAACACCGGATATGGCGTCACCATTTTTTAGTCTCTTCAAAATTAAGTTGTATTGACATCTTACAAGTTGTATGTACTTGCATTATAAGAAACAAATATAAATTAAAATTATAAGAAAATCTTAATAAAATCTTTATAAACGTTTAATAATATGTTGAAAAGGCCAGAAATTTCTCACTCTCTTTCCCTCCCATGTCGTGGTGCTATTTAAAAGTATACTTTAAATATAATAATAATAAAAAACTCTACAATCGCACCTACAACATTGGAAGGCAAATAGTCTAGTTTTTCTTAATGCATAAGTTTACATTAATTAAATTCAAAAGTTGCATTCTAACTTCTTTTTAAATTGTATCAAAAGTACCACTACTCGTCTTAGCACTAATGAGAACTATGGATTCGCCTTTAATATCCGTCATTTTCGATTACTTTTAAAATGTCACTCTTCCCGATTCTTCACGGATGAACTTGAACGGCATGGAAACAGTCATTATCCATATCAGCGACTCACCCGAAAACTATGGATTCAACACGGATATCGATCATTACAATTATTTTAAAATGTCAGCTCTCCCATCCCCACTCCTTGGGATGCTAGGGGTTCATTACCCTCCCGCGTATTTCTTTCCAGATTGTAAGACATATATGTATCAAGTTTAGTTGGAATTAAACCAAGTGTTACATAATTAGGTAGGAATAACTGTTTTAAAATTAATGGAGATGACTCTTGAGCTGGAAGTGGCAGAAATCAACGACTTCCGGTTTAAGATTGATCACTGTAGAGCAAAAGACGTTAGTAGAAAACTAGAAACTGTTTCTGAAAATCGATTAAGCGTCCTAAGAATGCATATTATCTCTGTTCTTAACCTACAAGGAAAACAGTAAGTGGTAGCAATTAACTATTTCCTGTTTTTAATGTTGATTGCTATGGAAGAAAAACTGTCATAGATAACAAAACGCTGTTTTCCATAATCGATTAACCATCCGTTCTTATCTCCATCCTTAGCCCTATACTAAAACCGGAGGTGGTAGACATCAACCCTTTCCGGTTTTAACGTTGTTCACTGCAGAGCAGAAACCGTAACCCGGTTTTCTACAATCGACTAAGAATACACTTCATCTTCATCCTTTACCCTCTACTAAAATTGGAACTGGTAGATATCAACCTCAATACGGAAGTAGGTAGCAAGACGCATGTTTCTGCAATCAATTAAGCATCCCAAGAATATAATTATGTCACCAATCCAATCCCTCTACTAACACCGGGAGTGGTATAAATCTACTATCACTTCCTATTTCATTATTAATTAAGAAAATATTGTGTGAGCCTCCTTAGTGTCTTCATCAGAGTTTATTCAATACAAGCCTTCGTCTTGCTGAAGGCTTTGCCCTCAGACTCGCAAATTTGTTCGGTCTAACGCTTTGCAAAACCTGCACTAATAAGTGTTTGCCAGGCTTACGGCCTCGCACCTCACATACCTGCAAGAATACTAAATTTCAGTTGAAATACCTGGGGGCTTTGCTCCCAGGCCACCGTGTTTGTTCGGCCTATGGCCTTGCACTTTATATATCAGGAAGCATACCGATTTTAGTTCAAATACCACGTTTCATGTCTTCAACTTTACGGGATCCCGAGATATAAACATCTTAGTATAATAATAATTGTACTATCCCCCTCTATTCCCTTCCAAACCCTTTTCTTCCCTTCCAGATCATAATCAAAAACGCTGAAATATGTATCTAATTATTGGGATTACAGAGTAAGATTTATAATAATAATGTACAGTTACTACTTTGGTCCATCCCGTCCCTTACTCCGCACGAAACTCTTGAACGAAACTGAATTTGACTTCTGTTTTTTTGCAATTGATAGCTAAAGTAATTATCTCGAAAGAGTTCGTTAGTAGAGGATCATAAACCAGGAGATTGTGGATCAGAAACCAGGAGTGGTAGAAATCAACCATTTTTGCTTTTAACGTTGATTCTGTAAACCAAAAAGGGTAATAGATAGCAAGAAACGGTTTCCGGCAGTCGATTTAGCATCCCAAGAATACCTTTCAACTCTATCCTTAATATTGTATTGAAATAGAAAGTGGCAGAAATAAACTAGTTCCCGCTTTAACATTGAACGGGGAAAAACGGTAATATATAGCGAGAAACAGTTTTGGGAAATCGACTAAAAGATTCCAAGAACACCTTTCATTTCTATCCTTAACACTTTGCTAATACTAGAGGCGGTAGAAATCAACAATTTTCGGTTTACTTTTCATTACTGTGGAGCAAAAGCTGTAGTAGATAGCGAGAAGCTGTTTTCGACAATCGACGGAGCATCCCAAGAATATATTTTGTCTTTCCATAACACTCTAATAAAATCAGAAATGACAGGGTGTCTACTAAAATTCCAAAATGAAATTTCATGTCCTTTTCTTTAACAAACCATTAAATTTAGTAACATTCTCGAAAGCGAATTTGAGTGCGATTTGGTCCAATTTTCACGCACGTGACAGAAGCGTGCTTTACTTGTGATTTGGTAGCGTCTAAAACCATATGCGTTTTTGGTGGTGAATTTTGACATTTTATAGAACAACATTTACAAGTATGTACTTATATTTGTACAGATAAAATGAATCGTGACCCAAAAGCAAAATTTCTTGACTTTCATGACCATTTTCTGATTTCGTGACTTTCTTTAATCCTTTTCGTGACCGATAGACACCCTGGTAATCCAGTATGACTTCCAGGTTCAATGTAATACACATAGAACATGACCTATAAGAGACAGCGAGAAGAGTTTAAAAAAAATGAGTTAGCGTTCTTAAAATAGGTACCATATCCTCTTTTACCCTGTAATCAAACGCAATTATTAGAAATCAACCACTTCCGGTTTTAACGTTCATCGTTGTATAGTCTTGTTCAAGAAATCTTGACCACTCACCCTGCTATGAAGGATGATATTCTTGCAACCGCAAAAGGAAATTATAATGCTGTGGCTCAATAAACTTCTTAATCGACCAAACAAAATTCACATTTATTTGATTTAATTTTAATTGTAGGTTAGACCACAGACCTTTTCAAAGAGAGGTGAGTGGCAAAGTTTCATTGAACAAGACTGTATATGACAAGCGGCAATAGATAGGCACGGTTTTTGTATTCGATTAAGCGTCCCTAGAATATATTCCATCTCCACTCTAATCACTAGTAAATAACACTAAGTGGTAGATATCTACTACAACTTCTGGTTTCAATTTTATTGAAAAATATTGGGTGGTCCTGTTTACTGTCTTTAAGCTATTTTGTTTTAAATGAGAAGTCCTAAAACCACATTTCATGTTTGTAACTTTCAGAGATTCTGATATACCGATATGCTATTATATGAGTAATAATTCCTATTCTCACCTTTTCCTTCTCCTTTATTACTAAGATATAAAAGAAATGATGAAACATGTGTTAAATTATTTTAAATTGGAAATCCAAATACCAAATTTTAAGTTCCCAGTCCTATATGGACTGGGATGAAGGTATCTTATTAAAATAACTCTCACCCTAATTCCTCCTCTTTTCGTGAATTTTCAAAAAAAATTCTTAGTGGTACCCCACGTCACAAATCCTATGTAGGTGTAAATTCAAAGTTTCTAGGTAGTCCCTAGAGCAGTGGCTCCTAATCTAGGGGTGCGAGTCTCTGACAGAACTAAATTTAAAATTACAAATATTACGAATCTTGTAACAAACATTAAATTAAATATTTAAACACGAAATAACTATTCTGTAAGAACTGTGGTTTCATTACAAAACTGGTAAAATATAATATTCCACTGCACTACAATGCTATGCAGGAATCTTGCTGGAAATAAATATAAATTTGTGAGAATATGGCTATTATTATTTACTATTATTATATGCAAGCCCGTTCTCCGTACGGGTAGAATAGGTTTATGGGAAATATTTGAAAGTTGTATTTGATCACTCTTTCCCCATTACGTAACTTATTTGAACAAAAGTGAAATAAAACTCCTAGCTCGACCATGTTCAAAAATGTGTTTCATACGATGCAGTATTTATTCTTTGCAAGATATCTAAATTCTCTTCTGCTTTTACGATTCTTTTATTTCGAAGTGAGTTGATAAATTAGAAATGTCCCACATGCTAAGTATGTTTAAAAATCATTTCAGACGTTTCAAACACTTTGACACACTGTAACTTCTTTTGGAAGCAGAATTTTTGAAAACGCTGGGGCATATCCACATGAGGAGCTCGTTAAGTAAAAAGTTATATACCTAGTTTCATCTCCTTGGTTTGGAAGATATTTAATTTTCGCCGTATATATTAACTCCTCCACCCTCTTAGGATACGAATTTTAATGAAACTGACATGGTTAAGAAATGGCTTCAGCCAAGTGCTAACTGTGTTCTAAAATTCTCAATCATTTTTCATGAGATGAGACGGAAGTGGAATTTCCTAGAACGCTGGGTTGCGTGTCTACTTGGTTTTTATATTAAATTTCATCTTCATACATGACAGATTTGTAAGATACTGTATTTTTAGCAAATATTTGAGACCTTGACCCCTCCCCTTTAGGATACGCATTTCAGTGAAAGTGATATGATGAAACCATGCTCTAGAGTAGTTCTAAATATGTTCAGTAGTTCTCCTCGAACATTCTATGATGATGAGACAGCGAACGCCGATTTGAATGTCGAGAAATAAGTAAATTAATTCCTCCCTCCTTCTGCTTAAAAGGAGAATTTCGAAAACTCTGAAATACGTATTCCATTCTTTTTAGTTCAGAGTTGGTATACAAAATTTCACATTTCGAATTTAAGCGAATTTCACATTTCATGACATTTTCTGAATAAATAGTGATAAATTTTAATATTATAGAAACCGTCTCTTTTCTCCATCTTTAAGAGGGGAATTTCCGGAAACATACGTTCAATTGTTTTTAGTTAAGAAATCAAAGCCAAATTTCACACCTCAAACGTAAGCAAATGCAGAAATTTTAGGACAGAATGTTCGGAAAAGCTAAACATGTATTGGTTTGTTTCTAATTGAGTTTAATTTTGAAATTTCACGTCTCCAATATAAAGAATTCTTACATTTATCATTTTCTAAAAATAAATGAAATAAAATACAGTTGAAAAATTAAGGTTATACGAATTACTCCTTTCTTTTTTAGGTGCGGAATTTTCAGAAACTGTGAGAAACATGTTCAGTTATTTTTAATGGTTAGCTTATATGCCTAGTTTCATCTTCCTTATCGCAGGGATTAGCAAGATACACTATAATATTTACGCCCCTAAGGATACATATTTCCAAAAATCCTTCTTTATCCCTTGCTTTCGTCAAAAAGAGTATTTTTGCATTATAGCATTATGGCTTGGTCGATAATGAGTAACTCACTTATATTTCTTATATACAGTATAGATTATTAATATTATTGTTATTATTTTTGTTGCTATTACTGATGATTTGAGAGTACAATGCTGCAACTAAAATTGCAGAAACGGTCAAAGACATGCGCGAATGATGTAGGCGTGAAGTATGTAGGGTTTAAGAATGTGGGCGCTTGTTAAAAATGTTGGAACAATTGCCCTAGAAGATCCCAAAACTTTAATTTAGAAAACACAGCGTCTTGTATCATTTCCTACTTTATAACACTACAACGAATAATTTATAAGAACATTGTACTTCTGTTAAATTACCTCGCTCAATAGTACTAAATGATCACCGAAGGCTAACATGAAATGGAGGATTCATACAACTAGATCCGCTTCTTCTTGAGTTAACTAAACATTAAATATAATACCGAAGTACCATCATAGATAGAGTGAGACTGTAGAAAAAATGAACCTTTCCTCTAACAGTTAAAAGAATAACAGACCATGGACGCGATAATAATAATAATAATAATAATAATAATAATAATAATAATAATAATAATAATAATAAAAATAATAATAATAATAATAATAATTCAATTTCTTAAAAATAGTATTTAAAAATAGATAGGGGAAACTGCAGTCTGGTAATAATTATAAGGAACCAGATTAAAACGTATTAGCCACTTCTCAACCCACTGAGGAAGAGAAAATTTGAAAGTAGGAGATGAAAGGTAAGAAAGGAATAGTAAGAAGAAGAATGCAGTTGGTCGATGATTTGAAAAATGGAATCAAATATTGGGAACTAAAAGAGGAAGCTGAAGATCGAGAAAGGTGAAAGAAGAATTTCCAGACTAGAACCTAAGAAAACACACAATCACACTCACATCTCCCACTAGTCCCAGTACCTGCCAACAGGTAGAATACTTAATAATAATAATAATAATAATAATAATAATAATAATAATAATAATAATAATAATAATAATAATAATAATAATAGACCACGATAGCTGCTGCAACTAAGTTACTGCGCACGATAGCTCTTGAAAGAAAGCAAATTTTTATTTTATTTTATTTATTTATTTATTTATTTATTTATTTATTTATTTTCTTTTTTCTTTTTTCTTTTCTTTTTTCTTTTTTCTTTTTTTTTGCAAACTATGGGTAGAGTAATTATTTTGGAGGAGCTAGTTAATTAAAGTGATCCATAAACCGAAAGTGGTAGAAATCAACCATTTTCAAGTTTTAACGTTGACCACTATAAAACAAAAACGGTTTTCGACAATCGATTAAGCATTCCAAGAACACTTTTCATCTCCTTTCCTTACCAACCGAAAGTGGTAGAAATAAATCAGTTCCGGTTTTACGTTGAACACTATAAAGCAAAATCGATTAATAGGGACGAGCAGCTTTCTGTAATGGCAAATCCTTTAGATTGCATCTGGCAAGAGATTACCGAGAAATAAATTACCACACGCAAATCAAGCTCAAAACTTGGCCAACCTTAGCCAGCAAATGTAGAGATCTTAATTAGGTTGAGGGCTGCCCACCACCGAATTTTGTTCCGATTCGGCCAATAGTTATAAAGAAAATTCTGCAGGCTAATTAAGTAGTTATCGAGAAATAAGGTAAGTAATGCAAGCCGCGTCCACCCTGTTCTTGGCCGAGTTTGACCACAGAATATACCAGTACTTATTCCTTAGGGAATGGGCTAGTAGCTCACAAAATTTAGTAAACATCCGGCTAGTATTTAATTTAAAAATAAACTCTAGTAAAACCCGTAAAGAGGATGAAGTAATATGTTCTCAATTAATACGGATACCGAAATTTGTATCATATTTCTTTCACTTCTGGTATTAATAGAGAGATTACTGTAAGATGGAATACACTCTTGCGGTAGCTAGTGAATTAAATAAACTCCCTTCTAGCTCTCCAATTTATAACACTCAATTTATAACCGGAAGTGATTCATGTATGCCACTTCTGTTTGTAGTATAAAGGTTAGAGTCGAGATAGAACATATTCTTGGGACACTAAATGATTATAGAAAACCGCTTCTCCTTATCTGTTTTCTTTTCTAATCTATTGCGATCAACACTAAAACCGGAAGTAGTTGGATTTAGCTACTTCCGGTTTGGAGTTTAAGAGGGACAATAACTTACCTGTTCCCACAAAGTTAAATTGATTCCATAAAACTGCTTCTCCCTATATCTTATGGTTTATGCTCTATGTAAATTAAATTGAAACCGGAAGTTAGAGATGATTTCTACACTTCCTTTTTACTAGGGTGTTAAGCACGAAGATGAACGTTACTCCTGGAAAGCTTTATCGATTGCCGAAAACTGATTCTTACTATCTATTATCGTTTTCGCTCTATAGTGATAAACGTTGAAACAGGAAATTGTTCAATTCGGTTACTTTCAGAATTTACTATCTTGTTAAATGTGAAGAAGGTTATCCTTGAAAAATTTAATTGATCGCCAAAAACATCCCGTTATTTATTATTGTTTTTGCTCTATAGTAATGAATGTTAAAACCGGAAATAACTCATTTCTACCATTTCCAGTTCTACTAGAATGTTAAGAATAAGATTAGAGATTCCCTTGAAACGTATAATCGATTGCCAAGATACGCTTTTCGCTATCCATTATCCTTTTTATTTTATATTCATCAACGTTAAAACCTGAAATAACTCATTTCTACCATTTTTTTGTCGAATCACTTCTATTAATGAACTCTCTCGAGAAAATCACACTATCTACTTATTGCAAATAAATAAATAAATAAAATAAAATAAAAACATATATAAAAAATAGAAAATTTGCATCCTTTCAAATATTATCGTTCGAAGTAACGGATGTATGTATGTACGTGCGTACTAACATTACGATATTACAAGTTCCACTACGCGATCCTAATAATAATAAAATCTTAAAGAGGATCATGTTATATTTTGTGTAGTGGTTTGGGAACCAGAAACTCTAGTATATTTATTTCACTTCCGATTTGAGTACAGAGATGAATGCCGAGATGGAATATACACTTGGAGCACTTAATGAATTACCTAAAAACCTTCTCGCTATCCATTCTATAACGCTCAATGTTATAACTGTAGAGGCGATTGATTTCTACCACTTCGAAATTTTAGTAGAAAGATTAGAGTCGAGATAGAACATAGTCTTGGGACACTTAACGGATTTCAGAAAACCTCTTCTCGCTATTTAGTATCATTTTAATCTGTTCTAATCAATACTAAAATGGAAAGTACTTGAGTTTTGCTACTTCCGACTTGATCAGAAGTTTAAGAGAGAAGACGATATTTATTCCCACGACGCTATATTAATTCTTAAAACACTTCTTCCTATCCCACTATGTAGATTAATTTGAAGCCAGAAGTCATAGTTAGGTTAATTTCTATCCCTTCCGGTTTTACCAGGATGTTAAGGATGAAGCTGAAAGTTATCCCTGATACCCTTTATCGATTGCCGAAAACTGCTTCTTACTATTTATTACCATTTCCCCTCTATAGTGATCAACGTTAAAATCGGAAATGACCCATTTCTACCACATCCAGTTGGCGAATCACCTGCAATAAGGAACTCCCTCGAGAAGAATCACTCTACTTATTTATTTCAAAAAGCAGAATTAAAAAATTCGCATTCGTCCAAAGTTATCGTGTGAAGTAACGGCCGCACGTATGTACGTACTAATATCGATAAATTCCACTACGCGATCCCAATTAATACTTCATATACCCCCGCCACCCCCCACACACTAGCATATGTACACACGGAAGTATACCTGATAGTATCCACACGCTTACGCCGGAAACTAGAAACACACACACACAGACAGAGAGAGAGAGAGAGAGAAATGTTGTATTTTTATACTGAATGCACCATTACTCACAAAACCAATTAAAAAAGAAAAAAAGAAAAAAGTTGTAAATGAAACTTTCAAAGATTGGTACCACTGCTGCGTGTAACACATGAAATTGTTCTACAATGATTGATTCGTAATATGATGTATATGGGTTTCTTAGTGGTAGTATAACTAAATGCCTTCAAATTGACTACAAAATAAAAAGTGAAATTTATTTCTCAAATTTTGTAAAATCGAAGTCGGTGGGCAATATGGGAACAGTCTACTTTAACAATATATGCAAATAAATATTAATATACTTCACGTTTTCCAGTGGGTGCAAGAAAGCTTCGAATAGTGTTTGATGTCATAATCATTAGCGTATGTAAATATATATATATATATATATATATATATATATATATATATATATATATATATATATATATATATATTTATATATATGTGTGTGTGTGTGTGTGTGTGTGAGTGTGTGTGTGTGTGTGTGTGTGTGTGAACGATTACATGTGACCTTATATTTCCGTATCTTTTCAGTTCATATATGACCAAATAGTACTGCATGACGTCAGGGCCGGCCTTAGGTGGTGCGGGGCCCCATTGGGAACATTTTGCGCGGCCCCAGGTTTACAACTAATTTGCACCAAGGTCTGTAAAACATATACCAACTTGGCAGAGAAGTGTATAATATCAAGAAACAAGCGTCAGCAAAATTTAAAGTGCTTCTCTCCATATAGATGGCCACAGTATCGAAAAACCTGATTGATCAGAATAAGCCATAACAATGTGTTTTAAATTTGAAAATTTCATTTTATTTGTAAAACGGATAAAGGGATGAAAAAGAAAAACACATTAACCGACACGGGAGGAAGTAGACATCTATTTGAAGGTATACTTATCATGTCAGCCATCTTGAAGTCGGCCATCTTGTATCTCGCTCGAGTTTTTTAAATGGGAAAGGAGTTATGTAATAAATAAAATTGTGCTATAGAATTTAACGAGAAATACAATGGCGAAGTCTATGTTTCCATAAATTTATATTTGTAAGACATAATGAAATGGACATTGATATGAATTCGTTGGTTCAAAAATTTTTTAACAGTTCTATCTTTCTGAAAAGAATTCAAGTCAGGAAAACCTAAAGTACGCTAGTGAGAACATCGTAGGTAGCTACTTATGAAAGGTATAATCAGCTTTAAATCTTCATCGACTTCAGGCAAAATGAAATGGTGATGAGACGATTACAAACTTTAAGGAACTGATGGAAGATGGATGACATATTTTCCATTGGATTCTTCGAGTAAGAAGACAAACCTTCATAAGCAGCCACCTATTCAGTAAGCACTAGTATACATTCTGTTTTCCTGACTTAATTTTAAAAAAATCCACAGGATTTTTCGCAGGAGAGGGCAAAGTATGTCCTATGGTTTTGTATTTTTAATAGCTATAAGAGAAAGGATATGCAAAGAAGTCGCACTGAGGCTGATTTATTTAATACCATCTCGGAAGTATCACATGACGTAATCAATAAAAACGCCAGGAACCTTTACTTAGTGGGGTGTTCAAAATAAAAGAGGGTGTGCACCCAGAATAATGATATACATTTTTACGCAAACTCAAAGAAAACAATATTTTTACGCCCAGGAATGTATGTGAGGAAATTTGGGGGAGTGTTAGGGGTGTGCAGGATACTCCCTGGACATAATATCTATTTTTACAACAGAAGTTGTAAGCATTAAAAAAAACTAAAGAAACTACTGCAACATTAAATTCAGAAAATATTAGCTTACGCAAGAAAACTATTAAAACTTCATTTACTTGCTAGGAAGAGGCCATACCCTCCCTTGCGAAGTCCACTGGGGAGTAGATTAGACTGGACAGTAGAGTAGACGACTCTAGTGCGGGGCCCCCTTAGGCGCGGGGCCCGTTTGGGAGCAATCGGTCCAATCAGCTTAAGGCCGGCCCTGTATGACGTTTTATTTATGTGACTAAATGTAGATTATTATAAATTATTTATTAGGTTTGAAAACGGCTGTATAATATGTGAAATAACGACAGACATGTAATAAGTTTCAGGCATACTCTGACAAGTGGCTTTTCCTTCACGACACACATTAATGCGATATTTTAGGTCTCCTTATAGAACCCTACCATATCCCTATTAACGATAGTAAATGTTGCTGTAAAATAGTCCTGGAGCTGAAACAAAGTTCTTGGCAGTTGAGCCATTTCCATTATCTCTTTCACATGGGCTCCAGTGGAAGAAATTCACAAGCTGTCAGGTCGGGAGATAAAGTAGGCCATGGGCAAAGCGCCAAGTCTCTTAATCATATCACCCAATTAACGGAGTGAGAGTTCTTCCTGCTTTTCCTTTATATAGGCAGTCAATGTGCTTTTACTGTCGATACCATCTCAGAAAGTTTTGCTGAAATAGCTGACCAATTAAAAAACTGTTTATGGTATACATGCCTTACTATAACAATGAAAAAAATGCTCCTGATATTCCAAGAAAACTGAATGTATAAGCGCTATTTTGGAAACAAGGCTTGTACTCCCATCTATCGCTAGAAAACAGAATTGCGAATAGTATAAAATACATTTTCAAATATGTTCTTCTGGTTCGTTTTTTAACACAAATGTATTATATTAGAACTTTTCGACATATTTCAATCTAAAACTCGATGAATCATTTATAGTCACCCTGTACTTTCGCTGGACGTTGTTACGGGTTTCATTATTGGTAAAGAGTATTACAAAATTTAAACACATTGCGGTGGTTCGGAATTCACATTAAATTATAGATTCACGTTTCATACGGCCTCGATGCTTAGAAGGGACGTTGGTCTTCAATAAACAAGGAAAACAAACAAACAAACGTTGCAGTTTCTTATTACGCCGGTTTCTAACTACACTTACGTAAATTTAAATTGCCTTAATATATACGGAACGCATTCCTTCCGTAAGTCCTGGTATTACTCTACTTGTTAAAAAATTGCATCTGTTTTTAACAACACACACTATAAGTAAATGTTTTATTATGATAAGTTCAAAGTTACTTTTTCGTTGTTTTCAGAAATTTCGTAATTAGACAGATTCTTAAAACACCTTTAGATGTGCTGATACATCAGCAGTGTTGCCAATTCAGAGTGTTAATTTATGAAAACTACGATTTCCCTAGTTCCTCTTTACAGAGGCCTCATCCGATTAGTTAACGGTGGAAAGGAAAAAAAAATCTGCTCTATAGTTTCTAAGCTACTCCAACTAAACAAACTGAAAATTAACGATACAATATCCACACGTATGAGTTATGAGTCAATTTACATGTTTTGCAAAAAAATAACTGATTTACACCTTCGGTTACATGTGGTAACAATGTGTGGTTCCTAGTGTATATCAGTCATTGTTTCCTAGTTTAAAAAATATATGTATGAACAAAGCTTGATTTTGGTATAATCATTATTTGTGTATTGTTTCAGTTTCTTTATACTATCTCAAACTTCGTGTTTCATTGTATATTGGAGACCCTGTAGATGTAGGTAAACTTCCCCGCTGTTCTTTTGAGTCAAGACCATAGTCTATAGAAAACGACGATACGGTATGTGTTCCTTCTAGGAAGGGCTAGTAGAAAATCCGTGTAACAGTGAGACAAGTGCACAATGCTTCCGCGACCTTAGACATACTTCACTGTTTCATTATCCTGTATTACACCTGTACTATTCACTCTTAGAAAACATGATTCAGAACGTTTTTCGAACACTCACTACGGAATCACAACAAGTAGGCTCATAAGTAGGAATTTATTTTGGGGGCGTTCAAAACTTTTGGGAGGCGTACAAATTTATTATGAAGATAAATTATATTAACATTTGTAAAAATCGCCCCTAAAATTAGACTAAATTTAAAGAAAAGTCTGCCTTTGGGAAGAGGGTCCTTATCTGGAGGATCTACTCCCTTCGAATGGCTAAATGCTTTCTCCGGAACCATTTTCCATTCATACGTGAACATTGCGCATTCAACAAAATTTAACATTAAATGGGTTTTAGGTAGCGCTATTGTTCATATTAAAATAATAAAAAGCTTCTCACTTGACAATAGGTTCAATCGGATCTATGTGACAGTCATTTTTAATTGTATGTAAATCTTCTGATTATAGTGATACACTATTTTTTTAAGTAAGTTGTCAGCCTAATGCATTGCTTACAATTTTGTTAGTTATTTGGCTAAAATAAAAGTAAGAATTACAAATGAAAATGTATCAATAGCATGTAAAATTAATAATTCTATTTAGTCAAAGTTCTTACAACTTAATATACCGTATTTCTTCGAATATAAGGCGCCATCGAATCTGAGACGCACCAGAAATTTCAACTAATTTAAACTCATTTTTAAAAAGCTTCGAATCTAAGGCGCAGAAATAATGTACAAATACATTCCTATTTCGATAAACATATTCTTATCAGTAAAATGAAATGTTCATTGTTCGTGAGCGATTACCATCTTTGTGCAGTCTGTCATTGTTGTAATACAACTAATTTTAAGCAAACTAGTTGTAACTACCAGTATTAAAGACTGCAGTAGATTGATTCTATTTTGTTACCTACGTGCAATGAATAAATATGTATATTGCAGTATATACATCGAATCTAAGGTGCACCTGAATTTTGGACGTCTAAAAGCTGATAAAAAGGTGCGCCTTATATTCGAAGAAATACGGTATTTATAATTTGAATAGTAGTTTAATAAATTCATCCAATCACCATATCGCTCATGGCGAATTATAAATCAAAACTTCACTGGATATATTTGGGTCAAGAAATAATCGAACAAGGTTTTAGTAGAGAAAGTTACATAGAAAAGCAATTTCACAATATCTTCATCGAATGGCCCGAATACAATTACGGTGAATAAGATGCTGAGATACATCGCTTCCATGAAAATTACTTGTGAAATCTATACTTTGGTTGAATGTATGAGCGTGTGTACCATCTTGTTGAAATATGCCTTAACTCTTTGAAGCACGGTGGTATCTAAAAGGTGCTATAATATTAGTACCACCGTGCTTCAAAGAGTTAATACTTTTCATTTTCAGATAAGGTTGCATATTGTACAATTTCCTTATACATATAGCGTGAAGTTGATTTTTCCAGTGAAAAATATACGACACTTAATACACATTCTCGAAACGATATACTGAGTAAATATCAATTTTCTCCTCATATAGAGGATATTTATCCACCATATATGAGTTTTTCTGTAGCAAACATCTAGTATACGAGGAATTGATATAAGTTGGAAATTATATTCTTCATCTGTCGAAAAGAAGTGCATGATTTCCATGTATACGTCAATAACTTTAGACAACAATTAGCTACAATAGGAAAGCGTTTGCCTTAATTCTGTTCTTTGAATCCATGCACATAACAGCCACAAGATATGTTCGTAAACCGTTCTCTTCCAAGAATTATCAGGAGTAAATCCTTATTGTAACATGATTTTTATATAATCCGAAAAGAAATTTGGATAGGCATATCATATTCCTTGTAAACTTGCAACAAGATATCCAGTTGATAGTTGACATACATAATGAAGAAATGGTACATCTAACATTTGAGAAAAGTAAACTCACATAATGGTAAATTTTAAGATAAATTGAAATAATTTCAAATGTTTTATGAATAATGTAGTTTGCAACACTTAACAGATAGAGGGTAATAGTTTCGCGTAGTAATAAAATACAGACGAATGCGTATGGATGGAAGAGCAAATAAAGCATGGAAATGAGAAATGTGTGTCATTAGCAGTTAAGAATGAACGATGAAAATGAAAGAGGAGTAATTTTAAACAAGATATATTAAAATAAAAAATAAATAGCAATACAATTTTAAAACAGCTTCATATGTGTCTAGTCAAAGCCGCCATCGGCGGAACATTAGCCGAGAAATGTGTTGCATTAGTTTTTAGTGTTAATGTTAGTAAAAGATGAGAAAATTCCGTTATCCGGATAGCGGTGTATTGTACAGATGTACGGAATCCATATGTTTACTACGAAAATATGTACGAAACATACATTATCTACACGCTACATACGTACTGCCTTCCCCACCGCTTACATGTTACATCGTTACATGTCGTTGCAGGATGTCTGACATTTGACGTTCTTCCATATACGTATGTTACATACATAAACTGTATGTTATATAGTCCTACGTTCATCTGTATGTGAGATTCTTACCGTCTAGTCATACGGAAAGTACGTATAGATGGAACACATATACGGACAGAATTATAAAATATACGTTTTCAATTATACGTTTAAAGGAGAGTGTTAGGAAGTGGCGTGTATAATAGTCTCAAAATTTCTTATAAATTGTTTAAATACTCTGTAGTTATTCGAATTGATCTTAAAATTTAGCATTCTGTGAGTTCACTTTTCTCGCATCTTGATTGTTCCAAAACTTCATTTTTTATGCTCAGTACTATCAGCTTTGGAATATCTTCAAAGTTCAGAAAGACTATTTAAATTTGATTTTAGATTATGCGAAATCCATTTCATGTTGGGAAAGTATTTCTAGTTAGTTGCACGTTACGCTGGAAACACTAATTTCTTGATATGATCTCCATATTTTGGGGCTTCAATATTATGTCACTGCACATTTTGTAGATTGTCACCGACATTTTCACCTATAGAGGCTTTTTTAAGCATTTGCAACGTATCAGTTGTCCTCCATTTTCCTACGAATGTTGAGATGTGCTGGTATCAGGTACCTTTGAAATCGGAATATTCTGGCTCAAACTTATATCAGTTTCCGACTTGCAATAACTCATGCGAGTCGTACCATTTCACTTGAGATGAGAGAGGTATCGGAATGGCTTCTGCATTGTGATTGAATGTTTCTCCCAATGATTCATTTATTCAATTATCAGCAATAAGACTGGCCGATCATTCACCAAAGGACAGTGCAACCGAGCCGAAGTACAGTCCTGTGTGTACTACAAAAAGCCTCGTGTCATATACGTCCAAATACGTGGTACACAAATCTTCCCCAAAGTTGCGACCGAGTAACACAGTAAATATATTTACTCCTCTCTCTCTCTCTCCGGATATATATTAGAACTAGACTTTGGCTAGCTAGGACCTCCGCCCCTAGACACTAGAGTTTGCCCGGCCTACGGCCTCGCATTTCTTATCTATCGGGTTTTAAATCAACAGTGAATTTTGTGTCCAAAATTCCTTTTTCAAAGAAAAAATCATGCTCACTAATATCTGTCATATCAGCGGTAAGCCTAACAACATCACCCATACTCTTACAGGCATGGGCACGTCGTAAATACTTCAAAAGAATTTACCTTGCTTACGTATTTAATGGACTGCCAGCTCTATGTAATCGAAAATAAAACACAGGTAAACACATTTTGAATTTCCCTCGCACATGACGCCTTATTGCACCTGTGCAGCCGAAAACAAGCTATTTTATACATATATATATGTGAATTATTGTATTCCAAAAATAAATTGAAGTTCTTTTATCAAACTATATCAACATCATTTGTTCTGCATAAAGGGTAATCTTCTTTAAAATGTGGGATTATTTGTTAGTGCGCATCAATAAACCGCATTGCTTGTTACAGAAAATGTTGCAGCCCTCTGTTCGTTTCTACAACTTAAGGTCGTTGCGTATTTTCGAGCATGGTTTATGTATATATTACTTCAAAATACCAATAATTGTAACTATGTCCATGTAAAAAATCAGGTACTGTAGTAGGAAACTCTTTCACAATGGTACTGTTCCGACACTATTTGGAATTGCTTACGGTTAGTGATTTGGACCTACTGAAACTACGTTACTGAAAGCTTGTGTTGACCATGAGATAGACTGTAATTAAGAGATTTAAAAGTAAAATCATTTACAACAGACTACAATGGTTTCATGATACAAACAGGAAAATAATCTTCTTTAGAAAGTATTAAGTACAAAACCAATTTTCAGTAATGGTTCTGATTGTGAAAGTTTTCTTTTGAATAAGCAGTGTGACTCATAATTGGTTAGAGAAATCTAATGCTAATAATATATTCTTCTTTAATTCTGATACAACTAGTATTAGTATCAGAACATAGAAGCGGATCCAGTGGGAGGGCGATCGGGGCGATCACCCCCCCCCACACACACACACATAAAAGGAAAAACTTTCTTATTTTATATATAAATAAAAAAAAAACTAATCCCTGAGTTTGGATTAAAAGTAGCTTTAAGCAGCAGTAAAACCCACCGCCCCCCCAGAAGTCCGTCCTGGATCCGCCCCTATCAGAACATCAAAGCCTTTGCAACGTAATTAATATGTGCATTTTTCGTCCCTTTTTAAGCCTTCCTGAATAAACAATGAGTATTATGTTGTTGGTATTTGCATCGTAGGATTAGAAATATCTTTAGTTAACAAGACCTAGAACTTAGGAGATAATAAAAAAAATTAAGACGGCAAAGTCTATTAAAGCTTCGATTGGTATATTGTTTATTGATACCAATTTTCAAGTAGTGGAACAATATTTTAGAGAACCATTGTTTGTATCATTATAAGTGATGCGATCACTAACAACCCACAAAATTATTATGGATAGGTATATATTGATAAAAAGCCAGATAGTTTAAAACTTTAGAAATAATTTCGAAATCAGAAACATCAGATACCAAGTCGGGGTTGGAATTACTACTGTAATCCTCAATTAGGACCAAATCAATATTATTACAGACTGACGTGATATTACCCCGATCTCAGTCAGTGTGAACTAATTCAAGATATAGCATGAATTGTGTCACTAACATTACACTGAATAGCACAATCAGCACAAAATTCTTAAGTAAACCTGTATTCTAGTAGTATCATTAGATTTCGCAACTTCAAATGTGCTCCTCCGATTTTCATTGTTATGGGAGGTCGTGTGTCATTATCGCAATTGTGTGTCATTATTAGAGTTGGATTAACTCAGGGCTCAGTCTTAACCCCGCACCTGTCGTTGTGGTTTTATAGCTCAGGCTGTGAAGGTTGAACCCAACTGATGAATGATGCTTATTGACAACATCGTACTACGCAATACAAATTAGGAAGTTGAATGAAAAGCAGAGTTGAAGGAAGTCTTTGGAAGATACAGGCCTAAAAAATTAGTAGGAAAAATAAACGGAACGAACAAGGAAATTGATAGGTAACATTACAAAAAGAAGAATTTTAAATATATAGGCTCATCACATGTCTTTTGAGCTGCATAATTGCGAAAGATGGTCGCTTCCTCTGAGGGAAAATCGCAAACTGAAAGTACTTGAGAATAAATTAATTAGACGAATATTCGGACCCAAGAGGAACGGAACTGAGAAATGCCGGAAACATCAAAACGAGGGACTGCATAATTTATACGGTTTACCAAACATTGTTAGGGTCATCAAGTCTAGGACGCTTAGGTGGGTAGGTCATGTAGCCAGGATGGAAGAAAGTAGGAGCACTTTCATAGTCTTAACTGGAAGAGCAATCGGAAAACGATCATAACTAAGACATAGACGCAGATTGGAGAACAATATTACGATGGATCTCGCACAAGCAGAAGCTGGATTCAATTGTCTAAGAACAGAAATCAATGACGAACGCGGTATTGAACCTCCGGGTTCCATAGGCTATAGAGTTAGTTAGTTATGTAAGCTCATCTGTTCGAAACAGGGACGTACGCAGGGGGTGGGTCCTGGGGGTCCGGACCCCCTCCGAAATTTCTGCTTTTGTGTAAATTTAGCCTAATTTTAGGGGCAATTTTAGGAAGTTTAATATAAAATACCGTCATACTTAGTTTGGACCCCCCAAAAAATAAATTCCTGGGTACGCTACTGGTTCGAAACATGGCAATTTGAACATAAAATTAACACACAAGATGCAAAGAGGGGTCCCGAAATTGGAAAAAAAGGTATGTGATAATCTGTGTGGCCACATAATCACGGTAAAGAAAAAGAGAAGATTAACGAAACGGTGGTTAGGTGAACAATGATGCACAAAGCAGAAAAATAGTCAATAAGAAAAGCACAAGAAAAAGAATGAATGTTATCGAAATGAGAATGCTACGCTGGAAGTGTGGGATAACAAGAGGAGAAGTTAAAGAGACATCTAAGAAGATCCAAGAAAAAGATTGGAATAGTGTAGCCATCTAATGAGAAGAATAAAGGAATATGTGGTCAGAGGAGTGATGACAAGAGAAGTGAACGGGAAGCGGAAGAGGGAGCACAAGAAAAAGTAGATCGAAGTGATTAAGAATGACTCCAGGAAGAAAGATCTAACAGGAAAAGATTTCTGGTACAATGCTTTATAAAGAATACCCTATCAGAGACGGTCACCCCACATAAGTGGAAAAAGACTAATAATAATAATAATAATAATAATAATAATAATAATAATAATAATAATAATAATAATAATAATAATAATAATAAGAAGAAGAAGAAGAAGAAGAAGAAGAAGAACCGAAACAGTTCAGAATTCTTAGATATGCTGTACTAACTGTTATAGTGATAGAGGACGGGTTCCAAAATTTAATTATTAATAAATACATGTAGCTACTGTATACACAAAGAAAGCAACCACAAACTTTAATTACACGACAATGCATACGCATGAACACAGAAAACAAACGTGAATATAATACAATGACAATAATGATTTTTTTTTCAAAGTCTTTCATTCCCATTCAGAGATGGGCGGGTCCCAGAAGGTTACGCCTTCTCTTGGCCGGACAATAATGAAACAATCATTTTATTTATATTTCAATCACTTAACGAACTTATGTAATAAATAGTTGCATAATACTTTATTAAAATAGTTTAAGTTTTCATGAAGTTAACTGACAATTTCCGTTTGTTTGCCTAAAATTTTCTTTAATTCAACAAGAAATTAAGTGACTTAATTTTCAAGAAAAAGAAACAAAAGATTTAACAATCTCGCATAATTTGAGGGTCCACCTAGGTACACCAATTGTTATGTCATTATTTATGCAAATGAAAATGATATAAAATTCGACATTCTATCCAGGAAGGTTATCTAATATCGAAACATGGAGACTAATACGAAGTCATCTGTTGGAAACTACTAGACCATCTATTATGTTAAACGAGTTACCTTCTACAGTCACATTGCGAAGCAGGTTGTATAAGTTGTTAATATATCTGTAAGACAAGGTGACCAGACGTCCCGTTTTAGCCGGGACAGTCCCTTATTTTCAACCGTTGTCCCGTTTTTTTTCTGATTCTCAAACGGGACGCCTAAATGTCCCGTTTTTAAGCAAACATGACCCAGGTGTCCCGTAATTATTATTCAAAATATGAATGGTCAATGCTAATTCTACACTCTTCCGTACCAACACTCATTGGGACAGGGGGGGCGATCCTCCCCCCAGAAGAGGAAACTTTCTTATTTTATATATATAAATAAAACCCATCCCAAAGTTTGGAGCCCTTCAAAGTAGCAGTATGACAACCCAACGCCCCCCCCCCAGAAGTTGGTCCTCGATCCGCCCCTGCATTGGAAAGGTTCAGCCGTGTCTAGAACTTCTCAATATTCAAATGAGAATTGAGTGTGTTCTGTGGTTCAAGTGAGAATTGAGTGGGAATTCTGAATGTTGAAGTAATTAAAAGTATTGTTGGGTAGTACATAAGTTAGAAACGCTGTGTTATTATTCTTACTTCTGTATTTTATAAATTGAAAACACTGCTGAGTCCCAAAATGCAATATGGAAGTTACTCCCCTTCTCGTCGCCGATTCGTATGCGTCCCGTTTTTGAAAGTAAACGTTCTGGTCACCTTGCTGTAAGAGCTCCCTTATTTCCAGTCCTGAGATCTCCATTAATTTCTGCGATGGAAATGGGCATTGGCAATAATTCATGTTGTAATATTTTATTCAGATTCACAACCCTTCTTGCTTGATATACCACAATAAAGAGATGCAAAATACTTTTATCTGTCTTAAGAACAACGTTCTTAACTTTGAGTTGTTTAACGGTATAAAGAGAAGCAAATGTTAGTGTTTTGGTCTTCTTTAGTGGAGAATAGAAACTCTCATGACTTTTGGTCTTCTTTCGGTAGTATTAGTCTTTTTCTAACAAATTCTAACATTTGATGTTGACCTAATTTCTCGGCGTTGAGTAGTGAATCTACAATTTGAGACGTTGCCTTGTCCATTGTTGCAAGTGCATGAAGATTGGATTTAGATGAGTATTCCGTGAAAACATGGAACCTTAACATTGTTTGAACAATTCTACTTTCATCGAATGATCTCTCATTTGCCTTGCTTAAGTCAATTCGTTTTTAGTCATTTCATTGTGTATTTACTTATTCCATTCTTCTATTCAACAGGAACGGGGATGGATTCTATGAATTCGGGAATGCCATCAATAAGTTTAGAAACTCTGAAAACTGGATTTGACACTAATATCGGTTGTTTTTATCGATTTGTACGTGTCACCCCTTCTCAACCCCGGTCCTCTAAGGACCCTAGCCAATAGGGATTGAACTTAGGCTTGAAAGACATATAAATGAAATGAAATCTTTGAGTTTTACGTCCCACGGTTATGCCGGTTAGTCTAAAGGAGACGGTGATTGTGAGAAATGAATGAAATGGTGTAATGAAGAAAGTGGGAGGAAACAGGAGAACCCCGAGAAAACCTACGCATACCGGTGTTTGTCCACCACAAAGTTCACTTGGCGGGAGCAGGGTTTGAACCTGGGACCCCATGCACCAGAGGTGAAAGCTCTACCACTGATTGAAAGACATAGAGAGTTTCACTATTCATCTTATTGACCCCGAAAACTATGGGTTCCATACTAAATATCAATCGTTCTCGCTTATTTTTACTTGCAACCCACTTCACCTACAACTCGTGGGGATGCTACGGGTGTCTTACAGTGTAAAGTTTCAGATTATAAGATTATGCATCAAGTATGGTTGTAATATCTCCAGGCGTTCCATAGTTAAGTTGGAACATGCAAACTCTTCCTGCCGTTTTAGTATCCTACCATTAAAATAGCATTGTTTTCTCCTTCCACCGACCTCTCTGAAGGAAGGTGTTAGGTGCGGATGACTAACCTCAACGGTATTCATTATCTTGTAATAAGGAATTTTTATGCAAATTATAATCAAAATTGGTCCTGCAGTTTAGGACTAGATGTACAACATACACACATACATATATATACTAACATTGATTTTATATTTGTTATCAATTTATTTAAAACTTTAAACTATAATTTAGAAGATTTCAGAGTGAAATTTCAGCTTGGTAAACAAAATGTTTGAATTCAGCATTGTCTAGTTATGTTTAAAAACATATTTACTTGCTTTTCACCTAAAATGCCCCCTGAATCGATTAATATACATCTTTCTGATAATTGGCATCAGTCTAAAACTGAAGACCGTAATTATGTATACTTTGTTGATTGAGTGCTGAACACATGCGTCTTAGGTAATTACTTATTCCTTATTTCTTGGATGGCTATATAATAACAAATATTTACGTTACCATTCGCAGAAAGGTCTAGAGAGTATTCTATGTTTTCAGATCGCATTATTGTTTGCTTGTTTTGATTTTGTGTCCTTGTGAATTGTGTAATTACATATATATTACATTGGGCACTATGTTGTCATTTCAGTTTTATGGTGCTCAGTCAACTATTGTCCTGCGTTTGTTTACGCTCTTGATTTTACAAACATATATGTTACTAACAGTGTTATTACACGAAGCACTTAGAACCGTTGACTAAAAATAACAACAGTTCTATGCATAAACGTACAGGTGGAGCTTAAGAGGACGAACTCCCAGGAACACAGGTTTGTGCAATATATTTTTTCCTTACTATATATTTCCTTGTCATTGTATATCCCAGTTGCAAAGCTTTATGAATTGAAACGTACTTGAAGCTATCATTGGTGTAACTAGTATTTTGCTGGGTGCTTGGCGCCTTACTTCTGAAAATTGCAATGGATATGTGTGAATTGAGATAAATTTATCGCTTTTTTTAACTCAAGTAGCTTTGTTTCTGGGGATGGCCTGTCCCCCTCTAGTTATATCTATGCTAGCTATAGACTAAACTTGCTTTCTCATAAAGATAATGGACATGGCAGGTTACAACATTTCTCCAAGAAAAAGATCATTAGTTTCTGGACGTTGTGAAACAGCTGATCAGTTGTTTATGCATGCAGTTGGCAACTATTAATTATGTTAGTAGGTCAATGTAACTTAGTTCTTCATTTGTTCATTAAAATAGTAGTAACGCCACCTGGGAATTGTGGCCGAATTGACAACTATCGGTTTGCGTCAGAATTGGAAGAAAGGTAATGTGCAACGGATCGTTCTAAATTCTCATGGTGCTTTGTTAAGTTAAATATGTAATTGTGAAATTAATTTGTTTGTTCTTGATTAACCTAAGACCCCTTCATTAAAGTCGTGTGAAAATGAAGCCTGAAATGAGGTAATAGATGTGATTGGGAGTGAATTGGTGTAACATATTCAACAGAAACTGTAAGTATACTAAAAATTATTAACATTTTCTTTTGCCCTTTCTGGATCAACGATACTTCGTTTCCGGTGGATGTGTTCCATCAAGTCGAACTTAATTATTTATTGTAATTATAAATTCTATTTTGAGATCACTAAGTATAACTATTTGGCGTTAATTTTTTGAAATTAATATAAATTGCTATTTCGATAGATTTGTAAGAAGGAAAGCTCAGGGCGATAAAATCTGAAATTCGTCATACAACTATGAGAAAAATAGAAAGAGAAAAATAATGATTTCATGTTGTTATGTATAAATGTATGTATAAATGTGTGGATCTATATAACTTATTGTTTGTTATAGTTAACTGATTATTATCATTATTATTCATTATATTCATTCATTAATAAGTGTTAGTGTTATTGAAAAATAAGGAATATTTCTTGAAAAATTGATTCTTGCCTACAACTCCACATCAAAGGAATATATTTCGATTAATTTCAATAGATGACAGTTTACCCGTTTTCGTGCATTGCTGCTACAAGGTGCACTCTCGGATTTGGAATGTTGAAACAATAACATTTTCTCTTATACGTTACATTCATGTAGGATCGACTCCAGGACTGTAGAAGGAGAACTAAGGGACCAGGCACCCATTTTCTGCCTTCCTTAAAGTTTGTGGATGACACAATTTGGGAAAATCTTTTAGTGACTTTTTTTTCACATGTCTTTCATTCCCATCCGGGGATGGGCGGGCCGCAGAAGGTTATGCCTTCTCTATGGCCAGAGATATGTTTTAGTGACTTTCAGTGACTTTCAATTGTGGACATATGATTTTGCCAGTTCAAAATGTTTGTGGCATCTTTAACACTTTAGCTGGCTACGACCTTCACCGGTTGTAAATGTATGGATCCATATACAGTGATATATAGCTTTATAAATGCCAATTTGTAGGTACGTTTGTATGTGTGTGTTTGTTTGTGTATGCACTAAAATGTGTCCTAATTGCTTGGTCTACTGGTGCGGAGTCACCTATGGAAATCCATTATGATGGAAAAGGTAATTTTGTGGCTACAATTCTTTACAAGAAGAGGTGAAGATATACTTCAGAACATTGCAATGCAGTTGCGAGAGGACTATGTGGAATGTTGAATTTTTCATAAATTACTTTATCGCTTATGGCACGCAGAATAGAAAAATATGCTTATTTCAGCTAGTTCAAAATATGTACTTTTCATTTATATAGAAAACATGCCTGCGGCTCTTGATTTAAGTAACACAAATAAAATCTAAACTCTTATTGCTTCAAACTAAGCGAAGAAAACTTATCTGTTATAAAAATTCTTGTATATATTAATTGTAACAGTAGGTAAGTTTTACTTCCTTAATTTGAAGTGATAACAGTTTAATATTTACCTGTGTGTCTTTAATCAAGTGCCGCCAATGCATCCGTTTTAGGGTTTGGGTACAAAATCTCGCGGCCAGAACCTCGCGGCGACAACCTCGCCTCCCAAAACCTCGCTGCCCAAAATCTCGCCGGGCCGAAACCTCGCCTGGCCAAAACCTCGCCGCCTAAAACCACGCGGGACAAAATCTCGCCTGGCCAAAACCTCGCCGCCCAAAACGTCGCGGGCCAAAATCTCGCGGGCCAAAATTTCGCCGGGCCAAAACCTCGCCTTGCCAAAACCTCGTCTTCCAAAACCTCGCGTCCCAAAATATCGCCATACGCAAAATCTCGCCTTACCAAAACCTCGTTGTAATGATCTCGCGACATAAAATCTCGCCTGGTGTAAATTAAGCGAGACGTAGTGTCGTCTGGGAAGAAATGTCGTCAGGATAAACGATTTCTTCAATGTAGAATGTTCTATATATTACTATATGTATATATTTAGTAATAACACATAATTACATTAAAATAATGACAAGAAAAATTCTAATGCATGCTTTGGAAATCTATATATATAAAAATTACATGACTATGTTTGTTACATTATACCTCTTGAGCCATCCTACCGATCTCAATCAAATTTTCAACATAGATGAGGTTCGAGCCTAGGATGTTTTTTTTTTATAATTTCACTTTGTCGGACAACATAAGGGAGGGGGACTGGGATATATATACATACATACATACATAGGTGTGCGAAGTAGAATTCGGCGCCCCTACTCTCACCACACCAAGCTTTCCTTTCCTTTTTTCTTTTTACTTATAAGAAAAGCAGCAGATATTGTTATACTACACTGAATTTTTATTAAGCTGCAGGCGAGATTTGGTCCACGAGGTTTAGGCGTCGAGGTTTTGGCCACGCGAGGGTTTGGGTGGCGAGCTTTTGGCCCAGCGAGGTTTTGGCAACGCGAGGTTTTGGCCCGGCGAGGTTTTGGCCACGCGAGGTTTTGACCGACGAGATTTTGGGCGGCGATGTTTCGGCCGCGAGAGTTTGTCCGTATCCCCCGTTTTAGCTGAATATTGCATCACTATTAAGTGTACAATGTATTTTTAAAATTTTCGTGGAAGAGGTATATAAATAAATCATTTATTATGCAAAAGAAGCTAATACGTAGCACATTTGTGAAATGACGCGATAACCGTTCAATGTGACATATATGTCACACTTCTTCTCTTCGCACATTGAAAACAGATCTTCATAAAAATTTCAAAATTTGTCATAAATGCTCATTAAGAAGAAATACTATGAGCGACATCATCATATTTCACGAACAAAATTGGGCGGATCCGGGTTAAATCTTGAAACTTTACAGTGCAGATTTTTTCTTTCTTCAAGGGTCTAGAGAATTGAATAGTCACTACTACTAAAATAGGTGCACCTCATAGGTATGGTAATGTTAGTAGATAGACGAGGTCATATAATAGCAACATAATGAAATGAAATGAAATCTATGAGTTTAATGTCCTTAAGGATAAAGGAAAGGGATGATTAAGGCAAGTGAATGACGATGGAAGTTTTGGTGTAATGAGAATGTGACAGGAAACAAATGTAGGCCTAACCCGAGAAAACTCACGGACATCACTAGCTTCCTTGGCCGTTGATATGTCATATGATAGTGATGGTACATAAACATCGTCAATAATAAGTCGCATTTTCCTAAGTGTGGGAAATGGTGCTTCAGTTCAGAGAGCCCACCAGTGGTGTAAGGAGCCAGTAGCTCAATCTCAGCACATATGATTTTCTGTTGGACACCATTGTGTCCTTGAGTCTGCTCATGATTTTCTTCATCTCCTCGAACTTTTTCTTCCCAAATCCCTCAGAATCATTAACTTTAACTAATCATGTTATTCTATAACCTAAAGGGCATACCTTTGGAACACTAAAGCAAAACATTAATCTTATTTCATTTGCTAAAAGTCTGGTACTTGGATAGTCAGCGTGTCAGGCATGGCAAAGGGTGGGGGATCCTCTTTTTGTTTCGTTTTAATGGTAATATTTGACATAAATAATACTCCGAGTATTATCATCCGATAAAATCGTGTGACAGTGCGGCTGTAGGGTAGTTTCCCACTATTTGTCAAAAACACAGTTGTACCACGCGCTAAAACTGGTTCTGATGTCTGAAGGAGCAAAAAGGAGTCATGCTAATTACTGTTGGCTATAGCATATATCATAAATAATATCATCCCATTTGGACTCACTTTAATAGTTCATTATGCTCTTCTGGTTACATACATTTTGTAAGTACTTAAATACAAAAGGATCTTATGCGCAATAAGCAAGTCAAAGCACAATAAATACTATTCCCTGTACCATTTTCCACTTGTATAAACAAAGCATTTCAGTGTTGTCACAGTCCTAGCTCTGGAGTGGGCTGAAAAGTAATACCAAATCGAAACAAAAAGGACTGAATTCACTATTTCATATCAGTGTAATACATGGCACTATAATACGAAAGTAAAAGCGATCAGGTTGTAGAACACTGCGCTACCCCCTCTTCCAAGAGTTCAAATCAAGAAAGTGCTCTTATCCAAATAAGAAGATTCCGAACAACCGTGGAAGTAGATGAAACTTTTCTTCCAGGTACGAAATATAACAGACTTACTTGAGCACACGCTACTGTTCTTCAGACTATTCAACACTTGATTCAATGCGTATGCGTGTTTTTCTTTTTTTCTTTCTAATATTTCAAGCTGAAATTTCCACCACACTGCTTCTTTCTCGTCGTCTTCATGCGCGGCGTCGTGGATACGCCCATCTAGCGAAATTTGTTTCCCAGTATAGTTCGAATGACGAATTTTCCTCACAAAGTTCGTATCGTTATGCAAAACAACTTCATAGAATGAATGTTCAACAGCATTTTTAAGAGTCGAACACACAGATGAGTAACGTGAGATGTAGGAAATGTCTTATTGACATTTTTGAAAGTGTGACGAGTATTTGTTAAATGGTGCTGATTTGCGAAGAATTGTACCAACGTTTTTACAAAAGGGACTGATAATGCCAGCGAGGTACCAACGGGTCGATGAATGACAAAAAGGGCTGAATTTGGTATAATTGTACCAAGTGTGGCAACACTGAAGCACTTACAATAGCTGACAATGGCACTGTAACAAGAAATAAATAACAGATCGTGCTGTGAATCATAAAAAGGTGACTGAGTTTCAAGCTTTAAGGCCATTGAAGTTCAAATACATAGAGGGTACACTTTAATGGAACATTAACTTTCTCTAAACGTTGTACATTATTTACTCGGCAGTCATTAGGCTAATATTGAAGATTTAATTATTGCTCCGCAATGCGCAGAAAAAAGATATCTTACTGCGAATTAAAATATAGGGATGACTGAAATCTATTGAGAAAACGGCAGATTCGTCTGTGAGGATGCAGATTAAAACAAATAAATGTGTTGCTTTTTAACATTATCTCAGGTGCATGGCAAGCAAGGCAAGTTAGTGACTTGATACGTAAAAGGTAACGTAAGATGTTAAGGGGCCCCATCACGGCGAAATTAAAATACCGCTAATTTTACAGTAATTCTGTGATATCTTCAAATAGATAAAAGATAAACAAAAAGTGGAACAAGACCTCTCTAGACAATATTATTTTACATGAGATACCGTTATCACTACTCACTTATCTATTTCCGATTTCAAGCCATTTAGAAACCCGGCATTTATTTTCGCGTTTCTAAATGGCTGCAAACGGAAAGCTACTAGATGACTCGTGATATCGGTACTATATGCAAAATAATATTGTCTAGGGCGCTCTTGTTCCACATTTCGATTATCTTTTATCTATTTGAAGAAATCACAGAATTACTGTAAAATTGGCGGTATTTTAATTTCGCAGTGATAAGGCCTCTTAAAATTTGCTCGAAAACAAACTTTCTAGGAATATTTTTATAACAGACGAGTGGGTGGAAAATACCAAACAGCAATCTAAGTCGCAATATATATGGGGAAAGAACACGTTGCTCGAACGCTGTATATATGAGCTCGCTGTACAGGTTTCTAATTTTGGAAAATACGTAAGAAACGGCTTTTGAGAAAACAATTTGAGGGAAATTAACAACGATGTTTCGCCCTGCTTTTATATCTGTAGCTACTACAGTCGTCGTATCTTATTAGGCACATTCTACGTTGTTGGGCATATTTTACGTTACAGCGTTTTATTTTACCCGTACAAAGATTTCTTCCTTTTTCTAGTAAATAAAAGAAATAATAGCCGTAGACGCTTTTAAGATATTTTATGTGAGAAAATAGTAAAAGATCGGATTCCTCACATACACACTGTTAACAACGAAACCCAAAAATGTCTTACTATTTAGATAGAAATGCAATAGACTCTAATATGTCCCATCTAACGCGCATTCGAACCTTATATTTAAGAATAGATTAGGTATAGGATCTTAGTCTACGTCTGTTAACATCGTCTCGACAGATCGTAGTGTCCATTGATCTCAGTAACAGAAGCTGTTGTCACCTAAAAGCAGCACAACTCCAATTGCTTGAAAACTTCAATATGTCCTGGAATCAGTAGTACGATTCAGACGGTTCGCACCGGTTCGCTAGAACAGTTGTTAAAATATTTCGAGTTCACAGAAACGTTTGTTATACGCCGACATAACACTAAATTTTTATCTAGTTATACCGAGGAATAGTTAACTTTAATTAACTAACTTTGTTTTTAGAAATTCTTACAGATACAGAGATAAACATATTATCTCTCAGAAGCTACAAGTGCACATTTCTTAACATATTGACTGCCATGAGCATCATATGTGGCGCTTACCTTATTTTTCTGTGGAGCCATGAGCACCATATATGATGCTCATGCTCGTTATCACAAATTACTAACCTATTGAGGTTATTGAGCATCATATATGATGCTCATTGTCACAAATTACTGTGAGACCATGAGCATGACATATGCTTGGCTCCCATTGGTTCATTTTCGGGAGAAGCAAAATATCGCGACAAAAATGTGACATGACTATCTATAATTGAGTCAAAGGTAAGAAGAAATTTATGGCCTCCTAGGAGCAGTACCCTCACCTTGGCAGTCAACCTTTAATTACATATCAAGAATGAGAACTAGGTTCACATGAGTATAGCGAGGATTATTTATATTTGAAACGCATACATACCATTATCAACAATTGTCGATCCATTGCTCGATTAAGTTCTTTCCAATACTTTTTGACAACCATTTATCTTGCATAATTCGTTTTCAAGATATTCAGATAAATGGTGTCTAATTTCGTAACACCACCTTGTATTAGGATGCTGTGTAGTCTGTACTTGTCACTTGTATCTAGTAAAAAATTTGCTTTTTCTACCTTGTATGGATTGTTTCTTCTACTCTCTCTCTCTCTCTCTCTCTCTCTCTCTCTCTCTTTCTATATATATATATATATATATATATATATATATATATATATATATATATATAACCGGTTAAAATTTGAATATATTAAAAAAAATTGAATAACACCACTGCCTGTAATGAATTTCTGAACATATACAAAAACATTTATGACTATTAAGAGATGCGAAGTCTTCATTTAAATGCAATTATAAGGCAACAAAGATTTGAATACTATAGTTGTAATGTGCCATTACAGTTAGGATAGTATATTTTTTTCTTTTTGGATCCGGTACTTTTTTAACGTAGTGTATGTTGTTTGTTTCTTGTACGAATAAAAATTAACTCAGGAGCTTCAGAATAACTAGGAAAAAAATTATTTCGGGAATAATTTCTTTATTTATGTATTATTTTATCATAAATTTCTGTATATCGGCACCTCAAATGGATGATAATTGAAATTGTACATTTTTATTGTAATACAAATCATAGGTCAGTAATTGGGCAGAATTTTATGAATTTGTCCACCAATCTATTTGATAAGATAATTTAGTCCCCCTTCGTCCCTCTGAGATGCCCATATCCTGCTGAAATCCTGTTTAATCCAATTTTTATTTGCTTTGTATTTTCCGCCACGAAAATTCCTTTGCTCTGATTTTAGAACTATTTTCCACCTCGGTATTCTGGCGCGATTTAGTTTGTCTTTTGTCGGAAAGCATTCATCGAGAGAACATCATACCTCGCAGCGATGCAGTAAATTTGTTAAAAAGGACCAGATTTCTGTGAAATAAGCATGTAAAATTAGTTTCAGTTAAGGAATAGACCGTGTGGAAGCTTTTGGGAGTCTCAACTCATTAGAATTTTATCTGAAAACAGTCAGAAAATTTAAAATATGGAACATCAAGTCAAGGATGCCATGTTTGCTGATATGAATAGTTGTGGACTGATTCATCAGTGTGGGTTTTGATTTCCGGCCGTGTGATAATGCAAACTAAGGTTTTGTGCTTGGAAAACGTTTAGGATATCCGCTCCACCTCTAATATTTCCGTTAGGTTACGATACACCTGTCCACATATAGTTTTGTGTGTAGTCTATGTGATTGTTTTAACATGGCGTTATACCTAGGTTTTCTGTTAGTTAAGTTAAATATTAGAATGTTAGAGTAAGCGTATGTAGGGACTCCCATTTACTCTTTAATTGAGTGCAGCTTCCAACTAAAATGGGTTGAATAATTTTAATAAAGGTTCTTTTCCCCTCAGGAACCTATTTTTGTTCTGAATAGTTCGATATGTCCCTCCCGGGCATTAACAATAATCTTATAATTGAAAACATGGGTTAATTTGAGAGAAAGGTCACCTAGCTCTGACTATTTGCTTCCCCTTTTTCAGTATCAGAGCCGATTTTAGAATGTGGTTATGTCAGAGTTAATTTGTGTAGTAGTATGAATTAGTATGTGTAGCTTTAGTTTTTATGTGATGTAGCGTGTATATGTGTAATTTAGGTATCTTGTTAGTAGGTGTAATGCATGCGTGAAAGTATAATTAATTTATGTAAGAACAGTGTATTTTGACTCGTAACTATTCATCTCGTTTGTTCAATTTTAATAAGTAAATTTGGTCCGTAATGCAAATCTATTGTTATTCTATACTATCTCATAATATACAACGCGTAGCTAACTTTTAATATAGTACAAAGCGTGTTCAGTAGTACATAGTTTATTTTATACTACAGCGCCACGTCACACCTTGTAAACAATTTCTCAATCCTTAGTGTTTTGTTGCTCCAAGAAATAAAAAATTAGTTAGCCCAAAAATCGCCTCTTTTTCTTGATTATTTAGAAGAATGTCTCAGTTTTGGTCCATATGAGTAGACAAATCAATAAATTACATTACTAACTAAGTGTTCTGAAAAGCACAATACGTTATGTAGTCTAGTAATTAACTAATTAACGAAAACGAACTCTACGTTCGTGTTTAAATAGTAGCTAGCATACATGACGCTATTCCGTCGAAAGAATGCAATTTCATTTTTTTCCTTTCGTTGCTTTCCATGATTAACCTCATTGTTGTTTTCAGAATATAAACAAACTTATCCAAGAGTACAATCAATAATTTTGAATTTTGCTTGCGTATATATGATTTTAAATGTGCGAATATGGTGTGATTTGTGTTGAAAGAATCTAGCATTGGTTCATGCGAGTTCCCACGTATTGATCAGGCGCGATAATTCCTGTATTGGCTTGTTCATTTTAATATATAGAATGAGACTGCTTTCAACAGCCTTGGACATAATTATAGGATAGGGTGTCTAGAAAAGAATCTACGTTATAAAATGGGATGAATATAAATGAGTAATATATATATATATATATATATATATATATATATATATATATATATATATATATATATATATATATATATATATATATATATTTAGTGTGAATAAATAATACAAGTAGGACACTTTTATATATATATATATATGAGTTAAGTATTATTCTTTGCCACAAGGTATTGATTGTTTATATACAATAATGAATGCTTCGAGAACTGAGCATTACGTTAGAATTTCGTGTGAGGAAATGTGTTGTGTGAAAATGACTGCCCATGTTTTCACTTCGTGGCTTGACAGTAACCGTACATACTAACTGCTTATCTGGTCCGACGATGTGAATAGTGTTTTCGTCGCAAATGATTCCGGGTAGTTTGTAATTAATTACAGAACAGAATATGTGTTTTCCATAGTTGGTGCAGTTTAAGGAGACACGTTAGACTTGCGATAGTACTTTGTGACTTTAAATTTTTTTCCACATCACCCTATTAAGCTGTGTTCATTACTGTTCGCAGAGGTGACGAAATGTATAGGAGTGAATAATGTATCAGATATATTACAATAGAGTTCCATTATTCCATACCAAGATGTCGATGTTCTCCCAAACTATCTTCATTTTCCTTAGTTCTAGACCGTATAGTAATCGAAATTAATTGACGCTCTTGTGGGATTTAGAGCTCTAGCAAAAATTTGGCAATCCACTTGCTAGTACAATATTTATTTTATTTATTTTTTTTAATTTTGGCGAATCTCAGTTAGGATTGTGCTATCTCATTGATTTTACACTAGTTTTCCATACTTTAATCTAAACTCTTGTCAGTTTTCTGAGGGATCGGATATTTTTTTATCTAGAAATTCTAAATTAAGAGACCACACTGACCTTTCGGTAGTTCCGATGTGTCTAATGGCGTGTGATTGGATACAGTGAGTAGTAAAATTTCCCTAAAGCCCTTGGCTTCGTGAAAATCTTATTCTGGTCATAGACTAGTCACGCACTTGGAGATATTTATTTTAGGCCACGCATTTAGTAGGCCATCTATTTTGGCATATTGAAGAGTACATTTGGCTGCGAAGTGGACGGACTGCCGCATGTTTAAATTCGACATTTATCTTTGTGGTATCTAGAGTTATAGCTTACTTCCTTTGGATCACTGCTTTCTCTCTTCTCTAACTATCTTTCTATTCTTTTTTCTAAGAACTTTTTTGCACTCAACCTACCCTCTGTTTTAACTTGACACGTTTTAACCATGTAACATACATGATTTGAACTTGAATATTCAAGTGAGATTCGTGAGATATAAAGGGACCGTTTCCATCACAATTCGACCCGCTGCAGTCGCGAGCGATTATTCAGTATACAATCTAACTTTGCTTTCGTCTCCTTACCATTTTCGCCAAAAGGGTGCATTATCGACATGTAACATAAAAATGTTATCTGAAAAGACTCGTTTAACTATCATACTAATTTTTTTCCTCATACGAGATACAATTTGATGTAACTAGATTTTGAAATTTACATTTTATTTTATTAATTTTTCTGTCATCTTTTTAGTATTCGATCTATATTGATGTAATTTAAACTCCATGTGTAATGATATAACTGTATGTATACTCAATTGCATGTCGTTAACATTTTCTTTGTGCTTATTGTTAATAGGTGTAATAAATGTTTACTAACTGTAGTTGGGTGATAGTTTCCTTTAAAGCTGATTTACCTGTATCAATACATTGTCCTGTATATATGCTTGTGTGTACGAATGAGTTATAACTTTATTTTTAAGTGGCAACCTCTTATTTCGATTTACAATAATAGTACTTACTATATGTGTATATTACTATAATATGTGTGTATTGGTTCATAGTCTATGTCACAAAGGATAACTAGTTCTAAACTAATACAAATCGGCTCTGAATGGAATCCGAACCAACACAATGAACTGGGATAATGATAGTCTTATGAAGAATTGCAGGAACTCCGATTTGTGGAAAATATGTGTATTACTTTGAATTTATTTCTTTCGCTGGCTAATTCAAACGTGTGTTCGATCTCCACTATGGAAATGCAGTTACTGAATAAACGTTGTTTAACATTTGGAAATACTAGACAGCGCATTAAATTAATAATTCTCATCATCTGGGCTGGGTCAGGATAACTCCAACTTGTGCAGTTGGCTGGATCCAGGTCGAAGCAGTATGAGGGAACTTGTGTCTCGTCAGAAATCATTCAGAATCTATCCCCGAACAATAAATTTCGGTTATGAATTACTTTTTGATACTTATTTAAACTTTCTCACTATATTTTCGTAATTATCCAGCATCTTTTCATTTATCTAGTTTCCTCTTTCTTTCTTTCTTCTTCTTCTTCTTTTATCCTACTTCCTTCTTGACTTTTATATATCTCTTCCTCACTCTTTCTTATTTTTAAATAAAACTGAAGAGAAGTCGTGACTGGAAGCTGTCGCTATAGACATGGTCAATAAACTCAAATAGATTTCCTCTTGGGAAGTCCGATAATAATTAACTAATAACGAAACATATGTAGAAAAGAAAAAATAAGATTTAATCTAGTTTATTTATAAAATTATTAAATTGGAGCTCAAGTTAGGGACAACTAAGAGAAGGGTCACAACTCTTGTTCATTCTCATGAGCGACATGTGTCTTCATAGTTGGTTCGATTGCAGTTTAGTATCCGTTTCAGGAACAAAGCTATATAAGACGAGGATCTACAGCTAAGCGTGAGATTCAAACCACATGAGCTCTCAACGGGAATTGTAATACTTTTTGTGTATTATATACTGCAATTACTTTTAGTTAGCCTATCACTGTTTCTAATTGAAATTGGTCTACATTATCATGCGAAGCCAAATATGTATTCGCTATATATACATTCTGAGTATAATATATATTCTATTCTGTGCCAAAATTCTAACATCTTTTTTAAAATTTTATTTAGCAAATCTGGAAACTCCAGCAGCTAACAACCCTCAAGGTCTGCAAACAGTAGTCGCTGACGGATTCATACTGTCTATCGGGTGCCATTAAACCATGTCCCACACTTGCTCGATGTGAATTATATCCCAAGACATAGCAGGCTAGTGATATCAACGAGCATGGCTCGAGCCCTGAGCTATGTGATCAGCTCGGTTCAACTTAGCCACTGGTTAGGCTCGGTTCGATCCAACTGAGAAGAGGGCTCGAGCCTGCTGTATTGGGTGAGCTGTAGTAGTAATGGCGATACTCTGCCGAACTCTTAATAATCCAATTTTGGGTCTCCATGGACCATAATGAATGAATTAGGGATGCTTTGGCCGGGATTACGTCACCTATTGAAATTTTGCTTATGCTTATTCAGGGGCCATGCACGCTGGTACGAATGAATCAGAGGTACCTTGGTCAGGCTATGACGTCATTGAATTGGGAGTATTGGATCAGAGGTCATGATGATTCTTTAAAATTACTAAAAATATGGTCTTGATGATTCACTACGTTATGAAATAGTACAGGTTTATGAATGCTTTCGTTCCCTTTTATGGCATAAAATTTGGAGATTGTTATGCATGGACTAACATGGATGCAAATGAAATCTTTTAGTTTTACGTCCCACGCTTATGCCATTTAGGCTAAAGGAGATGGTGACGATAAGAAAGGAATGAAAGTGTGGGAGAAAATTGGAGCATAATGTTGCCCACCACAAAACTATTTTCGAGGTGTTTAAATCAGGGACCACATACAGCAGAGGTGAATGCTCTACCACTGAGCCACCGCACCTCTACTGGTATGAATGAATTAGAGGTAGTTGGTTCGAGCTAATATGTTCGTTTGACGTCACTGAACTGGGATTTTTAGCTTGGAACTTATGATGGCTTGTTTCGTTCCCTTTTATGAGTATAAAATTTCCAAAACAAGGTTTGATCTCTTTCTTGATGACCTATTACATTATGAATTAGTAGACCTCAGTAATAGTATAAATTAGTATTAGTATTAATATGAAACTCGAAAACTTTGGAGTTCCTCCGTGGCTAACCGGTTAGCGTATGCGTCTTTAACGTGAGAGACCAGGGTTCGATTCCCGGAAGAAGCTCATGCGGTGATGAGATGGACTAACACTGGTGCAAATGAAAAATCTTTACTTTTACGTCCCACGATTAGGTTAAAGGAGACGGTGACGATGAGAAAGGAATGAAAGTGTGGGAGGAAACTGGAGCATGGCAGGGATCACTCAGGACACATAAGATCACATTGATTTACATCAGGAGTTGGGGAAGGGGGGGGGCGTATAGGACCTTGTACTCTTTGATGAGTATAAAAAATATTAAAATTTGGACTTTTTTAACTTATCCTATTATCTTTCACGAGACATTTTTGTTGTATAATAGAGTACAATGGTTTACTTTTTGGGAGTTATCGTTTCCTTTGGAGCCTTATTACGTTATATGGAGGGATATTTAAAATTATTCCCTTAAATTTGATAAGTACTTTGTGAACCAATTTGTTCCGCTTTAGGGATGAACCTTGCAATCGTCCCGAGTTCAATTCTTGGTGCTAGTTTAAATGTTGAATTTAATGTCCCCGCCGATGATGAGAAATGATGAAATGAGAAAACATCATAAACTTCCTTGACTGAGGATTGAAGCATGGACCTCACACATTAGTGACAAACGCTAAGCGACCGTGCCCCATTGAGAAGTTCAGTTTGTTGATTACTATGCAATGGTCCCGAGTTTGATTCTTGGTGCTAGTGTTAGAAAAATTTAACGTCCCACTTGAAACGATGATGAGAAATGAGAAAACATCATAAACTTACTTGCTTGCGGATTGAAGAGAGACCTCACACATCAGAAAAAAAACGCTGAGCCACCATGCCAACTTCAGTGCGAGCAGTTTTGCGTGTGAAAAAAGAACATGATCAGATTATGTTACATTACACATTTCTGCTCGTTGTTAGGCATAGAAGTTTGTTATTGTGAAATTGCAGCATGTGCTTTTACGAAGAGTACTACATCAGCATTTTTCTCAGCTGACAGACTTTTTAAAGCTCAACTTTACATTTATGTCAAAGACAGTTTCATAACATATCGATGAGTGTTACATTTTTTCAATCAAGTTTAAGGAAAATGAATCACATTTTTAGATGTGGTAATTTGAATGTCGTATTAAACTAACGAGTCAACGGTATGATGTCATGATCAAAATTGCGATACTAGATGTCGTAACGATTGATGTGTAAGGAGAAAAACGTGAATAATGTCACAACCAATCAGATTGTTTCTTACATCACGTTTCGGCTCATGATACATGATGAAAGCTGTGTTTTCATTGGTTCTCCGTGATGTCATTGATTCATTTCCTCGTTTCTGATTGGCTGATAGTGTTGTCACTTTATAGTTGAACCCGTTTCAGACCTAAATAAAATTCTTAATTTCATTTTCAAATCCTACTTCCACGAAGATCTTGAATGAACGTAGGTGTACCTCTAGTGACAGCGTGACTTTACTCCGTTCCTTGAATTTGAGGTAAGTATCAACCGCGTTTTCTTAACATCAATGGAGTGCTTTTGCATGAGGATAACATTGTTATCACTGTTTTTATTTTAACATGAAATATTTAGCAAATGGAAGAATAACCCTTACTTACTTGACCGGGGATCGAATTAGGAATCCCGCACATTAGAAGTAAGCACAAGAAATTTGTTGATTTTGGTTTAGCGTCCCTTCAGTAGTGAGGCTAGGAATACAGCTTAATGTTGAATTTGAGCGCATACTGGGTGTTGAACCCGGGCCACATCCCACACATTAGAAGTAAGCACGAGAAATTTGTTGATTTTGGTTTAGCGTCCCTTCAGTAGTGGGGGCTAGGAATACAGCTTAATGTTGAATCTGAGCGCATACTGGGTGTTGAACCCGGGCCAGAGGTGCGTAACGCTAACCACTTAGCTCAGTTTCTGAAAGTTACCATTAACGTAAACAAAGAAACTACGCACGATTTTGTTCCCTACAACGTGCCTTTTAACAGTGAGACGTGGACCTACAATTTAATGTGGGATCTGATCTCCCGCCGAGAAACGAATTCGAGTCTTTCTTGCCTTAGCTCGAGAAAAGCAAGCGCATGAGATTTTGTTTTCGTTTCATGTTCGTTATACGTTTTAAAGTTCAGTGTCAGAGGAAAAATGCTTACTACAATGATTCTCTCAGCACAGTTAGAAAAAACAATTTCATTCATTCTTTTTATCACTACAGAAAGTTAGGTCAGTTACATGTTGGTCCCGGGTTTGATTTCCAGTATGACGACAATAAAACGTTTCAGTAGTAGAACTGTTTGAGATATGATAATTCTTTTTAGGATTGATCGTGTAGTCATTTTGATACCATTAAACGTGTTATCGATCTCTGAATTCAATTTTAATACGTGCTTTTTTTCGTTTTAGATATTTGTTTTCTTTGCCTATTCCTTTTCTGCTTACCTTACCTTTTTTCCTATTTGAATATGGCTACTTCTGGCTTTACTGTCTTGCGAGAAATCAATAGACATTATCGGCGTTTTAATCTCGAAGGACGAATGCTGGAAATTCAAATCAATGCTCCGACCAGTGGCACCGATATTGTTGAGTGGGTTCAGGCCTCCTTTCAACAGATGCTGGATTACTTATTGGAAAATGTCGACGAATTATCGATGGTTGGATTATCTATTTTATCTCATGATGAGAAGAACAAACCGTTTTATCTATCTTTTCGGCGTGCAAGTAATCTGACACTGGAGACTTTATGGGCTTCCTTTGATCGCATTCTTCAAAGTAACGATAGTTTTCTCATGAACGAACCTTTCATTGTACATTTTCATCATGTGGCTGTGCTCCGTGGATTTGGGAGAATGCGTCGAGGTCTTTTATCAAACGACGAATTATTAAAACGCAAGACTGGCATTTTACGTGTAAAAAACACGGACAAGAAACGTTTAGCGTATGCAATTGTGATTGCTATTGGTTTAAAGAAATATAAGGATACGAACAAGAAACTGTACAGACAATATCAGGACCAGAGCAAGTGTGTTGTTCTCCCAGCTGTACATGAACTTTTGTCCAAATCATCAGTGAATTTAGATCATGGGGGATCTGTGGAAGAATTGCGACAATTGCAACGCTACTTAACCGATTATAAACTTACCGTATACACCAGCTTTTCCGGAGAAGATATTCTGTATGAAGGGCCTGGTGGCGAAGACAAGATTCCAATCAATTTAATGTGCATCAATTCTCATTATGACATCATCACGTCATTAACGTCTGTTTTTTCTACTGGATATTATTGTGTAGCATGCCACAAAAAATATGATCATCTTAATAGACACGTTAAGAACTGTTCGGCCATGTGTGAGAAATGTTTGCAAAAACCGCCATGCAGTAAGACCAATACGGAGAAACAGTGCCTAGAATGCAATCGTGAATTTTATGGTGAAACATGCTACACAAATCATCTAACTGTACCATATCATAAAGGCCAACCAATATGCAAGATGGTAAAACAGTGTTCCAAATGTCTACGCATTTATTCGTTTGTCCATACAGGGGAAAGAAAACATGATTGTACAGATTATTTTTGTAATGTGTGCCATAAACACGTTACGTCTACTCACCAATGCTACATGAAGCCTGATACGACTCAATTAAAACCTGGAGTTCCATCAGTGTTACATGCCAAGAAGGCTATGATTGTCTTCTATGATATCGAAGCCACACAGGATACTTTCTTCGATGAAGACACGTTCATTCATAAGCCCAATTTACTGGTGGCCCAACAAGTATGTTACAACTGTGTTCAAGATGAGGATATACATCATCCGTGTGAAGTTTGTGGACAGCGGGAACATATTTTTCAAGATGATCCGATCAATGCCTTTCTTGCGTATTTACGTCAACCACGACCCAACATCAAACTTATTGTATCTTTGGCACATAACTGTAAGGGATATGATGGTCATTTTATTCTTAAATCTTTAGTGGAAGAACATGAATTGAAACCTACTTTGATCTTGAACGGAGCAAAAATTTTAAGCATGAAAGTGAATCACTTATCGTTTATTGACTCCTTAAATTTCATGCCAATGGCTTTAAGTAAATTATCCAAGGCATTTCATTTACCAGCGACCAAAGGATATTTTCCACACTTTTTTAATACTGCTGCAAATCAAGCGTTTGTGGGAAAATTACCGGACATCCATTATTATGGTGCAGATGAAATGAAAGTGGATGAACGAGAAAAATTCATGACATGGTACAACGAACATCAGAACGATACGTTTATTTTCCAAGAAGAATTGGTGAACTATTGTGTTCAGGACGTCAACGTACTTCGAATGGCTTGTATATCTTTCATGACCACTTTTGAACAAGAAACTCACGTTAATCCTTTCCTGGAGACTATCACTTTGGCGAGTGCGTGCAATTTAGTATTTCGACGAAATTTCTTAAAGCCCAATACTATTAGCATTCTTCCTGCACGAGGATACCGTCACAGAAACAATCAGTCACGGATTGCTTTGCAGTGGCTTGCCTACATGGAGGAAAAAGAGGGTCATCCAATTCTGCATGCGGCCAAAGGTAAAGAAGTTTATGTTGCTGGTTTTCATCTGGACGGTTACTACAAAGATCCCGACACTAAAGAGGAACACGTGTATGAATTTGAAGGCTGTAGATTCCATGGCTGTCCTCTATGTGTCCCTACAGGCCGTGATCAGCCCATTTATGAGAACTCCGAAGAAACGATGAACTATCGCTACGAGAGAACACAGCGTAAAATGAAGTTATTACGATCCATGGGATATAAAGTACATGAAATGTGGGAATGTGAATTTCGTCAAGTGTTAAAATCCAATCCAGCATTGGCCTCTTCTTTAAGCACACATCCTTATACTAATAAGACACCATTAAATCCAAGAGACAGCTTCTATGGTGGCCGTGTTAATGCCATTAAATTGTATCACGTCGCAAATGAAAATGAAGGCGAAGAAATAAAATTCTTGGATATCGTTACCCTGTATCCTTATGTGAATAAATGTGGACGGTATCCAATAGGGCATCCACGAATATATCTACAGGGAGATCCAGAAATGCCCGACATTCAAGATGTTAACGGATTGGTCAAGTTGAAGATTTTGCCTAGCAGAAATGTGTTTCATCCAGTGCTGCCATTTCGCTCAAATAAGAAGTTGTTTCCACTTTGTGCTGCCTGTGCCACAGCATTAAATCAAAATTCTGAATGTACACATTCCGATAGTGAACGAAGCCTAACAGGAACATGGGTGTCCTATGAAATTCAAAAAGCCATTGAACTTGGGTATCATGTCATTGAAATTTACGAAATTTGGGATTACGACATCACTGTATATGATCCAGAAACCAAGACTGGCGGATTATTCAGCGAATACATTAACACATTTTTGAAATCTAAGCTGGAAGCTTCTGGTTGGCCTGCCAATTGCGTCACCGAAGAAGAAAAGCAGCAGTATATTCAAGTGGTACAACAACGTGAAGGCATAACTTTGGATGCAGCAAATATAATGACAAATTCAGCACGTCGTAGTCTTGCAAAACTCTGTTTGAATGCCTTCTGGGGACGACTCGCTATAAGAGACAATTTCAGCCAAACGACCATCATTAACGACCCCAAAGAACTGTATCAGAAATTAACTGCTCCAGACATAAAAGTCAACCAAATTTTACCTGTTAACGGTTCGATGTTATACCTTTATTGGCAGTATGAAGATGATGTTCCAGTACAAAATCACAATGCTAATGTTGTCCTTGGAGCATTTACAACGTGTCAAGCTCGTCTGGAACTCTACAAATATTTAGAACTGCTGCAAGAAAGAGTACTATATTTCGATACAGATTCCGTGATATTCACGCAGCGACCATCACAGCCCACAATAGAACCAGAAGTATTTCTTTGTTCAATGTCAAATGAACTGGAATCAATTGGACCAAAAGCATACATTAAAAAATTCGTGTCTGGTGGCCCAAAACAGTACGCCTTGGAAATCTACGACCCCGACACGAAATCAACCAGTTATGTATGCAAAATTCGTGGATTCACACTCAATTATACTGCAAGTCAAAAGCTAAATTTTAACAGTCTGGAGCAAATGATCATAAATCAATCGAGTGAAAAAATCTCCATTAGCACGCCGCACAAAATTTACAGAACCCACGATCATCATCTTGTCACAAAACCTGAAGAAAAGAAGTACAGTTTCAACTATAAAAAACGCCGATTAATACCAGACACATACGAGACATTGCCCTATGGGTATAAAAAAGCCAGAACAGAATAACAGCCATATTTTTCCCTAATCCCACCAACATCACCTCTGAAAGACGGGGCAAAGAATCAACGCAACACGGGACATGCTTCAACGAGGCCACAGCGGAAACAAAACTCAGATGACATCACCTTGCAGAAACCCGTGGAGAAAAAAAAAGGAATTCAGGTACGTCACATTTGCGTTTCTTTTCTCACCTCACTCTCTCTTGATCAGTTAGTTCGATGTTAATAATCTGTTTTTCTTCTTTCACAGGAAACAAAATAAATATTACCATGTATATTCATATGTTTTATTTTCTCTTTACAGAATTTGTACCCGTCACGGACACGTCTTCCTTTGAAGAAAAAGAAATTCTGTATTCTATTTCACATGCTAAAATAAATGTACAAAAACATGATTCTGTGTTTTTATTTCACATCCTAAAATCAAATTCTTTTTTCCTGTACTGCGATTTCAATTTCTTTTTTCTGAATCAATTTACCGATAAAATAAATCAATGTTTTGCGGGAAAAAAAATCAAACTAAATTTTTGTTTCAGAAAATTTTTTGTGTACGAAAAAAAAACTGATTCAGAAAATTTTTGTGTACGAAAAAAAATGTTTTCAGAAAAATTTTTTGTGTACGAAAACAAAATTCTGTTTCAGAAATTTTTTTGTGTGTACAAAACAAAAACTGTTTCAGAAAATTTTTTATGTACAAACAAAATTCTGTTTCAGAAAAAAATTTTATGTACAAACAAAATTCTGTTTCAGAAAAATTTTTGTGTGCAAAACAAAAATCAGTTTTCGTCACGAAACTGCTCCGACTAAATGAATCGATTCATTCTGATAGTGTTGGCAACACTGGAAAAATTTCGGTAAGTATCGCTCAGACCCTGAGTTACAGCGAACACAACTAGATTCGAACCAGCAACCTTAAATGTCTGATTCATCTCTAAATACAGCCAACTAAACAATAAGATTATGTGTATACGTCAATGCTTTGCACTGAGTCAACAAGGTTTTCTTCAAGGTCAAAAATCGCACACGAAGTAAAAAGATGACAACACAGATCTTCTATCTTTCTATATGAAACATAAACCTAGTGTAAACTGCTCGCACTGAAATGTGTAATGTAACATAATCTGCTCGTCTTCTTTTCATACGCGAAACTGTTCGCACTGAATGGAGTACGGCGGCTCAGCGCTTCAATCCACAACGAAGTAAGTTCATGTTTCCTCTTATCATTTTTTCATCATCGTTTCAAGGGGACGTTAAACTCAACATTTCTTAAACTAACACAAAAAAAAATCGAACTCGGGACCATGACATAGTAATCAACAAACTGAACTTCTCAATGGGCCATGGTGACTCAGCTCTTATTTCTGATGTGTGAGGTCTCTCCTTCAATCCGCAAGCAAGTAAGTTTATGATGTTTTCTCATTTCTCATCATCGTTTCAAGGGGGCGTTAACATTTCCTGAAACTAGCACCAAGAATCAAACTCGGGACCATTGCATAGTAATCAACACACGTGTACGGTCGCTTAGCGCTTGTCTCTACTGTATGAGGTCCCTGCTTCAATCCTCAGTCAAGTAAGTTTATGATGTTTTCTCATTTCATCATTTCTCATCATCGGCGGGGACATTAAATTCAACATTTCCTAAACTAGCACCAAGAATTGAACTCGGGACGATTGCAAGGTTCATCCCTAAAGCGGAACAAATTGGTTCACAAAGTACTTATCAAATTTAAGGGAATAATTTTAAATATCCCTCCATATAACGTAATAAGGCTCCAAAGGAAACGATAACTCCCAAAAAGTAAACCATTGTACTCTATTATACAACAAAAATGTCTCGTGAAAGATAATAGGATAAGTTAAAAAAGTCCAAATTTTAATATTTTTTATACTCATCAAAGAGTACAAGGTCCTATACGCCCCCCCCCTTCCCCAACTCCTGATGTAAATCAATGTGATCTTATGTGTCCTGAGTGATCCCTGCCATGCTCCAGTTTCCTCCCACACTTTCATTCCTTTCTCATCGTCACCGTCTCCTTTAACCTAATCGTGGGACGTAAAAGTAAAGATTTTTCATTTGCACCAGTGTTAGTCCATCTCATCAAAGGGATAACAATCCGAACCGCATGAGCTTCTTCCGGGAATCGAACCCTGGTCTCTCACGTTAAAGACGCATACGCTAACCGGTTAGCCACGGAGGAACTCCAAAATGTTCGAGTTTCATATTAATACTAATACTAATTTATACTATTACTGAGGTCTACTAATTCATAATGTAATAGGTCATCAAGAAAGAGATCAAACCTTGTTTTGGAAATTTTATACTCATAAAAGGGAACGAAACAAGCCATCATAAGTTCCAAGCTAAAAATCCCAGTTCAGTGACGTCAAACGAACATATTAGCTCGAACCAACTACCTCTAATTCATTCATACCAGTAGAGGTGCGGTGGCTCAGTGGTAGAGCGTTCACCTCTGCTGTATGTGGTCCCTGATTTAAACACCTCGAAAATAGTTTTGTGGTGGGCAACATTATGCTCCAATTTTCTCCCACACTTTCATTCCTTTCTTATCGTCACCATCTCCTTTAGCCTAAATGGCATAAGCGTGGGACGTAAAACTAAAAGATTTCATTTGCATCCGTGTTAGTCCATGCATAACAATCTCCAAATTTTATGCCATAAAAGGGAACGAAAGCATTCATAAACCTGTACTATTTCATAACGTAATGAATCATCAAGACCATATTTTTAGTAATTTTAAAGAATCATCATGACCTCTGATCCAATACTCCCAATTCAATGACGTCATAGCCTGACCAAGGTACCTCTGATTCATTCGTACCAGCGTGCATGGCCCCTGAATAAGCATAAGCAAAATTTCAATAGGTGACGTAATCCCGGCCAAAGCATCCCTAATTCATTCATTATGGTCCATAGAGACCCAAAATTGGATTATTAAGAGTTCGGCAGAGTATCGCCATTACTACTGCTGTTGGCTCGGCTCACTTCTTGGCTTGGTTCTGGGGTGACTCAGCCCTGAGCCGAGCAGTTAGCGACACTAGTTCCAGGATACTACGATCTCTACCTTCTAATTCCGATTGCTCGTTGACCTTCACTCGGTTCGATTTCAACCTCCAAATTGCAACTACCACTCAACCTCCACTCGACTTCAACCTCCAAAATCCAACAATCAATCGATCTCTATCCATCTCAAACACCAAGTCGAACTGCCATTCAACCTCCACAAGGCCTCAACGTCCGAACTTCAACTATCAATCTACCTCTACTTGACGTGATACGAACGTGAGTCCCATGATTGACTGTGTGGAACTGATAGAGTGCTACCTTGGGTGACAACTACCTGATTCGAAGACCAAGACCGAGTATTTATATGCGAGACCGAGACCAAGATCAAGTGTGCAAAAATATGACCAAGCCCGCAAAACTCGGGCAAAAATATGACCCAGGTTTTATATCTTAAATGTATCCTTTCTTTAAATTATGGTGTCTGTTTAATCTATGGGGATAGATGGGTGTTAGAAGAATGCAAGTTCTCTTGCTTCAACGAGAAGAAGTAATAATGGTAATCTTCTGAAATAACGTAACTGAGGAAAGAATCAAGGCTTTCTTATTTCATTCCCTTTGTATAATGGGATAGAGTTTATCGGCCCAATAATTACTAAGAGTGAAACATAGTAGAAACTGGTTGTTGTCCCATTGGAAACAAACTTACATGCGGAGATCAAAGCTCATGTTAACAAAAGTCGAAAAGACTGATACATCTGCGTTGCAAATCAACAGTAACGCGTACTTGATAAAAACGCTTGTTTCGGAGCCCTTTTCTTGCGTGAAGTAAACATAACAAATAAATGATTATTATTATTTTATTTTTATTAGAGAAATCAACACCAAGACTATGTGCTCCTTTAGCCCCCACTCGGAGTCAAACCTAAGGTCTTCTGTGTCAGGTGTGTTATACATTGAACAAGAGTGCTCACATAACAAGTAAAAAAATGATGTAAAATATACATATTTTGGACATAAGTTTTCAAATTCATCTGGTTATTTTGTCATAACCTTTGCAATTATAAAGTTAATACTTCATGGAATTTATTAAGATAATGAGCTTAGTTGTTTTGCAATGAATTATATTTGTGATAAACCCTTTCGGATCCAGGTCATTTTTGACGTTTTCGTACATTTTCAGTTAGTGACTTATTGCTGAAAAAACATTTACCTGATTGATATGATTAAGGCCTTGTTTCATAGAAAACGGAAGTGGCTATCTTTTGGTGTAAGTTAGATTGCAGTGTTTCCAACGGGAGGGAAATTATTAAGAGAAATGTAAGGGTAAACATTTCCAAAAAATTCCCTTACCGAATTTCAATTTTTTTTTTTTTTTTGTAACCGGCACCACATGGGTACAAGTTACTTCTTTTGTGTGTTGGCAAGATACAGTCAAAACCTGAAGTCGCTGATTGCCATACAAAGAGAAAAAGAAAAAAATATCTGTCATCATACACATGCAATTTTGACACCTTTTACGCCTCAGAAGCAAAATTCGAAAAAATGCCGATGCTACAGCTTTCCTAATTATCCTACTGAAACTCTATATGATGCGTTCTATAGGCCAAAGAGGAGGATTTAAAACAATGATACGTTTGTTCTACTGTAGTCAGCTAGAGGGAAATAATAGAGGGGAAAACGGGAAATTTTCCGAATTTTTCACTTAAAATCATGATTTAAATTTTAGGCTGGTAACTCTGCTACCAGACAGACACAAACTATTTTAAAATAAACATTGGTACGCCACTAACATATCGTACAACTATCATGGTAATATTTAAGAAACAAAGTGGTAATTACAAAAAATAGATTACGGTAAACAGAAAAGTAGGGAAAAACTAGAAAAATCATGTTAGAACATAAAGAAGAATTTTTCGTGCGCTTCTTAATTATCTCATTGTAACAATCTGTACCCGCTTTTGTTCAGCAATGATCAATGTTCGACTGGTGTAAGATGGCTTCCGGTCGGGCGTATAGATACGGATTTGTAAACAAAAATTTCGAATTTTTCCCGAATTTAGGGAAATTTTAATTTCCCAAGTTAGCAATACTGCGCGTGTACCGGTCCAATTGATGTGAACAATCAGGTTTCCATCCGAGGAATCTATCTCACAAGTCTTAAGAGACAAATCAACGAAGGAAGTTACAGAAAAAAAAGATAATTAGAAATTTCTTGAATTCTTTACTTTGGGCTGAAATTTCAGAAGAAAATTCAATATCCAGAAGAAAAAGAAACTAATATGATAAACTATGTTCCGTTGATATTTGGCCAAAAAATATGCTGATACCTTAATTAGAGTCCACACAGAACCGGATTAAAAAAGTGACACACCTGTGTGTGCCACTTTGGCCACCCGGGTTCAAAAGGATTAAAGCTGCTAACTACTTGCTACGAAATTTTAAAACAAAACCCCAATTTTCGTAGTTGGATTACGTGAAGACAAACAAAATGTTTTATATTTGAGTTTGTAGTAACTGATTTGTTAATCAATCTGTTAAATCAGTAGGCACTAATTTGATCTCTATTGTAAATATCATTCACAAAGCTAATGAAATAATAGTACAAAGATGTAAAGTTCGAGTACGGCTACAACTAATATTGTTAAGGTTGTGTAACAGCATCTCTGTAGTTTTTTTAAAGACATATTTTGTGTTTATCTAGACACTTGCTTTGTTTATTAATTTCATCTATTTATCAATAACTGAAAAAATATTTCTAAGAGAATTTGTATTTTTTTCTTTGTTGTTAATCAGGACGATGTTGTGCCCAACCGGCTCTGCTCGACTCTACTCGATTCAACTGATTCATCGGCTCGAGCCGGCTCGATTGTGATGAGCCATTGGTTCGGTTCGGCTCGGCTCAGGTGAGCTATCGGCTCGGTTCGGCTCGGCTCAGTTCAGTCGCCGGCTCGGTTACATGTAGCCACCGGCTCGGTTGCAATGAACCATCGGAGGCTCGGCTCAGATGAGCCATTGGTTCGGTTCGGTTCATCCCGACTGAGCCAAAGGGTAGAGCCGTTGACAACAGTATAGTTGGCTGAGATAGAAGGTGTGTGTCGAGTGAAGCACTCCAGACGTTTCGTCCTTTTGCTTGTAATGGGGTCCAGCAAATTCGAGTGAATTAACAATATCATGCAAATACAACGTTCTAGTTATATTGCCCTGAATGAAGTCCAGAGGGGAGAAGGATGTGGATGTTAATGCCCTCTATACCGAAATAGTAGATGTGGGACGTGTACGGTGAGTATCAAAACACTCTGAATTATCCCGTTCACCTGCAAGTCTACGCTGAAGTCATTCTTATCGGATTCAATATGACCTTTTAAAACGAAAGTGATTTTCAGATCGTAATTCACCAAAACATGATTCAAGGATGCCCATCATTTCTCTTAGCCACTTACACGCTACCTAAAGTCTGGTGCTGATACATTTTCCCCTTAATAGTCTTATCGTCATCTTTAATTTTACTCAACAGTTCTGACCTTCAATGTTTCTTTTACCCTTGGTAGAATCATAGTCACGAAGCGTTGCGTTGCACGATTGACCTCCTTCTCTTATTTTGTTGCATTCTGACTTCTAAACCCCCTTTCTCCACTTTCATAGGCTGAGACTTGTTTAAAATGCCTTGTGTTGCAGTTCTGAAATGCAATATCCGTCTACCTTAGATAGAGTCTTGGGCATCCTTTTGCTGTTCAGACCTCTAATAACCCCCTTTGTTTAGATAGAGTCTTCGTTAAGACATGTTCAATTGCAGTTCCAACCTCCAGCATTCCTTACCATGGGTCGTCTTGTTAAAGATACGTTTTGTTTCAATTGTGACCTCCAATGTCCATCTTACCGTATGAATAGTCTTGATTAAGCAGCATTCTTCTGCGTGAGTCATACATATGAACTCTATATATAGTAATGGCATCCTCTTAACATCGATTGCTATATTACAGGTCTTTTTTTCCTATATACCAAGCGATGTTGCAAGTTCTTGAGGAAACTCGGATCTTATTGATTGTCGTCTGTCAACTGATGATCACGTGGCAGGTAAAGAGGTATAACTCATAGGAATCAATGACCTTTTGAATTAAGAAGCATATGCCTCTACTCTAAAAGTTTGGAAGACAGACATCAATTCGTCCATCTCTCTCTTTATTTCTTTATTGTAATTGGAATTGATACACATCAACTATCGCTACCAATTTCGATATTGCCAAATCTCCATAGAGCAAACACAATAAACGATTGTGCATAATGGTGGTTTCATATATAATCTGCGTCCAAGGACAGGTATTGCCTTTGATCGTATTCTTCGATTGCCACCAAAAGTTATAGATGTGCTACCTGCAGTTTCAGTATAAAAACAAGATAATTTCTGAGTCTCCTTTAGTTCCACATTGAACCGAAATTCTCTTGTTTTAAGTTGAAATGGAAAAGAAATATGTATGGAGTACATTCAGCGCTATGAGATGGATAGCAGACAGAATTTGTCTGAAACTTAACATTTGCATAAAATAGAATCGAAAAACGAAAATGTGGAAAAATAATTAGATTTTTAAAAAAATATTATCATTAATATCTTCTTATTGCAAGATAACATGAAGATATACCTATACTAAACGCAATGTTAACTTGAGAGCCGCATCACAAGCGCATTAATACATATCGGCGCGCGAACCTTTTCACAGGGAAGCCTTTGTATGTGTGTGTGTGTGTGTTTTGGTTTGGCTCTCAATCGCCAGGGTTTCAACTGGCGCTGTTCTGAGTTTCAGCTGATATTCGCGGAGCGATGATTTCTCGTCCTTTTCCTGCCGCTTACAAAAAATATGTTTCTTGGTCTATTTGTTTTAATAATTCATGAAGACACACCAATAGTAATAAATGTATTGGAAATTCGCACGTCATGTATTTGCAATCCTCACAATTAAAACCCAAGAGCATGAAAACTATTTTGCTTATTCATTTCAATTGATTAAGGTAAGAAAGGATAAGAAATGAAGTTATTCTCATATATCTACCTGGAAATGGTCAATCATAAACAGAAACATACGAGCAGCCACCCTCCCACACAATAAATTAAAAATACGATTTTTTTTTTAAAAGCACAGCAACTCTACATTGACACTGAGTAAGCCACAGCGAACCGGCAACAATCATATTAACAATTTCTTCAATAGTTGTGTCTGCATTTTTTTCTCTTAGTCGAGCGTACAAATTGTTGGCAATTTACTTTGCTTGACTTTAAAGAGGTTTCCCTTCCACGTGTTTGCGATAATACTGAGAAGATGATAATTCGGATTCATATTTTCAACTTCGCGCTTAACACTCTTCATGGTTTCAGTTTCAGTAAACCCACGTACTCACTCTAACGCACGCGCGAAGACGATATTTGGCAGAGCAGTGTTACTCTCTGCACAAAAATTGCAGAAGTTACATGTGAGTCCCATTCTTTCTTTTGTTTCATTTATCAGCAGGCAATGAAGTTTCTTACGGGGTAGTTACTCTATTTAATTTATATATCATATAAAAATATTAAGCAATTTCCTATCCATTGTGGACGGTTTCTAACATTGACCAATTAAGTAATTTTACTGGTCCTCTGCTTTTGTTATAAGGTTTTTCAAGTTTATCATCTTGCAACACTTGCAAGAGACTCGCATCTTAGCTGCCGGCTTTTCACTCCTTTCTTTCCTTCTCTCTTTCCGATTCTGAGTCGTGACGTCATTTTCATAACCCTTTACTAATAAATGCAGTATCATTTATTTTAAATATTGTTTCTGTATTGACATTTTTATATACTTGAACTCAATTAGCTCTTTGAATTGATCTCCTAAGTAATGTTTTACTTGTGTAACGGGAGGAACTATGTAATGTGCGCGGAGTCGCCTGAATTGAAGCTGCGTATCTCGGCTATCAGGATAAGTTCGCGGCAAGTATACATATGTTGACCTGCATAATCGAAATTCAAACAAATTCATAATTTATTTAATATATTCATAGTGATACAAATTATCATCTAGGTATGTTGTAAAATTTTGCAAAATAAATAAATCACTTTTCATTTATATCCAATACAAACGAATAAAGAACAAACCAAAAAGATATTTTCAAATTTTCGAAGGTCCGAGTTTCTTCATAATTGTTATCTATATACAATTCGTGCTAGTAAAGCAGATTATTATGTAGAACGACACAATGCGACCTTTCAGTTCATAATAAGATATTTTCTTTTCCTTATTGACCTTTCAAAGCATAATTGGTCTTTTGCTTATTGACCTTTCAGCATCAGAGCGTTTTTTATCTCTTCCCCTAGCGGGAATAAATAATTAATAAATAAAGATAAAAGAAGAATGAAAGAGGGACATTTAGGAAGGAGAAGTGCGTAGTTTGAGGTCACTGACCAATCAAACAAACAAGATTAGAACAGACACTGAACAAATACTTCTTGTATTTGATTCCTATAGTAACAACAAAGTTTGTATTGTTTTTAACTCCAATTACCGAGAACTAATAGTAAAAGTGTAGAAAACGTAAAGCCGAGTTATAAATAGCTATAAGAATAGTATTACAGAGAGTGCAGTCTAACAAGTAAAGGGTCCGAATGGATGAATCAAGTTGCGGAATGAGACATAGTGCACCTGATAGAGGATGTGAAAATATGTGTATATGCAAAGTTATAGCGGCTGAGTGTCATAACAAACTGAGGGCGAGAGGGTCAAAGTTGCTTGGAGAAGGGCTATCCTATAACATGAAATAAACTGTTGAATCGTGAAAATAGTGCAAGACAGACAATGCAAACGGTAGTAGTTTTACATATTGTCAAAAGAAGAATGGGCAGAGTAGGTCACGAACCTCGGTCACCATCTTGAAATCCGCCATTTTGAAACCTTTGATATTTTTTGAAACGGGAAGGTGGTCATATGATATATCAATTAGGGTCAGCATATTCTCAAAAAGTCAATTATGAACTTTAGTTATCGTTATCTGTACTCATTTGGAAGATTTAGGATCATTTTTATAGTTATTTACGAAAATCTGCCAGACTAATACTTGTATACTGAAAGTTTGGATTATCACGAAAACACATATAAGTTAAACAAATCTACAAGCCAAGAAAATTAACTGTGAAATTTGATATCCAAGTTGTATATTATTAAATTATTATTTACGATATTACTTCCAATGTGCCTCACAATGTGCTGAAGAGAACTGTTCTGGTCTGGAAAAAGCGCTTCCGCTTTTTCGCTTTCATTCGGAAAGAATGTGAAGTTTATATAGCTACCTTTTGTTAAATGGCATACTTACTAATATATAACGCAATAAAACCTGATAGATTGGAATGCAATTATTACAAACTGTACGTAAACCACTATTTTTTTCACCACTTGCCATATTTTGCACTCAACTTTCTTTGTCTATCTTCGTAAGCAATAGCAATTTGGGACGAATGTAGCATGTGATATCTGGATGAAAAGTAGACCACTGCAGTCGAATAGAACAATGAAGTTGTAGCCGAAAATAAGTTATCGGGTGACGTGGCTTTCTCGAGTGTCTATCGCGTCCCATTATGTTTGATCGGTTTCTTTGAAATATGAAGCCTTCGATTATGGTGAGAATGTTGGTTCGCAAGTTCGGAACTTGCAATGATGATCCATCGTTGGAGGAATACGACGTGTTTGAAAGAATTAAGAAGTTATTGGAAGAAAAGTAAGTGTAGTAAATGAGACATAAACATTGGAGATCGATGATGACTTGGAACCGGATGAATATGGTGATGATGATACCGACAATGATTTAGAAGAGCAAGGTGATGTTTCGAAATTACAATCATCCATTGAAGCTGTAGAAAATATTTGTTGGCAACAAAGCAGCAGCTCCTCATATATGCCTTGGCATAGGTTGGTCCTTGGAGCATGTGCTGTGATGATATCCAAGGGGATAAAACAAGCCATAATTCATCAACGGTAAGTGATATGACAAAGTGGATAGCAGCATTGCATTCTTGACCAAAGCACAGCCTTAACACGTGTGCCGCATGACTACCTTTTCATTTCAAAAAATATCGCAGATTTCAAAATGGCGGATTTCAAGGTAGTAGCGGACGGTCGTGATATACTCTGTCCACTCTTCTTTTGCCAATATGTGAAACTGCCACTGTGTGTATTGTCTATCTTTCACTATTTTTACGATTTATAAGTTTATTTAATGTATTTCTGTAACATAACATAGTGTTTCTCCCAGGAACTTTGACCACCTCCACCGCCGTTTCTTATAGCGCTCAAACGCAATATCTTTGCACATATACATATTTTAACATCCTCTATCAGATGCACGATGTCTCATCTCGCAACTCCATTCATCCATTTGGACCCTTTATTTGTAAGGCAAGTTATTAAAACCAGTGGCGGATGAAGGCTTTTGGGACCCCCTGAACCCACTGACTCACTCACTGAAGATGACATAAACTTTGTATTTTCTTTGCTGTAGACATGTGAGATTCCAGGAAAATGATGGGTTTTGTAACAAGGTAATCTTCAGTGATGAGGCAACCTTCCATATCAACGGCAAAGTCAACAGACATAATGTTCAAATTAGTGGTTCAGAACACCTTCGACGAATCATTGAGCATTTCAGACATTCTCCGAATTTGAACCTCTTTGTTGCTATGTACGGAATTAAGCTTTTAGAGTCATTTTTATTTGCAGAAAGAACTGCAATGGGACACTCGTATCTTGACATGCTGTAGATGTGGTTGATACCAGAATTTGAAGATTATACCGAAGATTTCACTTTCCAATATGATGCATCTCCTTCTGATTCCATAATGACGTGAGACGGTATCTGAATGAAACACAGCAGGGGATAGGTCGCACTAATCCTGATAATGAAGCGAGGTTGAGATAATCCCGAAGGTCTCCAGACGTGGCATCATGGAACTACTTTTATAGCGATTTTACCATAGCCTCAAAATCTAACGGAGCTGCGAAGGTGGATCACAGGCTTTGCTGCAGTTATAAAACATGGGAGAAAATGGCCTATCGACTAGATATGTGCCATGTCACGAATGGTGCCTATTGAATCTTTGTAAGATAGGTAAAAAAAACTATTTAAACTACCTCCACCATTAGAAACTGGTCGAATCCCTTCGTTATCCATAATACGACTAACAATGCTATATACGTAAGTATAAGATCTTTGATATATTTATACAATATTGTCTTGATTTGCATTTTCCTAGAATTAACCTAGATGAATAATTATCAGCGTAATGAAAGAAATATCTATTTCCTAGTCCCATAGATTCATTCCTCTTTACAAATAAAAACAACAATAACATATATTAAGAAACACCTTAATATTGATCCACAGACAATCTGGCCGCGACCTTTGGAGAGACGCGGCCCACCAGTTGAGAATATTGGACATACAAAACGTACTTACCGTTTCCGGACGAAGAAAACTGTTAACTCCACACTTTGATCGTCATTACTTTTTTTTTTTACATTGGTTTGTCACACTTAGTAATTTCTTGACCGATACATCTACTAGAATCACAGTTCTGTTCCCGAAATGAAGGCATGGTGGCGTTGCACGAATTGTTTGGCAATAATTAGCTATCATTTACCATTCGTTTTCATTAGTCCAAAAGACATGAGCGAGACAGGAATTGCATCAATCAAACTTGTACTTCTGCTCCTTTCAAGTTCTAACATAGTTCGCCTAACTTAAACTTGTGAACTTGCATAGCTTTGTTCGTTGAAATATTGTATTTGATTTTTTATCTTTTTGTAAAATGCCACAATAACTTTGAAGTTTATTTGGGGGCCATCCGTGTGTCACCATTACACAAAGTCGAATTTGCATTAATTCCATCTCACGACTAAAAATAGTGGACATTCCCCTACACTCAACATCGATTAGACATTTTGGTTTCTAATTACGTCTGTTTCTGTATTTTTTGACACATTTTCGCCTGGTAATATACCGAGAGGAAGCACTTTTGCACCCAAATTTGTGCATAATTTTTTATCTCATCTTAGTGTCATAAACCATTTCGCAAACCTTGTCGATATTATTTTGACTGACCCTGTACACTTTTATATCACACAAACACACACACACACACACACACACACACACACATATATATATATATATATATATATATATATATATATATATATATATATATATATATATATATATATATATATACACTAGGAAATGCTTACTTTCTCATGAAATATTGCTCAAGGGCATAGTATTAAACACCCCATACCCCCTTCTGGACGCCCATGCACTAAAGGAATTAAGTGATCCTCATATTCTGGAGTACAATCAGCAACCGAAAATATGAACGTATTCAATTTTTATAATATGTTAATCAATTAATGAACAAAAATTTTAAAACTTGCAAAAATATATTTCAACGAAATATTTGAATCAAAATAAGAAAGTTTGTTTTACAAATTTGCAAACATATTTTTAAAAATACTTAGAATTTTACAAGAGTTTCCGTCTGCCATAAATGAGAAAGAAAAGTCAATTTTCTTTTATATTATCTGAAGTGATAGAAATGTTATGAAAGGTATTAATTAACATCTCCAAACCGTTTGAAATTAGAAGTTCGTATCCTCTGCGAGCGTACTCAAATACAAAATAAAGTTTTTCAGCTTATTAAAACGAGATTCAAATTTCACTGATGAAGAAAGAGAATTGCTTTTTACTAAATATTTCTGTGTTATTTCCCTGTTAACACTCTACTCAAAACTAACATTCAGGAGCAATTACCTGATGTGAATACTATGCACAAAGCCAAGTATTATGATTTATATTTAATAGTAGTTCTCTCTGTTATCTATTGCGGAATTATGCGTAGGAGTTTTTCCTCACTATCCCCATGTACTATCAACATATAACATTATTCTCCACGGATTCGTCATTGATTAGGTTATACAAAATAAATACCTTTTTTCTAGAAGAAATAAATTAATTAACAAATCTCAGTAACACTGAAATTTTCTATGACATTAAATTAAACAAAATAACGTGCTCGAAGGCAAGGATGCCTGCAGGATTTTTCCAAGGGAGCCACAAATGGCCATTTATATGGGAGTAAAAAGACAAGATTACCTGAACACTATTACATTTAAATGTACGCGTCCACGTAATACATCATGTAAAAGAACAATTATTTACGCACATAAGGGAAAGTGGAGAAATTGTGCGCACCTAGGCAATTTGTGTTATAATTGGAAAAGTATTGGTTGAGGAAACATAAAATTTAGATGAAACAATTAAAATTGAAAGGAAATAAAGTGGACGTGAGCAATGGAACATATAATACAAATCTGCATTTGCGCACAATTCCCCAATCTATGAGGTAATGATACGCAAGGCTTAGGGCAATGATGCACAGTAATAAATAGTTCAGGAATTAGAATGTATATTTCATTATATATTAGATTAAAACATATGCATTGAAAACGTTAAACTTTCAATTAATAAAATTTAAAGAAAATTAATGTGGAAGGCTAACGAGGTAAAAACACACAGAACTTGAAGCGAAGCTATGTGGCATGAAACGAAGTGGCGCAATCTGTGTGTTCGTCCCGATCTCGACATTCGCTTCTAATTTTTTTGTGCCGCTTCGCTTCGTGTCATACCAATTCACGTCACGTTCTGTGTCTTCGTACTCTTAGTTATTCGTATTTTCTTTTACCATAATCTCACACCTAATTGTTGGATGTATGGACATCAGTACAATCTACCTGCACAAAACACATCGATACCACAGTTGATTGTCTTTTCTAAAGTCAGCACAAATTCTGCAACATTTATTAGTGTCTTCTGCAGCCTAAGCATTCCCTTGTCCTAGCTCCAATTTTATATCATCCAATTCATCATCATCGAAAACAATTTGATCATCTTGAATGTCTCACTGAGACGACTCTGGCAGCTCCAGATTTCCATATCATTTTCCCACACGGATGTTTATGTTGCTTCGCAACTACATTCCATTTATTTTCCCTTCCTTCTTTTAGGCTTCTGCTAACTTATTTTTAATGGACCTACTGGTCAAACTTTTTTAATGTTGTCTTGGTCACTGAGAATTCTTTACAGATTCGGTATCCCCTTCTCCTTGACGTAATCCCACTGTGGCAAAGACAAGGAAAGAATTACCTCTTCCAGCAGATGTTGAAGGAACAGGATTATCATATTTTGGATGATTTTCTTCTTCAAGATTTGCAGGGCTAGGTTTTACCAACTAAGTTTGCACTATTTAGAATGCCGTATGATTTGTTCGAATCAAAACCGTATGATGTTGAAGGCACAAGGCTATCACGATTTGGATTATTTTTTCCATTAAGTCTTTATCTACACTGTTTGGATTATCACATGATTTGTTAGAACCTTAGAGGAAAAAGAATCTTTAACGATAACTAAAGTGACGTCCTGAACAGGAGGAAAATCATGATCTAGGAACTTGTCAGGGTTAAATGGAAATATCCCTGTAGAATGGAAGCCTGAATCAGCTTCCTTCATTGTAACAACTTTCATGAAAGTTTATTTAGAAGTTCAGCCAAATAATATTTTGTAACTCTCTCACGGCCAGTTGTAGTTAAATGAAGATCATATTCCGTATATACAATTAATTTTTCATGAGACTGAAAAATGTTACACCGAGCGGCTGCAACCTCTGCGATATGTTAGGTACCAGAGACACTATATGGAAGTGATTTTTCTTACATAATTCGTAACTCTCAATTGAAATATCTATTGGTTATCTAAAATAAGCAGCCCTGGGTCACTTGTGGGTTTCGCATTTGTTTGAAAATGAACTAGATACGCTGTGAACAATTGAGCATTTGTCCAGCCATTTTTGGAACACTTATAAGAACACCCAAAAGGGCCATTCTATAACTATCACTCCAGTTCGCTTATGTGGCAACGATGGAAAATGCAAGTAAGAAGAAGAAGAGGAAGAAGAAAAGGATATAGATGAACAAGGACGCCATTATGTACTAATATACTTTCAATTGGTGATGAAAAATACATATAATTTTAAATATGTTGATTTAAAATACCATTCGTTGCCTAAGGTATGCTATTTCATATAGTGATTTGTTATTAAATTAAAATATATTAATAATACATAAGCGAACTGGAGTGATAGTTATATCTTAAATGGTGGTTCCGCCCAGGATCGAACTGGGGACCTTTATCCTTTGCTGCGTTAAATCCGAAATTACTTCCACGCTCAACTGGGTGCTGAGTTCTCCACGTCTCCAAAAGTATTCTTTCAGATGCACTGGATATGAATACTGGTGGTATGAGCTCGTGTCTGGGGAATCCACATGAAGTAGAAGTTTGTCTACAGGTTCAACCTTAACTGTTTTTAAAACTTGAGGAATTCCCGATATTGTAAGTATTCCTGTCATTTGTGCATCAGTGAGAAAAACGTCTGAGGTATGCAAAAACACAAATGGTAAGAATGTCATTTCTAGTGGTTCAGACTCAACCATAGGTTGTGATCCACTCTGTAGAACTGAGATTCTAAGGTGTAACGAGGCCTCTATAATACTCACATTCGCCGACGGCGAGCCACGAGATTTTATTTCACAATAATAAAATCCTTCTGTTACGCTGAATTGAGGATGTGTTGTGAAAATCTCACTAGCTTCCATGGCCACCTGTTCGCTAAACTCTATATTACACACGGAAGGAAACACGTCAACAGTATACCCAACTGCACAAGATAAGTCTTTGGATATAAAATTAGATATCTTCGTAGGATCCTTTTCGTTATTACTCAACACAAAGGGCACAATAAATGAAGTATCTCTATTGGTTAAGCGCAACTTCTCCTTGTAAAGGAATTTTATACTATCAACAGGTAATATATCAAGTTCTGCGTTTGTCGAAATCGTCGATGACAAATAATATTGCACAACGACTGGCCCTGGGTGAGAGAGTAAAGCAATTCCTTTGACAGAATCTATCTTTATAATATTATCCCCACTAATAGCCCACTTCCCAATATGATCTTCGATTGCTTGAAGTGGCATCGAGAAACATACAACGTCTCCAACAACCAATGGAATTGCAGATGGAAAAATTACTTCTCCAACTGTTATTTTGATAAAGTCTGCAATATATAAAATTTGTCCATCCCAGACTTTCAACATAGTATTCGGTATGTGAGTTAAATCCGCCAGTAAAGTACTGTTTTCAGGTCCTCGTCCAAACTGCGCTAGATCAAATCTGTTAGTTCTAAGCTTCAAGTCTGTTCTTGCTGTAATGAACTTCCTTCCAGTGTTATCATGGTAGCTCACAGAAAAGACTGTTTTCAATCCTTTCGGCAATTCTTCAACCACTTCATTTGGCCTTGCTTTAATAAGAGGAGGAACATGAATCATTATGTAATGGATTGGTTTCACCTCTATCGTAACGCTAATTGTTTGTTTGACGCCAAAATCTTCATATACAGTTATCATGACTACTGCCAGACCCAATGTACTGGATGATTTCACTAACCCAGATTGATCTACTGTGATAATAGAGTTGCCATTAGTGCCTACAACTTAGTTATTTTATCAGGTCCCTAATCAAATTCTTCTCTTAACATCCAATTACAATTATTATTGAAGCCATTATAAATAAAGTACAATGCAACAGAGTTCTTTTGTTCGGGCGTATCTAATACAAACATTTAAGACACCATTCATGTCATAAAACAATAAACATTACAATAGAATCATAACAATAATAAAAATGAATTGTAAGTAACAATGAAGAACATAATTACAATAATAACTAAAATTACATATAATAAAATTAATCAGAGAAACTGATACTACCAATATTAATTTGACTTAATATTTTTTCAGGAACTAAATATTTAACAATTTGTAACCATTTACTTTTCGTACGTTGAGTAGGACACCATTTAAGATATAACTATCACTCCAGTTCGCTTATGTATTATTAATATATTTTAATTTAATAACAAATCACTATATGAAATAGCATACCTTAGGCAACGAATGGTATTTTAAATCAACATATTTAAAATTATATGTATTTTTCATCACCAATTGAAAGTATATTAGTACATAATGGCGTCCTTGTTCATCTATATCCTTTTCTTCTTCCTCTTCTTCTTCTTACTTGCATTTTCCATCGTTGCCAATAGCAGAAATTATACAATACAATTCGTTGTATTCGTTGTACATATATCGTTGTAATTCCTTTTCAATTGAAGTATCATACGTCTCGGCGGAGAAATCAGCATCGGTGTAATAATATGTCCAGCGGCGTTGACAAAAAAAAAAAAAAAAAAAAAAAAAAAACATTATTGTACTCAATTTTTCTGCTGAAGTAGCACCACCAATCCACTTGACACGTTTCGCAGCGTAAATCTTCGGACAGGTTTTAGGGACGACGGTGACGATAGTCTCGTCCACGTTGTAGATTTGCCTCGGGTTAAATTAAAAGTCACCCATAACTTTCTGAAGATTAGAGAAAAATAGCTTCGTTTCTTCTTCACTGAATGCAGTAATCCTGTTTAAACTTGCTTTAAAGCTTTGTTTTAAAAAATTGTACCACCAGTGTTTATCTGCTACAGCCTTTTCCCTATTGAAACACTGTGGAATTTTATTATCTTCTGCATACCTAAATGCTATATGTCGCCATTCTTCTAGAGTTAACTTTGCTAGCGCGAAAATATAGTCCTTCAATTCTGTTTCTACTTCAGCAGAAAACGTTGATTTTCTTCTAAGCCGTGTTGTCGTAGGTATAGCACCATTTTATACAAGTTTTTTTCCCGCAAAGTACACTCGGGTATCGTTGAAGCATCTGCCAACTTGTCGCATTTTTCATCTTTCAGTTTTGAAAATGTAAAGAGCGCTTCTGAAACTTTCTTGAGAGTAGGAATTCTTCTCAGTTTCTCTGTTGTAATTGCTAGGCATCTGCGAACAAAATTGAAACCTTTGTACCAATACATGTTTCACTTTTAACGTGATTTGAGGGAAATGTGCACACTCAACTATATATACTGAGAAATCGTGCGTACCCTTCCTCCTAAGCGCACCATTGCACCATACCAACATTAAAAAAACAAAACTTACTTAACGGGAAAACATTAAAAAGTATATCTCATAACAAGTAGAGATGTGTATAGACAAGGTCATGCATTATTGAAACAAGCATAGTTTAAAACAAAGAGTAAAAATTTAAGATATACCTTCGTATTTTCCTCAACAGCAAAATAACAAGAAAGGATGGAAAAAGAAACACTCACTCGTCCCACACAACACACTACAACTGGCGTAAAAAGCTCAAGGTGGCAGTAGTTCCTGTGATGCTACCGCTCGGTTGTGGCATCAATTGGAAGCTCATTCTTTGGATTGTAACTTCGAAAAGGTGGTGCGCATAATTCCCCCACTCTCCCCTCATGCGGGGATTAATGTTTTAATTTATTAACGAGTTTGGTTTACTAAAACTCCTTTTATCGATTTTCTACATACATATGTCCTGCTGTATTATAGGAAAGATCTGAAGAACCATGAAACAAATTTTGGTCAGCATAAAGAATGTTAGATTTAGGACTTTAGACGTTGGCAGAGGTGACTTTTACACCAGAAGTACTTGAAATGACCTACTTTAGGTTTTTACGTTTATCAACAAATATACAATAAACAACCAGAAGCGTTTTCCTAGTAAGCGTGATCAAACTGCTGCACAAGGGCGCCGATACCGGGGGACAAGGGGGTTCGGACCCCCCAAAGCTTATGTGGGCTCCCTTACTATTTCGTAAATTTACAATATTTGGCATAGTTTGAATGCAATTTGTTTTAAAATCCTCATATATGCTTACTGCGTCTGAATGGGCCCCCAAGTTTACAGAGTAATCGGCGGCCTTGGCGCTGCACTTATAGAACACTCAAAAATTGTGCAAGGGGCCACTAGTTAGATTTAAGGACATGTGAGATTGTGGTGGTTACCATTGTGTTTTGTGAATTTTGCCGTGATTTCATCTCCGAAACTCTCATTCCAGATATTCAATCAGAATCAATCACTTTCTCTAATCATAATCCCCACTAACCTAAAGGATATGGGCTACGTCTGGAACACTATAAATTAAGTTTCATTTTATTTCGATTGTTGCAATTTTGATAACTGATGGCGAGCGTGCAGGTCTAGCAAAGTATGTAGTCTAGGGATGAGGAACATTTTAAAGGGTAACATTAACAATTAAACTATGATTCTTATCATTGGAAATAATGGTGTGGCAATGTAATGGTAGGTTAAGGTTTCATACTGTTTTTTAGAGACACATCCGTAACGAGCTAAAATGGCTTTCTATTGCCTGAAGTAAGGAACGAATTAAATACTACCAGACCTACTATACATAACAAAATCTCGCCCTCCATTGTAGCCGCAGTTGGCTGATAGATTACGCCGCGGTTCGTAATAAGGTGTTTGGGCTTTAAGATTTACGGCGATGCAAGATGAAATTCATGAAAGCTATATTTTAATGCAACAATAACTTCCTCAGAACGTTGTATATTATTTATGCATCAGTTACTACGTTAACATTTTAGAATTAATTATAGTTTCATAATGTGCAATTGAAACACTTTGTTCTATGAATGAAAACATAAGGATAGCAATAAAGTTTGTTCAATGGTAATTAATCAAAAATTAATATAAATATTTGAAGAAACTTCGGAGTTCTGTCACTAGGATTACTCTGAAGTTTTCAATTACAGCTTCCAGTTCACAAACTTCCTACGACTCTCCTCCTTTATATGGGGACCGTTGAGAGTCCCCTGCTCCTCCTTCGTATACGAAGCTCTTCAAAATCTTACCAAAGCTGTAGCCACTGCAGACCCTCAACTAACAGTCCATAAGTCTTCTGTCTGGTCTATGGAATGAGTCGCTCCCGGAACCATCTCTATACTCTTCACTCAGCTGGAATCAAACTTACATAATGTAAAATAATTCTATTAGAAACTGATACAATATTGCTGTTGATTGGATTTGCACCAACTCAGTAAAACTCAGAACGGCATCATTCTCAAACAACAACTAATCCGAATCTCTATCAGTATCTAATCTATAACAATGTTTGACATAATGTAAGTAAGGGTTCAGTTACTGCAAGAGTCATGAAACACCTCTTCCACCTGAAAGCTCGCTGTTCTTTCAGTAATGATACGTGGTGTGGATCCCGCGAATACAGAGCAGTAAGTTCTGAATAAATTTTAGGCCAGCATTCGCAATTATTGTGCTATTTGCATTAAAAATGCTACAGAACCAACATAAAAGGTTTGCTTACTTACTGACGACAAGACCCTCATCTACTACCTACTTCAAAATGGTTTCATATATCGCTGTCACCACAAAATTTATCTATTTTTAACAGAATCGTCTCTCTCTCTCTCTTTATGTTGCGGGAATAACCTCACTCATTATCTTCCAACCAATAAGTTTACAGTACCGCCCATGTGTTCGCATTGTAAAGGACCGCAAAAAATCGCAAACTGCACATTACTTAATCAGCCTTCGGCCAGCAACAATTGGAATGCTAATTATCCTACTTACTCTTAGCAATGTAAGAATAAGACTAAACCTCTGCCTGAAAAACCAGAGACTGTCGATCCACTCCGCCTCCATATTTTTCCACTTCAAATAATATCTCAAAGTTTTTGATCTCAGAGTACTCTTCACAGTATCAGTGATGTGATCAGCGAATATGAGTTCCTCATCGAATAATACTACGAGATATTTTTCTGTCGCAACTCTTCGATAGACTGTTATTAATACAATATCTATGACAAAGTTTTCTTTTTAAAGAAATGCTAACAGAGAACCATTTTAGAGGGTTTTGCTTTATATTCCAAATCGCACGCCAGGCAGTAAGTTTAGCGAGAATTTGATGAAACCATAGAGTATCATCTCTGGAAGAGATTTTATGGAAAAGTTTAAAAATGTTCATGAAAGAGAAGAATGTTCGTAGTTGGTAAAGAAAGGAAGGAGGAGAGATCACTAATGTAAAGAAGAAATAGTAGTGGTCCTAATACACTACCCTGGGTAACCCCAGAAAGAACTGGGACAACTTGAATGGTGACTCTGGCAGAGCAATATGTTACATACGATGGATAAGATAACCCTTTATCAGAGACAATAATTTTTCATGAAGATTACATCTGTTGGATAGCTGTGAAGAAGCAGATGGATGTAACTTATCGAATGCTATTGAAAAATCTAAGTTTATTATACCTAGTTGAGAAGTTTCTGAAGTACAGTTTATAGCATAAATAAGAAATTCTGATAGGTTCAATCTGTGGGAGTAAGTCATGGTATGCGTTTGTCAAATAAGGGGCAGTAAACTTGAAAAGTCTGTCCTTTATGATTTTCTCACAAATAATTGAGAACGAAGAAAGTAGATAATATGTCTATAGGAACCTACAGCAGTTTTAGTCCCAGATTTATAGGTATATTTTAGAATAGTCTGTTCCCCAAATTGGAGGAAAATGCCTTCTGTGAAACATCTATTAGATAATAAAAGCTAACGGTTAAGGAAGTGACGCGAATGCATTGCGAAGGAAGATTGTATAAATATAGTCAGGTTCAAGAGCTCAATGTTCAGAGCTGACAAAAAAATGACTTGACTTGAGCTGCTGTAGTAGAAATGAAGGATAACGAATGCGAACAAGCAGTTTCAAGAGCTGGAATAAAATTATTCTCTGTGCAACAAGAGTTGGCATCTGACAGATTAATATTCCACCTACTATAATTGTTGTTATTTAGAAATCATACATTCCTATTATAGTTTTATTATTATAAAATTATGACTTCTTAAATGTCCTAATTTTTCGCCGCACGTGTACGTTGCAGAGGTTTTCGCAAGAGAGTGAACAATACTCCGCGAGTTCTACCCATCTATAAGAAACCAGCTCTTGTTACCGAAACAATATGTACCGACTGGGTAGAAAAGATTCTGAGGAAATAATCATTGGATGATTCTGATCTGTGTTTTCCAGTAACAATGCTTCCAGCATAGTTGATGTTATTGGGTATAATAGTTTTATTTCTCCTTCAGTTAATGAATAACCTGAAGCTATTAGGTATCGAACAGAACCAAGTCACGATGTTGGAGACAATTATTCGATTTGATTTCTAGAGTGACTACGCGAGATTTTTGCATTTAAGAGCAGATCGAATCTTAGCATCAAACCAAGAAGCGAACGTAGATAACTTTGGCGAATTTTGGAGAACAAAATAATCGACGGCAGCTACAATGGTATGGGTGCCAATCAACACCCTGGAGCAGAGATGGACAAATTTGCTAACCCTCACTCACACCCACCCTCAATCAATTCCCTCACATATATCCTCAGCACAGTCACCATCAATCGACTCCCTCACACACACTGAGTCGCCCTCACATTCAGATATTATTAATGCCCTCACACTCAGCCACACTTACCCTCAATCAATTCCCCACACACTCACACTCATTCGCCCTCACACTCACCCGCCAGACACACTCAAATATTGTTGATGCTCTCACTCTCACCCTAGATCAATTCCTTCACACTTACTTTCATGCACTAAATAAACAACGACATTGGGGTAAATATAGTCCTCATTGAAGTGATCGAAATTTATATATTACATACATACATTATATATCAATATTACTGCTTATATCCCTACACACACACACACACACTATAAACATATATATATATGTATCATAGATGGCCATTTTGCGCTCGTTCTAATTTCCGTTAGTTCAGCTCGAACTCATTCGAGCTTGCGCTCATTTATTTCATTGGAGCAGGCGCTCGCTTGCGCTCAGGCTCACTCCCCTCAGTTCGACTCGTGTTCGTGCTCAGTTATTTCAGTTGCGCTCGTAGTCGGGCTCACTTCTGCCATTTGGGCCTGCACTCACTCGGGCCCAATATATATAAAAGATCCCTGCTTAAAGTAAGAAACAATGAAGTTCTCCACCCTGGGGCCAATACTGGTGGTAATATGCCAGATATCATATACCTTTTAGTTTAAGGATTTTTTACTTGAGTACACCGAAATTGCGCCTGTTGAATTCTGTGTACAGTTTTCCCGGTCTTATGAAGACGAATAACTTTTCATTTCTTAGCGTTACTTGCTCCCACCGAGAAATGTGGTAAGCAGTTTGGTTGACGTAAACAGTTTATATGCGTGTTTTGTTTTCCAATTGCGAAAGGGGAGAGAATGCAAGGAAATCGTCGTTGTGTGTTTTAAGTAACATCACGATTTTATTGAGTAAAGCGAAGAGACAATAATAAATGAAACTGAAGTACATATCGAAATAGTTTAACAAGATATGGAAAATTTTACCGAGAGACCGGAGCTCAGTGGTAGAGATTGCCGTAGGTCCTGGGCTCGATCCCAGGGCCCGCCCATCCTGACTGGGATTTTCCTCAGTCACACCAGTCTAATGCCGGGATAACATTCAATAGAGGCCATGCACAACACCTTCCAGAATCCTGTCCTCTTCGTCTTCAAGACCCTCAGATTCCTAAAAGCCATAAATAAAATTAAATTTAAAAATATTTTCCCTAGTTGCACATTATTATTATTATTATTATTATTATTATTGTGGGAAATGATACAAAATAGATCCCGTCTTTTACTGATGAATTGTATTGACAGACATATTTTTCATTTGAATGTATAGCTCAAAGTATATTTAAAAAAATAATCATTTCGTAAAATCCGCTGCAAGTATAATTAAAGTTACGCTGCATTAACAAGGCACATTCGCAAAGTGTCCCCTCGGGATTCGTGTAAAATTGATTCAAAAGCAAAGTTCTCCGCGGCGCAATGTGTATTGTATTATTTTAGCGGACTATACAGGTAATTTGAATATTTATGGGCCTTCATATATATCCGGGATTCAATAATACACTACTATAACGCTCGGTCATAAAATTGCTTTTAGTTTCTTTAGTTGTAACTGGACATAAATGTGGGCATGTGCAAAACAATTTGGATCAAGTACTGTTTGTCTGGCACATGTTACCCAACCGGTCGTAACCTTGGATCTGCCACATTGGATTCAACTTTCGTTTTTTAAATGGAGATATGTGCAGGTGACAAATCAAATGCATGTACAGTTACCAGCAAAAGTATCCGTCCCTAAGTGCTCTAATTCCATGGTAACTTCAGTATTGAGTGTGAGTGTGAACGAAATCATTGAGGATGACTGTGAGAGTGGGTAAGGGCATCGGTAACAGTTGAGTATGAGGGCAAGGGAGTATATGTGAGACCAAGTGTTATGAGGGTGAGGGCGAGTCAATGAGAGTGAAGGTGTGGGCGTGAATAATCTTTGAGGGTGAAGGCAGGTGAGGAAATTGATTGTGGGTGAGTGTCACTGAGGATTAGGAAAAATGCCTATCTCTTGTCACGGTTATGATTTCCGGTGGTACTTTATTCCAACAGTTTAGATTGCACTTTACACTGTAGATCACTTCTTGTACATATTTGCTGCCGGCAAAATACATGGAAAAGTCAATCAATTAAGACATTTGCTGAAGTTTAAAAATTAGAAAAGTTAATCCTATGCGATGGATTGGAAAATAAAACATTAAATATTATCTTCAAAGTTGGTCGAGGTTGAAGGAAAGTTTTTTGGGTTGAAATTTGATTTTAACTTACAGTTTGTGAAGCGTCGTAAAGTACACTTTCCTAAAGTGGACTCTTAATTCTAGTATTAGTCATTGACAACTTTCTTTCCAGGGTTTCCCTAACATTGTCATATATTATAGGACAGAATATCGAGAAAGTTAAGCAACTTGGACTTCGCAGCATCAACTTTTTTGAACAGAGTGAAATAAATGATACTAATATTTTTCTACTCGGGGAAGACATGTCTTTGTAGACATTTTAGATTTATTTATCATGGAGAATTAGTTCGACATTTTTCTTCATGACCACAAACATACAACGGTGATACTTTTTTTAACGAAATGTGAAAAATCACGATTTGAAGACAAATGTGGCATTATTTGTGCATAAACGACAATGCTAATGGTTGGGTTGGATGGCGATACATCGTTTCAGGATGTAAGCGACATCTAGGATCAAGTGGAGACATTCTACAGCCTTGATAATTATGTGTCATAAAAAACTTACTACATGTCAGTACCAGACGATATCAGCAATGGCCGGCTACCAAATATCTTATGGGTAAGCTCGTACCAAAAAAATGAATTTTAGAAAATGAATTTTTTTTTTGCTGAAAGATGTGCAAGTTTCAATTTCGTTTGCACTAACAGTTGATCCGTGGGATAGTTGACGTTGGACATACGCGTGTGTTAACACCGTCTTATATCTTCAATAATGTCGAAAAGCATGTGTTTTTACAACACGCAATTATCACAGCCATGGTGTGTGAGCACTTTGCGCCAATGTGTCGTTCTTGCTTCAGAACAATACAAACCCATGCAGCCAATCCTTTAGCGTCTCCAATTATCCACAAACAATAACTCATTAGTAGGAATAATGTACTTGGGTCGGGCGTGGGAAAATTTTTTTCCTAGAATTCGATGTCATTTCCTGGAAATGTGAGGCAAGTTTCGACAAGCCTTTAGTTGCTATGTTCATATCCTTTTACGGCTAGTACAGAAGTTCGTGGGAAAATGTTGTGAGAACAGTCTGTTGTTATGGTGATAGTCTTGGATGCCTTCATCGTCTTGGATGCTCATACTGTTGGACGGATCATAGTCCTATCAGTTATCATGATCGAAGCTTCCCAATTGATTGATTGATTGTTTTTTGTCTTTTCGTTATGTATTGAATAGCTAGATGTTCTTGGCCTTCATAGTCTTGGATGCTCATACTCTTGGTCGGATCAGAGTCCTATCAGTTATCATGATCGAAGCTTCCCAATTGATTGATTGATTGATTTTTGCTTTTCGTTATGTATTGAATAGCTAAATGCTCTTGGACGGATGAGAGTTCTATTAGTTATCATGATCGAAGCTTCCCAATTGATTGATTGATTTTTGTCTTTTCGTTATGGATTTGAACCCCCCAAACCCCTCCACTCCACTCCCTCCTGCGAAGAACGTAAGCGAACGTTGTTACTATGCTCATACTCTTGGCCGGCTACCGGATCTTGATGAGAGTCCTTTCAGTTATCACGTTCGAAGCTTCCCAATTGATTGAATATCAAGTTCGAAGCTTCCCAATTGATTGATTGATTTTCGTCTTTTCGTTATGTATTGAATAGCTATTTTGCATAGCGAAGAGCATACTTAATGTCTTAAAATATTCAATGCTTTCTCATCGAGAATCGAACCTGTACACTAAACGCAAGACCAGTGCTTCACGATTTAGAGTTGAATTAATTCTTGCATGAAAAAAAAAAGAATTTCATGTATTGGTTTTAGCGTAGCATATGATATGTACATTGTTCGAAGCTCTTCATTTCGAAGCACTATAATGCTTTCAAGTGTTCAATGCTCCCTTTCTCTCTCTTTCTCTCTCTCTCTATCATCGAGAATCGAACCCGGACCAAAGTGGCATTAAAACATAAATAACAACCATAAAAATAAATTTAAAAAATACAGCATCACATTATTATTATTATTTTGGGAGTGAAAGTGAAGCAGACAACTAACCTTGATTGTAGCTTCGCTAACTTATGAAATAAAGACTTTACACAAAATTCTACTTTGGTAGGGAGCTGGGATCGAATTTGGTACTTCATGATTTTAAAGTTGAACTAGTCCTTGCATGAAAAAAAAAAGAATTTCACTTCGTTTTCACGACAGAAAGGATCGAATTAATTTCATGTCTTAAAATGTGTAATGTTTTCTCATCGAGGATCGAACCAGCAGGACACGGGAATCAAACGCAAGACCTGAGAATCAAACGCAAGACCTGTACTTCACGACCATTGAGTTGAATTAATCCTTGCATGAAAAAAAAAAAAGAATTTCACGTATATAGCACATCGTTTCACGACAGAAAGGAACGAAATAATTAATTTATTGTCTTGAAATATTTAATGCTCTTTCACTAAGAATCGAACTAGAACACTAAATATGCTTTTATTTTGAAAGTTCTCTCATCGGAATCGAAGGTGAGACCAGTACTTCACGATGTAGAGTTGAATTAATCCTCGCACGGAGGAATCCAACTTGAGGTGAGCACTCTATCACTGAACGTCAGTGCCTCGCATATAGATTAGATTTTATTTTTTTTTAATTTTCGTATTATTTTTTTCTAGTCGTCTTGTATTGGGTAGCTAGATTCCCCACCTCAGCCCCCTAGACCCATCTTGTAATACTAAGAATAGAAGTTCCCAGATTTTCTGCGAAGGAAAAAAAGAATGCTTTCTCATCGAGAATCGAACCCGGATCCCAAACGATCGTGGTCTTTCGTAAGTGTATAGTACATGAATAAACAAGATGAAACATAATTTCCTCTTCGTCATCCCTTCTTGCATCATGCATGTGTGCACAGATATTTGTATGCATAGTGTCATTAGTCTCTGTTGATCATCTGCTGAAATAACATGGCTGTGTAAATCTTAAGTTACTTTATAATATTGACTTCCATAGATTTCCAACATAATTGAACATAGAAACGTAAGCAAGATTTCATTGAAGTAGACGATTAGAAAAATACGAATAGTGGAAGATTAAGAATGGAACTGCGACCAAATTCTGTATCTGAAAGGATACCACTTCAACAAATGCCAGAATTACCATATAGTGGTGCATATAAATGTTTTGCCCCTCAATATAATCAGTATTGTACAAAGGAATTACGTTTAAGAACATTCGAACACTGGCCTATTTCATCAAAACAATGCCCGGATCAATTAAGTGATGCTGGATTTTTTTACACGAAGACAAGAGACCAAACTATATGCTTCTATTGTGCTGGAGGATTAAAAGATTGGACTGATGATGAAGTGAAGAAAGTGGGAGGAAACGGGAGAACTCCCAAGGAAATCCATTCATACGGTGTTTGTCCACTACAAAGTTCACTTTGTCTGGAGCAGAATTTGAACACGGTGCTTCATGCATTACAGATGAACGCTCCGGGAGAACCCAGAGGAAATCCACGTACACGGTGTTTGTTCATTATAAAGTTCATCTGGCGGGAACAGAATATTGAACCTGGGACCCGTTTGATAATATGATGCATACCTGTCTGTCTTTCTGTCTGTAAATGAAATCTTTGAACAATAAAGAGTTTTACGTCTCACAATAAAGCCAACAAGATCTGTCTGTCTTTCTGTCTGTAAATGAAATCTTTGAACAATGAAATGAAATCTTTGAGTTTTACGTCCCACAATAAAGTCAACAAGGTTAATGGGAAATCTTTAAGTTTTACCCACTGGAATGAAAGATTAAACTATATTACTCATGCAATGATTGTTTGACATCCCATAAACATTTGTCCCTATACTTGTGAAATATAAACGTAAATATATCTAAGTGTATATCTATCTGTCTGTCTATCTGTATGATGAGCATAATCATGGTACGTTAAACTGAAATATTTTCTTACGTTTCGAACGTAAGAAATATGTGAAAGTTTGTGTGTGGTTCAGTGATAAAGCAATGACTTATTCTTTCAGATGAATACTTAGTATAGTAGAGCATTGTTCCGTAACCCAGTGCATGCGGTCCCTAGTTCGATCTCCGATCAAATAAGCTTATAATTTTTTATTACTAATTGTCGTGCACTGTGACAAAGTGCATGCAGCCCCCTAGTTTCATCTCCGAACATCGTGTCCATGAGTTTCATGATCTACTCATACATTCTCATTCTACTAAGTATTCATTCATTCATTTCTCTTAATCATCCAACTCCCGCAGCATAATGGGCATAGTCGTGGTACGTTAAACTGATTTGAACGTACCTCTAAATTGAGTTTTCGTATTTGCTACGAAATAAGAACATCATATTGTGTTAAGTAATAGTTTTCGCAATCATTGAGACATCATGCCCTTTGTAAGAGAGAGAGAGAGAGAGAGAGATGAAATATTTTTAGTTTAACGTTCCGCCTAACAGAATTTCTTCGTATTTCCCCTCTTCAGTGAAAATCAACGTTCCCATTTTCTTTTAACATAACATGTTTTTTTGAATTTACATTAGTGACAATACTACGCGTCTTGGATGTTTCTGTTTCATTTCGAATTTGAAAAAATATACTTGTCGATTTGCGACTTATGTCTTTTCGTACCGAAAAGTTTCTCCATTCGTTGGCAAATAAATCTAAAAGTAATAATTTTTTCTTCACGAACTATGAGAATTGTCTGAAACAAAAAGAGATGTGTTTATGCCCTTATTATTATTATACTGAACACCTAACATTAACATCATAATCATCATCATCAGCCTTGGAGAAACATGAATCTAGCAAATTCCGAACTCGTTATCTTTCTTTTTTTAGAGTAATTAACTGAAGGTGTGATGATTGCCAAATCTGAGGCACTGATCGCCAATAAGTTCCAGCACTTGCTTTGTACAGGATGCATACCAAGAAGCTTCAGCATTTGAAAAACGAAGTAGTGATTGTAAATCCTTTACCACTGAGCCACCATACTCCTCAAACCTAAAATGTAATAGGTTTGTACATCATGTAAAGATCCCCGGAGAAATAAAGATACGTCCCACATATATACCCTTTCTCGGTAAAAGGACATATGATTAAGACAAATGAATGACGAAAAAATATTAGTTGATAGAATGACAATATGAATAAACGTTATATCACTGAGTCATCATGCATCCTGAAATCCATTGAATTTATGAGTAGAAGAACAATACACGTACTAGAAAGAAAAGATACATGTTCTTCTAACCTGACATAATTGCTTTAGAAAAATAACAAACATAAAAATGAAAAATACAGGAATGAACAAAGTAGAAGTAAACAGGAGAGCTAATGCTAACAGTTTTTTTGTTTACCACAATTCCCTATTAACATGAACTTGCATCAGAAGTAATCACTCTACCCATGCCCTTATCCACAGGGATGACGAGCGCCCCTAAAATTATCACGGTAGGCTTGCAAATGAACTAAAATATGATTGAATTCGGTCTTTCCTAACTTCTACTGCCCATCTCCCTACATTTGGGGCTGACTGTTGCCAATCTACCATTGGGACTCAACCATTGATCCATCATGACCATTAAAAATTAAATTGTGATTACTCACCATCTTTTACAGAAAGCTCCGAATACCGTCAGTGAACTTTCCAATGTGATAATACCAAGGAGACAGGAGGCTAATGAGGTAATGCTTAAAATTACTAATATTTGACGAACATGGGGCCAATGATTAGCAACCAAAAATTGGCATGTTCATGCTCCCTTTTAGAAAATTTTGTTCCAACTGGACCTGATTCAAAACGTTAGTGGTTACATTAGATAGTATTTGCAAAGATGTGATGTACACAAGAGTAACATGTAATCGTTTCTTAGAAAATTAATTACTTTTAAAAACGAATGTCTAACATTAAAAATGAATCGAATGACTTCATTAAAAAATTGAAATCTATTGTACACGTTCACCATCATCATCTTTAAACATCGCAAGTTTACTTTTAAAAAAGAATGAACTTCATACGTGTGAAGATAAATATTAAACCAAGACATTCATCAACAAAACTGAGAAGTGTTAACGTGATGTTCTGACGTAATGCTGAACAGCAAAAGATAGCATATATCTAAAGAAAGAAACACTGACCTATCCTATATACAGAAGGAGTAGCAATGTAATATTCTGCGATATAATACATGATGCATTTTTATATAACTCTGCACATGCCGACATCAGGTCCGCAATTTGAATTACTAGCGAAAAAGGTTGCATCACGTAATGACCAATAAGTTTTGATCTATATTTGTTGGAGATACAGTAGCATCATTATTACGTATAGCCATATAATCTTCCTGTACACACGAAAAAGAAAGTATTCTTCAGTTGACAAATTTTCTTTTTCGCACTAATTCGTGAACAAATGAATTAATCTGTTTTCACGTTATCTTTAGAATAGTTATAATTTGATAACTTGTCAAGTCGGTACTGAAATAGGTAAAGAAATTTTCTCAACTGCCTGTATGGGCACTAAATGTTTATCCGCGAAGATGTATTGCTTTTTAAGACAAATAAGAAAAGGTAATTCAGATGACGAATTACAATAGTCTTGTGTTACGTTTTTTGAACAAATCTGAGAAAGTGGTTAGATCTAGCAATGTAGTATTCTGTGATATAATACATGATGCATTTTACATAACTCTGCACATGTTGACATCAGGTCCACATTTTGAATTACACTATTAAAGATGTACCTAGACTTATATTCGGTTAATCGAATCTGTAACTGTAACTGACCACTTACACTTCGAAAAATTGCACAAATCTGAAATTTTCAGATGAACCTTTAATGCGAAAAAAAGTTGCATCACGTAATGGTCAACAAGGTTTGATAAGTGATGACACTACGGATAAAAAAATATCTATATCCTCCTAACTCTAGCAATTCCCCAAAGTCACTGCTAACAGGTGTAATATAAATCAAAAATCATCGCTGATAATGGGCTTGCGTGTACAAATTTCTAATTTCGATATCGTTTTTTCTAAAATATATTGGATCTTGTATCAAGTTATCACAAACTTTTTTGAACGTACCTATGTTTTTGTATCATCTCGAATTTGAAAATGTACTTATCGAATTGAGACTTGCCTCTTTTTGTATCGAGAAGTTTCTCGCGTTTTGTTGACAATACTAGTTACCCTAGTAATAGTATTTTGAGGTTTCAGCTTTAGATCTTCATAATAAATCTTTCAATCCCCCTTCATTTGTACATTTTGTTTCTACTTTTATATCTCTGTAGTTATTAGATAAAACATAAAATGTGAACGTGATTTAAAAACAAAGATAGAGTAGGAATGTTGAAAGAAGCATTTAAATAAGAAATAACCTATCTTGTGAATCTTTGAATAAGAAGTTAGAAACATAAAATCTACTCACGCACACACGATATTTGTACACCACAAAGTTCACTTCATGGGAACTGTGATTAAAATCGAACCCGTACACATCATTTGAGGTACAATTCATGTTCATTCCTGTTCTTTGTTTACTGTAATGAAAAGGTATGTTCTAGGTCAGATCACCAACATTCCTTAATATTCCGAATTTTCTGTAAATTTTGTCTAATGTGGACATCTTGCTCATCAAAAACTTGGGCGAACTAGTATTGCTCATAAGTCTCGGATGTGTGTGAATTAGTAATGCTCATAAATCTCGGATGTTTCTGTATTGTCTTGAGTTTGAAAATACATCGTGTTCGTGCAATTGCTATATCAATTTAAAGCTTTTATATATGCCACATGTGACATTAAAACAGCGTCTGAGGACTAAAACTTCAGTGAACTAGTATTGTCTATGAGTCTCAGATGTTTCTGTTTCATTTCGAATTTGAAAAAAAATGTACTTGTCGATTTGCGACTTATCTCTTTTTCGTACCGAAAAGTTTCTCGACTCGTGTCATATTTTGTCAGACAGTGAAGATAGGAACAAAGGAATCACTGGATGGATTATTTTACAGAGAGGAATTACAACCTGTGACGTTATCAAAGATCTAGATATTCTATGCTTGGTCGTCCTTCTACCTTTCTCTCTATCAACACGGATTTAATAAAAAAAAAAAGTCGTGAGAAACACTAAAAGTATTTCACATTATTGCTTATATTTCTCATGGCTTTCCTTTTCCAGTCTAATAAGGCCACGATTCCAAAACGACTTAAAATGAGCTGAAGGAGCGAGCCATTTATGAAACTCAACTCGACTCGAAACTCGACCTGAAAACAGTAACTCGACTCGAAACTCAACTCGAGAAAATTACATTTGACTCGACTCACGCCTATCCCTAAGATTTACGCATGTAACCTACGATTTTACGTACGCTACATAGTTTTTCTTTGTGGCAACAAGTCTGTATATAATTGATTCATATTGAGCCTCAAAGTCTTTCAAAATCCTCAACTTCAGTCCATATAATGGAAATTTAATCCATTTTGAGAAATGATGGATAATGTTGCGTGTTGTGTGTCATCTTCTTTTTTGTCCATTGACTTATAGAGGATTTATTTTTCTTTCTTCTTTGAAATTAACTGGAATGTTAATAATTTATTCTACTAATATCTTCTTAAAATATTCCTTACTTAATAAAAACTAAATTTTGGTAGATCTACATCAGTTGTCTGAAAAGCATTGTCCTTTGAAGTTCAAAATTGAGAATACACTTGTGATTTGAAAATAACGCAATGAAACTTCAAATACAAATGATCTGCCATTTTTCCGGTAACAGAATTAACCTGTAACTGTAGAACAAGGATTTCAAACTTGTGAGTTGCATGTTTCCCTTGAATCATTTGTTTGTGACCCTCGGTTCACCTTCAGAAAACAAGAAAGAAGTACTCGTATATATATATATATATATATATATATATATATATATATATATATATATATATATATATATATAATGGCCCAGAAGTAGATATACAGCCCCGTTCTGATCAGCTCATGGAATTTTCATTTACTTATTGCAATCCATACATACAGTATATTGACTTAGTTTCTTCATTATTTGCTCTTAATTCCTTTTCACTTATGCCTAAACTCGGAATAGACCGAAGCATATAAATTCATTATCTTAATAAATTAAAATGTCATACTTGATCAATGCAGATATGTATACCTACTTTGGGTCACTTTGTGATACGTTCAAAGGTAGTTCACATAGACAATGTTCTTAAATCAACTTTATATGGCTTAAACCAGCGACAATTTGCTGTTTTCTTGGAAGATTTTGCATAAATATTCTAGGTTTCCCTATCGCAGAGAAGTGTACTGGGTATCCTGTGCTCCACGGATCTGAAAAGTTCCTAGAACTTGAGAGATGAAATTAGCAATTTTCTTCAAATCAAAGAACAAAGCACAAACTTACTGACAGATTCTTTGTGGTTACAATATGTTTCTTTCATGGCAGATGATATTACGAAATATTTGTCACATTTTAATTTGAAACTTTAAGGAAAAAACATAATTACTGCAAACATTACGTAAATAAAACGTTAGAACACAAGTTGCAGCTCTGGGAGAAACTGTTACAAAACGAAGGATTGATACATTTACCAATTTGTGTTAAGTATGGAACAAGTACAAGGCACTTGCTTTGTACAGGATGCATACCAAGAAGCTTCAGCATTGGAAAAATGAATTCAAAGAAAGATTCCACGATATCAGACTTATCAAAGATTAGCTCTCCCTGTATTCTGCTTCTTTCTGAACTGACATTAAGGAATGAGCAACTCTCAGTCCTTTCGCCTGGGAGGCGCGGGTTCGATTCCCGTCGGGAGCTCATGTGATTCGGATTCCACGTTAATCAGTAGGGCCACGTCTCATATAGCCTCACTGCCAAACGGGACGTTAAACTCAAAATCAACTGATATATGCCACATGTAACATTAAAACAGTGTCTGAGGGCTAAAACTTGAGTGAACTAGTATTGTCTATGAGACTCGGATGTTTCTGTTTCATTTCGAATTTGAAAAAAATGTACTTGTCGATTTATATCAAACGAATCTACTCCCCCAAATTATTAATAATAATAATAATAATAATATTCAAACGGTGAATTTGGTACATAACTTTTCACAAAATTAAGATTTCCTGCGGTCTTAGCTCCCTAAACAAAGTAGATTTTTGTGTACACAATCTTTATATCAAACGAATCTACTCCCCCCAAATTAATAATAATAATAATAATAATAATAATAATAATAATAATAATAATCAAACGGTGAATTTAGTACATAACTTTTCACAAAATTAAGATTTCCTGCTCGAAGTGATTTTACCTAAGGAACGTCTGAGATGATTTTTCGTTTCTTTTACTTTTATTAAAATGTAAAACTTCCAAACAAATGTACAAGATTAAATCTAAACCTAATAGCTCTCTCTCTCTCTCTCTCTCTCTCTCTCTCTCTTTCTCTCTTCAATTAGTTTTTTATTGGTGAATGAATTCAAATACGATTTTTAATACAACGTAAAATATTAGTGAACTAATGAATGATACATAATCGGAAATGTATAAAATATATCACTTTCACTAAAATCACTACACTGAAAAAAATATTTTTTCTTTTCATAATAGTGAATTCAAATACAATTTTTGCATACAACGTAAAATATTACTCCAGAATAATACGCGTTCAATACTACACAGAGACTTGTAGTGTTTGAGCCCCGTCGCCCAAAGCTTGGACCTCTCCCAACAAAAAATTTCTTAATGCACGCCTGTGTACATAGCTAGTATACGAATTCTATGACGGGATTCTGAGCATTTTAGAAGAAATTGATGATAATAATAGGGAATATTTTAACTACTTTCGTCCTTTTAAAGTAATATCACATACAGCTTAGACTATAATATGGAGAAAACTGTACAAAGTTCAACTTCCTAGATCAACTTAAAGAAATGGAGAAATGTTCTCTTATTTGAGAATAGACAATTGTTTTCACTTGAAGATTTGTGCCCATGTTGAAATCGTGGGGTGCTGTGGATCAGTGGTAAAGCGTTCACCTCCAGTGATTGGGGTCCCTGGTTCGATCCTAACTCTCGCCGTGTGGACTTTGTGGTGCATATAGCCTCGCTGCTGAACGGAACGTTAAACTCAAAAATCAATCAACATCATGTGTACATGGGTAACGACATCCGAGATGAATAGGCAACACTAGTTTTGTCAAGTTTTAGATATCAAACACTGTTTTAATATTACCTAAAACACACACACACACATACATATCTTCGCTTCGTGTTGTCTGAAACCATGACCTAAGATAATGTTGACGCGACAGCTGAAGAACAACATTGAAATACAAAACATGTTCTGTTATCTTATTTTTCTGCTCTTTCCAAGTAGACAGTGCAGATACAGAAACTCTCTCAGTTCGTTGACTTATGTATGTGTATTTAACGTTAGATTTCACTCTTATTAACATTAAAAAATTATGAAATTAACTTCAGTGCCTCAGTGGTAGAGTGTTCACCTCTGGTGCATGAGGTCCCGTGTTCAAATCACATTCTTTTTTCTATATACTTGTCATTAATTTTAGCGACCACAAATTACCTGCTTCCTTTACAACTTAACGAAAAGATGCTATTGACTGTCCCCGGAAAACCGTCCTTATCATTTCATTTTTACGTTCCAGAGGGCACGGTGGCTCAGTGGTAGAGCGTTCACCTCAAGTGCTTGGGTCCCTGATTCGATCCCAGTTCGTGCCCTATGAACTTTGTGGTGGACAAACATCATATGCGTGGATTTCCCTTCGGAGTTCACCAGTTTCCTTCCACTTTCTTCATTACATCATTTCATTCATTTTTTTATTATCACCTCTCCTTCATTAGCCTAGTAGACGTAACCGTACGACGTAAAACTCACTTTTCACTTGTCCCATCGCCGTCCATTAGTATAGTACACTCAGGCTAACCGGCATAATCGTGGGACGTTAAACTTAAAGATTTCATTTCATTTTTTTCGTTCCAGAGGGCAGGGTGGCTCAGTGGTAGAGCGTTCACCTTAAGTGCTTGTCGATCCCAGCTCCCTACCAAAGTAGAATTTTATGTAAAGTCTTTATTTCATAGTATTTTTGATCCCAGCACGAAGAAGGAGTTTCAAGTATGCAAGATACGGGGCTTTTCGATCCCAGTTCGTGCCCTATGAACTTTGTGGTGGACAAACATCATATGCGTGGATTTCCCTTCGGAGTTCACCAGTTTCCTTCCACTTTCTTCATTACATCATTTCATTCATTTTTTCATTATCACCTCTCCTTCATTAGCCTAGTAGACGTAACCGTAGGGCGTAAAACTCACTTTTCACTTGTCCCATCGCCGTCCATTAGTATAGTACACTCAGCCTAACCGGCATAATCGTGGGACGTTAAACTCAAAGATTTCATTTCATTTTTTTCGTTCCATGGGGAACGGTGGCTCAATGATAGAGCGTTCACCTTAATGGGGCGTTTACACTTGGTCGATTTAGTCGCACGACTAAATCGATTTAGTCGCACGACTAAATCGACTCGCTGTATTTGTCACTAAATCGAAGCAACTAGGCCGAATCAGATCGATGGATGTGTTCAATTATTTCAACCACAGAAAATAGAACGTCTTTCAATTCAGTTGCCAGTCGATTAGTCGCCTTCGATCAACAAGCGATTAAGTTGAAGTCCTGTTTACACGGTCGATTAAGTTGAAAGTGACTCAATTCAACTGAATCGAACGCAAATCGACTAAGTGTAAACACCCCATAAGTGCTTGGGGTCCCTCGTTCGATCCCAGTTCGTACCCTATGAACTTTGTGGTGGACAAACATCGTATGCGTGGATTTCCCTTCGGAGTTCGCCAGTTTCCTTCCACTTTCTTCATTACATCATTTCATTCATTTTTTCATTATCACCTCTCCTTCATTAGCCTAGTAGACGTAACCGTAGGACGTAAAACTCACTTTTCACTTGTCCCACCCACACAGATTATACTATTTTCATTTGCTAAAACGCTTCGTCTGCTTAATCTTCCACTATTCGTATTTTTCTAATTGTCTACTTCAATGAAATCTTGCTTACGTTTCTATGTTCAATTATGTTCGAAATCTATGAAAGTCAATATTATAAAGTAACTTATGAAAACGTCACACAAAATTTAAACATTTCAAATATTACATTTCAATACAACCGTTTCTTCTTTCTTTTTAAAAATAATGATTTAATGTATACTTACACCGCAGCGACATGACGAAGCACTCACCTATCTGAGAAAGGGGACTTACGAAATTTCACAAGCCCTAATCAGAATTTCATGTCTTTCGTCTCTACATTTCTCAGGAAATGTCCTAATCGAAGAACAAATATATTCAATTACATCAACAAGAATAAACTGTTACCACCGTGATTAAATGTACTCAGCGAAAATAGGATTTCTCACAAACACACGAACAAAAAATTCATAAATCCCATATATACATTAAAGGTAAACGCAATCGCAAAGCAATACGAACACTTATATCTGAAGTCAAAAATAAAGCAAGTTTATTATGATAACTGTTTTCAAGAAACATATGAGCTTTTCCAAGCGAATAAAATCTTCCCACCTCTCCCCTGCTACATTTAATATCCTTATTCAGTTTCACATCTGAAACAAAGTTTCATTTCCTTATTCACACACATTATTCGATACGTGTATCAAAATATCATCTTTAGTAAATCTTATCTAATTACAGACTTATTTTTCATTACACAAACTCAGCGTTTTCGCATTCAGATTACACTATCTTCAGTCGCACGTGAGTATGTTCGTATGTGAAGACGACAACAAACATACATGTAATCTCAAATGCTGTATACGTTTGAAAATACGATATTCACGATTCATGCAATACGATATTACCCTGAACAACTAAGGTCTATTCGATCAAAGAACAGTCTGCAAACAAATTCTATTCCCATGAACACTTACAAGTGAATTCATGAGAATCCCAAGACCAAATTAGATAAAGCAAATAGTTCATAACCTACAGACATTTCGTGGGGCGTAATCTTTTGTGCTATGGGAATGTTATAGCGCAATATCTCATCACGGCTTCAACTTAAGTGATTTTAATTACTTGTCATAGCAGACATCATCATGTGAATATCCATATAATACCTTTCACATGCAATACAATCAACCCTGCTGATTTGAGCATACAAATTTTTTCATTCTACGTTTTTAAAACATTATGATATGCTATGAGAAGTGCTTCCGTTACCAATACGTTTAAAAAACATCCATGAACTATAACAATCGTCTTATCAACTGAATTTCCTGAGAAGGTTCCAGACGAAAATTTTCCAGACGTTTCGTAAGAAACTCCTCAAACTCTTCGCAGAAAATCTGGGAACTTCTATTCTTAGTATTACAAGATGGGTCTGGGGGGCTGAGGTGGGGAATCTAGCTACCCAATACAAGACGACTAGAAAAAAATAATACGAAAATTAAAAAAAAAATCTAATCTATATGCGAGGCACTGACGTTCAGTGATAGAGTGCTCACCTCAAGTTGGATTCCTCCGTGCGAGGATTAATTCAACTCTAAATCGTGAAGTACTGGTCTCACCTTCGATTCCGATGAGAGAACTTTCAAAATAAAAGCATATTTAGTGTTCTAGTTCGATTCTTAGTGAAAGAGCATTAAATATTTCAAGACAATAAATTAATTATTTCGTTCCTTTCTGTCGTGAAACGATGTGCTATATACGTGAAATTCTTTTTTTTTTCATGCAAGGATTAATTCAACTCAATGGTCGTGAAGTACAGGTCTTGCGTTTGATTCCCGTGTCCTGCTGGTTCGATCCTAGATGAAGAAACATAACACATTTTAAGACATGAAATTAATTCGATCCTTTCTGTCGTGAAAACGAAGTGAAATTCTTTTTTTTTTCATGCAAGGACTAGTTCAACTTTAAAATCATGAAGTACCAAATTCGATCCCAGCTCCCTACCAAAGTAGAATTTTGTGTAAAGTCTTTATTTCATAAGTTAGCGAAGCTACAATCAAGGTTAGTTGTCTGCTTCACTTTCACTCCCAAAATAATAATAATAATGTGATGCTGTATTTTTTAAATTTATTTTTATGGTTGTTATTTATGTTTTAATGCCACTTTGGTCCGGGTTCGATTCTCGATGATAGAGAGAGAGAGAAAGAGAGAGAAAGGGAGCATTGAACACTTGAAAGCATAATAGTGCTTCGAAATGAAGAGCTTCGAACAATGTACATATCATATGCTACGCTAAAACCAATACATGAAATTCTTTTTTTTTTTCATGCAAGAATTAATTCAACTCTAAATCGTGAAGCACTGGTCTTGCGTTTAGTGTACAGGTTCGATTCTCGATGAGAAAGCATTGAATATTTTAAGACATTAAGTATGCTCTTCGCTATGCAAAATAGCTATTCAATACATAACGAAAAGACGAAAATCAATCAATCAATTGGGAAGCTTCGAACTTGATATTCAATCAATTGGGAAGCTTCGAACGTGATAACTGAAAGGACTCTCATCAAGATCCGGTAGCCGGCCAAGAGTATGAGCATAGTAACAACGTTCGCTTACGTTCTTCGCAGGAGGGAGTGGAGTGGAGGGGTTTGGGGGGTTCAAATCCATAACGAAAAGACAAAAATCAATCAATCAATTGGGAAGCTTCGATCATGATAACTAATAGAACTCTCATCCGTCCAAGAGCATTTAGCTATTCAATACATAACGAAAAGCAAAAATCAATCAATCAATCAATTGGGAAGCTTCGATCATGATAACTGATAGGACTCTGATCCGACCAAGAGTATGAGCATCCAAGACTGTGAAGGCCAAGAACATCTAGCTATTCAATACATAACGAAAAGACAAAAAACAATCAATCAATCAATTGGGAAGCTTCGATCATGATAACTGATAGGACTATGATCCGTCCAACAGTATGAGCATCCAAGACGATGAAGGCATCCAAGACTATCACCATAACAGCAGACTGTTCTCACAACAACATTTTCCCACGAACTTCTGTACTAGCCGTAAAAGGATATGAACATAGCAACTAAAGGCTTGTCGAAACTTGCCTCACATTTCCAGGAAATGACATCGAATTCTAGGAAAAAAATTTTCCCACGCCCGACCCAAGTACATTATTCCTACTTCATTGTGTATTTGAATTCGTGAATTTTTACATTTTGGAAAAAAATACATTCTTCTTACATTTTTGGTATTTGTGAGCACAAATGTCAAATCCTTTGCTCATGGTTTATATTTCAATAGTATTTAAACAGATAGGTCTTCTCTGGTAACTGTGTCACAAATATGGTTTGAAAATTATGATGGTCCAGAGTATAGGTTGCGTACCTTTCCTTACACTCAGAGCTGGGTATGCTTACTGGAATTCAAATAAAGTGTGACAGAAGTATATGCAAACTATTTAAGTCTTGCTGTTTTCCAGATTGTAGTAATCCCTGGTTTGGTATTTTTGAATTCCCAATTGCTATTTCCATTTCGTTCATTGATGTTCATCATTCATGCTTCCTTCTTCAGAGATGGTTTTAGACGAATTAGTGCTGCTGTGAATAACATTATACTTACATACCTATGTTTCTTTGTAATGAACACGTAGAAATCAAACTTATTTCATTTTACAAATTATCAAAGATTTTACTAGGAACACCCAGTTTGCTGCACTTGCTCGGTCTCACCTCAGAAAAGTTTCTGTTCCTATGTTTGCCTTAAATTTGTATTTCTTTGTTTTATGCAGCGACAATCAGTCGCCTAACGGCAAAATTCGACTTTATTTCCTTGTGTAACATAGTTATTTTTATGATTTACCTTTCTTGCAGCCACCTTTTGTGCCTGACTTCCATTCAGCCTTATCTTCGTCTATTTTCAGTTCAGTTTATTAATGCATAGACATACGAGTACAAAACAATGATAAACTCAATGGTATACACAGAGATAAAGCGTTTTTCTCTAAAAGTATAGCACTATTGTTTATTCTTTTTTTCATTAATGTTGAATCGCGAAATGATATAATTCAACCTCTAGCTCTTATTGAAAACAAGACTAATTTGAAATAGGCCTATATATAAGTTACGAAAATGCATAAAATATATAAAGGGAATTGTGTAAAAGCCATTTACCAAACATTGTATATCGAATATATTGGACTTTAATAAAACCTTCAGGTTAACTTTGCATATATATATATATATATATATATATATATATATATATATATATATATATATATATATATATAAGGTGGTTTGGGGCAACTCCGACAGGCTAAGGATATTTCACAAAATAAATGCATAATGAAGCAGCTAATGTAAAATTCAAAATATATATTTTAAAGTTAGTTTAATGAGTAACATAATACAACATACTCATCCAAATTCAACATTCATAAGTACATGAAATCTGAGTTTGATGACAGATATACGAAGTGTCGAAGTTTCCTCACTTATCTGGGGAACATCGACATTTACTTGGGGAACTCCGACAAGAAATATAATACCCAGTAATAATGTAATCTAAAACACTTTTAGCGGACAGTACACTCTAAAAACGAGTAAGGTTTTGAGAACCATAAAAATATAGTTAAAATTGGCATTGTCGTTGGAAATATAATTGTGGTGACATAAAAAATATTAATCTTATTTGCTATGTTACCAGAATGATAAGAGAAATTTCATATGTGCTGTATGAAAAATAGTACATAGTTAACGATTTTATTGTCATAAGGATCATCTTTATAGTTCCATTAAAAGAAAAGTATAGTTGTTTCAGCTATTCCATGTTTACGCATGCGCACAATGACATTAGAATCATCATAAACTTCGTCCGCCATTTGCATTTATTTTTTCGTATAACTGTTTATGAACACAGTTTATTTTTGCTCTCGACTGTTTAAATTTGCTTTGTATCCAGAGCTAATTTCCTGCGAAATAGGAACTCGAAGATATGATACATTTATTTAAAGGTAGGTTTAATATTTTAGAACTTAAACAAAATTATGATAGAGTTTTTGTAATGGAGTAATTCAATTTCTAAAACAGTGAACATCTCAGCCGTATATTAAAGTACAGCTTGTCGTACTCTCCTGTTTTAGGGGAACATACTTATATTCATGTGCCAAGTACACTCTTAGTGCTTTAGAAAGTGTTTCTTAGTGGGGAAGCTGTATTGTGTACCCTATAATGAACGGAGCAGGCATAGGTTACCATTTCCATCCTCAACATTTGCCTAAGTTACATAATGGAATAAAGGTTCAGGAACGCATTTAGAGTTAACTGACAGGAAAATTTGTGGTGAGGGTTGGGCTTTTGGGTAATTGTATATTAGGAGATAAAAGTTGCAAAATGTTACTATAGCAACTCATTATACGATACAAAGTAAGTTTCACAGAATAAATATTGGGGAAGGTTATAGAATGCTCACCCCCATGGCAGGTTAGTATCCAGTTTGGTTCCTTTCTTTATCAAAGCAAGTCTTTACTTTGGGCAAGGCAGTGACAATAAGCAATGAATCTGAAACCGGTTCCCGCAATTATAATTACAGTTTCCAAGAAGGAAAGACGTAAAACAACGTGCCCTGCGGGGCTCTAACACGCCTTCATTCGCTGACGCTCGCTTGGCACTTATATGTACTGACAGTATATCACTGTCTTGCCCAAAGTAAAGAGTTATCTTTATCAATACTCAATTCACATGGTATTGCTGAGCGAGCGATAGCGAGTGAAGGCAGGTTAAAACTCCTCAGGGCATGTTATCTTCTATTATTATAACTAAATGTTGATATCTGGGCTCTTGCCTAAATGTTGCTGTGAGACGGGTACGGGAAGACTACAGGTTCGAGCTAAGAATCTCACTTTCGAGCGACTCTACGTAGAATCCGGGTTATTCTAGTTATATAGCCCCAGGGAAAGGATTGCTCGAGCAAACGGGTTAGCCCTATACCAAATAGAAAATTCATATGTAAAATACAGTGTGAAATATTTTTCATAAAGGAATGAGAGTGTGAATAGAAGTAATTACTATTAGTGTACAGCGTATTGAGTTGAATTTTGAGTGATAGTGTAAGTTTTGTATGTGTAAGTGTGCTCTTCTACTACCTTCGTTTATGCGTATACCCCATTCGCTGACGCACCCTTCGGTACCGTCGGGCCTGCTGCTGCGCTCCTGCTCTGACTCGGTTAGATAACATTCTTGGTTTTTAGTGAGCACCTGGCACAATTTGGTTCATGGTTTATGCACTTTAGTTTTTATGCGATACATCAACACTATTTACAGTCAGACACCGTAAAGTGAGTTTGCAAGTAGTAATGGAGCTACTCATTTAGTGCATTCTCTGCTAAAAGAAACACAAACCTCTAACCTGACCTGAAAATGTAAGAAATGTGTGAAAATTTGTTAGAACTGTCTGCTCGAGTAATGCCCCAAGGAACTCAAAATGTTCCTTCGTGGGTGTGTGTTTAGCGTATGTAACTTATTTGTGGTTAACTCAGGTTGGAGCTCACATAGTTCGTATCCCACACAGTGTTTGTAGGTTCTTTTAAGAAAATTTCCCTCGACTGAAACAGAATTTTCCATTTTCGTTTCAAATTTTCCCTAGTTTGTTGATTGAGTTGATTTTGAGTTTAACGTCCCGTTTAGCAGCGAGGTTATGTGAGACGTGGACCTACTCATTTACATGGAATCGGAACCACATCAGCATGCGCCGGAAATCGATCCCAGGTCTCCCACGCCAAGGGCGAATACGCTAACCGTTAGCCACGAAGAGCTCTTTCCCTAGTTTGTTGAGTGTTTAATTCCTATGATGCACGGTATGTTGTAAGATTAATTTAGTTAGACAATATATTGAAGGAAGTATGAACTACATTTATTTTATTCATTTCCTTTTCGTTTCCCACTTTTTTAAACAAAAAAGAAAAAAAACATCCATTCAACAATTGACGCAAATTATGCTACTTTGAATACACACTAAACTCTGGCTATTGCATTGGTTTATTTCTGAAGAACAAAGATAAAATGGAACATTTATATTGAAGTCCTTCTTGGCTAAACTGTTTTCGTACGTCCGTTTGGCGTGGGAGACCCGGGTTCGATTCCCGGCGGGAGCTCATGTGGTTCGGATTCCACGTTAATCGGCAACGTTCTAGATTACTGGTCCCCCTTCCCATTGAGCAATAATAAAGACAGAAAACAACGTGCCCTGTGGGGCTCTAACCCGCCTTCACTCGCTAACGCTCGCTCGGCAATACTGTGTAGCTTAAATGTATAAACTTTAGTAGAGAAAGAAACGAACCCAGCTACTAACCTACATGGGGGACCAGTAATCTAGAACCTCCCTCTTTAATCAGTAGGTCCCGTCTCATATAGCCTCGCTACGCATAGGGACGATAAACTCAAGTCAACAACTAAACATTTATATTGTTTAATAAGTCAGTGCGAGAATTTCCCTAGATTTTGACGTTTTATCATAAAATTTCCCTTTTCGCTAAATTTACTTTTGAAATTTTCCTAGATTAGGAAAATTTCACTGAAACTACGGACAATGATTCCACATTAATCTTCAGGACCCCGTCTCATCACCAGTGCAGGAGGGATTAAAGCTCCAGTGGCGGTTCTTGAGGGAAGTCACACCGGAAAGGATTACCATTTTATTACTAGTGTCTAATAGAAGATAACTTGATACTCAGCATTACTCGAGCAGACGGTTCTACCAAATTTTGACACATTTCTTACATTTTCAGGTCAGAATAAAGTTTTGTATTTCTTTTAACAAAGCATGCACTAAATGAGGAGCTTACTAGATAGTGCATGCAGCAAGGGTGTAGTCATAGGAGTTCCATCGGGGCCAGCCCCCCCAAATGATTTCCTGAGCACCCAATTACCAAACTTTTAAAACATTAGTAGTAGTCCCCCCCGTATGGCTCGCCGAGTCAGCAAAAATTTTCTCGATTTTGATTGGCTGAGAGAGGTCACGTGACGTTAGGCCCCGCCCACGCGGGAAATTCAAATTTTCAGGTCACGTGGTATGACGTCATGAGCCACCCTGTGGGGAAATCCCTCATTCTCTTTTATGACTAGGATTTTTGAAAATTGTTCCCTTTTACGGGTAAGATGAGTGGTTTGATACCTCATTCTGATTGGTTGACAGCTGTCACATGATCTTAGACCCATGGATATTTGAAATTCGTTCCCTTTTATGGGTAACATGAATGCTTTGGTACCACGAAGCTGATTGGTTGACAGAGGTCACGTGATCTTAGGCTCTGGATTTTAAAAAAAATACGTTCCCTTTTACGGGTAAGATAAGTGCTTTTGGTACCTTGATTCTGATTGGATGATAGAGATCACGTGATTTTAGGTCCTAGGATTTTTGAAATTAGGGTGTCCTTTCTGATGTATACTTTGGTATCTCGATTCTGATTGGTTGATAGAAATCGCATAATCTTACACACCCACCCCAATGCTAGACATTCAGAGTGCTATGACGACGATCCACCCTAGACCTGGATTTTTTTTTTAATGGTTATCCTTTTTGGTACCTTAAAGTTCCCATGGAGGGTTCAACCCCATCCTTAAATAACCCTTTTATGGTATCATGATATTGTACTGAAGTTTACATTAAATATTATCGTTCTCTTTGGCAGATAAGATGATTACCAGCTTTTTTACCTTGATGGAGATCCTGTCCTTGAATTAGTGGCCTATGTCTCTGGAAGTAACAATGGTGAAAGAGGGGTGTCGCTTGTAGATTTCTTATAACACATTGTTGTGAGTTTAAGCGATTTTTTTTTTAAACGCTCAGTAAGCGCTTCATTAATGGAAACAGTGTTGCCAGATTTTTTCTTACCTAAACTGCTCCGATTCTTTTCGAAACGGTTCCGCAGAGTACAAGAAATTTTAAACTAAAAAATTTTTCGAACTAAAAAAATTTCAAAACTAAAAAATTTTAAACAAAAAATTTTCGAACTAAAAATTTGAAACAAAAAAGTTTCAAACAAAAAATTTTCGATCCAAAAAAAATTTCGAACTAAAAAAATTGAAACAAAATTTTGTCGAACTAAAACATTTTTAAAAACTAAAGTTTCGAACTAAAGATGTAAATCACATCTAAAAATTTTCAAATCAAACTTTTTATCGAACTAAACTTTTAAAATTTTCGAACTAGAAATTTAAACCAAGTTTAAGAAAAAATCCTAAGAAATGTTTTTTCAGGAATCGAACTCAGGTCTTTCAAACCAAAGATGTGTATGCTAACCGCTTAAATGAATTCGGTTTTAATCGATCTTGGTGGGTTTCGAACCATGGTCCTTGAAAAGGATACACATATACTTTAAGAAAAAAAATCTGACAGTGTAACGCTTCTCACATCAAACTTTTTATCGAACTAAACTTTTAAAATTTTCGAACTAGAAATTGAAACCAAGTTTTAGAAAAATCCTAAGAAATGTTTCTCCAGGAATCGAACTCAGGTCTTTCAAACCAAAGATGTGTATGCTAACCGCTTAAATGAATTCGGTTTTAATCGATCTTGGTGGGTTTCGAACCATGGTCCTTGAAAAGGATACACATATACTTTAAGAAAATAAATCTGACAGTGTAACGCTTCTCAAATCAAACTTTTTATCGAACTAAACTTTTAAAATTTTCGAACTAGAAATTGAAACCAAGTTTTAGAAAAATCCTAAGAAATGTTTCTCCAGGAATCGAACTCAGGTCTTTCAAACCAAAGATGTGTATGCTAACCGCTTAGCTATGAATGAATTCGGATTTAATCATGCTTGGTGGGTTTCGAACCATGGTCCTTGAAAAGGATACACTTATACTTTAAGAAAATAAATCTGACAGTGTAACGCTTCCGTTCGTGGATTAAAATAAAATGCTGATAGACTTCTTTGTGTGACGACATAGAAGCACATATGATTGAAAATGCAAACGTCAGCGGATCGCATTACTTTTGTTTTACTACGAACGTGTCAGCATGATTCATGGAAAAAAAGCAAACATTGACATTCACGTGTGGAATATGAGGAAAATGAAATGTCGTCACAGTTACGACAGGTAGTGACATGATCCTGACAGAAAGCATTTGGGTTCAGAACTGCGATACTAGATGTTGTAACTATTGAGAAACTTGAATGACGTCACGATCGATTGTTACACATCGTTTTCGTTCGTGATTCATGACAAAAGCAGCGAGCGTTTTGATTGGTTCGTTGTGATGTCATTTTATAAATTTCCTCGTTTCTGATTGGTTGATGATGACATCGTTTTCACAGCGATCTAAATAAAAATCTAAATTTCATTTTTCAAATCCTACATCGCTCTCAACTAGCGAGTGAAGAAGATCTCCTTTTAAAAGTGTTTTCATTTAAGCTTCATTGCACCGACTTTGTGTTCATTGAATTGAGGTAAGTTCAGTGAGATTTTATTTTTCACACAAGATTCGAAAATCATTTTTATTTCATATTTGTGGGCGGATCACGAATACACTGTTTTACTTTTAGTACGAAATATTTAGACTATGTGGAATTAGTGGAATGGGAAAGTGGAAGTACGAATCAGGAACCCCCACACATTAAAACTAAACACGATAAATGATATGGTTTAGCGTCCCTTCAGCTTAATGTTGAATGTGAACTCCCGTCGGGAATTGTCCATGGCCAGAAAATGTGTGCGCTTAGTTTTGAAAAGAATGCATTACAGAATATTAAAAACTATGCCTGAGAATAATATGGTTCGATACCCTTTGAAACCATTATTTTATTTTAGCGTCCCCTTCAGCTTAACGTGATAATCGAACAACCGCCCGGGACTGAACCCGGGCCATAGGTGTGTACGTCAACCCTTTAGCTTAGTTTTGAAAAGAATGTATGATAACGCGTGAGAATATTAAATTTCAAAAAAGGCTTGACAGCGATCCGACGTGGAAAGCAAACCCACCGAGGATTGAACCAAGGACTTCCACGCTAGAAGCATGTACGCTAACCACTTAGTCACGAGTGCATGAATATGTGGTTAAAAAGATTTACGCTATACAGATTTTGTTTCGACAATTACGTATGTGTATCGTTAATGCTTGGTGAATCTCTTCAACTTGCAAACGCATCATTTAAAGGTCGTTGTGAGTAGAAAAAAATGCTTACGAGTGCTTTATCACATCTCAGTACTGTTGAAACATTCATTCATGCATTCTTTTTTTATCACTATAGAATGGTAGGCCAGTTACATGCTGATGTAATGCTCTCGAGTTTGACAGCAATAAAACACACATTTCAGTAACATAATTATTAAAAAAAACTTTGATTTTTAGTACGCGTGCTTTCATAATGAGATTCTGAACGTCACCGCCAGGAATCAAACTCAGGACCTTTACATGAATTGCTTAGTTAAGAATTTATCATGAATGTTATGATTTCCTGGGCTAAGCGGTTAGCTTACGTGCCTTTGGCGTGGGAGACCAGGGTTCGATTCCCGGCGGGAGCTCATGTGGTTCGGATTCCACGTTAATCAGTAGGTCCGCGTCTCATATAGCCTCGCTGCTGAAAGGGACGCTAAACTAAAAAATCAAAAAATCAACTCAAATTCACGCTGCTCAATTCCTTTTTTTCCCATTACATATTTTGTTTTACCGTACCTGTTTGTTTGTTTTCATTTTTAACCATGGACGAATCGGGTTTTACTGTTCGCAATGAAATCACTCGTCATTATAGACGATTTATGTACGTTTATGTATTATGAGGTGTGTACGTCAGTCATTTAGCTTAGTTTTGAAAAGAATGTATGATAACGCGTGAGAATATTAAATTACAGAATAGGCTTGACATGCACCGACGTGGAAAAGCAAACCCACCGAGGATTGAACCAGGGCCTTCCACGTCCGAACCATGTACGCTAACCGCTTAGTCACAATAATAAAAAAAATACACTATACAGATTTTGTTTCGACAATTACGCATGGGTATCGTTAATGTTCGATGAGTCTCTTCAACTTGCAAACGCATCATTTAAAGGTCGTTGTGAGTAGAAAAAATGCTTACGCGTACTTTGTCACATCTCAGCACTGATGAAACATTCATTCATTTCATGCATTCTTTTTATCACTATAGAATGGTAGGTCAGTTACATGCTGATGTAATGCTCTCGAGTTTGACAGCAATAAAACACTCATTTCAGTAACATAATTATTTAAAAAAAAAAAACTTTGATTTCTAGTACGTGTGCTTTCATAATGAGATTCTGAACGTCACCGCCAGGGAATCAAACTCAGGACCTTTACATGAATTGCTTAGTTAAGAATTTATCATGAATGTTATGATTTCCTGTTTATCAGGTGATTAAGATTTTTCTTTCTTCTTTTCTTTTGTAGTAAATTCACGCTGCTCAATTCCTTTTTTCCCATTACATATTTGTTTTACCGTACCTGTTTGTTTGTTTTCTCCTTTTATTAACCATGGCCGAATCGGGTTTTACTGTTCGCAATGAAATCACTCGTCATTATAGACGATTTAACATTGAAGGCAGAATGCTCGAAATTCAATTCAATGCACCGCCCGTAGGAACCGATATCATACAGTATGTACATAATAGTTTCCAAGCAATGCTAGACCATTTGTTAGCCAATGTCGACGATGAGGCGATGGTTGGTTTATCAGTAATATCACCACGCAATACCAATAAACCATTTTGGGTGAGTTTTCGCCAAGCACGAAACTTGACACTGGAAACGATGTGGGCCTCGTTCGAAAGAGTATTACAAAGTAACAATGCATTTCTCCTGCACGAGCCATTTACCGTACATTTCCATCGTGTGGATATTCCACGTGGCTATGGCGGTTTGCGGCAAGGAGTACTTCAAAATGAAGAATTGTTACGTAGCAAGCGAGGGATTGTACGTGTAAAAAATCAAGATTCAAGGTGCCTGGCGTACGCCCTTGTTATTGCTATTGGCCTGAAAAAATACAAGAATGTAGATGTGAAACGACATAAGCAGTATAAAAATCAGAGAAAATGTATTGTGGACGATGAAGTCGATGCGCTATGTGCAAATGCAGGAGTGAATTTGGATCATGGTGCCTGTGTAAATGAAATTCGACAATTCCAGGCATACCTCAAAGAATATAAAATTACTGTGTATACCAGTTTCACAGGCCGTGATATCATGTACGAGGGACCCAATGATGAAAATCGCACTCCCATAAATTTGATTTGTTTGGCTGGACACTTTGACATCATCCAATCTTTAACTGCTTGTTTTGCAACCAAGTTCTACTGTGAAGCGTGCCATAAAAAGTATAGTAAACGCAATGAACATGTGAAAAATTGTCCTGTAACGTGCTCCAAATGTCTACAGAGACCTCTATGCGACAAGAACCAAACGCCAATATTATGCAAAGACTGCAATCGGCAATTTTACGGCGAAGAATGTTTTAACAATCATCGTAATATTGTATATCATCAAGGAGAACCTATATGCAAAATGGTGAAGCAATGTACTAGATGCTACAGAGTTTATTCCTTTGTGCATACAGGACAACGCATGCATGATTGTAATGAGATCTTTTGCAATGTTTGTAAGAAGATTGTTCCAGGATCCCATCAATGTTTTATGCTTCCTGATCGCCAATGCTTGAAACCAGGTGTTCCTTCACTCATGCACGCAAAGAAAGCCTTGTTGATATTCTATGATATAGAATCTATGCAGGACACGAATATTGGCGATAATACGTATGTACACATTCCAAATTTATTGGTTGCAGAACAAGTATGTTATGCATGTGTTGAAAACGATAATATCCAGCAGTCTTGCAGTACGTGTGGTCAGCGCCAGCATATTTTCCAAGGAGAGGATCCAGTTTATGATTTTCTCCAGTACTTGCGGGAACGTCGTCCCAATATAAATAGGATTTTCTGTGTCGCGCACAACGCTAAGGGATACGATGGACATTTCATCCTAAAGACCATGGTCGAACAATGCCAATGGAGACCTGACGTCATATTAAATGGGACCAAGATACTGAGTTTAACCTTGAATAATCTGACGTTCATTGACTCTTTGAACTTCCTACCTATGGCATTAAGTAAATTGTCAAAAGCGTTCAATTTACCCGCAACTAAAGGATACTTCCCGCATTTCTTCAACACCAAGGAGAATCAATCGTATATTGGACCACTTCCAGAAACGAAGTATTATGGTGCAAATGAAATGGCCGTCGAAGACAGAAACAAGTTCATGCATTGGTACAACGATCATCGCAATGATACGTTTGATTTCCAGAAAGAAATTATCAAATATTGTATTCAAGATGTCAATGTACTGCGACAAGCATGCGTTTCGTTTATGACGTCATTTGAAACAGAAACCAAAGTGAATCCCTTCTTGGAGACGATCACGATTGCCAGTGCCGCCAATTTAGTATTCCGCCGGAATTTCCTCAAACCCAACACCATAGGAATTCTACCGGCACATGGATATCGATGGAGAAGTACCCAATCGATCGCTGCAATGCAATGGCTGGCCTACATTGAAAAAAGCGAAGGAAAACAAATCTTACATGCGGCCCGACAAAAAGAAGTGTTTATTGCGGGATTCCATGTTGATGGTTACTACCAAGATCCTGAGACGTTAGAGGAGCACGTTTACGAGCATGCTGGCTGCTTTTATCACGGATGTAAAGTATGTATTACTACAGGCCGTAATCAGCCCATCTATGGCAATCCAGAAGACACTATGGAATTCCGTTATGAACGAACGCAAAGAAAAAATGCAAGACTGCGTGAATTGGGGTACATTGTACATGAAATGTGGGAGTGCGAATTTAATCAGTTCTTAAAACAAAATCCAGCAATGGCGACGTATCTGAAGAATCACCCGTACATGAACCGTAGACCATTAAATCCAAGAGATAGCTTTTTTGGAGGAAGGACCAATTGCGTGAAATTGTACCACCAAGTCGATGAAAAAGCAGGGGAAGTAATAAAATATTTCGATATTGTCTCGCTTTATCCTTACATAAATAAGTGTGCTAAATACCCTGTAGGCCATCCGAGAATTTATCTACAGGGTGATGAAAATATACCATCAATAAATAAAGTCAATGGTCTGATCAAAATGACGATATTACCAAGTCGCCATCTTTATCATGGTCTCCTGCCTTACCGATGTAACAAGAAACTACTCTTTCCACTGTGTGCTGCGTGTGCCGAAGAAATGAACCCAGACCCTACAGCAACGTGTACGCACAACGACCAGGAGCGATGCCTCACTGGGACATGGGTATCATATGAAATACAGAAAGCAGTAGAATTAGGATATCAACCAGTGGAAATTTTTGAAATTTGGGATTATGACATTGAACAATATGATCCCATCACGAAAACAGGTGGCTTGTTCACGGAATATATCAATACATTTTTGAAATCGAAAATGGAAGCATCTGGCTGGCCTAGTTCCTGTGTCACCGAAGAAGACAAATCAAAATTCATACAAACCGTCCTGGAGCGTGAAGGTATTGCATTGGATCCGTCCAAAATTGAAAATAATCCTGCACGAAGAAGTTTATCTAAGCTCTGTTTGAATGCATTATGGGGAAAGCTTTGCCAAAGATCAAACTTTAGCCAGACCACAATTATTGACCGGCCGGAAGAATTTTATGAAAAACTCACTTCCCCCGACATTAAACTCCATCAAATTGTACCCATCAATGATACGATGTTGTATGCGTTCTGGGAGTACAATGAACATGTGCCTGTTCAAAACCGAAACACCAATGTCGTGTTAGGTGCATTTACAACATGTCAGGCACGTCTGGAACTGTACAAGTACCTGGAAATGTTGCAGGAACGTGTTTTATATTTCGACACGGATTCTGTAATATTTACGGAGAAGCCCGGGGAGCCAACCATTGAACCTTCAACGTACTTGGGATGCTTATCGGATGAGATGGAGTCTTACGGACCACGAGCATACATCAAGACATTTGTTAGTGGAGGACCAAAAAATTACAGCCTAGAAATATACAATCCGGATACCAACGTCACCAGCTACATATGTAAAATTAGAGGATTTACATTAAACTACAATGCAGGACAACAATTAAATTTCAACACGTTAAAAGAAATGATAACAAATCAATGCCGTGGACAAGTCACCATCACTATCCCCCATAAGATATGCAGGACTAAAGACCATACCATCGTCACACGCAAAGAAGAAAAAATGTACAGCATCCGATACACAAAACGTCGATTTAAAGAACTCAATTCCTACGATACGGTTCCGTACGGGTACGTTAAAAAACAGAAGATGGAACTGGAAAAAGAAGATGAAGAAGAAAAACTGTAAATACCCAATAAGGCCGCCATTTCTTTTTTTCCTTTTCTTCTTTCCCTTCCTTAACCACAAAGCAGCAACACCAAGAAGAAAATGAAGTACCCACAAGAGTTCATAAATCATCAACACCACCATCAGTGGAAGAAATGTAATCATCTCGTACCGAAGGAGGAACCTTGACCATAAAGGTGCAACAGCTAGAAAAATGCAGTACCCAGAAAAAGTTCATAAACATCCATCAGTGAAAAAAAATGCTGTCATCTCGTACCCGAGGAGGAAGATGAACCTAAACAGATCCATCATTTACGAGTAAGTTTTATTTCTCTCTTATCAATATTGACTCATTTGTATTGTTTCAGAAAAAAAAAGAGAATTCATAAAGTAATCCGTTGTTTCTTCTTTTTCTTTACAGGATACGTCTACAACATTCGAAGATGATGACACGTCCAACATATTCATTAAACTAGATCCTGTATTTATTATGTTAATAAACATGTATAGGAAGAGCACATACCTTTCGTTAAAATACAACAAGTTGAAAAAAATATGTTTTATTATTTCTTGAAACCCTGAACACTTGTTTTCAAATCATGGTAATCTTGAAAATTTAAGGTGGAAAATATATCCAAGATTTGGTTTACATGATTTTGTTCGAAAAATTAATTAAAGAATTTTTTAGTGTCCAAAATTTGATTTTTAATTTAGTTCGAAAAAAATTGGATTTGAAAATTTTTAGATGTGGTTTACAACTTTAGTTCGAAACTTGTTTTTAAAAATTGGTTCGAAATTTTTTGAAATTTTTTTTTTGGTTCGAAAATTTTTTGTTCGAAAAATTTTTGATCTGAAAATTTAGTTCGAAAGTTTTTAGTTTAAAATATTTTTTCGAAAAATTTTTAATTTTTTTAGTTCGAATTTTTTTTGGTTCGAAAATTTTTAAATTCCTTTTAGTTCGAAAATTTTTTGATTTGAAAAATTAGTTCGAAAGTTTTTAGTTTAAATTTTTTAGTTCGAATTTTTTTTGAAATTTTTGTTTCAAAATTTTTAGTTCGAAAATTTTTTGTTTGAAAATTTTTTAGTTTTGAAATTTTTTTAGTTCGAAAAAATTTTTAGTTTAAAATTTCTTGTACTCTGCGGAACCGTTTCGAAAAGAATCGGAGCAGTTTAGGTAAGAAAAAATCTGGCAACACTGTTTCCATTAATGAAGCGCTTACTGAGCGTTTAAAAAAAAATCGCTTAAACTCACAACAATGTGTTATAAGAAATCTACAAGCGACACCCCTCTTTCACCATTGTTACTTCCAGAGACATAGGCCACTAATTCAAGGACAGGATCTCCATCAAGGTAAAAAAGCTGGTAATCATCTTATCTGCCAAAGAGAACGATAATATTTAATGTAAACTTCAGTACAATATCATGATACCATAAAAGGGTTATTTAAGGATGGGGTTGAACCCTCCATGGGAACTTTAAGGTACCAAAAAGGATAACCATTAAAAAAAAAATCCAGGTCTAGGGTGGATCGTCGTCATAGCACTCTGAATGTCTAGCATTGGGGTGGGTGTGTAAGATTATGCGATTTCTATCAACCAATCAGAATCGAGATACCAAAGTATACATCAGAAAGGACACCCTAATTTCAAAAATCCTAGGACCTAAAATCACGTGATCTCTATCATCCAATCAGAATCAAGGTACCAAAAGCACTTATCTTACCCGTAAAAGGGAACGAATTTTTTTTAAAATCCAGAGCCTAAGATCACGTGACCTCTGTCAACCAATCAGCTTCGTGGTACCAAAGCATTCATGTTACCCATAAAAGGGAACGAATTTCAAATATCCATGGGTCTAAGATCATGTGACAGCTGTCAACCAATCAGAATGAGGTATCAAACCACTCATCTTACCCGTAAAAGGGAACAATTTTCAAAAATCCTAGTCATAAAAGAGAATGAGGGATTTCCCCACAGGGTGGCTCATGACGTCATACCACGTGACCTGAAAATTTGAATTTCCCGCGTGGGCGGGGCCTAACGTCACGTGACCTCTCTCAGCCAATCAAAATCGAGAAAATTTTTGCTGATTCGGCGAGCCATACGGGGGGGACTACTACTACATTGCCATTAGATTACTACGTTTCAGTCATTTAAAAATAACAAAGTTTACATGTAATTAATAATTTACGGAAAATTATTTACCGATTCTTACTGATGGAAAAATACCACCGTTTTAAAAAGCTACTGTAAATACTTGTACTACCATTAAATAATGGTGCTAAACTGATTTGTAAGTACATTATATTTTTTATATGCTGTAACTAGTGGTTTAGAATACATTTTTATCAACTGGAAAATTTGGTGAAAAACGATATTTTCATTCCGTTTTTCAGTTCGGATCTCATTCGCTTTTTTTTTTTTTTTTTTTGCGCAACTTGATGTAAAACAGGAAGCGAGATATAACTGTTAGTAAAATATTTATGGTGTTTTTATTTTAGTCACGAATAATGAATAAATATTTTTGTCAGGAAATTAAGTGAAATTTAAAAAAAATCAGTTTATGGACAAGATTCTAGAACACAGGTCCTCGTTCTCATTTAGCTGTAATAAAGACAGAAAAGAACGTGCCCCAGCGGGGATCTAACCCGCCTTCACACGCTAACGCTCGTTCGTCAATACTATGTGGATTAAACATCAAACTTTGGTGTACAGAAAGGAATCAATCTAGGTACTAATCCATATAGGGGAACATGCGTTCTAGAACCTTCCCGTCTTTTGTAGATAGATTCTGTGTAGAAGAGCCTAAATTGAAATAGTTATGCACAAAGGTATAACGTTTGGTCCTGGCAGTAGTTCTTGGTTACGCATAATTAAAACTAACTGGTACATAATATTTATGGTGATAAAAGCAAATAAATAAATGAGCAGTGTTTTATTTTTGTGGACGGAAACCAAATTTTCCTGTTTTTTTCAGGTTTCAAATCACTACCTGTAACACTTTTTTTTTGGCTTTGCACATTGTAGCTGCTCCCGCTTCAAAAGCGATGGGCTCCTCCAAGATAAAACTTCTGCCTATACCCCTATGACTTGAGGAAGGCTCAGTATAAATATAGTAGGACATGTGGCATAAAAAAAACTTCCGTGAATAAAAGATGAACCAAATTCTGCTAGGTGGCCACTAAAAAGCACGACCTCTATTTAACCGATTCAGGGCAGAAGGGTAGAGGGATATCCGAGCGGTAGGGAGGGGTGCATCCGTAGGGAGCAGGCGCGTCAGCGATGGTAGGTATACAAATAAACGAGGATCGTGAACTTACATGTACAAGAGGGGGCGCGGTGGCTCAGTGGTAGAGCGTTCACCTCCGATGCTTGGGGTCCCTGGTTCGATCCCAGCTCGCGCCGTGTGGACTTTGTGGTGGACACACCGTGCTCGTGGGTTTCCTCGGGTTTCTCCCGTTTCCTCCCACTTTCTTCATTCCACCCTATCCATTCATTTCTCATTATCACCGTCTCCTTTAGCCTAACCGGCATAATTGTGGGACGTTAAACTTAAAGATTTCTTTTCATTTTTTACATGTACAAGAGGAATTTAAAACTCCAGTGGCCGCTCTTGAGCGAAGTCGCATTTTATCACCACCGTCCAATAGAAGAAAACTTAATGTACCATACTAATCTTAGTATAATACATTAACAATGAATTGTCTATCAACTTCCTTAGCTTATGCCAATGAAACGTTTATTTTTAATATTCTGACTTCCCTCGAGAACAACCAATGCTCAATTGTTTCTTTATTGTAGCTTATTTTAATTTAATGTTATTTATCGATAGAAAGTTCGGTTTCTTTACCTCCTACTCAGAAGCCTGGGAAAAAGTTTGTTTCTCTTTATACTAAGGACACATCAGTTTAGTTTTATTTGAAATTATTTCGACCCTGTGTGGTATCTTTGTACGTAATTTTCTCTCGTCACTCTTGTTTTTTTTCTTTCTTGTTAAAGAACATTCTTAAAATATCAAAAGGGCTACCGTTGATCAGTAGTAGAGCGTTCACTTCTGGTGCATTGAGTCCCTGGTTCGGTCCCAACTCGCACCATGTGAACTTTGTGGTGGAGAAGCACCATGTGTGGGTTTTCTCATGGTTCTCCCGTTTCCTCCCACTATTCTTCCCATCATTCCATTCATTTCTCATCATCATAGTGTCCTTTAACCTAACTGGCATAACCATGCGATGTAAAGCTTAATGATTTCATTTCATGTGTAATTTAATCGGTGAACTAGTGTTCAGCGGTATAACTCCTAATATTGCATAGTTTTACATTTTCGAATGCTACTACTGTTAAAATAACGTTATGTAATGGCCGTTAATGGCTCTAACATTGAGTAATAAACTTATATTAGAATTTAATAGAGTATCTGAAATTGATAATAAAGTATTTCTTGATTGGAGATGATGCTTTTTTGTCTGCCTGTTTGAATTTCTTGAATCCGTACTACACATGACAAGATTTTCAGGAACTTGATATTGGTTAGGCAACGAATATTGCACAACTTGCACATGCTGACCACTATACTGTAGCCGCTGTATCCCTGGCTCTGACAGCTATGCGAAAAAGAAAGCGAGGGTTTATACTACACTGACACCCCCCCTCCACAAGGCCCAATGAGTCACCGCGTTGACACGGAAAGCAGACGTTGTTGCCACTCTGTCTTCTTCCTTTCGTTTGTGCATAGTTGAGTGAAAAGTACTTTGAGATTGTATTCGATTATTGCAACTTTGAGTTGTTTCCTTTCCTTTTTGGGTGTTTTGGGTGTGCTCTTAAGAATATTGTTGTATTTAATTGGTGACAATGGTTAGTTCTTCAGAACCGAAGCCAAAGAAAATAGGAGTGTATAAAGGACAAAACCGAGAATTTATATGCAGACTTCGTGAATATTTCGAGAACTAGCGCGATAATGGAGGTCCTCTTCTTCCTGTGACCAGTGTGGTGAACAGAGTTGCTGATGTCTTGCGTGTGGGAACATCCACTGTTTAGAACATAACAAGCTAAAAATGTTCCGAAGAACTTAATTCACCTTCTGCAGTTTTGGTTACTCCAGGCAAAAAAAAAAAAAAAAAAAAAGTTACTTTTGTATAGTTTTCTTACACGGAAAGTTTAAAAAAGCCATGAATATTCAGCATTTCTTAAGCAATTCATTTCGATTAAATTCGCTTGCTTTTTCTGTTTATTCTTAGTGTACCTGTATACGGTTAAACCCAAAACAAATTGGCAACATTGTTTTGTCCACGTGCAGAACTGTCGGAGCCAGAGACGTAGCGGCTCTAGTATACTAAGATACCGGTTCCATAGCCAATAAAGACAACCAGCGGCAGTCGGAATAGGATTCGAAAGTAGTGTATGTTGTAAAGGTACTTAGGATTAAAAAGTAGTGTATGTTCTAAAGGTACTTCTTTCGTTTCACAATTTAGTACAGGATAATGAAGGTCGTACTTGAATAAGGAAAACATATAATAGTCAAAAGAGCTAACATTTCCGTTTTCCTCATAAAATCCGGCTCTATGTGTGATTAGAGAGCAAAATTAAAAATGTTGTATAATATTTTAAAAACTGTTTAGGCGCAGAACAGGGATATTGAAAGAAAAGATGTGGAAAAATGTTAGATTAGTAATACATAATACAAAATGTTTTATTAAAAGGCTTCGGATAGTCATGCACTAAAAACCTCAAAATATGCATGCAAATATGTCCTCTTTTCTGTTGATATGCCGAACTGCAATCATATATAACACATAATTAGCTTACTTGTCTCTTCAAAACTGCTGGAGTGTTATCATCAATACATAAAGGTGACCCCTGTTTCAACTGGATTCCATTGCAAGGAATTTGGTCACTGACATTTCGTAGCAGATTTCTGATCACTCAACAAGATAGAAAATCTGTGCAAAAATAGAATTTCCGTCCTAGCAGGGGCAATTTTGTTAAAAAAAACATCGATAAATGAGTTATATTTCCATGTTCACTTACAAATTATGGTCTTCTTTGCAGCAGATACCATTGAATGTGCATTAGAAGAAAAACAGATGCTATAAAATATTCAGTGTCTCGTAAAATACGATAAATATGCATTTGCATAAGAAACATGGAAAATGCATAACTATTCGAAGCCTATTTGTTACATAGCCCACTGAAATTTAAATATTTTGCTACGAAAAATAATGGTTCTTGAAATAAACATATTTATTTACTCCTTCATTTTTCTGATAGATTGAGATTGATTTCACAAATAAATACAAAGTATTACGTCTCTTAGAGAAGTGGCCAAACCTGAACACAAAAGTGGAGGAAATTTTGGTAAAGAAACCTAGAAGTTTGCCAGAGACACTATATTTAACAACAGTACTGAAAAGAGAAAATCTTAATTCAGGTTAGTGTTCATATTTTTCCCCATAAGGAGAATGTGTTTGCCTTTGCTTCGTTTTCAGCAAATAAATGTAATATATTGTTGTAATAGCAGAATTGCAGGAACACAAATTGATTTATTTCAGTGTGTATGATACAATAGTGTTAATTACTATTATTAATATTATATTCTGTGCTGTGTCATTTGGGTAAGTCGAAGTGTAGAGAATATAGAATATTCACTGGCTGTACAGAAGATTCCATTCCGGCATTTGTGAGGTGTGACTGAAATATTCCACGTTAATCTTTAGATATCCATATCATCACAGTAGTGCAAGAGGGATTTAAAACTCCAGTGGTGGCTCTTGAGGGAAGTCACATCGGAAAGAATTGCCATTTTATCACTACCGTCTAATAGAAGAAAACTCAATGTATCTTACTAATCTTTGTATAATACGCTAACAATGAAATGTCGATCAACTTCCTTAGTTTATACCTATAAAACGTTTATTTTTAACATTGTGACTTTCCTCGAGAACCACCATTGCTCAGTTGTTTCTTTTATTGTGGCTTATTTGAATTTAATGTTATTTATCGATAGAAGGTTCGATTTCTTCATCTCCTACTCAAAAGCCTACGACAAAGTTTGTTTCTCTTTATACTAAGCTGCAGTCTATCTTGAAGGAAGTCACATCAGTTTAGTTTTATTTGAAATTATTTCCACCCTCTTTGGTATCTTCGTAAATAGCTTTCTGTCGCTGCTGCTCTTCTTGTTTTCTTCTTTCTTGTTATAAGACATTCTTAAAATATCAAAAAGGGACTACGGTTGATCAGTATTAGAGCGTTCATCTGTGGTGCGTGGGGCCCTTGTTCCGATACCAGTACGCGCCTATTGAAAATTGTGGTGGACTAACACTGTGTGAAGAGGTTTTCTCGGAGTTATTCCATTTCCCTCCACTTTCTTCATTCCCCCTCTTCATTCATTTCCATAATCGATGTCTGCTTTAGCCTATACGCAGTTCCATGGAACGTAAAACTCAGATTTCATTTCTTTTGAAATATCAAAATAATTAAAAAAAAACTACACTTTGCGCCATCAAGAGCAGTATCTCTATCCTTCGTGATTCTGAAACTCAATGAATAATTAACACTTCTGACCAGAGTATATACACTTATTTATTAAAACTAAAATACAATGTAACAGTTTCTATAATATAAATGTCTATGCTCTGAAGATCTCTTTTCAGTTAGTGTTTGATGAAGACAACGTTAAGTTAATTTAGTTTTTAATAAATAAGTGTATATACACTGGTCAGAAATGATTATTATTCCAAGAGCAGTATGTAATTTTTATTTAGAATGTATCTAATAGCGTGGATTAGCAAGTATGTACATTTTTGGTATAGAGTTTGCTATTTCTCACCATAGTTTCTCAAGGTAGTACCTTCAGCGGGAGAAGCTCAGTTACAGTAGTTCAAGATAGCACTTTTCTCATGGTAACTCAACTGCTAAGAAAGTTAATACAAGACCTCAGGACATGTTTTATAGGTCATTGACTTATTATTGATTACAAAACAGGTTACGAGTCAATCCTTTTTAGCTGAGCAGTGTTAAACTGTCATAGTTTTAGTTTAAAATGGAAAATAACTGGGTCTTTTAGGGTCAGAAGAGCATGCTTTGTCTTGAAAATGGAGCAGGCAATCGTGACATTGCTTCAGTGACTTGACCCAGGTGTTTTTTTATGCAGTTACCATGCTTTGTACCCCTGGAATAATTGCCTTGACGAGCATGGTGACATATCTTCAAAATATATATTTACAGTGTCTTACTACTTGTGAATATGCCTTGGAAATAAAGTTTATTCGTGGGAAGTCTTCGCTTTCTTTTTATTAGCATGATAACACATACTACCGAGTAATTTATGGTTTAAAATAGTGACACAGTGGCTGTAAATTTGATTATGTAACGTAACAAGTATTTCCAAGGAGATGCCTTATACTAACAGAGAACGATAATGAATATTTCACAGTTTATTTTCTTAAGTTTGAAAGGGATGCTGAATGCTTATTCTTTTCTTCCAGATACAAGAAGCACAGTCCTTTTTACTTTATTGAGAACACATTTTCCTGTAGTAACATCAACTGCGAAGAAGAAAGACACAGCTGGAACGTGGAGACCCATAAAATACGAAAGCCAACAAAGATTCTCCTTTTTTCACGTAAAGGTAAAAATAATAATATTTACCTTCATATATGAAATTACAAATTTGTATAATTAGCTAGTTTCCAGGCCTTGAAAAGTAAGAAGTGGGAGAATGTATTTCAACTCTGCTTCATCTGAACAAAAAATTCTAGGTTTAACACAGATAAAGGGAATTTGGATAAGGATGGGATGGTATCATCTAATTTTATCAATAAGAAATAGTCTAAGTAATGAGTTAATATTTTTATTTCAATAAATGTACATAGTTATATTACTGGCGTGTACAAACCAATTATTCACTCCTTATTTGATATAAAACTTGGAAAAAACTTTTATTTTACTGTTCTAAAAAAAAGGACCATGTGGTCTTATATTCATAATAACGAGCCACAGAGCCCCGTTGAAGGAATCCTGATAGTGATTCCGAAATATCGGTGAAGTTATTAACACTAGGAGGCGAGTATTTTAATAACTAAAATATAGCATCCTTAACTGTACTTCCTTACTATAACCGGAGGTGGGGGAAATTTACTACTTCCGGTTTTAATATTAATCTACGTAGAGCAAACACTTAGGTATGTCGAGAAGCAGCTTTACACAATCAATTTAGAATTGCAAGAATAAGTACCCATTTTTTATCTTGAAACCGTATGCAAACCGGAAGTTGCAAAGATCAACCACTTCCGGTTTTAACGTTGATCGCTATAGAATTGAAACGGTAATAGATGGCAGGAAGCGGTTTTCTGCAATAAATTTAGCGTCTCAATAGTATTTTCTATTTCTAATATATACGAAGAAAAGGAGAGGTAGAAATCTACAATAATTTTCGATTGTAATATTGAAAAAAAATATTATGGCATACAAACCAAACTCCTTCACGAGGTGTACACGTGGCAGTACTACTTGTTTGTACATACAATATATCCCATCAATAGGTAATTTAAGAAATTATAAGACACTATTCATAAATTGTGTAGTTTGTCACGAATTATAAATAACAGCAAGAACAAATCTACTATTACTAATTACAATTGCACAGTTATTTATTTAATTGCTAGTTTATATATACGTTGAGTCATTTATAATATTCAACCTTAAAACGGAAAACCAAAAGAGTGAGAGAAGCGAAACTGTGACAAAGCAACTAGAAGATAAGGTTACACACATATTAAGCATCAACACCCGGAGAACAGTCTTGCTAGTGTAATATAAAGTTAGGTTTTTCAGAAAGCAAATTGCATACCATCTTATTACAAATTGCAAATCTACGCTTAAAGAGAAAACAAACAATACCACAATTGACGTTCAGTGGTGGAAACTAACAACCCTAGTTTCCCAAACATGAAAAGAAAAAAGGGGGCGCGGTTGCTCAGTGGTAGAGCGTTCACCTCCGGTGCTTAGGGTCCCCTGGTTCGATCCCACCTCGCGCCGTGTGGACTTTGTGGTGGACAAACATCGTACTCATAGGTTTTCTCGGGGTTCTCCCACTTTCTTCATTCCACCATTTCATTCATTTTTCATCATCATCATCTCCTTTAGCCTAACTGGCATAAACGTGGGACGTAAAACTTTTAAGATTTCATTTTCATGGAAAGAAGAAAAAACTTGGAAGGCTTCTACAATAGAAATGATACGAGGCAAGCTTATCGAATGTACCTTAGTGTCAAACAGTACACTCAATACTTGACATATTGATACGTACAAAATTGTAACAGATTAAAAATTGAACTTTTTCAAAATGTTCTCGAAAATTATCTCTCGAACGGTTTGAGATATCAAAGAACAATAAAGTTATTATGGTTTTAATGTTTTTCGAAAGCAATGTACGTAATTAAATGTGATAGTTACATATTAAACTTTCCAAAATAAAGCCTTTGAAAAGTCAAATTTACAGTTTGTTATAATTTTGTTCCTATCTCTTCGAAATACATCAAATCTTCATGGTAGTATTTTACCAAAAGGTACATTCGATATGCCTTGCCCCGTCTGTCTTATTTGCGTTATTACTATTGTAAAAACCTTCAAATTTTGTTACTTTTTCATGTTTGCTATATTGTAGTATTGTTGGTTTGCAACATTGAACAATAAGTTTGGCATTGTTTGTTTTCTCTTTAAATGCAGATTTTAAATTTGTAATAACCTAATGTGGTGTTATTTAAAAAAAACTAATTTTATATGGGGTTGACATCACTGTTCACTGGATGTTGATGCCTAATACAGATTAATGTGTCCCCCTCCCCCTACTTGCATCCTACGAAGTTTCGCTCCTCTTCCTCTCTTTTGGTCTTCCCGTTGTAATCATTGGAGTTTATAAATGACGCACCATATATATATATATATATATATATATATATATATATATATATTGTACAGCGTGTGAATGAACTAGACCACAAACTGTAACAAGTGATTCCTCACATTATAATTAAAAAAATGAATCTGCGGTTAAAAGTGCATAGTTTCGAAGTTAAGACTGCCGAAGAAGTGACCAGATTAACTTTAAAGGTCCATAGCTCCATTAGTATGTGCCCTATCCAAATATCCATTTTTGAGAATTCTCCAGTTGTTGCATAACGATTTTTAGACAGGCAGTTTGGGAGTACTCATAAAATTTTAACTAGTCCCAAATTGCTTCTCTAAAAATTGTCGCACAAGTACCGGAGGATTCTGAAACAGATATTCGGATCCAATTGAAATATGCTCCATAGGAGTGGAGCTGCGGAACTTTGAAGTTAATTTTTTCTCGTTTTCGGTAGCTTATAACTCCGAAACTATGCTCTTTCGACCACACTTACTTTCATGTGAGGAGTCACCTGTTCATTAACACTTATATATATTATATATAGTCCCCTGACATAGGGTAACACTGTTATTATCAAAGTTACAACAAAATGTACAATGTAATCGTTGAGCCCTAGTTCAAATAAGTGAGTTGCACACGTATTAAATAAGCACAAAAACTGCAAATGTTGCTTATTCGAATGTATTTATTGTATAGTTATATCTAGGCTGTTTACAGCCATCATACCACAATATGTTATATCGTTGCTATCGTTACAGAATCAACATTCTAAGATGCAAAATATTTATTTATAGTTAAAATATATATAACTTCTTCTTCTAACCTATATAAAATAATTAAATAGTTGGCTATAACACCTTTGATTAAAATATCTAAATGGTGCATGTAAAGAATAATTCATGCATGCCGAATAATACATGCTGTCGTTCTAAATGTAAGAGTAAAAACCATCTACAAATATGATGTTTTCACTCTAAAGTGAAGGATTTTTTTTTAATTGGACGAGCCGTTTTGGCTGTACACTCTTTATGCGCCCAATGTTAAACGAAAATGCAACGTTGGCATTAACCTAGACCCACAACATAAGTGAATGAATTTACTGTTTGAAAGGGGGGCTCTCCGTCGACATGTTAGCGTAAAAGACAGTAACTTCATTCACTTATGTTGTGCGTCCAGGTAAATGGCAACGTTGAAGTTTCGTTTAACGTTGGGTGCATAAAGAGTGTACAGCCCAAACGGCTCGTCCCATTTAAAAGATCTTTTCACTGTAGATTGAAAATATCATATTTGGAGATAGTTTTCCCTCTTACGTTTTGTTAAAACTGATAATAACAGTGTTACCCTATGTCAGGGGACTTTCGAGACACTCTACATTATATATATATATGTGTGGGTGAGTGTGTGTGTGTGAGTTTATAGCTTTAAGATTGGTTTTGACTTCGTTTACAATTTATGGACAATTTCTTATTGAGTATATTTGGTTTCAGGCTATAGATGAGTTGCTGCCTGAGCGGAAGGACATAGAAGATGAGAATATTCTCAAAGGATAAATGTAAAGCCTACAATTTTTGTAATACATTTTCCTTCAGAATATTCATCTATCCACAACCAAAAAGTCCCTTATGTAATCGAATATGTTCTGATCATGCACTCTTGTATATCTGGCCTGCTATTCAAGTTTGGTTTTAAAAAGAATAAAACTTGCATAACGTCTTTTCCAATTGTTCTTTCATAAACTTCTACATCAAATCTTGGAAAGGATGATCATTGGTTGATCCTTCATAAGTGTCTACATTAAAATTTGAAACAACGTGTACACCAATTCATAAGTCACAGCTGAAGCAACGGGTTTTGGAACATTTTCAACGAGGTTATGGTGAGAAACATTTGCAGTAAACACCTGTTAGGCTGTTCGTGTTTCTGGAGATGTTTTCTAAGCGACTTAATATTTAGAAAATCACGAAAGCAGTATTTTTCTCCGTCGATATTTTCTACAGGTTACAACTTGTGGAAAAAACGAAAGCGGAGAAGAAGATATTTAGGTGATTTAAAGCTAACTTGCACAAGAATGGTGGTATTGTTGATATAGGGATGGTGTTGTTACTAGTATAGCTTGTTAAAGTAAAGAAGTGTAACTTGTTAATCCGTATTAAAAAGATTACTTTGTTTCAAGACAAATATATTTTGGATATATAATGTATACGTTACTTATATTAAGTTGTAATTTAATATAAAATATATTGTGTTGGTTATGAAAAAATAAATACAATTAAATGAATTCTGATAAAGTCTGCTTGGTGCGTTCATTAGCCATTACTTACTATTCTAAAAGAACTAGGAATTATGATAAATAACAAATTATTGTTTTGATGTACACTAAAGGCAAAGTTTCCTCATGACATTTTGTTTAATAGCTTCTGATCGATCGTAGTAATTTTTATTCAAAGTATCTTAACAACTTCATATTTGCGTACTTTTATGTATGATATATATGAGACGATTTTTTTTAATTTTCGTTACTACGAGATTTCTGTTAACTTCTTCTGGTGGTTCCTGTTTGCTTAATCTGAGTTATCTTACAACATATTATGACAGGAATCCAACCTGGGTCTCTGACTTACCATGCAGAGTGCAAATTCCATCATATTCAAAGAATGAAAAATATGAAATAACTGGTTCGAGACTCGAACCCAGGTCTCCGAGAACAACCAAGTCTCCCGGTGTAGTCGTATACTTTTGTTATCCCTCGAATGTACTTGAATTCGTGCCTATAGAAGGATTAGTCTGTTCTAAAGTAAGTTAGTTTTTCCATTATTATCTAAAAGCTCTATTATACTTATCTACAATCACTATAATAATACTCAATAATTTAAAGGGTTTGTTCTTTCAATGTAACGATACAGGAAAGGAAAAAGAATTATATCAGCATGTGGACATTTATATTTATACGAGAATAGATATCCCAGAAGTTTTCCAGTGTACAATCATGTACAAAAGATCTTGAACATCCATTCCCTTTGTAACAACACCCTATATTATTAGTATTGGTATTGCACTAAACGAAGTCTATATTACTATAGTCCGCGTCACCCGAATTGGCGTGTGGCATCAGCCAATAAGCTCGCAGTGTGCTGTTACTAAGCCTTCAGGAAGGAATCATTCATAATTGATTTTATTCGTATTTGTGGACAATTAAGAATGATTAGATTCCTCCCTGAAGGCTTAGTAACAGCACACTATGAGCTTATTGGCTGATGCCACACGCCAGTTTGTATGAAGCGGACTATAGGTAGTATGGGTCTTTTAATGGGCTATTAACCAAAAATAAAAAGCATGAGTGCAAAAAAAAAAATGAAGATAAGAAGGTAAGTGTAACTTGACTATATAGCTTATATTGAAACGCTTTCTTTGAATTTCAATTAAGCACGTTTTGTGTTAATTTAATCATATACATTTTGACAAGTTCTTATCGTCAGTAAGTGTTAAGGTCTCTCACAATGGTATTTTTTTACTTTTTTGGTAAGAAGGAAACACTGATATTAACAGTTCAGTAAAGAATTTGAATGATTGACGAACTTACGCGTTTGTGGCCCTCTGTTCACATTTACAGCAAAATAATTCGTAGGTTAAGAATGAATTCTTTTAAATGCAGAGTCCATATTCTAAACGCTTTCTGAGTTCGAATTACTATAATAGCAGTTGGTTCCACTTTTAAATTTTCAGTATCTTGTTCGATTATATTATTGTGCAATGATTTTCTTGTTTAAAAATCGCTGTTGCACTTTTCAACTTTAATATTTGCTGGTAAGCCATCTAATTTTACATATAGTTTACGAATGTATATACTATATACGAGGACGCAAACAGGAAGTCACGTATTGTGTGACGTCGAAGTTGTACACTTCAAGCGGTTCATTCAAGTTATAAATCCTTAGATGTGGTTTCTGTTAATGAAAAATAATAGTGTTTCTTCTTTCTAACGAATGAAAAATTTACCATTATGTGAATTCGTGAAAATAAATATTCATTAAAGTCACTTCTTTGTTTAACGTCACACGATTATGCTTCCAGGCAAATGAAAACTATGATGATGATAATGAACGACATGGTGGAATGAATCAGGTTTGAGGAAATGGTGAAATCACGAGAAAGGACACGTACATAGTGTTTATCCAATAAAAGGCCACTTCATGTGAGCTGTGATCAAACCAGAAACCCCTCGCTCTAGAAGTGAGCGCTCTACCATTGAGCCACGGATGATGATAAAGAAATCATCGAAACGTATAGGAATAAATAATAAAACGGTTGCTTAAGTGACGTTGGAAGGTTCATCAGATTATTAAATATGCATTCTATCAACTCATGTAGTCTGTACATTATTCTTACAGGTGCTGCTGTATAGTTTTACTACTGCTGTTCATTGTGCCAATTCCAGTGCTGTTTTAGTGACTGTTGCCGTACTGTGGACTTTACCTATATTGCACTGCATTGCTCTTATGTAACACATTTAAGAAACAGGATGACGACACATACCACCATGGATCGTTACCATTTTAGATACAATCTGCCTATATGCAATATTGGTGCCGTTGTAGTCTGAGAGCTGCTGCACAAGATTGCATCTAAAATGCTAACTATCATTAAACTAGTTTAATACTTGTGCATAGTTGTGTGTGTCAACATCCTTCCTTAAGACATGTTACATAATAACAATCCCATGCAATATAAACCCGTCGAAAAAAAACTCTGGACCTCATGCAATTTTGGCTGAGAAAATTATCTGGCTTGGTAGACAGCGTTGTTTGGTTTCGTCTTTATTGCTGGGAAGCGACCCAACAGTAAATATCAGAACCCACATATGCCTATGCGTAAATATTTCCGTCTTGAAAATTAAACAACACTGTCTACCAAGTCAGATAATTTTCTTAGCCAAAATTGCATTAAGTTCGTAGGTTTTTTCGGCGCGTATAACACTCACAGTATGGCAACACTCACTACACCCGTATTGCTAAGACAACATAACAGTATCGTTAGGGCAACTATACCAGTATTGTTAGGGCAACAATAATAGTATGGCCATAACCATACCAGTATTGTTGCCTTAGCAATACTGGTATAGTTATTAACATGATATGCATAGTACAGACAGCCTAAAACTATAGCTGCGATAACAATACCACATTTCTTGGACAACAGTATTTATGGTAAGTGCAGCACAACAATATAGTTTTACTAACAACGGAGATATTTATACTGACCATAAAGTATAGTCGTGAAAGCATCAGGACACGTCACACCAACTATTTTAGCACTTCGAGTATGGTTACAACAACTATACAAGTTGGTGTCACAACATATATTGTATGGTAGGGACAAACACAATACATTTTTGCATAGTTCCGATGACCATATCATATAGTATTTCCAACTATATAGCAGCTGTATAGTTGCAAGTACAATAATTGACATACTTGTCCTGCCCACGGAGAGAAGCGGATCCCACCGTTGGAGGACCACCGACTCCACAAGTCAAAGAGTACCGTTCTGTTGGTTTATCGCCGCAGACTCAACCAGTTACAGCAGTCTAGTAGAATGAAGATGTAGAAGGACATTATCGTAAAGAAGCATTGTCGTCGCCCCTTGCAGTTCAACAGAATTAACATCCAGATGTTGACTGTCTCCAGCTAGTCCAGACTTCTCCAGAGAAGGATATTCATTCCAGATGACCAGGACGGCACCAGCTTCGTAGGATATGTCAGGCTAGTGCTCATTCCTATTCCTTAATTATAACCTTTCTCTTTCTCTCACCCTTTCCCCCAACTAGTCATTTTCTAAATTAGAGATATTTGAATTTTATTTAAATTCAACCACGATTTTACAGTTAAGTACCGTGTTGTGCATCAGTTTCATCCCCATTTGGTTACATTTATTTATTTCATATTCTGAGCTATAACTGATGACACAGCACCGGCACATGGTGGAGATGCTGGGTAACGATCCCAGTACCTCTCGCATCCCAGTACCTCAGTAACGGTGCTGTGTCATCAGTTATAGCTCAGAATATGAAATAAATAAATGTAACCAAATGGGGATGAAACTGATACACAACACGGTACTTAACTGTAAAATTGTGGTTGAATTTAAATAAAATTCAAATATCTCTAATTTAGAAAATGACTAGTTGGGGGAGAGGGTGAGAGAAAGAGAAAGGTTATAATTAAGGAATAGGAATGAGCACTAGCCTGACATATCCTACGAAGCTGGTGCCGTCCTGGTCATCTGGAATGAATATCCTTCTCTGGAGAAGTCTGGACTAGCTGGAGACAGTCAACATCTGGATGTTAATTCTGTTGAACTGCAAGGGGCGACGACAATGCTTCTTTACGATAATGTCCTTCTACATCTTCATTCTACTAGACTGCTGTAACTGGTTGAGTCTGCGGCGATAAACCAACAGAATGGTACTCTTTGACTTGTGGAGTCGGTGTTCCTCCAACGGTGGGATCCGCTTCTCTCTGATGATCCTGCACCTGTGCCAATCGCGTGTCGAATACCCCTTGTTGTTCTGTTCCTCGTGGTTTTGATCAATTGAAGAATGATGACCTAATCGGGAAGTATCAGGCTGTGCTCGAAGGTATGCGGAAGGGAAAGAAGGAAGCTAGTCGAAGTTTATTTAACAAATGTGCATTTACAAAAGCCGTCTGAGAATGTACAGTTGTAGTCAAAGTTTTCAAAAGTTCATGTTTCTTTATATCAGATACACAGTCACTTCATTTCCAATAGATATATCCTTCACACCCCCTCCTCGTAACTAAAATACACGAAAATTTTTAATTTTCCGTAGTAGAAAAAGAAAGAAAAAAAATATTGAAGAAAGTCCAACAAAAAAAAAAAATTTGTTCGTTAAAGGTAAGAGAGTTCTTTATATAACATGTTATTTGTTTTGAATTAATCCTTGATCACAAACTGCAAAATGCTGAGTGTGCGTTCCTGAAACAGTTCATATAGTTCAGTAGGTGACCTTGTGATATGTAACGACAGCGTCTCTGGGAAGATGGAAAGTAAGAAAAAGAAAAATAAACATTAGTGCTTGCATAATATCATTGTGAGTGACATGTCTTTAAAAACGTTAGTGTTGAGTTCCGTTAGTGCTCAGGGAAGGGAAATGAAAGGTAGGAATAATACTAAATTTAATTATCACTAACACAGATTATCAAAACTTAGATACGTATAATAAAAAAAAATCATAATCAAATAAATAAATATTTCATAATCTAATGTAGACCTCTCTCTCTATATGTGTGTGTGTATGTTCCTCTAATGCAAAAAAACAACTTCAATATCACACGTGTCTAATACGCGAGAAGAAAAAAAAAACGGTGTAATACTATCTAGCTAACCAAAGATAGTAAAGTTAGACTGCACAAGAAGGGTACTGATTTCAGTTTGAGAAAAATGAGCTTTAAGTTATTTAGGCTTAAAGCGTCCGTAGACTGGAAAAGAATTCCAAGATATGGTTATAGCCCCATATACTGGCTGTAATCAAACTATATGAAATCAGCACGAGAGAACTATTCACCACATATAACCTACAACCCTAACTAACATATACATTCTTCTTATCTTCATCTTCTTTCTTCTTAAGTATTGTCCTCTTCGGGCATCGAATGCTGGACATCAATCATGGCATCGAATCCGAGACATCTGAAGGGATGGAGCATGGTTCTTGCAATCTTGTCTTCAATCTTATTACATCTTCTTAATATATCCATCGAAGTATCTATCCATACGCGTGTCGTTGATTTTCTTCATTCTTCACATACTCACATTTCAAAAAAAGTAAAAATAAAAAAGTAGGAAACTTCTGTAGTGATACGCTGTCCAATCAAACGAAATGGTACAATTCTTGAAGATACCAACATGTTCCAAATTTGTTAATAAGGTTAGCTGATCGTAAATAACCTGGTAATTCGAAGATTTCTTGTTTAACTGTTTGAAGTACTTCAAGTTTCAAAGTGTTCTACCGGTAGATTTGGATGCACAATTCAAAACCAAGATAAACTAACTTCTAAGCGTGGCCAGTGCTAAAAGAAAGTTCATCGACCATCTGCAAGGTGTTCCTATTCACAATCCAATCTTCAAGAAAAGTAATCCACATACAAGTTACGTGCGGACAGACGGACTAACAGATTCTTCATCAATGGGAAAATATATGGGGAGTAATCGCTGATAAATGTCCCAATTTTCTCTATCATAAACACAAAATACGACACGGTTTACGTCATCAAGATGTTCCTCTAAAAATATTCTTGTTGTAGCCAAGGCAATTTTGGCAGCTTCTAACTTCGGAAATTTAAATGCTCCAGTCGAAATGTTAGGTAATACAATTGTAGATAGATCATTCTCCAACATCACTTTAAAACAATTTTTGTATGTCTCTCGTAAAATCTTCTTGTCTGAATTCCGTGGTCCACATGTCATAATTACATAATTAGCTGGTAGACGATAACCATTGGCAATCTTCGCTTCTCCTGGCTTCAATGATGATATGGTCAAACATTCTTCTAAAAATTCAGATCCAGCTGCGTCTTGAATGGCTTTATCTGCACCACCTAAAGGAGTTAAGGTTTCATTCGTTGGATTTACTAAGGCATCTGCTTTTATGTCCACTATGTTACCTTTATAAATACTAATCTTCTGATTGATGTCAGTATTACAAGCAAATTTTGGTTTTTCTTCTGTAGAATTCTTCCCTATAGTTGCCCAAGTTGGTAGATTTTCGGCAATCACAATATCCTTAATATGAAGAGAAGGGATGAAAATTTCTTCTTCCAGACATTGTTTCCTGGGGTTGAAGATCTCTTCAGTTGGTGGTCCTTGATGGTCTTCGCGTCTCGTCTTCTTCTTTTTCATCGTATGGTCTTCCGTGCAGACGTTGATAGGCATCTCTTCGTCAGAGTCTTCAAGGTGGTCTTCCTCTTCCGGGTTTTCCTTCTCATAAAACTTCTTCAATCTCTGGACTGCTATGCTGTCTATCTTGTAAGATCCTCGGGCGGTCTTATACTTAACAAAATATGAATTTGGATTTTCCACACGTTCAATTATGCCTGGACCAATAAACTTTCCGCTAAATGCTTTGGCGTGACCTTTCTTTCTTGTGGTGTCTAAAATCCAAACTTTTTCTCCTTCTTTAAAAGCAGGTTTCGTATGTCTCTTATCAAAAAATTTTGTCGCCGTTTTATGACGTTTGTAAAGATTTTCTTGCGCTTTATCTCTAATCTCTTGTAATTGCTGTAAACGAATGGCATTGTCTTCGTATTGACACGGGGTATTTAATATTGCCTGATGAAGTAACCTAGGTTTGAAGCCAAAAAGACATTCAAATGGTGAAATTTGAGACGATAAGTTCTTGGTGACGTTAAGCGAAAAAACTATGGGTTGTAATAAGTCAATCCATTCTCCTAAATCCTTGTCACATAAAGCTGATTTTAATCGTTGTTCTATGTTCCTAATACTAATTTCACAAACACCATTACTATAATGCCCATGTACATTTACAAAACGCATGTTAGCACCAATCATAGCACATAATTCTTTAAAAAGTCCACTAGTGAAGGCACTGCCTTTGTCTAAGACAATTTCATAGAAAATTCCAAACTTTAAAATTACTTTATGATAAAGAAATGAAGCCAAAGTACTTGCTGTAACATCAGGAAGGGAATCCGCAATTATGTATCTAGTACAACTGTCTACTACAACTATCATATATTTGTGATTTAACATATTATTGGGGGAATAATTCCCAGCTACATCTATGTGGATGCGATAGAAGGGGGGAACGGAGGGATAAGTAAGCAATGTACCATACGGAGAACCAATTTTTGATTTCGATACTTGACAAATCGTACATTCTTTACACTTCTGATATATATATTTCTTCATGTTGGGAAAATACACTGTTTTTACTAACATGTCATAGGTTTTAGAATAACCAGAATGAGATGATCCCAATGCAGACGTATGACAAGCATTAAAAACTTTATAACGCAAAGAAGTAGGAACTGCAACTAAAAATTTTACACCTTGAGAAGTTTTTTGTTTTCTATACAAAATTCCATCCTTAATAGTAAAATATAATGCTTGGCGTTCTATTTTAGGATTTCTATTTTCTTTCTGTTCCAACCAAGAAAAAATATCTTTAAAAAACGGATCTTTACGCTGTTCTGTTGCCAGATTTGGCTCATTTAAAATTGAAAATGAATTCGTGGTTTGAGTGAACAAAATTTTCGGATCTTCTTGATTCTTTTTCTCGTCTTCCAAATCTCTAGGGGGGTTAGAAAAACGTGAAATGGCGTCTGCCTCTATGTTACTGGAGCCACTGATATGTGAAATAGTGAAATTGTACGATTCGATCTCACTCAACCATCTAGAAATCTTACTTACATTCTTTGTTTGCTTCAAATAAATTAAACTATGACAATCTGTCTTCAAATAAAAATGACGTCCCAAAAGAAAATACCTAAATGAACGTAATGAGTACAATAATGCTAGTAATTCAAGCTGATAAGGGTGTAATTTTTTCTCGCTAGGAGACGTTGCACGGCTACAATAACTAATGGGAACTAGATTTGTGTCGTCAGGTGAATTTTGAGGTTGTTTGATTAGACCAGAAAGAGCGACTTTGCTAGCATCAAAATAGAGATACAGAGGATAATCAGGCTTGTACCTCATTAGACAAGGTGCTAAAATGATGGATTGTTTAATATTATTGAATGCTGTCTCCTGTGGTTCCTTCCAACGAAAAGGAGCGTCTTTTTTTAACAAAGAAAGTAACGCTTCTGCTAATTGACTGAAATTAGGTAAATACGAACGAACAAAAGAAGCCAATCCTAAAAAACTTTTAACTTGTTTCTTTGTTTTGGGACGTTGATAGTTGGAGATTGAGTTAATTATTCGTTTCGAAATAGACAAACCATCTTTACTAACAGTGTGACCTAAAACATCTAATGAAAAATATCCCAATTTTGTTTTTTCTGGGGAAAGCTTTAAACCAATTTCTTGTATTCTTTGAAGCAACATACGAGTTAACTGCACAATTTCATCAAAACTATCACTAGACCAAAAATAATCGTCAACATAGGCAAATATTTTATCTTGTGGAAGACCTTCCAAGGTGAGTTTCACTAATCTGTTCATACCGCTAGTAGATGTCTTGACACCCTGGGGCAAAAAATTAAAATGGTACGATCCCACGCCCGGAATCGAAAAAGCTGTAATAGGTTTAGATTCTTCAGTGAGCGGAATATTAAAGAAAGCTCCAAAAACGTCGCTAGAACATAGATATTTGCGTCCTGCCAAATTAGTCAAAATATCCTGGATAGGAGGAACCGGAAAACTGTCAGGAACCATTTTCCGGTTAATATAACGGGCGTCCTGTATAAATCTAAACTGTCCATTCTTCTTTTTAACAAGCATTACCGGAGAATTATACGGACTAATACTAGGCTCAATGATCTTACTTTTCAATAAAATATCTACTTGTTTTTTGATCTCATCCCGTAGATGAAATGGTATCGAAAATTGGGGTCGATTTACTGGGATATTGTCTACTAATTCAATTTTATGTTTATATCCTTTAGCACAACCATAATCAAATTCATTCCAAGAAAAACTAGAATAAAATTCTTCTACTAAATCATATAATTGCTGTTGTTGATGTGGCAACAATTCAGGGTTAACATTTACTCTATATTTATTATAACCTTCAGGAAAAGATTTCGTATCTGCAGCATTAACCTGATGAACCTTATTGTTAGTGCTATTTTGTTTCTTGAAGTTGGTATCACTGATAACATTTTCGGCAGAACCCAAAACAACATCTTTTTTCAAGTAAAGTTTACTTTTGGTAGGATTAATCACTGATATTACCGGATGAATTTCGTCTACGACTGATTTACGCACAAAAATTTCTGCCTGCGTATCTATTAACTCATTGGGAACTAATAAATTGCGATTTCCTGCAAGATCATTTACTTTTTTTAATGTAACTTGAACACTTGAATTTGGAGGCAAAACAACAGAGCGAGCCACTAAAAATTGAGGTTTATATAATTTCGCTATATGGTTAGAAATTTCTTCAAAAGATACGTATGGCGGCAATTCAATTCTTGGAGGAATACCAAATTTAACAAAACTAAAAGAATTCTTATTGTGATCAACCATTGCAAGATGATTTTTCAAAAAATCTTGGCCAATTATGCTATTATACGGAAAATTATTATACACTCGAAAAGGATGCGTAAAATACTGTCCTCCTAATTTAAATTTCACTAAAGCGATTTGATCACTTCCTTGAGAATTTCCTGTGATACCACGAATAAAAGTCGTTCCTTTGAGTATTTTATGCTTATTACTTAAACTATTACCAGAAATTAAACTAACAGTGCTGCCTGAATCCAATAAAAATAAATGCGGCTTATTATCAATATATGCTTTAACATGAGGCAAATCAGCTTCGTATTGAATAGGCACATAATATCGCTTACTATTTCTAACATTATTACACATATTATTGTCTACTTTATTCCTGTTATTCGATTTAACATTCTCATTTACATTGCCTGCATTGACGGAAGCAAAACGCTGCGAGTGATAGAAGGATGCGTTGGATGGATTTCTTTGCTCCAAACGCGAACGCTCATAAGATTGTATACACACAGATTTTCCTTTGTGTGCGTGAGAAACTTTTGCGGCCGCTGTTCTTTGCACGAGATCTTGTAACTGGACTTTGATACCGTCTAACTGAGCTATCATTGTATTTTTTTCAGGCTGACTTACAATTTCATTTTCGTTCTGAATATTAACATCTAAAGTATTTTCTTTTTGCTGTATAGCATTCTTACTAACAGGATGTATATTGTATTCGTTTGTTATTGCCAAGGACTTCGATTGCTGACTACGCATGCTGACAAGAAAATTAACTCTTTCCTCTAGACCTAAGGACTTTGCTAACTCAATAACAGTCTTATACGATTTTCTTACAACTACAGAATAAAACGAAGGCAATAACCCATCGATTATCAAGTTAATTTGTTCGGTCACTGGCATCTTCGGATCGTACTTAAGTATTAATTTCCACTTATGAAAAATGTAATCTAGGACAGATTCAGAATCTAACTGTTCTCTATTTCTCATTTCTTGCTCTAAAACTTGCGAAACTATATTGTCTTCATAAGCCTCTATTAATTTCTTCTTAATCTGTACATACATGAGATTATCATATTCTGCGGTTGATTGTAAAGCTAGCAGATAAGCACGAGCCCCGTTTTCTAAGCAATACGGCAACAAATGACGTTTCTGTACATCACGTAGGTTATGAAGGACAGAAAAATCCTCAAAATGACTAAAAAATGACTGAACTGACTCGTTCAATTTGCCGGAAAATTTGGGGGGTTCTACTAAACGATCTAAAGCAGAAGATATAGCACTAGTATTCTCCATATTTCTATTTTCAAAATCACACTTGTAATAAATATCTTACACTACTATGTATATATATCCAACACCAAAATGTAAATAACACTTCTTATATACTAACACAAAGAAAAACAAAATATAATAACTAAGCAAAATTTTCTCTTCTCACCCACTTATCATTCGATTAAAATACAACAAAACAAAAAATTACTCTAACAGAGCAAATGAATAAAGTAGCGAGGGTGGGCGGGTGGGCTAAAAATAACTCTACTCAATTTCTCTCAACAAGCTATAAATTACACAGTACAAATTACTCAAATTTTGGGATCTTAAAGCATCTACCGAAAATTTAGAATCGTAATTTATCGAAATTTTAGGATCGTAACAAAGGCGTAAGCCTCACAACATCTCCACCATGTGCCGGTGCTGTGTCATCAGTTATAGCTCAGAATATGAAATAAATAAATGTAACCAAATGGGGATGAAACTGATACACAACACGGTACTTAACTGTAAAATTGTGGTTGAATTTAAATAAAATTCAAATATCTCTAATTTAGAAAATGACTAGTTGGGGGAGAGGGTGAGAGAAAGAGAAAGGTTATAATTAAGGAATAGGAATGAGCACTAGCCTGACATATCCTACGAAGCTGGTGCCGTCCTGGTCATCTGGAATGAATATCCTTCTCTGGAGAAGTCTGGACTAGCTGGAGACAGTCAACATCTGGATGTTAATTCTGTTGAACTGCAAGGGGCGACGACAATGCTTCTTTACGATAATGTCCTTCTACATCTTCATTCTACTAGACTGCTGTAACTGGTTGAGTCTGCGGCGATAAACCAACAGAATGGTACTCTTTGACTTGTGGAGTCGGTGTTCCTCCAACGGTGGGATCCGCTTCTCTCTGATGATCCTGCACCTGTGCCAATCGCGTGTCGAATACCCCTTGTTGTTCTGTTCCTCGTGGTTTTGATCAATTGAAGAATGATGACCTAATCGGGAAGTATCAGGCTGTGCTCGAAGGTATGCGGAAGGGAAAGAAGGAAGCTAGTCGAAGTTTATTTAACAAATGTGCATTTACAAAAGCCGTCTGAGAATGTACAGTTGTAGTCAAAGTTTTCAAAAGTTCATGTTTCTTTATATCAGATACACAGTCACTTCATTTCCAATAGATATATCCTTCACAATATCATAAATATGTTTAGGACAACCATAATTATTGTTGACTCAGCTAAATTTTTTTAACAATATAATATTGTACTCCCAGTCATAATTCTTGCTGGCGCTATATTAACAATACTGTATAGTTACATTCAACCATAATTATGGTTGAATATAACAATACCGTTTTTAGAGTGTACTCTTGCCTCATCACAATCTTTTGTTTCTGACGGTTATAACTTCTACATACATATTTTTCAGCCGTTTTGATTGCTTCTGCCTGGAGTGCAGCTTTACCAAGATTTTGCAAAAGCTGGTAACTTTGAATGTTATTTACGTTTCCATCTTACAATGACCAGCTATATGGGAAACAGAATAACAGCCGGTAATGGCATGAAATGGAATTACAGATCTCAGATCTTTTATCACAAAGGACAACTTATCACAAAGTATGTGAATAGGTATATAGTTTGGTTTCTCTGTTGTGTCTATTTTTAGCTACGGTTCATTGCAATTTAGTCGACTGTAATGTGCTATTAAAAGTACCAAAACATCCGTATCTTATGCTAAAACAACAACATTATCAACTTAAGTATCTAAACAATGTAAAACAATTCTTGTATATGCTTCTTCATGTTTAACAACTAAGGAACTTGTATCTAAATGTGAGTCTGAAGATTTCACCATGCCTTCTTTTCCAAATTCTTCAGAAACAATAATGGTTTTGTTTCCAGGAGCTTGAATAATTAGACCCTCTGGCAAGTGGAAATGGTCGGCCATATTTTCTGGAAGTGCCAAAAGTATATGCAAATTATTTGATAAAGAAACGTCTCTGTTTTAACATATGAACTATTTCCATGCATGAAATATGGAGATGGTATTACACACCGGTATTCGTTTAGATACTATAGAATTGTCTAGCTTAACGAATTCGGTCTTCCAGCATATATTACGATATTAACGATATTGGATTGAGTCTATATTTTGTAGCTAAATGATTATAAAGCGTGTATGTACCTTCTTCGTCTCTGCTTAGGATTCCAGTACGGTAATTGGAGAATTACTACAAATTAGACGCAACAGGTTCCTCTCCCCAAAATCAGTAATAACAGTGAGTTGTATGAGAATATTAGCCAGACAGGAACCCACTGACTTACGTACTTTTGAAGTGAAGTAACAAATACAGAAAATTACAATTACTAGCCTAGCCTCTATTAATGTTTGCTTCCATTTTGTCTTTCACATGCTTTGCAATTTGCAATGATATACATAATGTATGCTTGAGTATAAAAGAGGAAATATATACATAAGTAAATATATATATATATATATATATATATATATATATATATATATATATATATATATATATATATATAATCTTTTTCTTTATATTGTTTTCTTTTTAATATATGACCACATGCTGCTCTATGACATTTCATTTATACGACTAAAATACAGAGACCAATCTAGAAGGTAAAAACTGGGGGGCAAGCAAAACACAGACTATGATGGGTATATCATGAGTTTACTATAAATTTTCAAAAATATAAAAATTATATCTTCAATTATTTTTGACACTCAAAAAACTGGGAGGCATTGGCCTTCCCGGCCCTTGGCTACAACCGCATCTGCTAAAATAATACAGGTGATTATAAACGATTAATCAGGTTTGAAAGGTATTTAAAGTATGTATAACTTCTACAATAGCGAATGACAGGGTGAAAATATACAGGCACTGTCCAGGTCTCAGAGATATTGTCACAAGTGTTTGATGTAGCTTCTCTTTCTTACATGAGACATATTTATGAGATACTCTAATTCAACCCACACATGCACTCTAGTATATTCCTACTAATGCTCGTAATTATAGCTGTGAAATGATCCTGGAACTCAACCAAAATTGTGGGCGGTGGGGGCACATACAGGGTGGTAGGTAACTCCACCAACAAACTTTGGGAGGTGATTCCTTATATGAAACGAAAGAAAAAAGTTTTGATAAACATAGGTCGAAAAAGTCTCCTTTCAGAGTTATGAACCGCCGAAAATTCGAAAAATCATGTTTCGAAACGCCCTGCCTTAGAAACTATAGGACCTATCCCAAGCGGTTTAAGGAATTACACAGAAACTAGTATGCGATCTATCTAAATATCCATATTTTACCATCCTCCGTTATCGTCGAAATAAACGCGCCATTAGTACTTAAAGGAATATCCCTATACCTCAACTTCCTTTTTACAGCTCGTTTCGCCGATAACGGACCACGGTAGAACATAGATATTTAGATAGAGCGCATACTAGTTCCTTTGTAATTCCTTGAACTGCTTGGGATCGGTCCTGTAGTTTCTAAGGCAGAGTGTTTCGAAACGTGAATTGTCGAGTTTTCGGTGGCTCATAACTCTGAAAGGAGACGTTTTTCGTCTCATGTTTATTAGAACTTTTTTTTTACATTTCATATAAGGAATCACCTCCCAAATTTGTGGGTGAAGTTACCTACTACCCTGTATATTGTGTCTTTCACATAGCTCCAAAGAAAAAAACTTCACAAGCTGTCAGATCGGGAAATCTAGTAGGTCATGGGAAAAGAGCAAAGTCTCTTGAGCACATTATCCAACTCAAGGATGAGTTAGTTCTTCCTACTTTTACTTTATACAGGCAACCAGTGTCCTTCAACAGTCGGTACTATCTCAGACTGCTTTGCTAACCAATCGGTGCAATTAAAAACGGTTTATAGAATGAACGCTGTTTCATAGGAATGGAAAAACGCTTATGTTCCGAAACACAGACGCTTTTCCATCTCTCGATACGAACCAATATGACGAATATTATAAAATAAATTTTCAAACGTGTTCTTCCATTTTGTTATTTAGCACAAAGGTATTGAATTAAATATATTATTATTATTATTATTATTATTATTATTATAAATCCTTTAGTGTTACGGGTTTCACTCATGCCGGAAAAGCGTGACAGTTTGAACGCATTACCGTTATTCGGATTTCTCAATAAATTATCGGTGCATGTCTCATCTAGCCTCGATGCTTAGAAGGGATCTGAATTTCAATAACCAAGGATAACAAATAAGAAAATATTGCAGTTTCTTACTTAATCTATTTACAAATTCAACTTACGTAAATTTCAAGTTGCGTAAATATATACGGAACATATTAATTATGTAAGTCGTCGTGTTTCTGTAATTGGTAAAAAGTGTTATCCGGTTTTAAGAAAGCACCTTGAAGTAGTGACGTACGAAAAGTTTCATAAAAAGGTTTACAAACACTCAATCTCATTTCCTTTTAGGACAAGATTTATTATTGTATGCATATATTAATATACTAAATATTTATTTTCCCATCATGTGTTTTCCAAGAAGAGCGGATTTAAATACGGAAACACCCTTGCGGATGCCACTTCAAAGATGGATTGAAATGAATGTTCAGATTGTGAAATGGAAATAGAAATTGATAATATAAAAGTTGTGAAACTGTATAATAAGTGTATCCTTATGAATAAATAGTAGTTGTAAAGATGTAATGCAACGGAATACTTGAATGAAAGTTATAAATTTAGTTGCAATCAGGCAAGTCGGTTCCCTAATCGTTATTCTCCAAAAGAAAACCTGTACTTGTTCTGCCACAAACCTATTTTTTATCACATAAATCTTACATTGAAGTTAATTTCAGAGTGAATTTGTTCTCATATTAAGATGAGATTTTGCACTAATTACTAAGGGAAGGAAACGTATTTTTACTCAATATTTGAACATTATCTATCGCTTACTTCTCTAGACAAGATAAAACTAAAAGAACTATTTACTCAAGCCAATACCACATATTAGTCATTTATTGTGATTAATGTGCAATACTTGTTCGCTCTTCTATCTATCGAGGAATTTAAGTATCAAATGAAGACTGATAGTTTTTTTTTTTACTCACTTCTAGATTTCGACAATGTGTATATTAATTTCCAGTTGTTCTTTTGTTATTCAGATGTAACCTATTTACACTGTACATTTGCAAATAATAAGAACTGTGTAACAAATTGCGTAAATTAAATAATGTAGGGCTACCATTTAAGCAGCTGTTAGGAATATATATCCGTACAAATGCTAAAAATAAAATCGTACTTAAAAATTATTATTATTCTTTTGCAACTGTAAATATGGCTTATTATAAACTTTTCAAATTGTAATTGGGTAGTTCCATGCCAAAACGGACTAACTACATTTTTGATGAACGTAAGATCGAGTGACATTTTGTAAACTTAGAGTTTTATCGGGAACAGGTCAAAACTCCCACAGCCAAAATACCCACCCCAAAGAAATGTCAAAACGCCCACACGAACGGTCATAACCCCCACGCAAATGGACAAATCTCCCAAATACACGAATGGTCATAACCCCCACAGCCAAAACTCCCACACTCAAGAAATGTCAAAACGCCCACACAAACGATCATAACCCCCACACAAATGGACAAATCTTCCAAATACACGAACGGTCAAAAACCCCACAGCCAAAACTCCCACACTCAAGAAATGTCAAAACGCCCACACAATCGGTCATAACTCCCACACAAATGGATAAATCTCCCAAATGCACGAACGGTCATAACTCCTACAGCCAAAACCCTACACTGGTAATCGGTAATAACCTCCAACGGTCATAACTCCCACACAAATGGACAAAACTCCCACACATAGCAACGGTCACAATCCCCACATAAATGGACAAAAAACCCACACAAATGGACAAAACTGCCACATTCTGAAATGATCCTGGTTGCATGTCTTGCCCTTGTACTTTTTAATAACATTTTTTATTCCACTTAAACTGATGTTGCAACTATTCTTATTGCACTGTTTTCTAATGATAGAAACACTAAAGTGGGCGTCATAAAGAGCTGCAAGAAAGACGTGCGATCACGATCATTTCAGAGTGTGGGGAATTTGTCCGATTGTGTGGGGGTTTTGTCTATTTGTGTGGCAGTTGCGACAATTTCTGCATGTGGGAGTTTTGACCATTTGTGTGGGAGTTTTGTCCATTTATGTGGGGGTTATGACCGTTGCTATGTGTGGTTGTTTCGTCAATTTGTGTGGGAGTTATGACCGATATTGTGGGCGTTTTGACATTTCTTGAGTGTGGGAGTTTTGGCTGTGGGGGTTTTGACCATTCGTGCGTTTGGGAGATTTGTCCACTTGTGTGGGAGTTATGACCGATCCTGTCGGCGTTTTGACATTTCTTGAGTGTGGGGGTTTTGGCTGTGGGGGTTTTGACCTAGACCCGTTTTATGATGCCAGAACGTACCAAGTTTGTGGCTTCTTTAGTTCGCCAAGGAATGGAGTAAGTTGTTGTGACGAGTGCATTCTATGGCGAGTGATGAAAGTTTCAGTTCTCAACACAAGTGTCGCTCTATTTCAATTGCATCAAAAATGTAGTTAGTCCGTTTTGGCATGGGACTACCCAATTAAGAAGATGGGTTCCAAGTTCTTCTTTGTACACATGAAAAGCCTATTGGTGTAAATAGTTTCAAAGAAGTCATAACTGAAAATGCACTGAACCCAAAATGCAAGGGAATTATTTAGCTAAATAGGCACATAAAATTGTGTAAAAATTGGGTTAATCTTTATTCATATATAAGTACAGTCTTATACCAATTCGAAGATGAATACGCACAAAACCATAATGCCTCCTCAGGGACCATGAGCATGGATTTAATTGTAGCTCTATTTCGGGATGAATATCAGGATTATGTATATCTATTGCATCTATACTTACCCATACATAAGAAGGTTTTACCATGACATGTAATCAGTGGCGTATTTACGATTTTGTTTCGGGGGGGGGGCTTTGCTAACTTTCGGGGAGGGCATTGCCTGAAAATGTGAAAATTCTGCAAGATATTTCATATACTTTACTATGGTAAGTAAGATTTCGGGGGGGGGGGCTTAAGCCCGGAAGCCCCCCCTAAATACGCCACTGCATGTAATGTAAATAATGAAGTGAAGTGCAAAAAACAGAACGCAAGCGTCGACGAGGGTTTTAATCTTCGGCTCCCTGAGGCTACTCAGAGCGGGTTTAGACTGTTGGAGCCCTGTTTATTAACGACAAAGGGCTACATTGATTAAGTTACAAGTAATGGATGAAGGAATGCCGACAATAAATGCGACGGCGAGTGTCATAGGCAACAGGGAACTGATCACTTTCGTGGATAGCAAATTAAATAAAAAGAAAGTTTGCAATAAACACCTTGTGACAACTGACGTGAATCTATTAATAATTTTCATAATAGTTTTTGCAATATTTGGTTTTCAATAATTATCTAATTATCAAACTTTCAATAAAATAAATTTCATATTTTCATAAAGTGTGAAATTTCACTTAAGGCTGTGTTTAAGTGTTTATATACATAGTTTAAGAAATATTAAATTGTTATTAGCAGTACATCCGGTATTAATATACATAAGAAATCAAAAATATGGCAATAGCCTCCTGTGGTTTCTACACACCTAATAACATACACCATTACTTTATTGTAATATTGCCACCTATAAATAAATGTTTCTTGTACTACCCATATTCCATAATTCACATTTCACTACTTATAATAATTGTAGTATTTATAGCAATTGTTTAAACAGGTAGCCATCTTTTCTGTACCACTAAGAATGCATTTATCCCAAAAATCAAAATAAGAAGGTAAATGTAGGTAAATAAGTATAAGGAAGGTAAAGAGCAATTCTATAGTAAATAAAAGTTTCCATTACACTACATTTGTTCCATTGACATTTGTCTGCTGTAAATATGGTTCGAAGAATTTTCGGGAAGGAGAGTCTAAAATAAAACTAACCACGAATCATGTTCATTACCTTTTTCCTTCTCTCAAATTTGAACTGCACTTTTTAAACCTCCAAAGCATTATATCTAGTTTTGCTTTCAATTTTGAAGAATCGTTCAACCAAAATAATAGTTTGGCGTCGGTACTGTCTAAGATTTACCAATCTGCAACCAAATGAAGCAAGTTAAATCACTGACAAAATAATAGCCTACCTGCTCACAAGAACATGGATGTGCTTTGGCATTTGATTTAGAAGTTTTTCTTCCGCAATTTCAGTTCAACATTTTCTTTTAGACTTCACTAATTATACTGCAAGTCTGTAACGTTCCTCACGTTTGGTAAAAGCAGCAAAACCGCTAAATATATTTAGGAACAGAAAATAGTACGAATGACCTCCATTTAAAATCAACATCAGGTACTTAGTCTCAACCCCAGACGTTCAGCAAATCAGGGGTTCACACACGTGTTTCCAAGCCAACGTAACATTAAAGCATAAAGGAAAGTAAACATTTTAAAAGATGTGAATATAATTTACCTATTTTTAATAATAATAATAATAATAATAATAATAATAATAATAATAATAATAATAATAATAATATGAGGATGATGATGATGATGATGTGATACCACCAAGAAGGTAACGCATTTCTCATGTGCATTGTGACAGGGATTGATACATTTGTCCCTGACTGCAGGCCCAAATACAAAAGAAAATCCATAGGATGGAATCCTGTACAGAAGTTGAAGTCGGATCGACGAGCTGAGAATGTTTTTCTTACAGTTTTGTGGGAAGCCAATGGCGTTCTGTTTATGGACTTCTGGGAACTTGAAAGACCAAATAATGATTACCGGTATTGTGACACATTGGATATACTGAAAAATGCAGTACCACATAACGCATTCCCCCCCCTCACTAGCGGAAGCAATACTCAAAATTGTATACCTGAGGTAGGAACGTCGCAGCACCCTCCATACAACCTAGATTTACCACCCAGTGACCTTCATCTTTTTCCGGTGTTGCATTAGAAAGTGGAAGCTTCGAAAACAAACATCAAGAAGTGATTCGGAACATGAAGAGAGTGCTAACTAGACAGAACCTAATTGTTTCGCGAACGTTTTGGGCAAATTAGTGCAACAGCACCACAATTCCCTGAATTTGAATGGGAATTATTTCGAGAAGTGAGAAAGGCCCTACACATGCATGTGTATATTGTAGACGAATTTATCATTAAATGTGACTTTGTTTACAGTAGTGTTGTGTCGATCATGAACGATTCGAACATTATGAACGAATCATGGCGTGAATCAAATGAATTATGATTCTTGCCAGAAATGAATCGATTCTTCTAATGAATCATTTGTAGTTTCCACTGAATTTCTTGCCGTGATCGAAATGGCTTGTGATTCACGAACTGCCAGATTGGGAGGGAATTGGTAGGGTTGCTTCTGCAAATGCACTTGCAGTTCGCATATTTTCGAAATACACTCAGCCCTAGCCAGAAGGCATTAGGTTTGGCAACATCGCACGGAAACTAATGCTGAATTGCATTCTAACGCGTTCCTACTACTACTACTACTATTATTATTACTTTTGCTATGGATCTGTATAGGTACAAGGGAAAACTTATTTTAATGAAAGAAGTTTAATGAAAATTTTAAAAAATAATCGTTAAATCACTTTTTGAATATTATTTTAATCTTATTTTAACGAAAGAAGTATTATTAACAAATTTAAAAATAATAAGGAAAACTTTCCTAACGCAGGATTTGAACCCACGCCAACAACGATTTCCCTTACTAGTATGTTGCGCTAGTCCACTAATAAAAAAAAACTTCCTGACTTATTTTCTACTGCAACCACTTTTCAGGACTACGAGACACAACAGGGACACGAACACAGAAACATCAAGGACAGTTAAAATTCCACCCTTGCTACTACAGAGGGACTCGAACCCCCAATGGGCTTCACCACACGATCATCAACCTAACGTCTCAGACCGCTCGGCTACACCCACCGGCTTGCCCCGTCGGCTACCAGGGCCGACAACATTTGGCGTTTACTTTATGCTATATGTATGTCATGACTCTTGATGTCACCAACAGGATCGCGGTATAAACGTCATTCATTTTTCCTACATTGTTGCCAAGCGTAACCCCGTTCATAATGCCTTATGGCTAGAGTTCAGTGTATTTCGAAAATATGCTTGCAGTTCACGGGGAGTGAAAAAAGAAAGACTAACATACACGCGCTTTTTCTTCCTGCTTTCGTACATGCATGTTTCTCTTTTCCCTATGTGGTAGGGTTGTTTTCTCCGAAGAAATTAAGCTGTGTTGTTAGACACAGATTACTTTCAAAAAGAAACTTTCCTGTTGGTTTTCGTCGTGAAGTATTGACAGTGTTGCTCAATTAGATGTGATACGATTTCGTAGTTAGTATCAATATACTCTTGATGAGCACTTTTCCATTTTATTAAGATATTGTACGTACATTGGATAAACGTATCTTCACTTTCAACTGCACTAGACATAAAGATCAAATTTAATGTTTCATAATCAACTCAAAGCACTATATCATATTTAATGTAAATACAGTATTTACACACAAAAATTACACTGTAAAATATTTGTATTGTACATAATGGATTTTAAAAATGTATATATAGAAAGAGGAACGTAGATTCTTTCTGGGAAGACAATGCATTGCATCTTTCAGTAAAAACACTTGTCCACATGGAACAAAACTTAGTAGTACCATTATTTTTATTGCTTTACTACTATTGAAATAGACCTAAATATACAAATGGTTTTCTGAGCTTCCATGTAAATAAGGGGATCGATTCCCGGCGGGAGCTCATGTGGTTAGGATTCCATATGTAATTAGTAGGTCCACGTCTCATATAGCCTTACTGTTGAACGGGACGTTAAATTCAAAAACAACCCAGCTCAAGTTTAACTAACTAATGGTTATCCCTTAGGAATATAGACAAACAGTGATGATTTCAGGGGTGGCCGGGGAGAAAATCCCCGGGTTAAAAAGTTTCCTCAGGAGCATTTCTCAGATTAGGTTCAATTGGGGTTACCAATTTTTCGCAAATATGTGTCCATCTTTTGTTTACTGAGGTAGTTATGGCTCAGGGTAAGGCATTCATCTCTAGTGGATGGGGTCCCTGGTTTTCTATTTGCGCCAAATCGGCTTTATGGTGGACAAACACCATATGTGTGGGCTTTCTCTGGGTTCTCTCGATTTCGCTCACTTCTCTCATTTCACCATTTCATTCATTCTCATCATTATCGTTTTCTATAGTCTACACGATGATAACCGTGGAACGTAAAACTTTCAGATTTCATTTCATTGCACGTTTATTCAAAGTCTCCCCGAGCGAAACCTTTTAAAATGATAACAATACTATTAAATATATGTTGATGTGTCAACTCCCTTTCTTCTCTAGCTCAAAGGAATTTAAAAAGATCATTATTTTTTGCCAGTCAAGGATAAAATAGAACGTGTTTAATGTAGTAGGACAAAATAGAAATCTTGCAGTTAACGTTCAACGTTTATGTCCATTAGTCTGAGGAAAATGAATGATTAAGGCAAGTAAATGATAATGTAAGAATAGATGGAATGAGAGTGTGGGAGGGAGGAAACGGGAGTACCCCCCGATAAAACACACGGACATTATGATGAAAACCACAAACTTACTAAGCAGTGGATCAAACCAGAGCCACGGTGACCTCAGGATAGAATACAACATAATTTATTGCGAGATAACAATTTACTTTAACTAATCATCCACCACTTCTTTAGCCTATAGGCAGCGCCGTGACTTAGGTTTTTTTTATGGGAGGGCAAGCATTAATACGCGTATTTGGGCCCACTAAAAAAAAGTTTTATTCTAATTCTTGGGCCCTCTCTTTCCATCTTTCTCTTACTATTTATGGGACCCCAAAGCCTGTGGGCTCTCCCGCACGGCACCGTATGTGGGGCCGTTAGTTACACCGCCCGTTCCATACATGACAAATTAATTAAGGGGACAATATTGACAAATCTCAAAGTCATATGAATAATGGTCCTGGAAACCTAACTATTGAATGAGCGAATCATTCCCAACGAATTCACTTGCGCTGACGACAAATTCAACTGAATGAATTAAATGATCGAATCATTTTAGTGAATCAAAGGAAATGAATCGTTTTGTCCATCACTAGTTTACAGCTTACGACCCATATAGCTAAAAATATTATATCCCAATATTCCAACATGTGTTAGATTTCTCACATGTACCAGCAGCTTTTCTTTTTTTTTAGCTAGCCGGGGCTAGCCACCCGCTCGAGGGTTACGCCCTCCATGGGGAAAGGGAAGTAAAGTAAAGGGACAGGTGGAAAGGAATGGGAGATGGGCTTAGGAATATTCAATAATGTTATAAAACTTTATTTCTAAATAAATAAATAAATATATATATATTAGGACATTACGATCTTTACGATCGTAATCATATGTAGAGGAGAGGAAATTGTACAATGAATTATATACATTAGTGAAAGTACTGTAGATAGGTTGCATGACAATCAGGGGATGAGTGAGATAGTGATGAGATGAGGTGCATTTAGACGACACAACACATAGGATAGTGTTAATGAACAGATGCCGGTTATTCTTCTCGCTTGGGAGCTGCTCCAAGTATTAATGATGGAAGGTGGGAAGCCCTATTAGTGACAGAGGAGTTACTGTGCAGAAGATGAGGGTATGATATGCGATGGAGGGTGATCAAGAAGAAATGTTCTGGTGAGTGGAAGATCTGGATGATTTGGTGGTAAGGAATAATGATACATCGTGAAGAGAAGGGAGAGGGGGGAATGAGTGATGGGGTGAGCGATATCAAAATTGGTGTGAGCATTGATGGTATCTACAAGGAGTGGATGATGAGAAGAGAGACGTTGCTGGAAGTATCGGAGGCGGAGTTTTTCTAATTGGAACCAAATGTGGGGAAAAGTCATGCGATCATAGAGCTCTGCAGTAGGACTGGGAAGTTTTTTTCTGTAGGCAATTCTCAGTGCGTGACGTTCGAGGACTTTAAGTTTTCGATAATATGAGAGGGGTGCCGAGACCCAAGCAGGATGTCCATAGGTAAGCACCGGCCGAAGAAAGACTTTATAAGTGTTTAACAGTAACTCTGCCGAGAGACCCCAAGTGGTGCCAGTAAGACGTTTTAAGAGATTGAGTCTATTGTATGCCTTCTTGGTGACGTCCTGGAGATGAGCTTTCCAAGTGAGGTGCCTATCTAAGATGAGTCCTAAGTATTTAACGGTGTTAGAGAGTTGAAGACGGGTGTCGTGAACTGTGATCTGAAGTAAGTTTGGATTACGGTGAATTTTGGAGCGTTTCTTAGGAGGAAGAAAGACTATAGTTTGTGTTTTAGCGGCATTGATCTTTAGTCGCCATTTATCGCACCAGAGAACAAACGCGTCTATTGCTGGTTGTAAGGCTTTCTTGATTTGGTGTATAGTGCTGCCAGTTGCCAGAAATGTGTATCATCAGCGTATTGAAAGATGTGAACATGTTGAGGGAGGGGAGGCATGTCGGCTACATAAAGTAGATACAATAATGGTGGTAGTGAGGAGCCTTGAGATACACCTGAGTGCAGAAAGATGGGATAAGAGGACTGTTGGTTTATGTAAACATAAGCAAGGCGGCCGAACAAGAAATTATAAATAAAACGGATATATGCGATGGGAAGGCGAAAGTTGAGCAGTTTTGAAAGCAGACCCTGATGCCACACTTTATCAAATGCCTTCTCTAAATCAAAGAGTACCAGACAAGATGGCTTAGCGGTGTTATACTGATTATGGATATAGTTGAGGAGACGCAGAAGCTGATCGTTGATGCTGAACTTTGGGCGAAAGCCTGCTTGATGGTGTGGTAAGAGATGGTAATGAGAAAGATGAACATGAAGGCGTTTGACAAGAATTTTCTCGAGGATTTTTGTAAAGACTGGAGTGAGTTGTATCGGCCGGTAGGATGAAACATTAGCAGTAGGTTTATTGGGTTTAAGAAACATGAGAATTTTGGATGTTTTCCAGTGAGCGGGTACATAGCCGGTGCGGAGGATAAAGGTGTAAATGAGGGCGAGAAGAGTGAGCAGAAGTGGTGGACTTTCTTTAACATGTCGATAGGAAATGTTGTCAATTCCAGGAGCGGTATTGCGTTTATGATTGATGACATGAGTGATTTCTGTGATAGTGATGGGAGCAGTGAGTCCTTTATGAGTGGGTAGGTTGTGTGTCTCGTTGGGTTGAAGATGTGGTGAATTGAAGTTGAAATGGTCTACAGGATGATGATGAAAATGCCGGGCGGATGGAAGAGGTGTGAAGATCTCCTGTAAGTAGGAAGCAAAAGCGTTAGCCTTTTCGCGGTCTGTGTGTAATGCCTGATCGAGACTTAGAATAGGATATGAGGTTTTAGTAAATTTACCAGCTAATGCGTTGAAACGTTTCCAATATTGCGAAGGGTGCGATGTGGTAGAAAGGGTATTGCAGGTTTTAATCCACTGTCGTAATTTGTATGCTCGAAGGTAATTACATACTGTGCGATGCAGGGCTCTATGATGCTCAAGAGCTTCACGGTTGCCAGTGCGAATGTATTCCTTATAAAACTGACGGGAACGTTTAATCAGAGGAAGATAGTGAGGAGGAAGTTTAGGACGATGAGGTGAATATGTGGTATGAGGGATGAACTGCTCGGATGCAAGTTGTATATGAGTGGTGATAGAGGCGAGAGTGGAGTATAATTCATCTTCAGTAGAAGGGGAAGTGATTGCGGAAAGGGCATTGGTTAAGTAGGTTCGGTAGTTGGACCAGTCCACTTTATCATAGCGAGGGGTTAGGCGTGGAGGCGGCGAGTCCGATATAGGAGGAGAGGAAACTTTTAGAGTGAGTTTAATGGGCACATGGTCACTACCTAGAGGATCGAGGATATCGATGATGATGCGGTGGGAAAGTGATGAAGATGTGATGGCTATGTCAGGGGTAGTGTTAGATTCGGGACGAGTTGGTTTTGGAAGTGGATGGATGATGCCTGTAGTAGAAGTAGTAATGAAATTGTGAAAAGCTGTCTTATCTCTGTCTGAGCGGCAATGTATGTTAATATCAGCTAAGATCAGATAATGTCGGAAATGATTAGAAATATATTGAAAGAATGCTAGAGGAATTTGATGACCTGGTCGAACATAGATAGTTGCGACTGTGACACATAAGGATTTGTAATAAAGAGTTATGATTAGATGTTCAGGAATGTTGGCAAGAGAGGGAGAATGGATACGGTACGGTATGTGAGAGGAAAATCCTATTGCTACGCCTTGCAGGAAGGTTGTTATCGTGACGAATTAGTTGGTAGCCAGGAAGTTTGCAACGGTGTTTCGGAGTGAGACGGGTTTCATTAAGAAGGAATGTGTTAACCTGTTCCTCATGTAGGAGTTGTTCAAAGATGAGTTTATGAGTTAAGAGTGAGCGGATATTAGAAATACAAGTGCCATAGTTAATGGCATGAGCAAGATGTAGTTAAACAGTTGTTGCAAGTGGAGATGCATGAAAGTGTACGTACGGGCCATTGTAGGTTGCGTGAAAATCGAGGTGAAAGAGTTGCGAGCTGCGTGCTGTACGTGTTGTAACATTAATGGGCGTGCAAAAGGATTAACGTTTTGAAGAGTGAGGGTGACAAAGGCTAATAATTGATGAATGGAAACAGAATGATCGGGCTCTGATGATGTCTCGATGGTTTGATTTTGAGCATCATGAGTTCGCAGCGGTACCACAAGTTCTGGCTTGTCTTCTTCTGGAGCAGGTCGAGATTTACACTTGTAGCTGTACGTCGGATGTGTGCGTTCATGACAGGTGTTTCAAGTTGGAGCTTGTTGCAAATTCGGACAGCTTTTCGTAGGATGAGGTCCAGTACAATATCCACATTTGAGGTGATTGGTGCAGCGGTGAGTAGGATGCACGTTGTATTCCTGACAGCGTTCACATCTGAGAGGAAGTGGTCGGAGTGAGTGGGATGGTTCAACTCTATGCTTCTTCTTGAAAATGAAGACACCATTATCCAGAAGGTCGTTGATAGTATCCTGGGAGTTGGTCAGAATTCGAACCATGTAGGTAGGTCCCTGATTGTTGCGAATCCGGATGCATTTTTTAAAGGTGTAGCCTTCTTCTCGTAGTTCAGCCTCTATTTTGTCATCGGTGATGGACGGGTCGACTCCTCGTACCACGACGGACATGGTGGGTGGCTGGCGTGGTGGCGGTGGTTGCTTGTAGCGGCTGTTGGTGAGAGAAGTTAAAGTTGCAGTTTTCCCGAAAATTTCAAAACTGTGCTTGTCTCTGATGGTTTTTGCGAAGTTAGCCAATTCTGAAATGATGATGAATCCATTTCGTGTTTCCACTATCTGTGAAATCTCGGAGCGTGGACGATACTTCAGAAGTTGCTGGAGCAAGAGCTTCGAATTCCGGTACTTTGGATCATAGTTTTGCAGTAGGAAGCTGTAGGTAGGCTGCAGAGGAGGAAAATCATCGTCGATGATAAGCCGTTCGGAATCAGCGTCGGAGCTTGATATGCTATGTGCGTCGGTATGTTTCTTCTTCGATGGTGGTGAACTAGTTGATGGTGCTAGGTTGTGCCCGTGGATTGGAGAACGAGAACGCTCGGGACTTGGGTCGGTGGACGTCTTATCGCGATTTCTCCGCTTCTCGATTATCTTCAAAGGTGGTGGAGGTTGTCCAGTATCCATGAAGCGATGAAGATAACCGATCTGAAGCAGGACCCACGAGTATAGGATGAAGATGAAAAAATGAAAATAAGGTTCAAAATATGCACTACTTGTGCACTTCAGCTAGCTTCCACTTGGGAGAATCCCTCAATCTCTTGCAGCCTCTCGCCCGCAACTGTGTTCGGATCACCGTGCGTCCACACGTATGCAATAAACACACCTGGACTTGGCAACAATGCCTCACTACAAGAGCTGTACTACGCAAGCTGGGAAAGTATGTATGTACCAGCAGCGAGCTGTCTTCCACTTATATGATTAACATATCTGAATTAATAGCAGGAGTCCGTGCTACCTCTCCTCGCACAAGCCCATATTCCTTGTGCCCAATATTAACTTCTAGGTACACATTGAGGATAGCTTCATTATTGAAAATTAAAATCATGCTGGAAATAGACTGAACTCAATGTTAGAAAACTTATTCGAAAGTGTTAAACAAAAAGTTAGCGCCATCTAAGAAGCATGAAATACACTATAAACTAAAAGTGAGATGACAGTTTTTACAAGGGAAGATTGTTGCGATAGACCTCCCACTGCCAATATATTATTTAGCGATGGTTGAACCTCAAAAGACACAAAAGCTTCTACGGCTGCCATGTTGGAATACTCCATCTTGAATATCAGTTAATTTTTCAAACAGGAAGGGACGCATGCAATTTTTCGTAGGAGTGCAACGCTGATGATATTTTTCTTCTATCCCTACCCTTCAATAATGCTGCTATATTTGCAGTGTTACTAGCAGAAGTATGCTCTTGAGAAGCGAGGAAAGCGTGAACACAAGTACGTTGTGTGTAAATCACAGTTTGCGTTTGGTGGTTGCAAAATGTAATATATGCTACACCTCGACAACAAGAATATGTCTCACAGTGGTGTGATCAATCTCATAAAACAGATTCCTAGAGCGAGAGTTTATCATGGAATAGTGGTATCAGTCGAATGTCCATGCCAAACTACATTCATTTAATAAGTGGAACAAATACAAATTCCAGAAATACCAGCAAGAAAGGAAACGAGCCAAACCGTTGAATGCAGTTTGATGAACGGGGAATGGAGAAACTAGCAATCTGGATCTCACATTAAATGCGTTATTCTCCATCGAACCGTATTTTCATGTAAATGGAAAATTAAATATAAACGATACTATCACTACTGCAGTAAGAGCAAAACTTATTCGATTGATACATCAGGGATGGTTTGACTAAAAAGTAATGAACTGATGTGATACCTTGGCAAGAGGATCATTAGCCTATTCTTCATTTGTGGCAGACTGACTGTCGACCAATGCATGTGGCTACTAAGCGAGGAGTTTACCGGAAGTTTTGTCGGATAATAGTACATACTCAACGTTATTCCACCAGTGTAGAGACCATCATTATTACTGCCTTGGCGTGCAGATTCCTTAATTAGCAGTTTCCTGGGAAATGAATCGGACATCAAGAACTTGTCGAGTGATCATGAAGCTGTCCGGATTTTAGCATCTGGACATCTACCTCTTGCACTGAATGGTCATTTGGAGCATGGTTTCAAAGGGGAACAGGTGATAAAATAGGTCATAATTAATGAACGCATAGAAATAGAACACAACAGTTAGAAGCATTGCACTTCTCCCAAAACACTTCATGTAAAATACACGTTGCACGCTGACTTTTACATTTTAAAAGTGATATTCTAGATGGGAGAATCCAACACAGCAAGTGAGGTACTCAGTAACATTTTTAAGGTTACCTCACTTTTCTAAGTTTATCACCAAACTCACAGCCTCTACTCTACAGAATTTTCACCTAACTTTTGTTCACCCTGGGTACTGAAATATTAGAATAGTTATTTCCGTTAGTGCAAACTACTTTTCTTATTATCTTATTTTCTCATTTTCTGCATAATAACTTTTCGCCTTCACGATCAGATAACCTTGCCAAAAATCTCTAAAACATGAAATGTTTTTATCTTACATACAGGGTTACCCTAAAGAAATAAACAAGTTGTACTATGTATAAAATGTTATGTATTTTTTGAGCAAAAAGATTTTACCTGTGGTACAAGTGTACATACTTGAAGTTTTGCGGCTGACAGTTTTTCTTTTGTTTCAAAGATGTAAAAAAATGTTTTGTTTCAGTATGTTCTTACATAAATTATTAAACGGTAAAATTGGCTGTCCAGAATTAATTTCATAAGTATTATTACGTGTCCGAATAGGCAAGACTACAGCAAACACTGGGACATTCTATTGTAGAAAAGGAAGAAGTAACATATCACATGTCTCCTCTGTGAAGAATGTGTGCTTCACATAACGAAATGATTAGATTTCATGTAGTAGATGTATTTAGTATGTCAGAGAACAAGTTCAAAAGAATTGTTAGACAATAATTTCTGCATAATTAAACGACGTATATTAGTGTATGTATAATAGTGTATGTTGAATAACTACACAGCACTATAGTTGAGCATTAAAACAGTGGCGATGCTAGCTTTAATTTCTTAGGGAGAAAAGAAGGGGCAGGAAGATTTTTGGGGGGGACTATTTTTGCATATTCACTCCTACTCCTACAAATTTGCAACTAACAAGTAAGGTAACGTCTGCACATGAAATATTTTTAAATGCAACTTTTGATATCTTAATCATAAATTAAATGACTTTTGCATATGCTACAAGTAACATATTCTTCTATATTACACGTAGTAGTCTGTTTTGATATTCCTAAGCTATAACGAAAAATGTTAATGAGAGAGGATTTCATGATTGTATAGCACAAGTTCGATTTCTACAGAACCTTACATATGTCTATGGAAATAATTAAAAAATAAAAGTGTATCTGTCTTAATGAAGCATAATTTTCCTGTTGCCATGCGCTGCAGAGAACATATTCACCACTTTCGACAGCTCAACGAATTGGTATTCTTGTTTCTCTTTTGCCTGAACAGCCACATGCGTTAATCTTGTGTCCAGCATTCTATTTCTAGCAAGGCTTTTTTTTTTTTAAATCGCTTCACACAAGAGAACGTTCTTTCACCTGCAGTGCTGGAGACTGGGATTGTCAGAGAAATTTTTGCCAGTTTGTAAACTTCATGGAATGCCAATCTGTAGGGTCGTTAAGAAGCGGATGAAATCCAATAAATGAACGACTTCAGTACCATCTTCTTCGCATCGTTTCAATGTTTTAGGTAATATTTTCATTTCAGCCTTCAATGATATAAGGTCACATGATTATAATTTAGCGAATGAAAGAGCTATATCATAATTAAAAAAACCGTCTGATTTAAAAGAAAAATGCACTCATAACAGTAAGAACAGAATTGCTTGTAAATCTCCTGACCAGTTCTATAATGAGTCTATCCATAATTATAAGGAATAAACGTGATCGTAAGTCTTGTTCATTATCTTCGAAGGTATTGGCACTGGTAGAACGCTGTTTAGTTATCAAAAATATTGTGAATGTTTCTGGTAGATTTCTCTTTCTCTTTTCTTTTGTCTCAATGCCATTTTCCTTACATATTCTCAACGCCTCTTCATATATTTCATGGTGGAAGTTGCCTTCTCTCTTGGCTTTCAAAACGTCAGTCAAAGAGTTTATAAGTAATAAGTCTTTTCACATTTCAAAATCTTTGCTCTGTAAATAGTCCGATTCACCCTTAGTTATAACCAATATCTCGGTAAACAAAGATAGAAGATAAACAAAACGAAAATCTACTTGGTAGAGGAACCCTTTTGCTTCATTTGCTTGAGACCTTGTCCCGTCTGACAAGTTAATGAGAAGTAGTAGTACTTGCATGACCTGATCGCGAGTGTCGGATTACATCACCTTGTGATTAAATTTCAAAGTCTTGTAACATGTATAACGACTCACCAAGGGTAGTCGTCAACCTGGTTCGATCGATGATATACAAATCTTGAGTGGTAGTATTTGTTTGCATGTAAAAATATCTTTAATAATTATATATACTATTATTCTCACCTTTTCTATCAGAATTATAAAAGTCGATGAACAGTACTAAATGGTTTATTAGTTGATATACTTTATAATATATTTTCATTGAAACTGTCATGCACACAGACATGAGGATTAGGTATCCATAAACAAGTACATAGCAACTAACTATCCCGTAATTTATTTTTTTTTACATATATTAAAAACATTCTTCTTTTGTTAATATTAACTTAACATTCTATTAAGTATAGTGCACATGTATGAGCACTTTCTGCCTAAGGTGCAGGTAATTATTAAACTATCCAAAGTATTTCGTTATATAAAATGTCGCCCGACAAATGGACTGAATATAAAAGTCATAAGCGAGCTTGGCTTTTATCTTCAAGAACCACTGGTCCGTTTACAATAATGGTCTTACACTACATATGTCCGTCACATTTTGATCGCCCCTCGTATGTATCTTCATTACATATCATAGATATAGATACATTTACAACAAATCTTTCACTTCATTAATACTTATCTTTTATTACATTAATTATATTTATTTTATTATCATTCATTACATTATTATTATATTTTATTATTAAAATGTCGTCGTCCATTTATTTAATCTTTGAAGGGTGCGAAGTCAAAATCGTAAGGAACAAACATGAGTTACCATTATCCAGGGCGCATTATATAATAATTATATTAGGTGATATTTTAAAATAAACATTGGATCAATAAGGCATCAAAATATAGAAGAATCTCATTCAAGACAGTCGTTGAATAATTAGTTTTATAGAATGGATCTTATTCTTAACATAATCTTTGACAATTAAATTTTCAACACAAATCAATCTAATATAAATAACCTTTGCTTTTAATCATTTATGAATCAAATTATAATTCCTCATATTGCCTGTATAGCGAAGTTATGAGAATTGTTTTCATTATTGATATTAACGCATAAACTTAAAAATAAAAATTCACAAGAATCTATAACTGATATGGGTTTAACCTAATTTCATTAACGGTAATCAGGTTACATTCGTACTTGCATACGATTCTAATAAAGTACATTGTACCGCATACCGCACAATCATGATTAGGTTCCACAATATGTGGTACATGTATTTCATCGTGATTCTGATTTTGATACGAAATGCCATCTCTTGACCTCCAATTACGTCTATCCATGTAGCTTGTTGTATTCCTGTAATTTCGTCCTATACTCCGATTGTTTTTATATCTACTTCTGTTGGGTGATCTGACATCATGATTACCACGATTAATTAGGTTAGGCGGATTCCCTGCATAACTTTGCCTATTTTGCTCGTTTTGATTGCTAGAATTTACTCGGCTTAGGTTTTGTTCCGTATCGTTCACACTTCGGATATTTAGATTCCGAACAGGTACAAAATGATCTGAATTATTCTTATTTTTACCCATTCCTGCTTGTTGATTCATAGCATGGTATTGAGTTTCATAGCATTGGACAAGCATTAATAAATGGTTGAAATTCATACACTGTGTAGAAAACAAGATCTGTTGTAACTTAAATGGGAGCAAATTTCGAATCGATGCTATTATTCTAGATTCCGATTGCAATGGATTAACGACCTTTAATTCGTTGTATGTATTTACAACAAACTCTACAACAGATTTGTGCAATCGAGGATTGAAATGTTGATTTCTAATGGTGGCATCTCTATTCGCAAGCAAAAAGTCATTTTCATAATTCGCGATCAGTGCCGCTTTGAATTCCTCATATGAATTGATGTGATCACGTACTGCTTTAAACCATAATGAAGAAGGTGGGAGTAATACATGAGGGATTAATTTCATATATTGTGATCTATCTATACACATTATATTGCACTCGTCCTGGAATTTTTCTAAGAAAGAAGTAGCATTTTCGTTACACTTACCACTGAATTTACTCATAGCCCGTATTTCACTCATCTTAACACTTAACTTTACCTTCCTTTTATCATTCCGTGTACTTATTGGGTGACAGTTCCTATCCATGACGTGATGTGTCGTTACACCATCTATGTTTCGCCCATCTGTACTCTTCGGATGTATTTCTTCCAATATAATATCCTCATCAGACACCGGTGAAGGCGAGGTCATCTCTGGTGAGTGGGGAAACTCCAAGCGATCACTACACATGTTATTGTGGTATGTGTTGTCCTTAACCTGTAGCGTTCTAATCTCTTCCTGTAGAGTAGCTATCAATTGCGTATTTGCACGTATGTTATTAGAATTATTGATGACCTGGATCTTTTGCTGTTGAACAGAAGATTCGATTACTTCTAAATCCTTTTTTACATCACTGATTTCTTGGCTCAGGTGGTTGTGATTACCCTGGCATTCCTCCGATATTCTTTTTAACTTTTCCTCGAACTGCGAGGTGATATCGCTCATCGTCTGGATAATTAATTGTTTCGTTTCATCCGACTTCTGTTCCATTGGTCTGCTTAATTCCTCGTATTGCTTGTTGGATTTTTCGGAGTTCTGTTCTATCGTCTGCTTTAACTCGGTAGACGTCTGCTTCAATTCTTCGTATTGCTTATTGGATTCTTCAGACTTATGTTCTATCGTCTGCTTCAATTCCTCGTATTGCTTATTGGATTCTTCAGACTTCTGTTCTATCTTCTGTTCTATCGTCTGCTTTATCTCGGTAGACATCTGAATCAATTGCCGCTGTAAGGCTATCAAGATTCGGTCTTCTGACGTCGTTCCTGATGCTACACTATGTTCACCGTTGTCACTATTATTGGATTCATTCTCCATTGTTTCGTTGTCCATTTTTCTTATAATTATTCTACCACTTCTCAGTACGGTCAAATTTGTATTCATTAACTATATTACAAAAGTAAATTCACCCTTACTTTGCTTCGGGATATGAATTTACAGCAAATCCCGGGTGAGGTAAACCAAAATTTTTATAACGACTCACCAAGGGTAGTCGTCAACCTGGTTCGATCGATGATATACAAATCTTGAGTGGTAGTATTTGTTTGCATGTAAAAATATCTTTAATAATTATATATACTATTATTCTCACCTTTTCTATCAGAATTATAAAAGTCGATGAACAGTACTAAATGGTTTATTAGTTGATATACTTTATAATATATTTTCATTCAAACTGTCATGCACACAGACATGAGGATTAGGTATCCATAAACAAGTACATAGCAACTAACTATCCCATAATATATTTTTTTTTACATATATTAAAAACATTCTTCTTTTGTTAATATTAACTTAACATTCTATTAAGTATAGTGCACATGTATGAGCACTTTCTGCCTAAGGTGCAGGTAATTATTAAACTATCCAAAGTATTTCGTTATACATGTATTGCCTTTTGTCTATGAGTCATAAGATTCAATAAGGTTTCCTATCAGATTTCTGAAAACTCAAGGTAAAATCAACCACCACCAATGATCTTAGACTATGCGCTTAACTAAAGTTCAAAGTATTGTTTCAAATTTCGCGCCTCATACTAAAATTTTGTTTATCACTATTCTCAAATTTAAAGAATGGTCCTATGTATCTCTCTCGATATACCTAAGTGTTAGAATTAATCATATAATTACATGTTGTAGTTAAGTCTCAATTAGGTCAATTATTTATCTCAGCAGAACCAACTATTGTGTAGAAACGTGTTTTTTGATAACTTCCACGAATTTTGAAAAGAAAATGAATCCCTGTACACTACCTCATCGAGGTCAATCACATGGTACAATGTGTTGTTCACTTTCATATTTGGCCCATAGGCGGGAATAATCAAAACCAATGACGTAATTTCATTTTGACAATTCTCAAATTATCCTACAAAGTTTAAATGTACCAATGTCCTGGACACCTAATCCCATCGTAGGTCAATAACAGATCACGTGACCATACTCATATTTGACAATGACTTACACAAAGAAAGAGATACCACCCAATTCTAAGAACAATTACCAATTATTAATTTAACAATAAGAAATGTACCCCTCCCAAAATTTAAGAGTGGTACACAAATACACCTGTGTCTTATGAGAAAGTAATAAATCCTGTACTCATTCAATAATAAAGCCGTATCAAAAAAGATAAAATAGGTCAGTAACCCAAAAAATTCGAATAGTTATCCATAAGAGGAACACCAACATCTACAATGGGTCCTAGAAAACGTTTACCGAATTTTATTTGATAATTCCCAAATTTAAAAGGGAACATAAACATATAAAGGTAACAAACCTCTGTACTACCCATATAACGTGCTAAATCCTTATCAAAGGGGTCAATAACCTCCGAAATTTGATTTTTGGTAGTTCTTTACCCATGAAAGGGAACGAGGTGGAGCATCCAAATTTATAGTGGTACATATTGAAGTCGTGTACTATGATACCAAATGCTTAGAGAAAGGCGTTGTATCTGTGAACACTTTTAGAATCTTCGAAATTTTGGTGCTAATATTCAGCACTTTTTCTCCAATTTTTGTCGTATATTTGAAGTGGCATCTCTTTGCCATCAGATAGGATGATTTTTAAACGTGTCACATAATTACAATAGATTTTATAAGATAAAATAAGAACAAATCCGTTTTGTTCACAGAGCTCCCTCGTGGCTAAGCGGTTAGCGTACGCGCCTTTGGCGTGGAAGGCCCGGGTTCGATCCCGGCGGGAGCTCATGTGGTTCGGATTCCACGTTAATCAGTAGGTCCACGTCTCACATAGCCTCGCTGCTGAAAGGGACGATAAACTAAAATCAACTCAACCGTTTTGTTCACAGGTACATTATGGTCGTGTACCATTGAACAGACCCTCTTGTACCTTTGAACAGTGATAATTACAATGTTTCTGCGGCAATAATATAAAAAGAAGCCACAAATATTAACAGTTATAAATTGCAATAAATGGTTTAGCTACAAAAAACTCCCCAGAATTAAAATTTTATTAATTAAATTAAAAATTGAAGAGAAGTTCTAACAAGAACTTGTGAACAATAAAGTTGAGCATACACAACTCTTAACATTATGTTATATAATAAGCGAATATATAGAAACTACTTAAAATTATAATTAATAACTTTATATCCTAACCTAATCTATATAAAATATATCAATTGTTTTAACTACTTACATTGTGTAGCTTTAAACACTATTATTTATCGTTCAAAGGTACACAATGCATTAATGTTCATAGGTACAAGAGGGTCACCATTACGAAAAAGAGTTCTCCACTAGCTTAAATATTGAACAGAAGTTAAAACTAAAAATATTGCTGTATTCCCCAATACTTCTACCCCAAGTTGGGGCAAATAAATATCACAAGTTGCGAAAACCGAACAGCACAAAACTGAAAAGGTGATTACAAAAATCTTTGTTTTGGTGGTGAAAAAATTAAAAGGAATATTACTAGACACAACACTCAGTAAACAACAGCCAAACGCGTTTGTAGTGCTTTTTTTTTATTTAATCTTTCAAATGAATTTTAATCACTGCACCTAGATAGCTCTGAGTTCGAGTAAAGCACAGGTGTTCAAAGGTGCATTGTTTCAAAGATACAACGCCTTCCCCTATATTAAACAATTTATAACATTGAGTGGATGAGCCAAGGTACCGCTCCCAAATTTTTAAAGGGGTGCATCAATTTACCCATGTCTTATGATAGGAAATTAACCCCTATACATGACCAGATAACCATATAAGGTAATAGAACCTCATCAAAGGGAATAAATTGCGCCAAAACCCTAACACGTGGTACAACATATTGCTTATGTTTATAGTTTGACAATTTTTACCCATGAAAGGGACAAGGTGGACCACCCAAATTTATGATGATACATGTTGAGGTCCTGTACTATGATATCGAATGCTTAAATTGGAAATTTTCCAAAATTTTAGGGGGTGGGCCAAGGTACCCCTCCCAAAAATATAAAGGGGTGCATCAATGTATCTATGTTTTATGATAGGGAATGGACCCCTATACATGACCATATAACCATATAAGGTAATAGGACCTCATCAAAGGGGATAAAATGGGCCAAAACAAAAAAACATGGTACAACGTATTGTTTACGTTTATATTTTGGAAATTTTGTACCCCTAAAGGAAACGAGGTGGACCACCCAAATTTATAGTGATCTAGATTAGGGTCCTATAGTATAATACCAAATTTTTAAATTTGGGCAATTTCCAAAATTAAAGGGGTGGGCCAAGGTATTCCTCTCAAAAATTTAAAGGGGTGTACAAATGTACCTATGTCTTACGGTAGGGAATGGACCCCTATACATGACCATATAACCATATAAGGTAATAGAACCTCATCCAAGGGGATAAAATGGGCCAAAAACCAAAAACGTGGTTGAACTAAAATTTTTCAATTTTGTACCCCTAAAAGGGAACGATGTGGACCACCCAAATTTATAGTGATATTTACTAGGGTCCAATACAATGATACCAAATGTTTAAATTTGGCAATTTCCAAAATTGAAGGGGTTGGCCAAGGTACCCCTCCAAACATTTCAAGGGGTGCATCAATGTACTGTTTTATGAAAGAGAATGTATCCCTGTATACGCCGATATAACCATATAAGGTAATAGGACCTCATCAAAGGGGATAACTTAGGTCATGCTGGAAAGACTACAAGGTGGATGCAATGCAGTGTCACATTCTTGTCGCTCTGGCGCAGCGAGAGTCAGATGAACTGCGCTTGCTCGCTGGTATCTTACACGCAAACTTCTCTTCTATTTATAGTGATCTTCAACGAAGTACAAATTTTAGTACAAACAATAATTATATTAACGTAATGTAATCAACGCTTAAGCTAAGTGAATTCAAAGGAAGATATTTACAATAGCAAAAGAAACACCAACATCAGTTCATATTAAACAACTTTGAAGCTTGAACAAGAAAATATTACTCACTACGTTTTCTGCTTTTTCTTTCTTTCTTTCTTTTCTTTTTTAAACATCTGAAGTAATACACTCGAGTATGTATAGGCCTGAATAATCTATAACACAGTGTGTCGTTAATGCATTTCATTATTATATATTTATGTATGCTCAAGTATATTTTCGTAACACATTGATCGGTTTTGATTTACTATTATTATTATTTTGCTTGAAAGAGAATTCTTTACTGATGACCCCATATAAATTTTGAGAATATCTCAAGGGAGAATTCATGGTTTTCGTAAACAGAAATGCACGCACGTATATTTTGGTTATGCTTGGACAGTTTTTTTAAGGGGTTGCTCCCACGTAAGTTTCGTCAGAACCTCAGGGGAGGTTAGAAACTTTATTGAGGAGGGACGCACTATTTAATATTTTAAACAACGTTTTTATTTTTGATTTATAAAAAAAATCATCTTATTTGAAGTCGCTGATCGCTTAGAATTTGTATTTTAAACAAAAGGTTTGGTGAAACAGAGTTCTCTGAATATTAGTGTCAAAATTTAGGCCATAACAAATTGTATTATTAAACATTTGTACGAAATAAAATGTTACATATACTTTGTGTTCTAAAATATATAGAAATAAATATGTATATACAAAGCACCTCAAACTAATCAATTGCAACTTGACTATTTCAAGTAAGAAACAAAGTACTAGGCGTAAGTGAAGACGATGTAGGGGTGTTACAGTTAGACTAGAAAACATAAACAATAAAATTTCATAATTTTCTTAATTTTCTTGATAAGTTTTCTCTTTTCTGTCCCGTGGACTAAAGAAGACAAAAGATAAATGCAAGTGAATGATTATGTGAATTTGGTGAAATGAGAATGCGGGAGTACCCCGAGAAACACACGGACACGATGTTGTCTCACTTGACCGAGAAGCGGACCAGTATCCCTTGCACCAGAGGTGAGCCTTCTGCCACTGAGCCACCGTGCTTCCTTGATTGGTTGAGAATCTACCATATTTTTAAATTTACTGCAGTTATTTTTAATTTTGTAATTCTGTAGGGGGACCCTAAATATGTATATGTAATTATCCAAAGTTATCATTAAAATGAACAAAAATTTCAAAATCTGAGTGTAAAAGTGTCCCGACAATGTTGCCCTGACATGGTAGGTGGATACTTTATTCTCTTGATCTAATACATTGTTATATATCTTTGCAACCGTTAATCGTTATTACGAACCTTCCATACGTTAGTTAATTTGATGGACAACGTCCCGTTTTAGCACCGAGGCTACAAGGAATGCAGACCTCCAGAATGAAATGGGACCTGAACTACTTTTACGCGTTCAATGCTCTCTATTTGCGTAACTCGAGGGAGACAAGCCTCCTAGATCATCGTGCCTCCCTTCTCGAGTTACATGTCTGCCTCCGTGGGGAAAATTTTGTCTCAATATCTTATGTAGAAGGAGATGATGATAGAAATGATAATCTATGTCGGTTCCCCTCCCTCATGATTTCGAATCCGGGTCTTTCCTCAAAGTTCGTCTTTTTAAATCGTACTATTTGATTTTTGTATGCAGAATCAACACAAGCTACTGTAGCCCTATATACTATTATTACATACTATTAATACTAAAAAGGAACTATATAATGAAATCGCTTTTTTATAATTTCATTTAACATTGCATTTATTTATTACTTTTATGTAAAACTTACCATATTTTAGGTTTATTTTGTCCTGTCGCCTGCAAGCTAAAATCCATTTCTGGAGACATTCCCCCTCTTTTTGAGGAAATCTAAAGTATTTTATATTAGTTCCCTTAGTTTTTCTGTAACAATTACTACAGCCGTACACTGCACAGTTAGGCATTCTCGATATCATTTAAAAGAACAAAGTAACAAAGAATTTCCACTTGTCACTTAAAGCCGCGCCTTTTCCCGTTGCCTCTTGAAAACCAGATGACGTCACAGCCACGACATCACTCCAGGCGACATGCGCATGCAACCACCTTGTAGTCTTTTCACCATGCGGCATCCTTTTCCAAATTACAGTACATGCAACCACTGCTTTATCACTAGCACATTGTTCCTCACTTTCATCTGTTCCATTATCACTTTCATTGTTTACGTTCACTTCCACTACTGTCTATTTGATAATGTTAATAAGAATTCTGTGAACCATTAGCAGGCTTCTCTTTACCAGTGGAACATCGATTTATAGCAATAAAATGTGGTAAATTACTAGGGGTCCTCTGAGAATGTATCGTGGGACACACACGTCCCAGTGGTAGTGAAAGAATTAAGATATGAGTATAGAAACAGAACACCTGTTTCAGCTCTCCTTTCAGACCAAGTTTGTAAACAAGAATAAGGAAGACAGTCACTGCTTATAATAACTAGTAGTGTTAGATATTTAGCTCGCAGTAGTCAAGCAATCAGTGGACATTTGCAAAGTATGGGTAATTTGATGTCACTCCTGGATGAAAGAAAAATGGATGTGCCTGTTCTCAGCCAATGGATTAATCGACAGGATAACTGGCTTAGTGCTGATTGAAAGAATGAAATTTTCAAGATTATGGGATATGCAATATAGAGAGACTTGGTAGCAAGAGTTAAAGAGTCTCCATTTTATGCAATCATAGCCGACTCCACGACTGATATTTAAAAGAACAGTTGTCTCTGTGTGCGCTGTATTGACTCTGATTTATCAAACCCAACAAAATATTTATGGTAATGATCACCCCACATGGCACAAAATCGGAAACAGAATTCACGATCAAAGATATTATAACGAAACCTAACCTGAATGCAGATAATATAAGCGAACAGTTTCATCATGGTGCAGCTATAATGTCAGGACGAGTGAATGGTGTGCAGAAGATAACTTCGACTCAACATCTGAAAGCTGTATACATTCACTGCAATAATCATGCAGCCGACATTGTTCTTGAACCCTGTAAAACTATCAATGAAAGTAATCCTAAACATTTGCTGTCTGTCCTACTCGCTGGTGTGTTAGGCGAAAATCTCTAATCAGATTTCAATCTACTACAAACGAATTCAAATCACGTTCGAAAAGAATTATCAGTAATACAAGTGGTCCAAATGATGATCAAAAAGTAATTCTAAAAGGGTATTTGAAAACAATGAACAAATTCGGAATGATATTTTTTCTGATAGTCAGTATACATGCTTTTGTACCTTGCGGACAACTGGCGAAAGTGCTTCAAAATTCTGAAGCTTCTGCTTCTGGAGCTAAAAGAGCAGCAGCGATTCTATCTAGAGAACACTCTGAGAAACCTACGAACGGACAGTACATTTGAAAACATCTATAAGGAAGCATAGGAAAATGCAGACAGACTACACTTAAAATTGCCCACTTCATCAAGATCAAAGAGAACACCAATTAGGTTGGAGGAAACTGATAATCCTTCTATAGCAGCTACCCTAGAACCTGTATTAGGTCTTCCAAAAATGTACTTCGAAATCATTGACAATTCGTTGAATGAAGTGCAGCGTCGTTTCAATCACCAGGCCTCAAACAACTCATAAAACTCTAGAAGATACTTTCTGAAGGAGCTATATGTGCTGGTGGGCCTCTCTCAAGAGAATATTTGAAGCAGGAATTGGTAGTTTACACGTCGGATTTTAACCTGGATGGATTATAAGGTCAGCTCAGGCTGCATCCATCTACCTTGATGACGACTGATTCGCTGACGACCATCAGAATATTAAAAACTATTAGTGCTGAAACCTCAACTGTTCGCAGCCTTCTCGACCAAGTTGTTCGTCTAGGGACTTTCGTTCTCACTATGCCAGCTTCTTGAGCATTTGCGAAAGATCATTCAGCTATTTGATATATATTTGAGGACGTCCATGACGCAGGAAAGATTGGCTCATCTGCTGTTGTTGCATTTGTAGCGACCAGACTTAGATTTAAACACCATTGCAAGAGAATTCATATCAAAGACAAGCAAAAGAAAATATACTATTGGTGAATTTTGAAAAGATATAAATGTAGAGTTACGTAAGTGAAAATAATATGCGAATTATAAGCAATTAATTAAATTATAAAATAGCACTTAAAATTCAATATAAACTTGAATTATTTCTTATTAATTGTGTCGTACTTTATTAGTGTGAAGTGAAGTGAATATAATGAAATTAGGAAGAGAGGTGAATGCAATAAGAAACTGAATATACTGAAGTAAGTGTAGTAAAAAATACAAATAACTCTGGATAATTAGTGTAATTGAATTTTCTATATAAATTATATGAAGTCTTTAGTGAAAATTCCATTTTTTCATTTCTGGTACGAAGTCAAGTAGGTAAAAAAAACATTTTCTTATTTTTCACTTAATTATGTAGCCTGACTTATAATGTACAAGTTACTTTCTACTACAAAGTGCTACAAAGTTCGTTCTTCTAAATAGCAATTTCTAATATTACAGTGTACTGCAACACCAGAACTGGATTTTTAAAAATATAATTTTAATTTCCTAATTTCCAAGTGATTTAAGTAGCTTTAAGATTCTTTAGTAGTGTCCGTGTGACCATGCCCAATATAGTTAAAAATAGGTACCGGTACCAGTATACAAAATGGTAAAATTTGTACTTACAGTCATTGTGAGCAGTACAAATGTTACAATTTTATATGTTTTTAATTCTGATTTCAATGGTTGAGAATTTCTGCACCAGACCAAAATCCAGCACAAAACTGAAACGGGATTAATTAATCTAAAGATGTAAACTAAGATGCCTCTAATAGATGGAAATTTCACTCTTACGAAACTGTTTACAGTTTCATTTATTATTATTATTATTATTATTATTATTATTATTATTATTATTATTATTATTATTATTATTATTATTATTATTATTATTATTATTAATATTATTATTATTAACAAATCAAATCAAATTATTGTTACATTACAAACATATATTTGTATTATCTTACCTATGTTACATTCCCGTGTCTAATTTCAAGACAGCAGTTTGCTCCCCAGCTCAAAAATACTTCCGACGCTACTGTAAAAGGTTTTTTGTTCTTCGTGGTGAGTTTGAAAAAGCTATATCGAGATTTGGAATGGAAATGAAACCACGATAAATAATATACCAATCGAATTCCTTAAGAATATAATAGACAAGGGCAAGAAAGATTTGTTCCGACTCCCCATTAAATTTTTGAAACATACGAGTGCCAAAAGATTTCCTGAGGACAACCATGATACCGGTAGCTAAGAAACCGAACCCAGAGAGAAGCGAGAATTATAAAACTGTTTGTCTATAACAGGCAGTGATGAAAATTTTCCGATTCATAAAAACATACTCCACTTATTCATACATTGTTGTTTAGCCGTGATGTGAGGTGGAAAATTTTCTTCTATATTTTTCCAGAAAATTTTCCGTTCTTAACGAATATCAGTAATCAAGTAAGAATTCCTCAGTATTCATAAGATTGATTGAATTCATGTATAGAAATGTTAAAAAGTGAAAGATCGTTTAAAGAATTTGAAAATTTTCATTTTCTGTACTATGTAGGAACAAGTGGAACAATTTTTTATGAATCGAAAAATTGTCTGTCCTGTACAATGATGAAAATTGAAAATGTAAGAAGAAATTGAAAAGAAACCTTTGTGAATTTTTCAATTTCAGAAACAGAAAATTCCACTATTTCTTCACATGTAGGCCTGCCTATGTAATGAAATAATACATAAAAAGTTCCTTATGAAGATTATTTTTGTAACAGAAAATAAAAAAAAATATATATTTTATTGTGTTTAACACTTGGAAATCATAATTTCAATATTGGAATTTTGTATAATAAACATCTTAGAGCAGATATTTGTATTGTCTAGAAACGTTATTATACATAATGTCTACCTTATTATGTATAAAAATGTATTAGAAATAATGACGATTCGATATATATATATAATATGATTTTTATTTTGTAAATTAAAATGAAATTACTTGTTGCTTTTAGAACGCAGCGCTAATAATGCAGCTTTTTATGTTTCTTTTATTATTTTATTGGAAGAACCTCTACACAAATCAGCTTTCTGATTAGTTATATTTCACTTTCTCTTCTGAATGAATATATGAATAAATAAATGTTTATTTCCAGAAAATGGTCAGTATTCGCTTTCATGAGTTACTTAAACTCGAATTTTGGGTAGTCAGGCACTTTATATTATATCTACTTCTTTATAAATGTTGCAGTATGTAAATCTATAAAAGTAGTAAAGCTATGAGAAAACCATCTGATGCGTATTAAACTGACGAAATCTAATATTGTAAGATTAAAGATGAATTCTGAGGGAAGAACGCATTGAAGTTTTTGGAACAATTTTTAAATGAAGAATCGCTACATTTTCACTTCACGAAATTTTTTAAGACAATATTTATTACCAATAAATTTTACGGCTAAACAACGATGTAGGAATCAATGGAGTATGTTTTCATAAATCGGATAATATTCATGACTATTAATAAATTTAAATTTTAAATAATAAAATGGGATATTTGTACTTTACGAACTCGATGTATGTTCTCTGCACTTTGCATACACACACACACACACACACACACACACACACAGAGAGAGAGAGAGAGAGAGAGAGAGAGAGAGAGAGAGAGTGAAGTTGAATTGAGTTGATTTTGAGTTTAACGTTCTTTCAGCAGCGAGGCTAAAGGGATGAGACGGAAATAACTGATTAACGTGGAATACGAACTACATGAGCTCCCGCTGAGAATCAAAGCAGGTCTCCCATGCCAAAGGCGCACATGTTAACCGCCTAGCAACGAAGGAGCTCGCAGAGGGAGAGAGAAACACTATGTAAATTTTTAGTTCCCAACTTGAAATATTAGAAAATTTTCCGGTTCACGAAAGCTAATTGGAAAATTATAATTTGTGGCTGACTAACTTTCCTCTACTGAAATTCAATTTTGTAGCTCTATGTGCAGTTAACTATAGTGGAAACTTTTCCACCTAACATCACTATACATAATATCCACAATTGTCCGGATTATGAAAAGTTTTTTCCACTTGTTTTTACATCGTGATGAAAATTTTCCGATCTATAAAAATTCCTTTCACTTGTTTCTACAGAGCAATAAAACTTTCCGATTCACAAAAAGTTGTTTTACTTTTTGCTTCAAAATGATGAAAACTTTTCGACTCATAAAAAGGTCTTCAATAGTTCCATATAAGACAAAAAATATTTCTATTCATGAAAAATTGTTTAACTTGTTCCTACATAGTACTGAAAATTGTCGGAACCATGAAAATTTTCAGATGCCTTGAACGATCTTTCACTTTTTAACATTTCTATACATGAATTCAATCAATTTTATGATTGCTGGGGAATTGTTTCTTGATTACTATTTGTTTAGAGTGGAAAATTGTCCCACCTCAGATCACTAATTACAGCATACAGCAAAAAAGTTTACTTCGAATACTCAACAGAAGCTTGTATAAATGATAAAAAATAACAGGAAATATAAACAAATCGACTTCAGGAGGTATTTGTTGTATTTATTGATCTAGAAAAGTCTTTCAACGGCGAGAATCGTGATTTCCTGTTGAAAGTTCTAAAGAAGGTCGGGTTCGAATGGGAAGATCGAATTCATGAGAAGCTAATAGCTAGGTATATGAACCAACAAGTAATTATTAGAATCTGGGAGGATATAACAGACGAGAGTGCAATTGAAAGTGGAGTTTGTAAAGGGTGCTATCTTTTGCCAAGATTATTTAATATATGAAGGGTGTGAGGCAAGAACATTGTAACCCACAATTTTGAAATTGCTACGTTATGCAACACCCGATACAGAGCAACGCATACCGCTTCCTTTAACCTTGTCCGATTAATCCTTCATGTATAGTCTTATGTGCAAAATCAGCTTTCAGATTTTGAAAATGAATATTGCAGCAGAAAAAAAATACTAATTTCTTAAAATAGTAAAATTGGGGGTTACCATGTTCTTGCCTCACACCCTTCATATATTTAGAAGACAGTGAAAAAGAGCTTGCATAATGAAGACGGCATTTCGATAGGATGATTAGGTGTATATGGTTTCCAGATGATATTACGCTTGTTGAAAGAAGAGAAAACAATAATAAGTTTAAAAAAATTGAAGAAGAGATGTAAAAAATATGGGATGAAAGTAAATGTTAGAAAAACGAAAGAAATAGTGATTGGAAGGAAAAATATGTCAAATATAGAAGTAAAAGGAGAGAAAATAGAAGAAAGCTAGTTTCAGATACCTGGGTAGTATTATTTGTGATGATATGAAGTGCGAGTGTAGAACAACACCAAAGATAGGAATGACAAAGGAACCTTTAGTGAGAAGAAAAACCAATTTTGTGGGATCTTGAATAAAGAGTTGAGAAAAACTCATAAAATTCTGTGTGGATTAATGTACTGCATAGGTCAGAAACGTGGACATTAAAGAAAAGCGATAAGAAAGAACTGAACGCTTTAGAAATGTGGGTATGGAGAAGAATGTTGAATTTTATCAAGGTCGAGAGAAAATGAATGAGAAGGTGTTAGAAATAGCGAGGTAGAATAGAATTGAATGGTCGAGTTCGAAAGCAGGTCATCTCCATCAAACCTAATTTGAGAGGAAAGACAAACAAAACTAAATTAATCAATATGTATCTGACATATAGGGATATTTTCATTTTTGGAAAGTAGACGAATGCCAGTTATACGGTCCGAAAATGAAAACAGCCCTATATGTCAGATGCATATTGACTAATTTAGATTTGTTTCTCACTCCTCTCAAATTAGCTTCGATGGAGAAGACCGGTTTTCGAACTCAACGATTCAATTATTTTAGTTACTTTTGAGAAGAGGAAGATAAATTGGTGGACCATTAGGTAAGAAGAAAATGTATCATGAGGGATGTACTAGAGGATATGGTGGCAGAAAAGGGAAGGAGAGGTGAAGTAAATGGTACGTGAAGACAAAGAGGTTAGCGTAAGATCGCGGAGCATGGAAGCTTCTTACTTGTGGTAAGTGTTCTACCAATAACGGCTGAATACGTTTGAGAATGATGATGATGATTTAGGCACTTTGTTGAAAGAAATATTAAATGATCTGATTTTAAAGTAATACTCCTCATGTACACAACACAATATATTAATGTATAACAGTGCTTCAAATTTTAGTTTATTTTCTGTAATGAAAATTTATTGTATTATGAAATACAAGGGTTGGACAAAAAATCTAAAACGTTTGCAAAAGTGTGAAAATCATACCTAGTATGGTGTGGGGCCTCCTTTTGCGTCCAATGAAGTGGTATACGTGAAATGGACGTATACAGCTCCTGCGTCGTGGTGTGTGGAATTTTGTACCTTTGTTCCTCCTAAGCATCCTCCAGTTCCTTAACGATGCTGGTGGAGGGTAATGAGACCGAACACGCCTTTCTAACTCAGACCACAATGGCTCAATGATGTTCAGATCTGCTGATTGTAGGACCCAGAAGAAGTGTGATAGCTCCTGGTCATGCTCCTCAAATCATTATTTCACCGTTTTTCCAGCGTCACAGGGTGCCAAATTACCTTGGTAGATGCCGTCACCATCAGGGAACAATATTTGGGTCACGGGTAGAACCTGGTCCCCCAAAATAGACTCATATGCCTTAGCATTCATCATTCCATGCAGGGCTATGATAGGACCTGCAGAAAACCACGATATCACTGCTCATACTGAAACAGAACCACCCACATGCTTTACAGTTGAGAGCAGACAGTCTGTATCATAGGCCTGCGACGGTGTTCTCCATACGTAAACACGACCGGTTGTTGGAAACAAGGTGAAGGTCGATTTGTCGGATCACATTACGTGTTTCCACTGCTCATGCGTCCACGCCTTGTGGTCCTTGCACCACTGGATACGCCTCTTCGCATTTACTTCTGTGACCAGGGGTTTGGCGATAGCGGCTCTGCCATGAATTTTCATTTTATGAAGTTGCCGGAATTAAGTTCAGACGCAATTTTCATTGCAGTGGTCTTCTTTTTAGCTGCTACAATCCGTTTTAATGCCCTCCGGTCCCTATCCGACAGGATTGTCTTTCGACTACTGTTGTGCTTTGCAGACGTCGTTAGCCCATGAATTGTGTATGCCCTCGTGACATTGGACACAGTGCCTTTTGATACGCTCACAATGTTCGCCACTGTTGCCACTGAAGCTCCAACCAGACGGGCACCAACGATTATGAATCTTTGGAAGTCTGTCAGGTCGCCAATTTACCGCATCACTTTCATACCACGATACTCGCAGGTGAACTGGTTATTGCTGACTGCAGAGGAAACTCCACATGACAAATTGAAAAAAACGATCGGCAACCGCAACACGTGTTGTACAGTGGAGGGTCAAACTTACGGTCCTGTTTGAAGTGTTTTTAGATTTTTTGTCTATCCCCTGTATGTGTTCTGACTAGTAAATGTGGTTTTAGATTGTCTTTTGAAATCTTTGGAAACAAAGACAGTTTTTCTCTTCACCTCCTATGCGAAAGATTAGTAGGATTATTCTCATTTTTCCAAATGTTATAATGTGTACCATGCTGACTTCGTTTGGCTTTTGATAAATTACTGGTTGGTTATGATTCCAAGGGAAGTTATCAGGAAACAGCATATCGCAGGACACAACCAAATTGGCATTAAAATAATTAACAAAACATGAAAAGTCGTTGCTCATAAAACAAAACATGAAAACAATTAGTCGTTGCTCATCATCAGTACCGCCGGAAGGCCCGGGCAACCACCTGGGGCGCCAAATTTTAGGGAAGTTTAGGGGGCCCCAAGTTAATTGCTGGAAATATATTCTTTATTGTTAACGGTCAACTGCGAAATAATTATTTAAATTGAAAAAAATGGAATGAAATCTTTTAGTTTTACGTCCCACGGTTATGCCGGTTAGGCTAAAGGAGTCTGTGATTATGAGAAATGAGTGAAATGGTGGAATAAAGAAAGTGGGAGGAAACGGGAGAACCATGAGAAAACCCACGAGCACAGTGTTTGCCAACCACAAAGTCCATACGGCGCAAGCTGGCATCGAACCAGGGACCCCGAGCACCGGAGGTGAAGGCTCTACAACTGGACCACCGCGTTATTTAAATTGAGTAGCATCATTGGTTACTACCTCATGCCATAGTAATGTTCTTCCCATTTATTAATAACCAGGTTTCTTCTTGAATTTCACATAAAGAGATTCTCTTCAGCTTATTTGTTCCTTTTAATTTCTGTTGACGATAAATTTCTAAGCTATTGCGGAGAGTTTGGAGTTTGGAACAACAACACGCTCTGATACGTACAGCGGTACAGTCGCCTACAATTTCACTCCTTGCGAAAAAGCTGAGTCTGCCGCTCTAAAAATAGAAATAAACAATATCGAGTTATCGGCAACTAAAAAGAAATTGGTCCTCTCTGTTATGTGCAGTCAAGAGAATAGAATTTATTAATCATAAACCACGTACTCATATAATGCAGGATCATCGTGTGTGTGTTCTGATTTTGTCTCCTCACAGTCATTTGGTTCATGATTGTTTTTCCATGTCGGAGAGAAAGAATCCTTCTGGAAATGTATAGAGAAAAAGAAGAGCAAACTTAGCGGTGGAACATGAGAAATGGGTAGCAGCATTAAAATAATTCTTTTGTACTCCTGAAACATACTATATTGGAAATTAATATGTAGAACGAGAGAATGAAGAAAATTTAAATACAAACAAGACATCATCAGATATTTCAGAAGACCATAACACATTGTTTTATTTTTAATGATACAACGTTTCAAACTGTTCACTCACGTGGCGCTGTCATGTACCTGGGGGAAAATTCCCGAAAAACTTATTTTTTTTCCTGGCAAAAAAATCTTTTTCTCATTCTGAGAGAGATTTTCCACTTCTGTTACATAATAGTAAAATTTGAGTGATACAGTTGGAAACATTGCTTCACTATAAACACAATGAGGTACTAAGTATGATCCTACGATGAAGAATCTTGACACTAGAGTTTATTGAATAACAATAGATTAAAAGTTATTAGAAAAATGGATCGGGAAATATAGTAAATGAATTTTAGCACCGATACTATTTACCTCAGGATCATGGTACATACTTCGTCTTTTTTGGAATGAAGCAATGTTTCTTTTCGTAACATTTGAATGTCCGTGTTGTGTATCGGAGGGGAGAAATTCGTAGGAAACGGTGACATTTAAAAAAAAAATCTTTTTCTTCTTTCGACGGGAATTTTATTTCCTCAGGTGCATATTGGAGAAACTTAACTGATACAGTTGGAAAAACTCCCTTATTTCGAAACGAGGTATGAACCGTGATCTTACGATAATAGTCTCGACGCAATAGCTGTTTGTCTAAAATTTACCTTAAAAAATGGAAGTCTGAAAAGGGTTAACAAAAGACCTTATTAAATGTAAAGAATTGTTTTGTAATCTTTTATACGATGAAGACAACTTACTTTAGGCAACGAGCTCTCTCAGTGTGTAAAAGCACGCATTGGCAGGTTTCATCTTATGACACGCTTCCTAACCGTTCATGAACCCGTATTTCTTGGTCTATAACATCAGGTTTGGTTACAACATCAGCATAATTGATTTTACAAAGCTGTTTTGTTCTTCCGGGAAGTTAGTCATTGCACTGAAATCTATCTTAGACGTCGTGTTCATACCACCCCGTAACACGAAACCGAAATTTAACATACAAACGTTAATCTTTTCAAGTACGTATGTTGAGATTGTTTCCTCTGTGACCTGCACGGATAAATTATTTTGCACATTTGGATTTGACCCCAAATACCAGGTAAGTTCTCGTTTGAAATTTGTATATTGCCAGTCATGTCTCCGTCTATAAAACAATACTGGAACAATTAATACAACACGAATTCAAATTCATTCAGAAGTGAATAATTAAAGCTTGTTCCTTTAATTAAAGCTGAACCATAAGGTAGTTAGTTACAGTATGTTATGGATAACATAAACCTATTGCAAATCACTGCAAAAGTAAGATTTCCAAGTATAAAGCAATAGTATAATCACATTACGACAAGGAAAACAGTACCAGGTGATTTCTATCTGTTTCCATTGGGCCCCTAAAGGAATTCCTCGGAGGGCAATACTTCCAAAATTATTATAAAGTGAAGTAGGCTATCCTACAATGATTATGGCGTACTAACAAGCCTTCATGGCATTATTTAAAAGGTGGGATAAATATGTAACTGTAGCTGGAGGCAGGCACGTATCCAAGGACGGGGTGTCCGCTCCCCCCTTCGAAACCATAAGTGAAAAAAATTAAGGAACGATGAAACAAAAACAAACTAGAAAAAATGAAGAACCAGCGTTAAAAAATATAAAACTACAGCAAACGTTTGGTTACTCTTTTTTATGAGAAGCTTTGTGTGAAGGAAACGGAAGGGGTTCAAATTTAAAATGGACATTATTGGAACGGAGCATTCCGAATTCCATCTAGCTCCATGTTAATCCTATGTACTACAAATGATGATAGATAAACCGGTTCAATCAGATAGACTCTCAGGTAGAACTTAAGAAATACCCACAATCACCAATTATATGAGCCTCGCCACATAGATTCCAGTTACACGTGTTAAAGAAATTTTCAATTTCGCAGGAACATTAATCTATTTTGTAGGATGTCTTTACTGCCAAAGACATCTCATTGCTATCGTTGACAGCATTAAACGAAGATAAGAAAAAGAAGAAAGAAAACAAGACGAACCGAGTTCGAATGACCTCGGAAGACTACGTATATCTTTTCAGTATTTTTAAAATATTCTTTTACTGGAGATTTCTTTATAGTTTTTAATTAAAATACTTAGTAACATATCCTCATTTAATTATCCTAATAAATAAATGTGGACATGTTGCCAGTAAAATAGTTTAGATTGATCGAGCCCCTGGTGTGTAACCACAATATTTCATGTCACGACCCCCTCCCCACTATCCATTAGGAAATCCTGGCTTAACTAACCAATATATGTTGCCAGTAAAATAGTTTTGAACGATCCAGCCTCTGGTGTGATAACCACAGTGTTTCGTCACGGACCCCCCCCCCCCCCATTACGAAATCCTGGCTATGTGCCTGATGGAGGTTACATGCAAAAATAACTGGTTTCTATTTCTTGAACTTTCTTCTTTTTCTTCTTTATCTTTTTCTTTCTTTCTTCCCTTTCTTCCTTATCCTTAAGTTCCGCATATACTTAAACTCTTCTCATACACAGTTTACGTAGTTTGAGGGAAATTCCCCTAATCTAAGGAAATTTCATAGTAAAATTTCGTAGAAAGGGGAAGAGGGAATTTTTGTAGATAAAACGTAAAAAATCCAGGGAAATTCTTGCGCTGACTGATCGATCAATATAAATGCTTAAAGTTTTCTTTACGTAAAACAAAAAAAAAAAAAAGAAAGAAAAAGAAAAAAAAAGAAAAAAAAGAAATAGAAGCAAAAAGCAAATAAATAAAACAAATAGGCTTGGTTCTTCCTTTATTGTAGCTAAATTAATCTTATCACATAAGTTCTGTCATATGAATTGGACTCTGAACAAACTAGGGAAAAGGACAATTTTGACAAGAAAAGGAATTTCTTTCTGTCAGTCGAGTCAAATTTTCTGAAGAAAACTTACGAACACTGCTCGTACATGTAATCAAGATGATATAAGACTGAACTGAATGCTGTTATTCCCTCGCAGTGTGGTGCCACAGTCCTAGCTCTTAAGTGGGCTGAAAAATAGTACCAAATTGAAACAAAAAGGGCTGAATTCATTATCGTACACCAGTGTAGTACATGGCTCTATAAAACGAAACTAAAAGAGGTAAAGTTCTAGAACGCTCGCCCCCTCTTCCAAGAGTTCAAATCAAGAAAGTGTTCTTTTTAAAAATATCCAAGAGGATCCCGAACAACCATGGAAGTAGATGAAATTTTTCCCGCACGTAGAAAGTATAACAGGGTACGCAAATTAAAAGGGAAAACAGTTATCATCTTCGGTATGTATTGTAAGGACGGGCCTCTATTTCAAACTAACCAGTAAACCAAAACGATATTATAGTCTTATATGAAAAAATATATAAACCAAACGAGAAAGAAATCAATTATCTCCGAGTTCGTGTGTAAACAGTACGTTATACTAAAATATTAAAATATAAATTATTACACCGTATTCCCGCTTATTTCACGACCAAAGAAGGATAATAGACTGTAAGAAGAATAGAAGGTAAGTAAACTAGCATTTGAAAAAAAATGTAAAACCGGTCCAAGGATCCTATAACCTTTCCTGAAAGACATCACAACACATTATTAATAATTTTAAGTCAGTACACAAACACAAACACACATAAAGTAACAGAAAATGCTGACCTCACATCAAGTCTTACTGACACTTTTGAAAATGTGACAAGTATTTGTTAAATGGTGCTGAATTGGTTAGAATTGTACCAACTTTTTCACAAAAGGGACTGAAAATGCCAGCGTGGTACCAACGGGCCGATGAATGACAAAAAGGGCTGAATTTGGTACAATTGTACCAAATGTAGGAACACTGTTCCCATGTTTGTATTGCCACACATGCTAACTCTTGCAGACACTGATTCTCAAAGTCGTATTGTATGCCAAACTAGATGACAAAACTTTCCGACTTACTCCAAAAAGTTAATAGAATCATTCCAAAGATCAGGACTTAACGTTGTTAAACTATCGGATTGAAAAGTTGTAGGAAACATCTAAGAAACTGACAGGACTTGTATTCTTTCATTTGAATCTTCGAATAGAAGCAGCAAAGCTTTACCAAGCATGATTAAAATTAATAACCGATCTTTTTATTGGGTGATTTATTTTTATTTGTTTTTGTGAAAATATTATTTTGAGGTTAAGATTTCCTTGACAAACTTTACACGAGCTGGTGTGCTGTTATCTACATACTGTAGTTGTTACTATTTTCACAAAAGCTGCAAAGACTAAACAGAAAACCAAGAGGTTAATAGAAGTCCGTGCAACATGGAAGCTGCTCAGTTGAGGTAAGTGACTTGCCAGTAATGGCAAAATACCTATAATGATGATTGTATAGGTACCTAATTAATGCCTGAAATTATTTCTAATGCCCTCAACACTAAGGATATCGTGTATGTTACTCTTATGCAACATTCGTCATATTAATAATTGTTAGAGCAATAATAATTGTTATAAAATTAGCCATATTCTTTTTATGATAAATTTTGAACTTCATCTTCCAAATAATTTAAAATAAAATTACGCTAGATGAACCAAAGATATAATAAAATTATCTAAATTTCACTGGACAAGAATCGGCTTCACCATGTGCAAAACTAAAACATACTGGGAACAATAATGAATTTGGAGAAGAGATTTAAGACGTGGTTTGAAAATTAACCACTAGATGGCAGAATTCCGTACTTATTGACATGTTCTTGATGTATTAAATGTTACTCAATTTATAAATGAACAAAAATAAACAGATAAATAGTAGCAGAAAATTATGAACAGAGTCAGATTATCATTTACATCGTAGCATAACGTGTCGTTAAACAAACTGGAATAATTTAGTTTCCACGGGTTGGGCTAAGCAACAAAACATACTAGTCTACGCATCGGGGCTTAAAAATTGAAGATCTTTACGAAATTATGCCTTTTCCACATCTTCTGTTCCATCTTGAAGCTTTACGGACGAAGTATATTACTAACCGATTCGAGTCCCGGCATCCGTTACTCCTCACCACAATGCAAGCAGACATCCCGTTCAATCCACCTCGCAAATTACTGGATACACCTTTGTCGCTACTCTTTGCACTTTACCGCTATACCCTACCTCCTGATCATCCGGAATTAGACGCAGTTGCAGCTTTTTCATCATCCGTCGTTCCTCATTACATAGACCCTTCATCCTCTGCACCATAACAACCTCATGTCTTACCAGGGCACCGTTGGTATTCATCACGTCCAAAGTTGGACAGAACATAACATTCATCTGGTACACTATCACGTCTGTGTTGTGTTGAGACAGTGCACTTCATGTTCCTCTTTTCATTTACTTCTTCTACTTTTCTTTTTTACCATGATCAAATAAAATAGAACCTGAATAAAATGATGATTAACTCCCCGTGTAACCAAATTGCACTTATACCATCTATTGTACTTATCTTAGCAACACCAATACGTATTGTAACTTATGCCAAAGAGAGGGCGTAACCCTCTAATGGCTGGAAGAAGGAACTTATTTTATAAGGATAAAGCAATTAGATGAAAAAAATGTCAATGTTACCCTATTCCCGAACAAAAAAAAAGTTAAAAATTGAGTTTTAACGGCAAATCATGTAACAATTTGGTATCCGACATTTTTTTTTTGAATATATACTCATCACTGATCACAAAAATACAAAATACCAGAAAAAACACCTCACTTTAGGGAAGGGGCAAAACCGAAATTTTTGCAGTGTCTATTATTCACTATATCTCCGTTACCATTGGCTCCGTGATCAGTTTTCCACACGACAGAATAAGGTCGCTTATAACTCAGGCTGTATTAGTGCTACACTAATATAAGTATACACTTTTTGAAAGATGTAATAAATGATGAGAAACGTTTAGAGGAAACATTTTTCCGAATTCGATCTATAAAGGATCTGTGGCTAAAAAAACTGACGTCACGCGCGACCAATACTGAGTAAAGATAATAATAACTAGCAAGTCATTATTTTTAGCTCAAAAATACGCTAGGATTAAATTGTAGAAGACAAACAAAATTTTAAAAAAATCAAGGTTACGTTATAGTGAACAATAGAAAAAATATTTCGACTTCTCCCCCCTCCCATGAGGTGATTTTTTGGCATCTGGCATTTTTGTGATCAGTGATGGGTATATATTCAAAAAATATCAGATGCCAAAATTGGTACATGTTTTGCCCTTAAACTTGAAAAGAAGAGCACTTTTGTCAAGTTAATACCTAGACTATATACAATCTATAAATTAATCAAGTCAGCTTGAGAAAACTAATAGATCGATACCAATTTTAACTACTTCCGGTAAACAGAATATTTATATTTCATGACCATTTGCTGCTCCCAAAATTGAGGGCACGCTGAGTTCTAAAAGAGCTTTCTGGCTTAAACCGACTCAGAGAGGCGTATAGTATAAGAGGCCTACCCTTATATTAATCATAGTTCAGCGTATACTCTTTCCCCTTACATGTACAAGAGAACGATTGCTTGATTGATTCTTTTGAGTTTAGTGTTCCATTCAGCAGCGAGGCTATATGAGATGTAGATCTACTGATTAACGTGGAATCCGAACCACATGAGCTCCTTCTGGAAATAGAACCAGGTCACTCGCACCGAAGGCGCGTATGGTAACCGCCTAACTACGAACGAGCTCTTACAAAAGTACGAGTGTATACGGAGCGCTTGGATGCAAAATGACCTAATTTTAAAACGTGAAAAATATAGAGTAAAGATTTTATTCACTTCTATATATAAGGGTACCTTATTTGAAAGATTTTTGTAAAGAGAGAATTATAAAAGCATAAATTTCAGTTATGATTAGAGACCGGATTTTTAGGCATTAAAACCTGGAAAATAGGCCTGCAAATAGGCACTTAAATTTGAAAAACAGGCAGTAAAATAGGTAATAAGATAACTCAAAATAATGAAGATAAATACTCCATACAATAAAAAAAAATTAATTCAGGTCATACATAACGTTCAAATAATATAGGAACATACATGTTTTTTAATATCTTCTTTTACTGAAGATAGAAAAAAAAGAAACAAAGCTTGACATGCATTCCTTGTATATTTAATAAATACATTCTATATAGCACTTTATCACTACACATAACATTCCAAATTTTATACATTTTATCAATACACACAGCAGTCCAAAATTTTATAACACTTTATCAGTACTTGTAACAGTTCAAAGTTTTACAGCATCTTATTACTACAAAAGGCACTTGTTTTTCTCGGAAGAGGCAGAATCCTTTCTTGAAACATTAAACTATATATTTTTCCCAATAAAGTCATATTTTGAAGAAAGTGCTTTGAATAGGCAACAGTAGGCACTAAAGCAATTATTTAGGCAGGAAGGGGCGAAATAAGCAAAATATGCTGAATAAAATTGGCTTAAATTGAAACTCTAACCCCCATATAAATTTTAAAACGTTATTTTCATCATATTTTTAATATTAAAAAATAGGCATTTTGCCTAACATCCGGTCTCTAGTTATCATTTCGATTGTCAACACAACAAATGAATTATTCATAAGCATAGGCACCTACTATGTGTTCAAACACCCATTGGAAGTTTCTACCTAGGTACTAGGTGATGAGCACTCAATTTATTTTTTGCGCTGGAATAAATAAATAAATAAATAAACTTTAGTGCATGTGGCCCGAGGATAAATTTCAGATAATGATGCAATATATGGTTTAGACTTCAGATTTACGGCATATCGAGAATCAAGAGATATAACATTATAATGATAATAATAATAATCCATATTCACAAGCGAGTGTAATTTTGTATTTCTTTATAGAACATGGAGTTTCATGTTGTTATTTTATGTTTTTAAAAAAAATGTAAAATGCGTTTACATGAGATGCAACACAGTTGAATCATTGTCTATCTTTACTCGAAAATTATCTTCAAATGCTCTAAAGGTTCCATTGCAATAATCATTATTTTAATATTTTTGGTTCAAAATATCCATTATATTTCAGTCAAAAAATTTCCTGTAGGTTTATATCACTTAACTCAGTATGATGTGCTTATTCCGTTAAAAAGCCCGTTATTTAGAGCCCGTTCAAAAATTTTGTCCCCTGATCCGAAGATGCATCAACACATTATAGTATATACATTTCAATCAGAAATTTTCTTGTAGACTTTATATCTGGAGAACTACACATAGTATAGCCAAACTCAAACTACCACTTAACTCAGTAAGATGTGTTTATTCCGTTAAAAAGAAAGAAAATACGAAAACTAAATTAGAGGGCCATTCAAAAATTTTGTGGCTCTTGATTAAAAAAAAGGCCAGGATTGCAAACTTTTGATCCATTTTTTTTATTATTCCTAAACTTCTTGTTTCGTCTCCTTACTTTGGCCTACGTTGCTAAACAAGTTAGAAAGTTACAAACAAATGTTATTGTTTAGGAATTTTGTTCAATAGAAAGTCTAGGAAATCCTGCTAAAATATTTTCTCTTTAGCTTTTGCAATTTAAAAAGAATTTCGGAATTCGTTTCATTTTAGCAGGACTTGATAGTGTTTTTCGCCTCTCAAGAAGAATTTGGAAACCAGTTGTCTATTTGATCTACTAAAAAATAAATAAGAATATGAGACATTAGTGCTGAAGCCTGAGCACATTTGAGAAATTTAAGAGTCGGTGCTTATGTTCATGAGATATTGCACTTCAAATTTCACTCGAGCTCATTCCTGGCTAAGCGGTTAGCGTACGCGTCTTTGGCGTGGGAGACTCGGGCTCGATTTCAGGCGGCATCTCATGTGGTTCGGATTCCACGTTAATAGTAGATCCCGTCTCATATAGCTTTGCTGCTGAAAGCGACGTTAAATTCAAAATCAACCCGAAATTTCACTCCTGGAAAATTTCAACATTGGAATTAGACCATTTGGTATCCAAGCAGTCCAATTAAGAAGATGGCAAACCCTATTTTTAAATAACATTCTAAAATATATCCACCAACAATGCTACCATTGTATTACTGGTTAAATTCTACACTGAACTTCAGGATCAATATTGTGGACGGCGGCCAAATCTAAACTTTCCTTCACATTGTAATATTGTTGCTCATGAAGTGTAAAGGAAACGTAGAAGAGGTTAATAAACATATTTATGTTAATAAAAGACTTTATGCAATACAAAGAGTTCCTATGTAATCTCGTCTATGAAATCTCTTTATGTTATGAAGACAGTCTAGTTTACACATCGAGACCTTTCATTGTGTAAAAGCACGCATTGGCAAAATTTCTCGTCAAAATTTCTAACAGATCGTGAACTCTGAGTTCTGAGTTCACATCATACCCACAGACATGCTAGGCTACAATCTCAGCACAATTGATTTTTAGAAACCTGCCTTCTTTTTCTTTCGGGTAGTTAGTAATTGCACTGAAATCTATATCGAAAGACGTCTTCATGTCACTCCCTGACGTGAAAGCAAACTCTAATTTATAAGCGCTAATCGTTTTAAGTACGTGTGCTGAGATTACCTGAGGCACGTTCGGAAAGTTACCTCTGCTTGGTCACTGTGCGTGAAGTAGTGCGGACAGCGTTCCCATCTTTGCACAGTCGTGCGGGGTAGACAATTTTCATCCAGCGATGGTAGTGTGACGGTATTGTGCAATTTTTATATAATAACTTGTATTTACGGGCAAAATGTGCTTTTAAAATATGCACAAGCTGTTCAAAAGGAAGAAGAAGAAAATATAAAGAGAAAGAGATGTAATTTATTTTCTGTTATTATGATTGATGTTCTGTTGTGATAGTGATATGACATGTTTTGTAAGTTGTCATAGCAACGGGAAACATATAATATAGAGAGAATCCATCTTATGATATATACATGTGTAATATTTAAAAGTACGTAAATGTTCAATTTATCATGTACTGCAATAAACAAAGGTAATAACTAAATGAAGTGTTTAGATGGATTTTGATAAAAAAAAAAAACAGTAACATAAATTATGTAAATACATGGACTGAGGGCTATAACGACATATAAAATATGGAAAACAACCATTAAGCTAATCACAAACTGGTTATTTTCATAATAATTGGCCTACACATTTAGTGGTCGTTATAGTAGAGTGAAGGTTGTCTGATCACTAGTTCCAGTTATGTAGCGTCTCAAAATGTGTTCTGCAATAGAAAAACCCCTCAGAGTACGAGGTGAGAGCTGTTATAAGTTTTCGTACGGCAAAATAATATTTGGCAGCAGCTTTTCATCGGGAATTTTGTACCGTGTATGGATCAAGTGTGATGAATGAATGAGTTATCTATTTTAAAAGTGGACGAACAAACATTCATGACGAACTGACAGGGAATCAGTGGTCACTGATGAACTCGTTCAGGAAATTGATGGAGAAGTTCATGAAAATCGACGTTTCACAATCTCGGAGCTTGCCGAGCTAAAGCAGAGTCAATGGTGTGGGCCCATAAAATTCTATGATGAGGAGCTGAAATATGCGGTGACAGGCTGACTCAAGCCACAGGCGGGAGATGTTTATGCTCATGGAATTTCTAATCTAGTAAAGAGATATGGAGGAAACAACCTGTTTATTTCACACACCATAATCCTCTGTAGGTGCGAATTAAACAACTTACAACACATCGGCACGGTATCAGGTTGGAGTCCAGTCAAGCTTTTTCTTCACTCTTTCTAAGATATGATAAGTGCTTGAATGTTTATGGAAACTAAGCTTAAAAATAGAGCAAAGAAATATTTTTTCAGATATATGTAATAAATTCTTATTTACTTTGGTGTTTCTTTTTTAACCAACCGGAGGTTACATTGTGAACAACCTTCGTATATTATTTTAAACAATTGGACTTGACTCCAAATACCAGGTATATGCTCGTTTGAAATTCGTCTATTCCCAATCAGTTCTCTGTCCATAAAACAATACTCAAAACAATTAACACAACACGAAATCAAATTCATGTAAAAAATCAATAATTGAAGTTTGTTCTTTTAATTAAAGACAAACCATTATATCTCCAAAATATTAGTTTTGACTTTTGCTGTCAGGATCTTACAAAAGTAATGTTACGACTAACGAAAACCTCACGGTAAACACCTGAAAAGTATGATTTCTAACGATAAACAGATAGCATAATCACACGATGAGAAGGAAGAACCTTAGTACCTGATTTTAACCCGTTTGAATTGGGCCCGTAAAAGAATTGAACCTTTACAGAATGATGATAAAGTTAATGGTTAAGGTGTTAGAATGGTTAGAATGGTTAAGGTTTAGTAACTAATCTTCCTATGTGAAAGCTTGCAAGGTATTAGTTAAAAGGTGGGATAAGTGTATAACTGTAGCAAAAGATTGTGTGGAGAAATAAATGTAGTTTCAATTTCTTGAACTTTTTCCTACTAGAAGTCGCATTGCTCGTCTACCTAAAAAGCAAACAATCAAACCTATTCCAAAAACTGCAATGTCAATTTCTTGAACTTTTTTCTACTAGAAGTCGCATTGCTCGTCGACCTAAATCGCAAACAATCCAACTTATTCCAAAAACTGCAATCTATTTTAAGAATTTTAGAGTTAATGAGTAACTACCGGGTTCTAAGGTTGTAGGAAACAACTAAGAAACTGGCTGTGAGAACTTGTATCCATTCATTTAATTTTGAAACACATGCAGCAAAGATTTAGCTATCATGATTTAAATTAATGCTTGAATAAATTATTGGATTATTTACTTTGTAAGCTTTTGTAATAATATTATAGTAAACTTAAGATTTCCTTTACAAAAATTACACAAACTGATGTGCTGTTATCTATATTTTGTGATCGTTAATATTTTCACACATGTTCTACAGATTAAACAAAAGTGCCAACACTTAAATGCAGTTACGTTCTCAGGCCTTACATTTATGTATATTTGCAAGGGTTCACTCGAGCAGACGGCTCTACCAAAAACAAAATTTATAGGTAAAATACGATGTCAAACACTTTTCGTAAAAGAGGAGGACTGTGAATATAAGTAATTTCAGTCAGTGGATATCATATTGAAATATATTTTGAATGGTAATGAACGTATTCTAAGTGTAACTATTTACTGAATTGGAAGAGGGAAGAGTACAAGGGCGCGAAAAAGGTGGAAATAAACGGCGAAAATATTATGTTCGTGTTAGCAATGGATGTTTGCGATGCATGTAATGCAATATACGATTCTATTACAAAGAGCATAATATTACCGTAGTTTATGCATTAGCTCCTCATTTAGTGCATGCTGTGCAAGAAGAAACCGGGAAATGCAATATGTGAAACTTTGGTAGAGCCGTCTGCCCGAGTAATGCCATTTGGAACACCATAATCCGTTATATAGGCTTAGAACGTCTGAATCTAAAATAATTAAAAACTGACACATGGTTTTTACAAGATTCTTTGGAAACTAGTTATACACCATTCAGGTGGTTCATCGGAGAATCAGGGGTAAAAGTGAGTCTAAAAAGGTAGGGGAACTATAGATAGTGGTGTAACGTCATGTCGTCCCCCAGCCTATCTTTGCCCATTGTAGATTTTTTAGGAACTGGAGAGACGCCGTACATATTTCTTGGTGGTTGTGGAACGGTACCGGTATGTGTTCCCCCGCATATTTACCCCTACGGAGAACGAAACAAATACTCGTCTGTGGCTACACGGTAGATACATTAAAACTTCCAGCAAGTTCTCACAAATGTTGGTGATTCGTTCAAGATGTACAGGGTGATTTATATAGCTCACGAATTTCACATATTTCTAACTGAAGTCCGATTTCCTTCTGATTTATGGCAAATGGTCAACGAAAGATGGTAGATTTATGGGACTATGTTTACTAATTTAAATCGATCACGCCTGAAGAAAAGCAGCAGATATTCACAAGTGTCCCTTAGAATTGGAGTGAGGTGCGGTGTGGTGCAGAGGTTTGACTTTTCTCCGTTAGATGGCAACATCGCTAACGTCAATAATCGAGTTCAAGATATCAATAATTTTACACATTTAATGATGCCTATAACGAAAAGGGGATTTTGGGACGTGTTAGTGTTTGTTTGTTCTTGGCGATGAATATACACTCGACTGGACACCATACCGTTAATTTGAAGGATTTTCTAACATTCTCTAGAGTTGGTAAGATACTTTCTCGAGCTTAGTCTTACCCCCTAAAAATAGAGATAGTTTACTTTAGGCTGAAAACCAAGTTTGTATTTTGTCTAGAACATCTCTAACAATTATGTTTATAATTTATAAATCAATATACAATTAACAACCTTTAACATAATACAGGTCATTTTCCTACAAAATATCCCAAAGGAAAAAGTTTTCTTTTAGAATTACGTAAACGATAGCTCTGGCGATTCTGTTCGGATTTTATAAACGAAATTTCATTAGTAGACATACCTCCATTCCAAAAGAAACCGAACTTTTGAAAACAAATAGTACCACTACTGCCATCTGTTGTAATATTTTACCGGTAGATGGCGTAGTCCCTCATTGACAACTGGTATAAATGTCATGACATTTGGATGCACGGCAACAAAGTTATTGCGTTTCAACTGTCAGTGTGTTGTGTACATCGGTCGGAAAATGAGTTTCAAACAACGAGCTGCAATTGAGTTTTGTGTTAAACTGGGTAAAACGTTTAGTGAAACGCACCAAATGCTACAAAATGCATATGGTGATGAGTGTCTATCCCGTACGCAAGTTTACGAGTGGTTCAGGCGATTCAAATCGGGTAGAGAGACGCTGGATGATGACGAAAGATCAGGCCGTCCCAGAACCGGATTATCGGAAGAAAACATCGAAAAAGTGCGTGAATTCATCAAACATAACAAAAAATCGTCGGTGAAAGTTATTGAAATGGAATTAGGCATTCCTCAAACAACCGCATACCGCATTTTGACCGAAGTTTTGGGCCTTAAGAAGGTTAATTCGCGGTTTGTACCACACAAACTCACCGAAGACCAAAAAGTTGATCGAATTGCGCATTGCAAAGACATCGTTAAAAGTGCTCGGCAGGATCGAAACTTCTTGAAATCGATTGTAACTGGTGACGAGACGTGGTGTTTTGAATATGAGCCCGAAACAAAGCGGCAAAGTGCTGAATGGAGAGCGCCGGATGAAGGAACACCCAAAAAAAGTCGCTTGGTGAAGTCAAAAGTTAAGGTGATGCTGATTTGTTTTTACGATTCAAAAGGAATTATCCACAAAGAATTTGTTCAGCCCGGCCAGACAGTCACTGGAGAGTTTTACTTGGGCGTCATGAAGCGTTTGCTGGCAAGAATTCGTCGTATTCGGCCCGAATATCGCAAAATCGGCAGTTGGACTCTTTTGGACGATAATGCACCATCACATCGTTCGCGACTTGTAACTGAATTTTTGGTCAAAAATCACATTATTCGGTTGCATCATCCGCCCTATTCACCAGATCTCGCTCCGTGTGATTTCTATCTGTTCCTGAAACTGCATTTGGCGATGAAAGGAAAGTGGCACGCATCGATTGATGCCATTGAGAAGGCGACGACCGCCGTCCTAAAGACCATTCCAATAAAGGACATGGAGAAGTCGTTTGACAACTTGTTGGACCGTGCAAATATGTGTATCGATGCAGAAGGGGAATACATTGATTAATAAAAATGATTTGTTCCAAAATGTACATTGCTTTTTTGTTTTTTTAAAACGTTCGGTTTCTTTTGGAATGGAGGATGTATAATGAAAGTCATTTCATTTCTACAAAATCCACAAGTGTTATTCTACTCCTCAGTGTACCTTCCGAAGAGTTTTTCTCAAAGAAATGAGCCGATTTCGGTCGTATTTCATAAATAAATATTTCATAAATTATCCTAAGCTATTTCCCTTGAAATTTTACAAAAGGGTTAGTTTGTTCTTGGGGGTGAGATTTTCGGAAGGATTTTCTAAAAACTCCTCTGATGATTTTGTTTCTTATTTCATAAATATATATTTCGCTAACATCTCTGTAACGTGCCGTAAGCCGTTTCTTCTGAAAATGTCATGGGGTTTGCTTTGGGGTATCAGAAACTGCTCAATCTATTTTGTTCAAATTTCATAAATGTTTCACTAATAACCATAGGATAATATAGGGTAATCAATTTCTTCTGAAAATATCCACAACTGAAAGTTTGTTTTTGAGGGTAAGTTTTGTCACTTAAGCTCCCGACAGGAATCAAACCTGTGTCCCTCACGCCAAGAGCATTCCGGTTCTCTCTTGGCTCCTTTGGTGAGGGAGACCAGAGTTCAATTCCTGGTGTTAACTCATGTGGTTCGGATCCCATGTTAAGCTGTAGGCATATGGCTCATATAGACTCCTACTAAAAGGGATTTTAAACTCTAAAAATCAAAATCTAAATTTTGTTTTCAAAAGGTTTTCTCAAAAACTCATCAGCAGATTTTGTTCATATTTCGTGAATAATCCTACAATGTGGTGTGAGTCGTTTCTCGTGAAAATATTCATGAGAAGTAGTTTATTCTTGAGGAATGTTTTACCAAACAATTTTCTAAGAAAATTACTGTGGATATTTTGCCCATATTTTATAAATAAACACAATAACAGCTCTTTAAATTGGAACATGTCACTTCAAGTGAAAAATCAACGTGGAATAGTTTAATTTTGGGGGTAATTCTTCTTCAAGCATTTCTGAAACCACTTATTATAATTTTCTTAATGTTTCATAAATAATCGTTTTAGTAATAACTGCAATATATATATATATATATATATATCTTGATTTAATTTGATAAATGAAAAAGTTCCTTGCTGGTGTCACTATGTTTTATTTTATTTCTCTTTAAATATATATATTAAAGTGATTTGTCGGATATCATTACTTAAATAGTTTTAAATACTAATGAGTATTATGCTTGTTTAATCTAACCTATTTCTGTTTTAAGAAGCCTCATCACGGCGAAATTAAAGTACCGCTAATTTTACAGTAATTATATAGTGTCTTCAAATTGATAAAACATAATCGAAATGTGGAACAAGAACGTCATAGACAATAATATCTTACATGTGGCACCATTATCACGACTCATGTATCTGCTTTCGGTTTCCAGCAATTTAGAAAATCGACATGATAACGGTACCTCATGCAAAAATCGTCTAGCGCGCTTTTGTTCCACATTTCGATTATCTTTTATCTATTTGAAGATATCACATAATTACTATAAAATTTGCGGTATTTTAATTTCGCAATGACTAGGTCTCTTACGAACGAAATTAGTAACAGTATTATTAAGAACCCGTACAATTATCTTGCCAAGATTAAAGAAAAAACACTTTATTGATACAAGGGGTGAAAAATTGTGGCAACAAAAACAAAAATTTAAAAGATTGATAAGCACAACTAACATTAGGCTACGTACTAAAATCCTGAATTGCTTAACGACATACTCCAATATTCGTAACAGGAATATTTGTTTTTTGTGCGCATTAATAAAAGTTTTCGAAGAACATATATAATATAATAATGTTTAAATGTTTGTTCGTAGCAATGAGCATACAGCCACAAGAAAGAAATTAAAAAAGCGAAAAAGCGCATCCAATGCTAATTACATCGCAAGATCATACATAGGGTTATAGATTGTAATATAAAGATACAAATGAATCACAAATATTAAAATTAGAACAATAAATAACAAAAAAATAAATAAATAAGAAAACAGATAATTACTGGGTATAAAGTTGAAGGTTAGAAAAAAAGCCAAATTTTTGTTCCATAACATTCATAAATAACAAAACTCGCGAAGTAATACTTTACAAAAATGACCTCCAGAAATATCAAAAAATAAGAAACAAGCATGTGTAACTGTTCAGAATAAAAAGGTTCCTACAATTTAATTGAGAAAGTAGAATATATATATATATAAAAAAACAAATTCATACAGTAGCTATTTGATGAAAATACAAAAAATTAAGACATCAATTGCAAACATAAAAATACTAAGATATTTCATTCTTTATTTAAAAATTTAAAAAATAATTTCAAATATAATAATAATAATAATAATAAAATTATTATTATTATTATTATTATTATTATTATTATTATTATTATTATTATTATTATTATTATTAGAGTAGGGATAGTGGTGAATCTATCCAACGTGTGAGGTCTTTATTCATTGAATTGCCAACAATCAGCCTTTGTAATCGTCGCAGATGGTCTTATGCAGCTGTCTCGTAATTCCATCATTGTGTCAATTAAGGAAGTAACAAAGTGTCAATTTAATGTGACATATGGATGATGCACAATACTTTAAATGTCGGAAGGCGGAGAAACATGAGAAACATGAAAGAAAAGGATACAATTTGAAAATTGAGAAGCTTTTTGTAACACTGTTACAATTTGAACATTGTGTCATTAAAAGAAAGAATATATATTGTCACTGAAAGTTTAACTGTTGGAAGCCAGAAAATAGTGTAACAGCAGGACGTGAGAAAGTCATGTAACCTAAGAATGGTATGGGTGGGGAGAGAATTCTTTGATGTGTACTAAAGAAAGAAAGAAACATATACACAGGTGTGCTATATTTTTGGGTGGTCCAGTTTTTTGGAGGAGGAGGGCGAACTATGCTCTGGACATTGGTTAATTGAGGGACTGTGATTTCACTGCATGGAAAAGAAAGAAATAGGAGACACCTGCTTGTATGTGTGTGTTCCAGGGTTTTTGGAGGTGGGGAGCGAACTGTACTGCCCATGGAATAAAAAGACATTGCTTAATTGACAGTGTAACTTGCACCCTATGGAGAAAGAGCAATGAGTATACTGAAGGAGAGAGAATGTAAGAAATACCTTGAAAATGTTACATAGGGAAAGTGTAGTGTCCTTTTGACCAAAGGACCAGTTTAAATTAACGTGGGAATAGTTAAAATTAGTACAATAGAAAGCGAAACTTTTTTGTGTGTGGATGAAAAAACGCCATGATACTTTTAACCCAGCTGTATGTCTAACTCTTTTTAGAAAAGAAAGAAAAAAAGATCTTTTAAGTTGTTAGGATATAGAAAGTTATTTGAGAAAAACGTATGTGACATTTATTGTTGACGGATGGGACCCCCTGTAATTTTGAGTTGAACGTAACTTTTTTTAGAAAAGAAAAAAAAAAAAGATTTTTCTGACTTAGACAGAAAAATGTTCCATTTAGCATGCCCTGTTAGAATGAAAAAAGAAAGAAAGAAAAAGTCCTTTTTGTGGAAAAGATTCTTGTTAACTTTAAAGAATAGCTATTGTACTTGTTTTTGTGAAAAAACGGAAGTGTGTGTGTGTGTGTGTGTGTGAACGCTGGAACCACCCAGGTTAACGAATATATATAACGAAGTTTGAAATGAGAGCAGATTATATAGTGTGCTTTTGGCGTTGTGGAAACTTGCCTTGTGTATTTTCTCTGTGAGTGTGTTGTTTAGAGAATAATTTTGGAATTACCGGAAGGAAAAAAGTAAGTTAAAATTTACCATTTATATAAATAAATATTGAACTTTGATTTTAAATGTATTTACATGCATTAAAATGACTTGTGTTTGCTTTTATTTATTGAACAAATGTGAGATAGAACCGTTGTTATGAGACTTATTTGTGAAGATTGAAATACGGAAACCAGAAATGTTGTGTATTTTGTGGATATTTAAAACACCTAGAAGCCCAATAGTGAACGGATAGGTTACCTACCATAAGACAGCGAGAGAGAGAGAAATAATATGGGAAGCATGCATATACGCTGAATGCATGCTATGAAGCGAGGGCGGGAGGGGGTGTTTGTAGTTTGGCGAAAAGAGCAAGAGAGGGAGATAGGGAGAGAATGTTTGTAAGGTTGGATAAAGGCGTTCGGTGCGTGAGAGGAGAGGAGAGGGGTGGGAGGATTTTGGTGCTTCTACTTTGACGAAAAGAGGAAGAGAGAGAGAAAGAGAGCAAGCTTGGATAAATGCGTTCGGTGCGTAAGAGGAGAGGAGACGTGCGGGGAACAGTTTAACGAAAAGAGCAAGAGAGGTAGAGCGAAGCATGCATACATGCGCTGCTGAGCGGAAGACAGGGGGAAGGCGCGGGGTTAACCTGCTTCAGGCCTTTTTTTTATTTCTAGTTGAATGCAATGGAATTTATGGTCTTTTAAAAGGAACGGTGAAATCTTGTTTTGAACACAGAAACTGCAAAAGTTTGTGTAAGCCAAGAGAAAAGAAATAGCAAATGAACGAAAATGAATAATTTATATGTTGATATCAGTGGCGTATGCGCGCTGTTTATTGAAATTCTAAGTGACTATTTTTTTATTTTTAAATATGTAAAGTTAGATTATAATGTTATGATGTGTACTTAAAAACACATGCAAAAGTATAGAAATGTTAAAATGATAATACTTACCTAACACAGAATGTTATCCTTTTCAATGTTTGAAGCACATACGAAGTACTAATATATGGCGGGAAAAAAAGACGGGAAACGAGAAAAAGATTTTATCGGTAAACGTATAAGGCATTCCCGGCTGTACAAATAACAGGAGACCGATACGATTTGATGTAAACCGCACAAAAGCATGTATGCTACTGACACGTGTTGGTATATAGATGGCGTTGATGCATAAAGACTAAGATTTTTTTCCGTATAATAACTTTAAATGGGCATAGCTCATAAACGATTGATTATATGATAAAACGGACTACAGAAATCGGTTTGTTAGGTCAAAATCTATATAGAAAGACACCTTACATGATAAAATTGAACAATTTTTGGTGGGGCTAACAGTGGCGGGTGGGTATGTATGGCTGTAACATTACATTTTTGGCTTTTGACGGTTAACTATTGGTCGTAGAAAGAAAAGAAAGGTATTTTCTTAATTGTTAGGACCTAACGAACAGGACTATACAGATTAGAACATTGTAACTTGAAAATAATTTTAAATGGGGCATAGCTCCTAAACGGTTGATCGTAGGTGAAAATGGATTACAGAAATCGATTTGTCAGGTCAAAATCTATATAGAAAGACACCCTACATGATACATTTGAACAATTTTTATTTTTTTTGAAATTTATATACAGGGTGTTTCAAAAGTACAGTTTTTATTTTTTTGCTTTTTTGGCTAAACTATTGGTCGTAGAAACAAAAGAAAAGTATTTTCTTAATTGTTAGGACCTAAGGAACACTACTATACAGATTAGAACATTGTAACTTGAAAATAATTTTAAATGTGCGTGGCTCCTAAACGGTTCATTGTAGGAGAAAACGGACATCAGAAATCGATTTATCAGGTCAAAATCTATATAGAAAGACACCCTACATGATACATTTGAACAATTTTAATTTTTTGAAATTTATATACAGGGTGTTTCAAAAGTACAGTTTTTATTTTTTTGCTTTTTTGGCTAAACTATTGGTCGTAGAAACAAAAGAAAAGTATTTTCTTAATTGTTATGACCTAAGGAACACTACTATACAGATTAGAACATTGTAACTTGAAAATAATTTTAAATGTGCGTGGCTCCTAAACGGTTCATTGTAGGAGAAAATGGACATCAGAAATCGATTTATCAGGTCAAAATCTATATAGAAAGACACCCTACATGATACATTTGAACAATTTTTATTTTTTTTGAAATTTATATACAGGGTGTTCCAAAAGTACATGTTTTTATTTTTTCGCTTTTTTGGCCAAACTATTGGACGTAGAAAGAAAAGAAAGGTATTTTCTTAATCGTTATGACCTAAGGAACACGACTATATAGATTAGAACATTGTAAATTGAAAATAAAAATTTAATGAATTTGCATAAACAATATGGCGTCGATTTTTTTGAAACTTTGGAAATATGCTTATTAAAGGGTATATTTTTATATGAATAGGTAAAATGAATAATATTACTAAAATAAATACCATTTTTGCACGTTTTTTACCGCAACCGGTACGCGCCGCGCGTTTTTTACTGCGACCGGTGCGCGCCGCGCGTTTTTTATCGCGACCGGTACGCGCCGCGCGTTTTTTTACCGCGACCGGTGCGCGCCGCGCGGTATTTGCGCCCGGAAAAAGGTTTTCGCGACGCGGGACGCGTAAAATATTGCCGCCCGGAAACTGCGCGGGGTATTGCCGGTTATAAAAAAACAAACAACACTCGGTAACTTGCTATGGCACATGTACACACACCCACAGTCTTATACACACTAATGTGAATGTTATGATACAGGTGGCGTTCTTTCAAGAAACAAACATGGCAGATAAATTTTAATGTGTTTTCTTTGCATTAATGTAGTATACATTATTTTTAAAACACTAATAATTAAAAATTTAAACAAGTTAACACGAACTTAACCGAAGTTTCCCGAACATTGCCGAACATAAACCTAAGAGTTTATTTACAATTTGTGCACATAATGGTTAATGTACAACACGAATGGTTCCGAACTTAACCGAACATGAATATGAAAAGTTTATTTACAATTTGTGTACATGTTTATACATGTATTACACAAACGGTTGCAAACATAAACATAAAAATGTATTATGATTTACCGTACACGTTTTGTATACGTATACTTTGCATTAAATATAATTTAATTACCGTCAAAAATAATAATTATAATATTAACATGGAGTATAACACTATTACCTGCATAGGCTACAACACAGTTTGTAGTCTCGTACGCAAACACATTTCGTTTTTTTTTGTAGTCTCGTACCCAAACGCATTTGGTTTTGTATTCTCAAACCCAAAAGCATTACGTTTTGTAGTCTTGTACCCAAAAGCATTTGGTTTTGTAATCTCGAACCCAAAAGCATTTCGTTTTGTAGTCTCGTACACAGGTGCTTTAACATATTTTAAATTTAGTAACAGTGATATTACACAATATGACGTAATTTGTACCTTATGTTAGTGTGTTTAAAAATTTCTTTGTTAGTAGTGCTAGGAATTTCTTTTGTTTGCTTTGCTACAGGTGTTTAAACTGGTTTAAACTGGTTTTGTTTTTTTTTATTGTTAGGCATTGTGTATATATACCCCCGTTGCTAAGGAAATATTATCATATGTATGCTGGTAACCGTACCTTCAACACAATATTTACTTAGTGAATAAATTCATAGAAACATATAATAAAAGAAATATTAAAATATTATATTTACAAAAGAGTATTAATAATAACTGTATTGTTGCAGTTGTTGAAATTCAAAACAACAAAAGAAGAAAAATAAAAGAAGAAAGGAAGGAAGAAATCCTGATTTTATCTCAAGTTTACAATACATAGCAGATTTACTTAGAAGATCATCGTAAGTATATTTACATACTATACATATTTGAATGATTATGTTTTTATACTTTGATTAAATATAGTTATATAAAGTATTATTTTTAAAAATTGTAAACTGTTAAATATTTACAATAATATTTTATTTAAAACAAACGAAATTTGTTTTATCATTGCACAAAACGTGTTTTTAATACGATTACATTGTATTTTAAGAACAAAGTTGTTGCAGAATTTTAATGATGATCACAATCTATTTTAACAATGAAGTTCTTGCAGAATCTTAATAATGATCACACTCTATTTTAACAACAAAGTTCTTGCAGAATTTTAATGATGATCAACAGAAAAAATAAGTAGAGCTTCTTAGAAGAAAACTAAATAATATTGTTAACTGAATGACACTATATTTTTATATATTGTTGTATTTATTTTAATGTAAACTAATTTTTGTTTTAATATTTTACAGATGGAATTTCTGGGTGCATCATACGTAAACGAGTTTAACGAAATTGACGAAATTTATTTGGCTGGAGTTATAGAAGGTCTGAATACAAAGGAACGCGTGTTGGAGACCTGGTGGCGTATTATGGATAAGCAACGCCAAGGATTTCGTGGGAGCGAAAGGTATGATACCTTGTTATCAGCTCTTTTTAATTTTTATCATGATAATCAACCACTTATATTGCAATATGCAATGTCTAGTGCTGACATTGTTGAGTTATTTGTACACGGATTTTTCCGTGAGCAAATCATGTATCAGTGGGCACATGATAAATTCATTCATTTTAATTATTTTAATTCTGCACAAGGTGATAGGATAAATGCAGCAGAGGTAGCCGAATTTTGTAATTATGGATCGCGTTTTATTTCGGTTCATAATAATGTGTCGCCATCTGTTGAAAATTCCGTAACCTCGGTCCACCAAGAAAGTCAACCCTTGGAAAACATACTTCAAGAAGAAGATTTTAATTTAATTGATGAAATTATTAATGAACAAATACAAAATGAAGCAGCAGATGGTACACAAACAAATCAAAATTCCGCAGTTTTAGTAAATTCCGATGAGTTTGGAACTTCTGATTATGTGGAGGCTTTATTGAACGAGTTATGTGAAAACGGGCAAAATCCTGTGGATGTTGTAAATAATGAACTACAGGTATCAAGTGTACAATGTTCACGGGATACTCGTGGTTACGGAATGGGCTCTCCACAACCTAGTACTTCCGGTTACGTTCCTCCAAGTGAACGTAGCGGACATACAGATGTTCAAAATACAGGGGAAGGTAATTTCGAAGTAGTACGTGAAAGCAGAAAAAGTTTCACTAAGTTTAACTTGGTGGGACATGAAATTGCGGTAAGGCCAATGGGAAATGAAGAAATTAGAAATCCTGCGGCCTATATTGAAAACTTAATGAACTTTGCATTGGATAATGTATTGAACAATGCGAGACCTAATGATTTTGTTGGAATGTACATTGATTCCTCTAATAGTAAGGATAAGAAAGCAGTGTATGTTCCATGGAGACGCCGCAAAGACATTTCTGCTAAGTCCGTATTAGCTTCCATTACTAGAGTGTTAAATAGTAATGAAGACTTCCTTTTAGGTAATCATGTCCTCTTTCGATTTCATATAGTAAATTCCATGTTTGGTGCTGGAAGAACACGTGATAATAATTCCACACTAAACAAATATTTACCTTTAAATGAATTTTTAGTACAACATTTGGTTGAGCTCCCGGGAACCGATAATGATAAACTTTGTTTACCTAAAAGTATTGCTTGGGGTATAGCAAAGCATACCGAAACACATCAAAATTTGAGTCATTTAACAGATCCAACTCGAGATACATTAAAAGGTAGAGCTATTAAGCTTTGTACTGAGGCAGGTGTTAGCGTTAAAGGTGGTTGCGATTTGAATGACGTAGAATTATTTGAAAAACATTTAACTCCAAATTATCAAATTATTATTTATGAAAAAGTACCCGAAAGCAAACGTGAATTTAGAGTACGTTATCCGGAAACACAAATACAAAGACCAGAGTTACAAAATGCAAAACCAATCTATATTTATTACGATGAAAGGGGAACTATTGGACATTTCCGTCCTATTCGTACTATAACGTCATTTTTAAGAAAAGAAAAGTACTGTTTGCATTGTTTAAAGGGTTTTAAAGGTTTGAATCGTTATCATAAGTGTGAGTTAATGTGTTCATCTTGTGAACATATGCACAAAGTAGATGTTACGATGGATAAAATGAAATGCAATGCATGCAATAGATATTTTACTAGGGGTGAGTGTTTTGACAATCACTTAAAAGGTAATAAAATTGGCAAGAATGTGTGTGAATATGTGAAAGTTTGCATCAACTGTAATGCACTCTATGATTTAAGAAGACGTAAATCTGATCATACATGTGGTGAATACTTTTGCAGTACGTGTCGTGAACATGTACAGGAAGGTCACTCATGTTATGTGAAGAAAGTAAAACCTACTCATATTAAGAGGTTTCTTTATATTGTCTTTGACGTAGAAACCATGCTCAAACCGGAAAATGAGCGTGGGGAGCGGGAACACGTTGTTTGCTTGGTATGCGCTAGACATGTATGTTATAAATGTATGAATAACGGCATTGATGAAGCCTGCAGTACATGTGGTGATGAAAACGGTAACCGCTCGTTTTCTTTTAAAACCATTGATGAATTTATTACACATATTTTATTAGATAGACCCCTATTTAGTAAAGTATGCGTCATAAGTCATAATGGTAGTCGTTTTGATAGCATTTTCTGTTTGAGATCTCTCATTGAGTCCCAGCATATCATTCCAAAAACTTTAATTCAGGGTCAAAAGATTTTTAGTATTTCTATTCATAATAAAATCATTTTTAGAGATAGTTATTTGTTTGTTGGTGTAAAATTATCAAAATTACCTAAAACGTTAGGCCTTTCAGAAAATTTAAAGAAGGGAGATTTCCCATACTTGTTTAACACAGTAGAGAACCAAAATTATGTAGGACCATATCCGGGAATAGAGTACTATGATCCTGAATCGCGATCTGCTGAAGAAAGAAAGCGGTTGGAGGGATGGCACCAAGAACGGGTGCAATTGGGAGAGCAATTTAATTTGCAAAAGGAAATGCTGGAGTACTGTGAAAATGATGTGAGAATTCTCACAGAAGCTGTTATTAAATTTACTAATATCATAGAAGAGAAAACGGGTGGATTACAATGTTTTCTAGTATCGTCTACGATTGCAAGTTTAGCCATGCAAACATATCGTACATCATATCTTCCAGAAGAAAGTATTTCTGTTATACCACCTTTGGTGTACCATTATAAAACAAAAACCAGCGAAAAAGCAATGAAATGGCTAAAGTATATGGAACACCAATTGGGTATAGAAATCCAGCATGCTGGACGAAACGGAGAACAATCTTTTGGAAGGTATAATGTTGACGGATACAATGCAGAGCTTAATGCCGTGTTCGAATTTATGGGATGCTACTGGCATGCCTGTAAAACGTGTTTTCCAAATAACCGTAATGCCATAATAGATAATGCACATGGTCCGTACAGCACATTTGAAAAAAGGTATGAACATACGGAAATCCGGCGAAAATATTTCACAGAAATTCTAAAAATGAATTTGTATGAAATATGGGAGTGCTCTTGGGATAATAAAGTACGCACAGATGTAGATTTACAAAAGTTCCTTAAAGAACAATGTGATACTACTGCTGACTTTCTTATTCCTAAGAGTTGCTACAACGGAGGCCGTACTGAAGTATTTCGTTCTTATGTGAATTGTGCGGACGATGAATCCATTCTTTATTATGATATTACATCGTTATACCCCTACGTCATGGCAAGGAAACCTCTTCCGGTGGGGGCACCTAAGGTGCATAAGGGGCCGGTTTTCCCAGATGTGGGAAAAATTCATGGGATTGTAAAATGTACTGTATTGGCTCCTAAACAACTCTTTTTTCCCATCTTACCGTATGTAGCACAAAGCCGATTAATATTTGGACTTTGTAGGCTATGTATGGAAGGAGAAACTATTGATAATTGCACACATAGTGATACTGAACGCGCATTAACTGGAACTTTTTGTACACCAGAGCTTCACCGTGCTCTTGAAAACGGATATAAAATCGTCAAAATTTACGAAATATGGGAATTTGAACTCATGGGTTCTGAAGATCGGAATTCACCTAGTTTATTCCGGGACTATGTGAATACGTTTCTTCAGATGAAGCAGGAAGCTTCAGGCTATCCTGCTTGGTGTAAAACTGAAGAAGACAAAGATAAGTATATTGACGATTACTATGCTCACGAAGGCATAAAATTAAATAAAGATAATGTTAGGACGAACCCTGGACTTAGACAATGCGCGAAGTTGTACCTCAATTCCTTATACGGAAAATGGGGACAGCGCACAGATATGACACAGTGTGTAATTATTGATAGTGGGGCAGAGTTCCATAGGTACCTTGCTACACCGAGATATGAGGTTCATAGTGTTATTCCAGTTGGTGATGAACATCTTATTCTAACATATAAAGACTTGGAAACCGAAAATGTACCTCTGCAATTTTCCAATGTTGTCCTTGCCGGTTTTATTACTTCATGGGCCAGGCTACAATTATATGATTTACTTGTGACTGTAGGACCTGAAGACGTAATTTATTGTGACACAGACAGTATTATGTTTACGTGTAAAAAAGATAGGGAACCTCCGTTGAAGCTTGGAAGCTATTTGGGTGATCTTACTGATGAAATTGAAGAAGGGTGGGAGTTTGTAACGTTTATAGGATTAGGGCCAAAAAATTATAGTATGCGGCTTAAAAATGCCGCAGGGGAATTTCGGAATATTTTCAAAATTCGGGGAATTACACTAAATGATAGGACCTCTCAAAGAATAAACTTTGAGAGTTTCTATGGATTAGTGACAGGAAATATTAATTGTACAATTATAGAAAATCCAAATAGTATTGTGCGGAAACAGGGCTTCACTATCTTTTCACGTAAAGAGACAAAAACACACCAAGAGGTAAACAAAAAACGTAAACGTATTGACGATACACAAAGTGACGAACCAATACCAAAGACAAAAAGTTTTCTTCATGGATATGTATCATAATAATTTTAGCTTGGCTTATAAGTGATTGTTTTTATTTATTTATTTATTTATTTATTTTTTAAAAGATCATTAGTAGAGTATGACTATTTATTTATTTATTTATTTATTTATTTCATCGTTTGCTGAGCAAACTTATACATTGTAAACCAAAGTATACATTTCATTCTAGTCATTCATTTATTCTAGTCATTCATTCATATTCTAGTCATTTCAAGCTTTAATATTTATTGTTTAACTTATTTTTGATTTATTTTTAATTTATGTTGTTAATTGTGTGAGTGAGTGAGTGTGTGAATGAGTGTATATAAAGTAAAGTATCTATTGTATGCATTCAGTTTAATACAAGATGTTAAAGTTTCAACATCCATCAACCATTTTAATTGCTGGTCCTTCACGTGCAGGTAAAACATGTTTTGTAAATCGATTATTAAATGAACGTGATCAAATGTTTACTATGAAATTTAATGAAATTGTTTGGTGTTATGGTGCAGTCATACCAAATTTAGATGCAAGTTCAAAAATTCGATTTATAGAAGGTATTCCAGATATGAATAATTTTGAAATACAAGAAAATTCATTATTAATATTAGATGACTTAATGTCTGAAACCAATGGTGATGTTGCAAATTTATTTACAAAATATGCACATCATAAAAAATTAACAGTAATATTTATTGTTCAAAATTTATTTCCAAAAGGAAAACATGCTCGTGATATAAGTTTAAATGCACATTATATTATAGTATTTAAAAATCCTCGTGATAAATTACAAATACAATATTTAGCAAGACAAATTATGCCACGATATAGTAAACAAGTTGTGAATGTGTTCGAAGATGTAACACGTGAACCTCACACTTATTTGTTATTTGACTTAACTCAAAAAACAAATGATGCATTACGATTACGTACAAATATTTTTCCTAATGAAACACTGCATGTATATGCAAATGTAAAAGACAGTAATTCAGTCATTTACGTTTAGTTTAGTTCAAGATGTTGAAGGTGAAACAACACTTTGATACTCTCCGTGCTTTGTGCAAATGCAAAAGCGCAAAGCGAAAACAAATTATACGACATGCATCTGGTGATTTAATACGTACTATTTCACAAGTTGCTAAAAACACAATAAAAGGAAACATTCCGTTGAATTCGCGTCAGAAGCAACGTTTACGTAGACATAAAAAGATCTTGCGTGCTTTATCTGCACAACGTACAGCACTTAATAAGAAAAAGAAAATTTTATTACAGAAAGGTGGGGCATTTTTACCATTAATTTTAGGACCATTACTTGGTGCAGTAGCAAGTAGTTTGTTTGGAAGATAAGTATGTCGGAATTTCGTAAAATGATATTAGTGCCTGAAAATGCAATGCAACAAATGCATGCGAATATAAAATCAATAGATTCACATCAATCGCGTTTAGATGAAGAAATGAATAGTATTTTACAACGTCGTAATCTTAGTATTGAAGAAAAATGGAAATTGTATCAGCAAGCATTACAACAATATTTAAATTATACTTCATCAGTTTCACAAAATCCAATTACATTACCTATTATTGAAAAAGATGTTCCTCAAACATCATCATCATTATCTCAAGAAGAAGAAAAAAATAATTCTATTTTACCCTTTGTATCAGACATTTTACAATCAGTACCAAAAACACAACGAAGGAAAACAGATCTATTATTAAAACAGTTAACAAGTTCTGATAAAATTCATTGGGATCAATCAGGAACAGTACGTATTCAAGGAAAAATAATACCAGGTTCTAATATTATTGATTTAATAAATGATGTTGTTCGTACACGAAAATATTCAAAAAATCCGATAGGTATTCACGAGTTTAAAAATTTATTGGATGATCTTAATGTACCACGTGAATTTATTTCTACTCCTATAGTAAAATCACATAGCAATGTTAAAAAATCACAAAGTCCAACACTAGTAACAAATATTTTTAAAAATTGGAAAGAATATAAAATGTAAATAAAAATGGGAAAATTGTCAAAATTATATTATGATTATACGCATCCTGCTTCTTTATCAAGTATTAAAACATTACAAACAAAAACAAAATTATCAAAAAAGAAAATTAAAAATTGGTTAGCATCTCAAGATGCATATACATTACATGCACCAGCACGTAAAGTATTTGAACGTAAACAATATTATGTTAGTGCACCAAATGAAACATTACAAATGGATTTAGCAGATATGCAAAATATTGCAAAGTATAACAAAAAATTATAAGTATATATTATGTTGTATCGATATTTTTTCACGGTATGCGTATTGTGTTCCCTTAAAAACAAAAACAGGTCCTGAAATGGGAAAAGCAATCAAAAAAATTTTAAAAAATTTTAAACTACCTGTGTTTAATGTACAAACGGATTTAGGTACAGAATTTTATAATCGGCATGTAAAACGTTTATTTAAAGAATACAAAATTAATCATTATAGTGTACATTCAGAAATTAAATGTGCATTAGCTGAACGCTTTATAAGGACATTAAAAGAAAAATTGTATCGTTATTTTACGGCTAAAAATACATACCGTTATATAGATGTCTTAGATAAATTTGTAAAAAATTATAATCATTCGTATCATAGTAGTATTAAAATGGCACCGGCAAATGTAAATTACTCTAATGTTGATCAAGTTTTAAATACATTGTACGCTGATAAAACGAATAAAAAGAAATTAACATGTAAATTTCACCCTGGTGATTATGTGCGTGTTAGTAAATATAAACATAAATTAGAAAAGGGATATTTACCAAAATGGTCACAAGAAATTTTTATTGTTGATAAATGTATTCCGACAAATCCTATTACATATAAATTAAAAGATTGGAATGATGAGGAAATTAAAGGAATATTTTACACAGAAGAATTACAAAAAGTAAATGTAAATTCAAACAAAACATTTTTAATTGAGAAAGTATTAAAACGAAAAAAAGATATGATGTATGTAAAGTGGTTGGGATATCCATCAAGTATGAATTCATGGATTAAAACAAATTCTGTTCAGTCTTCAAAATGAGTTCAATGATAGAACATGATTTCTATGTTACTCTTCCTTCAAATGCTAGTACTGAAATTTTTACTAATAATACAACTTCTTCATTTATAGTAAAGTTAGCACAACCTATTCACTTAAGTGAAGGTGAATGGTATGTTGCCTTAACGCAACTTAATGTTCCTTTTAGTTTTTATAATGTTGGTAAAAATGAAAAAATTGTAATTGAAACCATCATTAATGATGAACTTGAAATTGTAGATGTTGATATTACACCAGGATACTATACTTCTATTACATCCATTTTAGAAATGATTCCTGAAGAATTGCGCATGTTAAAATATTATAAAAATAAAAATCAAGTTGGAATTAGACATTCTTTAAAATTGAAAGATTTTTGTGTTATTGGAATGACACGCGGATTGCAACATTTACTTGGATTTATAAATGAAAATACAACAGAGTTTACAGATGCTGTTTTTGTAAAACCAGTTAATGAAGATGTTCCATCCGTAACACGTGCAAAATTTCCATGCAATTTAGAATATAATATACCAAACGTTTTTAATGTATGTGTTGATATTGTAAAACAACAAGAAAATATTGGACCAGTACTTCGTAAAGTTAGTGCCTATAATATTGAGCACGGAGATGTAAAATGTTTTCTATTTCACACACCACAATATGTTAAAGTTGTAAAATCTTATTTTAATACGATTGAAGTAAACTTAAAAGATGAGCACGGTTTAAAATTGCCATTTGAATTTGGAACTTCAAACTTAACACTTCACTTTAAACGAAAATGATTTCTGAAAGTATTGATGATAGTTTTTACATTACACTTGTATCAAACGCAAGTACTGATGTATATCCTACAAATAGTCCAACACATTTTATTAATCAACTAAAAAATAATATTCAATTATCAGAAACCGATTGGCATGTAGGTTTAAGTGAATTACATGTTCCTTTAACATGTTATAATGTTAACGAAGGAGAAAATGTTATGTGGTATAAAATAAAAAATGAAGAAGCACAAAAAGGTAAAATTGTAAGTGGATATTATCACTCTGCACATCATATCATTGATGAATTAAATAAAATATCAAAAGACATAAAATTTTCTATATCAAATATTGTACAAGTAGATTGTAGTGATCGTGTTGAATATGCCTTATTATCAGCAACATTAGCAATGCAATTAGGACTTCGTCAACATAAAGATCTTGTTTTGTATAAACGTGGATTTAAACAACCATATGTTGATATTGGATATCCTCATCAAATTTTTATTTATACTGATATCATACAATATCAGTTTTTAGGTGATACAAAAGCACCTTTATTACGTATTGCAACAATATCAAATGTAAAATACGGTAAAGTGAAAACATTAACATTTCAAGATATTCATTATCTTCCACTTGCAAAGTTTTCATTTAACAGTATTGAAATACTATTAAAAGACCATGCAGGACGAAATTTGCCATTTCGTTCTGGGACACTAAGTGTTACACTTCATTTTAAGCGCTCTCCTAATAAAAAGTAATTAATCAATTATATTTTAAAAATGAAATTTAGACGGCATTACGGACATGGTATCCCATACTTTTCAGGACCTGTATATCAACGGGGACATGGTATAGGTAGTTTCTTTCAAGGATTATTTCGTTTTGCATTACCATTTCTTAAACAGGGTGCAAAAACTTTAGGTCGACAAGCATTACAAACGGGAATACAAGTAGCGGGTGATGTATTAGAAGATAAACCATTTAAAGAATCTGTTCGTACACGTGTAAAAGAAGCTGGTGAAACATTAAAGACAAAAGCTGTTAACAAAGTTGGTCAGTTATTAACTGGAAGTGGTAAGAGACGGCCACGCAAGCGTAAAGCTCCGGCAATTGTTCGCTTTGGACCTCCAACTAAACGTAAGCGTACAAACAAAAGCAAAAGCAAAAGAAAAGTAAAAAGAAAAATAAGTCGTGTTACAGATATATTTTCATAATGGCACTACTTAATTCAAACAGTGTTGAATGTTGTACCAATGATTTCGATTTATTTAGTACTCCAATGACACAAACTGCAATTGAATCTTGCTTTAATGCTGAATATCGTCCAATTTCAACATTAAGTTCTGATGGACCTATTGAATTTTTTATTCCCGGTGAAACAGGAGAATTTATTCATACTGCATATCTTTATCTTTACGTACGTTGTAAAATTACAAAACCTGATGATACACCATTAGCTGACACTGATGTTGTAGCACCAACAAATAATTTCCTACATTCATTATTTAGTCAAATTGACATTTCATTAAATGATAAATTAATTACTTCTTCATCAGGATTTTATCCTTATCGTGCGTACCTTGAAACATTATTAAATTATTCCCGTGATGCTTCTGATACACATTTGAAATTAGGTATGTGGTATAAAGATACTGCTAAACAATTTGATAGCATTGGTAATGCTAATGTAGGTTTTCAACAACGTGCTAATTATATTAAAAATAGTAAATCGTTTGAAATGTATGGTCGTCTGTATACAGATATTGCTGGATTACCAAGAGCACTTGTAAATAAAGTAGGTCTTCGTATAAAATTACATCGTAGTAAAGATGCTTTTTGTTTATTATCTCCTGCAAATACTTCTTATAAAGTAAAACTTGAAGATGTTACTCTGCATATACGTCGCATTGATGTTGCACCTCATTTAGCAATGGAAATCAATACTAATATGAATCATGAAACAGCAAAATATCCCCTTACAAGAGTACAAACAAGATCGTATACTATTCCTGCAAACGTTAATTCATACAATCTTGATAATATTTTTCTGGGTAACGTACCTAAAGGCGTTGTTATCGGGTTTGTTTCCAATTCGGCATTTAATGGAAAATCTGAACTAAATCCATTTCATTTTCAACACTTTAACGTAAACAAACTGCAGCTACAAGTTGGATCAAAATCTTTTCCTCCCAGTCCCCTCACCCCCGATTTTGAAAACAATTTGTACCTTCTAAGTTACCATTCTCTGTTTTCCGGTACTGGTTTATATTATAAAGATGATGCACATACTATTACTCCTGAAGAATATCCACACGGCTATACTCTTTATGCATTTATTCTATCACCTACAGCAACATTAGATGATTGTACGTGGGACCTTGTGCGTGATGCGCCTGTAAATATTAAAGTTTCCTTTTCTGAAAATTTAACTGAACCTATAACATGTATTGTTTACGCCCAGTTTGATTCTTTAATTCAAATTGATAAAGATAGAAATATATATACTGATAATACTTTTTAAAAGTATCATTTTAATAAAAGAAGTATAACTGTTCACTTCTAAGCATATGAATTACATGTGTCCTACTGGTACAAAGTGTGTTAAACATTGTATATTGTAATATTTTTGCTTGATTATTCAAAGAGTTGCAAGGTATCATACTATGATGTTTGTCAAAAGTATTTTTTATGCGTTAGCACCATTCATCGTTATTGGAAAAGTTATAAAAAAATCTGTCATGAATATTTTAAACATATTATTTCGTTTTATGAAAATATTCCATATACTCCACTAGGTCTTCCAACATATACGCGTATAAAGTGATGTAAAGTGAAGTGAAGTGATGTGAATTTAAAAACAAAAGTTATGTACACGGATGATTTAATAAAAGTGTTACTTCGTGATAAAGTTACTGGTGCCAATGTACATGGCATTTATCCTATTGATAGAATACCAAAAACTGTACATCCACCGGCTGGACTTATTATAAATTTAAGCAATTCATCTTCAAGTGGAACACATTGGGTGTGTGTATTCATTGATGAAAATCAAAGAGGATACTATTTCGATAGCCTAGCATTACCATTTCCAAAAGAAATAAAAACTTTTTTAAATAAAAATTGTAAAATATATTTTACAAATAGTTCCGCATATCAAGATGATAATTCAATCTTGTGTGGACAATTTGTGTTGTACTTTTTGCATCATATTGTACGAAAGAAAAGCTTTCAAGAATGTTTGAATTTGTTCAAAAAAAATAATCTTAAACAAAATGATAAAATTGTACTCAATCATGTAACCAATATAATGAAAAAGAAAAAACAAGTAGATTAGTTTAATAAAAATTTTTTATTTACAATTGAAAATCTTGTATTTTTATTTACAAGAACATATCATATCCTTTTTTACAACTTTGCAAATGCATTAGTTAATGTTATAGTACGTTGAAACTTCCACCAATAACATAACTGTTGTGCATTACGAAATGCACATCCTGATTTTTTCTCAAGTTTAATATTTTGTTCATGAAAAGCACAATAATCATTAAATACGTTTGCATGCATTGTGTTTAATGGTGGACACTGTTTACTTTCCAAATCAATAACATTAGCTAGTGCAAAAATATTTTTTAATCCAAAGTGTTTTTTCTGCACCTTTACAATAAAAGGTTGCATCTTGTTTACAAAGTTGATATATAAGGTTACGTATGTGTGATACAGTATAACCGCATTTATCATTCCAAGTTAATCCATGTAAGTTTAATGTTAACCATTCAATTTGTTTTTGACAACCTAATGGAAGTATATTGTATTCTACTGGTGATTTTATTAAACAATGCAAATTTACTGTATCATCACACGCAGTTAAACAAAATTCACGTATAATAAATTCATTATTTGAAATCTTAAAACCTTGTATGTCAATAATGTATTCATTAACACATGGTGAAATTTTATGTTTACGTTCTAAGAAAAATGGTATAATTTGTCCAACAAATTCAGTGTTCTTTAAACAATCACGCACTTTGCGTATAAAGTTTATACTTGAAATTTCACTATGGTGTTCTTCAAACACTTCAAATAAATCAATAAGAGTTATATCATTGGATAAATATTCTACAGCAAAAGTTCCAATATCATCGTGAAATAAACATTGATGTTCAAGATGCAGCAAGCATTGTTCACAGGAAATATTATTATTAAAACGTAAGTATGCACTTATAGTTTTTAAAACACAAACTTCACTAATATGTTCTTCACTACATGATACACAAAAATTATTTTCAAAATACATTATGTACAGTACGTTTTCTTAACACACCTCACTATAGTCGTTCGATCTGTCTTTTTCAAGAAAAATACTTAAAAGTTCTTTTCGTACATTCACATCCACTGATAGTTCACCAAATGTAATATTAAAATAGTCTCTTGTTAATGGTGTAATAACTGTATGTGTTTCTCCATAAATGTCAAATAATTCCTCCTGTACACGAGGGTTCACTAACAGAGACCAAACACGAATGTCTAAAACGTCATCATTACAATAAAAACATTCATGAGACCATTCACATGTATCGTGCCAATAACATGCATAGCATATTAAATAATCATTTGGTTTCCATTTCGCAATGCAGTCTCTTACACAGTTCACATCCACATAATTAACACCACATTCACAGTTCCAACTTAATTCTGATAAATCAGGTAAACATGGCGGCGTATCCACAATTGATACCACTTCGTCATTTGATTCGGCCTCACTATCATCTGCATAAACTTTTATATTATCGTTTTCATATCTTTCTAATTCATTTTCATCAAATGTACAATCTGGAGAATCTGGATATTCATTCTCAGCGTCTAACTTATGCTTCACATCAACGTCTTCTACAAACTGACGGTTCTCCATCGCTAACAAAACTATACATGCCTATTTTTTAAAACCAATATTTAAATAAAAATTTCAAATGACGTCACGCGCTCGCGCCCGCGCACGCGAGTATTTTCCGTTCGCGCCCTCGCGCCTTCCCGCGCCGCGTCCGCGTTTCCGCCGCCGCCAAGTTAAAAATGTTTTTATAACAATCCGCTATTGTTCAACACCTAAATTATTATTCTTTAACGCATACAGCTGCAAGGTTTCTCTTTTATTATTCTTTACGTACAGTTGCAAAGTATTCTATAGTTCTATTATTTCTTTATAACAAGCTTCCCATTGTTCAGCAAGTTTCCAAGGTTTTTTAAAAATCATTTATCTTTTCAACTTTGACATCTTTTATTATTCTCTTTTATGTCAATACTATACATACAATAGTACAACAACCATTACCTGTCATCATATGTCATTTAAACAATAGTGTATTTCTATAGCACTATACTCTCTACCCATTGTTTCCGGGCGCCCCACTGGTGCTTCACTATTACGAATACAATAGGTAATTGTCGGCAATTCAATGAATAAAGACCTCACACGTTGGATAGATTCACCACTATCCCTACTTATTAGTAGTAGTAGTAGTAGTAGTAGTAGTAGTATGTACGTTGAGTGAAGGTATATGAATAAAATTCTAGTTACCACGCGTAGAAAATATCAGTAGTTATTGTCGAGTATTAAGTATTGACGTGAGCATTGCAACAAAGCCTTCTACCACATATTGACTCGAGAAAGAGTTAGACAAAGACATGTTCAACGCAGTACCGTGCCGTTGGGGGAGAAGCGAGCGGAGTGACGGCACGCGCCGAACGCCTATGTAAGTGGTGCAAAATTCAGAGAAAAAATAATATATATAAAAAATAATATATATGGAAGGAAAGAGTAATAGAAAGTGGTGCAAGGTGAAGTTAAATACATATGTATAAATAGAAAGTCATATAGGTGAAAAATAAGTGTTAGTGATTATTAGTGTTAGTGACAGACAAAGCATACAGTGTAGTGTAGTGTTAAGAATATTAGTTTTGGTGCACAAGTGTTAGTGTGGAAACACAGGTGAAAACCATTAGTGCAGTGAAAGAAATAGGTTAATACCAAAGAAATATATTTAAAAAATATATGTACATATATATGTGTATATATATATACATATATGTGTATATATATGTATATAAAACATATGGGTGAAAAAACCTAAACATACAGTTAAAACCTGCAAGAAACAAGAAGCCTAAGGTAAAAAGAAGAAGAAGCCAATAGGTAAAAACATAAAAATATAAATACGCAGAGAACACAGATACCAAACACACATACAGAAATTCACAATAAACAAGCAATCTATATTCAAACTCATTTGTTAAATTTTTATAGCTTTGTTTTTTTTTTCATATTTGTAAATTTTCCCTGTTTTTGGTCTCTTTTCCTTCCCTATCCTTTCCCTCCCAAATTTTCCTATTTTTTTCTTTTTTCACTTATGGAAAAAAAGAAAAAAAAACAAAACTACTATAGAAATCATTCGCAATGATGATAACTCGTCGGTTTTCGAATGCTCTAGGTAACCGACTAAGAGTAACGCGACTGAGCGAATGTAAAAAAAATAAATAAATAAAAAGTGCTCAAAATCAAGAAAAAGCAGGGTTTATTTTTGAAAATTTTCTTACGCTTCGCGACAGCCATGGCGGTTCGTGGTTAGTCTGTTGACCTCACTCATATGTACGGGATGTAAAGTGGGCGTGGTATACTCTCGCCCTGGGCGCTGATTTTCCATGGCACGGCATTGCTTTAACCTTAAGGTTTGAGATGCATGATACGTGCAGTTATGGCTCCCGTTTCGCACGCTCTGCTTTGTTTTTGCTGCTTTCCATCTACTCAATGTGCAGCTGGCCCAAGCTAGCACAAGGGAACCTATTCACAGACGGTGCTCTTCAGTTCGTCGTGTAATGTCAAACAGAAAAGCAATCATTTTTTTCTCTCTTTCAGTCAGTATTGATTGCGTATTGTGTGGCCATACTGTTTACGCATTTTCCTTCAACATTATTATTATTATATTTACGTATCATGTTAATCACTACTTGTCACAAAGGCAATAAAATTGATTGTATATTTGTGGATGATTCATCAAAAGATAAAAACAATATTTCAGAAATTATATTGGTACTAAATGCGTAAGGATAATGTTAGTCTGCCTAATTATACACGCATACATCACAAGGAACAAACACCGTTTTTTTGATATTTTCTGTCCTAAGCTTATGATACGTGATCAATAATGTAATATAAGTAAACATCTCGAACCTATATTAGTACTTGTAGAACGAAGAATAACATTTTCTTGTAATGTCACGTTAGTTCATCGGCATCACCCTTTAAGTACGAAAGGTCATACTACTTACAACTTTTATTTTAAGAATTCAGACGAAGAACGCTCTCTGTGCTTCCTGAAAAACTCATTATATAAGGTACTTCTTATTAATAGTAAGTGGAAAATAATGTGAAATATTTTGAGAAATTTTAACAATGATGTTTTAATGCTATTGATTTATGAAGGTATCCTGTACAATGCAAAACATTTCGTTGGTAAATTTACAAAAAAACGTTGACTGCCAGTTTGCCAAGTCTTTGTGTAAAAATTAACTTAATAATTAAGTAAAGTAAAGTAAAATTACTAATCTGAAATGGTGTAAAATTACATTTTTATCAATAAAACTATCATGTTTTCTTATAAATTTACTGTAAATTTGTAAAACAAAAAAGCAGCCAATTTTGTAATTTAATCAAAGGTAATGTACAACTTACAAAATGAGGGGAAAATGATTTTACATTGGTATTTGGTAATTTAAATACAGAATTCTTTCCAACGTACTTATATTCTATTGTGATTTTAAATTGACAAGTCAGTTGTATAGGCGCTCTTGATGATGATACAGTATAGTAGGGAACTACCTATTGTGTGAAGGTTGGGGAGCAGTGACTCAGGTGTAGGGTGCTTACCTCTGGTGTGCAGCGTCCGTGGTTCGATCCCCGGGCAGTAAGTTTATGTTGAACAACATCGCGTCCATTGGTTTTCTAGAGGTACTTCCGTTTCCTCCTACATTCTCATTCCGCCAATTTTTCCAACATCATTCACTTGTCTTAATCATCTGTCTCCCTTAACGTTAAAGGGCATATAAGTGGGACGTTAAACCTATAGAAAATATATCTCCGTGTGATTGACGAAGGTTGTAGTTTGAAACCCATGTTAAGAGCAGATATCTTTCATATCCTTGATGTTGTATAAAGACGAAAAAACAGCAATTTGGCAAAATGTGTGAGTAAATCTAATAGAAGTAAAGTTAAGGTAAAGGGAAGTTGTTTCAGAGACGATGAACATCGTTTACATACATAAAGAGACTAAAAGACATTGCTTGAATATCAAATTGTGTCAATAGTTTTGTAATTATTTATTAGGATAACGCTAGTTTTATTTATTTATTTATTTATTGTTATACGTGCTGAGTGCATTACGAGAGAAAGGCTTTCGTATTCTGAACTCTAGAGCAGGTTTGAGTTCTGGCAATCGAACGTAAATTTCTAAGGTGCAATGGTAAAACAATTTGTTAGTACGGAAATTGAGTGTTAATTAAATATACTGGAAAACCTTCTTACCAAGAATGGACGCTCTTCGATTATTCCGTTCTTCAAGAGACCGTACTGAATTAAAATATCGCAGAAAAGTCCAAGTTGCGTACATCAAAGGACGACATATTCAACTCAGTGTTTCCAGATCTCAAGATTAAAAAGTAGCGATGTTGTGCTCGAAAAGTAGCATATTTGAAGTATTTGTAATTCAAATATAAAAGTGTATATTTTTGGGGGGGCTACACTCTTTTACTAATCATATATATTCTTATCGATTTAATAAAAATAACTGAAGGTGGAAATACGTCAGATGTCGGGGTTGGCAATGGTCAGGGTGCGACCGGTGTTTGGGATTATTGTCGGTGGTGCGTTAGGGCAAACTTCACTCTCTATTAGGATCAGTCAAACTGCATTGCGCAATGAACTGAGCAGAGAATGATAGTATAAAATAAACGACATTTCTGATTTCCAAGGAGACATTTTTGCTTAAGTCAGTTTTGTGGGTTCATTTTACAACGTTTACAGTAAGCTTTATCACTGTCATTCCTCACTTCTAGAATTTATTTGTTAAGTTCTTTATCTGGAGGCCATAAATTTTGGAAGTTTTTATTGTAATTACATTTACTCATGTTAATATGAATAATAAAATAGCACAATTAAATTTGTGATGTTCACGTTTAAACTTCTCTTTACAACTATTAGGCCTAAATCTTAACCGAGACAGCAACACTGTCGCTGACTACAACTGTTCGAAGTCAACAAAATTCTAGCGTTGTCATTGTCAGATTTCGAAATTAAAAAGTACTAAAACAAGGATTAACTAAGGTAGGTGCAGGTAAATACGCCATTTTTAATGGTGTTGGATTTTTTATGGCCTTAATTTTCACGAAACACGAAGTACGAGACATGTGCGTTGCAGAGTATTCTTTTCCGTGTGTAGAAGAAAATGCCGCAATGATGCGACTTAATTCTATTTTGTACCCAAGGTAAAAGAAAAAAATTGTTACAAAGTGGCGTATTTACCAACACGTGCAGGTAATTACGCCAAGTCTAGGATACTACTAGAAACCTGTAATAAATCTTGCAACTGTATTATATGAACTCAAATATTACTACACAACAGGTATTTATTTGTAGCCAGGGTAGCCTGGGAATTTACCCCCTTCTAAGTTTTGACTTTCCTATTTCTAGATTTAATTCAGTCTTCCCAGCCCCTTCTTAGGCTACACAATTTGTTTTAAAGTACAACAATTCAACTTCATGTATTAGTAGCAAAGTGACGTATTTAGGATCTTGTGTCGGGGGGGGGGGGGCTTGAGAACCAGTAAGAAGTACTATTTGTGTTGTACGTATAATGCGAAAAAATAATGGAATTATTTCCGGAGGGGGCTTGAGCCCGATAGCGACCTCCCTATATACGCCACTGATAGCAATTCTTTATTTTTTCAGTATGCTTATTGTGGCGAGCTATGTTGATCTTGTTTATAGAGTTGCTTCCCGAAGAAACAATCTTGTAGGTGGTACCACTGTTTAGCATTCTTAATCTGAGTAACACAGTAATAAAAATTTACGTTTTCAATCATGTGTCTTTACTGCAGTGAGAATTAGAGACCAATTTATTCGTCTTTCACTGCATGAGTCATAAGCTGGAACTGGTTGTTCACAACGCTGTTGATAAGATTTCAGAGATGGTTCATCTTCAAAACCTTGTAAAGCGATTATAGGGTGTTTACTTAATGCAATCGAAGAACAGTCGAGAAATCGAATTAATATCAGAAGTATTCGCTTCTACAATATTATTAAAGTTTTGATATATTGTAGTTAGGCTCTTCTTGCCGTTCAGTAGAAGCATTGTGGAAGTCCAATCATACGCTAGTGGAACACTTTCGAGAAGCTTAAGTACAAATTTGCAGAGAAACTTTCGCCAACATGCAATATTTTCGGACCTATACGTACAACTCACTAAGTGGAATTTTGTTTATGAAATGTCCATGATCCGAGATGTGCTGAAACCTCTACATGTCCTTAGCCTGTTTCTAAAAGAAAGGTCAGCATCTCTTGTAGAAACATGCTAAGGCAATAACCAAAATTGAAACTAACTTTAAGTATTCCGGAAGCGTTGAAAGAAAAAGACTAAAGCCCTAACTACTGCAGGAAACATATGTTACTCGAACTCTTTAGTATGACACTAATCACGCGCCAGAACGACTCTGTATAAGGCCCGGTATGTCTATGGAAGAATTACAACGTCAGTTTAAAGAAACTGGTAAGTTTTGTTGAATCCCACTTGCAGAATCCTCAGACAGTTCTCTTGAAAAGTACCAGAAAATAAGATTGCAATCCAGGTCCAGCAGAAAACATACGGTGTCGCTTTCCTAACGAAACGTTCAGTGGGATCGAAGGTTTGCTATAATCAAATTGGTTAAAAGAATTGTCTGCAAGAATGTTATACGATGACAAAGAAGTAATGGGAATTTCAAAAAAAAATAAATAAAATAAAATAAAATAAAGTAAAATAAAAGAATTAAATAAAATAAAAAATAAGTAAAACTTCCGAGAGCTAAGATGAAACCTTCTAATATTGGGCCAAATGTACAAAATCTTAACATACGATTCAGTGTTCCTCCGATTTCTTCTGCACAGTGTGAAAGAGGCATTTCCAGCTTAAACTTACAGCATATTGACGCTTCGTTTATTTGTAAAAACCCTCGAATCTCTTCTTTTCACAGAAGTTAATTTACCAGACATTTCTTCTTTCAATGCAGAAAAATATGCCATCAGCTGGATAAAAAGTGGACATAATGCTGCTATCGACAAACCAATTTGGAAAGAGACGTTATCCGATATAAACCGACCTTCCGTTGCTTCACTATTTAAAATGGGGTACGGTGTGAAAGTATTGTTAATTTCTAAAGATAGTGTTAAATTTCATTCTGTAAATCATGCTTCAGCTTAACCCAAGGTGAAATCGGCAGTCAATCCTTTCTTGTAATTTTGGTGTAAAAACTGTAAATATTATACAAGGGCTGTTTCAGTTTCCAGAGTAAAACTGTAATAAAAGGTAAAGTCTTTTCCTAGGTAGCACCATATTAGTATTTCTTTAATACATGCCCACGATTTTTCAGAGACCAGATTACAGTCTTTGTTCAATTCTGGATTCGTTTTAATACCATTATGTTTGTTGGCCCAAAATTTAATTTCAGCAGAACAGTGTATAGGTGCACACAACCCTGAATCTAATTTTATTGAGTACAAAGGGCAAAATGGTACTAAAATGTATTTATGATATGAGGAATGACATTTAGTACCTTCTTTCCTCTTCTATTCAATAAAATTAGGTTCAAATGCATGTATGTAAAATTAGGTTCAAATGCAGGTTGCAATGTAACTATAGGGCTTTTACTGGATGTTGCACACTTGTCCTCAGCAGTAGGAGGAAAAGTAAAAAGGTAAGTAACGCATGTAATTTAATCTACCTAGCCATATCTTATCTGACGTACCTACCCTTATTCATCATAAAATTGTTTTTAAAAAAGTAAAAAAAAAATGAACTTTTGGCCTGTCAAATTACTATCATAATTTCAAAGTAGGTAGGTTTAAAAATCACGTTCTCCCAACCCGACTTTAAAGTTGTTCTGATATACAGAACACAATCTTGGATAAATATTCCCCCCTTCTACAAAATCCACAAATAAATCACTGCTACACAACATGACTGAAGGAAGAAATAGAATAACCGAAGTGCAAGATGAAGATACAATGATAAAATTAAAAACGATAATATAAAAAGTTGAAATTCGTCGGAAACATCGCAGCAGTGAACACTTGACGTATTTAGTTGCACTGGCGTATATACCTGCAGTTATCTTAGTATCGAATTTTTTGGTTTCAGTAAAGTTATTGTTTATTGTGAATGCAATACTCAACAAACAAACCTTTAATTATAATATATAAAACTAACAATTTGTGATTTCATATATGAACATAAGGAAGTATCGGATTCCTAACAGTTATAGTATATGGATAGGGATGTGAAGTTTTATTTTTATTTTATCCCTGAAATCGGGGTTATTTTTCTCAAAATCGGTGTTATTTTTTGCGATTTAATAGAAGCAAATAGAGGTTATTTGCTTTATAAGTTGTAATGGTTTTGACAAACGAGTATATTGTAAACATAGGGAAAGTGGTCTGTGAAAGCTAATTAAAATAAAATATATTTTTAAAATTAAACGAATAGTTTTAAATTTTGATATCTTAAATTTAAAAGAATAAATTATATTTTTGGTCTTACATCTGAGAAAAAATGGCTCGATATCTCTTCTAAACTTGGATTTATTTAGTATATGATTTCAATACATAAATCGACTAAAAACACACTACAGTGTTTCTTAACATTTTCTTCACTCAGAAAAATCAATTCACAATATACTTATTTAAAACGTAATTCATATCATTCTTACCACACATTTTCACTCAATGACGAATTAATAGTTTTTTCAATGTTTCTTATTTTTTAAAGGACAAAACTGTGAATATTTCTACACGTTGTTCTTTAAGGTTTTGTCTCCCTACCGTAACTACGGACTTGTGTTTTGAAAAATATCTTTAAGAATCAACGGAAGCTGGCAAAGATATTGCTTGAAGAACACAGGCGGCAAAATCTTTGTGTTCACTTTGCAGTACAAGCAGGGTTTCCTGAAGATTCACTTTTTTCCAGTTATCTACCGATCTTTTCATTCTATCTTTCAAGGGTAAGTAAGCTTTAGCGATCTCTGGAAGTAACAGTTTATTCAACCCATTTCAGGTACTTTAAAAATTCAGATGACACACTATTTTCAAGAGTACACTCAGGGTTGAACACTTGGTGTAGCAACGGGAACGCGTGTTTATAAGGGTGAGTTTCCATATCTTCTAGTTTCTTCAGTAACATCAGACACACACTCGTAAACATTCTCACATTATGGCAAGTTCAACAACGCAGAAGTCGTTAAATCGGAGAATGTTCCTTCTTTAACGGAGCGGAAGCCATATTTAAGCTGTTCAAACTTACTGACCAGAAGGTGGGCAGTGGCGTACGTCGGTTCTTCCAGAAATTTAATTGTCTGAACGAGATCCGAGGAATTATCCTGCACAAAAATTGCTGAAGTTTTCACCACGCTCACTTCTTCCGGACTGAGATTTGAAAGAGAATTGAGAATGCAGCATTTGAAATACATCTCCTGTCCTCTCCTTGGAAGAATTCCACAACCTCTTCTATGTACTTTGCTAAATAAAAAAACCGCACGAAATCAGAAACACCATCTTGTCTGGATGGGGCTAGGAAATAACAAAGGAGATTTTTATTCATTCGGATACTTGTCCTGGAGAACTGAAAACACAAAAGCTTTCCCATATATTCAGAAATACAGACTTCATTTTTACCACAACTTCATTCAGTTTGTTAATTTCTTTCCTACACAGATTGGCAACTAAATTTAGTTTATGGCAAATAAATTGGCAACTAACTTGTGTTATTTTATTAATACTACTGGCTAACATGGCGATCTCGCTAATCTATCGCTTTATGCAGTGAATTTCGGCGTTAGTTTGAAAATAGTACCAAATTCGCGTTATTTCGCGATTTAAAAGCACCACAAACGGCCTTCAATCATACATTTAGGTATATCTATATACTTTGCCTTTCTCATGTTTTCGATGTTATCGTTAAAACGGAAACTTCACGTCCCTACCTATGGGTAATTAAAAGAAGTCCAAAAAGTAACGCGTCGCCCGATTTGAAATTTTAGTAGAAAGGGCATTTAAAATGTCTCCCAATTCGCTACTTGTAGCCCAATCTGGCAACGTTGATTGAATTTCGACACTAATCAAATGATTGTAGGCGTGCCAGCCACCCATTCAGCTTGGCGAACGTAAGTTAAATTATGAATAGATAGTTTGAGTTCGAGCGTACGTGACTTTGATAAGCAAGAGTTTGAGTGAACTCGAGTTACACTGAGATCTGTGAGCACCAAGTTAAATGAATATCTCTAATTTGTGTGTTAATCTGCTAAATGTTACATGGAAACTTGAAACAATTTATCAGTTATATCAGATCTATTTTTAAGTAAGGTCCGATTGTCAATAGAAACAAACTTGGTAAAGATAGTAGCACACGTTTCTGGTTTCTTCCTATGTACACATTAAGCTAATTTTTACATAATAAACATGTTTGTTTAAATTTTTATCATAGGATTTATCAAGTTTTTGTATGTCCACGTCGTAGATATCACTCGCCTATAACCGAAGCCCTTCGTCATTGGTGTCAAACCGTTCGCCAGCTAGAAATTGCTTCAAGTAGGAGAACAGATGATAATCGCTTGGTTTAAGGTGCGAGCTATACTACGGAGGATTGTTCAGTAGTTCCCATTTAAAAGATCTGATCAATTCTTGAGTTTGAGCAATATAATGAGGGGAACATATGCTCAATTTCGCGACACTGACGCTATGACTGTAACTGGTGTCGCTTCTTACCCAAGACATGGTGGGACACAATGTCCGCGTGTATTTTAACAGAATCAACAAGCACAGTCAATAACCGAAACGAAAACAGCCTTTGAAGATTGGCTTCGGTAATAGGCGAGTGATTTCTTCGATGTGGGTATACAAAACTTTTTGAACGCTATAACAAATGTTTACACAGGCATAGTAACTATGGAGTAAAATAGCTTAACGAATACAGAAAAAATAATCAAAAATGTATGACAACATCTTAACTAGTTTTGTTTCTATTGACAATCATATTGACGATAAAACAGATTGTCAGAAGGGATTACTATAAATAGATAATTTATTATGTGTTGTCCAAACTATATTGATATATTGACATGTTTATTTCTTTTTCAGATTATTGTTTGATTTTTGTAAAAAGAGAATGAATATTTTGTACTTGATAAGCATATTCTACATAGTTAAGGACGGCTATTCTGAGGTTGGTAATGTGAAAAAAGGCAATAAAAACTTAAGAAATCTTCTCACAACATTGATCTATAAACACGGACATCAAAGTGAATGTATAACAATAATACAAAGCAATAGACATTCACATGTATCAGATGATTTCTTAAAAGAAATATCAAACAAGATGAGTTATATTTCACTAATGTGGGATACAGAAACTACCAAAAGCAACAAGTTAAAACTTTTTGTTAAAACCATGAATTTAAAGTGCGGTATATTTGTTCTTTTTCTGACGAATATTACCGAAGCATATTATCTTATTTACAAAGCAATTAAAACAATCATCCAAAACCGAACAACAAGATACATCATCATTACTGACCCTAATAAAGAACTTCAAACTATACTTAATCACAAATGGATGAAGCTATTTCCTTACTCGTATGTGATAACTCCTAAAAGTACTGAAAATATAACTGAATCCACTTCTTTTACGATATTTACGACCAAAATAGGTGATAATTTAGAACCAGAAACGTTTGAGAAAGTATCTGTGTGGAAGGACGATTCTTTAACTTCTGAAGTTGATATTTATAGTCAAGAGTTGGATTTAAGTGGTAAATCACTAAATTTATTGTTTCATCAATACGCTCCGTACACAATACAATTTGAAGGTAATTGGGATGGTAGCGACTATCAAATAATGTTAGCATTTGCTGAAAGATGGAACTTCACATGGGAAGTGTACTATTGTGATAATGAATGGGGATCTGTAACTGATAACGACTCAGTGTTATCCCTGTATGGAAAAGTTAAAAGTTCTAAGTATTCAGCTGTGGTACCTGGAGAATATATGTATCTTCAGCTATACCATAACTTTGATATATCTATTCCGTATGTTGAATCCAGTATTCATTTGCTGACCCCAAAACCAAAACGCCTAATCAACTTATGGTCAGTGTTTCTTCCCTTCTCACTTTCAGGTTGGTTAGCTGTGTTAAGTTTCATAGTTTTTGTTTCATGTTCATTTATTGTAATTTTCTATTTATTGTTTAATTTGAGGATGTTTAGTGTTAAAAATTTGAATTTCCAATTTTCTGATGTAATTATGTATGCCATTAGCATCACAGTTGGACTTGGAGTTTCTGACTCCGATATTTCAGCCATTAGACATTTGGTAACATGGTTTTCCATGGCGTCCATGCTGTTGGTTACAGCTTATAATTGTAATCTCATATCGTACCTAACTATCCCATTATATGGAGACTTCATAGATACGTTAGAAGAGTTTGTTGTGTCAGACATAAAATGGGCAGTAGATTCCGGATTTTGGATTGAATTGCTCTCTGAAGGAGATGACATCTTGAAAATTATCAGTGAAAGACATATATTAGTCAAAAGTACCAAGGAGTTGAATACCTTAGTTGATACTGGCCATGTGGCTGTAATAGGTGAAAAATTACCTTCTGGGTACATTTGTAATGTAGATACACTAACTGATAAGAACTTTAAGAGCTTACATGTAATGGAAGAAAGTTTATTTCGTTTTCCTGGCGGGTTTATGTTTCAGAAAGGATCTCCAATACTAGTTAAGTTTGATAACTTACTATATAGTATTAGTGAAAGCGGACTACAATATTTTTGGGAGAATGAAGCGGTTCGAAAGGTCTTGCCAACTGCTCATACACTTAAACATCATTTTACGTTAAAAATTGAGGACAAATTTAGTGACCTCTCCTTACATGAAATTTGTGGTGCCTTTGTTGTCCTTCTAACAGGATTAAGTATGTCTGTATTAGTATTTATATTAGAATTGCTACGATATCGTGAAGGTATAACAAGACGGTGGTTTTAGCTATAAAAACGCTTGCATTATAAAAAATAATCAAACGTAATTTCCGAACATGACACAACACTATAAAATTACACTCTATTACCGAATCAAAGGATTATTTTACTCAAATTTCTTTTCAGGGTTGTCGAAATTAACAATTAATTATCTACTAAATGCTCAAACAAACCCTTTATATATTTTTACTGTTACTCATATAATTCTAAATAGAGTTGCAGGATACATTTTAAACAGATAATATTGCGAATTCAAATTTGGATTTTTTTGGAAACAAGTAAATACATTAGAGCATTCTTTAAATAGACTATTCTATTATTCAATTACAATAGAGTATAGGTACATTTTAGTAAAAGTCGTAGTAGACTGGTTGTTCTTGGGATTTGACGTCCCAATTACGACATGAGAAGTCTATACTTTCACAATCTTCCTCTCAATAAAACATAATATTTTTTGAAATGAATTAAATTATTGTTATGTTTTATTACATGATGTTGTACCAGTTACTTGTTTTTCATTGAAAATCCTTTATCTTACTTTACATGTATATGAGCAACTATCTCTTACACAGATTAGGATGGACCTAAAGGCTCTTCACTACAGCGAAATTAAACTACCGCTAATTTTACAGTTTTTCTGTAATATCCTCAAAAGAAATAAAAGTATTCGAAAAGCAGAATCGTAGTCAACTAGACAATACGATTTGGCATGTGATAACTTTACCGCAATTCACCTATCTGCTTTTGGTATGCCGCTATTTACAGAACCCGTAAAAAAATGCTAAATTTATCTACAGTTGGAAACCGAAAGCAGATAGATGAGTTTTAATAGCGATATCACATGCAAAAAAATCGTATTGTCTAGTTCACTACGATTCTGTTTTTCGAATATTTTTATTTGTTCGGAAGATATTACAGAAAAACTCTAAAATTAGCGGTAGTTAATTTCGCTGTAGTGAAGACCCTACACCTCTTAGTTCTCCTCTTAGTTTTCCTATATATATTCTGATGAATTCGTATTCATTAACCTAAACTTATCAATTAAAGTTCACACTGACCACTTAAAACATCTCTTGGCTTAGTTCTACTAACTTAGAAGATTAGTTCTCTTGTACTGACTGATGTGTAAGATGGACAATCATTTCCATGGAAATAAAGAATTCACATCCAACATACGAGAAAGGATTAGATACTAGGGTTGCAAGGCCGATATTTCTGGAGTTTCGTCTGTTATAAAGGAATGTACAGTGTTCTGTAATTTTAATACATGCAGTTGGCAACTGTATAGATTTTCAGACACTCGTCGCGCACAGCGCTAGTTGAGGGTAAACACAAATGGCGATCGGTTAAGGAAACTGGTTTCGCGAAGTCTGCTCAGTTATTTGATTTCAATGGACAAAACATGTAAACATATGGACGAAATACACCGGCAGCTAGTAGTGGTTTACGGAGAGACTGCAATATCTCTTCGGAATGTCGCAGAATAGTGTCGAAAGTTTGCAGTTAGTAGAGAAAACATAACTTACGACGAGCACAGTGGCACAGTAGCACGGCATCAACAGATTTGAACACAGTTCATATGGAGGAGGTGATTCAGGACAACAGAAAGATCACGTTACGACATCTGGTGGCAGAATTGGGAATGTCGTTCGGAAGCGTTCGTCACATTAAGAACGATATTTTGCAGCACCAGAGGTGAAATACTTCGTGACAACGTGGCTAAACACGCAAGGACAGGATTTTTACTAGGGATGGCCACAAAGAACCGGTTCTTGGTGACCCGGTTTTCAGAACCGGTTCCAGACCTGGATCCAAAGAACCGGTTCCAGACCTGGATCTTAAAAACCGGTTCTGTAACCGGTTCTTCTAGAGCCGGATCCGTTCAGACCCGAAAACTGTTCTACCAGGAACGGGTTCTGGCCATCCCTAATTTTTACCAGGAGGGAATCTTCAAACTCATTCCGCGATGTGACAAGAGCCTCAAGCAATATGAAGAATATGTCGAAATATAACGTAATGAATATATTATCTGTTGGCTGTATTAGTTGTATGAAATAATATATATATACACGTTTCACTGCAGGCTTTGTAACCTTCCTTTCTGATTACTTTTCGTATTATTTTATCCTTCTTCATATCCCGTAAACCTATGTTCAATATATATATATATATATATATATATATATATATATATATACCTACATATATATACAAGCACTGTGTATAGGGCATTCAAAGCACAAGGAAAACAAGTTCAGTTACCAAAGTTATGATAGAAAGAGACATACACAAGGGCGCCCATCAAGGGGGGCGAGGTGGGGCGCTTGCCCCCTCTAGAGAAAATTGTACTTCAGAATATCGAAAACTCCATAGAATTTTTACGTTATTTACAGCATAATTTGAAACTATATTTGAAACGTCGCTTAAACTTGCCCCCAACCTTGGAAACCACAACATGGGACCCCTTGGACATACAGTTTGTGCTACATACTCAACTACATGGAAAATTTAATACTGTCCTCACATTCTAAGAAATATTTACAACATCTAAGCATGAACCTTTAAGCTCTGAAAGGAGCTTTGAGACAAACACTTTAAAGAAGAAACATGTCCAAAATGGCCCAAAAACTACACTTGGTTCTTTTCTATGCTGAATGCGCCATATATCGTTATAGAATTTTTCTATCTTCAACAATTTTTACATATAGATAAATCTATGATTATTTAGTATACATGTGAATGTTTCCGAATAATAATTTTGTTTCGGAATAATTTTGTTTCCGCATTATTGAACATCAAAATGTTTTGGTTTGGACTTAATGAAATTGCTGCGGGGAAGTAATCTGTAATTTCTATTTGAAATAAATATTAGAGAAACATATACTGAACACGCATGTTAAATCTTAATAAATGCAGCGACGATTATTGTTTTTGTTACTGGAAAACTCAAGATTCAAGGGTGGAGGCTGAGATGACTTCGATATGAAAGAAATACGACTATGAGACAAAGAGAATCGGAAATATGGAAATAACAGAAGAGAAAATGAGAGGAAGACGCAAGATCATTGAGATAAACATTAATAATTAGTTTTCTGGACTTTCGGTATATGTGGCCTTATTAAGCAGCCAGGTATGACAGCTGCTTAATATACCATTTAGACGTACCATTTAGTAACATACCATTTAGAAGTACCTAGAGGATCTTTATGAAAAAGTAACATGTTGCATGTACGCTACAACCAGACATAATAATATTGGATATAGTATATAAATTTGCATTTATACATCAAACGTTCTTATCATCTCGCATTGTCTATAAGCGAAAATGAACTAAGCGCCACTTTCATACTTTTAAGAAAATTACGTATAAAGGTTGATGTCCAGCATTAATGTAGCCGTAATCGAAAGTGAATTTATGTTTCTTTTTTGGAAAGGTGTTGGTTTTCCTCTCTTTTCGATTGTGCAAAACGTTCTAATGCTTATCAGGAACCAATCGTCGCATTTACGTGGATTTTCAAAGTTTGGCGCTTAGTTCATTTTTGCATAACACGATACAGTGGTTGCAGCCATTTTACAACCGTAAGTCATCTTCTGTCACAGAAGAGCTTGACGAAACCACCTCTTTGAACTTTGATAAGAATTAGTGTTGTTAATTTCGGGGAAAAGTTGCGAAATCTAGGGATTTGACTTCTACAATAACGACAAAAGATCCATTGGTGACTTTTTGGTGATTTCTGAATGACGATTCATTTCGAATCTAGCAACTTTTCTACTGCGAACATGTCCCATAATAAAACACTTTTAGTTCGAAGCAGTTGAGGAGTTAAAACTCTATTCATTCCAAGTAAAACAGAAAAATAATTTCTCATATAGATCAATGGATAAATAAAATAAAGATGTTAAATGTATTCAACATTGTTAACAACATTGGTGCAAAAGTTTTGTTATAGAAATAAACTCTTTACTTTGCGTTGATGAGTAACCATTACCTATGTAAACGTAAAGAGCAAATGGGTATCAGATAATTTATAGAAATGTACAATTTATTCCATAAATCTAAGCAGAAAGGACAAAGAAGTTGTTTTGAATTAATTAACACTTAGCAGTACGGAGGGTACACTTGAGAGCATACATAATATTGATTTTGTAACAGTTGCTTTTCCAGATTAAAGCAATCTACTAATCTAATTGCATTTTGCACTGAGATGCTAACAAAGATGAACTTTTATACCTGTACAGATGGTTAATACTTAACGGTAAAATAATGTGAAACTTGTATGTATGAAATTTTTATGACCTTTTCAGAAAAGGAACCATTGTTTGTGTCTCTTGAGGATTTCGAGATTATTTCCATGAGAGATGTACCTGTTTGCGTTTGAGAAAGATTAACGCTTATTGTTGTATGTACTTTCAAAACAAGAAAAAGACATTGATCCCACTCCTACGTAATACATTTATACTTAGAAACTTTAAATCTCTTTCTCTTCTATTTGGAACCTGAATAGATCTGCTTTTCACAAAGAAAGATTATGCAAAGAGGAAAATTGGAGTTAGAACAAAATATGTTTTATTCAGGTGCATTCTATCTTAGTTAATTCGTGTGTGGTTTTCAGGTGAAGATTTAATGATCATATGAAAGTATGGAATAAATAATAGTTATAGAAATTTATTTTTTTAGTCCTATTGGTATGATAGATTTTTGTGCTGAGTTGTTCTACTTTTATCACCACAATGTCTGCGTTCTTAGATGTTGAATACTGGTTTGAGGTTTTGCAGTGAGTCGATTGTAAAAAGCAACCGTCAAATATTTTGTCCCTTTCAATTAAGTGTACTAGTCTGCAATTTATGATTACATTATGCAACACTAATTTTGTTCTTGTCTTATAATAGTGATTTCCTGTATTGTTACCTTGAAAGTAACTAGAAAAAGTGTATTTTTCCATGAAACTTCACTTCAGTAAGTAGTAGCATCGAAAATATGGAATTTGTCCTTTATTATTGAATTTATATGCGCGTATTAAAACGTTTGATGCATTAAGTTGCATTGAAATTTGATTGAAGAATCTGCCAACACTGAGAGATTCACCATAGAATCCACATGCATCGGGCAGAGTGTTTTAAGGCAATTTGTAAGAATTAAAGGTATGTGTATATACAGGGTGACCCAAAAGTATTATACACTTCTGCATTGATCAAATATAACATTTTAGTTTATGGCTGTATTTGCTTCGACTCTTCGGAGCTTATGTTGTAACATTAAGAACAAATAATAAGTCTACCTGATGGATAAGAATAAGAAATTATATAAAACGCAATGAACTGATCAGTACGGTACTATATATATGCTTTTGAGTCACCTTGTATATTTATAACCCTGGAATATCCTGTTATACTGCAATTGTGTCACACAGCATGCCTTTCTTATTAAACATTGTAGATATGAACTACTAATAGACAACCGTACTCTCCTAACCAAACAGATTTTAATTATCTTATTCGAAGTCTGAGCAAAAATGGTGGGTAAAATAGTACAATATTGTTGATACATCAGTAAACGCAACAGCGCAAAGGAGACGGCACAGTTTTTTAAATGAAGGCTGGATTGTGCCTAGAAGTGTTCATGCTTTACAGATACCCTGCATTCTGAAAGAGTGGCGTTTTTTTTATAGGCAGCTCATCTAGAAGTCTCAAAGCTGTGCATCTTCGCAATGGGAATAAGCACCTCTCTATTCCTATGACTGATTCTGTCTCTATGATGGAAGACTTTAACAGCTTCAAGACCTTATTGGACAATTTAGAATATACAAAATATGGATTGCAAGTAATAGGAGACTTCAAAATTATTACCTTACTCATGGATTTGCAGGACAGTTTCACCAAATTCCCGTGTTATCTTTGTTTGTGAGACAGTAGTAACACCGAGGCCCACTTGCAGAGGAAGTACTGGCCACAACGGGAGGAGTACACTGTTAGGATACATAACGTAAAATACGAACCATTTGTTGACCCTAAAATTGTATTGTTACCACTTCTACACATTAAACTTGGCATTATGAAGTAATATGTGAAAGTTTTGCATAGAGATTCTGACACATTCAATTTTTTACAAGACATATTTCTGCAGCTATCTCATGTTAAAATGGAGGCTGGAGTGTACAAGTGATGATAATAATCCAGTCCACTGAGTTCTCCAAGTTGCTAACTGAGATTGGAAAATAAGCCTGAAGCAGTTGTGTGACAGTCGTTCAGTGTTTCTTAGGATATTACAGAGCTGAAAATTATGTGGAACTTACGAATATGGTGACAAACTATGGCCAAACGGGTTGTAGGATGTCACTTAAGCTACATGATCTTGCCTCTCATCTGGACAGTTTTAAGGAAAATATGGATACAGAGGGACACAGTGAGCGCTTTCACCAAGACTTTATGACTTGTGAACGCGGTTAGCAAGAACAATATAATGAACATTATGAGAAATTACATCAGGGGGCTAATTCATGAAAATGAATATACGCATCAACGAAAATGTAGGAAAAGGACACATTTCAAGGGGTATACACAGGTGCACATAGATATATGTCATGGTCGCACGAAGGGGGTTTGAGAGGGGCCCGGGAGTTAATGCATACATAATATAGCAAACCATATATTAAATATATTAAATACCACTAATATCAGACGGAATATAGCAACCATAGAGATGGCCCCCTAAAAAAGTTCTACGGGCGCCCCTGATATCTATGTATCCAAGTTATATATTTAAGCAGCCTACTCTTTTGATGTTATAATACGGGTGTTGAGGAACTTACTAGCAAAATTCTTTAATTAATTTAAATGCAAAGTCTAATACATTTCATAGCGTTATTTGCTTTTGCAAACAAATCGATTTTAAACTTACAAAAGCGAAGTTTCATGAGAATTATGCACATTTTCGTAAATGTTCAATGAATATGACTAAGGAATCAACAATAGCAACCGAAGGACAAAACAATAAAATAAAATAAAATAAAAATAAATAAATAAATAAATAAATAAAAAGTGTTGCATAGTGTTATTAATTGTCGTAGACCTTTTCTTGTTCATTTGCCAGTGCGAGTTAAAATAAATAGTTGCTCTTTATTTGAATTTATTTTCAGAAACCATGTCTTTCACCATTCTGAAAACAAATAGACTTGTCGACTAAGAGGATAATATTAGTACCTTGCGCTGGTCCGTAACTCGTGTCATCGCAAAGATTGCAAGCTGTCATTTTGTGGCTGAATGGTGGTTGTCATTTACACATAAAATATATATATAAGAGGAGGAATAGTTTTGCCATGTGGCACTTCTTTCTTCATTGCAGTTTCATTTGAAAATTGGTCAGTCATTTTTATCGGCGACGCAACCACCGATAAAGTCCTATTCAACAAAAAGTTATATGCCCACCAGATGATGGTGGTCGGTACTTAAAGGGTGTGTAGTTCTGTTATAATGCCATCATGCTATGCACAGTTAAAAGCAGCTGTAGGATCTAGCAAAAATACTTCCAATTTCAATTCTTCCTGCTTGTGGTTTCAATGTGGTTCTAGTTCCCAAGTATATCGTCAGGAGTACTATGGTGTGATCAAAACCCAGCTTGGTTTAGTAACAGTTGTTGTAAAATAAAATCTTTCAGTTTTACGTCCCACGTTTACGCTAGCTAGGCTAAACGAGACGGTGATGATGAGAAATGAATGCAATGGTGGAATGAAGAAAATGGGAGGAAATGGAAGAATCACGAGAAAACTCACGAACACTGTGTGTGTCACCACAAAGCCCCTCGGTGCGAGCTAGGATAGAACAAGGGACCCCATGCACCGGAGGTGAACATGCTATTACTGAGTCACCGTGCTCTCGTAATACTTGTTGTGCGTGTCCTTGAAGTACGCATGTTCTCTGACAAAGAGTATTTTCCCATTATCTTCAAATGTACCGCCGTGATTGACTATACGATAACTTGCACATTGCGATAGGTCTCTATGAGCATGAATTAAGTATATAGGGGTATGATTGTTTCCATTACTGTGGAATATAATCAGTTCTCATGCCATATGTATAAATGATCGACAGTAGATTAATGAAGCTTAGTGGCGCGTTTCTAATACTGATGTAGATGATTCCATCAGGTCCTAGTGAGGTTTGGTTTGATTGGAGAGACAGTCCTGTACTTCATCAGTTACTCTATTTTCTGATAGTGGTTATATGTTTCCTGGATATAGATCTTGGAGATAAGCTTCTCGTAGATACAATTGATGAGCAAGAAGTCTTTTCATCAGTGCTGCTTTGGTTGCAATATATTGATGTTTGCGAGTTGATCATATTTGTTATTTGAAATCGTTTTCTCTTTTCCCTGTAAAGAATAGAAGCTTGTATTTTGAAATCATAAGAATTATGTCATTGATCCAGAACCGTAACTTGTGGAGGACAGGGGGAGAACTGTCCCCCAGGAAATCTTCCCGCTGTTCGAGGGTGCCCATTTTAAGACAAAATTTTCTTACTCCATATACGATACGAACACGAAATCATAAATGAAACATCAAACAGATTCACTACATTACATAAACAAAACAGCACACAAACGGTAAATAGAACAAAAATGAATCTGGGGCCTATTACGACATATATTAGGGGCCCTAGAAATAATATTTATTCGTGTGGCTTTGAGATTTGTCAATATTGTTCCCTTAATTAATTTGTGGTGTTTTGAATGGCCCCAGGGAAGTAACTAACTGCCCCGCAGACTTTGCTGTGCAGAAAGGCCCACAGGCTCCGAGGGGGCCATAAAGAGTAAGAGGAAGATGGAAAGACGGGGCCCAAGAATTAGGAAAAGCATTCTGTAGGGCGCCCATATACGCGTGTTAATGCTTACCCCTCAGAAATAAATCTAAGTTACGGCGCTGCATTGATCAGTGATGTTATGCTGATGCAAACTTTGCTTTTATGGTTTAATGCTTTCCAGAGTTTGGATTTATTGAGCTGGTAGAATTTCTTCAATTTTTGACAAGTGTTGAATAATTTTTGTAAGTGATATAGTTCTATTTTCATTTTAATAAGTTTGTATAAACGATTAATCTTTCCTTGCTTTCCTTGTACAGTCCGCAGCAAAAAAAAACTGCAACATGAGCATGTAAGTTTATTGTGAAACGATGAAGTCTTTTGCTCCATGATAAGTGTGAATGGGAGGACGCCGAGATTTCTCCTGCGTGAGTAGTTCCACTTAGACGTTATGTTGATTCCCTGGGCTGCTAGGTGTAGTTTGATAATAAACTTACATGCTCATGTTGCAGGTTTCTTGCTGTGGACTGTAGTGGAGTTTGTAGTATAACTTAAGCTGATAACCTAAGCTGAAACTTCTTAGGTTGAATGTTTGCTGTAAGAGCTTTTTTGTAGTCATTTTTCTTGAAGATCGATAGTGCTTTTTGGAATGTTCTGTTGTATTCGCTTCTGTATTGCTCTATTTGATATGCGGCATCGATTTCATTCCGTGCACTAATGGGGTTAAGATACGTAAGAGTTTGAGAACATTTATTCCAGTTGGTGTTAGGGTAATCTTTAACGGTAATAGTGCTTGGATTGGTTAGCCAGGTATGCTTGAGTAGTGTAATATTGCGTTTTAGCTGTAGTTGCTAAAGCGAGATATTTGCCAGTAATCAATATCTTGTTCGTATTTGTGTCTTGTTCATTCGCTCTGATAGCCCGATGTGTAGATATATCTTTACCTAGTTGAGAACAATGAACTTAAGAAACCATTATGAATCCATTACTTTCATTGCTTATGGTATCTTCAAGAAACATATGCTATTATACTGTGTTCATGTGTGATATGTTGATAGTTCCTAAAAAGGGGCAAAGGAAAGTTATTAGCAATGAACTATTTTAATATTTCCAAAATTATTTACCATAATTTGAGAATTCTTTCAGTGGCTGCCGTGGAGATTTTAAATAATATTCATTAAATCCATTGATAGTGAGAGAATGACAGTAATTACGACAAACAAATTATTATTAGTATAATATTACGTGATGACAAAATAATTAAAGAAATTATAGTTGGGTTACCAGTTAATGTAAAAGAAACTTCTTTTTCTAGACGACATCTTGTGTTTTAGGACGTAACTAGCACACATTAACCAGCTTCTTCGTTACCAGTTAGATAGCAAATTGTTTCAATATTAATAAAATCACTCGCTTAGTTTCAAATATACACTATACCCAATACAACCGATATAAACCTTAGCTGCTTCTCTTTCAAGCTTGTTTCAGGTCGCATTAATATTTCTAATCGTTATGGGAAAGTTAGGGTTGAAACTGGAAGAAGACAATTTTTCGAATTTTAGAATTTAGATTTAAGTTCCTCTAAATATATATTTTCTATGAGAAATGGTTTCTCTATACAATACTACCTTGTCTGTGTTCGAAAGAATAACATTAAAATTATGTCTTTATGTACAATCATAACTAAGAAATTTCTATTTGGTCTGTGTAGTTCATTTGCCAATTCCTATGACAGTTTTGCATTATGGTGGAGGAGGTTCAGGTGGGATTTCATGGGACATTTAATAGCTATGTTGTGTAAAACACCATTCCCAACATCTATACCAATTTTCAAATTGTTAATAATTTATTCTCCTCTTAATAGTCGATAACTGCTGCACTGAGAGAATTTGTAACTGGAATATTGCAATTGTACCCACATGAGAATGTTGTTTACAATCATTGATTTCTACGTTACCATTAATTACATGAAAGTTTATTCTGTTTATTCCGAATTATAACTTGTAAAATTTAAACGGGAAAGATGTACTTTTGATAATTTCTAATTTATCAAACACTAAGATTCATTTATTAATGGTTGGGACTGTCATCTAATATAAACTTTTACTGCTATGGTCCATTTTGTACAGTATTACGTATTTGATTATATGTTTGTGTGCGGGGCAGGGTGGCTCAGTTGTAGAGCGTTCTCCTCTGATGCATAGGATCCTTGGTTCGATTCCTACTCGCTCCAAGTGAGCTTTGTGGTGGACAAACACCGAGTTCATGGGTTTTCTCGGGGTTCTCCCGTTTCATCCCACATTCCTCATTCCATCATTTCCTTATTTTCTCATCATCACCGTCTCCTCTAGCTTGGCCGCAGGCACGTAGCCAAGGGGGGATCCGAGGGGTCAGGAACCCCCAATTGAGACCAAAAATGAAAAAATTAAGGAAGGACGAAACAAAATGAAATTAGAAAAAGAAGGATCAGCGATAAAAATAAACTACAGTAAGCTTTTGGTTACTCTTTCTTATGAGATTTGTGTTACGTGCAATACATGGTGCTGAGGTGAGCGAGATATCCTGGAAGAGTCAGGGAGGGAATTTGAAATTTCTAAAAAAACGTTATGAAATTCTCAGAATTTCAGATACTAGTCAGGGAGATTTCAAGTTTCTGAAGCATAGTGCCGTTGTAAGCATAGCGTTAACACTTTTTATCATAATTTTTCGTCATTGCATCCTTGCAGTATCAAACATGTTATTTGAAAAACAATTTTCTACTGCTCCTTTAACCAGTCATTTGGAACCGACCGAAGTTGACGGAATAATAAAAAAGAAAAATTTATGTGGAAAGAAACTTCTGTTAATATTTGATTCACCAGAGAAAAGAACGCAAAATTAGTAAAATATTTTACGACATTATTGATTATATACTTTTTATATTAGTGAATATGTATTTTTTTATAATAGTTGAGGTCATAATGAAAGGAAAATTGTTATATTTGAATAAACAGAGAAAGGACGTAAATATTGTATAATCTTTTTCAATACTTTTTTTTTATTATTTTACTTGAGATTTCTTCATAGTTTGTTATTAAAATACTTACCAAATTATCCTCATTTTATTTTCCTAACAAACCAATATATGTTGATAGTAAAGTAATTTAGATTGATCGAGCTCCTTGGCCTCCAGAATTGTATGTCACCCCCCACGCCCGTTACGAAAACCTGGCTAAACGAACCAATATATGTTCCAGTAAAATGGTTTAGAATGATCGATCCCCTGGTGTGATGACCAAAGTATTTCATGTAACGGACCTCCCCCTTCAGGAAATCCTGTTGGACGCATTACCGTGATGGGACTTCAAACGTAAAGATTTCATTTCATATTTTTCTGTTTGTGTGGATATCGTTATTTTCATATCACCATGAGCATATTAACCGTGCTGCGAAAGTACTGCTCTCCCATGAAGTAAATTGCATATCGACAAGATTTTCATGAAGATAAAAAGATACGTTACAGCTTAACAAATTTGTGTAAAACCGATCTTGCACATTCTTCGGGACGCTTCAGATTGAATATGTAAAAGGTTTTCATACAGAATCAAACATTGAGAAATCAATATGACTGCAAATTAAACTTTCATAAATGCCAAAAGAACTGTAAAACATTTTTAAAAAATGTGCTATTCTATTTTCCAGAATCATTCATGAATTCATGATTCATGTACTTCTTATATAAGGAAATCGACTACTAGTGCTTTATAACTTGTTTCTTATGAATGAAGTTGTATTCCTGACTGCAAATACACTTTAGGATAGCTTGATCCTTATGGATATAAATACAACGTCCGGCTTGCCACAAAAATTACAGTAGAAAACAAGAATAAACCAGTGCTAGATGGCCATTAGAAGCAAGAATTGTAAGTAACCGAGTCAGGACAAGCAGAAGCTGGTGGGTCCTCATTGTAGCCAAAGAGTATTTTCTTAAGCAGCAGGTGTGTCAGCGACGGTGGGTATTATCATAAGCGAAGACAATAAAAAATATTGTGCTTCTCATATTACTAGATGCGTTCCATGTCAGACAGCTTTATCCTTGCAAATCATTACCGGTAATTAAAAGATTGCTTCCACATATTAATTCGCTGCATCATTGGTTTCTTTATGGAACAGTACGTGGTTTGAAGTATACACTTTGGAGTACATTTTATAACTATACTATTGTGTCAGAGAGTAGATCCGAATTCATTTTGATTGCTTATATATTCCTCTTTTAAAATAGCATTAGATGCATCACACACTGGCGAGGAGAGTGACACAACTCAAACAAAATAGTTCTGCATAAATCACATTTGAAAGTTTTGGTTATTTTAAAGAAATAATTTGCAGTCAGTAAATAAATATTAGAATATATTTCTTAATTCCTTTAATAGTTTAAACGTTTCTTTTTCTGATTAAAATTATAGCGTAATGCTTTCATTTTTACTATTTGTTTGTTATCTTTGTTAGAGTTGAGTCTGTATTCATGCCAAAATTTTAATTATTTTGTTATGCCAACATTTCTAGTTTTCAACTAACATATATATCTTTTCGATTTTCACTAAAATTTTCAATAATTAAATTTGGGGACGTAATGCTATGTCAGTAATTAAGGATCCTAATTTTCTTTGTTAGTTAAAGAGAATACATAGCTTTCATACCTATAAAATACAAGATAGTTTTGGAGCTGGGAAGGCCAATACAAACTTACTTAACCTAACCTAGCCTAACCCAATCTAATCTAACATAACATAACTTAACCTGAACCAACAAAAAATGCAGAAAATATATCAAGAAAGTAAGAAATTTTAACTTAAGAATTTCTGGCCTCCACAAATCCAAAAATATGCGTAAAATACAATAGTAAGCACAACATCTGAGGGAAATGGGAGGAGTGAGTACTTTATACTTATTTCAATAATAATTATTTGTAATAATTATAGAACATATATAGAGATCAATATATTCATCTAAAATACATTTCACCAATATATTTTCAATTTTCCATTTTACAGTGAACAGTAAAAGTCACTGCATGCATTAGGAGTGTCTTGCAAAAAGCTGACAGGGAGAAAATAATTCTTCTTGCGGTCATCAACTTTGGCTGCCAACTCTGGAAACTACAAATACCGGCACCTCCTCAAAACTCCCTACGATATGGGAATACGTGTGAAGTATCTCTGCTCGGAGCCATACATAGGAAGGAAATTTACTATTTTGAACAAAAGTGCATTAGCACCTGTATTCTGCATATCCTTAGCACATTCACCAATAAGGTTCATGGATACATTGTGCTATAAATGTTAAACTGAAATAATCAAGAATCATTTTATTGTATTTACTGGCCACTTCTTTAAAATTATCGAAACAGATGAAGATTTATCTTTACGTGACACTTTTGTATTTACAAAATGAAATTTACCTTTTAAACGTATACTTCAACTACAAGAAATTGCTTTAAGAAGTCCTTTTTCACGTTCAGTAAATGTCAAAATTCATGATAAATAAATTTCAAATTTTATCTGATAAAGTCTCTGACATCTCTTTAAAAATATCTAAACACATGAAAAATACATTAATCTATACTTTGAACTAGAAGAAATTGCTTCGAAGTAGATACAAAGTTAAAAAGAAAAATTTTCCATTAAGTTGATCGTAAGAAGTTTGTACCGGTCATCGGCTTTAATCAAAATAACAGCAATATTTCCAGCTAGGTCGGTGAAAAACCGGCCAGTTGGCAACCCTATCAGCAACATTTATTAGGTTGCTTTAGGCTTTCTCGAATTGCAATCTTTCTGTTAAATATGCTGTTCCTCGTTTACAGTGATTTACCTTGTTGAATTCGTTACTTTACTATGACGGTTTGTACCAGAAGGAATTATTACGGATTTTTTGGGCTCATTAATTGTTAATTAAAAGAAAGACAGTCGATGCAGTGTGAACTTCCAAAGTAATGAACAGGCCTCGTATGGAAATTTTCCAAGAACTCCCTCTTCGCAAGCATATACATATATGTTTGAATATGTGTGTGTGTGCAACTGACTTCGATCAAATCGCCCAGCAATCCTTTTATGGCAAGAAAGAGAGAAGAATCGCTTCACAGAGCATTCCAGCAAGAAGTCTCATCGCTAAGTTTAGCCATTGCATCAGTTAGTTGCGTTTCAAGTCAAAACCGGGATTTTCCCTTTGGAGAAGCAACACAAGAGGTTGGTGAAAAAAGCAAGTCAGTCCATTAGAGAGGCTCGGTTAGGCAGGGGGTGCGCCTCGCACCTGTAGTGCGTCCTGCACGTAGAGTAGGCTTTTACGCAGGCTCGCACCCAGCCCGTCGACACAAGTTTAGTTTTGGGAGTGTCTTTCCTAAAAGGTTTTACAATTACGAAACGGGCCTTGCAGCTGAATTTACTCGTTTCTGATTGAACGTGTTGTGGCGGCCGAACAAAGAAAGAAACGCTAGTGAGTCAATTTTAAGACGATTGAGTAGTTATTGAATTTCAGCATAAGCAACGTCTTAAGGCTCACCTAAACGATAGCCCTGTTGTGAGCAGCTTAACTGTTGGAGGTTTCTTTCGAATGACAAATGAACTACTGGATTGGATTTGAGAACCAGATTTCTGAGAAGAGGAAACTGCGGCTGACTTAAACTCTACCCTTCTTGTGCAGTGCAGTGTGTACAGTGAAACACGAGTGTTATATAATTATCCCCTACTCCCATTTTTTGCCGCTAGAGTAAACTGTAAGCAAAATTGAGAAAGAGTAACTTTTATAAATCGAGAAGGCCATCTGATTAAAATAAATGGGTTTAAGAAGATAAAAATAAAAATTTAAAGTAATTGTTTTTGAGGTTGTTAAATATATAATTTGCGTGTAGTTTGTTTATTGTATATTGTTCGTTTAATAACAATACATACTACTCGCAATTTTAATCTCACGTTTAATTCTTAAGGGTAATCGCTCGTAGTTTTACAGGGTATTGTAACGGTTTATAGATTATTTACGCGTAATTTGTTTTATTTATTAATCTTTACGGCAAGCAGTCTTCTCTCCCCCGATATCTTTCCAGCGGTCGGTGGAGACGGGGACTGCTTCTATGGTTTATGATGACGTTTTGTGGGAGCTACGAAACCAGAGTTTGGAGCAAGTGAAACAAAAGAGAGAGAGAGAGGAATAAGTCATCTATTAGCAATCCAAAATCAGAATAAGTCGTCTTAATGGCGATAAATCCACAAAGGTTTGTCATAGAATGAAGACTTCCTTTGTGTATTGTTACGTCTCAAGGGCACGGTGGCTATATGGTAGAGCTCTTACCTATGGTGTGTGGGGTACCTAGTTCGATCCGCTGCCAAACAAGTTTGTGGTGGACAACATTATCCGTGCATTTTCTCCGTGTACTCCCGTTTCCTCACACATTCCCATTTCACCTTTTCTTCCATCACCATTCACATGTTTTAATCCTTGTCTGCCTTAGCCTAAAGGGCATAATAATGGGAAATTAAACTCTACGTTTTCAGTTTGTTACGTCTTTTAAGTATAGAAAATGTACACACTCTTTGGATAGTACTTTTAATTGCTACAGAAGTTCCAGATTTAAGAAGTAAAATGTATAGTCCTCACTCCTTCATCTAATTGTATTCACTTTCCAATTCACCACCATAATAAATAGAAACATTTAAATTGTTACCACTAACATAAATGTAACCAAGAAATTTTGGTCACTTTTTGTGAAGGTCTATGTTGAATAGACCCCCAAACCGTAAGGTGAATGCGAATGGAGATATGGCGAAGGTCTGTTTTTCGTGTGGGTATATCAAACATATCGCCTGGCTGTGGTGGTTCAGTTACACTGTGAACTTGAAGGACAAAGTGAACATCGGACCTTCACAGAGCATCATAAGGGCGTGTATGCTGTATGAGTTCAAACTGGGGTCAAACGTTGCTGCAGCGGGGCGGAAGAACTGCCAGGTCTTTGGTGAGGGTGTCGTGGCTAGGCGGACAAGACAACGGTGGTTTTACAAGTTTAAGGATGGGGACGAAACACTCGAAGACGCACCACGTGCCGCAAAATCACCATATGTACAAAATGAAGACCTTCAGGCAACATTCGATGTGAACAGTGGCCAGACATGTGAGGAACTGGAACTACAATTCAGTGTGAGTGGAGAAACCTCCATCAGCTTGGGGAGCACAAGTTCTCTTGATCGGTCCCACATGAATTGACTCCGGGCCAGAAGGAAACGCGAGCAGAAACCTGTGCTCCTTTGCTGTCTCGTCTGAGGAACGAGCCATTTCTTGGCAGGCTGTTGACAAGTGGATCCTGTACGACGCCGTCATCAGTTTTAGCATCCCATGAAGTGGTTCCAAAACAGACGAAAAAAGCGCTGTACCAGAAGAAGGTCCTCCTGTATGTTTCGTGGACTGCTCAGGGCATCCTGCATCGGGAACTACTACCAGCTGGTCAGAGCATCAATGCTGTATACTGTCAGCAGTTGAGCCATGTTGCAGAAAAAACACAGAATTCTGGAGCCAGATTTTCGAATTGCTAAGGGTTTCTCCTGTTACAGTACAACGCTAAGCCCACGTAGCTAGGTGACCCGGGACACCATTCTACGCCTTGGATAGGAAACACTATTGCATCCACCATTCTCCCCGGGTAGCAAAATAAAAAAAAATACTTCCATTGGAAATTTTCGTCGAGAGTTATAATATGATTCTGTTGTGAAGCTGAAATCAAACTGGTCGCAAATAATAATAATAATAAAAAAGGTTTGTAATGTTGAGTTAGTGAATAGTGTATATGAAGGTTTGTGTGAAACAGTAACGTTAAAAGAATTGTTTCGTGTGAAACTTGACAAATAATTGTTAACGTGGTAGATGCCAGATATAATTGTATTGGGTGAGTTTAAATACTTATAACTTTCTTGAATAATTGCCGTGTGTACCAACAAAGTTCAACTGTTGAACGAGGGTCATAACGAAACCCTACTACCCAATGTCAGTAGAACCCATCTCTTCAGTAAATGCGCATTTCATCTATTTGTAGTCTCAGCCTAGGCATCTACTCATGCTTCGTAACCTAACTAACTCTAAGGCGTATGGAACAGGGAGGTTTAATGCCGCGTTCACAGAAGTTCTCCACTGATTTCTATCCTTAGCCAATTGGATCCAGTTTTAACTTTGTATTCCTATTTCTGTGAGATCAGTCTTAAATTTGCCTCCAATCTACACCTAGGTCTTCCTAATGGTCCTTTTCCGATTGGTCTTTCAGTAAAGACTTTGAAAGCGTTTCTAATTTCTTCCATCCTAGCTACATGACCTGCCTACCTACACCTTCTAGACTTAATGACCTTAACAATGTTTGGCAAACCGTATAAATTGTGTAGTTCCTCGTTGTGAAGTTTCCGCCATTCCCCACTCCTGTTCCTCTTGGGTCTGAATATTCGTCTCAGGATCTTGTCCTTAAATACTTTCAGTCTATGTTCTTCCCTCAGAGTAAGCGACCATGTTTCGGAACTATACAGAACAACAGGCATGATTATCATTTTATATATTTTAAGCTTCAAATTCCTCGACAGAATTCGCGACGACAAGAGATTTTGAACTGAATAATAACACTACTTACCTGTTTTTAGTCGACATTTAATTTCTTCGTGAATATGATTGTCGTCTGTTAATATTGATCCTAGATATTTGAAAGTATCCACTTTATCAAAAGTATTATTTAACCCTTAATTAGTCGCATGCGGAATTTTGTTCCGCACTTTTACATTTCTCTTTTTGTTTTCCTTACTTTCGATCGTATGCCTTTGAACTTTTGTCTAGCTGTCTTTTAAAGTTTCATGATTAAACAACAATACATATTTGAATTGTTGCCCAAGCCACTAGTGAATATTTTGTTATTTATTTTGGAGTGATGCAGTTTGCGGAGCAAAGTTCCGCGCGCGACTAAATAAGTTACCCTTTTTTTCTCCTACAAATTCTACGCTTTCTTTCAGTTTATTGTTTTTAGCCGACAACAATTAAGCGATTCGGTGACTACGAAATATATCACAAGCAAGCGCCACCACCACTATTTTTTCAATTTATTTTACAAAATATATTTTCAGGTACAGTTCATTTGTAAGCAACTGAAGTTATAAGCGGTTTATATGTGCATTGTGCGCTCTGAAAATAAATACATAGAGAAGAGAGATAGTCTTTTCTTTCAAAATGGATAATCATGAACGTGATGTGGACAGAATTAGAAACATGTTGCTGGAAATTCTGGCTGAAGACGACAATTTAGATGTTCCGGAATTGGAAGATGGCGATGAAGAAGATATCATTGAAGAAAGCGACCATATCTCTGCCAGTGAAGAATCAGCAGATGAAGGTGGAGTGTTGCCACAAGCAGATCATGTGAAATCACTCTCAAATACTACTGCACGGGGACCATATCTTCTAGGAAAGGACAATGTCACTAAATGGTATGCACATGCTCCACGGCAAATTATACGAAGAAAAAGTCAGAATATTTTGACCCATTTACCAGGAGTCAAAGGACATGCTAAAGAAATAAAAACGCCGAGCGAATTTTGGAGTTTGTTCTTTAGTACGCCTATGCTGGAAAGAAACGTTGAATTTACAAACCAGTGCATTGAAACACGCTTATAGCAGAGAAAGAGATGCTCAAAATACTAATATAACAGAAGTAAAGGCCTTGCTGGGCCTCCTGTATCTTGCAGGAGGACTGAACTTGCAGGAGGAGGATAATTAGTCAATAGCATAAAATAATTTACGACAACCATTAAAACAAATATTTTAACTTAAAATTAAATAAAATTTTAAAAAAAAACTAATATTACACGAGTTTTACTATGTAGTTATTATGCGGAACAAAATTCCGCACGCGACTAATTAAGTAACTTTTTTCACGCGACTAGTTAAGGGTTAATATTTCAACGCATTCATAATTTGCCGTATTACGGTCCCGACGCACTTCCATGTATTTAGTTTTCTCGGCATTTACTTCTAAACCCAAGTCCCTGCAAGCGTTTAATATCTCTGCATGTTCTCCTATCATCCCCTATTAAATTTACTCATCAGCGTATGCCATAACCTGGTGAACACCGTTCAACTCTAGGCCCTGGTTGCTATCTTTGATTTTCCTTATAGCGTATTCCAGGACAAAGTTGAATAATAATGGCGACAACGCATCTCCCTGTTTCAGGCCATTCTCGACGTGAAAACTCGTGGACAAAAAATTTCCTACCCAGGCTTTACTTTGGGATTCATTAAAACATGCCTTCATTAATCTAATTAGCTTTTTCGGTATTCCAAATTCTGTAAGAACGTTGTACAATGTTTCTCTCTTAACCGAGTCGTATAAGCCTTTCTAAAATCAGTAAATAGTTGATGTACCGGGGTATTGTATTCCCACTTCTTTTCGAGTATTTGGCGAATGGTAAATATTTGGTCGATAGTTGATTGATTTCGTCTAAATCTGCATTGATAATCCCCAATAATTTCATCTGCGTATGGGGTCAATCTTGCTAATAGAATGTCTGAAAGGGTTTTATAGGATGTTGACAGAAGAGAGATGCCTCGATACTTATTACAGTCAGTTTTGTCGCCTTTCTTGTGAATTGGAACAATGATTGATTTTTTCCTCTCTTGTGGCAATTCTTCCTTATTCTAAATTAGGAGGATGTATTTGTGTATCTTGTTCCACAATATTTAGCCTTTAGCTAAAATTAACTCAGCCGGAATTTCATCTACACCCGGAGATTTGTGTTTCTTTAATTTCTTTATAGCGGCTTCTACTTCTACTCGATTGGGTTCTGGAATATACGGTTCTGCGGTGTGTATCACCTTTTCTCCACGCACACTAGTTTTTGGTTGCGTGTTAAGCAAATCGTCAAAGATATCTTTCCATCTATTTAAAATGTTGTTTGTATCAGTGAGAACTGTTCCATCAGCTTTCTTTAATATAGCACGAGGTTCATAGCCTTTCTTATATTCGTTGATCCCTTTATACATGATCCGAATGTTTTTACTTTTACTATAATATTCAAGTTCCTTAATTTTAGCTTTCAAGAAATTGCGTTTCTTTGTTATAAAAGTTTTGGAAGTTTCCGCCTGATGTCTACGAAATTTTGTGTAGTTATTTCATTCGGATTTTGTAGCCAAAGTAATTATGCCTGTTTTCTCTTCTCTGCTAGTTTAATGCATTCCTAATCGAACCATGGTTTGTTCCTACGTATGTCCACGTGTCTCAAGAGGATGCTTCTTAAGAATTCAATTGCTGGAATATTTTTCTCCATAATCTTAAGGTTACATCTGTTAACAAAAGAGTATATGACATGCGTCAGCGTTTCTGTAACGATTCCTGTAATGTTATTGAGATTATCATCATTTTACTCAAATAAAAGTGGTGTTGCGTCATACATAATTGATAATCTTTCTTCATAGTTTTGGGGAAGTCATTATTTATATTATAATAAATCAATTTTAACGTGGATCTTTGTGGATGCCTAATTAGATATATACCAATTATAAATATGCAGGTATTCAGATTTCAGAATGTGTTCACGGCAGTGATTTGTAATACTGATATGTACCAAATTTTACACAATTAAATCCCCACGTTAAGCGGGTTTGCATATTCAGGCTCCTAACTATGAAAACATTTATGATCCCTCCAACCCCAATCATTTCACATACTAAACCTGTTGTATATAAGTTATTAGGACATAAAATTGAATATAATTTATACGAAAAAGACTTTTATGCATTGCAAGAGTTGTAACGTCCAAATATTCACCACAAACTTATAGCCGTATCGACATAAACAAAGAAAAGTGTGGAGCAGGAAACCACTTTATATAAGAGTCAAAAGAGCCTCAGTGAAGACATACGAACTGGTCAGTTTGCCGTGAGCAGTGGTGTAGTGAACATTGCTGTGGTGTGCCTCCGATCTCAACGAGCTTATTACGTTCGTTTGAAATTGTTTGAGTGTTTAGTTTGCTGTACTCAGTCGTGTGTTATCAGTAGTAGGAAATACAGTGTACCAGTGAAAACTAACAGTTCATACCAGTGACAAGCAGTTTATTGAATATAGTACCCCGTTTTTCTTTCTTTTTTTTTTTTGGCCATGAATAACCTTCGGAAAAAATACTGTGCGGCTTGCATTTGACAAGACGGCCCGAAATATCAGGCCTTCGGTTGCGCTCATCCAGACTTGGTTAATTAACGAGTTACAGTTATCAATACACGATCTTGAAGCTATTCAACTTCACAATGATGATTATAGCTTAAATTTAAAACTTAAATTGCAAGAGAATGTTGACACATTTTTACGGCGACACCCGGAACACTGGATTTTCGACATGAAAATGGAACAGTAAGTCAGGTCAAACTTTCAATTGCTAGTGTACAGTACAGTCGTGTACGCATTTTGGATCTCCCGATGGAAATTAGTAACGATGAAGTTAGTGCTGTGCTTTGCCCCTTTGGAAAGATCATGTCCATAAATGAAGAAATGTGGTCGAATACCCTCCTTTTTCCCATTTACAATGGCAATCGTATTGTGCAAATGTGTTTAGGGAAACATATTCCCTCAAAAATTGTGGTACGGGGTTGTCGTGCTACTGTGATGTATCAAGGTCAACCACCCACGTGTTTCATTTGTCTGGCTCTTAACCACGTCGCAAGTTCTTGCCCTCGCAAAACTAAAGCTCAGATGCCTTCAGTTCCCGTTACTGGATTTTAGATGACCGAACTTTCTACTGGATAAATGCCAACCACTCCGAACTTTTATCCATCTTTTAGTGCAAAAACCATGACTAATGAGCCTAATGCGCAAAATATGGAATTGGAAACCACTTCAGTTGCCGAGGATGTTAATCTCCATGATGATAAGGACTTTCCCCCTCTTTCCAGTCATTCTGAACCACTTGCCACCACAGAACCAGAGGAAGGGAAACAAGATAGTGGTGTCACCTGTGAGCACCCTATACAACTACGAGAGCCACAACACGCTGTGCATACTGTTTCTTCGTCTGAGTGCCCACAAAAGCAAGACGAGTCTGTTAGTTCTCCTTCCCCTTCCCCCTCCACTGTGGTAGTTCCTCCTCCCCCTTCAGTGGCTGTAGTGAGTGACCCAGTTTAAAAAAAACGGTTGCAAGAAAATGCATCGAAAACAAGTGAGTTGTCTGTGTGGAATTCTCCGACTGTATCGCTGCCAGTAGCAGTGGCACATGACAACATAGCAATAGTAAATGAATAACACGTTGCTCCGTGTATACCTGCCGATTAACACCAATGTCTCACGCGACAGTCAAAGCAAGTGTTCCATGTAAAGGCTTCCTTCCGATTCAAGGGCAGGAATGTTACTTGTTTATACTTGAGAGGTAAGAATCTCTTATTGTCCTTCGATCTACAATACATCGATATCACTGGTGTTTACATTCTATGACCATAACTATAGTGTTTACTAATGTGTCGGGAAGTCCAAGGTTTTGCAGGGAAGTGTTTGCCCTGTATTGTTTATTTTTTTTAATTGTTTATACATTGTTTATGCAAGCAATTCCTAATTCCACTTCACGATCCTATATCTCGTTAAATATTCGAGGGATTTCTAGTGATAGTAATCGTAATCTATTACGTAGTTTTATCATGCAATCATCGGCTGACTTCATATTACTGCAAGAAGTAGCGGTTCAGAATTTTGACTTCCTCCCTATGTATCGAGCCTATGTGAACGTGGGCCCACAGCACCGTGGTACTGCCATCTTGTGCAAAAGAGGTGTCGAGGTTAGGAATGTTGTGTATCTTCCATCTGGCAGGGGTATCGCCGTAACTTGTGATGATCTTACTCTGATTAACATTTATGGCCCTAGTGGTTCAAATAATAGGAATGCACGAGAACAGTTTTACAATGAAGACATTTTACCTCTATTTCCCACTATTACCAACAAAATAATATTGGCTGGGGACTTTAATGTTCATTCCTTCCCCTGCTCTCCAAAAATTAATTTCCTTCCTCAAACTCAAGGACGCTTGGGTTCAACACCGCCAGGATCTACAGTTTACCTATAAGACTCAAAATATGTCTAGTCGCATTGATCGATATCATACAACACCTGACTTAACTGCTTCTCTCACCGACATTCATTTACAGATTATACCATTCAGTGATCACGCAGCAATACTCTGGACATGCAAGTACAAACTAGGTGTTTCGGTTACTTACGGAAAGACTGAGTGGAAATTAAACAATCAATTACTTAATTATGCTGAAACGAAATGCATCTTTCGTCTGAAATGGGAGTACTGGCTCCGACAATGTCATTACTATCCAACTTTAAATGAATGGTGGGTTAAATACGTTAAGCCGAAAATACAGAGTTTTTTAAATGGCAAGGTGCTGAAGTACAAAGAGAAAAATGAGAAAGTCTCGCATATCTGTATCGAGCTCACCAGGAGTTATGGTTCCTCCCCAGTTCACAGCAAAATATGATAGCCATTAACAAAACGAAGGCTTGGATCAAACAAATCCAGACTACTTCGGTCAGAAAATATGCCCATAGCCTGCCTCCCGGTGGTTGTCTTCCCGATGAACATATTACCCTGTATCATTACATGGCTCAACATAAACGTCGGGTTGCTAAGGTTATTGACGTAATAAAGCATGATAATCGAACGATCACGTCCCTCCCTGAGATCCAGCAGGTATTTTTCGATCACTATAGGAAATTGTACGCCAAACATGAGGCACCTCAAGATGGATACCAGCAATACCTGAATCTCGCCCTTCCCGTCCTGTCGGACAGGGAGCGCCAGTGCTTAATGTCGCCCATCACAGAAGAGGAAATAAGTAGGACGCTGGCTCAGTGTAATAGTGATTTCAGTCCTGGGGCAGATGGATTATCGTATGCATTCTATCAAAAGTATTGGGATATAGTCGGGAAGGACATGCATGCCCTCTATAATGAACTATTACGATCTCCGAACTTTCTACAAAATGAGGGTCACGTGATATTCCTTCCAAAATCTGCAGATGCCACAGATGAAACACACTATGGGCCCATAACTTTGTTAAATACCGACTTAAAATTGTTCACCAATCTTTTAGTGCAGCTCCTGCGCCATCTGTTTGCTGATAAAATTAGTCCTTTTCAAGCAGCGCTCAATAAAGAAAAGAATGTGTATTATGCAATTACGAAGATAACGAGATGTAGTAGGATATTTTCTTTTTGCCAAGAAACCGGCCTGTCTTGTGTCAGTGAACTTTCAAAATGCCTTTGATCGCTTATCACATGATTATCTTTTTGCAGTGCTCAGTGCATATAAATTTCCGCTTAGTTTCCTTAACATTATCCAGCAACTGTATAGCACGGCGACAGCTCGACCACAGATAAATGGTTTTTTCACTCAGTCCATTTCACTGAACAGCGGAGTTCGCCAGGGTTGTCCAATGTCCATGTTTCTTTTTGGGCTTGCTCTTGAACCTCTCTTATATAAGTTGGCTGCGTATATACAACCTCCGCTTCATGACCTGCAAAATCTCTCCGTCATTGCCTATGCTGATGATGTGAACATTAGTTGCACGACATTACAACAGTTCCACTATATTATTGCCCAATTACGACAATTCAGTGATATTAGTGGTGAACGTATCAATTGCTGTAAAACAAAAGTGTTGACATTTCATAACTGGAAAATGGATGGCATTCCAGAGCCCTTCTCAACTGTTGAAGTGGTAAATCAAGTTAAAATATTGGGTGTTACATTTTCGAATAGTGACAATATCCATTATGAAAGAATTTGGGATCCATTACTGAATACTGTGCGCGGGCTGTGTCTCCAACAAAAATTACGCAAACTAGACCTTATCCAACGTATTTGGTATGTAACTAGTTATTTGTGTGCAAAATTATGGTATTACGCTCACATATATCCGATATCGGACCTATATCTTCGAAAACTTCATTGTGTTATTGGTTGGTTTATTTGGGCAGGACTTTATTTTCGTGTCACACGTAATACCCTTATTCTACCTTGGAAACAAGGGGGCTTACAGCTCATTTCGATACGTGAGAAATGTAAGGCGTTTTTCTTAACCAATAATTATAAGCAATATCAATTTCCTGACAGTATTACACATCAGTGGCTTTCGTGCTGGATGGTCTCATTTCCAGCACCCAACCCCCCTAATATTTAATCCCTCAAAGACGCCCCTATGTATATTAAAGAATGCGTACAAGGTTGGACGTATCTACCTCTCTTGGATCCCACCAATTATTTCAATGTAAAACTTCTGGGTCAGTACCATCTTGCACGTCTGTACAACGAAATGGTTCCTCACGTTCAGCAAAAGTTTCCCACAAAAAACTGGAAGATGATATGGCATAATGTGCACAATGTCACTCTGTCAACGCAGGTAAGGAGTACCTGGTATATGATTGTGAATGAGCTTGTTCCTACTAATGTTAAATTAAAACGTATTGGAGTACTACAAACGGATATGTGTCAACAGTGTGCTCAACCTGATACGATTGAACACAGACTGCAATTCTGTGCTCAATCACCTGATATCTGGAGAACGTTAACACGAATGTTAAGTGTCATCTGCCGTTTACATGAGACTGTATTTGAACCTCAGTATATACTGTTTCCCGAATATCATTTCTTTCCGATCACAAAACACAATACTGTCACCTGGCTAATTGGACAATCACTTTTCTGTATCATGGATATGTATCCGTGTGGCAATATGTTTGATTACATTCTTTTTTTGAAAAATGCTTGTAAAAGATTTTCGGTACAGTGCGAAAACAAATATTTTGCTCACTCCTTACGAATCTTGTATAATGAATATATGCACTGAGATGTTATAAGTTCCTGTAATGTAATCAAATAAAAATTAAAAAGAAAAAAAAACTGGTCGATCTGTTTGGGTCACCAGACTATTAATCAGAAGTTTATGTGTTCAAACCCTGTAGGAAGTATTTGTTTTTTTCTTTCTTAAAAGTGAGTTCCCACTTTCATCAGAAGATTGAGAACATTTCTTTAAATAAATCTTTGGCAACTACTTTTTTCTCAAATTCGATTAGAAGCGAACATTATATGAATGGCAAATCTAAAATCCATAGCTGAGAACAAAATATTAAGAATGTTCAATATTTCATTATTATCCTTTGATTTGTAATGAAAAACTAATTATAAGCATTGACGATTTCAGAAGATTCTCCCCGGAGGATAGTCAATATATGAATGAGAGAAAACTAATAAAACATTATTAGTCCACTTTGAGCATGATCGAAGATAACTTATGGCCACGAAGGGGGAAATTTATGTCGACAGGGTCTCAAATCTTCCCCCAGGTCATGCCCTGAAATCATCACTGTTTGAAAGGTTTCCTTAACAAATAGAATATTACATTTATTTCTCGTTCTACGTTTTGAAATGGAAAAATCATAATTTTAAAGAGAATTATAATACGATAAGCATAAAGATTTATAGAACTAATAAAGTAAATATTCTTGTGTAAATTATCGATTTCTAATCGAATTAAAACTCGAATATTCGTTTGCATCGCACTTTAAAGTAAATCATCTCTCTATATAATTCTTACTGGAAAGCATGTTTAACTCCAATTACTTAATCAATATTTTTAATAATATATTCTTAATGTAATACTTTTACTATTCAATGCTGTATACGCTTCATTTCCCAAAACAAAACCTCGCAAATTTGTAGTGAACTAGTGAATATTATCAAATAAATTATCATTTAGTTTAGGTAGATACTACATCACCTGATTTGAAACTTCGTACTTTAAATAATAATAATAATAATAATAATAATAATAATAATAATAATAATAATAATAATAATAATATCATAGCCATATCTTTATCAGAATTTCAGGCTTAGTCAATAAAATTCAACGTAGTCTTTATTCGAAGTTCTATTTAATCGAATCCGATAGAAATGCAAAGAGAAACTTCGAAAACAGGTAAAAGAAAAATGTTAGTTTTGTGGGATTGGAAGTAACCTTTAAGTGTTCTTTACAATTTACAGACAAGTGACTTAAACACTTTTTCCTTTTCTTTAAGTTAACTGATTCACCTAACGTATCTGAGTAACTTGTCTCTATTTTCTGCTTGGTTATATACGTTTTACAATCATTTCCATTAACCCTGAACGACAAGAACACGAACACAAAAACATCTACCTAGGTAGGACGGTTAAAATCCCTAACTTCTCCTACCGGGAATCGAACCCGGTACCCCGTACACTCAAGGCACACGTGCTACCCACTAAACCAGCGGGAAGAGCAAGTGAAATGTATTCTGTAGTGTCTGAAGTGATACCTAATTCAGAATGCTGTATATGTCTATTGATTTTTAATGTTTACCGTATTCGATACTTTGAGGAATGATATATTTTATTGATATGTGTTGTATTACATATTCGTCCATAAATATTGTATAAATTATCAGAATTATTCATGATTTTCGAAGGAAATTCACAGGTGCATGCGCAGTAGAAACAGGAGAATGCAGTTTACTGATACTAGTCAGAATGCAAATTTATAACAGGCTGTCAGAATTTCTTAATGGAAAGCAGTGGTTCCCAACCTGGGGACGCGAAGCTTCCTCCTGAGTAAGTATGAAGAGGGAGTAAGGGGACGAAAGCTACTGGCAGAAATGAATTGTGAAATAAATAAGATAAGCACCACTTATAATGACTTTTAAAATTAAGTTTGACAATTTTGTAATGACCGTTTGAAAAGATAATACTGCACTAGGAGGGTATGAAAAACTCTTGCTGGAAATAAATAAAAAATTCTGAGATTATTATTATTATTATTATTATTATTATTATTATTATTATTATTATTATTATTATTATTATTATTATTATTATTATTATTATTATTATTATTGGTATCCTACTTCTTGGCCGAGATGTGAAATATTCACTACCTTCTTCATACCGCTAAATCAATTTCTTCACAGTTTTCTCGTCACAGCTCGTACTTCTAGCTATCTGAATGGCAGTTTGTACCATAGTTGCTCTACCTATGATTTCTCCTCGCAGACTAACAGATAGTTCTCTACAGCCTTTAGAGCAAGGCATTTTGACAACTTGTAGAAATTTGCATTGTGATTCGTATTAGCAATGACAGTAAAGTGGATCTTTCTGTTTCTACTGTGCATCATCAGCATCATTATATCAGAAGTATTCCGCCATTACCAGCGGGTCACTTACCGTAGCTGAGAAGCTACCATACTCCACGATGTTCTATTAACCTCTCAATCTTCACATACGTTTTTTCTGTTTCGATATCTCCAATAGCTTAATTCTGTTTCTATATAGTCTAATCCGTCCCCTCCCTCTCTTTCCTGCCACCATATCCTCTAGCATATCCCTCATGATACAGTTCCTTCTTAACCAATATCCCAACCAGTTTCTCTTCTTCTTCTTAATATATTTCTCCTTCCATTTCTAACACCCTCTCATTCGTTTTCCTCTCGACCCAGCTATTTCTCCCCATTCTTCTCCACGCACATATTTCTAAAGCCTTTAATTGTTTCTCATTTTTGCGTAATGTCGTTTCAATCACCATGAATTTTGTCTTTCTAACATTTATTTTCATCCCATATTCTTCACAAGCCTTTCTCAAATTTTCTACACCTTATTAGTTTTCTTATTAGATTCTGCAATAAGAACCATATAAACCCCAAACCATATACACATCATCATTCTATCTCCTACCGAAATTCCATCTTCGTTATGTAGATTCCTTTTCGCTATCTCTTCTACATAGCTATTAAAGAATGTCGGCGAAATATATCATCTCTGTTGAACTCACCTTCCAATTACACTGTCTGTCTTCTGTGTATGCACCAGTGAATTTTCATGGAAGACCATGAATAATTCTGATAATTTATATAATATTTATCGATGAATACTTAATAGACCCCATATGAATAACATATATATAATTCCTCAAAGTAACGAATACGGTAAAAATAAAAACTTTAATAGACATATTATATCAGGGCGAAATAGGCATAAACTTCAGACACTACATAATACATTTCGCTCTTCCAGCTGGTCTAGTAGCTAGCACGTGTGCTTTAGGTGTACGGAGTCCCGGGTTCGATTAACGGTGGTGGAGGTTGAAATTTTAATTGTCCTAGATGTTTTTGTATTCCTGTTCCTGTCGTTCAAGATTAATGGAAATGATTGTAAAACGTGTATAACCGAGTAGAAATTAGAGACAAGTTACTCAGATACGTTCGGTGAATCAGTTAACTTAAAGAAAAGAAAATGTGTCTAAGGTATTTGTCTGTAAATTGTGAAGAACTCTTAAAAGTTAGTTCCACTTCCACCAAAGCAACTTTTTTCTTTTACCTGTTCTCGAAGTTCCTCTTCGTATTTCTGTCAGATTCGATTAAATAGAACCTCCAATAGAGAACCCGTTGAATTCATTTATTGACTAAGCCTGAAATTTTGATAAAGATATGGCTATGATTTTATTATTATTATTATTATTATTATTATTATTATTATTATTATTATTATTATTATTATTATTATTATTATTATTTTAAAGTACGAAGTTTCAAATCGGGCGATGCACTATTTACGTAAACTAAATGCTAATTTATTTGATAATATTTACTAGTCATGAAGTGCATATGACATTGAATAGTAAAAGTATTACAATAAAATATATTACTAAAAATATTGATTAAGTAATTGGAGTTAAACATGCTTTCCAGTAAGAATTATATAGAGAGATGATTATTTCAAAGTGCGATGAAAACGAATATTTGAGTTTTAATCCGATTAGAAGTCGATAACTTACACAAGAATATTTACTTTATTAGTTCTATAAATCTTTATGCTTATCGTATTATAATTCTCTTTAAAATTATGATTTTTCCATTTCAAAACGTAGAACGAGAAATAAATGTAATATTCTATTTGTTAAGGAAACCTTTCAAACAGTGATGATTTCAGGGCATGACCTGGGGGAAGATTTGAGATCCTGTCGACATAAATTTCCCCCTTCGTGGCCATAAGTTATCTTCGATCATGCTCAAAGTGGACTAATAATGTTTTATTAGTTTTCTCTCATTCATATATTGACTACCCTCCGGGGAGAATCTTCTGAAATCGTCAATGTTTATAATTAGTTTTTCATTACAAATAAAAGGATAATAATTAAATATTGAACATTCTTAATATTTTGTTCTCAGCTATGGATTTTAGATTTGACATTCATATAATGTTCGCTTCTAATCGAATTTGAGAAAAAAGTAGTTGCCAAAGATTTATTCAAAGAAATATTCTCAATCTTTTGGTGAAAGTGGGAACTCACTTTTAAGAAAGAAAAAAACAAATACTTCCTACGGGGTTTGAACACATAAACTTCTGATTGATAGTCTGGTGACCCAAACCGATCGACCAGTTTGTATGTCTTCACTGAGCCTCTTTTGACTCTTATATAAAGTGGTTTCCTGCTCCACACTTTTCTTTGTTTATGTCGATACGACTATAAGTTTGTGGTGAATATTTGGCAGTTACAGCTCTTGCAATGCATAAAAGTCTTTTTCGTATAAATTATGTTCAATTTTTCGTCCTAATAACTTATATACAACAGGTTTAATATGTGAAATGATTGGGGTTGGAGTGATCGTAAATATTTTCATAGTTAGGAGCTTGGATATGCAAACCCATATGTAGGGATTTAATTGTGTGAAATTTGTACTACTGCTTCATCTACATCGCCTAATATATAATATAGTCTACAACAGCTTCACCTCAAATTCATCTACCGTTTCATCTCCCCTCCCTAGAATAAGCCTCAAATATGCCCACCTCCCAATGTTGTATAAAACCAATGGTGTATTTAGGATTTTGTTTTGAGGGGCTATGTCCAACACAGGAAAGGAAGTGGGCAATTGCCCACCTGAGTTTGAGATGCAAATATATTTTAATTTATGCATAAATTGATGTTATAATAGTAAGAATTGCAGACCGATAAATCCTATTAGGAGTGAATCTAACCCTTTATTCTATTCATACAAGAAAAAGGATGCATCCTCTTGGTCTACGTAATTTCCCGGGCTAATTATTCCCCCTAATTGGTTTTCTTAAATTCAAACAATTTCTTCTTTTAAAAATAACTGAACGATATAGTTTTTCCTTTGTTATAATAACTAAAGTCCCGTCATGTTGATATCCGCGCAAGTTCGTGTGGAACACCAGTTCCGCTTATCTACTCCTCTTAGTTTAAGTGTTACTGATGACGGCCGACTTGAATCACAACTGACAACGGTCGATAAAGTAAGATAGGCGAAAGGAAAGAAAGTAACATAAAGAAAAAGAAACAGAAAAGTAGAAAGGACGAAAGAAAGAACAAAAGGACGCAGTTCTTACATAGAATGAAATTCGACAAATACAGTATTATTTCTGAACAAAGAGCATAAGAAAATGGAACGTCAATCACAATCTTAGAAATGGTAAGAAGGATTATTGTTGTACGTGGAATGTGAAAAACTAACAAATGTATTTCGGGGGGAGCTTGAGCCCGATAGCCCCCTAAATATGCCCGATAGCCTCCCTAAATAAGACAATTCTGCTCTCCTGATCCTCCACAGCATTGTTTTCAACTTCATGAATAAACGGTCTTACCCGTCCCCCACCCGGAATGTTGAAGACAGATTTGCGTCGATGTCTATATGTATTCTGTACCTATATTTTATGTACTTTATTTCTATTCAATGTTTCATCTGTTAATTTTCGGAAAATAAAACTTATTTTACCCATTAAAGTTTGCATTAATATATAGGAAAGAAAATGGAATGAGTGTAATGAACTTCTGTCCAGTAATTGCAATGTTGCTGCACTTTGCTATGCATTACAATAGTAACTCCAAATTATAATTAATGTTAAAATATAGTACACTGGATTATTATTGACTCTGTGTAGATACAAATATGCGTACAAAGGAGTGTTTGGGAATTAGAACATTCATGTATAGCTAGGACTTAGAAACTAAACATCAGTATTAATATCTGCGCCAGTATCTAAATAAATATTAAAATCTCTATACGAAAGTTATATCTACTGAAGGGTAGAAGTCAAACGATTGAAAGAAGAGGAAAGTTGTTTAGACGAAAGACTCAAGCACAATACGTGGCCGTGTTGAGCTGAATACAATTTATTGAAGACATTGTTGTCTACGAATTTAGCACCTAAACCCAAGAGAAATTTAAACTGTCAATTTCGAACTTGCGGAGTGTATGGACTAAGTGGATATTTTAGAGAATAACTTATTGCATCTCCACCTTGAGCACTTATCATCTGATTGTGATAATCGTGCCATTGTAGTTGATAGCTAGAAATGTGGGTTAATATGTTCGGTCTTAAGGCGGTTTCGTCAAGTGCAAAGGAATTAATATGTTTCTCGTATAATAAAATTTCGAGTTGAGATGATTTTTAGTTTAACTTCCCTTTCAGCCTATATGAGACGTGGAGCTGGTGATGGTGATAAACGTGGAATCTGAACAGTTGGGAATCGAACCCGGGTCCCACAGGTCAAAGGCGAGTATACTAACCGCTTAGCCACGAAGCAGCTCACTAATAAGAACTTATGTTGTGAAAATGATCAATATTAACGAATAACAAAGTGCACTTTCCATAACTCCAATATGAAAAACAACATAATTTTAATTATATTAAAATACGCCATACAGAGATTTAGAAGGATAATGGATTTTGCGAATCCTTTTTCAACAAAATTGAATACATAACAAACTTGCTCAGTGTATTAAAACGAGAACCTACAGCACTACTGAAACTAAAAATACAATTTGCCAATTAACATATTAGTGTTACTTTTCAGTTTGTATCCTATTTGAGTGTGAAATAAAAGTACAAACGATAAAAACGAATAATGTTGATTAGAGATCTATTTGGTTGATATCCAAAGCTGCACTTCTCTGCCATCTATTGAAGAGTTTTATCAAGCAGTGCGCGAAGGTTTTTTCTCTCCCTGCTCTTAGATATCACTGATGTCTATAATATTAGATTTTGTGTTAAAAATTGAATACAAGTTAACTGGAGATAATCTATTTACGAACTTGTCTGACTCTCAAACAAGGGACGTACCCGGTGGGAAAGGTTCTGAAGATCCAGACCCCTCAAACCACTTAGAAGAGATTTACAAATTTTAATATAATTTATTTTCGTATTGAATTCGGACCGATCCTAAAAGCTTTCCGCTTCTCCTTAAATAAATTCCTCAATACGAGATCGTAATAATACTATCACTTGAGTTATATAGAGTGAACGGACGTATCTTAATCTGAGTTATTTTCTATGTCATTCGAGAAATTTTCCAGAAAAGGAAAACTAGTCACATTTCATCAGTTGAATACGAAAAGGATATTTGGGAGGGAGGTGTAAACCATCTCCTTTGATTGAGATATTGAGGTAAAATATTAACTTACTATATGAGGCGTTTAGTATGAAGACCTATCATAACCAATTTTCACTTTGAGAAAATAAAAAAAATAAAAAATCATATAGCTCTGTTGTAACAAGTTGCTTTAAGTTTGTTCTTTCAACAATCAAATCTGTTCATTGTTGCCTACTAAAATGTCAGTACGCACAAAATCGAGCCCTGAACAATAATAACTACTTTTTAGACAATATAAGCAGGATATGGTGGAGGAAGTGAAAAATTCGTATGGTAGGTTTTGATATATAGACTGGACCCTTCATATATGCACCATGTAACCTGTTCTGATATAAGATTAAGTGATTCAACTACCCTTAATGAAATTATGCATAGGCCACTGTTTTTGACAACATCTTGGTGAATTGCAGGAGATAGGCAATTTGATTACGTGCTTCAATTTTTGCAGGCGAATGATAACGCATCATCAAATATGTTGGATGTTTGATCGGTTCGATTTTAGGCATTGCCTCGTATTTATCACCGAGGTTATATAAGACGTCAAGTCAATTTGAGAATATAATTTCAAATTTTGCTACGAGGGGGGAAAGGAGTACGATTGTCTATCGATGTAACTGTAAAACGTTTAGTAATTTTCATTGAGTTGATTTTAGTTTAGCGTCCCTTTCAGCAGGGAGGCTATATGAGACGTGGACCAACTGATTAACGTGGAATCCGAGCCACATGACCTCTCGCCGGAATCGAACCCGGGTCTCCCACGCCAAATTGGTGATATTACTATTAGTATTATAGCACGGCCAACAAGAGATGGTCTCTGACGTTTCTTACCAAATGCTGTGGGAAATTGCAGCCCCTACTTTGATACCAGTGTTACCAACCACGATCACTCTATCTTATACCATTAATTAAATTGCAACTACAGTTGCACCGTAAAAAACCTTGACACGCGAGTAGTGGCAATGTCACTACGAGCTGTCATAGACGTTCTCTTCTGTTATTTTGCTAGGGAAAGGGGATAAATTAAAATGATTATGATCTAATGTCCAACGATTAGGATCTTTACGCTAAGGGAAACGGATGTTTACCGCAGGTGAATGATGGAAGAATGAGTGGAATGAAAGTATGGGAGGAAACGGCCGTATACCGAGAAAAGTCACTGGCATGATATTGTTCATCAAAAACTTACTTGGCTGCGGATATAGCCATGGGCACCACGCGTTAGAGGTTAGCGCTCTACCACTTTTTTAACTTTTAAATACTTTATTTCACTCTTATCACCCAGTTACATCAGAAAGAATAAACAAACCAGAAACAGAACATACAATAGACACATTAGTAAATCCCTGCTCGAAAATTAGCAAATTCTTTTTACGATTTGAAAGTGCTATAATTTGCATGCATAACAAAAAGTAGTTGACGTACAAGGTTTCATCACCATTAAAATCAACACATAAAAAATATGTATAAAATGAGTCGTGATCCAGAGAATTGTATCGTGTTTAGTGCTGGGATAAAATTGATAATCACGAAGGAACATGAGTGATGTACAGCGGATATTGGAAGGAATTGTTCTGGAGATAAGGGAAATAATTTTTTGATATTGAAACTATATCGCTGCGTTCCCTTGAGCAACTTTCTAGCCGTAGATTATCTAGATTATCTAGAAAATAACAGGTACCACAGAAAGAAATATTACCGATACTCAATTCATAACGTCTCTCGTTAGTAGAATATATATTATGAAGAACACTGTACCAGAGAGATTGCATGACAAGGGGCAATACCGGAGCATTAATGTTTGCCCGGTTTTTTTTTCAGTTTTTCATTGAGTTACTTTATAAAATATAGGGAACAAAAACTGTAGTGGAGTGGAATTGATTATATAATTGTTTGATGAAAAGAGCTTCAAGGCGACTCCAGGCGATAAGCGAACAGCTAATATTAATAAATATGTCCTTGGGGTATGGTACAATACAAGTCAAAGGTTGTATATGCAAGGTAGCTGGTAAATCAATGTAACGTAGTGGTATACACAAAGTCATACTCGATTGGGACTTGGAGTATGACAGAGTGTTTGGCACAAGCAATGTAACAACAGCGGTGATTATATCACAGCAGTTGCCCTGCGTGTTCTCGAATCATACTTATATATTTCTATGGAAAGTGAAATAGTTCTGTTAGGGACCTAAGACGACTAAAAATATAATATAAACATTAAAAAGGTAAACTTGATCTGCAAGACTTGTATGCCGGGCTTTATTTTGATGATTAAGGTCAACCAAAGTGCATGTTGTGGTATGAAAAATGTAGTCTATAGTGTCTGCTATGCGACGTTCCCAAGTTCTGACTAAGATTACCACTGAACCACCGTCCCCCTTTTTTTGGTAGTGTCATAATGAAATTACTGATACGAGTATCCTTCAGAATAAGGTGCATATAAATCATTGACCATTATTTCTATTAGGTAATCTTCTTCTTTTCTCCAAAACTGCACATGTAGATTTACACTCCCCATACAATCTTTTCAAGCTTGATAGGACCTACTGCTGGGGTTTAATTTTATTTTTTAAAATAACTGATAACGTGCTGATAATATTGGAAAACTTTTACGGAAGATTTTTCCTGGCTAAGTTTTAAATAACGACAAGTACCGATAACATATTGAAAATATTTAAATTTCGGGAAATAAATGAATTTTTATTAGATAAAACCTTACAGTAACTGATCCTTCCACCCCTAAATTTTCTTCACATCAGCGCTTGTGATCGTGAACCTAAATGTGTCATTAACATTTTAGGGTATGATTAGTACTACATTTATACCACTCACCAACAAAACGTTTCAGAGATTTGGTAATTTGCACAAAAGACAACTGATTCCAGAGTATACTATGGATTTACTGAAGGAACAAAATTTAAGTCAATTTAAAAGCACATTATAACATTTCTAGTGATCTAGGAGACACGTCACGTATTTTTAAGATGGTAATTTTCAAGGAATTTACCTGAAATCCTTTAATAATTCAGGTGCTAAGTCTAGTTAAGGAAATTATTTTTTGTCGTTCTGACCAGTGAGAATTTCAGAGGTGGTCAGGTGGAAAATTCTTCTCGGGTTATATTTTCGGTCGTGATTAATCTGGATTACCATACATTCACTGTACTACATTAACCCCTTATATATTGAAAGTCCTCCTGGAGAAAATCTGAAATCATCGCTGCTTTTGGAATATCTTAAAAGAAGTAAAAAGAATTGTAGATAGCTAAGAAGTACAACTTAAAAGAAACAGAAATAAATAATAGGAGGAAAATGCAAGAAAACGATTGAGCGAAATTAATATAGTGACCAATTTCTTAAAGTATAAAATCTTACTATGTATTTTCCCCTTCTCTTTCTTTCATTTTTCAAGTGGCAAAATATTTTGAATCAGAAACAGTAGAAATATACTATTTATCAACCACCCGATTCTCAAAATGGTGATCATGGCTGCCATAAGGTCGGAGATGAGCAGTCACGATAGAGTGTACATATTGAAATGAAATGAAAGTTTTACGTCCCACGTTTATGCCGGTTAGGCTAAAGGAAACGGTGATGATGAGAAGTGAATGAAATGGTGGAATGATGAAAGTGGGAGGAAACGGAATAATTCCGGGAAAACCCATGGGCACGGTGTTTGTCCACCACAAAGTCCACATGGCGCGAGCTGGCATCGAACCAAGGGCCCCAAACACTGGAGGTGAACGCTCTACCACTGAGCCACCATACCCCCTTAGAGTGTACGTATTGTCCATCCAATAGAGCGACAAGAAGAATCACATTTGTTAAGAGAACTTGACAGTCAGCTTACACGGGGCGGTGCTGATAAAGATTGAGCCTTACTAAGAAAGGAATTGAGCTAGGAAGCTGAAATTAACAGGGTACATAGGGCATGATCTTTGCGGACTATGTTGCAAAATACAATGTTCTATGATATTCACATCCTTTTCTTTTACATTTCAGAAGTGAACATGGCTCCATCTCCAACAAACTTCAGTCTTGAGGAGCATAGGACTGTAATGTAGTTTCTCTTTCTCCAAGGGAAAGGTGAGACGCGAATCCACGATGAAATGAAACAAAGTTTGGGGAACCGTGGGCTGTCATACGCAACTGTCAAACGTTATGTGTCAAACCTTATGAGTCCAATTTTGATGTTGAAGGTATGAAAACCTAATAGCAGGCTGTTTCTGTGTCTGTTCCCGAAAATGTGCAAGCCATCCAGAACATGATAATGGAAGATCGTCGAATATCAGTCAAAATGATTGTTACATGCTAATCGCACGAATGTTATTTGTAAAATCGGCGCAGTCTGAGTTTAGGAGAAAATCCTTTAGTATATGTCAGCCACAATTATAATATGGATGAAGTCATGTTCGGTCTAGTAGGCTCGTTGAAGCCAAGTTCTAGATTAAAATTTTCCAGGAGAAAAATTTGGAATCCAATACGTCAAATGATAAATGCACATTTCTGTTAAGTTTGCTACAAGAAGCATAATTGTGTAGCTTATAGTATAATAATATAGTGCTTGCACAAGTCTTTTAAAGCAGGTAACCACGTGTGAAAGTGAATAATGCTGCTAGTCTGTTTTCCCATTTTCTTTTAACTTAAGCCACTTGGCTTCCAGGCAACACATTTGTTATCTGAATGAAGAGAAACAAATAATATATATATATATATATATATATATATATATATATATATATATATATATATACAGATGGTGATCAGAAAAATGAAAACACCTGTAGTTGGTAACACGTCAAATGTATGGGTTGGCAGTGGTGTCGTGGCGCCCGCAGCACCGGACCGCTGGTGGTGGTGTGTTAGGTCGGTCTCCATACTACGTCAGACGCAGTGGAACAGCAGTGTTCAGTGGCTGCAGCAGACGGAGGTAGTGTAAAATGTGAGACCTCTCAGATTTTCAAAGAGGGCAAATTGTTGGTGCGCGGCTATGTGGAGTGAGTGTGACGGCAGTGCCTACTGTGTTAGCTGTGTCGCGTGGGAAAGTGTCGAAGGTGATGACGGCCTACACAACACACGGGAAAACCACATCGGGGAAGCGGAACAGTGGGCGGAAGAAAATCATGAGTGACAGGTCACGCCCGGTATTAAAGCGCATTGTCACGCAGAACCGTCGTGCCACTGCGGAGCAAGTGACGGTGGAATTTCAATCAGTACTTCCCCCACCCTGCTTCGACAATCACAGTCCGCCGCGAATTACATGACATGAACTTACGGTTTCGTGTTGCTCGGGCCAAACCGCTCATCAGGGACCATAACGCTTTCGCACGCCGCAAATGGTGCCGCGACCATGCAACTTGGACCGTTGAGGACTGGAAACGTGTGATATGGTCGGATGAGTCATCCTTCACCCTATTCCCAACCACGGGCCGTGTTTATGTGTGGATAACGCCCAAAGAAGCTTATGATCTGCAGTGTGTTCGCCCAACTTTGAAACATGGCGGTGGCTCGGTGATGCTGTGCCCGCCATATCATGGTTTTCATTGGGTCCTGTGGTCACACTTAGCGGACCAATCACTGCCAACGATTATGTCGCAATTTTAGGAGACCACTTGCATCCTATGGTCCGGATGTTGTTCCCGGACAATGATGCCATCTTCCAGGATGATAATGCACCCATTCACACAGCTGGCGTTGTTGCAGCGTGGTATGAGGAACATCGGGATAAAGTTCAACACCTTCCCTGGCCCGCCCAATCCTCAGATCTCAACATAATTGAACATCTGTAGTCCGTGTTGGAAACACGACTCCGGCGACAATTTCCACCTCCATCCTCTCTCATAGAACTGGCCGATGCCCTGCACGAGGAATGGTGTAAGATTCCACTTGCTACCATTCACAACCTCTATGCCTCCATCCCACGTCGCATCAAGGCTGTTCTGAAGGCGAAAGGTGGCCCGGCACCATATTATTCTGGTAAGTTGCAATTTCGTTCAGGAGTTTCCATTTTTCTGATCACCATCTATATATATTCCTGTGAGATATATGATAGAAAGCCGCATCATAGACACAATCCTCTCTATCTATCTTATTTTGAAAGTTGATTACGCTCCCTTGTGTGGGTACACCCTTACGGTACTTACGAGGAAACGGTCTTAAGTGTAAACAACCAATTTGGCTGGGGTCGGGATATGTGTTACGGAAGACCAAAGTAGGAGACACGTATTTTGGCGTTTGGGCCCATACGCAGAAATTTCCAAAATACGGGACCCCAAAGTGGCCCTACATGCTATAACTAGGAAGCGAATGACATTACTTGTACACAACCGATTTGGCTGGGGTCCGGATATATGTTACGGAAAATTAAAGTAGGAGGCACGTATTTTAGCGTTTGGGCCCATACGCAGAAATTTCCAATATACGGGACACCAAAGTGGCCCTACATGCTATAACTAGGGAGCGAATGACATTACTTGTACACAAACGATTTGGCTGGGGTCCGGATATGTGTTACGGAAGACCAAAGTAGGAGACACGTTTTTGGCGTTTGGGCCCATACGGAGAAATTTCAGAAATACGGGACCCCAAAGTGGCCCTACATGCTATAACTAGGAAGCGAATGACGTTACTTGTACACAACCGATTTGGCTGGGGTCCGGATATATGTTACGGAAGATTAAAGTAGGAGACAAGTATTTTGGCGTTTGGGCCCATAAACAGAAATTTCCGAAATACGGTGCCCCAAAGTGGCCCTACATGCTATAACTAGGAAGCGAATGACGTTCCTTGTACACAACCGATTTGGTTGGGTTCCGGATATGTGTTACGGAAGACCAAAGTAGGAGACACGTATTTTAGCGTTTGGGCCCATACGCAGAAATTTCAGAAATGCAGGACCCCAAAGTGGCCCTACATGCTCTAACTAGGAAGCGAATGACGTTACTTGTACACAACCGATTTGGCTGGGGTCCGGATATATGTTACGGAAGACCAAAGTAGGAGACACGTATTTTAGCGTTTGGGCCCATACCCAGAAATTTCAGAAATACGGGACCCCAAAGTGGCCCTACATGCCATAACTAGGAAGCGAATGACGTTACTCGTACACAACCGATTTGGCTGGGGTCCGGATATGGTTATTATAAGCCCAAGTCGAAGACATGTAGTTTTTCTTCTGACCAAACCTGACAGGGCGGCAAACTTTACTCCCGTCACTGTGCCCGGTTTCCTGACAACACACGCTGTATTGTTTAAATATTAATGTTCACTCTCTTCTACAAAAGTATACCACCCGGTTTCCACACATCCTGGCCATAGAAATACAAGCGAAAAACGCAAACATTCTTTCGCTCTGTTGACACCCTCATGGTCAGCAGATCCCCCTCGACAGCTCGTGCTAGCTGAACATCTGTTCAGAATTGCATGGGTACCACATACGACAACTTCATGGCCTTATTGAAAATCTAGCAATATCGGACCCTGTACATTCGACATTCCTTTTTGTGGGACCTAAAAACAAACACAAGTCTTATACTTTTGGATATATTATAACATATTCCAACCCAAGCCAACATTATGTACCAGTAACGTCATTCGCTTCCTAGTTATGGCATGTAGGGCCACTTTGGGGCCCCGTATTTCGGAAATTTCTGCGTATGGGCCCAAACGCCAAATTACGTGTCTCCTACTTTGGTCTCCCGTAACATATATCCGGACCCCAGCCAAATCGGTTGTATATAAGTAACGTCATTCGCTTCCTAGTTAGAGCATGTAGGGTCACTTTGGGGCCCCGTATTTCGGAAATTTCTGCGTATGGGCCCAAACGCTAAAATACGTGTCTCCTACTTTAATCTTCCGTAACACATATCCGGATCCCAGCCAAATCGATTGTGTACAAGTAACGTCAATCGCTTCCTAGTTATAGCATGTAGGGTCACTTTGGGGACCCGTATATTGGAAATTTGTGCGTATGGGCCCAAACGCCAAAATACGTGTCTCCTGCTTTGGTCTCCCGTAACACATATCCCGAACCCAGCCAAATCGGTTTTGTACAAGTAACGTCATTCGCTTCCTAGTTATAGCATGTAAGGGGCACTTTGGGGCCCCGTATTTCGGAAATTTCTGCGTATGGGCCCAAACGCCAAAATACGTGTCTCCTACTTTGGTCTTCCGTAACACATATCCGGACCCCAGCCAAATCGGTTGTTTACACTTAAGACCGTTTCCTCGTTGGTTATAATCTTTGAACGCCCACAAGAGTGTGACAAAAAGCACACTATTCGGATTGGGCCACCACCAAGCAGTCATCTCAGTAAATGCTAATAAACTTGTTCCATTTAATAGTACCATGGAAATAGTGTTTGAAACGAAACGTTCTAGCCTCTTGCCCTTTGACCTACACCCGGCCTCCTACAAACCTTTCATTGAAAAAATATTTAAAATCAACCATTGTGCATGCAATATCGTTCTACAACAAAATTGTCTACATTTACTTCGGTTATTATAGCCAAGACTACTTTTCAATTTCAATTGTGAGCAAGTTGTAAATTTTCTATTCAATTAAAAAATATTAATATTAATGCGGTACTTTATAATTATAATCGAAGTAACAGCGGCAAACTTATTTTAATCGAAAATATCATTGCTTATAAGTTGTAGGAATTATAATAAGCTTTTATTTGATTTAAAATATATTATTATGCTGCTGGGAGTGTGGTGTGAGAGAAAAAGGATTGACTAACACCACCTCGCCCAGCGCTCTTTCTGTCCTGTTTCATAGATGGCAGTTGGTGTACACGAAAACATAAGCGAAAATAAAGAAAAGTAATAGAAGATAGAAAAATAGTCAAAGATTTAAATTGCCATGTTCAGGTCACATTTACAATATAAATAATTAGGTATTACAGTTATTTATAAGTTGGAGAAATTACATATGATTTAATAATCATTGGAGTTGCAACTTCTATTGCTCAATTCTTATAAAAGTCTCTATGGTGTTTGATGCTTGGAGTGAAATACCTGCTTTGGAACTAGTGATGGGCAAAATGATTCATCTCGGAGAATCGATTCATTTACTCTGATTCACTAAAATAATTCGATCATTTAATTCGTTCATATGAATTGGTCGCTTGCGCATTCCCTTCGCCCAAGTGAATTGGTTGGGAACGATTCGCTCATTGAATCAGTTAGGTTTCCGCGCATCTATTTTGCGCAAATGAATTATTCGATTATATGAATTGAGTGGGAATTACTCGACCATATGAATCGCTTGGACTACTGCACTTCTTTTCTGCACAACTTAATAAATTCCTTGTGAGGAAGTACAACGTCGTGTATCATCTTTGCCATATGACACAGTCAGCGTTACATTGGGGTGAGTTGAGTGGCTCGGGAACTCATAAGCTTCAGTACTGTAATGAAGTTTCAATAGCGGTTGCTCTACTCCCATTGTTGTTATTTTTACATTCTGTTTTCATATTTAGGCAAAGACCAAAACTGTTGCAATCTGTACGTTTTTTTCTATCAATTACAGTTTTCGAAGATGTACTTTGTTGAAATATACTCCATAAGATTTTCACGGGATACGAGCAGTTATAACAATTTATTTTCAACTTCTTATTGCCGTACATATTAATATGCAGAAAAATATAGAGCTCTAAGTGGAGGGGCGGACCAAGGCAAATTCTTCACCTGGGCAAAGTGACTTTTTGGCGTCCTCTTCCCTAGTTCTAGCCTATATTATACATTTTATTACAGTGATTTTAATATTTAGACCCATTTTCTAAAAGAAAAATGAATACTCAAATACATGATATAGGTCCACTCTTTCTTCTACATGCCAAATTCTCAAATCTCCATTTGTCGATACAGCCCCCCTAGTATGAAACTGTCTTCTTCGATGGTGGAATGGAAGATTATGTAATTGACGCTACTTTATAAGAATATAAACAAAAAAATCAGTGGAAAACACGTTATAAAACACGTTATAAAATTTAGAACTCCTCGGTGGCTAAGCGGTTAGCGTAAGAGCCTTTGGCGTAGGAGACCCGGGTTCGATTCCCGGCGGGAGCTTATGTGATTCGGATTCCACTTTAATCAGTAGGTCCCGTCTCATATAGCGTCGCTGCTGAAATGGACGTTAAACTCAACATCAACTCAACGTTATAAAATTTACTTGTTGAGGCTCGTTTTGGCGCCCCGGCCCTTGGTCCGCCCCTGTTTAAGTGTAATGTATAGAAGACATCCATGCTTTTCGTTTTAAATACAGAAAGCATTATACAATGGGCCTGTAGTGTTAAAATCATTTCTGGTGAGTATTATTTTCCCAAGTCATATACACTTTGTAAAGTACATATCGCGTTAATTGATTTCTTTTGTTGTTGTAAGTCTTAGAATAATGCCCTACAGGAGAAATAAGAGCTGGATGATTAATTAAAGTAAACTGTTATCTCGCAGTAATTTCTATTCCATCCTAGGGGCCCGTGGGGTCCCTGGTTTGATCTACTGTTAACTAAGTCTGTAGTGTATATCATGATGTCCGTGGTTTTGTCGGATACTTCCGTTTCCTCTCACACTCTCATTCCACCCATTCTTCCATCATCATTTACATGCACTAATCATTCGTTTCCCTTTGCCTATAAGACATAATCGTGGGGTGTTCAACTGAAAGATTTCTATTTTATTCTATTATATTCTAAAATATGTTCTATTTTATTCTTGACTGGCAGAAAATAATGATCTTTCTCAATTCCTTTGAACTAGAGAAGAAAGGGAGTTGACACATCAACATATATTTAATATTATTGTGATCATTTTAAAAGGTTTCCCTCGGGGAGGTTTTGAATAAACACGAAATGAAATGGAAACTTAAAAAGTTTTACGTTCCATGCTTATTATCATCGTATACACTAAAGGAAACGATGATTATGAGAATGAATGAAATAGTGAAATGAAGGAAGTATGCGAAAACGGGAGAACCCAGAGAACACCCACACATATGGTGTTTGTCCACTATAAAGCCCATTTGGTGCAAATAGGAGAAAACCAGGGACCCCATCCGCCAGAGGTGAACGCTTTACCACTGAGCCACTACTACTTTAATAAGCAAGAGATAAACATATATTTGCGAAAATACTGGTAACCCCAACTGAACCCAATCTGAAAAATGCCCCAAGGGAAACTTCTTAGCCCCGGGGAATTTTCTCCCCAGCTACCCCTGAAATCATCAATGTTCGTCTATATCTCGAAGAGAAAACCATAAGTTAGTTAAATTTAAGTTTAGTTGATTTTGAATTTAATGTCCCATTCAGCAGCGAGGCTATATGAGACGTGGACCTACTGATTAATATGGAATCCGAACCACATAAGCTCTTGCCGGGAATCGATCCGGGTCTCCCACATCCACTTGTTTACATGGAAGCTCAGAAATCCATTTGTATATTTACGACTATTTCGATAGTAGTAAAGCGAAAAGTAGGGACCACTAAGCAAGGGCGCCGATTTCTCTGAATTCGTGGGGGAATCCAGGTGTGTTTGGTTGCAGACAAGGGTCTAAAGGATTTTAAGACGATTTCGAATTATGCCAAATATTGTATGTTCATAAAAAATACATGAGCATTCGGGGGGCCCGGCCCCCCAGGATCGATGCCCTTTCCACTAAGGTTTGTTCCATGTGGATAAGTGTTTATACTGAAAGATGCAATACATTATCTTCCCAGAAAGAATCTATGTTCGTCTTTCTATATATACATTAGTCAAATCCATTATGTACAGTACAAATATTTTACAGTGCACTTTTCTGTGTAAATACTGTATTTAGATTAAACATAATATAGCGCATTGAGTTGATTATGAAACATTAAAAATGACCTTTTTGGCTAGTGCAGTTGAAAGTTATGACAGTAGTTTAATCCATTGTACGTACAGTATCATAATAAAATGGATAAATGCTCATCAAGGTATGTTGATATTAACTACAAAATCTTATTACGTCTAATTGAGCAACACTGGCAGTACGTCAAGTCGAGAAGCAAAACAACAGGAAAGTTTATTTGGAAAGTAATCTGTTTCTAAGAATGCGGGTTCCTTTCTTTGCAGGAAGCAACCCTATCACACAGGAAGAAAAAAGCGCGCGTATGGTTTTCTTTCTTTTTTCATTGCCCGTCAACTGCAAACGGATTTGCAGAAGCATCCCTACCAACTCTCTCACACAAGCTCGCAGTTTGTGATTCACAATTCATTTCGATCACGGCAAGCAATTCTGTGAAAAGTACTAATGATTCATTAGAAGAATCGATTCATTTGTGAAAAGAATCATAATTTATTTGGTTCACGCTATGATTCGTTCATAATAATCGAATCGTTCATGATCAAAACAACACTATTTGGAACGAAGTTTGAAACAATTGAAACGCGTTAATAATGTAATAAATCTTTTCTAGAAGCCAGTTTGTAGGCGGAATATTCATTATACGTGGTATTGGAAGAGTAAACAGTGCCATTTATTGTCAATTCTTCATGTAGGAAGAGCTACACACAAGAGAGTAATATTAAGGCCAATTTGGCTAAGAAACGTTTAAGATGAAACGTCTACAAGGAGTACCAGATCTGAGTATGTAAACTTTTATTTTAAACTCAGTTCTTAACATTGTTTGGTTCTTATACTTCTGACTAGTATTTTGGTTTTGAAATGCTAGAGAAATGTTAATGAAATTCACATTATTGAAGTTAGAGATATCGGTTTGGGAAGGGCTGATGCGAGAAATGGACAGTGGCAAAATATTGTTGCAGTTAGAGTGCAGTCAGTAATAGACTTGCTAGCCGCTGAAGCTGTAACGACCACAGTTCATCTATTTATATAAGTAAGGCTACTGATATATCAAAATCCATTTTACACACTGCACCAAGATATTACCTTTTTATTGTATACGAAACAAGTTAATCATTTACACTCTTTAAATATTATAGATATCAAGAGATGGATCCTTTCTTATGCATTATTTATATTTCGTTGCTATAACAACTAACTCAGATCGTCGAATCACTATTATAACAAAATATATTCGCATAACAACCAGAAAAGAAATTACATCTATTTCTCTTTTCATATTCTTCTTCTTGTTTTTTGAATAGCTTGTGCATATTTTAAAAAGCACATTTTGCCCACAAGTACAATAAAGAAATAATAAGGATGTAGAAATACAAGTATCGTTGTAAAGCTTGGTACCATGTTAGCCACAGCACCAATTTTATAGAAGTAACGTTCATACATATGATGGTAAACTTATAGTTTGGTCTGGTTTTGAGACGTTTCGCAAATATATAGAGGACGTTGAGGATACAAAGTATTCTTTAAAGGGATTAGTTAGGAGGAATTTGAGATACAGAAGAGGTTTTCCGAGAACTATTTGCATCTAAAATCTTCTTTATACTTTGTTGATCGGTTAACAGTTTATTGTACGAAACGCAAAGCAAAATATTCATCATGATGAGTGTAGTTAACAAAGTTATTACAGAAAATTGGAACTCAAAGAGAATGTCTGATCTAGAAGAAGAAAAAGCTACATAATATTCGTATGATTACCTGTATTATTCGGGAAGAGATTCAAAAATCATTTGGTTTTGAATATTACTCAACTGTATCAGAAATTGTTGAAGGATTTTTGATGTTGTACCAAAAACCAAGTTTTCATGGACGAAGTTACTAAAAGATCGAGAAAATATGTGAACTCAATCGAAGTTGCATGCAAATCGAAAGCTGTGAGTGATTAGAAAATGTGGACCTAGATATTTCATTTCAGCTATAATTACTACTCTAGGGCTGTATATTACACGAGTAGATTCGGACGCATTTACATAAACCACCCTGAAGATAGTGCACTTGTTTGAATAGCCACGGCTTGCTGCAAATGATAGAGTGCGTGTTGAGAAATCTTACGATGTTAGAAGTGAGACCTAGATCTGAAAAAGTACAGTCTCTCTATATCCAGACATTCTTTTAACCAAGTTATATGTGTCACAAGAGGAACTGGAGAACTAAAAGATTATTTCTAATTCGAACTAAATCTGTTCCCAACTTTACTTTTTGGTAGCAATTACACTATTAGAAAAGATACAAAATCCAGCATCAAAAAACAATTTGAAAAAAAGGTTAATTCAATTTGACAGTTTGCAACCTGACTCTGGATATAGACTGAATGGTGCAAACTTAATTTACTCTATCACTTTGATAGACTTTTAGAGATATTTTGTTTCAATATTCGACATACGTGTTAGATAATTTCGCGGAAAATTTGTCACTTGTATTTAATAGGTAACTTGAATATCCTACGTCAAAACAGATGGGGCATCAACAAAGAGAAAAGCAGATCAACAGAATTTTTTATCAATCCATCCATGTACTGTACTGTACGACAGAGAGAACATTTGGGCAGTTATAAGAATAAGAAAAGTTAAATTGCATTTCCCATAGAACACTTCCTTCGTTGTGGAATCAATACAAAATTAGCTGCTGATGACGCGAATGTATACCTAGTGAAAGATCTTAATTGCTATACCTACTGGAAATCACACCATCGTAATTGAAAAAGATACAAATTTATTGATACTATTTTCAGATATGAAAGAAAAATAATTATTGCCAATTCATATGAAAATGCCAACGAAAATTCCAGATATCAAGGAATTGAAAGGGCAGTTCAAAGATCAAAGATTAATATTTTTATCATTGCATGTCATGACTAGATGAGACACATCATCATCATTTTACGGGCCAAGAAAAGTAGTTTTTTACGATTATTTACGAAAAGCAAAGACCTGCGCGAAAATGCTAAAGAATCAACATAACTGCTACAACCAAGGATGTGTTGAGGCTATTGGTAAAAATTCCTACTTTATTGGTCTGTCTGAGTAAATACAAAACTTCGGACTTTTTCTACATGTGCAAAGTAGCTGAAAAATATCCATAAAATCAATGTTCAAAACGATCTTCCTGTCACCAACCTCCAGCACAGCGCACATACACTCACTATGGAAGTACTGTCTAGTACAACGGTGAATTGAAAGTGACGAATATCTGTCTAAAGAATGTTCGCGAAAACTCAGTGAGGCTTTATGGTCCATTTTTCTCTGAATTGGTTTCCGCCCCTCCTAAAATACTTCACAAAATTTCTTGCATTTGTAAGAGAGAATGCATATAAATTCTTTTGTGTAAAAGATGGCTTGCCTTTCAGTAATATGGTGACTTTTGTAGTGGTATTTCATGCAGTAATTCGGAGCACCGGTGCAAATCCCGGGGGAATGAGCGGGACATGTTTCCTCCAATCTTGAGGGGGACTGTCCCCCCTTAATAATCTCATTTGAAATGGGATTTTAGGGAGAAATTTCATGATTTTTGTCCGTTTGCCACAAAGGAACGTGACACGAAATTGATGTCTCCAGAATAAGCCTCAAATCTGCCCGCCTTTCAACGTTGAAGACGACTCTGCTACCCGATCCTCCATAACAATAGTTTTTCAAGTTCATAAAAATATTTTGAAGATAGCAACAAAAAAAAGGTAGATTTTGAGAGTGGTCTTACCTGCTCCCAATGTTGAAGACGGATTTGCGCCGCTGATTAGGAGGAAAACTCACGGTCAGCACGACAATGGAGGAGTAGATTTAGAGGAAATAGACGAACTGAACAAATGATAAAGAACAGCAATAATAATCAATGTAGTATCCTGTAAGGAAAAGTGTTTCAAGTTGAAGGATTTGTCATTAAGCTACCGTGATTGTAATAGCTCAAAATTTAAATTTATTGGATTCATCAAAAGCCCCTATTATAAAACAGGAGAGAAAGAGCGTTGGGCAAGGTGGTCTTGGTCGAAGTTTCTTCTATGTTATCATGCTCCCGGCTACTGTTACTATATATTTTACACGAAATGAAAGTTTATTCCATTATTTACAACATATATGGCAATCACATTTTCGATTAAAACACGTTTTCTCTTGTTTCTTCAATTATAAATTTATAGTAACTCATCAATATTAATATGTCTCCTAATTGAAAAAAAAATTTCGGCTTTTGCACAGTTGAAATTGAAAAGAAAGGGCCGATTAAATATTGACTTGCGTGATCGTAAGGCACAAACAACGTTAGATATATTTTTTCGCAATTTGAGTAATGACGTCACTAGCAAGATGTTGCGATCTTGAAACTAAATTTATCATATTGAGATTCTTGAATCTAAATTTTAGAACTAAATTTCTGAATAAACAAATTCTATATAGAACAATTTCTGAATAATAATAATAATAATACCAAAGCAGCTACTGGAGTACATCAGAAACCGAACACTCTAGTATCCAAGCCTTTACCTCTACCTTGCCAAAAGTGTTTTATTCATTACTAATTTTTTTTATCAATTAAATTAAATATAATTCAAATTTATCTAAGAAACCTCACATCAGCATATATCTACAGCCTGTAATCTAACCGTTTCTACATAAAGCTTGTGCTATCAAAATTGCACAAAGTCACAAGCTTTCATTTGGGATTTGACTAAAATAAATATATTAATTCCAAGCAAAGTAAAATCACAAACACGTCGTAAACGAAGAGAAAAATTTTGCAAGACACTGATTGCTAAGTTTCGGAAGAACGATATTTAATCGGCCTCGTTAATAATCTTAAATAAATAGCAAAGATGCGTTGCGATCACCACTGGCGCAAATCCCGGGGGATGAGAGGGACATGTCCCCTCCAATCTTGGAACTTAGGGGGACTGTCCCCCTCAATAATCCGGTTTGAAATGTCTTTTAGGGGAGAAATTTGATGATTTTTGTTCAATTACCACAAAGAAACGTGAGCAAATATATATATAACCTTATTCTTTATATTGTTTTCTTTTTAATATATGACCACATGCTGCTCTATGACATTTCATTTATACGACTAAAATACAGAGACGAATCTAGAAGGTAAAAACTTGGGGGGGGGGCAACCAAAACACAGACTATGATGGGTATATCATGAGATTACTATAAACTTTCAAAAATATAAAAATTATATCTTCAATTATTGTTGACACTCAACAAACTGGGAGGCATTGGCCTTCTCGGCCCTTGGCTACAACCGCATCTGCTATAATACAGGTGGTTATAAACGATTAATCAGGTTTGAAAGGTATTTAAAGTATATATATAACTTTTACAATAGCGAATAACATTGTGAAAATATACAGGCACTGTCCAGGTCTCAGAGATACTGTTACAAGTGTTCGAAGTAGCTTCTCTTTCTTACATGAGACATATTTATGAGATACTCTAATTCAACCCACACATGCACCTTAGTATATTCCTACTAATGATCGTAATTATAGATGTGAAATGATCCTGGAACTCAACCAAAATTGTGGGCGGTTGGGCCACATACAGGGTGGTAGGTAACTCCACCAACAAACTTTGGGAGGTGATTCCTTATATGAAATGAAAGAAAAAAGTTTTGATAAACATAGATCGAAAAAAGTCTCCTTTGAGAGTTATGAACCGCCGAAAATTCGAAAAATCATGTTTCGAAACGCCCTGCCTTAGAAACTATAGGACCTATCCCAAGCGGCTTAAGGAATTACACAGGAACTAGTATGCGATCTTTCTAAATATCCATGTTTTACCATCCTCCGTTATCGGCGAAATGAACGCGCCATTAGTACTTAAAGGAGTATCCCTATACCTCAACTTCCTTTTTACAGCTCGTTTCGCCGATAACGGACCACGGTAGAACATAGATATTTAGATAGAGCGCATACTAGTTCCTTTGTAATTCCTTAAACCGCTTGGGATCGGTCCTGTAGTTTCTAAGGCAGAGTGTTTCGAAACGTGAATTGTCGAGTTTTCGTCTCATGTTTATTAGAACTTTTTTTTACATTTCATATAAGGAATCACCTCCCAACGTTTATCGGTGAAGTTACCTACCACCCTGTATATTGTGTCTTTCACATAGCTCCAAAGAAAAAAAACTTCACAAGCTGTCAGATCGGGAAATCTAGTAGGTCATGGGAAAAGTTCTAAGTCTCTTAAGCACATCATCCAATCCAAGGATGAGTTAGTTCTTCCTACTTTTACTTTATACAGGCAACCAGTGTCCTTCAACAGCCGATACTGTCTCAGACTGTGATAGTGACCAATCGGTGCAATTAAAAACTGTCTATAGATTGCACGCTGTTTCATAAGAATGGAAAAACTGTTGTTCCGAAACACAGACGCTTTTCCATCTCTCGATATGAACCAATATGACGAATATTATAAAATAAATTTTCAAACGTGTTCTTCCATTTTGTTATTTAGCACAAAGGTATTGAATTAAATATATTATTATTATTATTATTATTATAAATCCTTTAGTGTTACGGGTTTCACTCATGCCGGAAAAGCATGACAAAGTTTGAACGCATTACCGTTATTCGGATTTCACAATAAATTATCGGTGCATGTCTCATCTAGCCTCGATGCTTAGAAGGGATCTGAATTTCAATAACCAAGGATAACAAATAAGTAAATATTGCAGTTTCTTACTTAATCTATTTACAAATTCAACTTACGTAAATTTCAAGTTGCGTAAATATATACGGAACATATTAATTATGTAAGTCGTCGTGTTTCTGTAATTGGTAAAATGTATTATCTGGTTTTAAGAAAGCACCTTGAAGTAGTGACGTACGAAAAGTTTCATAAAAATGTTTACAAACACTCAATCTCATTTCCTTGTAGGACAAGATTTATTATTATATGCATATATTAATATAATTAATATTTATTTTCCCATCATATGTTTTTCAAGAAGAGCGGATTTAAATACTGAAACACCCTTGCGGATGCCACTTCAAAGATGGATTGAAATGAATGTTCAGATTGTGAAATGGAAACAGAAATTGATAATATAAAAGTTGTGAACTTGTAGAATAAGTATATTATTATGAATAAATAGCAGTTGTAAAGATGTAATTCAACGGAATACTTGAATGAAAGTAATAAATTCACTTACAGCCATGTAAGTCTGTTCCCTAATCGTTATTTTCCAAAAGAAAACCTCTAATCGTTCTAAGACTAACCTAATTGTTATCACATAAATCTTACATTGAAGTTAATTTTAGAGTGAATTTGTTCTCATATTAAGATGAGATTTTGCACTAATTGCTGAGGGAAGGAAACGTATTGTTACTCAATATTTGAATACTATCTATCACTTACTTCTCTACACAAGATAAAACTAAAACAACTATTTACTCAAGCCAATACCACATATTAGTAATTTATTATGATTAATTTGCAATACATATTCGCTGTTTCGTCTATTGAGAAATTTAAGTATCAAATGAAGCCTGAGAGTTTTTTTCTCATTACTAGATTTCGACCATGTGTATATTAACTTCCACTTGTTCTTTTATTATTCAGATGTAACCTATTTACACTGTACATTTGCAAATAATAATAATTGCGTAAATTGAATAATATAGGGCTACCATTTCAGCAGCTGTTAGGAACCATATATCGCTACAAATGCTAAAAATAAAATCGTACTTAAAAATTATTATTCTCTCGCAACTGTAAATACGACTTATTATAAACTTATCAAACTGTAATTGGGTGGTTCCATGCCAAAACGGACTAACTACATTTTTGATGAACGTAAGGTGGAGTGACATTATGTAAATTTAGAGTTTTATCATGTGGCTCCTTTAGTTCTCCAAGGAATAGAGTAAGTTGTTGTGATGAGTGCATTCTATGGCGAGTGATCAAAGTTACAGTTCTCAACACAAGTGTTACTCTACTTCAATTTCATCAAAAATGTTGTTAGTCCGTTTTGGCATGGGACTACCCAATTAAGAAGATGGGTTCCAAGTTCTTCTTTGTACACATGAAAAGCCTATTGGTGTAAATAGTTTCAAAGAAGTCATAACTGAAAATGCACTGAACCCAAAATGCAAGGGAATTATTTAGCTAAATATGAACATAAAATTGTGTAAAAATTGGGTTAATCTTTATTCATATATAAGTACAGTCTTATTCCAATTCGAAGATGAGTACGCAGCAAACCGTATTGCCTCTTCTGGGACCATGAGCATCGATTTAATTGAGGCTTTATTTTGAGATGAATATCAGGATTTTGTATATTTATTGCATCTATACTTACCCATACATAAGAAGGTTTTACCATGGCATGTAAGGTAAATGATTAAGTGAAGTGAAAGTAACAGAACGTAGGATGTTAGTTGTGACGAGGGTTTTATTCTTCGGCTCTAGGGCAATTCAGAGCGGGTTTAGACTGTTGAAGCCCTGGTTATTAACGACAAAGAGCTACATTGATTAAGTTACAAGCAATGGATGAAGGAATGCCGACAATAAATGCGACGGCGGGTGTCATAGCCAACAGTGAACTGATCACGTTCGTGGATAGCAAATGAAATAAAAAGAAAATTTGGAATAAACTCCTTGTGACAACTGATCTGAATCTATTCATAATTTTCATAATAGTTTTTGCAATGTTTGGTTTCAAACTTTCAATAAAATAAATTTCACTTTTTTCATAAAGTGTGAAATTTCACTTAAGGTTGTGCTTAAGTGTTTATATACATAGTTTTAGAAATATTAAATTGCTATTAGCAGTACATCCGGTATTATTATATATAACAAATCAAAAATATGGCAATAGCATCCTGTGGTTTCTTCACACCTAATAACATACACCATTACTTTATTGTAATATTGCCATCTATAGATAAAAGTTTCCTCTACTACTTATATTCCATGATTCACATTTCACTACTTATAATAATTGTAGTATTTACAACATTGTTTAAACAGGTAGCCATCGCTTCTGGACCACTAAGAATGCATTTGTACCAACAATCAAAATACGAAAGTAAAATAAGTCAAAGGTAGGTAAATAAGTATAAGGAAGGTAAACCTCTACAAATAATTTTTATGTGGAAATTATTTTTGTAAACAACAGCAAAGAACAATTCTATACTAAATAAAATCAAAGTTTCCATTACACTACATTTGTTCCATTGACATTTATCTGCTGTAAATATGGTTCGAAGAATTTTCGGGAACGAGGGTCTAAAATAAAACTAACTACGAATCATGTTCATTACCTTTTTCGTCCTCGCAAATTTGAACCGCACTATTAAAGCCTCCAAAGCATTATATGTAGATTTGCTTTCATTCTTAAAGAAACTTTCAACCAAAATAATAATTTTGCTTCGGTACCGTCTAAGATTTACCATCTGCAACCAAATGAAGCAAGTTAAATCACTGACAAAATAATAGCTTACCAGCTCACGAGAACATATATGTGCTTTGCCATTTGATTTCGAAGCTTTTATTTTTTTCAGTTCAACATTTTCCTTTAGACTTCACTTATTATACTGCAAGTCTTTAACGTTGATCACGTTTGGTGAAAGCAGCAAAATCTTTAAATATATTTAGGAACAGATAATAGTACGAATGACTTCCATTTAAAATCACAATCAGGTACTTAGCCTCAACCCCAGACGTTCAGCAAATCAGGGGTTCACACACGCGTTTCCACGGCAACGTAACATTAAAGCATAAAGCAAAGTAAACATTTTAAAAAATGTGAATATAATGTACCTATTTTAATAATAATAATAATAATAATAATAATAATAATAATAATAATAATAATAATAATAATAATAATAATAATAATAATAATAATAATAATAATATGACGATGATGATGATGATGATGTGATACCAGCAATGAAGTAATGCATTTCTCATATGCATTGCAACAGGGAATGGTACATTTGTCCATGACTGCAGACCCAAATACAAAAGAATATCCATAGAATGGAATCCTGTACAGAAGTTGAAGTCGGATAGAACAGCCGAGAATGTGTTTCTTAGTATTCTGGGAAGCCAATGGCGTTCTGTTTAAGGACTTTTTTGGAACGAGGAAGACTACCTAATGGTGACCGATATTGTGATACATTGGATATACTGAAAAATGCAATACAACATAACGCATGCCCCCCACTCACTAGCGGAAAGAATACTCAAAATTGGAGACCTGAGGTAGGAACTGCTGCTCCATACAATCTAGATTTGCCACCTAGTGACCTTCATCTTTTTCCGATGTTGCATTAGAAGTGAACGTTTCGCAAAAAACATAAAGAAGTGATTCAAAATGTGAAGAGAATGCTAACTAGACAGAGCTCTGATTATTTTGCAAAGGTTTTGGACAAATTAGTGCAACAGTACCACAAATGCCTGAATTTCAATGGGAATTATTTCGAGAAGTGAGAAAGGGCCCACATATGCATGTCTATATTGTAGACGAATTTATCATTAAATATGACTTTGTTTACAGTTTACGACCCATATAGCTGAGAATATTAAATATGTATTTTGTTCCAAGATTTATTAGATTTATCACATGCTCCGACAGCCATTAGTCTTCTACTTATATGATTACGATATATTCCTTAATCGCAGGAGTCAGTGCTACATCTCCTAGAACAAGACCATATTCCTTGTGTCCGATATTAACTTTGAGGTGCACATTAAGGATAGCTTCATTATTGAAAATTAAAATCATGCTGGAAATAGACTGAACTCAATGTTAGAAAACTTATTCAAAAGTGTAAAACAAAAAGTTAGGGCCATCTAAGAAGCATGAAATACACGATAAACTAAAAGTGTGATAGTTTTTACAGGGGAAGATTGTTGCGATAGACCCCCCACTGCCAATATATTACGTATTTCGCGATGGTTGCACCTCAAAAGACACAAAAGCTACTGCGGCTGCCATGTTGGAATACTCCATTTTGAATATCACTTAATTTTTCAAACAGGAAGGGACGCATGCAATTTTTCGTAGGAGTGCAACGCTGATGAAATTTTTCTGCTATCCCTACCCAAGGTGACCAGAACTTTTACTTTAAAAAACGGGACGCATACGAAACGGCGACGGGGGGGGGGGTCTTCCAGATTGCATTTTGGAACTCTAGCAGTGTTTTCAATTTACAAAATACACAAGTAAGAACAATAACACAGCGTTTCTAACTTAAGTACTACCCAACAATACTTTTAACTACTTCAACACTCAGAATTCATACTTAATTCCCACTTGAACCACAGAATACTCAATTCTAATTTGAATATTCAGAAGTTCTAGGCACGGCTAAACCTTCCCAATGCAGGGGCGGTTGCAGGACCGACTTCTGGGGGGGCGGTGGGTTGTCATACTACTACTTTTAAGGGCTCCAAACTTTGGGATGGGTTTTATTTATATATGTAAAATAAAAAAGTTTTCTCTTCTGGGTGGGACCATCGCCCCCCTTCTGGATCCGCCCCTCTCCCGATGAGTGTTGGTACGGAAGAGTGTGGAATTAGCAATAATAAAGAGTAAATATATTTTCCACTTTTTATATTAATGGTAAATAATTACAGTATTTTGAATAATAATTATGGGACACCTGGGTCATGTTTGCTTAAAAACGGGACATTTGTGAACCAGAAAAAAAACGGGACAGCGGTTGAAAATAAGGGACTGTCACAGCTAAAACGGGACGTCTGGTCACCTTGTCCCTACCCTTCAGTAATTTTGCTATATTTGGAATGTTACTAACAGAAGGATGCTCTTGAGAAGCGAGGAAAGCGTGAAAAGAAGTATGTTGTGAGTAAATCACAGTTTGTGTTTGGTGGTTGCAAAATTTAATATATGCGACACCTCGACAACAAGCATAGATATGTATCACAGTGGTGTGATCAATCTCATAAAACAGATTTCTAGAGAGGGAGTTGATCATGGAATAGTGGTATCAGTCTAATGTCCATGTCAAACTAGATTTATTTAATAAGTGGAACAAATACAAATTCCAGATATACCCGCATGAAAGAAAACGAGTCAAACCTTTGAATGCAGTTAGACGAATGGGCGTTGCAGAAACTAGCAATCCGGATCTCACATTAAATGCGTTATTCTCCATCGAACCGTATGTTCATGTAAATGGAAAATTAAATAAACGATACTATCACTATTTATTTATTTATTTATGACTTCTTTTATCACTATTTATCACTACTACAGTAAGAGCAAATCGCATTCGATTGATACATCAGGGATGGTTTGACGAAACAGTAATAAACTGATGTGATACCTTGGCACCAGGATCATTCTTCATTTGTGGCACACTGACTGTCAACCAATGGATGTGGCTACTAAGTGAGGAGTTTACCGGAAGTTTTGTCGGATAACAGTACATACTCAATGTTATTCCACCAGCGTAGAGCTAATCCCTCTTACCGTCTTGGCGTGCAGAAATACTTTGCTTAGCAGTTTCCTGGGAAATGAATTGGGCATCGAGAACTTGTGGAGTGATCATGACGCTGTCCGGATTTTAGCATCTGGACATCTACCTCTTGCACAGGATGATCAACGCGTAGAAATAGAACACAACAGTTAGAAGCATTGCACTTCTCCCAAAATACTAGACCTACATGAAAAAAAAGTCGCACGCTGACTTTTATATTTGAAAAGTCATATTCTAGATGGGAGAATCCAACACGGCAAGTGAGGTACTCAGTAATATTTTTGAGGTTACCTCAGTGTTCTAAGGTTATCACCAAACTAACAGTCTCTTCTCTAACAGGATTTTCACCTGACTTTTGTTCACCCTGTGTAATGAAATATTAGAATATTAATTCGTTTAGTGCAAACTACTTTTCTCATGATCTTATTTTCTCATTTTTTGCATAAAACTTTTCTCCTTCACGATCAGATAACCTTGCCAAAGGTCTCTAAAACATGAAAGGCCCTCATCTTACATACAGAGTTAGTCTTAAGAAATAGACAAGTTGTACTATGTATAAAATGTTATATATTTTTTTAGCAAAAAGATTTTACCTGTGGTACATGCGTACATACTTGAAGTTTTGCGGCTGACAGTTTTTCTTTTGTTTAAGAGATGTAAAAATTTGTTTTGTTTCAGCATGTTCTTACATAAATTATTAAACGGTAAAATTGACTGTCCAGAATTAATTTCAGAAGTATTATTACGTGTCCTAATAGGTAAGAATAGAACAGCGAACACTGGGACATTCTATTGTAGAAAAGCAGGAACTAACATATCGCATAAGTCTTCTCTGTGAAGAATTTCTGCTTCATATAACGAAATGATTAGATTTCATGTAGTAGATGTATTTAGTATGTCAGAGAACAAGTTCAAAAGAATTGTCAGACAATAAATTCTGCATAATTAAACGACGTATATTTGTGTATGTATAATAGTGTATGATGAATAACTATGTACACAGCACTATAGCTGAGCATTAAGCAGTGGCGACGCTAGCTTTAATTTCTTAGGGAGCAAAGGAGGGACAGGAACATGTATGGGGGGGGGGACTATTTTTGCATACCAAAAATAATAGTTTCATGATGTTTGACTCCTACGCCTACAAATTTGCAACTAACAAATAAGGTAACGTGTGCACATGAAATAGTTTTAAATGCAACTTTTGATAGCTAAATCATAAATTAAATGACTTTTGCATATGCTACAAGCAACATATTCGTCTATATTACACGTAGTAGTCTGTTTTAATATTCCTAAGCTATAACAAAAAATGTTAATGAGAGAGGATTTCATGATTCTATAGGACAAGTTCGATTTCTACAGCACCTTACATATGTCTATGGAAATGATGAAAAAATAAAAGTGTATCTTTCTGAATGAAGCATAATTTTCCTGTTGCCATGCGCTGCAGAGAAACTTTCGACAGCTCGAAAAGTTTGTATTCTTGTTTCTCTGTCGCCTGAACAGCCACTTGCGTTAACCTGGTGTCCAGCACTCTATTACTAGCAAGGTTTTTTTAATTCGCTTCACACAAGAAAACGTTCTTTCACATGCAGTGCTGGAGACTGGGATTGTCAGAGAAATTCTTACCAGTTTGTGTACTTCATGGAATGCCAACCTGTAGGATCGTTAAGAAGCGGATGAAATCCAATAAATAAACGACTTTAGTACCATCTTCTTCGCATCGTTTCAAAGTTTTAGGAAATATTTTCATTTCAGCCTTCAATGATGTAAGGTCACATGATTATAATTTAGCGAATGGAAGAGTTATATCATAATTCAAAAAAGCGTCTGATTATAAGAAAAATGCACTCATAACAGTAAGAACAGAATTGCTTGTAAATCTCCTGACCAGTTCTATAATGATTCTATGCAGAATTATAAGGAATAAATGTGATCGTAAGTCTTGTTCATTATCTTGGAAGGTATTGGCACTGGTAGAAAGCTGTTCAGTTATCAAAAATTTTGTGATTTTTCTGGTAACTTTCTGTTTCTCTTTCCTTTTGTCTCAATGCCATTTTCCTTACACATTCTCAACGCCTATTCATATATTTCACGGTGGAAGTTGCCTTCTCTCTTGGCTTTCAAAACGTCAATCAAAGAGTTTATAAGTAATAACTCTTTTCACATTTCAGAACCTTTGCTCTGTAAATAGCCCGATACACCCTTAGTTATAACTAATATCTCGGTAAACGAAGATAGAAGATAAACAAAACGAAAATCTACTTGGTAGAGGAACCCTTTTGCTTGACGTGCATGAGAAGTTGTCCCGTCTGACATCTTAATGAGAAGTACTATAATAACACTCAATGTGTTTTTAATTGCTGAACAAGCCTGTAAATAACTTGTCCATCTCGTTGGACATATGCCCTTTAACTCCACTGCGGATCCAGTCATTTTCTTTTGTAACGATATGAACAAGGAATGGATACTTGACCTGGACATGAATACGTAAAGATCTTCCACAAGCGAAATGAAGCTTTCAACTTCTCGAACTTGCTTGCATACATCGATTATCACTAGATTAAGTCGGTGATTCGTGCAGTCTACACACACAGCTTTGGAGAATTCTTTCTGGAATCGATTTTGAACACCACTGCGAGAACCACTCATGACGCTAGCTCCGTCGTTAGTTTGTGCCACAAAATTAGTGATATCAATGTAATTTCTTACAAAAAGTTGCTTTATATTGTAATGTCCTACGTGATGTGATAAACAAACAATCCCACACGTCAGTGTTTACAAACACCACCACGTGGTTTGGCAAGAAGATTTCCCACCAGATGGATCTACAATCACTTGCAGACGACGGCTTCTAGCCCCTCCCACGGAGCAGAAGACAACATCAGAGCAATAGCGCCATCGCCACTCAAGAAACGCTATAAATTGGATGGACAACGACAATTCTGATCAGTTTTCTGGTGACCCTCCTATTGTTTGCTTCGGAACATTAGGAGTAACCTAACCCCAGGGCCTGTAGTCTGCTTCGGGACTACGCATATCCTTTCTCCTGGCTTAGCCTGCTTCGGGGCTCTGACTGGGAATCCTAACAAAAGCCGCTTAGCCTGCTTCGGAGCTCTGTTGGCCATTTAACCTTCTCTCTGCTTGCATCAGAGCATAGGATCCCTAATTCCGCTCTACTTAGCCTGCTTCGGGGCTCTACAGAGATCCTGTCTGCTACCTTACGGTCAAAGACTACCTATAACTCACCTTGTAAATTCGAAGAGATTACTTGTATAGTATTTTGTAAAAATACTTTTATAGTAAGAAATATTATAATAAAAGTCGCTAGTGGGAGTCGATTCCGGACACTTTTTATTAACGCTCTACCTAAACCTATATGGGACAAAGTTTTACAATATTATTGAAGAGAGATTCATCGTCCAGTGCCTGAAGAGCAGCAAATCCTAAAAGCTTTCCTTTATCTCTCCATGAAATAGTAAGGAATGACAATTGAAAGCTGTTCTTTCTTCGTTATATCCTTAGTTTCGTCGACCATCAATGCAAATACTTTAGCTTCTTCTACTTCCTCACTTATTTTTCTTGTGATGAGTGTGGACATCATGTGTATAAGCTCATTTTTGATAGAAATATGCACATACTTTTCATTTTGAGGGCCTGTTTTAATACGTTTCGGGACGACTTCGTCATATTTTGCAATGAACTTTAGAAGCTCTGAAAATTTCCTCTGTTAAGACTCTCTTCTTCTTTCTCATTTCCACGAAAGGAAATTCCCTTCATAGACAGGTAACACAAAATATTCGCAATTATATATACATAGTGCCTATTATCTTTAATAATCTGTTCATGTTATTCACTAAGTTTTAAAATAACTGACGATTCACCACTAGAATAACTCGACCATGAGACTATTGCGTTTTTATGGTCCTCTGAATTCTCATGTTGCCTGAATCCATCCGTAGAAAAAGCTTTCTTCCAATTCTTAAATCCAGTATTCTTGAATGTTGCTCTTCCATCTGCTTTAGTAGACGAAAAAAGCGACATTGAAAGCTAAAACACGAATCTTCAATTACACTATATTCCAACCATTCGAATTGATCATACCAAGATGAATTGAAATGTCTGTAATCTTTTTCAAAGAAAATCTTTTTAACTTTAGTTGTTTAGGTCCATTATCCACATTCTGAGAAATATCCTCAACTCCAGGCACTTTCTTTAAAGATGTTTGGTTCATGTATAACAGTATGTTGTATATTTTACTTGTAATTTTGGGCCATAATACATTTTAAATATATACTAGGCTGATCCTGTTTATTAGAAGAAGAGAAAGAAAAAGAAATAATAATGTTAACATATAAAGAATTTCAAAGGTTTTGTCGTCGTCATGACAACATAAGAATAAATAGATTTATTCGGTTAACTAAGTAGACATCTTGAAGAAAAGTGTGTATAGGTAAACTATACACTTCTCATTTATATTTATTAAACTAAGTGAATATAAAAGATGAATTGATGTATTTTAATGGCTCAACAACAATAATTTAAGGAAGAACCGTTCTAAATTGGTGCCGAAACGCCGAGAGTGACAAAAGAAGTGCATCGTTTAGAAGAATAGTAAAAGGATCACCATTGAGTCCAACATCAATATCACTATTTTAAGAAGTGGAAACATAATAAACAGGAATATCATGAGTACTACGGATAATGAAGCGACTGATAACCAAAATGTCCAGACTGAAAGGAATTCTCCAGAGAACCTGATGCATGTCTTAAGAGAGATATCACGACAAATTAAGGACCAAGGTCAACAGTTTGAGAAGTTAGACCAAAAAATGAATCTACAAGCACAGAAGTTAGAAAAAAATGGATCCAGAAGCACAACATTTTGATGGAAAGCTAGAGAAATTGCAGCAACGCAACGACGGCAAATGGGACCAAATACAAGAACAATTAAATCAGGTGAACCAGCAAATTGCAGTTAAGTTCGAGCATTATGATGAAGGAATGGGCATGATAGTACATAGATTCCGAATTCTACAGAAGCTGAAGTTACATTTAATGGGCATACAGAGCTGAATGCAATGGATCGAAACAACGAGGATACGGAGAACGATGGTTGTTCCCAAGAGAATCCGTATGACTCCAGAATTTGTCTCAATATTCCATCCAGTGGTAGTTCACAGACAAACAGTGACTCACATGATAGTTCACAGATAAACAGTAACTCACAGTGCTTTCATTCTGTTCCTGTTTTGCAAATCCTTGAAGCAAATGGAAGCAAAGAACTTGCTTCTGATAATATTGCGAAGCTAACTATGGGAAGCAGAATGATAAACATGATCGCAAGCGGAGAAATAAGTTCCAAAGAAAGAGGACGAGGTACAGAAATGGAAATCAAAACGATCGGCGAAGAGAAGAATGGGTTGACACAAAAGGAAGTAAGTCAGATAAAAATTATCCGCCTGACAGCGATGACGCTATTTCTAAGAAGCAGGACAGAGACACATCAGATGACCAGAGGAAGACTTCATGAAACAGAAACAGTGGTAGGACCAATTACCGTGAATATTGTTCGAAAAAATAGGTACAGCCCTATTAGAAGACACAACATTTCGTCACCAGTCAAACGGATGAGAACTGAACCTGATTTTACCGGTAAGGTAACCAAACCTCATCCTAGCAGCTACAATAATAGTAATTGTACTATAATATATTTATGAAGCGTGTAACCATTAGATTTAATTTCACTCGAATTGGAGTTCATAGAAATTTCACAGATGGCAAAAATTCTCAAAATACGAAACAAGGAATTGTAGATGTAAACAACGCGCAAGACTGTATTTCGGTTTATGACTTTCAATGCATCTTAAACGAATGCGTTGGTCACGTAACTTAACTTAATGTAGGGGCGTCCGAAAGAATATATTCAATTGATTCTTGTTTCATATCACTGTAAATACCGTTTATTAATACAAATATAATCGTATAGTGTATGGGTTGAGAAATAGAAGTTACGTTTTGTTTGATATTTGCATTATATACTATTCATGTGTTATCCTATGATTGCAAAAACGCAATATTAATCGCATTATTTGTGTTTCATGTGATAGAGTATAATTGAAGGCACTTTTATAATGCGAAAATATATACGAAATTTAATAATTTATGTTCTCTCTAAGGAATTCGTATTTAAGCAATTCTTTCTTTTATGTTCTTGTTCTATTTGGATTTTATGTAAATAATATAAATATTAAAGAATAAAAGAGGATATTTTTAATGGAAACATACGAAAGTAATGACAGGTATATAAAATTGATGTTACGTATTTTATAGAACAATCACTAGTAATGAAAATCAAATTTATATGTTTTTCAAAAAACTTTGAATTTCAATGTTATTACGGATTCAGTCTTAATTTCTACTTTCATTCATATGTTCTTGTTATAATTACTTTCGGTCTGAAATAATGAAATTATATACATTTCAATTTATCTGACTACTTTTGCCTAGAATACATATATGTTAACATCTTTGTTTATTATGCCCAAAGTTAGTGATTAAAATTTTGTTAATAACTGATCTCTTTATGGCCCATAATGGACCTTAATTATGATGTTGGCCGTGTTTTTTTTTTGTTTGTGCCTTGTAATCGATGATTATGAAGAAATATAATTAATAATAATATTTGTTATGTAAAAATAAGGAAATACATTTGTGTTGTGATATAAGATATATTGTATATACGAGGGGCACTTAAAAAGTATATAAAGGTTAACGGTCCAGAGTTCTTTATCTTTTTATTGGATAATGGAATAAAAAGAAAAGTCCGTCGAGCGCCATAATATACAACAGTATGTTGTATATTTTACTTGTAATTTTGGGACATAATGCAATTTAAATATGTACTAGGCTGATTCTGTTTATTAGAAGAAGAGAAAGAAAAGAAATAATAATGTTAGTAAGAAATAATAACGAGATGAAACCTTACTGGGCCGAAGATGATCATAAAGAATGTTTGTTACTGCTGGCGATCCAATGTTCACTGTAGATTCAATGTCCTTGAAAGTTGTTTGAGGATTTTCTCGAATCATTTGTTCCACAGCGGTAATGTTTTCATCTGACACAGCTGTTGCCGGACGTCCAGCTCTCTCTTCATCTTTAGCGATGTCCGACCTCTTCTGAATTCACCAAACGACCGACAAATTGTAGCACGGGAAGGAGGAAGGTCCCCAAATGCCCACTGCAAACGGTCAAGGTTTTGTGTCTCGTTCAAACCACTTTTGAAATCGTAAAGTATCATTGCCCGTAAACGTTCCATTTCGAGCTCCATTCTAGACAGCCGAATACTGCTCACATCAACAAACAAGTGAAGGCGATACGGCCACGCCGATAAGCGAGGCGAGTTGAAACTTGTTTCGCTTCTTCGCTCTGGATACCACTACCGAACGCAATTGTTGGAATTCAAATACTGTGCCACAACAATGCGTATCTCAAAACTTTCGTAGTGACCCTCGTAGAATAAAAATGGCAACTTATTGATAATGAGAAGTGGTTTTCTGTAATCATTTAACCCTTTATTTACGTCATTTTAAAACAAAGGATTTAGACATTAACGTTTGAGGTGCTTTTCTTGAATTGCTCCACAGTGAAATATTTTCTCTAGCAGTTCAAAAAAATGTAATTCCTAAATTATTGTTGGCTGTCCCTTTGACTCAAAAGTACAATCAGGTCAGAAATGTTAATTTTCCAAGATGTACATCATAAGAGGAAATTGTTATAAAAATTTCTGCTGTATTTCTTTAATAAATTATGACATTGTACATGAACTTTTGACCTTTATTAGCACTCAGAAATAAATTTGGACGTTACTTACAGGCCAAAGTGGCCTAAGTACTAACACCAATAATGTCAATCTTAATATGTACATCAGTGTTAATTTTAACCCTACAAGAATTACATAAATATCGTACAAGTAAATTTATTTAGCTACTGGGCATTCAAATAGTGCTGGACATCCCCGCTTGCCCCTTCCCCCCGCCGCTTGCTTCCACACGTCATTTTGATTCCTTACAAAGAATGCGACATATATTTCATGCCATTGTTAAAAATTCACTGGAATATTTTATACTGAGTAGCAATAATAAGGGGATTTTTAATCCACTTTTAAAGAATACACATAGAATCATATGGATATAACGGCCGGATGGTAACTGATGGAATGTGATGATACTGATACCGGTTACACTAATATGATTCTATATGTATTCTGTAAAAGTGGATACCTAGCTGAAGGGCCTGAACGGTTTGTAACTCCCAAGAAGTTCGCCTTCGATCTTGATAATGCGAATATTTGTGATTACTCTGATTACCGTCTTTTTTCCTTCGGTGTTCATGATGCAAGTTATTGGTTTGTTTTGAGCATTTCATGAATGTCGACGATGTCCATTTTGTGAAATTTAATGCATATATCCCATAGAAGGTTGATATCTGCACCTCCCGGATACGTATATTCTGTCGCTTTCCTGATGCACATGGTGAGTCCTTAGCAGCTAATAGTTTTCCTGTCATCATTGTTCACACTACACATTCAAATGAGCCTTACTAAAGGTACTTGCGACCTCGCACTCAAGGGATTCCTTGCAAGTATTTTACATGGTTTACACGTGACTGCATCTTGGCGACAATTGACAAGTTTACAGCAGAAATGTAGATAATGGGAATACAGAGTAATGCAGGTAAAAGTTATAACACCCCCATATGACCCTTATCTAGTCAGGTGAGTAACACGTGTATTTCCTCCGTAAGTGGTAATGCGTTTGAAACTCTCTAGAACGCTTGATTCGAATACAAACTCCAGTGGTGATTCGAATCCAACTGATAGATTAATTTCCTATTACGCCAATGCTAAAAAAGGATGATAACCTCTATATCGTTGAGGTAAGAAACTAAAGAGGATGGCAGTCCCTGAAAGAAACTAGAAACATATCGAACATTGGAATTAAAGATACGTAAAGTGCATAGCGAACATTTTGTCACACTCTTTTTAATCAAATTCCTGTGAACTGAGTATATAATTCACATTAAGGTGTAATACAATCAGAGTTGCCACACTCGAGGCTCGCGATGATGCCAAATACGGGTCTTAATTATGCTAGATTTTTGTAAATTATGCCAGATTTTCAAATTATCCTTTCTAACTATTTTTAAAGACCCGCCCCTACTTATCTTCATTATTTTAATGAAGTGTTTTAACTGTATGTACAAAGCTAATATGACGCTGTCAGGAATGATAATGAAATAAATTGTTAAATGACACATTATAGGGGAGGAAGGTCGAATTTATAATTTATGAATGGATAACATTTTAAGAAATATATGCACAACATGCCGCTTCCGACACAGCCCCGAAGCATTTCTTATAGTGTATTACTAGCTGTACCCTGACGCTCATATCCCCTCCCCTCTCAAGTTGTAAATTGAAAGGGACAGAAACATCTCAGATAACCACACATTCAGGTTTCAGTTGACAGTAATAAAACTATGGGTAAGTACATATATTTTGCAGGGTCACATTTTGCTATTTTTGAACATTTCTCTAAATTCAACAATAAATTACAACTGTGGAAATACTGGCTGGTTTTCATTGCTCCAACCATCGCTTCAACTAAAAAGAATAATTACCAACGGTCCTTGAACCATCTAAATTTTCGTTCTTTTTCTGTTCATCATAGGGAAGAATGAAATTATGCCAGATTTAGCAAAGAGGCTAAAGTCAATATGCTAGATGCTAAATGCATGTGAATTATGCTAGATCTAGCACCAAGATGCTAGATATGGCTTCACTGAATACAATTCATACTACAATGAATTAGAGTTGATTCGACGGTAGGTAGTATAAATAACAATATATTAAAACTGCGATGAATATTACAACACAATTGATTTACTGAAAACTACAAATGTCAAAGGAAAACTGTTGTGCAAGAGTTGTGATGCACATAAAATTCTGTATTTCTCTTTAGAACCTTATCATGTTACGGCAAAAGAGTTTTAACAACATTGGATTCCAAAAGCTGAAGAAATATAACTACCATCTAAAAATAAAATTTTAACTAAAAAAATTGGCAATACTTTTAAATAAGGAAATAGTTTTGTTTGCAATGTATGAGCTCTCTTACTGAACGATTTACCGAACATCTAATGAATCAATTTCCAAGACTTAAATACATCAATTGTAAAAATAGAATATCAAAGTTTAAATATTAAAGAACACACACCAACTTTCAATAATCTATTAAAGGAATATAGTCATAAAAGAAATCAACCACCCGCTGTAGAAGCTGTCTTTCATTTACGACAACGCATATGAATACTTTATGTAAGAGAAAGAAAAAGAAAATACCTGTATTTACAATAACATGAAAGACAAAGAGACCAGTCATCTAATTTAAACAATCATCCTCATATATATTCTTCGTATTGTATCTTTATAGAGCATCAATTTGTAGTTTGTAATTTTATTTTAAAATTTTATCCAGAAATTATAGATAATTGATGAGTGTCTATAGCAATACGTTTATGAAATTTAGGTACGCGATAGCTTAAACTCAAATTTCGACCAGTTAGAAATTAAAATTTGACACATTGCACAAAGAAATCCCTTCGATGAGTAAAGGATGTCAACCCAGGAAAATCAGAATGTCCACATAATTTTCAGCTGATTACTCTGTCATTGTCTCTCTACGTGATAATCACATGACGACGTTTGAATATTTAAATATAGACATATGATAGGATCATACCTGCCTCTGAAATCTAACGGAAATCCGATGAATACTTTCTTAAATTTTGTACTAGAAGTCTGAGTGAGTATTTCCCTTATTATTAAAGTTTCTACTATGAGTAGATTTCCACTATCCTTAAAGTTTCTACAGCGAGTCTTAGTAGATATCTATTTATGTTCGCCGTGAAACTTCTACCACGAGTCTGAATCGATATTTCATTTATCCTTGAAGTTCTCACTACGAATCTGAGTAAATATAATCATTCTCCTTAAAGTTTCTACTACGAGACTGGATTCCTACTCCCATTATACTTTAAGTTTCCCACCACGATTCTGAGTGTATGTTTCCATTACTCTTTGAGTTTTTACAACGAAAATAAAATCTCTGAGTTTTACGTCCCACGGTTATGCCGGCTAGGCTAAAGGAGACGGTGATGATGAGAAATGAATGAAATGGCGGAATAAAGAAAGTGGGAGGAAACAGGAGAACAACGAGGAAACCCACTCACACGATGATTGTCCACCACAAAGTTCACTTGACGGGAACAGAGTTTGAACCCTGGTCCCCATGCACCAGAGATGAACGCTCTACCATTCATCCACCGCGGCCTCGAGTCGGTGTGAATATTTTTATTTTCAATAAAGTTTCTACTATAATGTATGAATATTTCCAGTATCCTTAAATTTTCTGCTTTAGGCTGAATACTAAGATGTACAGTAGATATACTTTATGTGGAACGTGCAATAAACATATTGTTCTTTGCAAGCCTGTATAGAGATTTTACAATTTATACAATAACAACATTTTTTAATCGAGGCCATACCAGAAGGATGAGAAGGTTGGTTACTGAATGCCAGGACAAATGCGAAACCTTAAAAGCATATACATATATTGTTTTTGATACCTCCGTCTAAGAAATTATCGTGATGTCATATATTTTTTAGGATCGAAGCCTTCGTAATTTCATCAAGAACTTAAGAAGGCTCATCCCGGCGAAATTAGAATACCGCTAATTTTACAGTAATTATGTAATACCGTTAAAATAGATAAATGATAATTGAAATGTGGAACAAGAGCATCCTAGACAATATTATTTTGAGTGATGTACCGTTATCACAAGTCACCTAGTGGCTTTCCGTTTTCAGCTGTTTATAAACGCGAAAATAAATGCCAATTTGTCAAAATGGGTCGAAATCGAAAGCAGATAAGTGAGTCGTGATAACGGTTTCTTATGTAAAATGATATTGTCTAGGGAGCTGTTGTTCCACCTTTCGATTATCTTTTATCTATTTGAAGATATCACACAACTACTGTAAAATTAGCGGTATTTTAATTTCGCCGGGATAAGGCCTCTTAAATCTTAGACACCAAGTTTAACATATGTTTTTGAATCAGTAAAATTCGTGCAAAAAGTACTTATTTCAGTCAATCAAAGTCTTTATAGTTTTTCTTTGTTTACTTAGTTCATTATCATGGTTCGGGAATTCTAAATGCACAGAGAGAAACTCGCTTCCAGCAAACGAGTTGCTAAGTCATTTAAACGGTGGATTCAAACTGAAGAACAAAGCTTTAATCCTTAGTATCTGACTGGCTTCTATGTAACTACAAGACTCAACACACACTTCGACTTCTTATGTAAAAGCTATTTATTTCAGAATAGGGTACAATAAGAGTACTTTCAGCAAAATAAGAGACATAATAAATATAATTCTTTATCTGTCTTGAAATAAATTTTTGAACAAATGAAAACACACTAAATGCTATCAACTGTACCATTTCTACTTACATAAACATGTATTCACAATAGCTGCCAATGTCACTACAACAACAAATAAAACCGGGATGATAAAATCACACTTAATAAAAAGAAAGTTGGTGGTTGGGTGAAATTTTAACATTCCTTTAAGCAACAAAGTCATATGAGATGTAGTCCTACAGTCTAAGATGGATCAAAACGTTCAAATCTTTCAAGGATCTTTAGCCAGGAATAGAACCATGGGCCCTATGTACCAAATACGTGAGGGTTAGATGAACTAGAGAAGAAAAAGAAGAAAGATGAAAATGTTTAGCTCAAATAATACCCGTGACCTATTTCTTGAATCTTGTAACTTTACAGTACTATAATTGTTTCTTTACGGGTTCAGAACCTTAAATGACCACTACTACCAAAACAAATGAACCTCATAGCTTTAATAAGGTTAGTGGATACAGAAGGTAATATGATAGAACGAAATGAAATGAATCCTACCAGTTCAACGTCCCATGATAATGCCTATAAGGCTAAGGGAGATGGATGACTGAGACAAGTGAATAATGGGAGAATTAGTGAAATGTGAATGTGGGAGAAGACTGAAGTGCCCCTAAAAAATCCACGGACACCAATAGCTTACTTGGATGTGGATCGAACCGTGTCATATGATAGCGACGGTGCGTAGAAATCGTCTTTCAAATAACACGACAAAGATAAATCGCATTTCTTCTAAGTTTGAGGAAATGGTGGCTCAGTTTCAGAGCGGTCACGTGTGGTATAAGGAGACCCTTGCTCAATCTCAGTACTTCTGTTGAACAGTATTATATCTATGTTTTCTGTTATTTTTTCCTATCTTCTCCAATATTTTTTTGTAATTCCTTCAGAATCAATTACTTTCACTAATCATGACATTCTCTAACCTTTGGAACGCTAGAACTGAAATTTCATGTTATTTCATTTCTTACAAGTCTGGTACTTTGATAGTCAACGTGTCAGGCATGGCCAGGTATGCAGAACTTCTCTTTTCTTGGTTTAATGGTAACATGCCATACAAATTATGCTCCCGAGTATGATCTGAAAACAGTGTGTGGCAGTAGGCTGTAAGATAGTTACGCATTGTTTGTCAGACACACAGCTGTAACACGCTCTAAAATGGCGTTCTCTTACCTGAAGGAAGAAAAACAGTCATGCTAATTCCTGTCAGCTATAACACATATCTCAGAGACTATCCTCCCTTTTGAACTCACTTTACCAGTTCATTATGCTCTACTGTTAGCACACATACTCGCAGTAGTTAATATGAAACGGGATTTAAAAAGGGACATTAAACAAAATCAAAACACAACTAGATGCCATCCCCTGTACCATTTTTGGGTTAAGTTTAGAGTTGCCCCTCCGTTTTTTTTTATAAATATAAGGAAAATTTACAGGAGAAATGGGGTAAGAAATGATGATCTGGAATTCTGATGTGATGTTTCGATGTGAAAGTTTGGCAATAAAGTTACCTTTAATACGAGAAAACATTTGTAGAAGTGGGTACTATTTGCAATACGCGGAAAGTTTCGATGACTGAACAGCATGGTAGTCGTATACGATGGGGAATCGGTGCGTTGAATATGATATTTCCGCATTGAGTTTTACAGAATTATATAAGAATAATAAACAAAATCTATTAGATTTTCATGACAAGCATGGATTATTGAATTTAAGTGATAATTGAAGCTTACATGAGAACCTGTTCCAGTCACTGTTCTAGTCTAACTAATGTATTACATGGTAACCTAAGTGAACCTAAACTAACCACACCTAACTTAAACTAACCTATCCCAACTTAACTTAGCCTATCCTGAAAATTTTTAATGTTTTAACTGCATTTTTGTAGGTTGGAAACTGGAGGGGCAACTCTAAACTTTAGCCCCATTTTCATCTTAAATGAACATAGTATTCCCAATAGCTACCAATCTCACTGTGACGACAAACCAATAAGAGATTGCGCTTTGATTTGGAATAAACTGACTGAGTTTCAAGCTCTACGGCTTTTCAAGGTAGAGTGTATTGCTGCTACAGTTTAATGGAACATTAAATTTTTCAACAAACTATACATTTTTTTACGCGTCAATTATTATACTACTGTTGTATATATTTAATTATGGTTTCATAATGCGCTATAGAAAGATTTTGAAACGCGAATGAAATTGAAGGGATGGCAGGAAGCTGTTAAGAAAAAGACAAATAGATTCTTGTGAGCGAAATTTCTGTCGAAACAAATTAACCCGTAACTGCTGTTGTGGGTCTCACAGACCCGTGAAGAAAATTTTACGTTGCGTAGTACTACTTTCTAACACGTGAGCGCTGTTGTCTTCCGAGTAGCTGCATATCAGTGTGAACTGAGACTGGTGGCTGTACAGTTGTGATTGTTTAACGCTTGCAGTTAGATCTACACGTTGTGGGTGGGTCTGTGTGACCCACAACAGTGGCAGCGTAATTTTTTTCATTTTGCTGTGCAATCTTTTTTAGTGATATTATTTGCTGTTTATGCAATGGAGAGGGGAGCAAACGCACGAAGTATTTCAGTGACAGATCCACGATTTCAATCGTACATTCAATCTGTTATAGACGCAGTTAGTGATGGTGATATTTCTGATAATGATCCAGATTAACTCACATGTCCAAAAGAAAGGTAAAGCAGTAATTTTGGTATCATCCATGCACCATACCAGGGGGAATGTGGACGAACTACCAGAAATAATAAGTTATTACAACATGACGAAAGGTGGAGTGGACTCCTTAGATGAAAAATGCAGTGTCTATTCAACTAGTCGCCGAACACAAAGATGGACCATGGCTATATTTTTTCACATCCTGGATATTGGAGGGATGAATGTTTTTATTTTGTTCTCTGCATTCCCACAAACTAAGACAATTTTACAGATTAGACTTTATGAAAGCTGTTGCTCGTGAACTTATCCAACCCAACATCAAAAACAGACTGTCAAACCCTCACATGAGCCTGGAGTTACGAACATCCATGTCGAAAGTTCTTGGTATTACCGAACAAGAATCACACCAACAAGCCAGGAAGGGAAGCAGATTGGGAAAAAGGAAGAGATGTCAATTTTGTGGCTCAGAAAAAGACAGGAAAACACAATACCCGTGCGTGTCATGTTTCAGACCTCTTTGCTTAGAATGCGCCAATACAATGTGCACTCCATGTCTGAATATTGTGAAAAAATGAACAAAAAACTGCAGACATGTTTACCTCCTCAAGTTTTAGTTATTAGGGAGTGAACAGTGTATGTATTGTAATATTTCTTTTTTGAACACTATTCCGACAAAAGAATATGATAGCTGTGTCACAACCAGCATTGTTATGCACAGAAAAAAATGTAATTGTTCAACTACTTTATTACAAACAAAAAAAAGCCATTTCATTTAATTTAATTTTTCACACAAAAAAATCCTTTTCTTTTTGGTATTTGCTACTGTGAAATATTCCGAGGACTGAAAAACGTCAGAAAATACAGATATTTGTATTATTGAATAAAGCTAGTATCATTTATAAACATAAAATAGTGCTGGGTCTAATAGACCCAATAACAGTGTTAGTGTAACACAATTTGACAACAGTAGTTAAGGGTTAAATATTTGGTAATAGCACAAAGTTGTGTGAGCTGTATAGCAAACAATGCAAGTTAGTAATTGATATGGAAAATGTACATAACATGTTAAAATTTGCGTAAAAGAAAACCTGTTGAAATATTTTTCTAACAATTGAGTGGGTGGAAAACACACAGCGAGCAGTCACGTAAAAGACACGTCGTTCGAGCAGTGTATTTGCGCTCGGCATGCAGGTCTCTAATTGGGAAACACGTAAGAAAGGGCCTTTGAGAAGATTGGATCAATTTGAGGGAAATTAATTACGACTTCTTCGCCTGAATTTATATCTGCAGATACTATAGTTGCCGTATCTTATTAAGCACACGTGTAAAAGTGAGGGGAAACGCGGAAGGACGCCATTACCTCAATTCCAAAAAAATATCTATGGCGTCACCTCACTTTTACAAAAATTACAATGGTCAAAGATACGCACAGGGGACGGTGTAATGCCATCCAACATTCCAGATCCACGTTTATCCCTGATTAAGCACATTCTAAGTTGTTGGGCACGATTTACATTATACCTTTTATTTTACAAATATAAATATTTCTTCCTTTTCCTAGTAAATAAAAGAAATGGTAGCCCTAGATATTTCTAAAATGTTTTTTATGACAGAAAATATTAAACGAACTGATTCCACTCACATACCGAAAGCAACGCAAACTTTAAATACATTACAAGGAGATTTACGGAAGTGTCACTCACCGGTTTGAATGAAACTTTGCATACTTCTAAAACATCGAAAAATAATCGGTACGTATTTATTTTAATTTCGTCAATAGTGCGGGTTTAAGGGTAGAAACCGCCCTTTGAACGGTAAGGGTACTCTCCGAACATAGACATTAAAAAATCGTTTAATGTAGAAGAAAACATACTACCAGGGGGCTAGAACAGCTGATGCAGAATCTGATGTGAAAATTACAAAATTCAGAATGGCGGATCCAATATGGTGATTACAATTACAAAAAGTCTTTTGGTTTGAAATGCTCTGTAGTTAGGCAAGAACAATCATAGTTGGCATCAGTTATTGCGAGAAGGTTGCAGACCGCAACCCCCATGGCAGTATGTTTTCTTCTACATTAAATAATTGTTTTCTGTCTATGCTTGGAGACCACCCCTACCATTCAAAGCGTGGTTACTACCCTTAAACCAGCACCATTTGCCGAAATAAAAAAAAACGTGTCGATTATTTTTGAACCCGCTTTTTGTACTTAATTTAACGGGAAGGTTGATTAAAGTGAGTCTCGGCACTTCTCACTATTCGGGGTGTTATTTTAATTGAGTCCTCTCGCCTCTCACTTTCCGGGGTGCTTATTGAAAATGAGTCTAAAACAACCTCTTTAAATCTAAAAATGTCCTTGTGAAAGTGTCAAATTAGAGAAAATAAAGAAGTCTTGTGAGATCATGGTTTCAAGGGGGTTTCCTCATAGCGTTTAATGTAAATTTTGTTATTTGATTCTTGGAGTGATCACAATTCAGTAACTTGTGAACCCATTTTAAGAACAATAGATACCATTCCTGCAGGAACAACTGGTAGAATTCAGCCTCTAGATGTGTTCATCTTTCTTCTCCCAAATTTGCAAATCTTATTAGGTATGCGTGGTGCAAAAGCGATTATTTGGGAGAAAAACCATCTGCATTTGAAAATCCCGTAACATTTGGTTTCAAAGATTCAGCAGTATTTTACGATTTGTTTACAGGTATTTCCATAATAAGTGTGAGTTATGTAAACGATGTTTATACATCACACATTGCTTTTGCGAAATATCATTACTGTGAAACGTTTCCTCAATAAACTCATAATTATAACAATTGAGGATATATGAAGTTCTGGCGTAGTGAGAGGCGAGGGAACTCACTTTAAATAAACACACCGACTAGTGAGGGGCAAAAGCACTCACTTTCAATAATCATCTCGAAAATGAGAGAAAAGGGGCTCATTATAAACAAGCCCCGTAATAATGAGAAGCGCAGAGACGCACTTTAATCAAGTATACCGTTAAAATACAAACAGAAGAGGGTTTCAAATCGGTCAGCAACTATTTCGCAATATCCCCTGCCAACTATGATATTTCTTGTCTAACTACAAAGCATTTCAATCAGAAGACTTTTTGTGAATGTAATCAATATATTGAATCCACCATTTTGAATTTTGTAATTTTGACGTCAAATTCTGCATCAGCTGTTCTATCCCCCTTGGCAGTATGTTTTTTCTACATTAAATGATTGTTTTCCGTCTATGCTTGGAGACCACCCCTACCGTTCAAAGGGTGGTTTCTATCCTTAAACCCGCACCATTGACGAAATAAAAAAATGTGTGTCGATTATTTTTCGATGTTCTACAAGTATGCAAAGTTTCAATCAAATCGATGAGTGACACTTCCGTAAGTCTCCTGGTTAGTATTTAGATAGAAAATGCAATACATTGTTTTAATATGACCAATGTAGCCGGCATCCGAACCTTGCGTTTAAGAATAATCTAGGAATAACATCTTAGAATTCATCTGTCAACAACGTCTCGATACATCACAGTTTCCATTGATCTTAGGAACAGAAGCTATTGTCACCTTTATAATGTTCTGGAATGATCTTTAGAACGTATACAAAAGTATTTATAACTATTAAGAGATGCAAAGTCTTCATTTAAATGCAATTATAAGGCAACAAAGATTTAAATAATATAGTTGGTTCGATTTCAGCTTAGTAACCGTTTCAGGAACAAACCTATATGAAACGAGGACCTACAGTTAAGCGTGAGATTCAAACCACATGAGCTCCCACCGGGAATTGTAATACTTTTATGTATTAAGCACTGCAATTATTTTTAACGAGAGTGTCTCTGTTTCCAATTGAAATTAATCTATATTAATATGCGAAACCAAATACGTATTTGGTATATATACATTCTGAATATCATATATCTTCTTTCTGTGCGAAAATTCGTAACATCTTTCCTTTTTTTTTTTTTTTTTTTTTTTTTTTTACAAATCTGGAAACCCCAGTAGTTAACAGCCTCCAAGTTCTCCAAAGAGTAGTCGTTAACATATTCATTCTGTCTTTCAGGTGCCATCAAACCATGTCCTACAAGTGCTCAATATGAATTATATCCGAAGACCTAGCAGGCTAAGATAGAAGGTATGTGTCGAGTGAAGCACTCAAGACGTTTCCTCCCTTCCTCATAATAGGGTTCCGTAAATTCGAGAGAATCGACAATACAATGAAAACACTACGCTAGTTGTATTTCCCTTAGAGCCCATAATTGAGTAGGATGTGGATGTTATTGCACTCTATACCAAAATAGATGTGGGTCGTGTACGGTGAGTGTCAAAACACTGAATTATTGCGTTCACCTACGCGTTTACGCTGAAGTAATTTTTAGTGGGTTCAATATGGCTTTTTAAAGCGAAAGTTTTTCAGATCGTATTTCACGAATACATGATTCAAGGATGCCCATCATTTCTCTTAGCCACTCACACGCTACGTAAAATCTAGTGCTGATACAATTTCCCCTTAATAATCTTATCATCATCTTTAATTTTACTCAACAGTTCTGATCTCCAATGTCCCTTTTACCCTTGGTAGAATCATAGTTACGAAGCGTTCCGTTGCACTTTTGACCTCCTTCTCTTACCTTGGTAGGATCTAGATTCTTCTTCATGTTCACCTCAACAATAGGTTAGTGGCAACATGGGAAATTTAAAGCTTTTCTCTCCCTTATGGGAGCTGTTCTATATTTGATAAGGTATCTTCTTCGCAACTGCAACTAGATATTCTATCCTTCGTTTTCCTCTTCGTGGTTTTCCTTCTGCCTTTCCCTCTATCAGCACTGTGGTCCAATCGGAGTGCCAAATAAGATGAACAAGCATGCTGTTTCTTGTATTCCCTATTATCGTCCTTCATTAGCTTCCTTTAGTACATCTTCATTCCTTTTCCTTTCCGTCCAAGATATGCGCAGCATTCTGCACCAGTACCCTATTTCAAATGTTTCCAGACTGGATACTTAATCTTTTCTCAGTGTCCACGTTTCTGACCCGTAAAGCGCCACGCTCCATACCAGTGTCTTAATAAATCGTTTACGAACGTCCAACGAGTCGCGCCTTTTCTCTTCGGGATAGGTACCAATATACTTTTCTCGAAGTCTCTTGGTATTTTTTCTGAGATGTACATTTCATTAATAAGATTAAATAGTTTCTTCTTTGTTGCTATTCCGAGATTCTTAATCACTTCCGTTGGAATTTGGTGTGTTCCTGGGGCTTTGCAATGTTGCATTTTCTCCAAAGCATTGTCAAATTCGCACTGTAATATTGATGGTCCTAATTTGTTTTCATCGACCTCTTATTCCTTCTGTATCTCTTCTTTGTTCTTTCTGTCTCCTTTGTAGAGTACCTCGATGTATTCCTTCCATCTTCTTGTTATCTGCTCCTCTTCTATTCGCGTTGTCCCGTGTTTGCCTAGGATAGTGTTTGTACGTTTCTTGTTTTGACCAAACTGTTTTCTAACCTTTCTATATGTTGTTTTTGTATTGCCTTTGACTATATTTTCCTCAGTTTCTTTGCTTAAATTGTTTATCCAGTTTTCTTTGGCCTTCTTTACTTCTTTATTGATGTGAATTCTGCACTTTCAGTATTCTTCTTCTTTGTTTGCTATATTGAACTGTCTTCTTTACTCCATCATTTCCAATGTTTCCGCTGTTATCCAGAGTTTATATTGGGTTCTCGGTTCTCTTCCTATGTTCTCGTCAGCAGCTTTTGTAATCCCCGCTTTCATGGCTCTTCATTTCGTGTAGATGTCATCACCAGCTAAAGCTACCTTAGACGTGTCTTTGTCTGTCGCATTTGCAAATTCCTTTTTCATGTTTTCATCTCTTCTTAGCATGATTATGTTCCATCTTTTGCTTGGTGCTATCACTTTCCTCCTCTTTAATCGGAGTTCGCTCTTCATCAAAACGAAATGATGATAGGATCTAGGTTAAGACTCGTTTTGTTGCGCTCTGACCTCTAACCCCCCTTTCCCCCTTTCATAGGCTATGTCTTGTTTTAGATGCGTTATTTTGCAGTTCTGACATCCAGTACTAGGTTGGAAATTTTTGTACATTTTTTTTAAACATTTGATGTAGGCTAGTGCGGAAAAGATGCCATTAGGGGCACGGACATTACTGTATTTTTGGGACTTTTTCGGGCAATCCCTTACCAGCCCCAAGTTTTTACCATTTTTTACCATGTCTGGTTATGCAACACGCACAACATCAATGGCAGGAAAGCTTTTTGGGGTCGTTTCTAGAGTTGCCTCATGGCTATAACGCATTAGTTTATTTTTTAAAAATTGTAGCAATGCCTGTAAATTATTTACTAATGTTTATGAGTCAAAGTACAGCCATATTCGCTTAGTCGTTGGAATGAATGTACAGATTTTGTTCGAAATACCACGTTAAAGAGGATTATACACATAGTCTGTTATAACACGGTGTCCTGTGCAATTCTTCGCTTATTTTGCTCTGTTCGCAAAATAACCCAGTACTCACCACCGGGAGATGGTAGCATATCGATTTCAACTCACAAACCTACCCATTAGGCAGGCATGTAGCCAAGGGAGGCCGGGGTCCGCCCCTCGCCCCCTTCGTTCGAGACAAGAAATGAAAAAAAATTAAGGAAGAATGAAACAAAATGAAATGAGAAAAAGAAGGCAGCGTTAAAAACAAATTACAGGAAGCTTTTGGTTACTCTTTCTTATGAGGAAATTTGTATTACTTGCAATATACGGTTGCGAGGTGAGCGATATATCCAGGAAGAGTCAGGTAATTTGAAATTTCTAGAAAAGTTGCGGAATTCTCAGAATTTCTGCTACTAGTCAGGAGATTTCAAGTTTCCGAAAGCATAATGCCGTTGTGTAATAGCATGGACATTTTTTATCATATTTTTTCGTCATCGAATTCTTCCTGTATCTAATATGTTATTTCAAAAACAATTTTCTACTGCTCCTTTAACCTGTCATTTGGAATAGACAGTAGTTGACGGAATAATGAAAACAAAAATGTTATGTGGAAAGAAAGTTCTGTTAACATTTGATTCAACAGAAAAAGGAACGCAGATATTGCAAAATATTTTACAAGACATTATTGAATATGTACTTTTTATAATAGTTGAGGTCATAGTGAAAGGAAAATTGTTATATTTGAACAAACAGAGGATGTAAATATTGTATAATCTTTTTCAATACTTTATTTTTTACTTGAGATTTCTTCATAGTTTATTAAAATACTTACCAACATATTCTCGCAAACCAATATATGTTGATAGTAATGTAGTTTAGATTGATCGAGCTCCTGGGCCTTCAGAATTTCCTGTCCCCCCCCCCAACCCTCCGTTACGAAATCCTGGCTAAACGAACCAATATATGTTCCAGTAAAATTCTTTAGAACGATAGAGCCCCAGTGTGATGACCATAGTATTTCATGTCACGGACCTCCCCCCTTCACGGAATCCTGGCTACATGCCTGCACTAGGCCTACGTTGACATTTAACATTTGGTCACGTGCATCTTCTTGGTCTCGAAGCAGGACATTCTTGTTCTAGACTTTAGTCTGGGTCTAACGTAGATATCTCTTGCGTTCTGGCAGCACCTTTTCGACTCTCCCTCGGACACTATAATCTGTTTCACATAACCTGATAGGAAAAAGAAGAAGTTTTCCCCCACCACCACGCTCAAGTACAGGTGAATGTTCGTGTTCCGTCTTCCACTCGGGATTGATAGCCAAAAGGAACTGCAGTGCTTTCTCAACATCAGGTGCGAGCGACTTGACGTACGAATTTAAGAGTTTACACGATTCTGTTTATTAAAAAGGATTCCTTCTCTATGAAGGTCAGCGACTTGCTTTCCCCTTCTGCAGTAGTAAGTGGTGGGAGATAGGGGAGTTTACTATCAGGTTGTCTGAAACAGACTTAGCTTCACTGTGCGTTTCATAGTTTGACTATTTAAAGTAAACATTGTTGTTAGAGTAGCTGAAGTTTTGACGGTTTCATTAAGATGATGCGTTATGTTTCGTGTGATTGGCGACTCTGTTAGACATTTAAGCCAATTAATCATGTCATAGGAATTTCTATCAGCAAGTTTTCATGATGAGCGTAATATCAGTTTGTTTGTAAAGCAGAATGAACAATGCGTTGTAGCTTTTCTGGCAGAAAACGTGATGGCTTAATTATGCTAAACAGATGCATGGTGCCCATTTCGCATGAAGAATTTTACCCTATTGAAAACCAGACTGGAGCGTATACTTTAACAATGTTCTGGCAAAGTAGACGGAATATTGAGCTAGGTTTATCAGTACTGATGTAGTGGCGTAGCATCCACCAGGCAAATGAAAGTTATCGTGAATGTGATTATGGTCCTGGTTCTCTGTTTGCTAGATGGGCAGTGCACGTTCCTGCTGCAACAGCATTACAAATTTCGGTTATAATTTTCATATTTTTACACCACAACTATTGGATATTCGTTTGTTCAAATTGGTCTGATGCACGATAAGCATTAAGTTTAGTTTTCTGTGATTATCACACTCTTACTCATTAATAGACCTTACAGTTATCTTCCAGTGTAGCACACAACGACAGCTGATTATGAATTTAATGAGAAAAGAGAGAGAAAGGGGAGAATTATGTTTCATAGATGGACATTAGCAGACTCATACACTCTCTGTTAGCATGATGGTATCTCCTAATTACGCTGGATAGGTTTGAATCACAGGGATTCCGGGGTCACATGCCATAAAGTTAATGATCATTTTCGTCTACAAACTTGTAAAACGTTGTTAGAATTAACATGTTTGACCTGCTTTCACAGAAATATTTGTTGACCTTCAAAATCAAAACTAGCAGACTCTTAGAAGCATTCCTGATACATTTTCACTTCTTTCTAGACTGCCAACCTCTGCAACGCAAAATATCGAAAGTCTTTTAGTATTGCTGTCACTATCTGCTTACATGTATCATAGCAAAACTGCAAGAGTTTTGTAAGAACGGTTTGTTTTGCAATCGATTCAGCATAACATAAAGATGAGTTTTATCTTATAATTTATCCATCTATTCAAAGCAGAAGCTATAGGAATTAACCAATTCCGGTTTCAATGTTGATCACCAAAGAAAAAAAGTAGAAAAAAGCAAGCGAGAAACAGATGACAGCGTTCCAAGAATTAGCTTTATCTTGACTTTAAAGTCTCTATTCAAGCCAAAAGACGTGAAAATTTATGATTCCAAGTTTGGACACTGATTTCTAAAGTGAAAAAAGTAATGTAAAGTGGAAACCAAATTTTAGATATGGAGTATAGCAAGAATACGTTTCAACTAACCTTATATTTCGGTTTCAATATTAATCTCAATATAAAGCAAAACCAGTGAAATATAGCGAGTAATGGCGTTTTAATATGAAATCTGCGTCCAAGACGAGGTCATCTCTTTAATCTTATTTCTCGATTACAACCAGAAGCGTGCATTTGTTTCTTTCATTTCCAGTGCAAAATTAGCATAGTTTGCAAACCTCCTGTTGTTTCACACTATAAATGGAGTCACACTAGTCAAAATGAACTATGTAGGGTAGGCATTCAGTGTTACGAGATGGGTAACAGACATAATTTGTTTTGAAACATTAGCTTATAATAGAGTCGAAAGAATAAAATATGATTACATTTTTTTGAAAATATTATCTTTAATTTATTTTGCCATTGCAAAAGATATGAATTTATCTAGGTAATTCAATTCAGATGTAGCAGCATTTGGAAAATGAAGGGAAAAAATATCATTTATGTTATTCTGAAAGAATCAACGGTACATCAAAAGAATGTTTTGTAATTTTTCAAGATTGTGTTCTTCATTACGATTATAACCTTTATACATTTTTTTATGATAGTAAAGATTCTATTATGTAGGCTAAGGCGACACCATTTGAGGTTTCAGTGCATAATAAGACATTTTCTTTCCCACTGCAGTCATATGTTGTATTGACTGATTGACCTTTCCGTCTCAGAAATGAGTTTTCTTTGCTTTTCTAGCGAGAATCAAATAAATATGAAATAAAGAGAACAGGAGAATGGAGGAGAAATTTAGAATATTCGAAGGAGATATTTAGGAGGCAGGTCGTAATGCATAGTTGGTAGGTTACTGAACAAACAAACAAACGAATTGGGACAGAGACTAAACAAATATTTCTTATGTTTGATTTTAAAGTATCAGTATAGTTTCCTTTTTACTCCAATTGCCGAGAACTCTCTATAGAAAGGTAGAAAACTGAAAAAGAGGATACAATATCGATAAGAACCAGAAGCATTATTTAGGGAGGAAAGGAAAGGGCAATTGCACCTCCTCAAGAGTTCGAGGAATACATATACTTTAATCGATTGTCTACTAACATACTAGTACAAAACGTGAAAGTCTTATGTCGGTAGTGCTCTTGCCCTCCCCCCAAGCGAAATCTGAAATGACGCCCCTGATAAGAACACTATTATGAAGAAGAGTGCATTCTAGAGCAATTGGTACGAAATACGGTAAAACAAAACTGTAAGAAGTACTAAAATAGAGTTGACTAGATAAAGGTAATTGTATAGGTATAAAGAGGATTGCATTCTGAAAGCGCCGTATTCACTGTCCGTAGATTTCTTTAAGAAAATGTCCCTCGATTGACACAAAATTTTATCTTTTCTTATCAAATTTTCCCTAGTTTGCTGAGTGTCCGATACCTCTGACAGAAATTGTGACATGATAAATTAACAACATTAAAGGAACTACCAACTACATTAGTTTTATCCACTTGATTTTTGCTTCTATTTTTTAAAGTTTACTTTTCATTCACTTTTTTATTAGAAAAGTGTACACACAAATCGAACCAGGATCCCCACGCACCAGAGGTAGCTGCTCTCTACCTGTAAGCTACGGTGCTCTCCACACTGTAAGAAATAAAACAGCATTTAAACTCTATTAGTACAGATGTTGAGGTTGAAATATATCAAGTGTATGATTATAAAGTGTGCTTTGCATGTCCAAAAGCGTTCATTCTAAGAAAACAGTATCTAGTGTGACATATTTAAGACACTTCTTCTCAGCAAACAGTTCGAAAACAAAGTAATTACATACATTTTGTACATACATGTGGCACGTACTTGGAAAACAAGGTATCTATAATGGGTGAATATGTGTCATCTGGAGGTGTTCGAAGAGTGTCGGTAATGTATATTTTGTCCTACTATGTCTAAAGTAGTTTGTGTATTTTATGCAGGGCATCCAGCTAACAATGGGTGTAGAATATGCTACTTCAAGCACACACAAACTAAGTATTTATATTGTATTGATTTATTTCTGAAGAACAAAGAAAAATAAATCATTTATATTAATCAATCACTCAGCTAGAAAATTTCCCTGGATTCTTCACGTTTTACAAAAAAGAATTTCTTTTTTCGTTTTTGCTAAATTTACCTTTGAAATTTCAGTAGATTAGGGAAATTTCCTTCAAACTACGAACATTGACCGCATTACACTTAAAACTTCTGGTAATTAGTATACCACTTAACATGGGCATGTGTCTTGAAACAATGAAGTTCACTACAAAAGAATAGTTACTACCAAGGGCGTTCATCAGGGGGGCAAGGTGGGACACTCGCCCCCCCTAAGAGAAAATTGTACTTGGGAATATCGAAAACACAATAGAATGTTTACATTAGTTACAGTAATATTATATTTGAGATTATATTTGAAACGTCGCTTATACTTGCCCCCCCTTGAAAACCACAACATGGTCGCCCTTGGTTACTACTCTCTAGTGTGAAGCAAGTTATAAAGAGAAATTTTTATAATTATCTTTTAAGGTTTTGGAAAGTTAAAAAGAATTGCAGACGTTTTTGCAAGTATGTTTAAGAAGAGAAAAAGAAAACGAGAGAAGCATACATGGGAATGGGTTCTATACAGGCCCGTATGCAGGGGGATCTAGGGGGTCCGGCCCCATCTTAAATTTTTACTGGCCTCCTCTAAAATTTTCACAGTAGGCTTGTAAATGAACTATAATATGGTGATGAACTGTAATATTTTTCGATCGGGCCGCCCCTAACTTTCACCGGGCCCCCCCTACATTTTCAGGCTGGCTACGGGCCTGGTTCTATGACTCATCCCTTAAATGTTAAAATTTCACATGGATTTTCCTTTTACTTCTTTATTTATTTATTTATATATTTGTATGTGCCCTGTCCGTGAAGAGAGTTGTAAGTGACAGAAATTGTTATTCGATACTGCAAGTTTTGATCGAAATATCCGTCATTCCCAAACCACATCTTTTTAAAATGGTGCCCACAAGACAAGAGAAGGCATTTTGTGCTTTGGAATACGCAAATCAATGTCCGTTATCCCAGTTCAAAGCAACTTTCGGCAACAGTCGTAGCCAACTCACCAGACAAGAACTCCATTAAATGGACACACACAATTCATGGAGACAGTGGATAGAGTTCGGTAATCCTACCAACGCAGCCCAACAAAGTTAATTCCGAAAACAAACCATTTGTTAGCATTGTCCCGCTTATCAGTCTGGGATGTTCTTCGTAAACGCTTGAAACTCATGGCTGACAACCTGCAACTTGAACTGGCACTCAGTGAAGATGAAAAAAAAATCTTTTCAATGTATTCAGTGTAGACTAGAATTCCAGGAAAATGATGAGTTTTGGAACAAAGTAGTTTTCTGGGATGAATGACCTTCCACATCAACGGCAAAGTAAGCAGGCATAATTTTCAAATGTGGAATTCGGAACACCCTCGAAGAATCATTGAATGTCAGACATTCTCAGAATTTGAACGTCTTTACTGCCCTACGCCGACGAACCTTTATTGACCATATTTCTTTGTAGAAGGAGCTGCAATCTGTAACTTTTCCGACTATTTTTAATTTACAGTTAAAATTCTTTTACCTTTCTGTTACAATTATTGCCCAGAGTTCGAGTAAGTCAACACAGTCCAGCACCTTAATTTTTACTCATAATTACAAGATAAATTAGGCACATCAGATCAGGGGCGGATCCAGGACCGACTTCTGGGGGGCGGTGGGTTGTCATACTGTTACTTTTAAGGGCTCCAAACTTTGGAATGGGTTTTATTTATATATATAAAATAAGAAAATTTTACTCTTCTGGGGGGGGGCGATCGCCCCGATCGCCCCCTCCTGGATCCGCCCCTGCATCAGATGCATATCACAATTAACTTTTATTCTCAAAGCTCCATGAATAATCTTTCTTCTGTTGTCATAGCAACGCGAAATAACTATATCTTGTTACAGCAATTCTCATTACATGATTATTTTATCTATATCAACCTATATTCTACATTTTCTTCTTCTTCTTCGCAAGTTGTACACTTCTAAGCACCGTTGCCCAAAATAACTACAATTAGAAATGGAAGTAGTTCACAGATTTCAGATATACAATACCATTGTAAACCGGGCACTCTTATCTTGGCATGCTATAGGAGTGGTTGATACTCCGAAGATTTCATTTCCAACAGGATGGAGCTCCATCCCACTTCCATAATGACATGGTAATATATCTGAATGAAAATCTTCCATAGCGGTGGAAAGGTCGTAGTTGTCGTGATAATGAACCGTTGTTGAGATGGTCTCCGAGATCTCCAGACATGCTACTACAGGACATTATTTATGGAGATTTTTTCTACCACTGCCTCAAAATCGGATGGAGATCCCCTTTCTCAGCTCCGTGAGATATATATATTCAGTGGCGTATTTAGGATTTCGTTTCAGGGAGGCCATGCATAAGACGTGAATATGTACTTATATTTCTCTTTTTGTGTACCGACAAAATTTTAATGAAGTTGTGCATATAGCAAATTGATTTCGGGGGGAAGGGCTTGAGCCCGATTGCCATCCCCCTAAATACTCCACTGTATATTTATAATAACTGTACACTTTCTCATTATATCTTACTCAAAGACACGGTGTTAAACATCCAAATCCTTATTGCGGAAGCCACTGCACCGAAGGGTTGAAGTGAATCTTCAACTCGTGGAATCCAACATGGCAAGTGACAATATAAACGTATTCAACTTTTATAATAAATGTATCACAATAATAAATCAAGATTCTAATAACTGTAAAAATGCATTTCAACGACACATTTGAATGAAAGTAAGAACGTTAGTTTTTTAATTAAGCAAACACACTTTTAAGAACACATGAAATTCTGCAACAAATCTTAGATGTTTCGAGAAATTTTCATGTGACGTATATGACAAAAAAAAATGTACTTTTATTTCTATATGTATTATTATCTCAAATCATAGAAAGTATTTACGGCAAAATAGTAGTTAGTAATTCGTATACTTGTCAGCGTACTCGGATACAAAATAACCTTGCACAGATTTATAAAGCGAGATTTTGTTTTCACTGTAGGAGAAAGGAAACTGCATTTTACTCAATATTTTTGTGTTATTTTCCTCGTAATATACTAGTTAAGATTGAGCTAAATAAACAGTTTGTTGAAGAGTATAGTGTTTCTACAGCTATTTATTGTGATTTATATTCAATAGTTTGTTCGTGTGGCTATCTGCTAGGAAACTTAAGTGTTAAATGAAGCGTGGGAGTTTATTATCACTACCTTCATGTGATATCCACATACAATATTATTTAAAATGGATCCTTCTATAGTATTAAGTTATACAATTTAATTTTTTGTACAAAAATCAATATATTAACACATCTCAATGTGAATGAAATTATAGATGATATCAAGGTAGAGAAAATAACACATTCGAGGGCAGGGACGCCCGCAGGATCTTTTTGAAAAGAGGAGCAAAAGACAGATTCCAGGGGCAAAAACACACTGAAGCGCAGTCGCCAATAGGCCTACACGAACAATTCAATGCATGCGTTCACATAATACACAATACGAAACAACGGTTATATACAAAAATACACTGTAAAAAATCGTTGTGTTATTTCAACGACATGCCTATGTGTTAACACGATTGTGTTAAAATATAACAGAAACATATAGTTAGAACAACTCAGTCTCCATTTGGAGTTGTGTGTCATATTCCGGTTGTTGAAATGACACACAGAACGTGTGTTAAATTAACACAAGTGTAGAATCTTCGGTGTTTTTCTGCGTGATTGCTAAATATGTTGGGCATCTAATTATAAAGGCTTATGTACTGAAGCTACAGACAAACATAGTAGAAAGAAATACTTAAACAAATCTAGGTATTCGGAAAATTTCAACGTGCAAACCGCGCGATGTGTTCTCAGTTGCTTTACATAATGTTCTGAAGAAATATACCAACAGCAAGAAACAACACCGTGTTACTGTGTTAATTCTACAGTGCACTAGAACTCACCAATCAACATCGGGGACTGTGTTTCAAAAATGGCGGAAGACAAGTAGAAACACGATTAAGAGACAAATATAATATAAGGGTAAGCGTTTCTTATCATTCTTGAACCAGATGTTGGTGAAGGTTGTGTTTCGCACCATCAAGAAATACTTCAGAATAAATGTAGGAGAGGACGACAAAAAAATTATGAAGATTTTCTAAATGAAGTGTTCTGTAGTTTACTATTCACATTTTTAAAATTAGAGTGTAAGCATGCACACAACATGCTTTTCCAACACAGAAAAATGGTTACATCAACAACGCACACGGAATTATATCAACACTTAAATAGGTGTCGTAGTAACACAGAAGTTGAGTCGAACTAACACCAAAATCGGTCTGAGCTTGAATTTTAACATAGGGAGTGTTGAATTAACACCAAAACGGTGTTACTTATACGGCTTTGACCTTGAATTATGACACAAATTGCATGTTGAAATAATAATAAAATGATGTTGAAATAACACAGAGACTGTGTTATATTGATATTAACACAAAATAATAAACACACTACACACTGTGTTACATTTTCGTGTTGGAGCAACACCACTACAAATAACACTCAACACTTTTCCCCATACTAGTGACCCCGACATGGTGTCGAATCAACACCGAAAATACTAACACACAGCCGAATTTAACACCACCCATCACCGGTTATGTGTTAAATACGTAACACCCCCCGTGTTAAACGACAACATTGCGAGGTATGTGCTGAATTAACACCGCATAGTGGTAGTCACGCTGGAACCACTGCCCTGTGTTAAAATTGAGTTGAATTAACACAACCATTTTTTACTGTGTACCCATATTAACTTCAGTAAACAAACTGGAGTACTATAGTACTTAATATAAATCCATTAGGAGTCTATTAAATACTATTGTTTGTGAGTAAGACAATTAGTATAGTATGTCTTGACAGGTACTTTCCAATAACCGAACATCTTTCAATATTCAGGAAGATAGCTATTCCCTTATTCCCCACTGCGGAAAGACGTAATCAAGAATAAATTATCATGCATATAGTTTTCGAGAACATAGAAGAAACGAACTTTCTTGGTGCTAAAATGCATTTCATTTGTTGTCAATAAAAACTGATTATGTTTATTTTGCTGAAAAAATTGATTCTTTTAACGTATTCTATTTAATAAATGTATATCTATTGCTATTTCTCTTCCCCTAATGGCCAATGTACTGCTGACATTAACAACAAGTAATACCGGTATACTAGTGAATTATAAACACCTTCACTTTTTCAGCAAATTTATAAAGAATCTCTATCAGATGCGTTGTCGTGGTATCGTTCTCTAAATACAATTTAGGAATATTTGATATTAGATGTTTGTTTGCTTGTTTCTTGCAGTTTGGAATCCTTCTATTTGATGCAGTGGTTACATGAGACGTGGACCTGTAGTTAGCAGTGGAATCTGAACCAATGATATTCTTTCGAAGCACTCCCTCGAGGAATAGAGCCTGGAACCATATGCACAAAATACGCTTAAGGTAGCTATTAATGCAGAGATGTAAGTAACCACTCCTCCGAGAAGAGTGGTTCATCGGTGGGGGCGAGTTTTTAATATCACTATTAAAATACCGAAGGTAAGTAAATGATTGCTATCGTGGAATGTGGTCTAGTAGCTTTTTTTGTTGGGCTAGTAAAATTTTGTTGCTTATTTGTACCCCTGTATTAATGGATAGTAGGAAGCTACTTAATATTAGACAATGAAATGGAATCTTTGTGTTTTTGAGTTTATGCTGACTTGGCTAAACGAGACTGATGATTAAGACAAATAAACATTGATTTAAGACTCAGTGGAATAACAGAAAGGGAGGAAATGGGAGAACCAGGAGAAAACCAACGGACACAATGTTTTCCAGCACATACTTACTTGACCGGGAATCGAGCTATGGACCCGACACAACAGAAGTAAGCTTTCTTTTACTCAGCCACCGTTGCCTACTGGCTGTGGAACATATACTTGGGACGGTGGATTAAAATTAATAAGCAAATTACATAGTTTCAAAAAAGTATGAAAACACGCAAATTAAATTGGGGTGATGTACAAAATGTGAAATCAAAGGATGTAGGGATGATATGAAAAGAAAGAGAAATTATGGCAGGATGCAAAGGAACCTTGACAGTTATTAAAAGGCCTCACACGGGATTTGAATTAATATTCTTATTGATGGAGGAAGACTTTGATATCATTCTACTGTCGTGCATGTTCTGAGAAATACATCAATGTAATTTCATACATCTCGAGGTTAGAAAGATAAAAATAACCATACGTGGCTAGTTAAGAGTGTATTTTGCCTGACATACAATTCATAAATGTTTAACAATTTCTTCGAATAAAAAAACAAAAAGATCACTGAATTATTATTGGCAACGAGAGACTTATTTTATGAGCCAGAAAAGCTGAATTTTCTTTTGATTTTTTTCAAAAAACTACCCATAACAATTATCAACAAACCTGTCATTTTGTGTAGAAGAATGTGATCGATCGACTTATGTTTGACCAATATATCAATTAATCAGAAACTACAATTTAATTCTTAAGGCACAATGCTTTAAAATTAAGTGCTGGAACGCTTAAAATTCCTAATTCCATCGCATAGTGGTGATAGCATAATTAGATTCGAATGAAGCACAGAAGAAGACTATGTAGACGCTTGAATTATGCTTGATTTTTTCATTCGCTATGCTTGAGCTTTTTATAATTACAGAATATTATTTTTCTACCCCACATTATGGACAACCTTAATTTCCATAATAATTTACTGGGTTCGATAAATTAAACGAAACGATAAAAAATGAAATATTTACAGCCTATCAGTAGATATATTAACAAGAACTCATTAAAGCTGCTAATTAGCATTTAACTTTTTGTCTTGTATGGAGTGAACATATTTGGTTATATTGTAAAAATTCAATGAAGGATAATTTGCAAGAAGTCGATTGATGAAGGATAGTCCTCACAACTTATATCGTGAATGACACCGATGCTTTATTAAGCAGGACCATGGGTAAGTTTAAAGTAGAGTTTTTGAAACCCGAAGTCCTTTAATCAAGTCCAAAGTGTTTGCTGTTGTAACCAACAAAAATTCTGAAATTTCTTGTGACGCAAATATATTCTCTACACATTAAGAAACATTATAGAAGTTCTTCAAAATAGTTTTTTTTTAATGTTCGGGCATAGAAATCTTTCTTCCATGTTTCTCGATTTTCAGCTTCCTCTTTTAACTCTCTACATCTTGTTCTATTTTACAAATAATCGATCAATTGTGCTCCTCTTCTTCCTACTCCTGGATTTCCTTACATCATTTCTTCTATAACGATATGAAGACAACTTTTACGCAAGTTGTGTCTAATCTAATTACATTTCCTACGAAAAACGTCCCCTTCTCTCCTATCGATTTTAAACCATGTTCGTTTGTAACTTTCTCTGCCCATTTTATCTTCTCCATCTTCCTCCAACATCACATTTCGAAGCTCTCCAAATATTTCTTCTCTAACTTTCGTAATGTCCAAGTCTCTGAATCATAAAGTCCAATATTCGATATATATAGCTCTTGACTAACTTCTGTAGTCCAATATTAACCCTGCTAGGTAAGAGTGATCATTTGGTGTTGAATTCCTCTGTTGCTATGGCAATTCTTGACTAGTCTCTTTGGTGTAATAAGCGTCTCTCGTCAAAATACTTCGCAGAAATTATTGACCTCTTCAAATTCTCTTTGTTCTACTGTGACATGTAAGAGCGCATCCCAACTGGATATTCTCATAACTTTCAATTTTTCACTGTTGATTTCGATGAACTCATATGTTTAACAATAATTCCATTTTATTGAGTTTCTAAAATTAGCATATCTAATGCAACTAAAAACGTTTCCAAGCTTGAGTATTCTTATTACTGGCACAGAGCTACTGGCTTCAAAATATATTAATTTTGAAGTACTGTTTCTCATAATCCTTCCGGTGAATGTATTTAAAAATAGCTCCACTGGATTTACTATTCTAAAATTAGTAAAACAAAGCGCAATTAGAAATAAACACAAGCGTGGGTGTTTTTTACCATTGACATTAGCAATATTCTTTCACATTCAATCCAAATTTTTCATTTTACTGCCCTTAAGTTATGTTTTTTTTTTTTTTTTTAAGAAATTGATCGGATTTATTGGTGGGAGTCTTAAGTAAAATTGGGCTCAAACAAAATGACCAAATACTCATATTACAAACAAGAAAAACTTACAGTTTGATACCTTTGTGAGTAAACATGGAAGAATTATAATAGGGAAAGAATTGCACAGGAGAGCACTATTGGAAGGGAAATTCGACAAAGAATGCTTCATAGTTCCAACGTTATTCAATATCTATCTAGAATAAGAACTAATGAAGAAATGTCTGCATTATGAAGATCGTATTTAAGTACGATGTAGAATGATGAAGTATTGGCCTAAGGGTAATTTGCACATCATATGGAGCTTTTGATGAAATTTGAAAGACAGTTAATACGACGAAAACTTGTGGAAAAGCTGCAAAAAAAAAAAAAAAAAAAAAAAAAAAGTGACATGAAAGTACTATTAAAAAGACAAAAGCAAAGTTGATTGCAAATAATCAACATTGATATCAAATGATCAGCTTGGGTATGAAGTTTTGTAACTCCAAAATTGAAATTTTCTCGGGGGGAACATATATTTCACGTAAAGTGCATCAATTTGTCTCCTGAATGATTTCCATTTTGCAGTAATACGACGAATCATCCAAGCGGTAAAAATTTAGAAGTAGAAGGAGCGAAAGTAGTTGACAAAGTTTCGTTACCTGCAAGGCCGGATCCAGGATTTTCTGAGGGGGTTGCACCATTAACTATCAGTACATTTGAATAAAATTTAAATTTTTTAAATGCCTTTAGGCATCTGTGGTGTGTATTAGGAATTGACTTAAACCATTGCTTTTGCAAAAATCCGAAACGGAAACGTGACATGAAATTTTCGGAAGGTATTGCTGTGGCCTTATTATTGGTTAAGGCAAGTGCGACAATAAAATGAAAGCAATGGGAGATGTGACGAAAGAAACATCTATGAAGAAAACTACAAAGTTTTATGGAACTTTGAAAATGTACTAAGTGAAAATTTGAAGACCAAATCTACCAGATGTGTTTAAAATGTGACTGTGGAAGAGAATGAATTGCATGAGTTGAGTGGAATCAGAAACGTTTGACGAAGTTTTACGAATAGTATGGGACATGAAACAATATTGGAAGTATGAGGCGAGGGTATTTTGAATAGTTTCTGCCCTGGTACTGTCATATCATGCCAATGACGTTTATGACATACAGTGCCGCCTATGGAAAGAATAATGAATCAGTTTCAACTGTCTAGCTGTGTCAGTTCATTGGAGATAGTCATTTGAATCTGTCGCTGTTCGTTGAGCTCTGACACCACGGTTGCTAACCATACGATAATAATTTATCGTGATATACGATATTTTAAGCCCTAATACGATATACGATAATAGCCTTGTGATAATAGGTGAATATACGATAATTTTACAACACACACTTTTTGTCAGTTTTTTTGAATGTGCAAATAAGTTGTAGGTATACATTAAAGAATTCCCTGATTCTAAAGTTGCTAACAAGATTCAATTAGGTGAAATTAAGGCTCCTGGTGCGATCTTGCAGAAAAAAAAACAGTTTAATAATCGAAGAGTCTACTGATGTTTCGACTACAAAAAATGTGTATTTGTGTGAGATATTTCGATGAAAATAATACGAACATACAAATAAAATTTTGGCGGCTATTACAAATTTATTGTGATAAAAATGTGGAAACTGCACATTCCCGTAAATTTTTACTGGTCCCTCCTAAAAGTTTCACGATAGGCTTACAAAGTGAACTATAATATGATGATGAATTATAATGTGGTTGTATCCGGTCCCCCAAACTTCTACCGACCCTCTCTAAATTTTTGGGCTGGCTACGTTCCTGAAACTGAATATGAAGGTGCCATTGCAATTCATCTCTATGAGCTGCTACACAATGCTTTAACAAGTAGTAATATCCAAGCCGGTAGCAGCCCAAACATATAGCAGGGCCCGATCCAACTATATTATAGTTCATCATCAAATTATACGAGTATTTCACTTGCAAGCCTACCGTGAAAATTTAAGTGGGGGCAGTAAAAATTTAGAGGGCCGGTTCCCTAGACCTCCCTTGGATACGGGCCTGGTAATGTCACACTTGAAAATGCAATAGGCTTCACATGCGATCAACGGCGCCGACTTTCCAAAATTTATGTGGGTGCATATTAACGGTAGTGTTAGAATATATGTTTTCACGGAAGTCTCGAAATTTAATTTGTTTTTAGTTAAAATCTTTTATGAACACTGTCATAAAGGGCTGTGCTGTGATAAAGTAAAATATACCGGTACTATAAGGTAAGGTTGAGGCTGTCCTAGCTCGGTTGGTAACACGGCTGACTTAAGCGCAAGAGAAACGGATTCAAACTAAATTCTTGTGGGAGCGGCGCACCTACAAGATTATTTGTGTAGATGATGGAGTCCCGGAGCACTCACGTAGTCGGTGAACATGCATCCGATGGGTGCAACACAATGATGGGAAAAGATACTTCTGTTGCAAGTAGGCTACGTAATGACTTTCTCGTCTTTTTTTTTTTTTTTTTTTTGTACCAAACTATATGTCACTCATTGCATCTGTGTAGACGTGAGGTTTTTAAACAGCGATTTGGAGTTTGAACTGAAAATTACTAGATAAGTTTATAATAATTTATTGATATTAGTAGTATTATACTTGTTTCTACAATTGTTACGTTATAGCGAATATATGATAATCATTTGTAATATACGATAATTTTGAAGACAAAAATCAACAATTTTGTTTTCCGTGGTTGGCAACAGTGTCGGACACTGCAAAATTGTGCTCAAAGTTATTGTTGCGAAGGTTGCAGCGTAAAGTGGGTTGTTGGGTAGGTGCTGAATATCCTGTTTCATGCAACCATGGTAGTTCTTGCAGCCTTGGCAATAACAGCTGGCAGACTGGAATATTGTCATTCCGTATGGTAACTCAGCACACAAAGGCTGATTTAAATGACTTCCTCCAACGACCTAACGCAGTTAGACACTTAAAACTGATCATTATTGCTTCCCTAGATTGTAGTGTATTTCATAAACGTCTTATTGCCAGTTGCATGTATGTTTCTTGTAAGTCGGACGCTTTTCTGAAAATGGCCTCGTACCTTGAGAGCCGTGACGAAAGATCAGTGATGTAGGAGAAGAGGAAGGGTAAAAGATATTACAGTTGACGGAGGATACAGAAAAGGATACGTCAAGGAGAAGAGATTAGCTCAGCACTGTGGTCAATGGTAACAGAATACCTATGATGATGAGGATAACAACAATGACTGTGTTCTGTTGGAAAGATAAGACATTATCTCAACATTATATCCAATTAGCATTATGTCCATGTATCCATCTGTACGGGAGAAATATTTGAAGAACCACGAGATATATGATCACTAATTTTGCTCAACATCAAGAAAGTTAAATTTAGGGATCGATTTTGTTGTTGGAGGTGATCTCTAAACTGGAAGTGAAAGTAATCAACTATTTCCAGTTTTCACGGTGGTCACTATAGAGGAAAAACAGTAATATATATAGTGATAAGCGATTTCTTCAAATCGATCACGCGTCCACACAATATATATCATCTGCATCCTTAAACCTCTACTAAAACTGAAAGTTATATAAATCCATAATAATTTCCGGCTTTAGTATCGATCTACGTATAGAGCATACACAAAGGGATAATGATGAGAAGTGTTTTTTTTAATGAATATAGAGTTCTACAATTGTCTCTCTATTTTAACCTGAAGTACTTAAAGCAGCGGTGGATCCAGGGGCAATCGGGGCAATCGCCCCCCCTCCCCCAGAAGAGGAAATTTTTATTTTATTTTATATATAAATAAAACCCATTTCAGAGTTTGGAGCTCTTAAAAGTAGCTCTAAGTAGCGGTATTACTACCCATCGCCCCCCAGAAGTCCTTCCTGGATCCGCCCATGACTTAAAGGCAATCACTTTAAGTATTATCACTGGCCGTTAAAGAATAAAAATTGGCAACTGACAACGAGAATTGGTTTTCTTTAATCACTTAAGCTAAAAATACAAAGGACAATGTATCTCGTCTTTCTCAAAAATATATCTCATCTGCATTATAAGGAAAGGGGAGAATACCGATAAAAAATGCACACGGTATTTCTCCACCACAAAGTTCACTTGGTGCCAGCTGATGGAACCAAGGGCCCAAAACTCGTTATCAATTGACAAGTGTACCGGAGAAACTTATACGACAATATATAGAATAGGTAGAACTCAATAATAAGGTCCCTTTCACACGATGAAGTGAGTAATGCACGTGTTTTCATTGTAAGTTGCCCTGTGTTTGAATCTCGCTTAGGGCGCTTCAATAGAATACAAACTAAAGTAGTATTTCGGATCAAATTTCTTTGATCTCATTTCATATCATGTCAATGCAAAAATGGATAATAAATTCTAGACAGATCAAAGGAAAATTGCACAGATAGCATTCAATATAAGGATTACTTTTATCAGCAATTTTGGCAAAATTTTCGTATTATCTAGTCCATCTTCGCTCCTATTTAACCGATTTGAACTAAATTTTCGGAGTAGTCTTTCAAAAGTATTTAGTTGTGACCACCATAATTTCAAACAAATCATTAGAAAACATGTACATGGTGTTTAAACTACTTTGTACTTTTCCAATTGAATTTTTGTTTTGTCTGGCTTGTATCTCCGCCCCTATTCGACCAATTTGGACAAAATTTGCTGACTAATCTCCTAAAAGTGTGTAGCTTTGCTCAACAACATTTGGGACAAATTGAGAAAATATAGAGGGTGTTTCCTATCTTTTTGTTTTTACAAATTATTGGACAGCGGCTTCATTCAGGAATGTGCACATGGAAACATACACAATAAATATGCCTGTAACTTTTTACCAAATACACGTATCTTAAAACTATTGCTACCAGTGTTTTTCTGCTTAAATTCTAGCTCAAAATCATGTATCATATTACCCTATTCCTATTTACAAAATTTGACCTGAATTCAAGATGGCGGTATTTAAGATGGCTGCCGTCAAGGTTCACCTTACCGTACGACTTACCGTATAGTATTTACCTGCATTGTTGTTATTGGCCTTTTATTATTAACAGGCCGTTTACAAGGGCTGGTACTGAACGTATTGTGCAATTGTCGACATGAATACGAGACATTTCAATCTGACATTTTGGTTAATTCCACTTAGAAAACGCAGCTGCTTTTTTGTGTGTGGTCCGAATGTGGGACTTCCTTCCTCTGAGTGAAATTTTACGGTAGGTTTCGATATGAGTGCATTGATACTTACCTTGTTAGTATTTAGAGCGAAAGTGCAGTAGGGAACGGTTTTATGATCTATCTAGCACCTCAACCTTATGTTTAAGGATCATTATGTTTAATAGTTTAGCCTTTCTGTTAACACCGTTTCGATATATCGCAGTTGAGATTGAGCATCATATGCTGATCTGAAGAACAGCAACTATTGTCAGCAGAACTCCAAGCGCCTGAGAAGTTCAATTTATCCGAGAATGACTTTTTGAAGGAATGTAGGATTATTAAAAGGTACAAAGTCTTCATTTAAATGCAATTAAAAGGTAATAAAGATTTGATTTAATATAGATATTTTACTGAATTTAAGTTTAGTATGCGTTTCAGCATCAAAACAATTTGAGACGATAACCTACAGTTCAACTTAAGGTTCGAACCACATGAGCTTCCACCAGGAATTGTAATATACTTTTTGTATATTCTATTCAATTGTACGAGTATTCTGTATTTGATATAGTTTGCATTACAGTAAGATTATGAAATATGAATGTAATTTGGTCCCAGTGATTTCTATTGTTTGTCCTGTGCTATGAACTCGGAGTGTTTCTCCCTGTGTATTTCTAAGTGTATATTTTGAGTAACTATAATGTTACTTTTAACTGTTGTTACAAGTGGTGTACACAGTGACGGAAGCGGTCCTTACTACATGTCTGAGAAGCTGCTCCCATGACTTGTGACGTAATTGTAATGTATTCATGTCGAAGAATACTCATAATCATCATACAGGATATACTAATCATGATTTTGACAACGTGACGCCGCATTAATAAGCGGAAATTGGTTAAATAGTTAAGAATCTATAGATAAATCTAGAAATCATGCTATGGAATTCTTCCGGCTGTGACAGTACACGTGTGTACATGTGTGTCACGTCACGTATTCTGGGTGCGGCAGTCTCTAAGAGCCAATCAGAATCCAAAAGGGCAATAAGTTTCCATATTTGTGGAGATGATAAAACGGATGAACTGATTGATACGAGGTTTGGGCGTGCCCTCAAAAATAATATAAAAGAACCTCAAGGTCTCAAACGTTTGTTCAGAAGTTCAGAAGTTCAGAAGTTCCGAGGTCCAGAGGTGCAGAGGTTCGAGACGTCGGTTGTGAGCAGACAGAATCATCGCCAAAGTTTCTAACAGTTACAAGAATACTACCATAAGGTATGTATAAGCCCTTATTGCATCATAAAATTCAAGTTTAGAAATGTCATGCAGTACTTCAAAATGAATTGTCTACCTACCGTAAAACTTTCAAGGTTAAGAACTGTTGTCACATATCCGTATATCATCTTCTAATCGATCTATATTAAAATATATAACTATCATATGAACTATCAGATATCAAATAACTCTTGTGAATTACTCAATTAAATGTTGTTGTATATTACCATTTTAGTTATGTAATAAACTTACTTTTTAGAAATAATGTTGTCATTCCCCTAGATTAATCCACTTTTCCCATGAAAATCATGGTGTAATTTAATTCTATTTCATTTGTGACATCCGCTACGGAAATAGCGTGAGCAGTTCTCTCATGAATGTGGAATAAAACGAGCTAAATAATTAAAAAGAGTCTGCACATCGTCACAGCAGTTTCCAATCTGAAGAATTTGCCTTCATATTGTCTATTTGCCAGAGTAACAATGTAAATAATCGATTTATCATTCAACAGTGACAAAAGTCTATGTAACACATAATAAGCTTCATGTTGAATAATAGCAACCTTATTTATTATATAACATAAGCAAGATTCGTCGCTGCGCCTCGAAGAATCGCTATGTGTTAAAACCACAACATTTCAGGAGAAGCAAAAAAAAAATCCAAACTACTAAAATTTGGCCAGATACAGGGTAACATTCGAAAAATATAATAAAATTGCTTCATCGTATATTATGCACTGAACACTGTTGCAGCTTGCTTCAACAATATTATATTACTATTTTTGTGTATATTGCGCCTTTATAAGCACATAGAGGATTTGTATATATTAATCAATAAATACGTGATGAGAACCTAAACCCTTTAATTTCAATTTATTACTTCTTCATTGTTGTGGCGAAAAAATTGAATAATCACTTATCACATTATAAGGGACGCTACCAGACAGCTTTCAGGTTTATTTGCACGGCATAACTCATTTTCGACAAAAATGGCACATAGCGGTTCTTCGAGGCGCAGCGACTATATTAGTTAAATTGCTGCACTTTATTGAAATTTAATAGTCAGCGACATTGGTCATTATCAAAGGATTTATATCATAGATCATTGGATATAATTTGGAACTGGAACACTATATTAAAATGTTTCAAATTGATTCTTTTGTTTCTTAATAATACATCATATTGTTTTTCTTAACTTACCCACTGATGTACCTGAAATGTGGAAAAAGAAGAAAAATGTCTAACTTTAATATTACTCACGGAAATAAAATGTAACCCTATTTTAACTTTTTCTTTCATTTACTCAAGAAAGAATAGAGTTAAATTAGATTAAGTCGTAATTAACTAAACATTGATGAGCATGCGAACGGTTTTTTTTTCATGTCCGGAAAGAATCTGATGATTAACGTAATTAGAGAAAACATTTGATGTTTTAATTTTTTCCGCTGCTTTCTTTAGTCTTACAGATGACCCCGTTCCAGCCTTTTCATGACTATTGGGCCTTTTCAATTCTTGTTATTAATTATTTCAATTGCAATTAATTATTTGGAGGAAGGGCCTTTATTCTTTATTGTTTATATCTCAACAACATATTTTCAACAGCGCTATTTCAACAACGAGACGAAGCTCTTTTAAAATTAAGTGTAACGTTGGGAGGGAGTCAAAAAATCATAAGATAATATTTGTATTAATTTTCTAAACTGCTTCGTGGCTATATGTTAAGAAAATCACTTTCAGTGCGGGATTCTCGGGTTTGATTGCCGGTGGGAGTTACCCTTTGTATCTTAGGTTAGGGTATTGCCTAGTTCCACGTCGCATAGTTTGATACCCAAAGGAACGCTAAACTCAAATGCAACCAACAACTAATACATATTCACGTCAGGGATTCTCAGGATGATATTTCTTAATGAGGACAAGCTATGTCAAGCATTTCAAATATAACTTTAGCTTTCGTCTTCCCATACTGACAAGTACTCAATACAGTGATTCTGAAATAAACTATACAATGATATTTAAAAAGATTCTGTCTCAACTCAGTGGCATTTTTCGACAAATCGAAAACACTCGTTCGTTTAAATTTTGATGATCCCTGATAAGAGATCAAGTAGCTTTACTTTTCCGTGATTTTCACACAGTTACGCTTTGAAAGACCTTATAGTCATCTTCCAGTGTAGCACACAAAACAGGGGAGCAACATTATGGGTTTAGTGAGAAGAGTGAAAGGAGAGAATTACGTTTTGTAGAAGCTCATTAGGAGACTTGTGTGTTTCAATGCTGATAACCAAAGAACAAGACCGCTAAACGCCTGAGAGAATCAGCTTTCTGACATGGATGGGGTACAAAAATGAATTTATATATATTCTGCCGCATGTAGTGATGATTTTTGATTTCTAGTTTGAACACCGATTGTCTTAGTAATAATTGTAATAGAAAGAGAGGGAAGCACTTTTTAATGTAGAGTACCGCAGACATAAGTTTCATCTCTTTCCTTATTGCTCTATTGCAATTGTAATTGATACAAATCAACTGCCACTGTAGATTTCAATATAAATCTCCAAAGATCAAAAGCAGTAAACTGTAGCGAGTAATGGTACTTTGATATATGATCTGCGTCCAAGCACAGGTCCTACATTTGGCGGTAGGCCTATTCCTTCATTACGAACAGAAGTAATAGATGTGCTACCTGCAGTTTTAGTATACAAACAACAAAATTTCTAAATCTCCTGTAGTTTCACGCTGAACCGAAATTCGCTTATTTTAAATTAAAATGTAATGAATTATTTAGGGAATGCATCCAGCGCTACAAGATGGATAACAGACTGGATTTGTTTTAAAACTTAGCATTTGCATAAGATAGATTTTAAAAAATATGGAAAAATAATTAGATTGAATTGTTTCGTAATTATTATCATTAAGATGTACATATCTTTCAGTGAAGCCATATCTAACATCTTGGTGCTAGATCTAGCATGATCCACATGCATTTAGCATCTAGCATCTTGACTTTAGCATCCTGGCCAAATCTAGCATAATTTAATTCTTCCCTCTGTTAAACAGAAAAAGAACGAAAATTTAGATGGTTCAAGGACCGTCTGGAATTATTCTCTTTAGTTGAAGCGATGGTTGGAGCAATGAAACCAGTCAGTATTTCTGCGGTTGTAATTTTTTGTTGAATTCAGAGCAAACGCAAATATTCAAAAAAAGCAAACGTGACTCTGCAAAATATATTTACTTACCCATAGTTTTATTACTGTCAACTGACACCTGAATGTGTGGTTATTTGGGATGTTTCTGTCCCTTTCAATTTAAACTTGAGAGAAGAGGGATTTGAGCGTCAGGAAACAGCTAGTAATACACTAAAAGAAATGCTTCAGGGCTGTGTCGGAAGCGGCATATTGTGTATATATTTCTTAAAATGTTATCCATTCATAAAACATAAATTCGACCTTCCTCCCCTATAATGTGCCATTTACCAATTTATTTCATTATCATTCCTGACAGCGTCATATTAGCTTTTTACATGAATACAGTTAAAACACTTCATTAAAATAATGAAGATAAGTAGGGGTGGGTCTTTAAAATTAGTTAGGAAAGATAATTTGAAAATCTGGCATAATTTACGAAAATCTAGCATAATTCAGACCCGTGTTTGGCATCATCGCGAGTCTCGAGTGTGGCAACCCTGATATCTTTTGATATCGTACGTTTGGCGTAAAAACATTTCAAATAAACGGGAATTTGAGGGGAAATATCCCCTCTCGACGTAGTTGACACATAGAATAAATAGAGATACAATCTTTTTCGGACATCCTGTATTATTAATGGCTTAAAAGAACATGATGTTTTCGGGTCATGAAATAAACCTGAGTTGTTTATTTTTTCTATATATATTCACTCGGACATCCATCTGAAAGTGGAGCATGAAAAGTTAAGCACATCAACATAGAGTAGGAATGATATAAAGTTTTCATAAATATTTCAGGTATCTTAAAAATATTTTAGCGTTGTTGATTCAAGATTTTTCACAACGTAAAAAAATAAAACACGAAACACTTTAACATTTCCTGTTTTAAGTGATGACTCATAGAATCCAATTTCATGGCTCCTCTTCTCGTTTTCTTCTGTTTCTTCTTAAGCATATTTGTTAACCCATTTGCAATTGTTTTAAAGCTTCAAAGGATAGTGTTAAGAATTGCCTTTATAAAGTTCTAGATTCTAAAGACCACTAACATTTATTTTGTATTGAAATTTATTGTTAGAAGGCACAAGCTCCTGTCACATGGTATACATACCACTTACCAGAAATTGAAACTTTTAAGCGTACTGCGACGCTTTCACAAAGTCATCCTCTATACCTGTACGATTTCGATTAGTCAACTCTATTCTTCTATTTCTTACGGTTTTATTTAGCTGTATTTTGTATCACCTTTAGATGTACCTTCATAATAGTACTCTTATCATTGTTTTAAAAAACTTTCGTTTGGGTTTTCTACGTTTGTGTACAGAGTTCTCAGCAATAGGAGTAAAAAAAAAAAAACTGTACTGAAACTTTAAAAATTAAGCACAAGAAGTGTTTGTTCTGTCTCTGTCTTAATTTTTGTTGAGCGATCTGCAATCTATGCATTTCTCCTTCTTAAATATTTTCTCCTACATTCGTCTTTTCTCTTTATTTCTTATTTACTTATTTACCGCTAGAAAAACAAAGAAACTATGCTGTAAAGTTGAAATGTCATTAAACAAAGACCGAATGTATGACCTGTGATAGGAAATAAAATATCTGATGATGAACTGAAAGCTCACATTATGTGCCGCTACATAATAATCAGCATTACTTGCATAAATTGTATAGTAATAATAGTTGTGAAGAATCAAAGACTCTCGACAATTTAAAAATATATTATTGATGTGTCTTTTATTTGTACATATTAGATCTATGTGATAAATGTTTTATTTATTTTCCAAATTCTCTATAAGACACATAGACAATGATTTGTATCATTATGATTATGTTAAATAGAGTAGGGATTTATTTCAATTTCAAGTATCCATATCTTGATATGTAGTTTTATGTTATCTTGCAATAAAACGATATTAGTCTAATTTCTTGTAGTATAGTACAGTAGAAAAGAAAATCTATAAAAATTGGTAAACTCCAAGTTGGTCCTCGCTTTAAATCGCTAATAGCTAACACATTGTAAATGCACTAACATCAATGTTATGGCACTAATGTGCACTAACGACGTGCTAGAAATAACACGTGTCCCATGTTTGTGGGACATTAGTGAAAACTTGGTTAATCTCAAATTGAGCATTCCACTAATAATCAATAATATGTCTTACACTATTAGAGCACTAGTGTGCACTAACGGCATACTAAGTGACACTTGTCCCATGTTTGTGGAACAATTATTGTCAAGATTTGCTTCATATCATTTGATTTTCAGATTAGCGTTCCTTTCAGCAACGAGCCTGTATAAGACGTGGACCTACAGCGTAATACGGGATCTAAACTACACGACCTCCATCTGGGAAAAGAACCCGAGCCTTACACGCCAAAGGCACTTATGCTAACTGCTTAGACAGAAGGGAGCTCTGTGAAAGTTCGTGGCCCCTCCAGTAACAATCACTAATTAATCTTTTACTTTAAATCACTAACGTGTGCACTAATGCGAACTAAGAATTAAGTAACAAATAACATTTGTCCCATGTTTGTAGGACAATTGTTGAAAAAATTGGTAAATATCAACCTGGCTCTTAAACTAATAATAGCTAATCACTCCTACACAATTAGAGCACTAATAGGCAATAATCACACACTATCAATTTACACTCCTGCCACGTTTGTGAGACAATTAGTATAGAATTTGGTAAATTTCAAGTTTAGCGCCACCCATTAACAATAGCATACATTTTACGCTGTTAGAGGACTACCGTGAGTGTTCGACCACTAATATGCACTAACGATGCCCGAACGAACAACACTCATCCGATCGATGTGGATCAATTAGTATAAAAGTTGTCAAATCTCAAGTTGGTGCCCTATTAGTAATCACTTAGGACTTTTTAACTATTACAGCACTAACGACAGTGTTAGAACAGTAATGTGCATAAACAATGCAGTAACGAATGATACTTGTCCCATATTTGGGGAAGAATTAGTGTTTGTGTTGGCAAATCTCAAACTGGAACACCTGCTAATAATCACTAATAGCTTACTTTATCAGAGCACTTATGTTAGCGTTAGAGCACTAATATGCAAAAATAATGCAGTAACGAGTGACACTTTCTTATCTTTCTAGAGCAATTATTGTAAAATTGGTCAAATCTCAAGTTGTTCTCCACTAGATATCGCTAACAACACTATTAGAGTACTAACTTTAATGTTAGAGCGCAAACGTACACTAATGATCATTAACTACTGGCACTTGTCCTATGTTTGTGGGACAATTATTGTAAATACTGGCAAATCTCAAGTTGCCCCCACTAATAATCGTAAATAACTTTTACGTTATTGGAACAATAATTCTAATGTTGGAGCACTGTGTACTAACGATTACTAAGGAATGACACTTGTTCCTTGTTTGTGAGATAGGTAGTGGAAAAGTTAGTAGATTTCAAATTACCGTCCAATTATAATTAATATATCCTACATTATTCGATATTAGCGTAAGTGTTAGAGCACTAATGTGAACTGACGATGCACTAATTACCGAAGTTTCAATAACTACCTGTAAAGTTTCACTAAATTCTGTGAATATGACACGGTTAACTTGAGGTAAGTAAATTCAAATATGCTTGAAGTTCTTTAGTTCCAATATATAAAAGCAGGCTAATGGAATTGGTCATCTTTTGTTTGGTTATTGATATCGTACGACGAAAATAATAGGTGGCAGATTTTACATTATTTCAAAATGTATTATTTGTTTTATCAGATATGCATCAAAATGTAAATTATAATCCTAGAAAAAATATTACGAATTTTATATATCTTGTAAAGTGGTACACTATGACTTCACTTTTTGTAACAACTAATGTGACTTCAAAGGGAAATGCTAAGGTCTGAAGTGCATACTTTTTAATTTTGATATTAGTACATTTACAGTAATTTTTAAAGCGAGGATATTGTAAAGATTTGTATTTATGAATATTTGAAAGACCACAAATGAATGAAATTTGTTCGTGGCCTGAATAAATTTAGCATGAGCTAATTCTCAACTGCATTACAAATTCTTTTCTATTTGAAGAGTATAAGAAATAATATAAAATAGCGGTTTCGTGTCATTTGCAGTTGTCTTCTGTTGGAACATATGTCATGTGCAGTTCTCTTATGTTGGAGTAAAAATAATTACATTTTATCCACATTTCACGCACATTTATAACAACAAACCACATCCTGATCCTTAACGATATTATTGAGCCAATATCAATAAACCAAAATAAATAACCCACTGTCGCACAAATGTCGTTCATTATAAAGTTTAGATCCTTAACGTGGGAAACTTAAAACATTATATATTACTTCTTTTTCTATAATAAACAAGCAATCTGTCGTCAAGGTTACCAAAACCTTCCATTACATACGTTAAAGGTATCTACGACAACATTCAAAAACACAAAATCATAATTTAATATCTTCTTCTTCTTTTATGAAGATAGCTGGCTAGTGCATATAAAAATCAAGTATCGCCCAAAAATTTACAAGCTTAATACAAGAAAAATGATTACCAGGTAATGATAATGATACAACATATCGTTGTATATTCTCATAAAATAATCTAGACCAACGGTTGCCAAACTTATAACGCTTTTGAGCTACTCGTACCGTTTTTAAATCTTACAGAGAGGTACCAAAAAATACCATTTTTTAAGAAAAGGTACATTTGTTTATTGCATATAAAGTGTTATTTCCAGTAAACAGAGTGTATCCATGGATACAATGAATCCGTTTGTGATGTTATGGAACGCCGACTTCGTGTCAGGCCTCACCGACCTACATCGATACCTCTCCTCAGAAAAATGGGCTCTCATTCCCCAAGAAAACTTCCAGCACCTGATTGAAAGTATGCCTGCGAGAGTGGAAGCTGTCATCAAGGCTAAGGATATCCATGATTGCGTGATATCCATGAATCAGAGTGTTAATGCGATCTACCGAAAATGTCCCGGAGAGCAACTAGTAGCTCGCGATCAACGGTTTGGCCATCATTGATCTAGAGTATATCATCGACGTTTTCATTTGATCACAGGAAAGATGCCCAATAAATACAACACCAACGAAGGATGTTGTTGACTGTAGTAGATAAGGCAATATGCTTTAATTTGAAAAAAAAATTATATCGTTAGTTTGACTTGGGGAATCATAGAAATTTAAACTACGCTATTGAGAAGCCCAAAACATTTGGAACTCATGCATAGAAACTAATTTCTTTAATACAATTTCCTCTATTATTGCAGTGTTTAGAGAACTCGAGAAAAGGAAGGCTTATCAGAAATTACAAATACTCTTTCCCAAGACCAGTGAAATAATAAAACCTAGTTCGACTCTCTCACCCCCGACTCATATATATATATATATATATATATATATATATATATATATACTATGTGATCAAAACTATCCGGACCCCTGGCTGAAAATGATCTAGAAGCTAATGGTTCCCTCCATCGCTACTGCTCGAATTCAATATGGTGTTGGCCCATCCTTAGCCTTGATGACAGCTTCCACTCTCGCAGGCATACTTTCAATCAGGTGCTGGAAGTTTTCTTGGGGAATGAGAGCCCATTTTACTGAGGAGAGGTATCGATGTAGGTCGGTGAGGCCTGGCACGAAGTCGGCGTTCCATAACATCACAAACGTATTCTATAGGATTGAAGTCAGGACTCTGTGCAGGCCAGTCCATTACAGGGATGTTATGGTCGTGTAACTACTCCGCCACAGATCGTGCAGTATGAACAGGTGCTCGATCGTGTTGAAAGATCAATCGCTATCCCCAAATTGCTCTACAACAGTGGGAAGCAAGAATATGTTTAAAACATCAATGTATGCCTGCGCTATGAGAGTGCCACGCAAAGCAAGGGGTGCAACCCCTCCAAGAAAAAACACGACCACACCATAACACCACCACCTTAGAATTTTACTGTTGGCACTGCACACGTTTACACATTACGTTCACCGGGCATTCGCTGTACCCACACCCTGCCATTTATTCGCCACATTGTGTACCGTGATTCGTCACTCCACACAACGTTCAATCGTCCAATATTTACGCTCCTTACACCAAGCGACGCGTCGTTTGCATTTACCTGCGAGATGTGTGGCTTATGAGCAGCCGCTCGACCATGAAATCCAAGTTTTCTCAAATCACACCTAACTGTCATAGTACTTGGAGTGGATCCTGATGCAGTTTGGAATTCCTGTGTGATGGTCTGGATACATGTTTGCCTAGAACACTTTACTACCCTCTGCAACTGTCGGCGGTCTCTGTCAGTCAACAGAGGAGATCGGCCTGTACGCTTTTGTGCTGTACATGTCCCTTCAGTTTTCCACTTCACTATCACATCAGACACAATGGACCTAGGGATGCTTAGGAGTGTAGAAATCTTGCGTACAGACTTCTCACACAAGTGACATCTAATCACCTGACCACGTTCGAAATGCATGAGTTCCGCGGAGCACCACATTCTGCTTTCTCACGATATCTAATGACTACTGAGGTCGCTGACAGTACCTAGCATAAAAAACGTATGTTTTTGGGGTTGTCCGGATACTTTTGATCACATTATATATATATATATGTTTGTGTGTGTCTGTGTGTGTGCGATTGTGTAGGTTCTTAAAAAACAAACAAAAATAAGTTTTCAGTATTTTATATTAGCCAGCGTGCAGATTAAGAATCTGGAACCATATACCGGTATTATGTTATTATTTATTTATTTTCTCATTTACGAAATGTGCTCGTAGGACCTTTAGAAACTTATTTCTATCGGATGAATTGAATTCCAGAATAAATATTAACTTTACGATGGCTTAACCATTATTTTACGGTTACAACATGATAACACGTACCATAAAAACTACTGCGAGAAAACGAAAAATACTTCTGTATTAGGAGGCACCAAAGATCAAATAACGTTTCAAATAGAGTCAGCACAGGACCATGCAATACGGTGATAGCCTTACAGAGCAGGTGCGTCACTCATGGAACGAATGTGGAAAATTAAAAAAATAGTGAGAAGTACTTGATATGGAATAAAATCATATGACTTATGTGTGTGGAACAGTTTCGTGATGAATTTCTTATGGAGTACAACATTATATATAAATAGAATACAAGTACATTTTGCATTACGGTTTTGCATATTTTAACACATGTAAAGTTAAGGCAACCATATATTTTATATACTTGCACATTCAACTTTTGAAATAACGTTACATATTTTTACTGTAAATTTTACAAATCCAGTGTCCTAGCATTGAAACACAACAATGCAACTGCATTATAAAATATGGTTGAATTGTAAATATCATAATTATTATATTTGTGCATTCATTAAATGAGATATGGCTTAGAAGCCCATGCCACTTGCCTACAACATTGAATTATTGTCCAGGTTGAAATCTTGAATAGCTTTGTTCTCGAATTGAACGACATAACTCAAAATTATCGAATTCATTTACTAAATTCTCATCAAAACTTTAAATAGAAGCCATTATCATTATAATAAAAATAAGTGTAATAATAGCTTGTAGCTTGTGTAATGCAAAGTACACTTTGATTTCTTTTATGATTAGTGACATGTGAAACATTTTCCGTCGTGTTCGAATAGGATTGACAGGCATTCCTTAAAGAAGTGAGAGCTCCTTACCGCAGTTTAAGTATCGTTTGACTTAGCAAATTTTATCCAGAGGAGTAAGGGTCCCTCACTTTAGACTAATGTTAAAACATATCTTTATAGAGCAAAGTAAAAATAAATACGTAGGACCTAGTAAAACATATATACCAATCTCTTTTTAATTTTACCACCCTATGTTTGCAGAAAGAAAGAAACATATTAGATAATGTGTTATAGCGGGTATTCAAATTTTCATGTCTCTCGGCTAGGGGAAAAGCACAAACGTGAATAATTTACTTTAATTAATGTATAGAACCATTACATCAATAGAATCACGATGGCTAAACGATTCTATTGATACTAATTTTGACCACTTTCGGATTGGACTTACATTTTAGTTTACAAGGCTAGTTAATTTCTAGTCAACTTATATAGACGACATCTATGTAAATAAATTGATTCAAAGTTGCGAAGCCATTCTGATTTGAGTCTGAGAACCGCAGAATTTACAAGTTCACAAAGAGATGTTGGTTTTAATTAAGAAGTCGGTAGATTTTTCTCTAACCTCACAGAATTGATGGATAAGTTTTCATTTCCTGCTTCAATAATTTTTAACTGTGATGAAACTCTATTGTACGTAGTGCATGCAAATTAACAAAAAGTAAGGCTGTGAAAGGAAGGAAGCAAGTTGGAAAGTTGGTATCCGGTGAACGGGAACAGAATGCCATTGTCCTTCTGAGTATCAACGCCGCTGGTGACATTTTTCACCATCACTCTTCGTTTTTCCGAGAGCGAGAATTGAAAAACAGCTGACAAAAGATGCTCCACAAGGCAGTGTCTTTGATGCAGAGTCAAGTGGTTGGATTACAAAAGTTGGTTTTCTGAAATTGCTCCATTCTTTTCTTGAACGAGTGCACCCCTGTCAAGAGAACCCTGTGTTATTGATAGTTCATGGTCATACTAGTCACAAAGATTTGGAAGTTTTGTTATTTGCTCGTTCCAATCATATCCACATCCTTAGTCTACCCCCACAAACAACACACAAACTGCAACCATTGGACAGAGCAATAATGAAACCATTCGAGAATACATATAACTAAGTGTGCTTTGATTGGATGAGAAAGTACAAGAACTATAAAATAACCCTAAAAGACATTGCCGGATTAGTCAGAACAGCGCTTGGTTAGAGTTTGTAAAATGGAATTAACTCAGTCAGCATTTGCCTGTACAGGGATCTATCCATTGAATAGAAACATTTTCACAGACTTAGAGTTTGATCGGGATATGACAGAAACAGAAAATGATCATCCGCGCGAATCCCAATCCGCCAGCACACCGCCAAGACATCATCATACTGAAGCAACACAGGCCGATGCAAATGTCTCAGATATCCCTTCAACGTTTGGGCCTAGTACATCTAGTCAAATCTCTAGGTCTTGTCTTTAAGATGTCAGGTAGTCAAAAAATAGAATTGCCCTATGAAAATTTATGATGTGTCAAGTATAACAAGCACTACTTAATTAACTATGTAAATTTATCTAAAATATAATGTTGAAGCAATGTATGGTATATATAAAATATTACGTATACTTGTCACAATATATTTCTCGTATTTTAATAGTTAAAACCATATACAAATAAACGAATACATATAAATTATACAAAAGCTCATTCTAGCCCAAGATGTAACCACAGTGTCCTCTTTTATCTTCTTCCAATCTTAACCATCATAGACATGGTCCTTATTTATGAAACCTTTCTGATCAATCAACTACTTATATTTTTCATCCTAACACTCTCCTCCCTTCTAAATGATTGAGACTTCCTTATGACCTATAGAGGACCTCAAGGTCGATGAAGGATTTTTCTGTACGATTACCAGACACATCTATCAAACCATTACAAACACAAGTGATTTCTTGTCAATCCACGCAGGGTTATACAACCAACCACACAGAATACTGCTTATGATCCGCAGATGATACAAAATCCACCAAGAATACTTCTCAAGGATCCCCAAAGGATACCATTGAATCCACTAAGGATACTTCGTCTAGGATCCACACAGGATACAATTAAATCCACTAATTATACTTCTTACGGATCCACACAGGATACCGTTAAATCCACTAAGGATACTTCTTCCGGATCCACACAGGATACTGCTAAATTCACTAAGGATACTTCTTACGGATCCACAAGGAAACCGTTAAACCCACTAAGTATACTTCTTATGGATCCACACTGGATACCGTTAAATCCACTAAGGATACTTCTTACGGATCCACACAGGATACCGTTAAATCCACTAAGGATACTTCTTACGAATCCACACAGGATACCGTTAAATCCACTAAGGATACTTCTTACGGATCCACACAGGATACCGTTAAATCCACTAAGGATACTTCTTACGGATCCACACAGGATACCGTTAAACCCACTAAGGATACTTCTTATGGATCCACACAGGATACCGTTAAATCCACTAAGGATACTTCTTACGGATCCACACAGAATACCGTTAAACCCACTAAGTATACTTCTTATGGATCCACACAGGATACCGTTAAACCCACTAAGGATACTTCTTATGGATCCACACAGGATACCGTTAAATCCACTAAGGATACTTCTTACGGATCCACACAGGATACCGTTAAATCCACTAAGGATACTTCTTACGGATCCACACAGGATACCGTTAAATCCACTAAGGATACTTCTTACGGATCCACATAGGATACCGTTAAATCCACTAAGGATACTTCTTACGGATCCACATAGGATACCGTTAAATCCACTAAGGATACTTCTTACGGATCCACACAGGATACCGTTAAATACACTAAGGATACTTCTTATGGATCCACACAGGATACCGTTAAATACACTAAGGATACTTCTTACGGATCCACACAGGATACCGTTATATCCACTAAGGATACTTCTTACGGATCCACAGAGGATACCGTTAAATCCACTAAGGATACTTCTTACGGATCCACAGAGGATACCGTTAAATCCACTAAGGATACTTCTTACGTATCCACACGGAATACAGTTAAATCCACTAAGGATACTTGTTACGGATCCACACAGGATACCGTTAAACCCACTAAGGATACTTCTTATGGATCCACACAGGATACCGTTAAATCCACTAATTATACTTCTTACGGATCCACACAGAATACCGTTAAATCCACTAAGGATACTTCTTACGGATCCACACAGAATACCGTTAAACCCACTAAGGATACTTCTTATGGATCCACACAGGATACCGTTAAATCCACTAATTATACTTCTTACGGATCCACACAGGATACCGTTAAATCCACTAAGGATACTTCTTACGGATCCACACAGGATACCGTTAAATCCACTAAGGATACTTCTTACGGATCCACAGAGGATACCGTTAAATCCACTAAGGATTCTTCTTACGGATCCACACAGGATACCGTTAAATCCACTAAGGATTCTTCTTACGGATCCACACAGGATACCGTTAAACCCACTAAGGATACTTGTTACGGATCCACACAGGATACCGTTAAACCCACTAAGGATACTTCTTATGGATCCACACAGGATACCGTTAAACCCACTAAGGATACTTCTTACGGATCCACACAGAATACCGTTAAACCCACTAAGGATACTTCTTACGGATCCACACAGGATACCGTTAAACCCACTAAGGATACTTCTTACGGATCCACACAGGATATCGTTAGATCCACTAAGGATACTTCTTACGGATATGACAAGCACCAAAAGTCACAAAAGCCAAGGAAAATCTACAAACAATGTCGGAAAGATAATAAGATAGAAGATGTAACAGAATATTTTGAGTCGTTGAAGCATGAGTTACAGGAGTTCCTTTTAGAGCATCTATTAATTTGGCAACAAAAGGTTCTTCAGTGGCATCACATACTAACAGACTTAGAACAAAAATTTAGACATAAGAACAAGGAACAACGATTAGGCAAAGACAAGGGCTAGAATTTCAGCAAGTGCTAAAAAGAAAGTTATATGTATGAGGGTCGTTTCTTTTTTTAAGATACCCGGAGAGGATGTTAGGGGTATAAGATAGAATGAGGCTTAGGGCACGGAATGAGGATATGCTTGAGTAAGACTTTAGGGCGGGAAGTACTTTAGTGTTTGTACTGTACCGAAAAAGGAGAGATGTAGAAGAAGAAGTGAGAATGGTTGCTATATAATTTGGAATATATCAAGTAAGTTCTTTATGTGGTTTGGAGGGATTCAAGTTGATTGTAGTTAGTTTAGATTTTTCGTCAGAATAATGTTGTATGGTTTTAGACAGAGTAAAGTCAGAAAAAGTGGATGTTAATATTGAAGTGTGTAATAAGACTATCCTGAAAAGTACAATGTTTTTGAATAGGAGTAGTGAACAGAAATGCTATAAGTTGTAAAGGAGAAGTTCATAAGATATTAATAAAAGGCATTGATATTGTAAGGTTGATTAAAGCAAGAGTTTACCTTAACTGATTTTAAAAAGAGTAACAGAAGATATATTTCCACTTCCAGGTGACAAAAAAGAAATATTGAACGTGGGGAAATGACGTGGAGAGAATAGCAAAATTCTCACTTCAAGTCCCTATAAAAACACAGTAGAAGAAAGTAGGGGACGCATGGCTACAACTGCTAAAAGTGGTATAACCTCGGCGAGAAAAGCAGACTTAAAACGAAAACCTGACATGGAAAATGGTGAGTCTTTTTCATTGGCAAAGAAGTCATTGTTTTCAAATCCTAAAAATGAAGAAAATTCGGTATGTTTGGTTAGTGATGAAAATTTCCAGGAAGACTGGATTCATTGCAACTCTTGCTATCGATGGGCCCATGAAAATTGTGTCGATCTTGGAGTAGAGTCTTTACTTTTCAAGTGTGATGTGTGTAAGTAAGGTACAAACACGTAAGTAAGGTGAAGTTCTCATGAAAATGAGAATGTGTCATGGTGTCCGATATAGGCGTCCAATGTTTCATGTAGTGCAAATTTAATGTTTCAGAAAAATGTATATTATTACTAAGTTATTGTATGTTGTGACTCTGTGGTGCAATGTAATTGTTCAGCAAGGAATAAAGATTTCAGAAATGCATTACGAATTTATATTCCACCAAACACTTACTAAATAATTGTAACCCGAGTCTCCCCTATGAAAGAATTTCCTACTTCAGAATCTGACTTTTAACATTTACCAGGACATAATTAAAATTCAGACGAAGAATCCCTCCCTCGGGAACTGGATCATCTCAAGAAGACGCTACTCCAGAATAATTACAAGAAGCATGATATCAGTTTGGCCCTGAAAAGGACCTTTTCTGAACAGAGGAAATCCAAAGAAGAAACTGAAGAACCATTGAGTATAGCAGTTTTACCATACACTGGACAACTTTCTGGAAAGATCTCCCGGATTCTGAAAAAACACAACATTAAGACCATACACAAGCCGCCACCAAAAATCAGGAACTTACTTCGTCCGATCAAAGATGACTTGGGCTTAAAGACACCAGGCGTGTATCGTATACCCTGTGAATGCGGAAAGGCTTATATAGGACAAACAGGACGCACCATTGAACAACGTTGCAGAGAACATGAAAATTACATTAGATTATTCCATCCAGCAAAATCAGGTCTAGCTGAACACAGTTTAACAGAAGGCCATAAAGTTTTATTTAAGGACACATCCATCATTACCAAGAACACCAGTTACTGGACCAGGATAGTAGCCGAATCACTCGCCATAGTTCATGAACCGAACAACGTTAATAGAGACACTGGATTTCAACTCAGCCCCCTGTGGAACCCGGTCATCAGTACCATAGCAAAGAAAACGACACACAAACATCCAGATAACCCTCAGCCAATCAATAGCACGGACTACGGAACATAGCCAGCCAATCACAGCTCTAGTTTTTCAGATTGAACCAGCCAATCAGGAACCAGCATTTTCAGCCAATCAGGAACCAGCATTTTCTCCAGCCCAGAGTATATATTACTTATATCCGCTGATCTCTACATAATTGCCCTGATGACGAGAACGATGACAGCTCTCGAAACGTTGGCCTATCCACCAGTTTTCACCTGGCTAATTGCCCGAGAAGAACTTTATCATATACGCCGCCAGGAAAGCTTCAAATCATAATTAAAATTGGTACTACTTTGAAGTAATAAATAGTTAATATATGCATAAAGCATGTTCAAAAATACACAATGATCTTAAGTTAGAGAAACGAACAGAGGCTGTAACAAGCAACGGGGTTTGTCAATGTATAGATTGGAATTAATTAAAATATGCAGCTTTTTTAGGTGTAGCGTGATTTTTAGCTATATTTGTTGAACGCCATATTTTTTTTTGGTGGAATTCTTCCGGTTTTGTTATGAATCTAGTGCGAGTTTGTGCGAACCCGTTTTCAACAGTATTTACAAGTTGAATGGTAGTTTAATAAATTCATCCAATCACAAAATTGCTCTTGGAGGATTATATATCAAAACTTCAAAACATATATTTGGGTCAAGAAATAATCGAACAAACTTTCAGTAGAAAAAGTTATATACAAAGGCAAATTCGCAATATCTTCATCGCATGATCCGGATAAGAAGACAGTGAAAACATGTTCATAATGAGATACATCGCTTCCATGAAAATTATTCCCGGTATCTATAATTTGATTGATTGTAGTATGATCATGACTACCATCTTGTTGAAATGGGCCTTAATGACTTAATGAAATATGGTAATTAAAAGCGAGAAATGGTTTTCTACAATCATTTAGGAGTCTCCAAACTACATCTCCTCTGCACTCTAATTTTTATATTGCAGCAAGTTTGTTTCGTTTCCGTTTTCAATATTAATTGAGAAAATGTTATACTAAAAAGAAACTCCTTAATATCATGTACACGTGACTGCAACTCGTTACCAATTGACAAGTGTACAAAATAGAATTTAGTTATGGTAATATAGAGAATAGTTCAGATAACAGACAGAGCACAAGAAAATTGTCCGTTTGTAGTCAAGTGAGTAATGCACGTGTGCAAGTGGTCATGGGTTTGAATCTAGTTTCGGGAGCTTGATTCAAATACAAACGTCGGTGGTAGACCGACCAACAACCTCCTGTGCATGGGGTTGTTAGTTCGATCCCAGCTCGTGCCAAGTGAATTTTGTGGTTGTAAACATCGTGTGCGTGGGTTTTCTAGGGATTCTCCCGTTTCTTCCCACTTTCTTTATTCCACCATTTCTTTCAATTCTCATCATCACCGTCTACTTTAGCCTAGCCGGTATAACCATGGGACATAAAACTTAAAATATTATTCGAATACAAACATAGGTAGTAATTAGGATCGAACTTTTTAGAACTCTAAATCATTCCGTTAAGAGCCCTAAAAGGGTAGAAATTGAGGAAACATTTCGAGAATTCGAAGTACAGATACTAATGAGATAAAGATGAAATTCCTGAAAATTGATTATATAATCTTGCATAAAATTAAACCTAAAGATGAAGTTTAAAAAGTATTTCATTCTAGTTAAGATACATTCTAAGAAAGGTAGTACAGAATACAATCAAAGAAAATCGCGGTGGATCGATCAATAAAATTTATTAGTGAAAACTGAAAACATCAAATGGGTGCTCTTATGAGAGAGTTGTGCTACAAATAAACTTCTGTATTTCTCTTTAGTGACCTGTGATGTAATGGCAGAGCACTTCCAACAACACTGGATGGCAATGTGAAAGAAATTCCTCTGACATCTTCGGGACAAGTTTTAACTACACAGTTATCAGTTTTCTGAAGAAACAATTCTTTGTTTGGTATATATTCATTCTGATTGAATTTAATTTACAGAATGGATAAACAAATCAATTTCCAAGCATTATATAAATAAAATGATACAAAAGGAATTCTCAAACTTTAAATATTGACAAGCATATATAAATTTTCAAAAATTTATTTAAAAATTATACCCAGAAAAGAAAACCACAAACCTTCTATTACCACAATGAATATGAATACCTCATTTAACAAAGAATAAAGAAAATACTTGTATTTCCAATTAACTGAATCACGAGGAATCGAATCATCTCGTTAATATCACCATCTTGATATATATATTTTTTAAATTTTTATTCCTTAGTAATAATTTCAAGTTTCTAATTCTTTGGTAACAATTTTCATTAGAAACTAGAGAAAATTCATGGGTGTCTACATGGATAACTTCGTGGTAAAATTTTTAGGATAATCCTTGGAGATCTAAGGGATGTGAGTTCAGAAAAATTGCAGTGCCCACAGGTTTTCTTGGCAGTTTCGTGTCTCTCTACGGACTAATCACATGACGACAATTGAACACCGAAATATATACATATAGCAGGACTACACACACCTTTGAAATCTAAGGGAAACCCGGTGAATGTTTCCATCAATCTTAAGTTTTCTAGGACGAGAATGAAAGCATTTTCCATTACACATGAAATTTTTACTATGAGACTGAATGTGTTTTTCATTATTCTGAAAGTTAGTACGAGAATACGTTACTATGATGCTACGAGATTGAATATATATTTTATTTTTCTTTAAAGTTTCTACCCTGACTGTGAGTGGATATTTCCATTATTCTTTGAATTTCTACTACCGTTCTGTATGGGTATTTTATTGTCCCTAATGTTCCTACTATGGGACTGTATGAATATTTCTATTATCCTTAAAGTTTCTACTGTCAGTCAATATTAACATTTCTATTATGCTTAAAGTTTCTGATATCATCAGTCTCAGAGTAAATTTACATTAAGCTCTAATTTAATACTGAAAGCGTGAGTATTTGCACATTCCTGAAACTTTCTACTACGAGACTCAATGATTGTTTCGATCAGTGGCGTAGGGAAGGGGGGGACAGAGGGGCCAGGTCCCCCCAAAGAGGTCCGACAATGTACTTCGGTACTTTGACGTTTGTAATTTTATATATATATTTATGTTTATATATTTCTTTGTTTGTAATGTTTCTATATGTACCTATAACAGCACTTGCCCCCCCCCCCAAACACACATCCTGGCTACGCTACTGGTTTCGATTATATTTAAAGTTTCTTGTGGAGCGTGTTTGGACAGATGTAGTTCCTGTGGAAAGTGCAATAGACATGTTGTTCTTTGACAGTTTGTATATAGATTTTACTATTTCAAGATCCGGGTTCGATTCCGGGAGCTCATGTCGTTCGGATTCCACGTTAATCAGTAGGTCCCGTCTCATATTGCCTCGCTACTGAAACGTACGTTAAACTAAAAATCAACGCAATCAGCAGATTTTACGATTTATACAAGAACAACATTTTCAATCAAGACCATACCAGAAGAGTGTAAGGGCTACGTAACGCCTAAAGAATAGAAGAATGTGAAAGGCATATACGTAGTTTGTGTGTGGATACCTATATATAAAAACTTACCTTGTATGTCATATATCTTTTGGGGTCAGATCCCTCGATAATTTCATCAGAAACTTAAGTATTGACATCAATTTTAATATTTGTTTTTAAATCAGTGAAATTCATCTAAAATAACTTATTTCATATATGGAAAGTCCTAAAAGTATTTTTTTCTCTTTGTTTGTTTAGTCCTTATTATGGTTCATGACTTCTAAGTCCCCAGAGAGCAGCTCTCTTCCAGTGACGGGGTACTGTGTCATTTAAGCGATAGATTGAAAATGGAGAATAAAACACTAATCCTTAGTAGCTGACTTGCTTCAATGTAACTACAAGAAACAACATGCTTTAATTGCAGTGGCGTATACTGGTTTGATGGAATGGGCTACCACTAAGCTTGCATATTATTATTATTATTATTATTATTATTATTATTATTATTATTATTATTATTATTATTATTATTATACAAAATATGTCCAGCAATGAACAAATAAATGTTGTATTTTAGTCCATTTTTTTTTGTTTTCAATCTATAAATGTTTTCCATCGTAAATAAAATGATTTAATATCTCCGTGTACTTAACTTGTCGTGGGTTGTATCAATAAAATATTAATTTTTACCAATGTCATTTCCCTCAAGACCCTTCCCATGCAAGTTTCCGTGTTTTGCGTGTACTTCCAATTACTAAAAATGTAACTATATTTGATGGATTTGCTTATCATATGCAAGACGCATGAGTTCATTTTAATGGAAGAAAACTGAAGTTTAGTTACTGCTCTGTTAGAATTTTTTGTCTATGCATTAAAGGTGTAATGCTAAGTTTTAATTTAATAAGTAGTTAGGTCTACTAAAACTCTTTTGTGGATTTCCTATGTCCATTTATCCGTCCGTACGAAAGAAAAAAATCTAGAAACGTGTTCCTTGATGGAAATCCGGACCGGAAGTGGGAGAAATCAGCTACTTCTGGTTTTTATATTGATCAATGAAAACCATAATATATAGCGACAGGTGGTTTGCTGCTATCGATCAAGTGTCCCCAGAATTAATATCGGTATTATCTCCATCCTTAACTCTGTATTGAAACTCAAAGTTATAAATACCCACAACAGTTTCCGGTTTTAATATTAATCTACGTAGAACATAAACGATAGGAAATATTGACGAGAAGTGGTTCTGTGAATCAATTTAGCGTTCCAACAATACGTACGATTCTTTCTCTTAATCCTCCATTCCAATCTGAAGTATTAAAAGAAACATTTTCACTTTAAACTGTCCATACACCGTAAAGATGGTAATTAATAGCGACTAATGGTGTTCTGGAATTGATTGTGTCAAAACTATTTGGGCTCTAAGGTAGCTACTAAAACCGGAAATGTTATAAATCTACTACAATTCCTAATTTCAATAATAATTCAATAAATATCATACCATACAAAAGTGATACCTTTACATGGTTGTTGTTGTTGATATTGAGTTTAACGTCTTGCTCAGCAGCGACACTATATGAGACGTGGACCTCCTGATTAACGTGGAATCCGAACAACATGAGCTCCTGCCAGGAATCGAACCCGGGTCTTCCACACCAAAGGCGCGTACGGAAACCGCTTAACCACGGAGGAGCTATTCCTTTACTTAGTTTACACGTAAACCACTGCAACTCGTTATCAAATTCACAAGTGTACCGGAGAAACGTAAATTATGAGAATATAAAGAATAGTCCATTTAAAAGAAAGAAGACAATAATACGTTCGTTTTCTGGTCGTCAAGTGAGTAACATGTATGTTCAGTATGGAAATAGTCATGGATTTGAATCTCACTTAGGATGTTTGATTCGAATACAAACTCAAGATGTGCTTCGGATCGAACTTCTTAGATCTCGTTTCACATTAACCTAATGTTAAAAGATTTACCCTAAACATTAAAACAATCCATTAACACCCCTAACGATGGTGGCAATTCCTCAAAGAAACTGGAAACATTTCGAACCTGGAAACTAAAGGTATCAAAAGTGTATAAAATACTATTTTTTTATAGTTTCTTTTTTAATTCAAATTCTTGAGAACTGATTATATTATTTCGCACAAAATTAAAAGTCTGTAAATGAAGGATATAAGTGTACCATTTAAGTCGACCATAATGTAGTACGGATTTTTCTTCCGGCTAGTAAATTCTAGCTACTACCAGAAGAGAGCTACGTCCTCTGTAGGCGAAAAGCAAACAATAGATAGGATGTGGGTAGTTAAAAGAAACATTTATTAACCAATTTATGTTCAGAACTTTTTTTGTTACGAATTTTTAAAAACCTATCACAAATCTTTTCGTTTAACACTAATAAACAGAAAATTTATTATGTTTCTGATTTTCAAAATTTGAGAGGCGGGAAATCGCATGGGACGTAAAAGACCTGCTGGGCACTAGTTGCATAAAATAATTTAAATTTCCAAATAAATTAGTTCATGTGAATATGACATTTTTCTGTTAGTATTTATAAACTTGGCGTTATTCATAAGCATTTTTGTTTTCGATATTAAAATATGGATGTTACAAAGTGAAATTTATATTATCTACATAGCCAAAATAGCAATATTATAATAATAATATAAATGCTATAAAGTACAATAACATAAATGCTTCCATTTTAACCCATTAGCCTTCTCGCTTATTTTACTATTGGTGACAACTGTCGAAGAACCCATCAGTCGTTTTTTCAGAAAAAAATGTTCCTATGGGGCACTGCTGGTAGTATTCTATTTATTATTATATTATAGACGTATTATTGTGATCTCCTCGGGGGGGGGGGGGCACGCTCAGAGCTCCAGGGACGGCAGTGCTCTCCCAAGAATCATGTCTGGAAGAAACACTGGAACCCATCATCCCTTCACAGTCTTGCTGCTACGAATTTTGCAGTGACAGCGCTTTTGACCTGCAATTATCAAATGTCCTATGTGGTGAAGTCGTGTTGAGTTTCCATCTTGATCAAGCCCTCTTTATGGACCTGAAGATTTTAGCACTGTTCCATTTTTCTACGGAAGAACCTTAGTGCATGCCCGTCTGAATACCAAAGCATCCAGATTTTGCTCGTGAGTTCGGCTGAGTATCCACGCGTTATTCATTGTAACATCAAATAGTCAGAACAGAATAGGTACATACCATTTTTTCACTGTTTGACATGTCTTGGTCCATCAAGTCTGCATGTTGCGGTTATACTCGTGAAAGGCACTGTGATTTTGTTGTATTGTGCATACAAAGTCAGGCTGTTTCATATTTCTAATTACATGTTCTACAACGACTTCCAATATCTATTATTGTTTCAAAATAAGGACGTTACAAAATCTTTAAGATCTATAAAGTTCAATTTTACAACTCTCTACAACAGTAGTCATGCAAATGAGGTGGACTTGTCAATGCATTGACACCAGTGTCGTATTTAGGGGGGCTTCTGGGCTTAAGTCCCCCCAAAATCTTATTTACTATAGTAAAGTATATTAAATATCTTGCAGAATTTTCACATTTTCAGGCAAAGCCCCCCCCCCCGAAAGTTAGCAAATCTCCACGAAATAAAATCGTAAATACGCCACTGATTGACACATTGCAGGTGCTTAGTGTTGAATACTGTGATCAGAGTATACTTTTCCTTTCGCAAGTATGTACCTATACTTTTCCCCATGAATTCAGTTGGATTCCCTCGTTGGTGGATAAACACCGGGTGCGTGGGTTTTGTCGGGGTTCTTCCGTTTCCTCCCACCTTCTTCAATCCACCATTTTGATCATTTCTCATCATTACCGTCTCCTTTAGCCTAGTCGGCATAACCGTGGAAAGCAAAATCAAAGGTTTCATTTTCCATGAATTAAGTGTATTTTAGAATATGAATAAAACAGTGAAGTTTAATTATATATTTTTTTTTAAAAAAATTTTAAGATATAGGCTAAAACGTTAGAATGAAATGTATTTATTATACCCAAAGTCGAAATTCGATACAATAGTGAAGACGGGAACTGTCTAAACATAATTTCACATTTTTGATCATAACAATGGTTGCTTGCTCACTTTGCTGTATAAATTCATTCTTGTACAGTATTGAACTGTACAAATTTCTATATTAATTAATTATTCTTATGGACAATAAAAATTTTCAGATCATGTCATTAAACTAGTACTGCAAATGAAATTCATAGCTCTATGGTGTTTTTGATACCTATAAATACTGAACTGTGTGAATTTTTAAAATTGATATTGAAACTGCATCCACAGGGAAGCGTAGCACTATATTTTATATGTACCTATATTTCAAATAATTACATTGATGTTTATAACGTCTGTTCTGTATTATAACTATTAAGATCTGGACACTAACGTTTTAGGATAAATAACTTCTAATTTATCAAACACCATGATTAATTTATTTATGGCTAGTAGTGTCATCTAATTTTCTTCTGGTAGGGCTACTATGGGCCACTTCATTCAGCATTTCATGCATGATTTTAGCAGATTGAGAAAAATTTCCGGCAAGAATATTTTTGTGTGATATAAGTCAGATTTACTGTTATTATGTAAAAATCAGTAAAAGTTGTTGCGTAAACGCTAACAGATTTTTCACAAGTTCCACGTGTATTTATGTTAATGGAACTTCGTTTTCACCTATAAGGTTTGCATGTGGTGTATGGAGTGCAAGTATGAAAATGTCTGAGATAGAATTTTCTATTTCCTCTGTTGAGTAGAGAATTAGGTTAATGACCACATAATAATAGTAATTATATATATATATATATATATATATATATATATATATATATATATATATATATATATATATATATATATATATAGGCCTATATATATATATAGCGAGAGAGAGAGAGTTTGTCTCAAAAGTCCCATGACATAGAGTAACTTCTTTATTATCGGTGTTACAACAACATGTAAGAGGAGAGACTGTCTCCAAATATGATGTTTTCAATCTAAAGTGAAGGATTATTTTTTATATCGGACGTGCCGTTTGGGCTGTACGCTCTTTATGTGCCCACTGTTAAATTAAAAATGCAATGTGGCCATTTACATGGGCCCACAACATAAGCGATTGAAGTTATTGCTTATTACCCTAACATGTCGATATTTAGTCTCCATTTCAATCAATAACAGTTGTTCCCAAATATGAGTTAAATTTGACGTTTCCTCTCTATTCTATGTTCTATTACGTATCTTTTCTCTTATCCGTTAATTTGTATTCCTCAATTCGTTTTAACAACCCATCCCAAAATTCATGTATTTGAAACTCATTTGTCCAATTCTTTTATCTTCTTTCTTTTCTACCGGAATCTTTCGCGTTGTTTTCCATTTTGTTACTAATGTTCTGTTCTATTTTTCTAAACTTTGTACATCTTCCCAATCTGTATCATGTCCGGTTTCTTTTGCGTGTTTATAGCTTATATCGAATTATTCTCTCTTTTAAATCTTCCTTCATCCTTGTGTTGTTTTACTCTTTCTTTACGATTCCCCCTATGTCTCCAACATGGGCTATAAAATATTACATTTCTTACATTTCTCTTCATAAGTTACTCCATCTTTTTCTTCTATGTTCATGTTATTCCTCATTTTAAATCAGTGCTATAATTCTACTTCCTCCCTTTCCGGTTAGCATTCACACCTTCTTTTCTTAGTAAGTTCTTTAGCATCTTCGGGTTTTCTCCAACGATCTCTATCAGATGCCATTTTCTCTTCTGAGCTTTGCCCAGTAAGGCTTAATCTTCAAATCCTTTAATATGTTCACTAAAGAGGTATATATGTATGATTCCCAGGTCACGTTCGCGCCATCTGGTAAACTTCTTCCTGCTAGGTACACAACCCTGAGCAAAGCGATCAGTGTTTCCTTCATTCCGTACCCCTTGTAGTCGCCACTCCGCGGTAAACCATACACAGAACGTGTAGCCTCGAATCGTTGGTTCCGGTTTTCCATAGCTTAACGTGATGGTAGTTCCACACTTGGAAATCTTCTCCTGAACCATATTTGTGTTTTTGTTGTGTTTCCACCAATCTCACAGCACGAAAATATGTTTTTTTTTCCTTTGTTAGTTGCGATTCATCTCAAAACCTGTACTGCTTGACACTAGCTCACTAAGTAAACAGTTCTCAAACAATCGAATGAAAACAAGATACCAGTCCAAGGCACGCTAACAGACATAGTAGTCCTACTTCTAGCATCCCCACAAAAAACGCTCATTTATTTATTTTGTTTCCTTACTTGTTTTGGGAATAGCTATTTTGTGCCTATCCTGATATCCCCATTAAATCATAAATATACGTTTCGTAAGGCCCTTTTCACTATTTAGCACTGTTTATTTATACCTTATCAATATTACCGGCTGAACATTTTTGAGAATATTGTCAGAATGAAACACCCTCAGTAGTAAACTATCCCTTGTGAATTTTAGAATTTAAAAAACTCATTATGTCAGATTATTATTTTATTAATACAATATATATGTATATTTATAAAATTCAAACAAAATCGATTATGATATTACTGGAAAACTCAGCCTCATGAGTAAACAGCATTTTGCGGGTTTTCTCATGAGAAACTACTTACACAGAACTATAGGGCTGTTAATGAAATATTTATTCATGAAACGTAAACAAAATCGTCCAAATCTTTTCTCAGACCATCGTCCAGAAAGAACGTCCCAAAGTAAAGGGGCTATTTTTCATTTTTCAAAAAAGAAAATGACGTACTATATTATATGGATATAAATGGTATGTAGTTTTAAGAAAAGTTAACATCTCTCTTTTAGGGGTAGGAAGAAAATTTGAATCATCTCTCTAGGGAACCTTGTAGAAACCTTGAGATTAACATTCGGTCTGGATACGTTGAAGAGTATGGAGTTTAGTCAAGCGTAAATAGATTGGGCGAATGATCAGATGGATAAACAGACAGAAGGATATTGAAAATTCCCTTTTTCGTCATGCCGGAGCCGGAAATGTAAGTGTAGGAAAATAAATCTATTTAAATCTCCAAAATCTATGATACATTTTCTTTTTCTATTGTAATTCGAAATGAGATTACACAGAAATATAATATCACTAAAAATATCGGACTAAAAAGGGTAAGTAAACACACAGCTGATATTTATTTTACAAGAATTGAAGGGAGCACACAATTGCCTTCCCGAAATCACGCATTATTAATCATACCAACATGTACAAACACAGCTCAGTAACACTATTATTCGTAGAAGCAACACATTTGTTCTAAATTTCTCCAAATGTTCAGCACTAGGAGTGATTAAACCTCAAACTCAATAATCCCCTGTTTCATATCAGCTAGCAACTGAGAAAAACATTTAAACTAATGTTGTCTTGAAAAAATATATCTTCTGTGTTGTCTCCTATTGCATTGTCAATTTCATTTCACTTGCTACTTTATCTTCCTTTACTAAGAATACACAAAAGCACGTCGTAACTTCAGTCACAACTCACAGGCTTTGACAGTTCTTTTATATTCTTCCTGACTTGAGTCTTTCTTTAATACATCTGTGCTTCACGTCATCCTGCTTACTGACATTACCTTCATTCATTTACACCTGCTGCATGAAATATAGGGGTGTCATTGAAGAATTATCAAGAACTTTGCGTAAAAGTGCTCCTAATATGACATGTATTCTCAATCTCGATAAATTGTTCCCGCACATTTCTTAACTGGTATTTTCTTCAAGCATTTAAAATGAATTTACATCTGTCTTACATGTCTTCCAATCTGTTAATTGTGTTTGCTTTTTATTAATATAATAAATGTAATAACGTTATGGTGAAAGAGACAAAGAACAATTTAAAACCGACACCTTTTCTTCGCCTACTTCCTTGGTGGAACGTCAACTGTTGATTTCAACACTACCAATCTGAACTTGAGTTCTCAAGCACTGCTGCCAAACTGAGGAATAAATGTTACAAGGTGGAGGATTCTATTTTGTCGCAGAGACGGACTTTGCTAGCTATAATTTAACCGAAGAATATGAAATGTATAGGTAGTTTCACCTCCATCCTACACTTGCCGCTAGGAATTTGAATCCTCTGAGAATGAAACGTTTCTTTATTCTGGTGTTTAAGCTTTAATGGAACTCTCAATTTGATTTGATTTTTGATTTCGTATTAACAGACTCCTCCTTGCCACTTGATATCTCTTTCGTGCTATGTTGACAAGCATTTAAACTGGAAGCTGGTACCATTTTTGGTTTCATAAAGAAATACGAGTGAAGACGGAACACTCTTTTGGAACACAGAATATGTTTCAAGACATTTCTCGATATCTATTGCTATATGTGTTCTATGGAGCTCTATATTGAAACAAGAACTGGTTTAAGAAATAAACACCAAGATGGAATACAAAATCCATATCTTGAATCTGCTTCTGGCTATCTGTTAGCCTTTTTACTGTGATACCTGCCAACAAACGGGCGTATTACGGCGGTATACAAATTTCACAGATTTCAGTTTAAACTCAAGAAGCAGGTTTTGTATAGCCTGTTCTGTAAAAGGACGATAAATTTCAACAAATAAAAAAATGATGTATAAACGGGCATATCAGTTTTCTACTTATGCACATATATAGCATAGTCCGAACACCAAAGGGAATCTGTGTTTAATAAACGTGCAGATGTATGCCTCGTCTTTCGTTAAATTTTCTTAGTAGAAAGTTGCGACAAACCGTAATAGCACGATTGCATGTTTACTCAGCACATAAACTTTCGAATTCAATAACGGTAAAAACATAATTTGGAGTGTTTGAAATACAATTGCAATAATTGTAAATAAAATAATCTTCCTCTTTGTTATATGATTATCGTATATTTACTCATTACGAGAAAGCCGCGTTCTTTAACCAGTAGGAACCAATATGGCTGAAATCAAACAACAAATCATATATGTTAGTCGAAAATACATCTTGTACTAAAATAAGATGTTCAACTTAAAATAAAACGGATTGATTTAAAGAATTTCTTTAAATACGAATAGACGAGAGTAGTTGGGTCATCTATGAAGCGTAAGGTAACACACTGAAAATAATTTGGACATAGTTAATATTTATAATGCAAAGTAACGTTGGTAATTTAATGCATTCTCATTTGTAAGACTTCTTTCCACGGACGGTAGGTGTCTCTAAAAAGATGAGAGTTCCTTATACCAGACTAGGTGTTCTTTGATCTTGCAAATTATGTACATAGGAGTAAATGATTTGATTTTGATCCTATATTATTTTTATTTTAAACCTATTTTTTCTTAGAGTGAAGTAACAAGTAATATTGAATTAAAATATTTTAAAGATAATTTATGATTTTACAATTATTCCACCATGTGTAATATGTCATTTATAGTCAAGGTTTTGAATTTTCTAAAATAATAATTGTAAATTGTAATTATCTTCGATTTTTCTGTTATTAAAACGAAGTTAGCAAGTTTTCCACCGATTTGTAATAATAATAGTATCCTAACTGAGATTTATGTCATTTCAAGAAAAGCTATGGTTCTCAATGACCTCTGGTGGTACTTTTTGGAATGATAATTTTGTTCAAGTGCAGCGCTACCTGGGATCGTCAGATCACAGGCAGCTATCAAATACGAAGGAAAACGATTATCTTTGGTGTCAAAATTGAATATGTTTCAACCTAATCGCCTTCTAAATTAAATTAAGTGTTGATAGTGTATTTGATAAATTATGAATATGTGAGTTTATTGCTGTAAAAGCTTTGGTTTATAACTGGAATACTTACTGTAAGTAAATTATTTTCTAGAATTTCTCTTGGCAAGTTAGTACGCCATTTAACATTGTGGTTGTTTCTATGCTGCTATCGCTGGTCGATATTTGAATGATAATGAGTTTTATAGTTGAGTTCTCAATTTTGTGATCTAAATTAAATTCATTTTGTGTTATTTTTTGTATTCTCAAAATTTGGCAACTAATTATATTGTTCGAGTTTACAGATATAAAGTTGATAATATCCGATTTAACTCTATTATTTGACTAATGTAGAGCTTAGTTTACCTGGCGTGCTATGAGAGTATTTTTACTAGCAGCTATTGGATTTAATAAGTTCCCACTTTTGTTCAGTTACTTGAACTATACCAACATAACCATAATTTATTTTTTAGTGGGGGAATTAAATTCTCCTTCCTTCCAGCGTGCACGTTTAAGTTGTCTTTGCGGAGGCAGGTGCGCGTGTAACGTGCAAATATCCTTTCAAAATAATTGTAGTACTAATATAAATATATATATTTAGAAACAGGATATACGTTACACATGAAAAGAAAAACAAAACTAAAAGAATTGGCAACAGGGCGTAGCTTACACCATTTACAGATATTTCCGCTGATACTAAGAGCTATATCAACAGAACATCCAGTCTTAAAAGTAAAATTAGTGAAAACTGTGACGGCTATAAAATACCAAAGATATAACTCCACAAAATTTCTCTGACATCAGGCGGAAAACTTCCAAAACTTGGAATGTAAAATTAATTAACTTCAAGATAAATAAAAAAGCAAAATCATTCGGGATATGTGTAAGGGCATTAACGAACTTAACCCTTAACCAGAAACATTACTAAATACTACATAAACAGAAACATCCGGTCTTTGAGGCCGGGTAAAAAGTCTTAGCCTTTAAATTTAAAAATAATACTGTAACGCTTAAATATTCCACAACTACTGAAAAACAAGCTGTACATTCTATAACATAAACAATTCCTAAGTGAATACATTATGATTTATTAGGTGAAATATATGTAAAATGAACATGGTTCTCATAACTGGTTCTCATTTGAAAAGTATTCTCATTAACACTTCCTTAAATTAAGCTAAAGTTAATACTTGAAACTGTTTCTACTTTTAGAATCTTCTTCAGTTTATGTGATTCGTTTGTCTGGTGGTTTGCCGCACATGTGGTGCACAGTTTTTTTACTGCATTCAAGACAAATTGGGCTGCTGCACTTTATGCATTTTTACACTGTTTGTCTCTCTCTGGAAGACGGACACTTGGAGCAAGTTTTCCTTTTTACAATCTTGTCGCTAGGAACTCCAGTCGCAGCAGCGGTAATGTCCTCCTCAGGTGGTAGACAGTGGCGAATCAGTTCTTTGATTTCCCTGGGAAGATTCTGAACTTGCAATCTTCTTCTGAGGTATAGTTCAATAAGGGACTGAGCCAAACCTTTGACAAAACGAAAACGAGTAGTAATAGGTTTTTGACTGTAGCACAAATAGAGAATAAACGAATTTACACTGCTGATATTGATGATAGCATAAAATACTGCTAATGGTCATCGTCTGGTTCTCCTTTTGGCAGAATATAACGAACATTTGAAGTCTAGTAAATCGACACCAGATTTTGTACTGTTGCAATAACACACTGTTTCTGGTTTCTTTTTGACAGGACCCATTTCATGGTATGATGCATGGACGACAAAAGCCAAACAGCCCTGTTTTTCTTAGGAACAACTGAGACATGAGTAGTGTCACCTCAAAAACCATACTGTGCTGAACCTACAGGTATTAATTTCTGAGGTAGAAATTCTGCTGGGATCTCTCTTTCGTTTTTCTTTAGAGTCCCAACAAGTGAGATATAACTCTTTAAGTACTTCGACTAGTTCAACAGAGCTAAACCGTAACGTTGCGATTGGAACCTTCAATTGGTCTTCACAAGCGTAAAACTGCTTGAGTAGGCTTAAGCAATTTATGTTCTTGTTCTGAAAGTCCTATTCCGTTACTGCCCCTGCCGGTATATATACATGCTTTAAAAAAATACGAGCTGTAGGAGTCAGCCATACACATGATTTTTGTTAAATACTTGGAAGGCTTTTTGGGCATGTACACCTTGAAAGCACACTTTCCTCGAAATCCTACCAGCATTTCATCTACTGTAACGTTGGAACTGAGACAATACATTTCCTGTGAATTGGAGATAAATTTTTCAAAAATGTAGGACATTGCAGCAGCACGATCAGATTTCTTTCTCTAGTCTTGGGTGGATGAATCGTCAAATCGTACACACATTAGTAGAATCTATAATCTTTTTAACGATATTGTAGCTATAAAAACAGGTCTTCCTGTAGAATCACTAGAGAAAACTGAGTAATTACATGTCTTCGTGACCAGATTTAAAAATATATGTTAACATTAACAAACCAATCAACGGCTTAATTTCAACACAATCTGTATTTCTGTAGTTTGAAGGGTACTTGATTTGAGTCTGTACCTAACTGATTGCAGTTTTTCGTTTGTACCATTTCTTGAACTATGTTTTCATCAAACATAGTCCCCCATAGCTCACTGGCGCTCGGGTTTCCCATCCTTTGGCCTTTTACAGACAGTCCTGGCAAACGTCGGTCTTTTAGAAGATTACGATTAGGTTTCCTTGTTCCTTTTGATGGTTCTTTACTTTCCCACTTGTACTTATTTCGACAATAGAAACACCGATCATCACTCGTATCAGGAACAACTTCCACGGAGAAGACTGAAGTTTCTACTTCTAAAAGGTCATTCTCATCTTCATCATTTGTATTTTCTTGTTGATCGGCCAATTTTTTCTGGCTCTTCCGGAAAAATTTAGTCTGGGTCACTGTCTGAATCATCAAAATCATCTAAGCCTTCAGATTCGTTCTCTGATTCAGAATCGTTTCACACTAGCTCTTTGATTCTTTGCTCAAAATCTGTGCCAGACAATTGTTGAAGTTCTTCTTTTATACGCACTAGCTGCAAGCCTATCCATTGTAAAATGCTTCAAATGAGGAAACAAACCACTAAAATAATGTCCCAACTACAGACTTCAACATCCAAAGCTTTTTACGTTACCCGAAACATCCGGTATTTTAGGCCGGAGATAAAACACACGTAATCAGAAACATCCGCTAGGTGTTTATAAAAGCGCACGATACACAAGCCTGTCAACTCCAAACTGACAACCAACGCTACAGAATTGTGTGTAAGGGTTTTCGAGTAAAGTAGAGTGGGGGAGGTGATTGTTGGCTGAACCGTGTTGCCAATCTGAAAATTTAAAAATTACTGCCAGCTTGTGAGACCGGTGTTTCGGGTTAGGGGTTAAGAAAGGCTATCAACCTAGCTCTTATATATTAAGGAAAGCACCGTAATAGTTTCAACTGATACAGATACCATTTCGATTAATGGAAAGATTTCTCTGATTATTTGCTTAACACGGAACCAAAAACTAATGTTCATGGATAAAAGGATATGCATACAACAGAACCATATATTCCGTAGCGTAACCGAATAAAAGTAGAAATTGCTATAAAGAAATTAAAGAAACACAAATTCCGGCTGAGTCTATTTTAGCTGCTGAAATGGAACAATATACATAAACTCATTCTCCTTACCTGAAAGAAAGAGGATTTGCCGCAAAAGTAGAAAGAAATTATCATTGTTTCAGAAGAAAGACGACAAAACTAATTGTACTAAATATCCAAGATCTCGGTTCTGTCAACATTCTACAAAATGCTCTCAAGCATTCTGTTAGTAAGATTGACCCCATACGCAAATGAAAGTATTGTACTTAGATTATCAGTGCAGATTTTAGGAGAAATCGATCAACTATCAATAAGATATATACCATTTGACAAATTCTCGAAAACAAATAAAATACAAAATACCTCGACACATCAACTAATTATTGATTTTAGAAATGCCAATAACTCGGTTAGGCATTTTGCCCTAACATTTTACAATATTCATACATAAATTGAGATGCTTAAAAAGTTAGTGACGTTTTTAAATGAATCTCAAACTAAAATCCGAGTAGCAAAATACTTGTCTACCAGCTTACACGTCTAGAATTGCCTGAAACAGGGACATGTGTTGTCACCATTCTTATTCATCTTTCCTCTGCAGTACGAGGTCGGAGCTGTAGGGCAAAGTTATGTAGTACGCTATCGTTCTGCATCTGACTATGCAATTGAAAAACTGCACATCTTTCAGCTGATAACGCAACAGGAAGATCAAAGCGGATACAAGGCGCTTCTTCTTGTAATTTACTATCAGTTGTGTGAACACTAATCATGCACGCACTCTGTGAAATTATACTCATTTGGCGAGCATATCGTGAAGCAGTGAACGGCGGACCTGCGGAAACTGACATGAGTTTTGATATTGTGAATCGTATTACTTTATTACTTGTTACACTTTTTCCACCAAACTTTTCGAACCCATGTAGAGTCGATAAGTACGATGTTCGTCTTGCGCATTGGCGCTGTGAATTATACACAGTCATCTATCATATCTTCACTCATGACATTCGGTCCATCATTTGACACAATTCCCAGTAGATCCCTCACGCAGACAGCTTCTCAGCATGAAGAACACTGACCATCGCGCGTACTTCGCACTCGGCGGGAGATTGCTTTGTAGAAGCCATATTTATTGTCACAATTTTATCACAACTTGCTCCACTCAATTATAGTTACGCCAGATTATAGGTATGAGTTCCTCCCACTTATTCGCGGGCTTGCCCGATCTGACCACTTGTGCCACCCTGGGGTACTTTCAGAACTTATTTTCTCCATACACCTCTTGTAGATTTTCTGCTATATCATAAAGAAAAGTCTTGCCTCCTTATTTAGTTTCCAGTACGACCATCCCCTAGGGTGAGGCATAGAGGGGGATCGGAATACTACATGTTGGGCTGTGTGATCGGAGAACATTGAGGTCAAAGTTTTTCCGATTGCATTTTATATCAAATCAATATACATATTACAAATACGGCTTTCCTTGTTGCTTTATGCATGAAAATTCGTCTTAAGGCTTCTCATTTTCAAGTACGTTCCCTCCTCATGAAATTAATTACGTACATAATCCCTTTATCCGCCAATATTATACATAAACAGTGTTACTATCTCAAAAAATCTTTAGGCATTATGAATAAACGCATGCATATGCTAGTGTCTATATAGAAGAGCAGAATAAAGTGAAACGAAGTACAAGATATAATACAAAGCAATATATTAAACAGAACATAAAAGAATTTGCCACAGATACTTTTAACACTAGTTTCGTTTATCTTTTACAATATGTTCTTAGCACCAATGATACTCGTTGCAAACAAATTGTAATTGATCCTTAATAACTTGCTTTTTCTCCTTCTTCAGTCCTCCAATATGCTTATGCTAACAGTATACTTCTTCATGGATCAATGGCTTGTTCTCATGGTGTTCTTCTTAGTCTGAAAATGGATCTTCCATAATGATTGGCTCACTATTATAGCTAGCACATGCTGAGAAAGGGGGATGGGACCCCGCTGGCTGAGACCTTGTGGCATGCATTGTGACCACGGTGTGTCAGTGTGGGAGATTGGATCGGATGGGACTTGGAAACAAGTTTCTAACTCGAGTGTCCTGTAATGTGGTTGGTCCTGTTTTATGGACTTATTAAAGGCAGGACAACCTACCAGGGGAGGTGAGGCTTCGGCTGTCCTCCGAAATGAGCACCTAGTCCGTGCTCTTGAGTCCGGGATATAAGGGTACGTCGTACTCCAAGACGGATGAAAGAGCGTCGAGCTGGTGTGTCCAATGTGTGGGCGGGTACAGCGCCCTACCGGGTGAATGATGTAGGTACTGCCCTGCAAGAGCGTGTAGTGCGTGCTCTTGGGTCCGGAATGGAGTACCTAGTATTCTAACACACACTCGTAAATCAGGGTCAAAGGAAGTGGGTCATTACTTCGTCCCAAGTTTGCGTCTTTACTGGGTGCACAACCACAACCTACCAGGCCACAAATAGCCATTGTTTCCAAAGGTAGACAGTCTACATCAGCCAATTGGTTTGGTGATGTACGGTTAACCTCTCCCGAAAGAGGAGGTAGTTCCGTGTTGTTTGAACGCCCCAACCGAGGAAGGGTGTAGGTGTCCCTTCTAATGGTGGTATACAGTACCATTGGGTGTCGGACAAGTAGCATTTCTACAACGTGTACGTGTTACCTTGTTATGGCTCGTGCTTACGAGTTTCTTTTATTATTACAATTGCGCAACAAATTTATAATAATATATATAGTTCACCAACGCATTCCAGAAAGGAACACGCGGGAATTAAACAAAATTTGGTCCAGTAAATATCTGAAGTTACCACCGATGTAACTCGCCGCGGAAGAGAAGAAAAAGCAATTTCCAAGTTCGTGTGGTCACAGGAGTATACAAAGACGATATACAAATCACATCGAACGGATTGTTAGGGTTCGTAACGAACTTAGCAACAGCTAAGAAAATACAGACTAATTAATATTTCAATTGTAGAAATAACACTGAAAACAGCGAAATAGAAGTTTGTAAACGTTATATTACAAACTAAATTGTACATCGAGAATTCAAAACAAGATTACTTCGACGCATATTAAGTACAGCACATTCGAATTAATAACATTAAGTATGGAGTAGGTTCTCATCATATTGTTTTTTTTTCTTTTAAAACAACCCTTCCATACATCACAATGGTTGGTAATTAAGGTAAGTTTCCGTTGTCTAGTTATTATCTGTTAATTAATCATTTCTATAGTGTAGTAGGCGTAGTACATATTTAGCAATAATTAGTTTTAGCATAATGATTCTTGTGTGTTCTAAGTGTACTTATTATTTGTGTCAATTAATTGTTCGTACTTCTTTTCAGAGGTTTTGTCGAGATTCCTCAATTCCAAGCATCATCAGGTGTTCCTCTTCATCACAAGTAAGTATTTCTCTTTTTTTCAATTTTCTTTATTATCATAGACTTTATTATATATCATTCCTTCAAAATTCATTATAATTCTTATTCTTCATAATAAATAAAATTATATCTTGCTATGTTTCATTATAATACGCGCATTATATAAATATATATTAAGTATTCATTAAAACATTATTTATTTGAGATATTTTCCTTTCAGAGGTTAACCTAGTAGATGCCGACGATAGTATGAATCTTCGCACGAAACATTTGTTTACGTTTTCTGTTTTGAATACGCACATTGAGCTCAACTTATCGCTAAACCATGAGCATATATGCACACCTTACTTTTCGAAGAGACCTCATATGAAAATACATAAGGTTAATACGGAATGTTAGAATCTTCATACTGTATCTTGTTTCCATCAAACCACCGAGCGAAGTAGCTGCAGAGGTAGAGCGTTGGCTTCGCATTCGGGAGGTTGCGGGTTCGATTCATGCTGCCGACCATCCTGATTGGAGTTTTCCAGGGTTTTTCTCAGTCCTACCAGGCAAATGCCGGGATGGTACCTACTAAACAGGCCCTGGCTGGTACCTTCCCAAAATCCTTTCCATTGTTGTTGTCAGATATCCAGTGTAAAATGGCCTCTGAGCTGTATCTGGTGGTTGTTAAATAAAAAAAATAAAAAATATTGATTCTAACTGCATACGGTATATTTATATTATGTATAGAAAACTGCAATTAACTTAATTATCATACGCCTACATGAATTGCACTTGGGATTGTTTCAATTTTGATTTAATGATGACAGGGGTGCCCACAAGGGGGGCTATGACATAAACTGCGTCATTGAAATATTGGGGGGGTAAAAAGCTATATAAATATGCTTGAGAGGGCGTAAAAATTAATCGAAAAGATTTTTTTCATGGAGGAACACCTACGGATAGGCAATTGAGGGGGGTGCGTCATGGACATGAGGGGGGGTGGGCACCACTGATGATGATATGCATACATACAAGATACTGAAATAGATTCGAAAACACTGATAATTTTGAAGAAAACTATCTTGTTTTGCTACATGAATTCCATTATAGTTTATAGTGCCTAAGCAGAACTTTGGGGTTAAAAAAACCCAAACCACTAACTTTCTTAATGGCAATACATTTTTAATTAATTCGCCATTTCAACATATTAAAATATTAATTATGTAGGTAATTTACGATATAACCGCAAATAACTCTTCAAGACAGATATTGTGTGTATTTTACGTGTTTCACAGCAAATATATTATTTATGGTCAAGCGTTGTTCTTTAGTTTCAGATGACAATCCTATTAAAAACTTCGGTGTATATTTATTTGTCTTCTTTTTTCTTCAGCAAGTACCATAATTTAATCTTTTTCGCCAACTTGAAGCTTTAATGTAATATATTTATATAAAAATGTGGGTACAAATTGAGAATGAGAGCAATATTGAATAAGTTAACAAAAACGAAAGATAACTGAAATTAAATCAAAACTCATAACATAAACTTATGTGTCCAGCTGTCATAGCGGGGCACTACAACCTAAACACGTTAAAGGTAGTACTGTTTGGGCTGGCCTATCAGGGGAGACACGACTCCCTAGGGACTTGGGGAGACACGGCTCCCAAATGACGATGTCTGCCTTGAGCAGGCGGTCTACATCAGTCATTCGCTCTGGTAATGGACGTTGTACTTTTGCCGTAATTAGAGGAAGTCCCGTATTGCTTGGACGGCCCTACCGGGAGGGGAGTGTCGGAATCCTGCCTGCCGGAGACTGAATGGAGGTGGAGGAGGGGCCACTCCCAGGAAGGTGTGTAACGGTTCTCATGCCGCGAAAGCAAGGAAACTCTATAGGCTATGGGCCGGCACCAAACTCAAATGATGACTTAACACGTACCATTGGGTGCGGGCTGAGATAAGGGAGTATCATGACGTGTGCGTGGTATCTCTGCACGACAAGGCGGTTGCCAGTTGAACGATAGAGGTAGGCAGGGCCGGGACTGAACAAGCCCCCTCGGACATTGCCCGGGGCACCGGATTTGGGTTGTACTCTGCCGGGGTGTGGTCTTACCGTGGGAATCGGTAGCACTTGGGACCCAATACCAGAAATCTGGGTAGCGGTGAGCATGGGCGAGAGGTGAACTTGCCTTATAACGCTCGGGCGCAATGCCTGCAGAGGATGGTAGAACTGACTCGCTAGCAGTCTGCCTCCACCAGTAGGTTTACTGGAAGTCACTCAGGACTTTGGGTTGGCCGCTCAATGGGCGTATTCCACCAACTCAGAGATTGGAGTTACATCGCTTAGGCGAGTCAGGATTAGGGGGCAAATCCTGACGGTGCACTTCGTGCACGAGGATACGAGTCCAGTATCGAGCATGAGATGCAATAAAACAGTGCCCGTCCCTAGAAGAGACCGAACGGTCGCGGGCATGCTCTTCATGTATGTAATTATGCGTAGAAATAGTAGACCACTTGCATCAATGTGTGCTCAAATATTTCGCTAGAGGTCACTGAAAAGATTGATGATCTTCAGGTTTCCCTTAGACAATACATCTTCACAATCATTTACCCACACTTATAATCGCTGTCGCTTTTATTTGCTTCTTCTTTTCTGCTAGATAGGATTTCATTTGTTTGATACCTCTGTCATTTAGTGGAGCGTTAAACTTGTTACTTTCCTCTTCTTGAACAGTAAGTAACGTGAGATAGTTTGAAAATTTCATAGTCTCTCTGTATTGTTGGGTAAAGAGGGAAATAATACTTAAGAATAACACAAAGTTAACCGACCATTACTGTAAAGAAAGACTAGTATTTAACATTGTTAACTTCCCATTTTCAACTAAGATAAAAGTAACTAATTATTTGTTCCTGTTGTGGAAGGATTACTTTGTGTCATCCGCGCATATTATTTCACTTCTTTGACTTTCAGCTTTACTTTCTTTTAGTTGTAGAGTATTAAAATGTTATTAAATTTACTTAAAGAAATAAGCAGATATTGCTTCTTAGCTTATAGTTTTCTCTTTCTTACAAAGGGGCGTTGGCGACATCTTTTGAAAAAGAAGAAATAGCAGCTCTTCGTCAATAACTTAAAGCACTTACCTAGGTTTATACAATTTTTACCTAGGTTAGCATTTACCTGCTCATATGTAAGTGGATAAAAGTGCTTTTAACACACATTTATTTGACACTTTATTCCACAAACAAACTCGTTTGTCTATGTTACGTAATCCCTTAATCATTTTTCAACCTCTTTATTCAGACAAGGAACCATTTAACTGGGGTGACAAGATTTTGTTTTATATCATCTGAACAAAATCTGACATCTATGCGGGGCTTAGTCGCTGCTGTAATATGCGTAAAGATGTGTTCAGAGTGCGAGTAAAGAAGAATGTTCACGATATTAAGATGTTTATGTAATACTAAGAAAGGATGGCACGGCGATAATAACATAATGTTACCCCTTTGATAAGCGATCTTACTAAAACAACACGCTATAATTTACTTACGGAAATTACTGGATAGGAGAGAAGGTAGAACTGTCCCGTAAAAAGTTTTACGTCTTTTTGCATTTAACAGGTTGACTGCCATGAGCATCATATATGGTGCTCAACTTATTTTTCTGTGGGGCCATGAGCACCATATATGATGCTATGCTCGATATCACAAATTACTAACCTATTCAGGCTATTCATAATTGAGCCAAAGGCAAGAAGAAATTTACGGCCTCCTGGGAGCAGTACCCTCAAATCACATTGGCAGTCAACCTGTTAAATAACTGGAATGAATATAAATATTGACTAAATACACGTCTACTATGCATCTGCTAGTACCCACTTTTACAATGAATTGTGATAGAAGAAGCTAATTCTGATCGGACTTATCCAATGAAAGATTACAGTTAATGCGCAGAAAATCGATATTGATGGCATTGCAAGAAAAGATACAATAATAAGTTATAACAACAAGATATCAAGGAAAAATAAAACAGTGCGCACTTAACGGTAGTCAAATACAAAAGCTACATAAATATAAAAGAAATTAGAACCACCTTGCTCGGCAAATGCAAGACTGGGTGTACGGAAATAGTAAACTTATAGGGTCTACCATCCGTATGAATATAATGGGCACTGGTCAATAAAGGGAGTCTGCTTAATCTGTCATATACGTTTCAAATGTGCTGTAGATGTTCTATGTGATCCTGTTCAATATGTGGAAAAGCAAGATATTAATATACCGTTAGCAAAAACATGTAATAAATTGATTTTAGCAGGCAACTCCATTTATTAATTTAGAAGGGCTATATTTCCGCAGTTTTATTTGAGCTAATCGAACACAGCCATCGATTCAGGGAAGAAGGATAGACTTCTATATTGCTTTTCAGTTTTATAAACTTGTTCATAGAAGCTTAATCGTTCTTGCAACAAATGAAGGAAAGTTTGAAAGGAAAGTAATACGTTCCCACGGTTCGTTTATTATACTAAGCAGATACAATACGCTACACTCATAACATTATTATTGGCAGCATTAATTCCCACAGTGAACGAGGTAGTACTAAGAAAATTCCCAAATCCCTGAGTAGATCGAAACTTTAATTATACGAGTTCCACTGAGCCAACGTGCCACGAAGTTCTGCTTGATTTTATTTTTGTTCACAATATAAAACAACGATAGTTTCATGATTGATTGAATCCAAGCACATCTTATAGTAAAAGATAAAATATAGATGTAACTAGGAATGCAATGTATATACCCGATTGCAATGAACTGAGCTGAGCGAGCTTAAACTACGTAATCAGGAAGCGTTTTTCGGTGATTATTCCTCGATGGTACATCGGATTTTTGATTTCGACCTATGTTCTCACTCAGCACGACATACTCTATCAGCGTGCTAAGTTTGGTTGAGATCGGCCAAACGGTCTAGTAGTAAGCGTTTTTCGGTGATTATTCCTCGATGGTACATCGGATTTTTGATTTCGACCTATGTTGTCACTCAGCACGACATACTTTATCAGCGTGCTAAGTTTGGTTGAGATCGGCCAAACGGTTTAGGAGTAAGCGTGTTTCGGTGATTATTCCTCGATGGTAAATCGGATTTTTGATTTCGACCTATGTTGTCACTCAGCACGACATACTCTATCAGCGTGCTAAGTTTGGTTGAGATCGGCCAAACGGTCTAGGAGGAGTTCGTGGACAACCAAACGGCTAACCCGAGTATAAGAGCTTCGCTTCGCTCAGCTCAAAAAGGAAACTAAAAGGCAATGCTGTAATATGAAGAAGAAGGTGATGTAAAATAAAGAAATTGGGCTAAGACTGCAAAAATCAACGGCAATGTATTATATATGGTTCGCCTAAATCGATTATAACTGATTTCACATGTCAGCTATTGCTTTCATAGTGAAAGTGTGCAGGAGTGGAATTAGTAGTCCATTCCTAACGGCACACGTTAGACGAAAACTTAATAAGTAAGACGAAAACTGAACCACTGTTGATTGGATTGAATCGCTCATAGTTGTTGTTGAATTTAATTTTAACAGAGTTCTTGCAGTAAGCAGTTGTGTAAGATTGAGCTCGTAATACAGTTGTACTGTAATCTCCCACAGCCCTGTGCATGTGCCTCTCATAGAAACTTTTAACCAGATAGTTTTAAAAAATTGAATTAGTTTACAAAAATACGATACGAACCAAAAGGACACATAAAATATTTTTACGTATTTTTAAAATTTTCTGCTGTGTTAAAATTTTATATATAAAACCAATAATTGCGATAGAGTGGATACTTTCAAATCTCTAGAATCAATATTAACAGACAAAAACCTTATTCATGAAGAAATTAAATGTTGACTGACTACGAAATTCATGTTATTATTAATTTCAAAAGCGTTTGTCGTTGTGAGTTCTGTCGAGGAATTTGAAGCTTAAAATATATAAAACGATAATCATGTCTGTTGTGCTGTATGCTTGCAAAACATGGTCGATATTCTGAGGGAAGAAAGTAGACTGAAAGTATTTGAGAGCAACGTCTTATGACGAATATTCGGACCGAAGAGGAGCGGGAATAGTGAATGGCGGAAACTTCGTACTGAGGAACTAGGCCTACATAATATGTTAGGGTTTACCAAAAATTGTTAGGGTCATCAAGTCTAAGAAGTCAGCTCGGCTGGTCGCGTAGCCGGAATGGAAGGAGGTGTGAACGCTTTTAAAATTTTAACACTAAATCCACTCGGAAAATGATCATTATGAAGACCTAGGCGCAGACGGTAGGACAATATTAAGATGGATCTCACAAAAATAGGAATACAAAGTAGAAACTGGATCCAGTTGGCTACGGATAGAAGTCAGTGCAGAGCTTTTGTGAACGCGGCATTGAACCTCCGGGTTCAATACGCGTTAGAGTTAGTTACTTAAAATATTGTACTTGCACTTGAGAATGGCAATCACATTTCCACCTAGGAACGGCTCCTGCTACTACCATTTCTTTATTTAGCATCACACAAAAGTAGTAGAAAAATGATCGATCTGGCTCAACCTAGGCCATATGAGGACAACTCACAAGCCCCTGGGAAATTGACCATCGTACACCGTGAGCCCACGGTCTTTTATGACCTCAAATTTAGGGGTGAATTTAATCCCTTTTATGAGCACTTTTAAGGGGGTGTATTCGTTCTCTTTTATGACCACTTTTAAGGGGTGAACTCGTTCCCTTTTACGAGCCCCCCCTGGGAATTGACCACCGTACAACGTGAGCCCATGGTCTTTTATGACCACATTTTTAGGGGTGAACTCGTTCCCTTTTATGAGCTCCGTTTTAAGGGGTGATCTCGTTCTCTTTTATGAGCATATTTTTCAACCCCTATGTTAATTACGAACACATAGAAGAGCAGATAACACATAACACTGCGTAACACACAGCAGAACAGATAACACATAAGAGTACGTAACATAACAAGGGTGTACTCGTTCCCTTTTATGAGCATATTTTTCAACCCTTATTTTAACATAGCAGAAATTACGAACACACAGCAGAGCAGATATAACATAAGGGTATGTAACATAACAAGGGTGTACTCGTTCTCTTTTATGAGCATATTTTTCAACCCCTGTTTTAACATAGGAGATAACACATAAGATTACGAACACACAGCAGAACAGATAACACATAACACTACGTAACATACAGCAGAGCAGATTGAACTCGTTCCCTTTTATGAGCATATTTTTCAACCCTTATTTTAACATAGCAGAAATTACGAACACACAGCAGAGCAGATAACACATAAGAGTACTTACCATAACAAGGGTGTACTCGTTTCTCAACCCCTATTTTAACATAGCAGAAATTACACTGAGACTATGAACACACAGCACAACAGATAATACATAGCACAGCTAATAAAAGAGCATGGCGTATTTTCCAACCCTTATTTTAACATAAGGAGCAAAGATTACAATCGAACACCCAGGGTCTACAGATAATCATTTTAGAGGGTGTATTCATTCATTCTCTTTGATGACCATTTTTTCCACCCCTAATGAAATTACATAGGAGAGCAGATAATACATAAGATTCGTTCCCTTTTATGAACACTTTTTAGGGGGTGAACTCGTTCCCTTTTATGATTACTTTTTCAACCCGTATTTGAACATTTTAACATAGCAGAAATGACATAAGCATGTCCTCAAACTACTGACCATAGTGAACAAAGGTCAAACTCGAAAACGAAATAACATATCGAGGTGCTGTTTCCACATTTAGCAATTGGTCATCAAAAAAGTACTGACCATCAAGGTTAAAAATTAAAACTCGAAAACAGAGCCACATTTAGCAATTGGTCATCAGGTACTACATGTCCCAAAATTAGTGACCATCGAGGTTAAAGGTCAACACGAAAACTGAGCCACATATTGAGGTGCTGTTTCCAAATCTAGTAACTGGTCATCAACTACTACAAGTTCCAAAATAATGATCATCGAGGTAAAAGGTCAACATACTTAAAACCTAATAACTCGAAAACAGAGCCACAGAGCCACATTTAGTAATTGGTCATCAACTACTACAAGTTCCAAAATTAGTCGCCATCGAGATCAAAGGTCAAAATACTTAAAACCTAATATCTCGAAAACGGAGCCACATACTCAGGTGCTGTTTCCACATTGAGTAATTGGTCATAAGGTACTACATGTCCCAAAATTAGTGACCATCGAGGTCAAAGGTCAAAATACTTAAAACCTAATATCTCGAAAACGGAGCCACATACTCAGGTGCTGTTTCCAAATCTAGTAACTGGTCATCAACTACTATAAGTTCCAAAATTAGTCGCCATCGAGGTCAAAGGTCAAAATACTTAAAACCTAATATCTCGAAAACGGAGCCACATACTCAGGTGCTGTTTTCACATTGAGTAATAGGTCGTCAGGTACTACAAGTTCCAAAATAATGACCATCGAGGTCAAAGGTCAACATACTTAAAACCAAATAACTCTTAAATGGATCCTCATATTGAGGTGCTGTTTCCAAATCTAGTAACTGGTCATCAACTACTACAAGTTCCAAAATAATGACCATCGAGGTCAAAGGTCAACATACTTAAAACCCAATAACTCGAAAACAGAGCCACATTTAGTAATTGGTCATCAACTACTACATGCCCCAAAATTAGTGGCCATCGAGGTCAAAGGTCAACATACTTAAAACCTAATAACTCGACAACTGAGACACATATTGAAGTGCTGTTTCCAAATCTAGTAATTGGTCATCAACTACTACTAGTTCCAAAATAATGATCATCGAGGTCAAAGGTCAACATACTTAAAACCTAATAACACGAAAACTGAGCCATATATTGAGGTGCTGTTTCCACATTTAGTAATCGGTCACCAAAGACCACATGTCTCAAAAGTGTCAACCATCGAGGTCAAACTCGAAAATGGAGCCAAATATTGAGGTGGTGTTTCCACATTTAGTAATAGTTCATCAATCACAGCAAGTTCCAAAATTAGTGACCATCGAGAACTCAAAAACTGAGCCACATATTGAGGTGCTGTTTCCAAATCTAGTAACTGGTCATCAACTACTACAAGTTCCAAAATAATGATCATCGAGGTCAAAGGTCAAAAACTCGAAAATGGATCCACATATTGAGGTGCCGTTTCCACATTTAGTAATTGGTTATCAACTACTACAAGTTCCAAAATAATGACCCTCTAGGTCAAAGGTTAAATATTTAAACGCAAATAACCCTTAAACAGAGCAACGTATTGAGGTGCTGTTATCCACATTTAGTAATAGATCATCAACTAGTACAAGTTCCAAAATAATGACCATCGAGGTCAAAGGTCAAAATACTTAAAACCTAATAACTCGAAAACGGAGTCACATATTGAGATAACGTTTCCTCATTTAGTAAATTTGTGTGATATATTCAATTTTGTACAAAGCAGAAAAAAAAGTGAAGAAGGAATAAATTTGAGAACATAATTTTAATTACCGCAGAATTTCTGTACCTTTTTAGGCTATTCAAAAGAAAGCAAAGATATGCCATTGTAAATAGCTGAGAATTATTTAAGCAAAACGAAGAAAGTGAACATGGACCATTTAACTCAAATTTGGATGGAGTATTTATATTTGTATGAACCAGAAAAAAATGAAGAAGGTAAGTTTTGACTAGTTCAATATTTCTGTACAATTTTGTACTACCCAAATAATCACAAGAAAATCAAAGAAGGGTCATTTTAACTAGATCATCATTTTATACCTTTTGTGCTATTCAAATAATAGAGGGAACAAATTTCAGTGGTCTATTTTATTTTTGTACCAATCAGAAGAAAAGCAAAGATATGCCATTCTCAGACTTTTATACCATTTTACTACTCAAATAAACAATGAAGTATTTAGTTTTGTACGAACCAGAAAAATTTGATTGGATTATTTCCGTAGGTACCAACTGGAAAAAGTGAAGGGCCATTATTCAAATAAACGAAGGAATACCAGAAAAAAATTAAGTGAAGAATGAATAAAATTTAGGTGGATTATTTTCTTTTGTACCAACTGGAAAAGAGAAGAAGAGCTACTTTAACTAGCTCATTATGTACTGTTTAAGGAAACGAAAATTGACCATTATGTAACTTTTGAACGACTGAAATGTTCTTTGTTTTGTATCAATCAGAAAAACCCGAAGAAGGATAATTTTAACAAGTTGATAATTTCTGTAACGAAAGAATAATTTCGATGTTCTACTTTTTATACCAACGAGAAAAAAGTGAACTTGCTGAATATACGAAATAATAAATTTAAGTGACCTATTCAATTTTGTACCAATGAGAAATGGCTCAGCAAAAGGCGAAGAAGGACTATTTTATATAATTTTACTACTCAAATAAACAATGAAGTATTTAGTTTTGTACCACCAAGAAAAAAATTGCACCATTTTGGAGTATTCAAATAAACAAAGGAATAAATTTGAGTGACTTATAATTTGTGTTAACTCTAAAATCAATTAAACGAAGTAATGCATTTGAAAAACCGAAGTTGAGTATTTTATAGCATTTTGTATTATTTCAACAAACAAAGGAACAAGCAAAAAAGGATCATTTTATATCATTTTAAACTAGTCTAATAAACGAAGGCATAAATATGAGTGAGCTATTTAATTTTGTAGCAACCAAAGGATTTTCACGAAAGAACGAAATTGTACTAATCAGAAAAAGCGAAGAAGACCCATTTTAACTAACTGAGAATTTCTGTGCCTTTTTGTACTATTTAAACAAACGATGGGATAAATTTGAGTGACCTGTTTTTTGTACTAACTAGAAAAATCGAAGAAGGTCCAATTTAACTAACTCAGAATTTATATACCTTTGTACTAGCTCAATGAACGATAGAACAAATTTGGGTGTTCTACTTTTTTATACCAAACAAGGAAGAACCATTTTAACTTGCTGAGTATTTTATACCATTTTGTACTACTCAAATAAACGAAAGAAAAAGCGAAAAAAGGCCTTTTTAACTAGCGCAGAATTTCTGTAACGCAAAAATTAATGTGGATGGAGTAACAAGAAGAAAAGCAAAGATATGCCATTTTAACTATTTAAACAAAACGAAGGGATAAATATAAGTGATCTATTCCATTGTGTAACAAGGAGAAATGCCATTAACTTAGAATTTCTAGTGCATGTGTATTATTTAAACAAAACGAAGGGCTAAATTTGAGAAAGCGAACATGAACCATTTTACTCAAATTTGGATGGAGTATTTAGCTTTGTATGAACCAGAAAAGAAAGTAAAGAAGAACCGTTTTAACTAACTCAGATCTTTATACCATTTTGTACCAATCAGAAGAAAATCAAAGAAGGGTCATTTTAACTAGTCAAGCAGAAAGAAGGAAAGAATTAACACTTTGTACTAACCAAAAAAGGAGAAGAAGGATCAGCATTCTATAATTTCGTGCCATTTATTGGGGTGTCCTATTTCTTTTCTACCAACGAGAACCATTTTTAACTGACTTAGAATTTTATACCTTTTTGAAAAATTTGTATCAAATCGAAAAAAGCTAGGAAATACCATTTTAAATAGCTCAGCGTGTTATAGCTTTTTGTGTTTTTGGTCTACCTAATTTCTTGGCCATGTTGTACTATTTAAACAAACAAAGGAATAAATTTGTGTGACCTATTCACTTTTATAGCAAGCAGAAAAAGGAAAGAATAAATTTGAGTGGCTTAAGCAAAGAAGGTCAATGGTAACTAGCCTTTTTGTGCTATTAAATTTGAGTGACCTATTGAAGAATGAATAAATTTTGTTTGCAATTAAAAAAAACGGAGGTCTATTTTATGTACATTTTGTACTACTCAAATAAACAAAGAAATACCATATTCTGCTACTCAAACAAACGACGGAATAAGCTCAGAATTTCTATACTTTTTGTGTTATTCAAATAAACGAAAGAATAAATTTGTGTGACTTATACCAACCATGAAGGTTCATTATAACAAGCTCGGTATTTTTATACCATTTCGTATTACTCTATTTCATTTTTGTAACAATCAGAAGAAACCAGCTCAGAATTTTATACCTTTGTGGTGTTACATTTTGTATATGTTTGTGTCATCCAGAGAACAATTTAAATTGACTCTCACGTCACTAAAGCTCATAAAATATTTGAACATAAGATTTAACAAACCAGAGTTGCGTCATAATTGTGTAGAGCAGACTCCATAGCAATTTGCGTAACATCATGCATGGCCATTTTTGATCACAGCAGAAGAAGAGATCATATCAAAGTAAGAAAAGCAGATATTTAAACAACGTTACGAATGCGTTACCTAACATTTGTATTGCTAAGGTACTGCCTATTGTTCAAAGATTCAATTATTTATAGACTTTCCTTCCTTGTCTAAGTCAAAAAAGACAAATATATATATTTGCATTTATGTATTTTATTATAATGGAATATAAATTTATGGGGCATATTTGAAAATAATAGAACATACATTATGATGTTGTATTGCCTTGAAACATATTATTAAACACGGAGAATTCATAGAACACCTGAGAAAACTATTTATTTGATTTGTTTTTGCTGAAGAGCAGAAAAATGACTAGCATGGAGATTGTTTATGTTTCACCTAGAGAAAAAGAAATTCAGCGTGAAAACGAGAAACCTATATTGTTAATCCAGCCGTCTGACCCCGATTTGCCAGATGAATTACGTGATAAAGTGAGAATCATATATCCAACACAAGAAATAGAAGAAGTGTATTATTTTAGACGCTATAATAGATATAATGATGAAATACTCCCGGAAAGTGATGATGACAGTGTTTCAAATATTACCTGTTTTGAACTGGAAGCTAATGAGTGCGAGTGTACTGGTGAAAGTATTAGTCATACATGTGTTATACAATTATTTAATGAGTATACACCAAATTCAGTATTATTATGTGAAGCATGTTCTAAACATAATGAGAATGAAAAAGATCACAACTGTTTGCTGCAGCATGATTACGAATAATTGCAAAAGGTGTGGACAATCTTAATTAAACGTGAAATGAGAAAAAAATCTATAAACTTTATATAAAGAAGCATTTTAAAAGTTGTAATATTAAGAACACTTATACTTTGGAGAAAAATTTAATCTGGTATATGAATACATTACACAGTGTGATTATTATATCAACAAAATAGTAGAAATGTTTTTAGAGAAAGATAAACAATTATTTAATTCTGAAAATGAACACTGAGCCCACTGTAGCATATGCATTTGATTGTGTAAAAATAGAAGAACTTGAACTGTTAAATGGATCAATTTGTAGTATTGTAATATTACAAGCATTGGAATCTGGCAACTGAATTGTCAGTGAGAGTCAATTTAAATTGTTCTCTGGATGACACAAACATATACAAAATGTAACACCACAAAGGTATAAAATTCTGAGCTGTTTTCTTCTGATTTTTACAAAAATGAAATAGAGTAATACGAAATGGTATAAAAATACCGAGCTTGTTATAATGAACCTTCATGGTTGGTATAAGTCACACAAATTTATTCTTTCGTTTATTTGAATAACACAAAAAGTATAGAAATTCTGAGCTTATTCCGTCGTTTGTTTGAGTAGCAGAATATGGTATTTCTTTGTTTATTTGAGTAGTACAAAATGTACATAAAATAGACCTCCGTTTTTTTTAATTGCAAACAAAATTTATTCATTCTTCAATAGGTCACTCAAATTTAATAGCACAAAAAGGCTAGTTACCATTGATCTTCTTTGCTTAAGCCACTCAAATTTATTCTTTCCTTTTTCTGCTTGCTATAAAAGTGAATAGGTCACACAAATTTATTCCTTTGTTTGTTTAAATAGTACAACATGGCCAAGAAATTAGGTAGACCAAAAACACAAAAAGCTATAACACCCTGAGCTATTTAAAATTGTATTTACTAGCTTTTTTCGATTTGATACAAATTTTTCAAAAAGGTATAAAATTCTAAGTCAGTTAAAAATGGTTCTCGTTGGTAGAAAAGAAATAGGACACCCCAATAAATGGCACGAAAAGTATAGAATGCTGATCCTTCTTCTCCTTTTCTGGTTAGTACAAAGTGTTAATTCTTTCCTTCTTTCTGCTTGACTAGTTAAAATGACCCTTCTTTGATTTTCTTCTGATTGGTACAAAATGGTATAAAGATCTGAGTTAGTTAAAACGGTTCTTCTTTACTTTCTTTTCTGGTTCATACAAAGCTAAATACACCATCCAAATTTGAGTAAAATGGTTCATGTTCGCTTTCTCAAATTTAGCCCTTCGTTTTGTTTAAATAATACAACATGCACTAGAAATTCTAAGTTAATGGCATTTCTCCTTGTTACACAATGGAATAGATCACTTATATTTATCCCTTCGTTTTGTTTAAATAGTTAAAATGGCATATCTTTGCTTTTCTTCTTGTTACTCCATCCACATTAATTTTTGCGTTACAGAAATTCTGCGCTAGTTAAAAAGGCCTTTTTTCGCTTTTTCTTTCGTTTATTTGAGTAGTACAAAATGGTATAAAATACTCAGCAAGTTAAAATGGTTCTTCCTTGTTTGGTATAAAAAAGTAGAACACCCAAATTTGTTCTTTCGTTCATTGAGCTAGTATAAAGTTATATAAATTCTGAGTTAGCTAAATTGGACCTTCTTCGATTTTTCTAGTTAGTACAAAAAACAGGTCACTCAAATTTATCCCATCGTTTGTTTAAATAGTGCAAAAAGGTACAGAAATTCTCAGTTAGTTAAAATGGGTCTTCTTCGCTTTTTCTGATTAGTACAATTTTGTTCTTTCGTGAAAATCCTTTGGTTGCTACAAAATTAAATAGCTCACTCATATTTATGCCTTCGTTTATTAGACTAGTTTAAAATGATATAAAGTGATCCTCTTTTTTTTGCTTATTCCTTTGTTTGTTGAAATAATACAAAACGCTATAAAATACTCAACTTCGGTTTTTCAAATGCATTACTTCGTTTAATTGATTTTAGAGTTAACACAAATTATAAGTCACTCAAATTTATTCCTTTGTTTATTTGAATACTCCATAATGGTGCAATTTTTTTTCTTGGTGGTACAAAACTAAATACTTCATTGTTTATTTGAGTAGTAAAATTATATAAAATAGTCCTTCTTCGCCTTTTGCTGAGCCATTTCTCATTGGTACAAAATTGAATAGGTCACTTAAATTTATTATTTCGTATATTCAGCAAGTTCACTTTTTTCTCGTTGGTATAAAAAGTAGAACATCGAAATTATTCTTTCGTTACAGAAATTATCAACTTGTTAAAATTATCATTCTTCGGGTTTTTCTGATTGATACAAAACAAAGAACATTTCAGTAGTTCAAAAGTTACATAATGGTCAATTTTCGTTTCCTTAAACAGTACATAATGAGCTAGTTAAAGTAGCTCTTCTTCTCTTTTCCAGTTGGTACAAAAGAAAATAATCCACCTAAATTTTATTCATTTTTCACTTATTTTTTTCTGGTATTCCTTCGTTTATTTGAATAATGGCCCTTCACTTTTTCCAGTTGGTACCTAAGGAAATAATCCAATCAAATTTTTCTGGTTCGTACAAAACTGAATTCTTCATTGTTTATTTGAGTAGTAAAATGGTATAAAAGTCTGAGAATGGCATATCTTTGCTTTACTTCTGATTGGTACAAAAATAAAATAGACCACTGAAATTTGTTCCCTCTATTATTTGAATAGCACAAAAAGGTATAAAATGATGATCTAGTTAAAATGACCCTTCTTTGATTTTCTTGTGATTATTTGGGTAGTACAAAATTGTACAGAAATATTGAACTAGTCAAAACGGACCTTCTTCATTTTTTCTGGTTCATACAAATAGAAATACTCCATCCAAATTTGAGTAAAATGGTCCATGTTCGCTTTCTTCGTTTTGCTTAAATAATTCTCAGCTATTTACAATGGCATATCTTTGCTTTCTTTTGAATAGCCTAAAGAGGTACAGAAATTCTGCGCTAGTTAAAATTATGTTCTCAAATTTATTCCTTCTTCACTTTTTTCTGCTTTGTACAAAATTGAATATATCACACAAATTTACTAAATGAGGAAACGTTATCTCAATATGTGGCTCCGTTTTCGAGTTATTAGGTTTTAAGTATTTTGACCTTTGACCTCGATGGTCATTATTTTGGAACTTGTACTAGTTGATGATCTATTACTATATGTGGATAACAGCACCTCAATACGTTGCTCTGTTTAAGGGTTATTTGCGTTTAAATATTTAACCTTTGACCTAGAGGGTCATTATTTTGGAACTTGTAGTAGTTGATAACCAATTACTAAATGTGGAAACGGCACCTCAATATGTGGATCCATTTTCGAGTTTTTGACCTTTGACCTCGACGTTCATTATTTTGGAACTTGTAGTAGTTGATGACCAGTTACTAGGTTAGGAAACATCACCTCAATATGTGGCTCAGTTTTTGAGTTCTCGATGGTCACTAATTTTGGAACTTGCTGTGATTGATGAACTATTACTAAATGTGGAAACACCACCTCAATATTTGGCTCCATTTTCGAGTTTGACCTCGATGGTTGACACTTTTGAGACATGTGGTCTTTGGTGACCGATTACTAAATGTGGAAACAGCACCTCAATATATGGCTCAGTTTTCGTGTTATTAGATTTTAAGTATGTTGACCTTTGACCTCGATGATCATTATTTTGGAACTTGTAGTAGTTGATGATCAGTTACTAGATTTGGAAAAAGCACCTCAATATGAGGATCCATTTAAGAGTTGTTTGGTTTTAAGTATGTTGACCTTTGACCTCGATGGTCATTATTTTGGAACTTGTGGTACCTGATGACCTATTACTCAATGTGAAAACAGCACCTGAGTATGTGGCTCCGTTTTCGAGATATTAGGTTTTAAGTATTTTGACCTTTGACCTCGATGGCGACTAATTTTGGAACTTGTAGTAGTTATGACCAGTTACTCGATTTGGAAACAGCACCTGAGAATGTGGCTCCGTTTTCTTGTTATTAGGTTTTAAGTATTTTGACCTTTGACCTCGATGGTCACTAATTTTGGAACTTGTAGTACTTGATGACCAATTACTAAATGTGGCTCTGTTTTCGAGTTATTAGGTTTTAAGTATGTTGACCTTTGACCTCGATGGTCGACATGTAGTACCTGATGACCAATTACTCAATGTGGAAACAGCACCTGAGTATGTGGCTCCGTTTTCGAGATATTAGGTTTTAAGTATTTTGACCTTTGATCTCGATGGTGACTAATTTGGAAACTTGTAGTAGTTGATGACCAGTTACTAGATTTGGAAACAGCACCTCAATGTGTGGTTCAGTTTTCGTGTTATTAGGTTTTAAGTATTTTGACCTTTGACCTCGATGGCGACTAATTTTGGAACTTGTAGTACTTGATGACCAATTAATAAATGTGGCTCTGTTTTCGAGTTATTAGGTTTTAAGTATGTTGACCTTTGACCTCGATGGCGACTAATTTTGGAACTTGTAGTAGTTATGACCAGTTACTAGATTTGGAAACAGCACCTGAGAATGTGGCTCCGTTTTCTTGTTATTAGGTTTTAAGTATTTTGACCTTTGACCTCGATGGTCACTAATTTTGGGACATGTAGTACCTGATGACCAATTACTCAATGTGGAAACAGCACCTGAGTATGTGGCTCCGTTTTCGAGATATTAGGTTTTAAGTATTTTGACCTTTGACCTCGATGGTCACTAATTTTGGGACATGTAGTACCTGATGACCAATTACTCAATGTGGAAACAGCACCTGAGTATGTGGCTCCGTTTTCGAGATATTAGGTTTTAAGTATGTTGACCTTTGACCTCGATGGTCATTATTTTGGAACTTGTGGTACCTGATGACCTATTACTCAATGTGAAAACAGCACCTAAGTATGTAGCTCCGTTTTCGAGATATTAGGTTTTAAGTATTTTGACCTTTGACCTCGATGGCGACTAATTTTGGAACTTGTAGTAGTTATGACCAGTTACTAGATTTGGAAACAGCACCTGAGAATGTGGCTCCGTTTTCTTGTTATTAGGTTTTAAGTATTTTGACCTTTGACCTCGATGGTCACTAATTTTGGGACATGTAGTACCTGATGACCAATTACTCAATGTGGAAACAGCACCTGAGTATGTGGCTCCGTTTTCGAGATATTAGGTTTTAAGTATGTTGACCTTTGACCTCGATGATCATTATTTTGGAACTTGTAGTAGTTGATGACCAGTTACTAGATTTGGAAACAGCACCTCAATATGTGGCTCAGTTTTCGTGTTGACCTTTAACCTCGATTTTCACTAATTTTGGGACATGTAGTACCTGATGACCAATTGCTAAATGTGGCTCTGTTTTCGAGTTTTAATTTTTAACCTTGATGGTCAGTACTTTTTTGATGACCAATTGCTAAATGTGGAAACAGCACCTCGATATGTTGTTTCGTTTTCGAGTTTGACCTTTGTTCACTATGGTCAGTAGTTTGAGGACATGCTTATGTCATTTCTGCTATGTTAAAATGTTCAAATACGGGTTGAAAAAGTAATCATAAAAGGGAACGAGTTCACCCCCTAAAAAGTGTTCATAAAAGGGAACGAATCTTATGTATTATCTGCTCTCCTATGTAATTTCATTAGGGGTGGAAAAAATGGTCATCAAAGAGAATGAATGAATACACCCTCTAAAATGATTATCTGTAGGCCGTGGGTGTTCGATTGTAATCTTTGCTCGTTATGTTAAAATAAGGGTTGGAAAATACGCCATGCTCTTTTATTAGCTGTGCTATGTATTATCTGTTGTGCTGTGTGTTCATAGTCTCAGTGTAATTTCTGCTATGTTAAAATAGGGGTTGAGAAACGAGTACACCCTTGTTATGTTAAGTACTCTTATGTGTTATCTGCTCTGCTGTGTGTTCGTAATTTCTGCTATGTTAAAATAAGGGTTGAAAAATATGCTCATAAAAGGGAACGAGTTCAATCTGCTCTGCTGTATGTTACGTAGTGTTATGTGTTATCTGTTCTGCTGTGTGTTCGTAATCTTATGTGTTATCTCCTATGTTAAAACAGGGGTTGAAAAATATGCTCATAAAAGAGAACGAGTACACCCTTGTTATGTTACGTACTCTTATGTGTTATCTGCTCTGCTGTGTGTTCGTAATTTCTGCTATGTTAAAATAAGGGTTGAAAAATATGCTCATAAAAGGGAACGAGTACACCCTTGTTATGTTACGTACTCTTATGTGTTATCTGTTCTGCTGTGTGTTACGCAGTGTTATGTGTTATCTGCTCTTCTATGTGTTCGTAATTAACATAGGGGTTGAAAAATATGCTCATAAAAGAGAACGAGATCACCCCTTAAAACGGAGCTCATAAAAGGGAACGAGTTCACCCCTAAAAATGTGGTCATAAAAGACCATGGGCTCACGTTGTACGGTGGTCAATTCCCAGGGGGGGCTCGTAAAAGGGAACGAGTTCACCCCTTAAAAGTGGTCATAAAAGAGAACGAATACACCCCCTAAAAAGTGATCATAAAAGGGAATAAATTCACCCCTAAAATGGAGGTCGTAAAAGACCGTGGGCTCACAGTGTACGATGGTCATTTTCCCAGGGGCTTGTGAGTTGTCCTCATATGGCCTAGGTTGAGCCAGATCGACCAATTTTCTACTACTCAAAAAATATTTCCTCCACCCAAGTGCATTGTATGAAAACGTTTTTCTGGTTTTATTACAGTTTTCATCTCAACACGAAACAACAAGTGTAGAGCACGTGTGCAGTCGTAAGATACATATTTTTTTTATGGATTTCTCGGGTACCTATTGGAATTTAATAATAATTATTGAAAAAAACATCTCGTTCTGTGCATCACGCTGAACCTACTCATAATAAATCACATTAATAGATGTCGTTATCAGTAATATCTGATGTTAAATATGGAAATAACCCAATATCTGGTATTAAACTAGTCATGCTAATAAAACCGCTATCTGGTATTAATCATAGTAATAAAACCACTATACAGTATTAGGCATATTGACAAGACCGCTATCTGGTATTGATCATGCTAATATAACCACTATCTTGTATTAACAATGCAAATAAAACCAATATCTGCGCTATCGGTTGACAGGAAGTTGACTGTTTAAAACTACTAATAGTGCATATTTATGAATGTAAGGTAACCCCGACTAGTTTGAGTTACAAAGAATTACAAAAAATGCATCCACAGTAGGTAATATTTGAGCTCTTTCATGGCTAAGCGGTTAACGTACACGCCCTTCGCGTGGGAGATCCGGGTTCAATTCCCGGTGGGAGCTCATGTGGTTGGGATTCCAAGTTAATCAGTAGGTCCACGTCTCATATAGCCTCGCTGCTGAACGGGACGTTAAACTCAAAATCAACTCAACTCAGTAGGTAATAATTTTCAGAATTTACTACAAAACTACTCTAAAATCAAACAGATTTCCTTAATTTCCTCTTATTGTGAAGGTCCACTGAATTTAAGACCTTTCAAGGTTAAAGCGGGAGACAAGGAAGAGGGTAAAGTTAAAGTTTAATGTGATCTCCTGATTCTTTTGAGCGAACAAAAAATGTATATTATATGTCGCCAAAGCAAGATGATTTCATAATTTTGAGCACGAAATTACGGCAAAAATTCTATTCTTGAATTGAGGAAAAACAGTATAGGCCTACCGTGTGTGTTTGTAACTAAACAATGACCTGAGAAAATTAACAGCAAACTTTTCAATGCTGTGCATTAAATATCGCTGTATGGAATCTACCTATATTTAAAAAAAGAAATTTAATTTGTTATTTAATTTCTGTTTTTTCTATGGAATCTATGGAATCATGCACATCTTCTCCAGAATGTTGGGAAACAAAGATGAAAACTTTATTATATATTTCTAATGTGAACGAAAGGTATTTTAATATACATTCTAATATTTGAGTTTTATATTTAGATACTAATATTATCTGTGTTCATTTTGTCCTAATAAAGTTGATTACGACGCGACTGACATCTCTTGAGCAATCAGCTTATGATAAGGATCTCTTAACATTTTGTCATTGTTCAGCTATTACCTATTAGCACATCCAAGTCATAGAGATTTTACTCTTTTTTCTCTCTCTCTCTCTCCCTGGAAATAAATTGATATGGAACAGAAGGAAAAAAGAATTATGCTGCAAATTACGAAGAACTATAACAAGGGACAAGTAAATATTTTACATGTTCGAAAAGAAATGAAACTAGTCCCCTCCCCTAAGCACTTGGCATATTGTACACTATAGGTTAAAACCATCTCAGGTACATGTAATGTATAAATTCAACTTTTTCCTTGTTGTTACTTTCCTTATTAACCAACAAGCTGTTGCAGAAATATTAACGCTCAATTCTAAATTTGGATACGGATCTTGTCTTAATAATAAGCAACAACGCATGTTTATCTTCAGTATCATCATTATTCATTAAATTGAAATAATAAAGAGTAAGTTAGAAATTAATCGTTAAAATAACTTTAAATCTACAAATTGACTACATGCTGGCGCCGTATATTAGTGTCTGGAGTTAGCTCAGTTAACGGTACCTATTAGTGCAAATGCCTAGTATCAGAACTTACTTCTAGAAATATACTGATACATGTTCCTTTCATCATAAAGATGCGAGATGAAGTCAGAAAGTAAAAGAACTTTTGTAATTTTCGAATTGGGTTTTGGTAACACTGCTGATATCCAGAGCTGAATTAGTGTCGTCTGTAACACTTCTATGCAACGTGTCACTCTTATTCCCGTGTTAGTCTTTGGAGTGTAGCAGACCCTTAAACATGGCAGCTGTATTGTCTATCTGCACCAAGGAGGAAATCAGGGCACTGATTCGCTTTTTGTTTGCGGAAGGTGTTAAACCTGCGGACATTATTCATCGAATGCAAGCACAGTATGGTGACAGCTGTTTACAGCAAACCAAGCTCTACTTACGAATAGAGTCTTTCAAAGAGGGAATAATTTTTTTTATGTGATAAGGAAAGGTCCGGCAGGCCATCGATGTCAACGACTGATTACAATTTGGAAGTCATTGAAGGTATTGTGATACAGTCTGCCATACAGTCTAGACCTGGCTCCAAGCGATTTTCATATGTTTGGACCATTGAGGGAAGTTATCAGGTGAAGGCGATTTGCAACCGATGCAGAAATCATTGATGCGTTGCAAAATTGGTTACAGTTGCAACCGAAGAACTTTATTTCCGTCAGAATCAAAATAAGAACTTGTGAAACGTTGGGGAAAGTGCATTGGTATGCAGGCAGATTATATAGAAAAATATTATAAGGATTTTCAACCAGAAGGATTGTGAGAAATAAGTGTGTCAATGGAGAAGAGCGGTTGTATCATTGGATGAAATGGATTGAAATGATTCCCTAAAAGAAAAACGAAGCAGGCCGCAACTACAGAACACAATTAAAGCCAATATAATAAAGTATCAGAATATTTTCAAACTTAAATTCTTTCCTAGAAAAATGTAAACTATTGATTTTTGCCATATTCTGAAATAATCTGTATACACGGAGTAAACATACATCAACCCAGGGTATCAATTTCTATCTACTCTAACCTTCTGAATATGTGCTTTTATATCAGAGTTATATACCAAATTATTGTAGGTGTGTTTTGAAAGTGTCAGAAAGCAAAGAAGACATTCATCATTTAAGTTTAGTGTGAACTAGTGTTGTGTCGATCATGAAAGATTCGATCATTATGAACGAATCATGGCGAGAATCAAATGAATTATGATTCTTTCCACAAATGAATCGATTCTTCTAATGAATCATTTGTACTTCTCACTGAATTGTTTACCGTGATCGAAATAAATTGAGAATCACAAATTGCCAACTTGTGTGAGACAATTGGTGAGATTGCTTCTGCAAATGCGCTTGCAGTTCACGGGGAGTGAAAAAGAAAGAAAACCATACGCGCGCCTTTTCTTCCTGCTTTTGTAGATGCGTGCGATTTTTTTTTCTTTCTGCATGGTAGGGTTGTTTCCTAGGAAGAAAGGAAGCCGCGTTGTTAGATTACTTTCAGAATAAACTTTCTTGTTGCTTGCTTCTTGTCGTGAAGCACTGACAGTGTTGCTCAATTAGATGTAATACGATTTCGTAGTTAATATCAACATACTCTTGATGAATATTTATCCATTTTACTCGTATTAAGATAGTGTACGTGCATTGGATAAAATTATTTTCATCACTTTCAATTGCAGTAGCCAAAGAGGTCAATTTTAATGTTTTATAATCAACTCAAAGTACTACATTATATTCAATGTAAATACAGTACTTACACCAGGGCCGCAACTAGGGGGGGGCAGAGGGGGCACGTGCCCCGGGCGCGTGGTTGGAGGGGGCGCCGGAAAGAAGATATATCAATTGTTTTAAAAATCGCACCCTTTCCCTTGAGGAACTTATTCTACAGGTTAAAAGAAATCAAAAGTTTACTTGGCCTTTTCCATGGGACCTCTTTTCGTTGATTATATATATATATATATATATATATATATATATATATATATATATATATATATAGAGAGAGAGAGAGAGAGAGAGAGAGAGAGAGAGAGAGAGAGAGAGAGAGAGAGAGAGAGAGAGAGAGTCTCATCTAAATAGGTGTAATGTCATACATTAAAAACCTAATATTGCATGCATTTGTTCCCTTGGGCGACCACAGAGAATCCGCCCCCCTTTCCTTTTCCTACCACAAGGAGCTGTTTGTATAATTCCATTGAGAACAGCTCTGAAGTTTAAAACGCTGTTATCAATAGGGGCGGGGGCGAAAAGTTCCCGATTTTTGTTGCTTGCTGGTGGTTGAAGAGTTTAGCTCAGACGTGCCCCCTGTAATGTTACGCAATTGCTGTAATGTTTTTAAACTAGAGGGCAGTTTTGTGGCGGAAAGGATAATTTACACGCCTCGGTGTATTTAATTGTTTCTTGTACGCCTACCAAGAGATTTTGCGAGTGAAGGCTGTATGAAGCTTTATCTATTAGTTTTGCTTGAGAGCTTTTCGAGGCATTTTGAATTGTTATCTATCAGTCCAACTTATGCTTTATTATGCTTTATTGTTAATTTCAATCATTTTTTTACATTAATCGTGTATAATGTATAATATTTATCTACTACACATTAAATAATCTAAATATCTTGATCTATTTATTAATATTTTATGAAGCAATTTCTTTCATATTTAATGAACTTTCTAGTTAATGCACTGTAAAGTGAGATGCTTTGCTCGAATCAGTTTTTTCTATCACTTGTGTGCACCTTATAGAGGTGCATATATACAGAAAGAGAAAGTATACAGAAAGGTGCCCAAAAGGTACAGAAAATGCTCAAGTTCGAGAGGTACACATAACAATATAGTGTGGAGTTCTTGTGTGCTTCATTGTTGATGGAAAGTTTTCTTCTTTTCTCCACATCAAAGGATTACACCGAAAAATTTACAGAAATAAAAATAAGCTTTTCATTGTTGCATTGTTATGTTCTCAATGATTTTGGATCGTAAATATTGGTTTCAAAAACATTTCTCATCAGAATTGGCATTTTGCAAACTCATTGACCATCTGATCAACACTCAAACTATAATGAAAAAACTTTGACGCTTTGGAACATCCGTGACATCAATAGTTACGCGGGCTACAGATGTAGCCCATGAAACTTTCAAGCAGAATAACAATGTGATCCTTTCGATTTTACGTTTGACCACACCCTAAACACGCAGAATGATAGTTGATAGAAAGGTACACAGACATCCTTTGAGTTATCATCTCGAATTACTTTGCGGCAAGGAAAATAAAAACGCTGGGCTACAATGGTAGCCCGCGCGCGTATTGGAGGGTTAAAGTACTTAAAAATCGATATAACTGGTTTCATTAAGAATGTTATTTACAGTTGCAATCCGTAAGTGATACTTTTCGACTAAACCTTGGGGGGGGGGGGCGCCGAATTGTGTGTTTGCCCCGGGTGACAGAAACCCTAGTTGCGGGCCTGACTTACACAGAAAAAGTGCACTGTAAATTATTTGTACTGTACATAATTGATTTTAAAAATGTATATGTAGAAAGACGAATAAAAATTCTTTCTTGGAAGACAGTGTATTGCATCTTTCAGTAAAAACACTTGTCCGCATGGAACGAAGCTTAGTGGTACCTACTTTTCGCTTTACTTCTATTGAAACATACATGAAGACACACATGGTTTTCTAAGCTTCCATGTAAATGAGAAGATGTGGGAGACCCGGGATCGATTCCCGGCGGAAGCTCATGTGGTTCGGATTTCATGTTAATCAGTAGGTCCACGCCTCATATATCCTTGCTGCTGAAACGGGCGTTAAACTGAAAATCAACTCAACTGAAATTTAACTAACTAACGGTTTTCTCTTAGAAATGTAGACAAACACTGATGATAACAGGGGTGGCCGGGGAGAAAATTCGCCAGGCCAAGAAGTTTCTCCCGGGACATTTCTCAGATTGGGTTCAATTGCGCTTACCAGTATTTTCGCAAATATATGTTTATCTCTTGCTTATTGAAGTAGTAGTGGCTCAGTGGTAAAGCGTTCCCTTCTGGAGGATGGGGTTCCTGGTTTTCTATTTGCGCCAAATGGGATTTGTGGCTGACAAACACCATATGTGTGGGCTTTCTCGGGGTTCTCTTGTTTTCGCTCACTTCCTTCATTTCACCATTTCGTTCATTCTCATCGTTATCGTTTCCTTTAGTCTACACGATGATAATCATGATACGTAAAACTTTAAAATTCCATTTCATTTCGCGTTTTTTTCATAGTCTCCCCGAGCTAAGTCTTTTAAAATTACCACAATGGTATTAAATATATGTTCATGTGTTAACTACCTCTTTTTCTCTATCTCGAAGATCAGTATTTTTTCCAGTCAAGAATAAAATATAACACATTTTAGAATATAATAGAATAAAATAGAAATCTTGCAGTTTAACGTCCCATGTTTTTGTCCATTAGCCTAAGGAAAACGAATGATTAAGGCAAGTAAATGACGATGGAAGAATAGTTGGAATGAGAGTGTGGAAGGAAAGGGGAGTATCCGATAAAACCCACGGACATGATGATGTACACCACAAACTTACTTAACAGTGGATCCAACCACGGACCCCGCGCAAAGGAGGCAAGAGTTTTATCAGTGAGGCACGGTGACCCCTAGGATAGAATAGACTGGACTTCTAGGTAACAATTTACTTTAATTAATCATCCGCATCTTCTTTACCCTACAGGCTATAACTCTGACTTAAAACAACAAAAGAAATCCATTAACATGATGTGTACTTTACAAAGTTTGTATGACCCGGGCAAATAATACCCACCAGAAATGAATATAACAGTACAGACTCATTGTATAATGATTTCTGTATTTAAAACCAAAAGCATGAATGTCGCCTATACAGAGCTCTATATTTTTCCCCATATTAATATGTACGACAATAAGAAGTTAAAAATAAATTGTTATAACTGCTCATATCCCGTGAAAATCTTGCTAAGTATATTTCAACAAACTATTTCCTCGTAAAACTGAAGTTGGCAGAAAAAGCGTGGAGATTGCAACAGTTTTAGTGTTTGTCTCAAGCTCTAGTATCAAAGCAGGATGCAAAAATAACAACAATGGGAGTAGAGCAACACCATATTATTGAAACTTCATAATAGCACTGTTCCCGAGCCACCACTTACCCCAATGCAACGCTGGCTGTGTCATGTGGCAAAGATGATACACGAGGTTGTACTTCCTCACAAGGAATTTATTAAGTTCCGCAGAAAAGAAGTGCAGTAGCCCAAGCGATTCATATGATCGAATAATTCCCACTCAATTCATATGATCGAATAATTCATCTGCGAAAATAGATGCGCGGAAACCTAACTGATTCAATGAGCGAATCATTCCCAACCAATTCACTTGCGCGAAGGGAATGTGCTGACAACCAATTCATATGAACGAATTAAATGATCGAATCATTTTAGTGAATCAGAGTAAATGAATCGATTCTCCCAAATGAATCATTTTGCGCATCACTAAACAGTAGTAAAGAACAAAAACGTTTTAATCAATCCATTAGAAAGAATGAAGATAGTATGAGATAGGAAAAATTATAACTGCGATGAATAAAATAGTGCAAGTGATTAGTGAAAACTGCGAACGCAAAAGGACGTAGTTGAGCAAGGATTGTCGTGCACATAAACTTCTACATTTCTCTTTAGTGGCCTATCGTGTGGTGGCAGAGTACTTTCAACAACACTGGATTTCAATGCAAAAGATACGTCAGTGCCATCTTCAGGACTAATTTTACGAACGGAATTGTCAACAATTTTAACAAGTAGAGGCAATTCTTCACTTTGTATATAAGTTCTCTGATTGAACTTAATTTACCGAATATAGAAACGAATCAATTTGCAAATGTTAGCTAAAACATCCTTGGTTAGATACTCCAATTGATACAGTGAGAATTTCAAAATTTAAATTTGAACAAAATTTGTATCAAGTTCCAATACTTTATTAAAGGACTTCATCTTTAAAAGGACATAAAACTTTCATTAATGACAATACAAATGAATAATACATTTCACAGAAAGAAAGAGAAATACTTGCATTTACAATAACATGAAACGCAAAGTGGCCAATCACTACATCTACATTCCCATCCTGATATCTATTCTTCATATTTTATGATATATTTCTCTATCATCTACTTGTAGTTTCTAATTGTTCGTTAACAAATGTCATCGCAAATATAAGGAACATAGATAATTTACGGGTGTCCAGATGGATGGGATCGTGATCAATTATTATTAACAGGAGAGCTACAATGCAAATTTGGACCAGTCAGAAATTAATATTTTTCTCAAATTGCTTAAAATGATACCTTAAATCTATAGGATAAGTCAGTCCAGGAAAAGTGGAATGTGCATGGAGAATTTTAGCATTGTACCTTGTTTCTCTACGGGATAATCATATGATATTTGAACATCTAAATATAGACATATGCCGGAAACACACACACACACAGATGAAATTAAAGGGAAATCCAGTGAACACTTAAATTACTCTGAAGTTTTCTAGTATTAGTCTAAATGGATACTTCTACTATAATTAAAATTTCCACTACGAGTTTGAGTGAATATTTCGATACCTCGGAAGTTTGTTCATCGTGATTGCCGAGTTTAAAATGCCCTTTTAAAGATGTACTTGCTTCTATCAACGTGTCGCTATGTCATTTAAGGGGTAGATTGAAAATAGAGAATAAAGGTCTGAAGCTCAGTAAATGACCTCTACTTCAGTTTAGCTTCAATGTAACTACAAGACCAAACATATTTGAACTTCTTTTGTAGAAGCTATTTACTTATTACGAGAGCAAAGGAGACCACTTCAAAGAATTGAGGCGTCTATTATCAAAATCTACCCCATCCATTTACCTTAGTTCGGTGTAATCTTGCAAAACTAGCAGTGAACTAACTAACTAAGTAATTCTATGGCCTATGGAACGCGGAGGATCAATGCGACGTTCACAAAAATTCTCCACTGACTTCTATCTTTATCCAACTGCGTCCATTTTCTACTTTGTATTCCTATTTCTGCGAGATCCATCTTAATATCGTCCTTCTCTCTGATTGTCGATAGGTCTTCCTAATGGTCGTTTGGTTTTCCAGCCAAGACTTTGAAAGAGTTTCTACTTTCATCCATCCTAGCCACACGACCTGCCCATCTAAGCCTCCTAGATTTGATGAATTTAACCAGTGTTTGGTACAACGCATAAATTATGTAGTTCCTCGTTATGAACTTTCCGTCAATCCCCACTCTCGTTCCTCTTGGATCCGAATATTCGCCTCAGGATCTTGTTCTCAAATACTTTCGCTCTAACGTTCTTCTCTCACAGTAAGCGAACATGTTTCGTACCATATAGAACAACATGCGTTTTATATATTTTCAGCATCAAATTCCTCTACAGAATTCGCGACGACAAGAGTTTTTGAACTGAATAATAACACGAATTACCTGCTTTTAGTCTACATTTATTTTCTTCGTTAATATTACTTTCGTCTGTTAATATTGATTCCAGATATTTGAAACTATGTACTTTATCAAAAGTATTATTTAATATTTTAACGCATCCATGATTTGCCATATCACGGTCCCGACGCACTTCCATATATGTAGTTTGCTTTGCATTTACTTCTAAACACAAGTGCTTAAGTGCGTCGTAAAATATCCAGCCAAAACTGTCAGCAGCCAGCCCAGTGCCTTTGGACATCAAGCAGATAAAACGTGGGTAAGCAAAGCCATATTTTGATTCGTTCTGAAAGAGGTTTGTTTGAGAGAAAAGGAAGCGAATATTCTATTTAACACACATAGCCTTACATTGGCATGTTTTGATTTATTAGTCTCATTGGTTAGCCTTCAGCTGATGAGACAACCGGTCAAAAACCGAAACCCTTCAGGTCAAGGTGTTGACCGGTCTTTAGAAATTATTATTACCCTCTTTTATTTTTAGAACTCCGGATCTTTAATCAAAATTCATTTCATCTTTTTATCATCATCACCCTTTTGTGATAAAATACAAAAATCAATGTTTTATCTTTTATTTAAGTAACATGCTTCACCCTGATTAGTAGTTTATAAATTAAACATTTATTCTAGTGTGACAGATTAAATAACTCAGATTTTATTAATTTTACTCCCTTGGTAATCAGGAGTGTAACTAAGCAGCTCTTAAAACTCCTATAGATATCATTCTAATTAACTCCGAATTCTACTTAGTATCATTATATTGTGTATCGCTGCTAGCCCCATGGCTACTCGGTTTCGTTGCAATAGCATCTCATTCTACCTCATTAAGATTATGCCTGCACAAATAACTTTGTTAGACTTTCTCTTTCTTTGCGACTTTTTAATAGAATTTACCGTAAATTTTGTTCATACATTGGCACCCTTATTCTGAAATTCTACCAAAAGGTCTTCAGAAGACAACATATTTGAAATGTTCATCCAATTATTTAATAGCAATCTGCTAATTCAGAGACATCGATGGCTGAATAGAAGGTGCAGCCTTAAGCCTGTTCATAATAATCCTTTGATACCCTTGGTTCGTACGTTTCCACACTACGCTATGGGTAAATATGAGAAATTTTATTCAATGGGTATGTGCGTCTGTCCACCCGAAAGGTGTCAGGCAAATTTACATTAACCATTTTCCATGTTCAGCATTTTTCCTGAACACGTTTGTTAATGTAAATTTTGTTACAAAATTCATACGGTAATTAAATATTTATGTAACAGTTTAAAATGTAACGCATTGATTGTTTCTTGATTATAAAAATTAAATATACCGCAAAAGCTTTGTTCAAAGCTGAAAATAACAATACATTTGTTAATGTCGGTTACATACGTAGCTTATTTGTTGTCTTTGAATGCAATATAAACAATTGAATTACAGTATATCAGTCTACTTCAACTATAGGATTTTTAACCGACTGTAATACACTCGCTAAGTTATTGTCTTTAATAAACGAAAGGTTTGTCGGAACACTGACCAATAAAGCAATTATCAAAATTAGCATCTTAATCGCTTGCATTCACCATGCGACTGAGACGTTATTAATAACACACAGTATGTATCGAAAGAAAATCGTCCTGTTCCAATTTCTGCGTTTCTTCATTCAATCCCCTTGTTCTGTAATAGCAATACAGTGTTATTTTCACACGTCTCGATACCGGTCAGTAAACTGGTTTCACAAGACCTTTCATATTGAAATACATTAAAGATAAATCTTCCTGAAAGTACTGCTTTGTGTTACAACTGAATTGTGTAAACATCACAATATTTTGCTATGCATATTCTTAAATAAACAAAAGTAAGTTTTAAGCATTTTATACCGGTATTAGTTAGGGTGCAGATTAAGAATCTGGAACCATATATTATGATGGGGCATATTTAGTTTCTTTACATAATGTGCTCTTCAGACATCTAAGTATTGTTTTATATGAGATGAGTTTAATTTCTGGATTGAGAGTCACTTTACGATTACGTATAATTGCAGCATGTTAACATATACCACAGAAACCACCAGGGTTTTGATCCAGGCCAGGCCGGGGGGCCTAGGTCCTCCAGTTTCTTCAATGACAACATCATTAAGCTATTATTTATACATTTTTGAAAGTTCATATGTACCTATCATAGTCTGGGCACTTGCTGCCTCCCCCCCAGTTTTTACCATTTAGATGCTCCACTGGAAACAACTATACCACGAACAGATCTGCGATAGTGACCACCAGAAAGCAAGATGTGTATCTAACAGAGTAAGTGCAGGAGCGGAACAAGCGGGTGGTACAGCGCAGGCGCGCCAGTGATGAAGAGTAAGTTGAAAAAATGAAATGAAATCTTGAAGTTTTACGTCCCACGCTTATGCCGGCTAGGCTAAAGGAGACGGTGATTATGAGAAATGAATGAAATCGTGGAATGAAGAAAGGAGGAGGAAACGGAAGAACCCCGAGAAAACCCACGAGCAAGCTGTTTGTCCACCACAAAGTCCACACGGCGCGAGATGGGATCGAACCAGGGACCCCAAGCACCGGAGATGAACGCTCTACCACTGAGCCACCGCGCCCCCAAGAGTAAATTGAAAAGTAAAGATAGTGGATTGATATAACTTGCTATTGCAGAAAATCTTGACATAGGCATGGCTTCGTTATGGAATACCACATGATCTACAGTATATTATTGTTGTTTCATACATGTTTAAAATACATTACATTTATTGATCTTGTTTCTAAAGAAAAAAAATATTTTTGAAAAAATGTCTCAATTTCTTTTTTTATCTGTGACCTTGACGAATACATTAAGTGCAAAAGTTTCCTTTAGTAGTATACGTTACGGTTTCGCATAATGTAATACTCGTTAAAGATAAGGCACCCAGATATTTTATATATAGTAACACGTTGGACTCCTGAATTAACATTAAAAATTTCTCTTGTAAAATTTAGAAATCATCTGTCTTACTATGGTTAAACATAACAATATATTTCTTATATTCTAAAGTGTTCTCTTTTTAATAATATAATTAATTTACCTGTATTCATTAATGAGATATGCTTTCATTTCCCGGTGGAAGTCCATTTCGCTTGACTGCAACAACGAGGTATTGTCTAGGTTCACATCTCGGATAACCTTATTATTGAATAGAATGGTCAACTTCAAAATTATCGAATTCATTTTTAAATTCCCTTCAAAAGTATTAAATAGACTAGCCATTGACATCTAGGAGACATAATAAAAGTAAACGTAATAATAAATGTATAATGAAGGTAAACTTGTGTTTCCTAATTTGTGACACGTTAGTTTTGATCGTGATGAGATAGAATTGCTGAGCTTCCTGTAAAGAAGTGAGAACGAGAAAAGCTAGGTGGTGTTGGTGAGAGCTCCTTACTACAAATTAACTTTCGTTTGACTTTCCAAATTTTATCGAGACGAATAATTGTTCCTCAGTTCGTACCAATGTTAAAACATTTTCATAGACCGAAGTATAAGGAAATATTTAGACTCTAGCTAAATAAACTTACACAGGTACGGTATATACTAATTCATTTTTTTTGATTTTATCATCACATTTTCTGAGAAAAAGAAACATATAAAATGATTTGCAAGGTAGCAGTCAAATTTTCGACTCTCGGCTGAGGGAAATGCCCAAACGCGAGAACCAATAATAGGACAAAATTGGGAATACTGTAATTTTCCATAATAATTTACTTATATTAATATATTGAACCACTACATCAATAGAATCACGATGATTAAACGAATCTATTGATACTAATTTGGACTACTCTCGGGTAGCTTCATAATTTAATTTACAAGGCTAGAAATTTCTTGTGACCTTACGGCAACGTGTTTGGAGTGCATTTGTCCCTAAAGATTCTTAGCAGAAAAAAAAATTGATAAAACATTAACTTCTGCACAAGCAATAAAACTTTTCTGTAATGCCTGAATTTGCTATTAGTGGTACATAACAGAGCTCTCCCTATGTTATACACTTAGTAACGAAACATTCCTTGTGAGTAATATGGTTTCGTTTTGGCAGTAACTCATACGATTCAAATGACAAAGTTAATCAATAATTATATGCGTCCCAAACAGATTTTAAATTAAAATACAATGTTAAAATAAACTGAATTAATTGTGGGAATTTCTCTAAAAAGCCAAAATAATATAAGTGCTTCTGGCATCTAGGAAACATGAAAATCTACTGAAAAATAAGTTTGGCATAGTTAATGTCTGTAATGCAAAGTGTGTCCGTTATTTTTTGGGTTCTTATTTGTTAGATTTTTCTTTTCACTGACGAATATGTGTGCTATTTTACGAATTGGAGCTGCAAGTGCGTTGCCCTTTCTACCTCACTGGTATTTAGTAAAAACCACGCTTGCATGGTATTGTGGCTTCTGAATGACGAGTGTTTTGAGGAAGAAATCATTAATTTCTTGTGCGGTTTACCTCTGGATAGAGAAATGTAAAATAGAAAATCGTTCACCGTTTCACGCTTAAGCTACACATATCTTCAGATATAGGAAAATATTTAGATCTATTCAGGATACTAGCGGATCTGAAACGGTAGGGGTACAGGGGCGTCATTTAGAGGGGGGCAGGGAGGGGCCTTTGCCCTCCTCTGAGTTTGAGATTTATATAGATTTTATTAATACAATAGTAGTATGTCAGTGAAAAACGCGAAATTTTACTTATATCAAGGGGTCTTGCCCCCCCAAGCCAAATCTGAAATGACACTACTGTAGGGGAGGGCTTGAGATCACGCCATCACCCGTACCTACCCTGGCCTATTGTATTTTTAGAAGATTGGAGGACGCCACAGATTATTTTCTGGAAGAGGGGTGCCGACGTGCTCCCGCGTTCCCCCTCACTTTTATCCCTGGGCCTATCTACAAAAGTATTTCTACAAAGTATTACAAAAAGACACTCACTGCATACACTGAGTACCTTTCAGAAAGTATTACAAAAACTGCATACACTGGGTAACTTTTACAACCTACTATAAAACTACACTAAAATAAAATCAAATACAGAATTGCCTAATATTTCATCTTGCAAGGGTCCACTGAATTTGTAAATTTTCAAGGTTAAAGCAGGAGGCGAGGAAGATTGTAAAGTTAAAGCTAGGTCGAACCCCGTGATTCAGTTCAGTGAGAAACACTCAATATCATACGTGGCGAAATCAAAATGATCTCATATTTTGGGAACGGAATTATGGCAGGAAATTTGCTTTTGGATTCAGAAATATGCAATATTATTAATCCCTAAACAACTGTGTTGACAGATTTATTACCTTACTTTTCATAACTAATATTTCCGTCACGTCATGTATCTAAAATATTGTCCGTAACACTGCCGGAATCAATCCATATTTCCAAATGTGTAATAATTATTTATCCCACTCCTTTTTTTACAGACATGAACGTCAATTTAGTATGAGTATCTTTACAAAAATATTGGGAAACAAAGAGAAAAACTTGATTATGTATTTCTGATGTGAACAGAAGGTACATTATATATATATATTTTCTAATATTTAAGTTTCATATTTAGGTATTAATACTATTTGTGTGTATATTGTCCTAATAAAGTTGATGACAATATCAAGTGGTACCTATTGATCAGGTGTTCTTAAAATATGGTCATTGTTCAGCTATTACGTATTAGTACATAGAGAATTTTCTTTGTTTTTCTGTCTCTCTCGGCCGGGAAATAAACAAATAAATAAGAGAAAGGAAAAGAATAAAGCAAATCACGAAGATCTATAATAAATAGTGATGAGCGGAAGAGTCTTGGTCTTGCAGTTTTTGCAAGAGTCTTGCATGCAAGACCAAGACCAAGACCAGGAATCCCGATGCAAGACCAAGACCAAGACCAAGGGGTGCAAGACCAAGACCAAGACCAAGACCAAGACCATACCTGCAAGACCAAGACCAAGATCAAGACTCTTGCGTAAGAGTTTTGCACAACTGCCTTCTCAGTGGTAGAGCGTTGATCTTTGGTGCTGGAGTCCTTGCTTCTATCCCAGCTGGCACCATATGAGCTTCTTGTGTGGATTGAGACCGTGTGCGTAGGTTTTCTCGGGGTTTTCTTCTCATCATCACCATCTCACTTTGGCTCCGTGCATAATCGTGACAGGTAAAACTCGATATTACATCATTTCAAAACATATCAGTGGTGTTCTTCTTCTAAAACTAAACAGAAATGTAGTATGGAACATCGGTAATTCCGTACACCATAGGTGCCCAGTACAAGGGTATGGCCTTGTATCCAAGGATCAAGCATCTGTAAGAAATTTTAATGTGTGCTCAAAAAATTAATATCGAAATAACATTTTCATGACATCGACAAAAACTTGTGTATGTGACCGCAAGTATGATTTCATGGGCGGGAGCTTATACGTTGAATAATTGTTTATCAGTATAACTTTTAGCCTCCTCAGGTATATGGCACATGGGGATTGAGAGATATAACATTATATAACAATAAATAATCCATATTCACAAGTGAGAGTGAATTCGTTTTGTTAATTCAAATAACTTGTAGTTTGGTGCTGTGTTTTTGTATTTCTAATATAGGTCAAAAGTATTTGTATAAGTTGAGATTACACAAAAGACATGGACAGTTGAGTCGTTTTCAGTTTTTACTCAAATTATATTAAAATGTTAAGAGGTTTGATTATAATCGTTATTATTTTAATTTTTCTTTCTCTTTTTTGGTCAATATTACTAACATATCATCATAACTATTCTGCCATTATTGGCAGGTCACTTGTTGCAACTCAGAAGCTTCGATATACGGTGATACTCAGCTAGTCTCTTCGTCTTGACGTAGCAATTTTTTTGTTTTAATACCTTCCTTCAACTACAGTCTCCTTTGCCCCCTCCCTCTCTTTCCTTCCAAAGTATCCTCTAGCACGTCCCTAATAATACAGTTCCTCCTCAGCCAATGTCCAAACCAGTTCCTTTTCCTCCTCTTAATTACATCTAAAATTCTTTTCTCCCCTACTGCTACTATTTCTAACACCTCTCCATTCGTTTTCCGTTCAACCAGCTAAATCTCCCCTTCTATCGAAAGCCTCCAATATTTGTTTGTTCACTTTTGCGTAATGTCGATGTTCCTGTTCCATAGAATACATATTGGAATCAGTAAAATAAAATCTCAATATTTAATTGGAAGTTTGTTCAATACAACGATTAGGTAAACTTGGTTGAAAATAAAAAATATTTGACGCCTTTAGAGTGTGAAAATTACTTAGCAATTTATGGTATTTCAGTAATCTCTGCCGTCTTGATTTTCTTTCACGCGTCTCCCCAACTTGGGAACCGGTGGAGTATTCAATCTGTTAAAAAAATATAAAAAGATTACGAATCATTGTAATTTATATTATAAGTAGTTAAGCGTGGGAATCCATTAAAAAAAATAAAGGTTATCAACTAGGCCTATGTTGCATACTATCATCATAATTATTTACACGAAGGTAAACTATATTTCATTTAGAAACATACATTGTATTTCCGTTACTATTGGTGCATTGTAGAATTTATCCAGAGTACAATTTACGTATAAAAAGCATAAAATTTTTGAAAGGCAAGACTTGCAAGACTCTTGCAGCAAGACCAAGACCAAGACTGGGTGTGCAAGATCAAGACCAAAGGTTCCAGTGCAAGACCAAGACTAACACTGGAAGTGTAAGACCAAGACCAAGACAAAGACCACCCAGTTCTTGGTTTTGGTCTTGCATTTGCTCATCAATAGTAATAAAGAACAAATAAATGTTCAGAGCGGATCTAGGGCAGGCAGGGGGCATAGGCCCCCACAGTTTTTTCAGTGGTAAAATCATTTAAGCTATTACGTATACATTTTTAAAGTTTATACAAGATGTATCGCTTATGGTATCAGTGTAATACCCTTTAATTGTCATTTGCAACAGGACGATGTGGTAGAAGAACGGCTTTTTGATAGGTGATGACGTAATAAGTGGATGGTTTTGCAGCCAGGAGGATTGTGAGAAATAGGTATATAAAAGGAGAAGAGAGCTGGGATATTTTTTTGGAATGGATTGAAAGCATTTCGAAAAGAAAAGCCAAGCTGCCTGTAAGTACAGGATACAATTAGAACCGATTTTATGAAAAATATGGAAATATTATCAGATTCAATTTTTCTCTACAAAAATGTAAATTATTCTCTTTTATCATATTCTGAAATAAACTCTATACATCTACGGAGTAATATAATAGGTGCAAGAACTCAACCCTTAATATTAATTTCATTCTACTCTAACTATCTGAAGCTATGATTTCATAACAAGGTAATGCTTCAAATTAGTGTGCGTGTACTTTGAAAATGTCGTAAGATAAATGAGACGTTCATAATTTAAGTATAGTGCGAACAAAGAATGAAATAGAATTTTTTTATATCTTTTAGATTCTGTGATTTCTTTAAAAAGTAAATATTATTTATATTTCTTTCTAATAAGTCTGGTTACAATGTAAAGCGACACAGTTTGAGCTTTCAGTATCTAATAAAACATGTTCTGTCCCAACGCAGGTCACCTTCTCAGATTTAGCACCTTTTGTCCGTGTAATTCAAAATTATATTGGGATTTGTTTGTTTCTTGAAAGAGAATAAATAATAAAGGGAAAAAAACGTTTAGGAAAATGATTAGCATATTTTGTATGTTGCTGAACAAGAAACTAGGACAAAGTCACACGCAATGAAAAACATTTTGTTTAATAATCTCTTTTATTTCATTAATGTTTGCTAATTAAATTTAGAACTAGAACATTCTATTGAAAGGTTTAGTTTAAAGTACCTACCAACCACAAGAGCCATTTTTATTTTAATCCTTTTGGAGGTAAGATATGATGATTAGTTGGGAAAGTAACACGCATGAAGTTAGATAGAAACATTATGTATACATAGTTGTATTTCACTGGCGCTAATAACCGACAAACAAGCTCGTATCCACGGGTGACCTAGGGGACCGACACTTAGATTTTTACTGGCCACCTAAAAGTTTTACAGTAGGCTTGCAAATGAACTATAAAATGGTTGGATCGGGCCTCCTTAACTTCTACCAGCAGCGCTCTTCCTTAAAAACCGCACTAATATCCTGGTCTGGTAACATATTACATGAACTACCAACCACATTTGTTTTACTCATTTGCTGTTAGCTTTTGTTCTTTCAGTTTATTTTTCATTCACGTTTTCTTACAAAAGTATACACACAAACACAACCAGCCAACAAGATGAAATGAAATCTTTCAGTTTAAGCCTTTATCCTAAGGATGATTAAAACAAGTGAAAGATGATGGAAGAATAAGAAAGTGAGATGAAACGGGAGTACCTCCAGGGCGAAGCGTACTATGAGGCTCTGAGGCCGGGCCTACCCTGTTTTCTACAGTATATTTTCTTCATCTTTGGTTTCTTATAAAATAAATTCAATACTAGAATAATTTGTTTTTTTCGGTAACAAAATAGTAGTTAGGAAACACTTGGAGCCCCTTTCGTCTGAGCCTCACCAGCTTGCTAGAGAGGCTTACGGGCTATGCTACTCAGGGAGCGAAGGTATTATCGCTCAGCATTGCACCCATTGTTGGGAAGGTGCGAAGGCTTGCCTCTGGGAGTTTAACTTTAGCGTTGAAGGCATCTTCCATTGCTAATACATTATAAAATGATTTCCTTAACACAGAATAAGAAGTTTCTGTGTAGGATTATGCATTTCTATTAGTGATAACTTGTTTAATTTATGTATATACTCTCAGAGTTATTCATAGTAGCATTTTTTCCCTATATGGAGCCTGGTCCATAATAGCTTGAAGAATATGACTGGTACATTGAGCGTATGTATAAATTTACCAAACGCTACCGTACAGGATAAAATAATAATATGTGTATGTAATTTTAGTTGAGTTTTCAATTTCGTAGAATCAGTGGGGTATTTACAATTTTGTTTAGGGGGGTTTGCTTGTTTCGGGAGGGGCTTTGCTAAATTCATTCCTGGGAATGTGAAAAATCTGCAATGTATATAAAACAGTAAAAAGTTGCGATAAATTTCCGGAAGCTCTTAAATATGCCACTGCATAGAATACAATATTAAATATCTTGCGTTGATTCAAATGAAATACTTTCACAGCATTAACATTTCTAGTGAAGTCATTACCACGTGATGCATTAATTAAATGCAGTATTGTACTTACTTTAAAGTGTGGGATGCAAGTAACAAACGCTTATCCAAGAAATTTGACAATTAACCGTAAGAATGTATTTTCTTTTTCTCTCCTTCCATTTTCAATGATGCATGAAATTAAAAGAGTAACTAAGGAGGAAATTCCACTCGCCTCCCCGCAAATCCCAGACGAGAAAATATGAACTCCACTTCAAAATATTCGTAGTGGAGCTAAATCGGAATATTCCATTAATACATTTTGGCTGTTTTCCTCATGTAAATATTTGAGTAATAATAGTAATAATAATAATAATAATAATAATGATAATAATAATAATAATGCTAAAAGTTTTTTTAAATAAGTAATTTTGTAGTTTTTGTTTGTTTATCTCAATAAGGAAAACATAATTTTGACTGTAATTTTAACATTTTATGATACACCAAACGTTATGGTGTTATTAGTTTATCGGCCCTACCTTACTTGTGGGATTACGCTTTGCCACTAAGTACCTCGAGAAAATACACGGACACGATGTTGTTACCACAAGTTAACTTGGATGGGGATCGATTTACGGACCCCACGCACCTGAGGTAATCGCTCTTTCGCTCAGTTGTCGTGCTCCCCATCAAGCCAGCCATGGGTGCTGATTATGCAACTTTCAACACACACAAACTATTGTTATTATATTGTTTTATTTCTTTTAAAAAAATTAAAAAATATTAAGCATTGATATTGATGAATCAGTCAGCTAGAGAATTTCTCTGGATATTGCACGTTTTACCGAAAAATTACCTTTTTGCTAATTTAAACTACTAACACTGCATTCACTTATCTTCTAACATTACAACTGGCTAAGGAAACTATTGTGAGAAAATATTAGCTACTGTTCATAAAGTTGTTTCTTTTATAAAGATTTCGTATGAGAAATTATTGCCAGGATCTTTTGTAAAACTTCAGAAAACAAAGTGAACTTCGCGATTTCCATCTAATATGAACAAGATAGCGGTAAGTTATTTTAACCAATTTTCTAATATCTTGTGCTGTTTAAATAATTTTAGTTGATGTACATTTGTTGCAAATAAAACTGATTATAATATACGGCGACACATCTTGAGCTTACAGCATGTAAACTTTATCCGAATATTGGTAATGCGTTGAGTGTACATCTTTTGGTTCTTCAATTTGATGGTGGTTTCAATTTATTTATCAGAAAACCTCGTATATTCCTGAATATAAGACTAAGTTTTCTTCCGCAATTTTCTGCCCAAAATATATGGGGTCGTCCTACTTCTATGATATATGATGTAATGTTTTTCTTTGCTAAGCAGAACATGCATCCATTAAGCTCAAGTTTACGCTCTTTCTCCTCTAAGGCTTTACATTTTAAACCTCTTCATGTCCAAGCAATATATTTGTCCTATACTTTAAAACTGTCCTAAATTTGTACTGAATTATTTTAAAAATTTCAATTTTAATGTATTTAAGCATCAGGAATTACCTTGAATACGATTGAATACAAGTAATAATGTTCCATAATAGTTTCAAAATCAGCCTCTGGTTTTGAATAATTTTTATCAGCTACTTATGGATTTATGAAATATTGATGAGAAGAGTAATTGGGAAACTGCCTGATGCACAGCTTTCCGTCCCTAGTCCAGTGCAAGTGATGTTGACAACTCATACGTCAAAATAATTACAACTGCAGTTGCGTGTTAGGCCTATTAGAACATCTACATTTATTATCACGATTTCATCAGTCACTATTGTTAAGTATTGTTTACATTTTGTTCTTGTTACTATCACAAAATAAATGTTTTGCCTAAGGATACGTAACGAGCAATTAACAGAATCAATTTATTCGTTACACCTGACAACGGTCACTCGAAGACTTGCAAGTAGAAGTACCCTTTCAGAGCATTATATCAAACGAAAGGCTTGTCACTACAAAGTGTATATTGCATCGTAATTAGCAAAGCGTATATTGAATGTAGTTCCCGTTAGCCTAGGATTACCGTATGAAAATTGTAATCCTAGAAAGAAAGAGTATTTCAGAAAGAGTCTGATTTTCATAGAACAGCTAGACCTTTTTTGTGAATTTTGAAACTGATTTGTTCTAATTTATGAATATCTTGACGATGTGAAAGCTGTCCCATTTCAAACAGGAAAAACGTTTTTATTTTGAATCGTTGTTTTAGGCTTCAGTTATAAAACAGGGTAATTCCGAATATGGGCTTAGTTTTAACTAGTGTTGCTCAGAAACGAGAAATGTTTCGTATGTCTTGTCTTCGGGATGAGAAGAATATTTTAACATTCGAGACAACGACAGACATGAGACAATTCTTGTCTCGTTTCTGAGCAGAGACAAAAAATTTCAAGGGTTTCGTTGGCAGCATTTGTTCCTTAAAGTCATATCTCAAACACTGTTTTAACATTACATGATACATAGGCATATTAACCTAGAAGGACGTCCATCATAACACCAGGCCCTCAACTAGAGGGGCGTCAGGGGAACCTGCCCCACCTAAACTTTTCATGACCTCTCCAGATCTCAATACAAAATGCTATTATTAATACAAAAATCACAATTTAGATATTTGTAAGAGAATTTCAAATGATCTGGCCCCCCTATCTTATTCATCCCCCCCCAAACTTCTGTGTCTGGTTGCGGGCCTAACACACTTTTCGGGGACCTCTCGTGAAGCGGATGGATTCTTATAACTTCTAGACGAAATTAAGAAAAAATCAAGGCATAGATATTATACATAAATGTACAAAACGAGGCAATCAAAGTTTGAAGGGAAGACTAGAAAAGCCTTCCGAGAATGGCCACGAAAAAAAAAATTCTTTGGATACGGAGACGAGGCGAGAGTTCAACAGAAAATATAACACGAGAAAACATTTTTTTTTCGTCTCATGAGTAATCTTAGTAATCGTCATCAGGGGCGAACCAAAGGCCTGGCGACACGGGCAACTGCCCTAGGCGTCAGATTCAGAGGGCGCCAAAACGAGCCTCAAAAATTAAATTTTATAGCGTGTTTTCTACTGGAGTTTTCTTTTTGTATTCTTGTAAAGTACGTAGCGACAATTACGTATTTTCTTTCATTACACCATGGAAAAAGATAATTCCACAGTACTAGAGGAACTGTATCAACAAATGGAGACATGGCAAGTAGAAGAAAGAGTGGACGGGGAGTTGGTAATGTTTACAGCAGATCACGTTCTTTGTGAACTTTTTCCAGACAATGAATGTTATTGACTTTTATATACATATGTCACTCTTTTAAAGTGGTAGTGGAGGGGGAACAAAGTTACTTGTGAGGTACTGAAAACAAATGTATTTAAAATTATTTAATTGGTTGCTAATTTTCAGTAATAGTGTAATTTTATATTTTATTTAGATTTTAGTAAGTTTTTATATGCTATTAATTATCAAACATGAGGTTAAAGGTGGCAAAATTAGGAAAACAATTTGTGTAAATCATTCTAGATTTTAAGGCACCTTTTTTATAGAATTTCCCTTTATCCCATCCTCTGATAATTCTTTGATTACTAAATGTTAGATGGTAATATGGTCTCTGCAGTAAGTATCACTTTCACACTGCAGTAAGTGTACTTTAATGCAATACTAAACGAAAATAAGAAAGCTTTGTTGAAATCAGCTTGTACAGCCTTTATAATTAAAGGAAATGCACAGAATTTTAACGCATTTTTTTTAAATCTTTTTGGAGAGGTTTAAAATAACGTACATATCTATTTTACTTACCATTTTTCATTTACAAAATATGAATATTTACAGCTCGGGTGTTTGTCTCTTTTCAGATTACCGGTTATTGAAAAAGAATACATTCGAGCTTCTACATCTGCGTCCAGTTCAAACACTAATGAAAACCGCAATGAAATTACGCACGGCGAAGAAGTCAGATTAAGTTCTGAGTCTGACAATAAAACAACAGACGATGTTGAATTGGCGTATGTATCATATTCTCCCGACGCAAGAATTGAATTTTCCGTCAACGAGCCTGACCTGCCACCAGAAGAAGGCCCCATTCTTCAAAATGAACCGGAAAAAATAACCAAGCCTTCCCTCTCAACGCAAACTTCAACATGTTTGGATGATTCAAAAGATCCAACTTTCTATGCAAATAAAAAGCTTTCACCAGAACTTATTAATCAGGCTTTAAAATTAGAATCCCAAAATCTAAACTCTATGGATTTTCCAACTTCGTGTGGAAGGAAATTCAATCCAAAAGTTAAGATAGCTATTCTACCAAACGGAACCACACAAGAGCGGATATGGCTTGTTTACAGTAAGCACTATGATGCTGTCTTTTGCTTGCATTGCCTGTTATTTTCTTTACCAACAGAAAGAAGTATATGGGGCACTACAGGTTATAGGGGATGGACGGACCACAGAGGAGATAGAGATATAGAATTCCATGAAAAATCCAAAAACCATACATCTTCGCAAATTGCAAGGCTTCAGTGGATCTGTAAACAAAGGGTTGCCAAAGGTCTGACTGAGCAAGGTGACAAATTTGTAAATCACAATCGTGAAGTCATATCTGGCCTTATAGATTGCTGCCGTTATCTATTGGAGGATAGGTTGCCCTTTAGAAATAAAGATTCACTGAACGGAAAACTTGTAAATCTTTTCAAAGTGCTTGCCAAGTATAGCCCGGACGCAAGAGTTTATTTGGATAAGCTTAAGAAATCAAAAGAAAGCAAAACAAAACTTGGATATAATTTCCTTAGTTACAGAAACATATTTGATTTAATAAACATTATGAATGAAATAGTTATTTCAAAAATCGTGAACCGTGTTAATGAAACCAACACATACTCCGTAATTCTTGACTCTACACAAGATGTAAGCAAAAAGCAATGTACCACCGTGTTAGTTCGATATGTCGAACACAGAGATAGGCATGGAGAAATGAAAGAAAATGTGAAGCCAGAGGAGCGACTTGTTAAAGTGTTTACCAGTGGAGACACAACGGGCGAACACTTGTCATCTGAGCTGTTTAATACTCTGCGAACAATTGGAATTGATACAAATGGTATGGTTGGTCAGAGTATGGATGGCGCAGGAAATATGTCTGGTAAATTTAATGGATTTAAGTCATTTGTACTTAGAGAATGTCCTAAAGCTTACTACATTTGGTGTAGTTCACATAGGTTTGCATTGGTCGTTGAGAAGTCTATGGATATTTGTCCTCAAGTACGACACATGTTCTCAATTCTACAAGAGCTCTATGTGTTTATGTCTGGCCACAAAAAGCATCACACCTTCATTGAAAAATTGAAAAAAAGGTCCATGTAAGGCTAGAAGAATGCGACTCAAAAGAATCAACACGACTAGATGGTGGAGCAAAAGTGATGCTCTTAAAACAATCATCAGTTGCTACGATGAACTAATAGAAGCTTTAGAGGACATATCCGAAGACTCAGAAACAGATTCAGCAAAAGGACTTCTAAAATCAATATCCGATTATGATACCATTGCAACCATGCTGATCGTTTCAGAAATTTTTAAAGTTCTGTCGCCAGTGACTGTTTGCTTACAGTCAAAAAACATTGACTATGGAATTGTTCCGACAGTTGTTTCTGAGACTATAGCCAAACTGGAGGCAATGAGAAACGACGGAGCTTGGAGCAACATGGCGGATTGCATTAGTCAGTTTAGAGTTCAACACAACCTCCAGCAAACTTCCAATAGAAGAATTCGCAAAAGGAAAAGATTCATGGACGAACTTGCTATTGATAGAATAGAATATAATAGAATAGAATAGAATAGAATAGAATAGAATAGAATACTTTATTAGTCATTAGACAACATAGTTGCAATAGACTTCGTCAAGAATAGTATTTAAATTGTAAAAATTATTGAAATGTAACAAAAAAGAAACTATGGCTATTACTAATTGATAGTTAATAACTAGTTGAAACTATTACTAACAGTTATAACCCAATTTGCATTCTTCATATTTACATACTTCATATTTACATATATACTTCATAATTACTTCATAGAAGTATTACTACATATATACTTCATAGAATAAATATACTTCATATTTACATTGTTGGCACTACCACATATCAATAAACAAAAAGCACATTATTACCATTATTAGGGTTAAGCCTTCTATTGAATTACATCTTTCAAATTTGGGAGAAGATCCGTAGAAGCAATAGCAATGGTAACAGTAGCGATAGTAGTAGTAGATTAGGTAACTGCAGGTTTAGTTGATTATTGCTACCATGTTTGAATCCTTTAAGGAAGTATGTCGTCTACGGAACTTTACCCTCACATTTCTACCAGCTATTTACATTTTATTGATTACAAATGCATTCCTCAAATTCCGTAATACTATATATACAATACTCTATTAATATATTACTAATGTGTTTAACAAACTGCTTGTTTTCCAAATTACGTACATGTAAAGGTAACAAGTTGAACAGTTTTATTGCATTATATTTAAAATTTTGCTGCGTCTTGCATAATCTGACAGACGGCTTTTCTAAATTATTTTTGTACCTTGTATTATAATCGTGCACGTTAGATCGCAAATTATAACTAGTTTGGTTTTCCTTAATATAAATTAAACTATAATAAATATTTATTGAGGGAACTGTCATGATTCGGTATTCTTTGAAAATATTCCTACAGGACTCAGTATCAGGTACACCTTTAATACAACGTAATGCCTTCTTTTGCCATTTGAATACGTCCTTTGCACCTGCAGAGTTTCCCCATAGTAAATTACCATACAATAAATGAGAGTGAAAAAGAGCATAATATACTGAAATCATCATTTCCTTACTTACAGACCTTTTTAATTTCCGCAATACGTAAAGAACACGAGCGAGTTTTTTGCATAGTTCTTGAGTGTGAACTGCCCAGTTTAGTTTTGTATCTAAATATATGCCTAACAACTTCACATAATTCTGGTTATTCAAGATACACGGTGGCTTATTTAGGTAAAAGAAATGAGTTTCTGTTTTTGTCGTGTTTAATACCAAGCTATTTGTTTGGAACCATAGAGCAGAAGCCTTTAACATGTCTTTATTTTTAATGTTTACATTGAGTATGCTATGGTCATTTGTAATAAAAGTAGTGTCATCAGCATAGATTGTTGTTTTATACGGTAGACAACTTGGTAGGTCGTTCATGTACACTAAGAATAAAAATGGGCCTAGTACCGAGCCCTGAGGAACACCAGTCAAAACTTCTAACTCATCAGATGTCTTATTGTTAAACTTTACTATTTGCCGTCTGTTAGTGAGGAAACTCTTAAAGAAGAGATAGTTCAATGTCATTTATTCCATAGAATCGTAATTTTGTAAGTAAGATATCGTGTACAACTATGTCAAAAGCTTTACTTAAATCAATAAGAGTAGTACACGTATATGAGCCGGATTCAAAACCATTTAGTATTTCGTCCACGACTGTCTCGACAGCATCAATAGTAGATAACCCTAATCTGAAACCAAAATGGGCTACATTAATAAGTGAATTTTGTTCAAAATAAGGAGATAATTGCTTTTTAACGCAATACTCTATTATTTTAGAAAACACTGGAACAAGGGATATAGGGCGGTAGTTACCAGGGCTACCTCTATCACCCTTTTTATATATAGGTACTGTTATTGTTACTTTTAGGCTATCAGGAAAACAGCCGTCGTTTAGTGTCCAATTAATAAGGTACGTGATAGGAAATGCAATTATATCAATTATTTGCTTTATAATAAAGGTTGATAGACCATAAAAATTTTCACTGTACGTATTTTTCATTTTTGACACAATATTTAAAACTTCATCTGCACTAACCTGTGTCCATTTAAAATTTAGGTTGTTAAGTTGTGGTAAACTCTGCCTATTAAGGTACACATTAAGATCATTGTTAAGGTTGTCAGCATTGTTCTTAGAAATATTAGTTACATGTTGATTATTTACAAAGAAGCTATTAAACTCGTTAGGTGTAATGCTAGGCAACTTTGTTCCATGTTCTGTCTTAATTTCTTTTTTTATTATTGACCAGGCAGCTTTGCATTTATTACTTGCTTTGGCTATGTGTTCTTCATGAAGTTTTTGCTTGGCTATTTTTATTTCTTTTCTGTATTTTTTCTTAATCACATTGTACTTTAATTTAACAATATTGTCACCATTTTTAGCTTTAGCGTGTAAATTGACCATTATAGCTCGAAGGTTAGCTAATTTTGGAGTAAACCATGTTAAATGTGTTATAGGTTTCTTATTATTTATGTGAACAGTTTTAGATTTTATTGGACAGCACTCATTATAAATATTGACGATAGTGTTTATAAATGTATTCCATGCTGTAGACAAATTACTACATGTGCTTAACAAATCATAAAAATTTACTTGATATAGGCTATCCCTTAAGCTGCTAATATGTGACAAGCTTAGCAATCTATACCTCTTAAATGTCGTAGTGGGAGGAACGGTATGCTTTAAAATAGGTAGGACAAGCCATAGACCACTATGGTCTGATAAACAGGGTTCTATAGTTCCACATGATATCATACTTCTGTTTACATTAGTGATCACATTATCAATGCAAGAATTCATTCTGGTTGCTTGATCATTAACATAATAATAGTCATACGATCTGAGAGTATCACAAAATGATTTTTTTACAGTGTTATCAATTAGAACATTTATATTTATATCCCCCATGTGCACTACATCAAATCGTTTGTACTTATCAATATATAAAGCAAGTTTTTCCCACTGTAACATAAATATATTAGGATCCGAATTCGGAACACGATAAAAAGAAATAATCACCAATTTTAAACTGTTAAATACGATACCAGTTACTTCGAACACTCCTTCAATAATAGGTGATGCATATCCAACGGTTGATACTCAGTGTTAATATCTAACCGTACATAAACACCAACGCCTCCCTGATTCATTACCTTTCTGGTGAAAACACTAGCTAACTTATAATTTGAGGGGATATACATATCTATTTCATCAACTAACCAGTGTTCGTTGACACAAAGAACATGACAGGGAAATTCTTTTAGGAAAATTTCTAACTCGGGTAATTTATTTCTAATCGATTGTAGATTAATGTGAAAAAATAGTATATTTGTTGTATTTTCTGGTTGTGGAGTTTGCATATTATCATTATTATTAATAGAACATACTACATTATAAAGACTACATTCAAGCGGCTTCGTTAGACTCGATTGTTTAACCTGGCTCCATATTGTTACCGGTACTGAGTTTTTTATGGAGTCAGGTTCGCAAGAGAGTTTCCCTGTTCATGCCAGCTCATTGGTATTATTCCTTTACACATACTTGCATATATTTTGTTACTTACATTCTGTATTTCGCGACTGACATATTTCTTACCCAGCTTATTAAGGTGAAGTCCGTGACTTGTATAAAATCTTCTTCCAATCGAACTTATGTCAACGACACTGACATTTTTAAGATGTTTGCTGAGTTTGTATATTTCTTGATTTACTCGATGTATTTCCCTATTTACACATGATGAAGGTAGGAGGTCATACCGATGAGGCACTGTAAACACAAGGACATTGGTATGCACAAGAAGTTGTAATCGTTTCCTCAGATTACTAAGAAATTCAGTAGCTTCATTTCTAGCAACATCATTTGTTCCTGCTAAGAAAACCACAAGATCCCTTGCACCGAGTTGCTGATTTTCTTGAGGCACTTCCGCTGTAACAACCTTGAAAGTTGCGCCAGGTTTCACCGTACTGCATATTTGATTACTTAATTGAGTATGGAGCTCCGTAGCTATATTCCTTCCTTGGCTATCCGCGTACAAGCGTATTTTCCCCTTGCGACTTCTATTGCTCGAAGACTTCTCATCACCGGAATAACCCTTACTGTTATGTAAATTCACCTTGCACTTCGAACTATTTGTTTCTTCTTTTTCAGCAGGGACATGCTGAAGCACCTCGAAACGGTTTTGTAGTTGGATGTTGAAAGACTTGTCCTTCGTAAGACTCTTGGATTTCTTTTTGTTCTTGACTACTGATGTCCATGAGTTGCTTTCATTACTGTTCGACATGTCCGGTAGATTTGGCCAGTCTTTACCTAAACTGTACCTGTGATGGTCCTGAGATTCTTCACCTTTGCTCTCTAATTGTTTTTGGAGAATTTGATTTATTGTTCGCACAGATTCCAATTCCTCCATGAGATTTTTAATAATATTCTCATAGTCTTCTTTCTGTTTGACATGGTCCTCACATTGTGCACTTTCTTTTGTCACTATTTTTTGGTTGTTTACACAGAGCATACACACCCACATATTTTCCGGTATATTGTCCTCATTTATATTAGAACATTTAGAGAAATGATACCATTTATCGCAGATATCGCACAAAATTCCATTTTTCACTACACGAGTACATTTGCCACATTTATTGTCAAGTAAAAACACTGAAAACTGAGAGCACGAGATACCTATGTCTACCTTGTCAGCCGCCATCTTGTCTCGTGTAAGCTTATTTCTGAAGGCCATCCAGCCTATTTTCTTCAAAGATTGTTGGTAACACTGGATGTAATACCCCAGTGCGTATGTAGCATATGGATAACGTATGCTCCATACTGATTTCTAGGTAAGCAAGAGAATTCGGCTTGTACAATATAACGCTGTCCGGAGAATTGATTTTTCTCAGTGTGTATGGCCATAATACTTTTTTTTGGGTTTATTGGTCACTTTGAAATAAAGGCGCGTTTGATTTCCTTACAATACATACCGAAAATGATAACTCTTTTCCCTTTTAATTTGCGTCCTCTGTTAAACTTCCTACGTGCGATAAAAGTTTCATCTACTTCCACGGTTGTTCGGGTTACTCCTATTTGGATGTTTTTAAAAAGAGTACTTTCTTGGTTTGCACTCTTGGAAGAGAGAGGTGGAAATGTTCCAGAACTTCACCTCTTTTAGTTTCGTGTTATAGAGCCATGTATTACACTGGTATAAAGTAATCAATTCAGCCCTTTTTGTTTCAATTTGGTACTATTTTTCAGCCCACTCCAGAGATAGGACTGTGGCAACACTGGATCAGAGTACCTGTATATATTGTAATCGTTCTTCTTTAGTCACAATTATACGATGTTTAAGGAAAGTATGCTTGGGAACGTTACTCATTTGTTTTTACTATCACATTCATATTATTAAATGAAATATAAAAACGTAAATAACAGAAGTGGTTAAGTTTTAATTTTACCTTTCCTAAAAACACAAAACTAAAAGACATCTTACGTGGTTCACTAAACAACTACATATAGTGGAAATGACATGTGATGAGTATGTTGACTCTTTAATATTAAAAAAATGCTTTGACCATTGATAAATATAACCGTTTTCGATTCCTGATCGGTGCTTATGTGGTTCGGATCCTACGTTAAACTGAAGGTCCACGTTTGATAGTTTAGGTGTTGAACTGGATGCTAAAATTAAATATACAAACAAGTATTAACTACTCATACAATTACATATTTGAAAAAATGAAATCTTTGAGTTTTACGTCCCACGCTTATGCCGGTTGGGCTAAAGGAGACGGTGATGATGAGTAATTAATGAAATGGTGGAATGAAGAAAGTGGGAGGAAACGGGAGAACCCCGAGAAAACCCACGCACACGGTGTTTGTCCACCACAAAGTTCACTTGGCGGGGGCTGGGATTGAACCCGGGACCCCAAGCACCAGAGGTGAACGCTCTACCACTGAATATTTATTGTACTCTGTCACTAATATTACATAGCAAAATTACATGGAGACAATATAGGCGTAATCTAGGACCGACCACTCGGAAGAGAGTCCAAGATGTGGTTCTGAGCAAACCTACTCCGCTGTACGATGATAATGGTTATGCATAACAAGGAAAATGTTCACAAGCACAATTCATGGCCTCCCGGTCTTTCCCGACAGGTGGGACAGAGCTGCTTGCAAAAAACCACTGAAAGATTGTCTTTCGAGATTGACTGAAAAATATTTGCGGCGTTCCCGTTGTAGAAAGTCGAAATATAAGCATTCATCATTCCACGGCATGGAATGATGAACATATAATAATGTGGTACCAACTAACCAGAGGACCGTAGGCCTATTATGTTTGGTTTTTGGGTAATACTGAAATGCAGGAAAGAATAGGAGAACATTTCAACTTATTGCAAAGGACCATACTGCATTTTATAATAATTATGTTATCTTCGTAACACGCAATACATACAAATGCATGTAATGCAGTAGGGTTCTTATTCTAATGGAGAATGAATAGATAAATACATTTACTGCCAGAATATTCAGTTATCATAGTATTAATTGCTTTTAACATATGCTTAATTACTATTACAAAATATTATAGATATAGACGTACCTACGTTTGCATGCACCATCACCTTTAAAATTATTTACTTGCAGCAATGATTCGATTTTTAGCTCAAACTTCCCCAAACGTTGTTTGCGGGAACCTTGGGTGATTGTTAAACCCTTCTTCCGAGACAATTAAGATTTTTTTTTATTGAAAAATTTTAGTTGCTAATCCCAACTAAAATCTCGAAAATTACATTGCTACTCCAGCGTAGCAAGAAAAACCGAGACTATTTCTAACGATGAAAATAACTTTCGTTGTAATAGTTTGATTTTCAGGCCAGCTCGGCAGATGAAAGCAGTAATCGCTACACACTAGGTAATAATTACTGGTCACTCTTACTATCTTGATATTTCATACTTGCAAAGTACAACTATTTCGATGCGTCTCGAAATTTCTTTAATGTTCTATATACAGGGGAGATGACAGTTATTATTTAGTTAGTTATTTGTAATAAATAACTAAATAATAACTGTATAATAACTAAATAATAACTAAATAATAAGTGTATTAAAAATAACTTAAAAAATGTACGTAATAATTGAAAAAAGTTTTAAGTTTCAGTTGAATAGTTGAAAATCGAATAAAATTTGACGGTTTACCATAATAGTCTACCTTATTGCAGTATTTCACTATAATATAATATTAATTGTGATCTAAAATGTTCTGTTTCCGAATAGTTTAATTTAAGTATTTTAGTTCGAAAGTTTTCAGTTTAGAAATTTGCTTCAAAATTTTAGTTTCTAAATTTTGATTTAAAATTGTCAGGTACAAAATTTGGTTTAAAATACTTTTATTAATGTTATAATTGTTTTCTTTCAATATATTTATTTAAGTTTTTCAAGTTTGAGAAGTTTTTTTACTCATTAACTCTTTTTAATATTAAATGTTATTGTTATAAAAGTTTTGCAATTGTAGTGGCAAAGTTTTTAGATTAAAATTTGTATTTTGAAGTTCTTAGTTGTCTTATTATTGTTTTCCTAAACGTCATGTGATAATTTAATTTATTTTAATTTAATTCTATTTCCTCCTCTTTGCGTTCAAATACTAAGCTTTAAATGAACATTTCTATAATGTAAGCTCCTTCCGTACCTACTTTTAAGAAATAAAAATGATAAAAGCAACGTTATATGAATTATTAAATAACACAATTCCAACAAATTTTTAATACAAGAAGAATTTAGTCGAGTACTTGTTTCTGTTAATGTTTTCGTGAATCCATTTCTACACCGCTGTACTGGAAAGGACGATCTCTCGCTGATTCATTCTGAATGGTTCAGCAGACACTTCTGACTTAAAACAAACACACAAGTGCAGTTTGCCTCAACTATTCACACCGAAATTCTACATAAAAATTCTGTCTAGTTCGTGAAATAGGAGAACATAATATATGATAAGCAAAGATAAATTTTTATATTGTTTACAAATGTAAATTTCTGAGAAAAGCGTTCTCTTACTTATCTTTATTATTATTTTTATGCATTATTATTAGGCTTACTTTCCCATTAATGGCCCTCTTTTAATGAACAAGTAATTATTATTGAAACAAAATTATTCATTTGCTACTTATTTTGGGGCAAATATTGTAAATATTATTGTCATGCTGCTGTTTTGTGTCAATATATTTCACACTAGTTTATAAATGTTAATTTTGAATTTGTGGCATAAACCACTAGAATAACGTGTTTTGTTTATATGTTGCTTTTGGAATCTAAACGAAGTCATTTGGTTATTTTGTTGGATTGAAATTCAGTTTACATTTGTGGCACCAACTAATAAGTTTATTAATTGTCGGTTGCAGTTTTGCATTGATACGATCCATCTTCACAAAATACATAAGTGGCTGAAGTTGAAGCATACAATAAGCTTAAAAGAAAGCATGTGAAGCAGGGGCGGGTAAACAGAATCTTACGGTACTCTTGATCGAAGTAAAAAGTGGCGAAATTAATCCTGATTAATTTGTGTGACAGTTGAACGATGACGAAGAAAACTGGCGATAAGTACGACTCACAAGGGAACCTTCCGAAAATGATAGTTGCAGTGAAAGATGTGACCTATGCCAATTGAAAGAGCTGTAACAGAGATGAGTATTCCCAAAAAATTAGCTGCCCATAGCAATAGGTTCAAGAAATATAAGGGGTGGAAGTTCGGGAAACAGCAAGGTTGGACAAGGGAAGGAAAGTGCAAATTCCGCAAAAATAAAAAAAGGGCACGGCAATATACAATGCTGACAAGTGATGTATAGAAAGAGACTTGCCACAATAGGGAACAAATGAAGGCCACCAGTGGGGTTAACAGTGTTGACAACCTGTGTCAACCTGTAATGTAGAACATAAGATATGACGTGTATAAGCAGTGGTGCAATCTAACAAAAGAAAACAGTAAAAAACAGAAGCACGAAAAATACGAAAAATACAGAGTTGGCCATAATGAGCCACATTTGATAACGAGCTGTGCATATTAGAATGAACAAAACAAGAAAGCGCCAACTATGCAGGAAACCGACGTACCTAGAGTAGAAAAGAAAAACGAGTTCGAAAGTTGGCAGCACTGCCCATGATAATCCAGACAATTCTAATATAGTTAGGCCACTCGCTTCACAAAAGGAAAATTCCGGCAACAGGCATTAGATTTCGCATCATTTGTGCGTGCTCGTCAACATTGTACGTGCAATTGTTTGATGAGACAATGGTCCAAACAGAAGATACATTTGCAGTGAGCACAGCGAAACACTGCCAATCCGTCACACATGGTACAATGATCCCTGTGAATGTCTCGAAACAGTATTCTAGAGGTGTCGGAACCTTTGGTGGTCTTCCTATCACATATCCACACCTGTAGGCGTGAATAAACATGCCGTAAACTGGTAATGGGTTAAGGCTTGAAGTTTCAGAAAATTTTCGCGGGACCAAACGTTAAAGTGAGTATCTGATAACACAAGCTCCATTACGTAGCGCACAAAGTTCTTGTATGGTCTAAAACCATAAACGTCAAGTTGTTGTATCAGATCCGTACAACCAGGAGGGATCAGCTCAACTTTGAAATTCACTCCGGATGGTACATGCTCGTAGAGCAAGTTGGTGTCTGTTCGCTGTCCTAGAATCAACAAGTTGCACAACATCAGTTAGGTTTCTTTCTGCCAAACTTGGCCAAAACACGTTGGCATAAAACACGCTTAAATCACTCTTTCGCATGTTTGCGTTGTAGTTGGGAAGGCCTTAATATTCGGAAGAGTTGACAAAAAGTCTTTGGTCTTCTGGGGAAATGTTCCTTTGCCTTCTGCCACTTGCACATACATTGGTGACAAGAGAGTTCCATCAGCAGAGATGACAGGCATTATCATATACGAATGTAATGAAGATGTGATGTTGTGCAACTTGTTGATTCATGGACAGCGAACAAAGACACCAACTTGCTCTACGAGCATGTACCATCCGGAGTGAATTTCAAAGTTGAGTTGATCCCTCCTGGTTGTACGGGTCTGATACAACCACTTGATGTTTAAGTTTTTAGACCATACAAGAACTTTGTAAGCTACGTTACAGAGCTTGTGTTATCGGATACTCACTTTAACATTTGGTCCCGCGAGAACTTTCTGAAACTTCAAGTCTTAATCCATTACCAGTTTACGGCATGTTTATTCAAGCCTTTGATTATGTTTGCTTTCTACAGGTGTGGATATGTGATAGAAAGACAACCAAAGGTTCCGATACCTCTAGACTACTGTTTCAAGACATTCACAGGCGATCATTGTACCATGTGTGACGGATTTGCAGTATTCCGCTGTGCTTACTGCAAATGTATCTTCTGTTTGGACCATTGCCTCATCAAACAATTGCACGTACAATGTTGACGAGCATGCACAAATCATGTGAAGGCTAATGCTTGTTGCCAGAATTTTCCTTTTGTGAAGCGAGTGGCCTAACTATATGAGAATTGTCTGGATTTTCATGGACGGTGTTGCCAACTTTCGAACTCGTTTTTCTTTTCTACTCTAGGTACGCCGGTTTCCTGCATAGTTGGCGCTTTCTTGTTTTGTTCATTCTAATATGCACAGCTCGTTATCAAATGTGGCTCATTATGGCCAACTCCGTATTTTTCGTGCTTCTGTTTTTTACTGTTTTCTTTTGTTAGATTGTACCACTGATTATATACGTCATATCTTATGTTCTACATGACAGGTTGACACTGAATGTTGTACTCCCTTCATATAGTGCTCTTTGCAAAACATGTACTTTTCATTCCAGTTGGCAACACTGTTAACACCACTGGTGGCCTTCATCTGTTCCCTATTGTGGCAAGTCTCTTTCTATACATCACTTGTCAGCATTGTATATTGCCGTGCCCTTTTTTTATTTTTGCGGAATTTGCACTTTCCCCCCTTGTTCAACCTTGCTGTTTCCCGAACTTCCACCCTTATATTTCTTGAAGCTATTGCTATGGGCAGCTAATTTTTTGGGAATGCTCATCTCTATTAGAGCTCTTTCAATTGGCATAGGTACATCTTTCACTGCAACTATCATTTTTGGAAGGTTCCCTTGTCAGGTTAATGGACTGCTTCGAATGCGTACTGAATATTAATTTAAATTAGTAGAGAAGGCAGGTGTGTTTTGTAGTGATTAATAGCATACGTATCTCAATAATTTTAACCTGGTTCTTTTCAGTATTATAACGATGGAATAGAAACGCTGTTCTCACTTTTCCTCAAGCAAATAGTGATAGAATAGGGAAATAGTTATTCTTTTCTTTTCTAGGTTTGGTGTATATGTCAGCGGTGTAGTAGACCTAGGAGACTGCAAGTTAGATGCTAAAGGAACAAAGTCTTATGGAATATATTTCAGTGTTTTCCTGCTTCACTTTCGAAAGAAAAATATAAGTACGTTTTTATTGTCAATTAGAATCATATTCTTTAAATATATGAGTAACAATAGATTGTTTAATCATGAAAGACATTTATTTTAATGTTCATGCAAATGAAATGTGAAATATGACATCATAATGTATGATGTTCCAAAAAAAAACATAAGGATGAAGTAGAAGTATGCATTATGTGTATTTTCAATTGAAAGAGTAGATTAATGCCATGTATTATGACTAGAGTAAGATTATTTTTAATTGAATATTGCTTTATTTGGGATTGCAAGTGATACTTTATGTACGAACAGTCTACAATTGAATTCACACTGAATTGAATGAACATTTTCATTCCTATCTTTCTATTGAACATAGATTGTAGAAAAAACTAACAAATTGGCTTATAGTGAAGATCAAATGCTTTTGCCTTGTATCTTTGCGTTTCAAGCACACAAAGGTTGGCATTGTTTAGAATAAAGTTTATATTCGCAGTCACACGTTCCTGTTCGAAAAATGTAAAGTACAAGAACGATAACACAAAGCGTAATACCTTCTTGTAATATGTTTAATAATTGTTCCGCAGTTACTGGAATGAACTATATTTTTGTAAACAGAGAGTTACCTGTAGAATAGGAGGAATATGATGAATTGACAGAAGATGTTATATACTGTATTCCTCTCGTTAGTGGTGTTGAAAGTACTGAAAATAGTGCAGACGAAGACTGCAGGAAATATAAACAATCTCTCTGAACGCCATCTGAGTTCATTTCCGCAAGCAAGAATGTGTCCTTTGAACAGTAAATGTATAATTGGTAATGGTATCAATAAAAATAACTCCAACGATAACTGAGTAATCCGTCATTCAGAATTACCTCGCAAGAGAAGCTATCAGCTGTAGAAGGAAGCTGACATTATGGCATACCCTATTTACATATTACGGTGAGGATGTCACCCCCAATGACATCGTTGCTTGTTTTGAGCTTTCCTTTGGTGTATTGTATGGAAAGTTTTTATTAATGTGGGAATTATTTTTATTAGAAAGCAGAAAGACGATCAATCATTTAATCTTACTACAAATGAATTTATGTGATTCATTGTATTTTTAATATGTTGAATTACTTAATTATACCTCAGTGGAGAAGGTTTGAGACGTGGGTTCAGAAAAATATAACGAGAAAGTCAGTCAGCAATGACATGAAAACTACTTCAAACCATTAAAAGATACGTATATTGTACCGATAACATAAAATGCTAAACTAACTCCGCTGATAAACTAACAAAATGAACGGGATATTATAAATACTAGACTTCTAGAAATATTTGTGAAAAAAATGAAATGAAATCTTTGAGTTTTACGTCCCACGGTTATGCCGGTTAGGCTAAATGAGACGGTGATAGTGAGTAATGAATGAAATGGTGGAATGAAGAAAGTGGGAGGAAACGGCAGAACCCCGAGGAAACCCCACACACGGTGTTTGTCCATCACAAAGCTCACTTGGCGGGGACTGTCATCGAACACGGGACCCCAAGCACCAGAAGTGAACCCTCTACCACTGAGCCACCGCGGCCCAGAAATATTTGTGTGTTGAAAGTTAGGTACCATACTTTGGCAAGCATAGCGCAAAATATTTTTTAGGGAAAATCAATAAGAAATGAATATTAAATGTAGTTGTTTGGTGCAGCTTCATCCTTAGGACTGCTCAAGAGCAAGGTATACTTCTTGGTAAGTTGTCTGTAGATTTAAATAGAGAGTCGTTCAAAATATATTGGGACACATTTTTCTCATCTCTGAAACTGGCAAGATGTATGTAGTGAAAATTATGAACTTCGCACCGACGACATATCCAAGTGCGATGTAATTAAGTGGAACAAAATGTACGGAAACGAAAGAAATGACATTCTATTGAATCTGTAGGAAATCGCAACAGCTGGATTGCTAAAGAAAGAAAGTACCAATTGTAGTGCCAAACACTGTTGCCCAATAAACAAATATATCGAAGGAGTAGACCGGAGGCTGATATAGATTCGGAAAGAATATTAGCCAGGTCTAAGAACAGGTGGTGGCCAGTATTTGCTTTTTACATTTTATTTTAGATTACGTTGTGGACCAAAAACATTAATGTTTTGTTACTATACGAAATGTTTATAGATATTTAAAAAATTAATATTGCTAACCAAATTTGTAGTTCAAAGAGATATTGCTTAGCTAACAACTTTTGTATATGATATATTAATTAAAAACAACATCATCATTCATATTACGGTTTCAGGTTGCAAGAACTAGAACCACACTCCAGACTGCTGTTCTAATAATTGAATAAAATTTCTTATACCAAAACTCATCATCCCATGCCTTTAATTCTAATAATGGAACATGACTTATTTTCAAAATCATTAATATGACAAGCAGAAGAACTAGACTGTGTATCGTTCTTCATTTTATTGACTAAAATAAACATGTTTTAATTTTTCACTAAGGATTTAAAAAATCGGGCAAAACAGGGCTAAATGTCTGTCAGTGTCAATAAATAGTAGACGAAAACCTGATTACATAGCTGGCAGAAAAGTATAAGTTAGTAGATAAGAATGAAGCTGATCCATCAGAATTTCTTTGATGATCAGAAATGTTTCAACATTTTATTGCTTTCTGCATTATTCTACTCATCTTCCTTTCTCGTAACTACTCATAAATAACACTAGTTAACAAAGGTTTTGTTACATAAAACGAAATACCTGTTCTTAAAGGAACTTTTTGCGCTAAATTCGAATATGCACTCGGTTTTTCTCCATCACGTACGATTTTCCCGTAACAGAGGGATTTTCGGGAAAATCCCTCAAAAATTTCCCTTTTCGTTTATTTTACACCCCAAGATCTTGTCCCCTTGCATATACTAACATAGAAATTATACCTAAGTATACTTTGATTCATATTTAACAAACCCTCCAAGTTTCGTAATAATCGCTTTATTCTTTCTACAGAAATAAATATGTTTGTATGTATACTGTGTGTACTGTTTATTGCACCTTATAGTAATGCTTTCAGATCTCTTAAGTTGAGGTAAAACCTTTTTGCTTTATTACCACAAACACATATATAAAATATAATACAATATAATTTACAAGTGTGACAATTTACAATAAACAATAATACAAATGTACCAAAAGGTTATGAAAAGACAATCAAAACTATCACAATATATGAAACTTCCATTGGGTTACAAAAACGTACACTACTTCCTTCTTTTGTAAGAAATGTTGCATTCTCTAACAAGACCCCAACAATAGTCCCCCATCATTGAAGGATCCCATCGTCCCTGGTACCTTTTCTCCATTGCCATTATAACTTGGTGGAATCTTTCCCCCTGTTCGTCGCTGAGAGCACCTAGGTTAGCAGGAAAGAAGCTGAGGTGGGAGTGCAAAAAGTGGATTTTTAAAGACATCCTACAACCCAACTCTTTGTATTTCTGTATCATGTCATGTACGATTTCTGTGTAACTCTCAGCTATGTTATTGCCCAGAAAGTTGCGCACAACACACTCAAATGCTGTCCAGGCAGCTAGCTCAGCACTGTTTAACTTGCTGTCAAAGCTATCATCAAGCATTAATTTCCTAATTTGGGGGCCAATAAACACTCCCACTGAAATCTTAGCATCACTCAGGTTAGGGAACTTATCTCACAAATACTTGAAACCTTCACCAGATGTGTCCATGGCTTTGACAAAGTTTTTCGTAAGTCCTAACTTGATATGAAGTGGCGGTAGTAATATCTTATTAGGATCTACCAAAGGAGCGTATTTGACGTTGCATTCTCCAGGTACGTAATTCACTCTAGGTTCCCATTCCTTCATTTCATAATGTTTGTCATCAGCTCGGCTATCCCATAAACATAAAAAACATTGGTACTTCGTGTAACCGCACTGCAGTCCTAATAAAATACCAACTACCTTGAGATCACAACATATTTGCCAACAATGGTCCTTGTAATTTATAAGATTTAGCAAAGTTTACATGGTGTCATAGGATTCCTTAATCTTCACTGAGTGCGCAAGTGGTATAGAAGGTTTTTTATTTCCATTATGTAAAAGGACAGCTTTAAGGCTGACCTTTGACGCGTCGATAAATAACCTCCATTCTTCTGGAACGTAAGGAATTCCTAGCTCCGCCATCAACCCATTTATATCCGTACATACGCACACATTATCTTGCATTGAGAAATAGCTTGGAAATTGAACATGCCTTTTCCTGTACACTGATATGTTTGTTTCTGCATTCAATAAGTTCCACTGCTGGAGCCTTGATCCCAGAAGTTCCGACTCTTGTTTTGCCAGGTGCAAATCACGGACTAGGTCATTAAGTTCACATGCCGGATGAAATGTGGCTCGCGAACACAATCAGGGATGAACGTTGGATAATTGGATGTACATGTTGATGTCGATGGTTCATCAAGGTCATGATCATCACCAGAGTCTTTTGGCCATATCTCTTCCCAGTTGGTAGGGGGCTCGGGAAGTGGAAGTTCATCCCCGTGCGGAATAGGTCTAATTGCGGATTTAACGTTGGGATAACTTATTGTGTATTTGCTTTTTTTTAGAATGTCCCTTAACTACTGTGAGACAAAAATAACAATCATCCAGATGGTTGGTGGGTTCTCTCCACACCATTGGTACAGCAAATTTCATGAACCTCCGTTTCCCTTTGGCCCATGCAAGTAAAGTGACGTAGCACGACGCACAAATTATGTTGGGTGCCCAAGTTTTGTCCTGATCTCCCACACGACATCCGAAATATATATAATATGCTAGTTTCACCGATGGCGTAATGGATCTACACTGTCCTTTAACTACAAACTGGCCACACACATAACAAAAACTATTTGGTGAGTTAACACACGAACGCCGTCCTCTTGACGCCATTGTACTGATCACAAACTAAACTTCTGGTCTTAGTTGGGTATAATGCCGTTAAGATCAAACATGAAAGCACTCTTAGCAGCAAAGACAACTTTGAAAGTGAAGTAGTGTTAAACCACACGTCAATATAAAAATGTACAAAACTCCCTCACCAGGTGTCAAGAACACAAGAAAGAAAGAAATGCGCGGGGGAGGGGGGAAACGATACCGTAGTGGAAAATTCAGACTGCATTAGTTCATTGTTGTCAACAATGAGTCTGTATTTCATTCTTTCTTTCTTTTGCATTCTGTTACATTTGACAACAAATATTGATAACCATTTCATGAACAAAACGAAAAAACTTGGAGAATTGTATATATATATATGTATTAAGATATACATATACTGTACGTTTAAAAAATACGTTGGAAGTACATTCTATTTTTATACACGTTTCTAATTTACAGAGAGCAATACAAGTGTGTTGTTGACTATTGTAAATATTCATTTTTATGTCTGTGTTTGTAGTAATAAAGCAAATCGTTTTTACCCCAACTCAGGAGATCTGAAAGTATTACTATCAGGTGCAATAAACAGTGCACACAGTATACATACAAATATATTTATTTCTCTAGAAAGAACAAAGAGATTTTTACGAAACTTTTAGGGTTTATTAAATATAAATCAAGGTATACTTAGGTATAATTTCTATGTTACTATATGTAAGGGGACAGGAGATAGGGGAATAAAATATCTGAAAAAGGGAAATTTTTGAGGGAATTTCCCGAAAATCCCTCTGTTACGGGAAAACTGTACGTGATGGAGAGAAACCGAGTGCATATTCGAATTCCGCGCAAAAAGTTCCTTTAAGATCAGGTGATTTTTCTCATGTAACAAACAAAAAGTTTAAATTTGTTAACTAGTGTAATTTATGCTACAATTTATTATTCTACATAAAAGTGTTTTCCATTAATGAGAAAGAACATGTTACTGTAAACGTAGATTTTGTAGTTGTATGATCAAATCTTGTTTTAATAGATGGGTCTTCGATCTTTATCAATTTTTGTTACACAATTTCTTACAGTCGGTTTTACTGTACTTCTCTGTACAAATATTCTGTGATCATCAAGCTATTGTGTATTGCGTTAATAGAAACAATTGTCAAGTTTGGTATTTGCTTCAAATAGCGCATCTTAGTATATCAGCTGTATAATTGTATCTACGGAAAATAATAAAACAAATGAAGCCTCACGAGCAGGCAGCTCGATCCTACCACTACTCATACGCGCAGCGACCTTCTCCTCAACACTTCCCACACACTTTATGAATTGAGGCTCTGCCACCTGGTTCCCAGGTTTTCTTCTCCTGGCAACCTGGTGTCGAACCCTGATTGGCTGAGGGTAGTGTGAGGAACGAGCTGCCTGCTCGTGAGGCTTCATCTGTTTTATTATTTCCGTAGGTATATACAAATTGTACGTGTTTACTGATACACAACATATGCTATTTGAAGCAAATACAAAAATTCAACAAATTCTTCCATTAAAGAAATACACGACAGCTTGTTTACCACAGAATATTGTGATATTATGTGAATCGTTGTGATATATATATGTCGAGGCACTAAGTATTTACAAATCCTTTTGAAGAAAATACTATTACAAATCTGTAATGACTGTTATACTTGCTAAAAATACGTTGTTTCATAATAACAATTTTCAACATACAGATACGTCCAATGCTCATCAGTAAGTCTGTCTCACATGCGTTATCACTTCAAAAATTTGGTCGTTTATGGATGTTTCTAAAATTGAACCGTCCTTAGTTTATAACATTGAAAAACGAATTTAGTATTGTAAATACTGGTTTACCATCTACATTTAAAGTACTCGATATCATAACGTAGTGACGTTTAACAATACAGTTTATGCCGAATTAGCAACACGGTTATTCTGCTAATATTGCAGAGTATGCTAATTTATTCGTGTTGGAGGTTTTAAATTACAAACTTTCAACGATTTCTTCCATTAGTTTGAAACTTATAAGGTCGTTTCAAGGGCCATTATCAACAATATACATACTGTTGCTTTAATATGTGAGTTGCAGATGTGGGAAGTAACAAACTCAGAGATGTATCGTCTGTAGGCTACACTTAAACATGGAGAGATGTACTCACAAAGATTGGAAACGAATCCCATCAACTGAAAAGATGGCAGGGTTTTGCAATGGAAACGATATACTGTAAGAAGAAATGGTGATTCGTAGACAAAAGATAAGAAATTATCTCAGAAACGTTAAGTTAAGACGTACTGTAAAGTATTCTAAAGGAGAATTTCTCAACATAGATATTTGAGGAACAGAGTTGCTGAAACCTTCGTCCGACAATGAGATGGCAACACTTATTTATACAATTTATTCCCCCGTGTAAGTGCGAGCGTCATAGAAAACATAACCCTATAAGTGACAATTGTTCGAGAGTCCAGTCCTCAGGATCTTCTAGAAATTTTTCATTTACAAGATGCGGTGATTCACACATTAAACTACTTTCTGAAATATTTGCTACAAATGATTCCTCCTGCACTATTGTAACATCGTTTTGATGGAACCTCATTACATTGATTATATTACAATCGCAATGCATTGACTTGGTATTCATATCCAACTGAAGTTTATTTTTTGCTTCTTCTCTTACAGGCTCCAAATATCTATCATTTAAAATTACTTCACGTATGTAATTATTTGTCAGATCTATTTGTAGATTTTGCGAAGAATAAAGGAAATCAAATACTGTCAGCTTCTCTATGTTATTACCAGATAGATTAAGCAAACGTATTTCTGTCCATTGCCTCCACGTAACATCGATTTCAGAAATATTGTTGTTTGAAATATCAAAAGTGTCCTCAATTACGACGTTATTTAGAAGAGAAATTTCGTTATTTTGGAGATTAAGAGTCTTTAATGAAATGGGGTTTTTATTTATTAAGAACTTCTTAATACTATTAAAAGAAAAATTGATTTTTTCAATACTTTTGGGAATGAAAAATATGTTGATACGTGGGGAAAAAACATAAAATGGGCTATCATTTTCCATCATCCATTCTTTCCGATCCCCAATATATACAACTTGATCAACAAGATTGTGGCTCACGTCTAAATATTTTAAATACTTTAATGAAACAAATGAAAGTAGTCCTATTTTCTTTAAGGCATTGCTCCGTAAGTAAAGTTCTTCAAGGGAATGCAAGTTTCCAAATATTCCCTTGTGTATAGAAGTATAATTATTGTAGTTTAAATTTAGAATGCGAAGCTTTGGATGATAAAATTCAATTGGATGACCTTCTTTAAGTCTGTTGTGGTCAAGGTACAAGATTTCAAGATCCATACTCCTTGAGATGAAATCATCTGGAAGGTCATGAATTAAATTTTCACCTAAATCAAGCTCTTTTAAACTTCCAGCACGTTTAAGAAATTCAGATGAAACAAATTCAATTCTACAGTTTCTCATTTCTACCTTCTCAAGCCGGCCCTCGTAAGTAAACTTCATATTACCTGTAATATTTGGAGCATAATTGCGCGAAATAGAAAGGTGCATAATAGCGCGTTCGAAACTCAGATTGGAGAGTGATAAATTATTATTTGATATGTCAAAAGTATAAAGATTATATTGTGAAAATATAGGTATCCATTTATTTTCACTCAAAGATAACCGAGTAAAGCTTACGTCTACAGTTGAGAGTTTCCGGAGACCACTAATTGCATTCTCGGGAAGCGTTATAAGCGGATTATTATTTAAACGCAATGTATTCAAATTTAAGAGAGAACTGAAGCATTTAATTGGAACTGATTGAATTTCGTTAAACGATAAATCTAGTTGTTGTAGGCGATTCAATGTTTCGAACCATGTTGTATCAATCCTTTGTAGTTTGTTTTTACTTAGTATTAACCAAATAAGTCTAGTAACATCTTTAAATATGAGTGATGGTATATATGTAAGTTTCTTATTATTAACAATATGCAACTCAGTCAACTTCGTAAGGTTACGAAAGAAATCCTCCGGTAGTGCTGATAGATGTGAATTGAATAAATATACACAACAAGTGTTTTCAGGGAAGATACCACTGTGAATATTGTAAATATGTGGAAACGATATCCTAAATGTGTTTCTTTCAGAGATGTTCGTCTCGCAATGAAAGACTTTAGAGAGACTTATATTAGCGAAATCTAAAGTTTCATTATTACTAGCTGACAGATATAATTCGAATTCCTTTGTTACGTTTTGAAGGCAATTGATAGATTTACTAAACTCTTTCATAAACTTACTGTTTATATTACAGTTTTCAATTTTTATTTCTGTTTTCATTATTTCTGAAGTTTTGATATTTTTGAACTGCAGAAAAATGTTTTTTGGAATATGAACCTCAGAGTCAGTTAAACATTCAAGTACAAAAGCCACAGTTCCAGATCTTTTAATCATTTTAACTGTAAGGTTACGGGCACAAGTTATTTTGAGGTAATCGATTGAATGCACCATATCACATTCTAGAGCTTTGTCCTTTGAAACTGCAGTGGCTTCAGGTGACGCAATGGTAATTTTAAAAACCAAAAAGAGCCAAATACTGATATTCAATAAAATCTTCATATTGGCGCTTAAGTGCATGGCTTACTTGATAATTCAATTTAACTCAGTTACGCCTAAACGCTGTCTTCAAACTCTCCAGCAAGTTCTCATGATCTAAAATAAATGAGAAATGAAAATAATTAATTTATATGATCTAGAGAAACTTGAATCAACAGTTGAAACTTGAAACTGTACAAAGAGAAACTAAGCTGTTTCATGCAAATTGTTGCATGTTTTCCTAAAATTTAGACTAGTAAAAAATCGAGAATTTGCACCAAGCAATAAATTCCATCTTAGAAGAAAAAAGTAAGGCATATCTGAAGCAATGTAAACTCCTTACTATTCCTTACAAACGTTTCTTAATAAAAGTCATTCTATTTCGTATTAGTTTTCAGAAAAGGAACCATGATCTATGTGTATTAATAACACAAACGCATCGAATATTTTTTCGTTTGCATTCATATTAAATCTATATTATAACTGCAATCTATGTATAAAGTTTCTTTAACGTTAATAAATAATGGCGGATCCAACAGGGTGGACACAAATTACAGAAAACAAGCATTGTATCTGAAATCAGATATATAAAGATATTCGATGTCGCTATGTATGAATCGAATACCAAAGTGTAAAAATCTAAATGACGAACAAAATGCAAAACTCTCCTATGAGATTGAAAGCGGGTAGGTAGAGGTTTTCGTGGCGACGTAGTACGAATCCAAGTGCATCCCTACTCATGAGAGTGAACATTTGTCATGCATATAGCTTTAAAGTGTCATGGCATAATGTGAAACCGGAAAGACAGTTGTGGAAGCGTAACGATGTTTTAAACTTCAACGTGCACTTTTCACTGTCATCTTTTGCATTTTCAGATGATATCTGGAAATAATTGCAACGTACTCTACAGGCACCATTCAAGCGAGATGTTACAGATGAAAAGTGTACTGATGCGAGCTTGACAACGATATATAGTATAATACATACCGATCCCCGCGTATCTCTTCGGGGTCGGGGAGTGATTTGATAGCTCCCTAATTATTGTCTATGATTGCAAACTGTCCGTATCAAAAAACCCTTCCTGTTTATTGTGAAACATCACTGGCCCCTACTTGTCCCGTTATGTACAATAGATATTTTTCTCTTGCATGTGTAAGAATCACCTATGTCCGTTCTATACATCCTTTGAGCACTTCTTGTCCGCCACATTGGATCTGTCATATTGCATTTTGCACTTATATCAATGAATTCGTATTCAGCGACTACGAAAACCACTACCTACCCGCTTTCAGTTCCATAGCAATGTTTTATATTTTGTCCGCCATACTGGATCCGCCATTTTGAATTTTTAACCTTTGGTATCCGATTCATACATAGCAACGTCGAATACCTCTATATAGCAAATTTCAGATCCATAGCTTGTTTTTGTAATTTGTATCCACCATGTTGGATCCACCATTTTGATTTGTAAAAATTTGGTGTCATATTCAGCTACCTTTTAAACCTATATAACTCGTCTCAAACCAGCTTCCTATTTTGTCCCCGTTTTCTGGTGTTTCAGAGCGTGCCTTATTCTGATATTCAAATGGTCGCCATGCCTCCTACAGGCCCAATTCAAGCGAGATATTTCACATGTGAGGTGTACTCGGTGTGATCTTTCCAACGGTATATAACATATGGAGATCCCCGGCTACCGCTTCAAGTACTTTCCCTGTTAGTAGTTTTATAATATCTTTCCTAATATAAAAATGGTTCGAATAAATTGTCTTTTTGATGCACAGGAGAACCTTACAACGGCATGTTGTATATTTTTTTTACTTGTAACGATTATTAATTTGTAATTTTGGGCCGTAATGTATTTTAAATATGTACTAGGCTGATTATACTATTAGAAAAACAGAAAGAAAAAGATATAAGTTAGATATAATGTGTATAAAAAGATATTCAATTTTTTTTAAATAATAGGATTTTGAAATGTCGTTGTCAGGGCAACCAAAAATTAATTATTATTGAGTGAGTTAAGTATACATATTAGGAAGTTGTGTAAAAGGTATATGTATAGCTCTCCATTACATTTATTAAAGATAAGTACATAAAGGATACATTGATGTATTTTAATGGGCTCAACAATTAATTTGATAAACGAACCGTTCTAAGCTCACTTCAGCAAAATAACAGGGAGATGAGCTAAGATGATGTATTTAAAATCATAACATCTATACTATAGCTGCCGTATAATTTATATTCAAAATGTAATTCTGAAATAACTACTTATGTTATGCTATAATTGTCATATGTCCCTATCCGTTATCTAGGAAGTACAAATGAAATTGTGCTGTTATCTTTCATGAACGTTTATTTAAGGCCCACACAAAATTTTTGGGTACTGATTGGAGTTGTACGCCTCAAGCAACATATACTTTAAGACCGTATCCTTTAATGTATGTCTCACGTCATTTCAAGGGCTAGTTTTAATATTTCTTTTTGTAGACTTTAGGCAATTTCTCTAAGAATTTATTTTCTGTCCCTAAGTTTCAAAACACGAGTTTTGACTTCAAATGTTTTCAAATACAACAACTACAATTCTTATTTTATTATTTTCTGTCTCCATTTTAGCATTCATACTGGTTTCGGGACTTCTAACAAAATTTGGTTTTATCACCTCAAACATTCCTATTCTAAGCCATAGAAAGAAGATATATCCTACTTACAACTCCTGTATCATCAACTAACCGACGACGACTATCTTGATTAGCCAGGTATTCTAGTTTTCATTTTTCTTTTTCTCACATTCTTGACCTTCGAAAATGACGCGCTTCACTGAACCTTTCGATCATGCCAACCCAATACATCGAAAACTTTCGACTCCATACCTCGAGGACGAATACGTTTGAACCCACTTTTTTGGAAACCATTTGCACGATGCAATAAAATTGACGGTGTGCAAGGGCTGATCATTTTGCACACAAGTGTTGCGGAGTGAATAGTACGTGCAGATATAGTTTGAAGTCTTCTTAAATGCCTGGAGTTTTTTTTTTCTGTTAGTTGTACACCAGACCATGATTGCCTTGGATCCAAGATCGTTTCGCGTATTTTAAAGCATGGCATTATTTACTATTCTTTGAGAACTCCAATCTTAATTCATCATCATATGTAATTCCTATTCATAGCTGGCGGTACTAAGACAACAGACCGAGGTTAGTTGGCTGAAAATTTCCCTATTTGGTTGATAAATGATTAAAACTGATGGAAATACGACATTTTTATTTTTAAAATTATAAAAATGGGAAGTAATGTCATTTCTAACTTTCGTAGAATTTGTCTATTATTTATTTCTTTTATTTGTGCTCTCTCTTCCAAGAACACACAAAAAACATTCACATATACAGCTGAAAGTTTAGGTACTTTGCATTCATGTAAACTTGCATAGCTAGTAACTCGATGCTGAAACAAACAAAGAAATTAGACAAAAGAAAACACGAAGGGGTTGATACCACGTATTATTATTGTGAAATACAGTGGTTATCTTGAATACCAGCAGATCTATTCACTGTTATTCTTTTTTCTGGTACACTGAGATGGTATTATTGTTTACGAATCAAATTAGGAACAAGTTATCAGAAATGTTTACGACTTGACACAAACGCAGTTTTCTGCAAGCAATAATAAACTCCAGAACACACTCCATGTTCAGTGCAGTCTCTATACTTAAATCAGAAGTGGTATACGTCTACTACCAATTCTGCTTTAAATAATAATTGAGAAGCGTCGAGAGATGTAATTTAATTTCTGTAGGTGATGTAAACAAGACAGTGCTACCTGTTATTTAAATAATATTAAAACAAAAGTATGAATTTGATATTGTATTTCACGTTGTAAACTTCAATACTGTATGTATATCCGGTGGAAAACTATATCTACAACAAGATGAAATATGAGGTAGTATTCTGAGATAATTGACTATTGACAGCTCTTCAGTAATGTAGTGGTAAACTTTAATGTATTTAAATTTGCAAAAAACTTATGAAATTACTTATATTTTCTGGAAATACTTTTCTGAAACTGAAGAAAACATTGTAACATTCAGGGCCGCCCACAGGGGGGATGTATGGCGCAAGCTGCGCGATTGAGAAAAATTTTGGGGGGGGATTTTACTCTACTTTCGATCTAGCAATTTTACTGTCGGAATAGCATTAAAACACGATTTTGAGAAGCTAATTTTCAAATATTTTCCGGGGTGAACACCCGTACCCCCTGCTTCGATACTCGATGAATCAAGTACCGCGCAAGTAGCCGTATGAAAGGAAAGGTTGGTTCGTTTCAAGAGAGAAGGGCCGCCCACAGAAGGGATGAATGGCGCAAGTTGTGCCATCGAGAAAAAAATTGGGAAGAATAAAAAAATTGGGGAAGAATTTTACTCTAATGTCGAATAAGTAATTTTGCTGTCGTCAGAATAACATTGGAACACAATGCGATTTTTTTTAAATCTCGAGAATGAATCCCCCTACCCCCTGCTTAGAAACTCTATGAATGAAGTACCGCGCAAGTTGCTATATGAAAGGATGGGCTGGTCGGTTTATCGCTTTGTGGATATATCTGGATCAGTCTGGATCAGTGGGTGAAGAAAGGATTCATTAGGCCTTACAGGTGTTTGTTGAATATGTCTGGTTTTCCATACCTAACAATATTATACCAGATACTTCTGTCATTACCAGCAACGAGTTGCTCAGCAGAGAGGATTATGAGTAAAGTAAAGATTGTAAAAAATAGACTATGAAGCAACATGGGAGATGTATGGCTCTCCGACATGCTTGTCCTTTCTTCCGAAAAAGACATTTTAGAATGCATTCCCAACAGCGATATTATAGACAAATTTGCTTTGTCGAGTGAGCAAAGCAAAAAATTATTACTCTATAAAGGACATCAAGGGTAGGTTAATGTCACCACCACGAGCAGTAATAATTTAATCCAACAAAATCATTCCTGTAAAAAAAAGAACAAGTATGAGCGGCCTTAAAAAGAAGTGAAATCACAAAAATGAGCGCCAAGTTCTGGTGAACAACAGTTACAAACACTCAAGGAATTACTTTCAAATTTAGATTTGAAACATGCCTATGTTGTCTGTTGAAAATTATAAAGTAGTTTGACATAATTGTGAGCTAGTGGTAACCATACAGACAACAGCCAAGTTTCAAATCTAAATTTGAAGTGAGCCAGTGAGTGTTTGTAACTGTTGTCCAGCAGAACTTGGCGCCTATTATTGTGATTTCAATTCTTTTTAAGGCCACTCGTACTTGGCTCTTTTACAGGAATGTTTTTTGTTGGATATCACTTCTTTTTGTAGGCTAATTTCGAGGATAACATTTTCTTTTGGGATCAAACTCAATAACTTGTAACTTGCGTCTTACTTTTCATGTACAAGGGAATTATATCAATATTTTGTAAAGAAAAAAATAATACTACTAATTGTAAAAAAAGAATACCTGCGCCATACACAGTGTGTAGAAGTTTTTATACCCTTCAATATCCTTATGGAACATATTTAGTATTGTACACTATCAAGACTACTAATAAAAGTAATGCCATTTTTATAATTACTACTGCCCCTACTACTACTACAAGCATTCTATAATACTACTACAGGAAATAAAAACAACAACAAAAATAACAATTACTAGTACTATAAAAACTACTGCTACACTGGGCAATTGTTTTTAGAGGACTTGAGTTTTGAGGAGGGAAGAGATTATTAGTTTTGGGGGGGAGTGCGCCATCAGCTTTGGGGGGGATGGGCACCCCTGGTAACATTGAAAGCCTAAATTTGAGAAAAAAGAATTTGAGAGAATTAACAAAAAAACTCCTTCATACTTAATTTTTTTTTGATACTCTAATTCATATTCACCTATAATCAGTTCCCTAACACACACTTATTTGCCCTCACCCTCAAAATCACACTCCAAATCTCTCATTTCTCAGTACTCACTTGAAGGTACTTTCATTCGGTTTGCTCACACTCGCACGCTAATACAATTGGCTTGTTTTTTCACTTCGTCCTAATTTGAACATATACTTAGACGAAGATTCCATTGTTACTTTAGAGCCATGATAGGAAAAGAGAAAGTATGTTTATATTAGAAAAAATTTAAGATTTTAATGGATTCTCACTTTTCATAGCTCCTACATTTGAAAAAAAAATACAATGTCTCTTATCTTCTTCTCTTATTATGTACACTCCCGGTGAGGTCATACCGTATAAAAAATTCGCATCAATTATAAAATTAAGTTTTTCATAGAATTCTTCAGGGGAATGTGAATTCTTTTCTATCCAAAAATAGAATAGCTAGATAAGGATCAAATATAAATGTGCGATCTTCTCAATAACGGCTTTGATGATTATGTTTATATTTCATGTCATTAACAATCATATATTATAGTATAAATCAGCTTTCGAGACAAACTTCAGAGGGAAGAGTTTAGTTTCAGGTAGGTACCCTATTGATTGATTATTTGACAAGCAACTCCGTCGATTTTGTCCATATTTCACAAATTGTTTTACGTTGCATGGTAAATCACTTTTTGTGAAAAATTCCCTTGACTAAGTTTATTATTCTGCCGAGTTATTTTCGGTTGATCCTCTCAGACACGACTTATGTCTCATGTGTTCTTGTCTTCTGTTTATGGCGCATGAATATATGTCTCATTAATCACCATATGATGTGGGATATATAATTTCTCATGGGGAATTCCACAAGAGGTCCTTTACTTTTTAAGTTGTTTCCCGCCTATAAAGTTTTCCATAAGCCCAATATAATTTTGTCATTATTCAACAAACAGAAGTTTCAATAATTAATATAATGTAAAATAACTTAATTTAAGAAACTGCAACCAAAAATATAAAACGGTGGTCCGTGCCTTTTAGTTTTATTGCTTTTTGTAGGCGATTTGCAACCTCCTAGACCTCTTGGTGTGTCTGTCTCTAAATTATTGGCCTATATTTATTTATACCTGAGGTAACAATGGAACACGAACCATTACTATGCTAATATTATAGCGGTAAACTTACCAAATGTAAGGGGTTTATTGTAGTTTATACTTTCTTGTTTTACGCATTTATCTTTTTACTTATGAGCTCCAAGCTTTAGTGTTCTTTTCGTAGTGGTTAGAGTTTTCCCTTTAACAAAAAGAATGCAGGGCGATATTATTTGGTTTCAAATGCTGCAAGAAGCAGATATTTACAGTTTAAAGAGTCAACCCCGGTTCAGTCCGTTAGATCAACAGTATCGAATCTATTTACTTACCCAAATGAATAAAGTTAGTTCAAATTTAACCAAGAAAAAGTCAAAGAACTGTTACTTATTGTTTTCATGTTGAAATGAAAGTATACATTTCGTATAATATTTCACGCAGTAGGACTTCAACACAAAATTTAGACCAGCGGAAAAAATATCCCAGAACTACAAAAGAAAAAAACGAGTGAAGTAGTATTCTAAAATAGTTGATAGTTTTTCTGCAGCATAATGATGCAACTTTGATACTTTTAAGCTTTCAAACCTGGAAATTAATTTCAGAAAAGAATCCTGAAATCTGAAAATGAGCATGTAACTTCCTCACATTCACTCCATCAAATATTATTAATTCCCTCATTCTCACTTACACTCAACAACGTCACTCTCGTTCATTGGCCCTCACGCTCCAAATCACACTCACATGCCTTCACCTTGATTCACAATCACCCTCTGAAATTATCTCACATTAATATTCTTTCATAGTTAGCCTGTTACAAATATCTCCTTATCTTCATTTTCACTTTTGGCAGATTAGCGTATAGCGAAACAATACCAAACGGAAACTAGTTCTCGTTGTATTACACTAAATTTAATTTTAACTTCTGAGTAATCATAGAAAAAATATGGGTATCGTGAAACAAGTGATATTTGCGATTTCAACGGATATACAATTTTCATTGATTCTATATGTCAAAACTCATAAGTACGGTGAGGTGCGGTATTGAGATCTGAATTTTCTTCGTTAGATGGCAACCTCACCAAGGTCAATAAGAAAGAAGTAACTGGGCTGCTGTATTGGGAATTGTGCTGTACTGCTCTGTGCTACTGTATGAGTAGTGCTCTCAACGGGTCGGGTAGGGTCGGGTTGAAGACCGACCCGACCCGACCTGACCCGTGGCCCGAATTGACTGACCCGACCCGAAGACCCGTCCGGACCCGACTGACCCGAACCGTGATCCGACCTGATTGACCTGACCCGACAACCCGATCCGAGCTGACCCATTTGACCCGACCCGACAACCCGACCCAAGTAGCCTGACCCGACAACCCGACCCGTTTGAGAGCACTATGGTCATGACACTGGGTCAACGCCAAAATGCACTCCCATTGGGAATTAAACCCAAACCACGTGCACCGATCAAGCGGGGGAATTGTATATGCATTTTAATGAATATTTGGCACTTTTGAGGTTTGGTTATTTCTTTTTATAACTGATACCAATGCCCGATGTGGGAGAAATTTATATTTTTGTTCTTGCTTTAGATCTATGTGACGAAATTTTTCTTCAAGGTCAGTGTTTTCACCTGCTCGGACGGCAGGGGGTCTTCTCGGAAGGCAGTAGCAAGAGTCTCTTGGCGGAGATAAAAAGAAATCGTTTAACTACAATGATAAGGATTGAGGAAACAGGAGAACACCCGTGATTTTTCCAACCCTTCAACTTTCATTCCAAAATAGGTTCTTATGATTACGGGACCCGTGCCACTTTGATTTTTCTTTCTCTGTAATTAAAACGTATTTTGCAGTATATATAGTTGCAAGTAAGAAGATACATAATATAAATTTTGTAATTTAAAATTTAAAAATACAGTATAATAATTAATTATAAAGTACTAATTTAATTTAATCACTTTCAGCCCAACAAATGAAATTCAAACAATTCGCACCCTGGGCCTTGGTCATCAATACTGCGTCTTATTCTTTGTCTTGCAGACAAGTCTTGGTCCTGCATTTCGTAGTCTTGTTGGTATTTCATGCTATACAATAGCTAAGAATGCTCGCCTCATCGGTACAAATGAAGACCAAGTGTGATTTTGATTATGGTCTTTCATACTATACGGAAAGCAGGAAAATACGCTCATCGCTACTTGGTGATCACCAAAAAAGGCCAAGAGCAATATTACTATCCACTTCGGCTTGCATACCCAATCTTTATCTTGTTCTTGTATCGATGTCCTTGGGCTTGGTGAAATAAAATGAAATATTCAGTGTAAGGTACCTCGATTCTGCACCGAGGCTAAGGGATATGGTAACCATGAGAAATGAATGAAATGGTGGAATGAAGAAAGTGGGAGGAAACAGGAGAACCCCGAGAAAACCCACTACACGGCATTTCTCCACCACAAAGCCCACTTAGCACAAACTGGGATCGAACCATGGACACCATGCACCAGAGATGAATTCTCTACCACTGAACCACCGCGGCCCTGCTTGGGCTTGGTCGTCCATATCCATTCTTTCTTTTAGCCTTGCTTAATCAACTTCTAGTTTTGTTCTAAATCCAGACTCCATATTGGCATAGATATTAATATTACAGTCGATTGGTAAAATCAATCTTCCACATTTAAAAATTAAAGGACACACAAGTAGAAAAATAAGCATTTACCATAAAAACACTAGCTGCAAGTGTTCAAAATAGATTTATGGTTTCTATAAAATCAATTGAAAATTGCTACTTTTAGTTAGGCAGCTAGTGAAAAACCGCAGCTTTCGACTCCAGCAGAGTTTAAGCTCAACCTAAATTCAGTTGACCAAAGTGAACTGACCCGACTGACCCGACCCGAGTGACCCGACGCGACAACCCGACCCGAGCTGACCCGATTGACCCGACCCGACAACCCAACCCGAATAATCCGTCCCGAAAACCCGACTTGAGCTGACCCGATTGACCCGACTGACCCGATCCGACAACCCGACCCGAGTAGCCTGACCCGAGCTGACCCGACTGACCCGACCCGACAACCCGACCCGAGCTGACCCGACTCGACAACCCGACCCGTTTGAGAGCACTATGTATGAGTATGATCAGCGCAAAGCGAGAATAGTGTACTCTTTGGAACAACTTTGGGGAACGGAATCTCTTTTTGGTATGCAAAGGACACTCACAAACAAATGTGTTTTATGTTCTGCTCAATACATGAACATAATGTGGTCGCTTGTGAAAAAATTGGAAGAAACAGAATGGCTTCTGAGTGAGACAAGGAACCATCGGACCCCGAAGCGGCTGTTGTGAAAGATGTCAGATATCAACTCCTTAGGTCGCCCAAGAAATCTCGTCGTTTGTGCATGAAACCGGCTATAACTATTCAACATGTGATTTATTGATTTTCCCAATAACACTTAATTTGTATTCTCACTAAACTTTAATTTCTATTCTGCAATTTCACTTCAAAATATCCAAAACCTCATTCCAATTTTAATGTACACTGCCGAAAATTTACTCTTTTTTTGAGGCATTGTCGATATTACCCCGGACGAATTTAAACAAGTAAACATGATCCCATAAATTTGCCATCCTTCCTTGATCACTTGCCACAAACAGCATGAAAATCGGACTTCAGTTAGAAATTCTAGATCCAAATGAAATTCGTGAGTTTTAAAAGAATCACCCAGTATATACGACTTTCTTAATCATATCTACGCTTAGGTTTAGGATAAGCAGAGAATAAGAGAGTCGATTTTATTTCCACCCGACGACTGGTGCAAAAAAGGTGTCATAAATATATTTTGCAAAGAATCTTGGACTTTGATAGAATATATTCTATCCCAAAAGTGCAATGCTTATCTCAGACTCTTTAGAAATAGTGGATCATGAAATAGTCAAAAACATAAATATTTTGGCAGTAGCTTATCAAGAATAGAGGGACTTCCTGTAGACATGGGAACTTGAAATTTGGCACAATTGTAGTGTTTGTAATACAGGTAGAGAAAGAAGTGCGAAAACTAGATATTTCACTTTCCAAGGGGCATAATTAGGGTGAATGCAAGAATTAAAGAACTATATTCAAAATCTATATGATACTTCTACACATGGAATCTTGAAATTTGGCATAAATCTTAGGTTTGTGATACTTCTGATTGATCTCTAAAATATATTAAATAATGTTTATTAGTTATATACTTAAAATATTACAAACTTCTTTACATGATTGTACTTCAGATCCAGGTGCTTAAAAGTAAAAAAAGAAAATCAGATTTTATTTTAAAATATAAGAAACTAGCAGCGTTCACCCTGCTTCGCTGGGGTCACCCCGGAACGCAATAAACTTTGTTACTTAGATAATTTTTACTTTTTCGCTTTCAAGTGATATGATAAAAACCATAGAAGATTGCAGTAAATGTTAACATTATATCGCCTGTCATTTATGTTAACCCGCCGAGTGACACGGTCATGTGGGTTGCATATAAATACGGTTAGATTTAGCTATGATGAGCTAACAAAGGATTTGTACGTTATGGACACTTGAATGGTCAATTATCTCAAGACACTGGTAATTGAAAATTAAAGTGATATGATAAAAACCATCTAGGGTCCAAATCTTAATAACCCCCCAAAAATGAAAGAAATTGGTTCAGCCGTATTAGCGTGATGAGCTAACAAAGGATTTGTACGTTCTCTTTTATATATATAGACTAGCAGCGTTCACCCCGCTTCGCTGCGGTCACCCCGGAACGCAATAAACTTTGTTACTTAGATAATTTTTACTTTTTCGCTTTCAAGTGATATGATAAAAACCATAGTAGATTGCAGTAAATGTTAACATTATATCGCCTGTCATTTATGTTAACCCGCCCCGCTTCGCTGCGGTCACCCCGGAACGCAATAAACTTTCTTACTTAGATAATTTTTAATTTTTTCGCTTTCAAATTGCAGTAAATGTTAACATTATATCGCCTGTCATTTATGTTAACCCGCCGAGTGACACGGTCATGCGGGTTGCATATAAATACGTTTATTTTTACCTATGATGAACTAACAAAGGAATGGACACTTGAATGGTCAATTATCTCAAGACACTGGTAATTAAAAATTAAAGTGATATGATAAAAACCATCTAGGGTCCAAATCCTAATAACCCCCCAAAAATAAAAGAAATTGGTTCAGCCGTATTAGCGTGATGAGCTAACAAAGGATTTGTGCGTTCTCTTTTATATAATAGATTGCAAATAAAACACAATTCTAAAATAATCAACAGGGCTAGATTACGTACCAGTTGTTTACGGATTTCACGCGAGTGAAAGTGTTTAAAAATAGCTTACTTCCAAAAAAAAGTGACAGTGAGGAGAAATATCGATCAGAAATAGACAAGCAGAAGAAAGTACTTTCACATCGAAACAGTCTTGAGATCAGACTAAACTTTTGAAACATGAAAATATAACTGCTTCTCTCTACTCATTTAAGTTTTACCTTTCATAAACTATTGAATTAAACTGAGAATGCGTTTTGTACAATTCTCATGGAGGTCTCTCGATAGTCCCAATTCCAATAACTTTATTTCGTTAAATGCTTCTTATAGAGTACTCAAAAATTATGAATATTCAAAATAGAAAAAATCTAAAGTGGACTTACTCAATATTCAGATAAAATGTGTCTGCTAGGATATTGAAGTCAATTGTTTCAGCAAGCAAGATTTTATATTGTAATAAACACATATAAATTGAATTCTAATTCTTTAACAATTATCCTTAATTTAGTATTAATATATGAATTATTTAAAACTAGCTGAATATACCCATTCTTTGCATGGAGGTTGTATTTGGAAGTGAATGCCTGTGGGAGTATCACCATTTATTTCAGCGACTGCGAAAACTATGGATTTTACACTAATATCGGTCATTTGGGATGACTTTTACATGTTTCGGTATAGAACCCCCCGCTGACCCTGGCTCTTTATTTATTTATATTAGATGAAAGATTACTACTACTTTTACTACATCACAAATATTCACATTACAGATTCATTGAAATTCCTTAACTAATTACGTAATTAACACTATACAGCAAAAGCGACAAAGCTAGCAAGGAACTGTCTCTATAGAGCAAAAAAAAAAAAATATCCAGTCTCTGTCTTGCTCATTCTTTTGTAGCCAGAAGTGAAAAATTTTTCACTTTTAATTCCTGGTTTCAATATTTATGGCAAAAGTGGAAAAATACCAAAGATAGAAAGAAATCTTTATCTGTTATATATATATATATATATATATATATATATATATATATATATATATATATATATATATATATATATATGTATGTATCGGCATATGATGATTATTATTATTATTATTATTATTATTATTAAATATCTAAGAAAACTGTAGCAAGTGCGTACTGTCCCCAAAACTATAAACTGTTAGTATATAACTTCCTTTGTTTAGTTGAGCCAAGTCTCTTAGGTTAGGATCTATTTCCCTAATCCATGAGTTACTATCAACACTGATAAAATATCCTCAAAAACTTCTGTCACTCTTTTATTATTTCTCAAATGGTACACTTAAAATTCTCTTTTGCCATCAAACTTTACAATTAACAACATTTCTCAATCTATCAAACTCAAAAGCCAATAGATCCGTTCTTGAATCAACTCTAGCTTTTTTACATTTTCAAATCAACAACATAAAACTGTCCCTAGCAACATAAACATCTCTTTTCTTCCTTTTCTTCTTTTGGCTAGTGCTTTATTATTTTCTCAACACTTACAACCTATTCCTATAAACGCCTATATTTTCTACTCCTAACATAAACGTGCGAGGTGCAAGAAGATACCTAAGATATTTACCCACTGATGGATGCGTTTACTTGTTTCCAGCTGGAAGTTCTGAAGACGCACTGAAAGACTACCTTATAACTCTCATTGAAACTTCTGCCTCTTAATTAACTTCAAGATGACTTCGTTTCCTAGAATTAAGTAACTGGACTTATAGATAATCTGGAAATAAATATTCATAAAGAGTTGATACATGTATGTCTTCACTAAAAAAAGAATATGGTCATATTTTCTGTTATTGATTTCTCGATGTTTATACATATTAATATCCTAGCTATTGTGGATTTCAAATCTTTAATCGTGTATAATATGTTATGTTGGTTTATATATTGTAAGCTATTTCTTATAGTTGCTAAGTTAAATAATTTTCAAAGAACAAACATTTTCCATAATAACTTACAAACATAATGAAATGTAGGACGAGATATGCCAAGAACTCTATATTCATCAATATTGTTAAACTTCACCCCAAATGAATAAGTATAATGCGCTAACATGAACGAAAGTTCAATTCTTTTCCATATCATAAAATTGTCTCCTAGTAGAATGCAGAATTGATCAGTTCCTGTTACTGGTCTTTCTACATGAGGGTTTCTCAACCTGGGATACGCGAGAGGGTTTCTTAGGGGTTGTGAAGATAGGCGAAAGAGATAAATACAATTAGAATGTAATACAGGAAAAATTTAACTATTATTATTATTATATTGAATTTTGTTCTAACAGACATATTTTTATGTTTATACATAATGTTAAGAACAACAAGAAATAGGTCTAATAAGCATTTTTAACAGGTGCACACTTGTTTATAAATCAATCTAATGAAAGAGGTACGATATGAAACTGAAACCTGTATATTGGAATACCAGAAATATACAAATACAACAAAACTAACATATTGAAATACAATTAAAATTAAAAGCTAACAACATACGTATGTGTGTGAACAAACCGTCTTTCTTCCAGCAAGCTGGCCACAATAAAGGTAGATGTTTGCTGTGGGATTTTATTCGTTTCTTAAATTTTAAATGTAAACAACTTGATTTCGACACTGTTTGGTGATACTGAACACATACATAACGTACTAAATTTACAACAATATGAAGTAACTCGAACTATTGACCTCTCGGAAACTAAAATACTCAATAACTTTTTAAACATATGTTGAAGTTTTTTAAACCAAAATTAGAAATCACTTTACTTTTTTAACATTTATGACCCAAACTTACGGGTGGGGGCGCGGTGGCTCAGTGATACAGCGTTCACCTCCGGTGCTTGGGGTCCCTGGTTTGATTCCAGCTCGCGCCGTGTGGACTTTGTGGTGGACAAACATCGTGCTCGTGGGTTTTCTCGGGGTTCTCCGTTTCCTCCCACATTCTTCACTCCACCATCTGATTCATTTCTCATTATTACCGTATCCTTTAGCCTAACCGGCATAATCGTGGGACGTAAAACTTGGAGATTTCATTTCATTTCCAAAATTAAGGGAGTTATGTAGTTTTACAACTTTCAAACGGTCTCCATTTTGAAACAGTATGACGGATCAGATTCGATATTTTTCATATGAATGAACTGATTCGCTTTTAACGAAAGTATTGTATCCACTATATACCAGAAATGGATTTTACTACTATAGAAATAGATAGTTATTGTAAAAAAAAATCCACAGTAGGTGTATTAAAAATCACACAAGCATATTACAGATCAGAAATTACAAAGGTTTTTTGGCAGGAAGATGTGATAAATGGAGGTCGTGATAGGAATTAGATTGAGGACCACTGATCTACATGATTCTTAATTATATTTCTAAGTCAAGGTAAGAACAGACTTTATCATAAGCACAGTTTTCATACGTTTATTTGTGGAGGCCATGCGTTAGGACTCTTGAGGTACAGAGTCCCGTGGAATTTACTCATAGTATTTCTCAGTCATAAAAGGAGAATATGAAACCAATAACGTTAAGCTTATTCTCTGTAAACCCTATTTGTGACTTCATTTTGCCAATATTTTCTGGGAAGTTAGTAACACCGTAGCTACTGATACAGTATTCTTAAGAAAATAAAATATTGGAATTCAAGTTTAGAGCCTTACTTTAAAAATTGTACTAATTGCACTATGTTGAGCAGAATACGAACTAATGAAAATAAAATGGAAAGGGTTTTATGGAACTTAAGATATTGGTTGGATTGAATATTTTCTGAACAGCAAGAATATCTAATGAAGATATACTAGCACAATTAGGAGAGGAAAGATGGTGATTACAGATAGTTTTAATTTTTTTTAAGTAAACAGGATGGGGACTCATTTGAGAATTTCGGTTATATTTGATATTATATATGGCAGAAGGTATAATTGGGAGGAGAGGGAGATTGAAGATAATGAATAATATTAAAGAAGGATAATCATAGTCAATATACAGCAATAATATCTCAAGAATATAATTCATAATAATAATAATAATAATAATAATAATAATAATAATAATAATAATAATAATAATAATAATAATAATAATATAAAAGTACCTTCAATAGAAATAATATACCAGAGAAAGAAGAAAGATTCTGTCAAAAAGCCACGAAATAAGATGTCAGGGCAGACGAGAATGAGGGGTTGGAAATAAATAAAAGCTTAATTATGACCAACTACTCTAAGTAGGTAGCTGAAAGTTTGTGGATGGCAATTGGAAATCGCGAAACATTTCAGTTCCAAGACTAAATAACCTATCAGTTTTGTTTTCTTTTAGACTTTTCTCAACGGCACCAGATGAATGTTGTAATTATAATTCTAATTTTATTTGACTTCTTTTCATGTAAATACTCATTTCCATTAAGCTCAAGTGCCTTTCAATGTATATTTACATCAGTATAAAATTCTTTTTTTTTTTTTTTTTTTTTTTTTTTGCAAAATTTTCTACTTATTTTAAACCTTTCAGCAAATTCTTAACTGTACCTGAATCTTCTTTGATAAATAAAATAAAGTAAAATAAAGATCAATACGGTATCATTATTATTAACACATTGATCGCCAGAGAATATATATATATATATATATATATATATATATATATATATATATATATATATATATATATATATATATATATATATATATTAAATTTTACTGTCAGCGCCAAGTTGATGTGTGTCAGAAATGATATACGAAGTATAGGCGGAATATCTACTTAAAGAAAATTATTCAACTGCGCCAGAATTAGTGCTGCAATATGATTTTCCAGCACCCTGACTACAGGCAAGATGTGCTAAATATACCAGCAGGTGTATCAGATCGTATACACGTGGCAATGAAAAGAACGTTTGTTGTGTATCAGAAATGATACACAAAGCGCAGACAGAACACGCTGTGTGTATCACCTGTAATAGACATGGCGATCAATCGAAAAGAAAGTATTATGAGGAAAACATGAAAATTAAATTATAGCATTTGTAAATACATTATACCATACTTACAATTCACACTAACTTCTAAATTCTTTTATCACATTTTTTTATTTTCATTTAACCCTCCCGCATACAGCAAGTAGTTCTCAAGGTTCGACTCTCGATGGGAAACTATTGTAATCAATACCTTAAGCTGTAAGATCATCTCTAATGTTGTCTTGGTGATAAAGAAGGACACTAAACTTTACTTAAAAGCAAATCAGTAAAAATATTTGTTTCATATAATAGAAACGAATCATGCAATGTTATCACAAACAAAGCTATTATTACTCCAATCGGAGAGCAAATTAATTAAACTTTTTATATAATCTGAATAGATATCAATTAAAATAATTTATGCTTAAATTTTTATTATAAATTCATTGTACAAAAAAAAACTTTCTATAAGTAGTAGATTTAATAACATCAATATTAATAATAATGGATATTTGCAAGATTAAAAATCTATATACATGTATAGGTATTTACATTGATTGTCCAAATATGCTTATTTTAATTGATATACTTGGTATAAAAGTATTGTATTCTATATTAGCTTCCAATTGTGTATATTTTTCGAATCCAATGCAAATGAAATAGAACACATTAAAATGATGTTACTGATAACACGAGAAATTTGACGGTGAGAACTATTTAGTATTTCCAGTGACTATAACAAACCGACTCTAGGTTCTAAAGTGAAATAAGTCTTTCTCGTCCCTGCTACAGTACGTGTTTCTCACATTTACATAGATTATATGATACTTAACGACAAAGTCCAGCCTAGCTATAGGCTTCTTCATAGTTATATGGTTAGCTTAAACCTTTGAGCCGAAAGATCCGTGTTCGATTTCTGCTGAAAGCTCATATGGTTCGGATAGCAAGTTAACCTGTAGTTCCATGTGTCAAAAACATCGCTGTTTAATAATATGTTAAACCCCAATTAAATAAACCAGTCCAGGAGTGTGAAATATGGAAATCATAATAGTTTCTTTGCGAGTGAATCCCGAAATTTCATTTTTTTATGTAGTCTTAATATGGTTCCATACATACTTCAACTGAAACAAATAATAAAGGTGTGTTAAGGAAGACAACAGAAATAATATTTTTATACTTGAATACGTTGACGATCCAAAACCAAATGAACCTGTGTCATTAATCGATCAAATTCTATCACACATCTGCAAAACTATTATATTTATGATCATTGTGGCAGTTGTAGTAGTAGTACTAGTAGCAGTAATACATTAGATTGCGAAATTGTTGCAAGTAATATTATTATATTAGGCAGAATCTGTGCGTACTTTACTTACGGAAACTATAATAAATCAGTTAAATTTGTGTATAATAAAAACTGTGTTTTCTTACCTCGTACAAAAGATTGTCACTGTTATTATAATGTTGACTAATACAGCCAAAATTCTAAATGAAAGTTTGCATCGTTGTATTTACTTATAAACAAGTAGCTACTGTTATGGTAGGAACTGAGACTGCGTAAAGGATGTGGCGAAGTTTCCTGTTTTCGGTGCTTTTGCAGGAAACCACATTGTTCCCTACTTTGTTAAATATTTGTTTATGTATAGTGCGCAATTTAATCAAGCTACTACACATTGGAACGTGTAGAATCCGGTCTAATTTTAAATATATTTAATTAATTAATTTTACCAGACTGATGAATGACATTGAATACAAATTCAGTTTCCAGTCTCTGCTTCCCAAAATATTATTCATAATACCAGTAGTTGATAAAGTCTTTACAAGTATGGCTCGTTCAGTGCACAAGGGAATTAAGTTTTTTTTTTTCTCTCTTTTCGTTTTGAGCAGTTTCATATTTAAGGCGTGTATCTGAAGCTCCTTGCGGAGCTTAAAGAATTCATGGCTAGATATTGTAAGTGACTCTTATCATATAAAGAAAAAAGCGATGTAAGCTTTTCATTGTACTTAAACCTATCCTACTAACTTAAAGTATTTCGTCCTCACAACTTTGGTAATTGGACTTAATTTCCTCGTGCTCTAAACGCTCCATAATTATTTTAATGTTGTGATGGGATTTTCGGCTTACATATGACTACTCCAATAGAGTTGGGTTTGTTTGGAATCGAGCACAATGACAGGTCTACTTTTACGGTTATCCTTTACTCCACACATTCCCATAGCTGTTCGAGAAACAGCAGTCTATTTATTATCAACATACATTGAAACATATTCCAGTCACATAGTGTTATTAATGACTGTAATATTCCTTCACTTAAAACATTTGCAGGATTAAAGTAGACAAAATTCGTTTGCTAGTAACCGAGTTACTTTGTTTTTATGCGGGGGGTTATTTATGTTGATATACCATTGTAACTTTAAACTAAAAATGGACTAAAAATGCTGAAATTTTGTATATATCGGCAGGGAGAACTTGTTTTGTATACTGTGTGATACCACAAGCTAAAGAGTATTGCTAATCCTATATAAATTTCTATTTATTTAAAATAAAGCGATGTCAGATTATTACATATTTCAAATCTACATGTATAACAATCACGTATAATCTTAAATGAATTATTCAGTGTTGTAAGCTAAGATTGCTACCGGAACACAAACATCTACATTTTGGAAGCTTCTAAAACAGTAGTGAGGGAAATGTAGTAAATGGGGCTATGTAGCTCGAAAGTACTTTAGTGTCTAATTGATTATCATGATATGACTGATTTCCAAACAGTATGAACGAAATTACAAGGGATTGAAATTTCATCTTTTACAAGCTTTTATTTCGGAAAGGTGCTAGGATAAATACCTCATCCAATTGCATGAATGGTTTTTAATTTATACGAAGATCAAAACACTGTTTACAGTAATTTGATGATTCCGACCATGCTGAAGATATGGTAGAAACTGTTACAGTTTTAGATCCTCCTTAAAATTATGTCGTTCAGAGAACTTCCTGAAATTACACCAACCAAAAGTGTAGTTGTAGCCATAGATGCAAAATACATCAAACATTGTTTCGCAAAGCCCCTACAAATACGCTAGTTTAAACAATATTATAAATTTAACCATATCCTAAAATATCTCCAGAAAGGTTTGAGTTATCAAATTTTGCTGTAAACGGCATTCTGATAAGTATGTCTATTCAAAAGCATGTGTTTAGTTTGATGTGATAGAGCAGGGTTGCCAGCTGTACCTACGGGTGGTTGTACACTCATGTCTAAAATGATTGTCGCATATCTATAACAGTCTTCTTGCTACAATATATTTTGATAATAATTTTGCAGGATCCTTTTAATATTGATACTATGTGTATAATCGGGAAGTGTATATTTGTGGTAAATTTCATAGGAAAAAAATATAAATACGAAAACTATAATGAGTAAAACAAAATGTCGCTAAATGGACAAGAAAGTTTTACTTTTGTTTTCTTATTCCTATTTACTGCTCTTTTGACATGAAATTTGCCACATATATGTTTTTGCCGATTATATACATAATAACATTATACGAAATACCGGGCGAATTCTTTATCAAATTATATTCCTAGCACAACATATTTATAGAAATGCGACAGTAATTTTTTTAGTATAAGAGTGTATCTACTGCCAGGGCTCATTAAAAGTTGTGTATTGTCGGGAAAGATCGGGAATTGGTCAGACAATACTCCGCTCCGAACCCTTCAGTTACTCACATTTCCGTGTTCCGAAATTTTGGTCTGGTAAGTAGCTATTTATTTTTTTTATGGCTTCAGGAGGTCAAAGTAAAAAAAAAAAATGTGGACACAATCTGTAATTTTTCTCTCCGCTACAGTGCACACAAAAGTACAAACAATTCCTGATAACTATTGGTAATGATTCTATTGATTGATTCCCGAGTTTTATTTAGATAAAGCCACATTGGGTTTGTCATCGAAAATCGGTAAATCAAAGAAGGCACAGTGCTGTACCAACGGCATTGAATCAGTTGTACCTACGACCATAACACTGAGGTCCGTGGGCAAGTAGCAGATGAAAATGAAGCAAGACTATTCTCGAGGAACAGGGATGAACAGCATTTAGAACCAGCAATAGGCATAAATCAGCAGGAACCTCATATCTCGAAAGCTACCATCATGTCTGAACGTCCTATCAGCATCCTTGTTGATATTGCCAGAAGTTTTGAGGCCTTATACCAAAGCCCCTGTCTGAATTGGCGGGGACGACAAAAAGGCAATTTTAAGGATTCTGATAAGCTCACAGGAAACTAGGAAAAGCCCATCAGGAAAAACAGGAGAAGCTTCTGAAGAGAACATCAAAAGGTGCACCACCAAAACTAGTAAATAAACAGAAGATGAGAAAACGGGCCTTTACATTCACGAGCCATAACCAAAAGTTGGATCCACTGCACCTCAATCCCATCTTCTCTCATTTTCATTTGGTTTCAGCGATTTCAACTTCTGATAAAAATTAAAATTACGTTTTTCAGACAAATGTGTGCGAATAACGAGCATAACCCTTCATAACTTTTGCTCAAAGATCTGTTTCCTTTACTACCTATTTATTAACAAAAATAAAACGTTATTCGTGGTCTATTCTTGACTACCTTTTTCAATTTCTACCTGTTCGTGAGTACAAATAATAGGTGGGCGTAGCTACAACGAGCTGTTGTACCTACGGCCAAGAAAGGAGTCTTGGCAAAATAAAAATAATTCTAATTTAACGACCTCATTTAGAACTAGACACAAATTTTGTGTATTCGAGAGACTCCAAACTATGTGAATAAATTTTATAATTTTGCGAAAAAATGCATTACAGGTTTCAAAAAAACATTCGAATCCAAATTTTGGCCGTAGGTACAGCATCCTCCTTTACTTATCTAAATTCTTCGAGAAAAGATAAATCTTTAATTTCTTCTAACTTTGTTTCTAGTGATGGTATTGAGACGAGACGAGACGAGACTTTGTGCAGTCTCGGTCTCGTCTTGGTTGATAAATAGTGATCTAGATCTCGAGTCAAAAATCGCCGTCTCGGACTCGAGGGCCAAGTCTCGGCCTCGTCTCGAAATAAATAGTGTAAAATTAAAATTGTGAAGGTATTATTATCGTACAGTCTGTCTTTTCTGTTTCTTATATTTGCTGCTTTGTTTTTTGACTTAGAATTATTAAATGGTGTACATCTTCATACCTAACTTGCTATTCTAATGCTTTCCTGGCATATGTTCCAGGTTCAATTACCAGTGTGTATATCATACCTGTGATAAAATTCCAATAGTAACCCATATTTTACTTTCAGCAATAGACTTGTCTTACATAGCCTCAGTATTGCCTACACAATTAAACTCTATTAAATTAACTCCAGTACTATACAGTAGTATACTTCCTTCCTTTGAATCAAAATTGTTCAATACCTCCTAATGGATAACGCAACACATAGCAGCACGAATGTATTTAATCATACCGAAATTGAAATTTTACAATTTCTCATTTATTATCCAATACATTCTTTTTTGACTATCATTTTAAAAACAGAATAGCTATAACGTTCATTATCTTAACAAATAGGGGAAATTATTACTACAATATATTTTGTTTCAAATTGATCAAATGTTTTATTACCATTTCACATCTCCGTGTTTAATTGACACTTTATAACACGAACTTTCTGAACCTTGTGGTGGAAGCTACGGCGCTCATGTTTGTTATGTGTGGTCTCGGGTTGGATCATCAAACAAGTTAGATGCAAAGTCTGATGATTCGCATAGTTCGAAACTCACTTTAAGTACATTCTGTTTCTTATACAAGTTCATAAGGTCGTAATGTATTACATAAGCATATATTCAGTGCCGTAACTAGGCAGGAGCAACTGGGGCAGTGTCCCGTAGCCCTCACCCATAAGGGCCTCGAAAAAAAACAGTCAGGTTTAAAACTTTTCTACTCTGAGAACTGAATAAAGGATAAAACCTAAGAAATTGACGAAATTAGAGTTATAATTTGAATACTTTTTTATGGATAGTGCAGACTTATCGTTGTGTGCCACGAAAACTGTCGTCCCTCATTAGCGACGAAATCAGCTTTGTGGTCCCACAGAGTTATTGTTACTCAACTAAGTACAACAACCACTTTTTTTTTCCTTTCGGAAATATCTTGTTTTATTCTTCATACTACTCTTCGCAGTACTTTATGTGAAGTATAAAAAACTTTTAAATATTTTCTTTGCTCTGATTAACCATAGAGTTTTAATGATGTCATGTAGAGACGCAAACAGAAATGTATTTCGAAAAGGGGTCCCAAGCTTTTCGGGGTAGTTCAAATTCAATATGAGAACAAATTGTATTAACATTTGTAAAATCGCCCCTAAAATTAGGTAAAATTTACAGAAAAGTCGGGATTTCAAGGGAAGGGGAGTTTGGACTCCCCCAGGACCCACCTCCTGGGAGTCACTGACCACATGTTTCGTTTCATGTAGCTACGTTGAAATTTTAATAAATTATTACCACATTTAATAGTAAACATTGATGGCGGGGAAACGACATTTTATTTTTGCATATGTTTAATTATTGTCATTTGTTTATAATACAAAAATATGAGAGGAAGCGTCATATTGTTAATCAGTCCCTGGCCCAGGGACGTAGCCAGAGTTCTGAGTTTGGGGGGACCATATTTACAAATGGAATAACCCATATATATACTGTAGTGTACTCAGGATAATTCGCGGAAAATATTGTTTGGATAACTCACTAATAGATTGTCCTAAATTAAACTTTAACTACTCTTTCGGGGGTTAGAAATGTGAACCTCTCTTGCGAAATGCGATAATGAAACAATAATTTAAAAATTATGTATTAATAATGTTTACTTATGCAAGGACATTGTAAAACGCAATACTTCATACAAATACTTTTTGATACATTTATACATACCTTTTTGCCTTGTACCTTTATATACTTTGTAGCTTGAGAAAATAGTTAGAAATAATATAGTAACAGACGTTCACTACCCAAAAAGTGCGATGAGTTCTATGAGGCTACCTAAACTGAAACACAGGTTATGGAGACGTATATTTTAGTGTTACTTTTCAAAGATCCTGACTTCCTTTATATATTATACTATAAACAATTACGGTCACATTTACTGACCCATTACCGTCAATTCTGGCTGCCAACCGATTATCCTAAAATTTATAGTATTACTGTAAAATTTATGGTTATAGGCCGCAAAAAGCTCGTATGTATGCTCTATTACCATAACTTTAATACTAATACCGTAAATGTTTAGGGAACTCGTACTTTCTTTACACTGGATAAAGCTGAAAACTAAGTTTTGGGACTTCCCTTCATTATATTCTGGATAAGCGCCTCTAAGAGAGAGAGAGAGAGAAAGAAAGAAAGAAAGAAGGGTACATTAAACATCAGCAGTAGATTTTGTTTCGGTAGAAACTTGAGGAACAGGTAAGAAACATTTGTGTTTTACGTGCAATGTGAAAAGAATGATCACAAATTAATTTCACCAGGTTCTTGAGTCCGATAGCCATCCCGTACATACGTCACTTTATATCAGTCAACCTTTCCCATATTATCTAACATAGCAAAAGGAACACATTTTGAGAGATAATTTTAATAGTAATCAATATTCGAGACGAGATAGAGACTTTCGAGACTGACCTATGTCTCGTCTCCGTTTCGTCTCGATTTATAGAGGTCTATCTCAGGCTCGGGCTCGCCTCTGTTATATAAAAGTCTCTATGATATCTGCCATTTTCGATCATTTTTTATATACACGGTGTATATCTCACCTGTTTTTTCCCCAAGTGTCGTGGCTCAATTTAGTTTTAAATGACATCGAAAATGTCATTGTTCTTTACAGCGATCCCGAAAGCTATGGATTTGACACTGATATTGGTAATTTCGATCTTTTTTATATATCACTACCTCCCCTCCCCCCTATATTCGAGATCTGAATTTGGATTTAAACGGCATCAGAAGTGTCAGTATTCATCTCACGACCAAGAAAACTATTGATTTGGCGATAATATAGGTCATTTTCAATGATTTTATATATCTCCCCGTACCCCTCCCCATGTTGCGAGGCACGGCACCGAAAGTGTCACTATTCATCTCAGCGAACCCAAAACTACCAGCGGAGCAAATCTCTCTTCAACATTGCGGGGGAGTAAGAACGTTTTTTTAAGCGATGCTCAAAATATTTGTGAAGTTGAAAAACAATCCTGTAGAGGATCAGGGATCAGAGTTGTCTTTAACATTGGGAGGCAGGCAGATTTGAGGCTTATTCTGGGGGACATCAATTTCATCTCACTTTCCTTTGTGGTAATCGGACACAAATCTCCACATTTTTTCCCAAACACACATTTTAAATCGGATTATTGGTGGGACAGTCCTCCAATTCAAAGATTGGAGGGGACGTGTCCCCTTCATCTCCCGGGATTTGCGCCCGTGTCTGATTCTAATATCGGTCAGTTTTAATCATTTCTAATTGTTTCTTCCATCCCTCTTCCCTGAGTTGTACCGTCAAAGTGATGTGACAAAATCATCTCAGATCTGAACCTCATCTAAGATGAAAAATTCATCGAGATCAGTCGGAAGTTTGAAGAGTGATGAATCCAGAAAGAGAGCTATTTTCATCTTTAATATATATATATATATATATATATATATATATATATCGTCCTCCCCTCTAAGGTCTACTTTCAAAGTGATATGATAAAAATCATCTCAGGCCCAAATATCATCTATCTTGAAAATTTATCCGATATCGGTTGAGTGTTTCAATGGTTATTAAGTTTTATTTATGTATATCCCTTTCTCCTGCCCTGCCCGTAGGTTTTACCATCAAAGAGAAAAAATTAAAACTTTCCAAACCTGACCCACATCTATGTTGAAAATTTGATCGAGATCGTTCGGGTGGTTCAAGAGTTATTAGGCTTTATCACCCTTCCCTTAAGTTCCACCGTCAAAATGATAGGATAAGAACAACCGCAGGTGGGAACCTCATCTATGTGGAAAATTTGATCGAGGTCGATTGGGTGGTTATATCCCTCCCTGGGTTCTACCGTCAAGGTGAAATGATAAAAACTTTCCAGTCCCGAACCTCATCTATGTTGAAAATTTGATTGGGATCGGACAAGTGGTTGATTAAGTCACAAACCTATTGAGTTTCATGTTTATTTATGTTGATGTTTACATATCTCCTCTCCTCCTCTCTCCTACGTTTTTCTCCGTCTAAGTGAATAGCTCAAATTACTCCCAGGCTAGAAACCCATCTTTTTTTAAAAACAATGATTGAGATCCGTCGGTCGGTTCAAGAGGTTAAGAATGACAAATATAAACACTTTCAATTTTATGATACAGACTTATGCAAATTCCATTCTGGAGTTCCGATAGTGTATGCAATTCTGTTTCCGATATTTTCTTAGACTATATAGAAAAAATAGACTAGAAATTGGGAAGTTTTGACCAACTTAGGAAATTTCATGCGCAGCTAACCTGTAAATTGTTCACAAATTATTTCTTTGTTCAAGAGGTTAAGAATGACAAATATAAACACTTTCAATTTTATAATACAGACTTATGCAAATTCCATTCTGGAGTTCCGATAGTGTATGCAATTCTGTTTCCGATATTTTCTTAAAGAAAAATAAACTAGAAATTGGGAAGTTTTGACCAACTTAGGAAATTTCATGCGCAGCTAAGCTGTAAATTGTTCACAAATTATTTCTTTGTTCAAGTTTTAAGATATTCTAATAATTATACAGGGTGTCCCAAAAATAGGTAAGCAGTACCGTACTGATCAACTCATTGCATTTTGTATCATTTCTTATTATTATCTATCAGGTAAAGTTAGTTTCTTTCGTATTTGTTCTTAATGTATTTTTACTTATATCTTAAGATCGGAAGAGGCGAATTAAATAAAAACATCAACTAGAATGTTATACTTCATCAATGCAGAGGTGTATCCCTACTTTTGGGCCAACCTGTATAAATTACTATGAATGAACGTTAAGCTCACAAAAATCTTTGCACCTGTAACGATCAGTGCGAATGCCTCGATATCTCTTTTTTCGTCGTTTGCATATAAGCTACAAACTTTAAGATATCAGCTATATGCCATCCTCTCCAACCAACCTATGTGTGTGTTACTTAAATAGTGCATATAACATGGGAACTAATATCACAGTACAAGCTGAACACAAGTGCTTATAAACAACCGAAAGAAGATAGTTTATTAGAAATCTCTGGCTTGGCTCACCTTGGCTGCTGAAGGGTTGCAGATTAAGTCTATACTAGACAAGTCCAGACTGAAGGAGCTGTCATCCACGAAGCACATAGCATAAGAGTGCCTATGTCATGATGAAACTGTCATTTTATTAAAAACAACTGTTACCACATCATGGACTTCAGCATAAACACTACCCAATAGATTATATTCATTAGTCTCAAATTCTTACTATGGGGCGATTTCTGGTGATAACTCCCATCACAGGGATGATGCAGTGCGACTTTCTCCATGATGCAAGAACTATATAATGCTTCTAATAATTTACCAAGCAACCAACCCTCAAAGATATAAAAGTTTCGCACGTTAACTATAAACATCACACAGCGTGATGCATCCTAAGAAGATAAATCGCATGTACCCCTAATCGTACCTCACAAAGCCAAGAAGAGAATTACTCTAGCATTCAAGCAAGGATTTTCAGTGTAAACAAGAAAATGTGTATGTGTACGTACTTCCAGCTTCCCACCATACACAGCTATCAGTCAGTATTACCACTGGAAGGGCGTTCCACACTGTGTTTAATCCATATCTGAAAATAGTGCAAATCCAGTAGTATTAAACAAAGCAAAAGTAAAACGTACCCATAACTGAGAATTGGTTATCATTTATTATCCTGATATTCGGACTATTGAAAGTTAAGAGAAAGAATGGAAATGTTGCTGAACGATGAATTCATATGTTTTGACAGTTGCTAATAGTAACACTGCTTTAATCCACTTTCAGTGCTCATAAATTTTACAGAAATTAATTATCGCCATAATCTTCCCCCTATTCACATTCAGCCAGCTTTGCGGCAGCATGTCGAAAAAGTGGAGCAATGAAATCACGCAAAGGCGGCACTCAGTTATATTATCGGCACACTTTCTATATGTTTTGTTACAAAAAATGGGGGATGAGAATGTAGGAGGATGAGGAAAAGAGGAAGGTTTATAAATATCAGTGCACCCAGTACTTTCATTGCTATTCGGAATAGGTGTAACGATAATTACCAAGCTTTATAATATCATCACAATAGATACTGATTGCACCTATCTCAATGGAGAGCATAGCAACTCCAGACTATTACAAACTAGTTCACAACTCTCAAGCACGGAAGAATCAATAATTCTAGTGAAAAAGGAACCATGTTTGTCTCTCCTATGTCAGCAAGTCGTTCTTGTGAGTATTTTCGGTATGTTTCGAAGTATAGAACAATACTCTCAGAAGGTAAAATGAAAATCTGTATTAAAGTCAAGCCATCGGAATTACGTAAGGAAAATTTTGAACTCGTTCCGTGATCAGCTGCACACCCAGGTACAAAACAGTTCATTCACCGAGTGCTTCCATATAGAAACTGCAACTAACTCTATTCAAAAGACTAAACCGCTTATCTTTGTACTTCCTGTTTATGTGATAACTACCCAACAAGGAAAAAGACAATGCTTGTATATAAGTGTTAATTAAAATATTAATATAAATAACATCAAACAAAAAGAAAAGAAAATATAATTCTTAATTTGTTTCTGACCACGAAGTTAAATACTCGCTTTGTACAGTCTGCTCTAAAATAATCTACTTTCCTTTTCAGACCTTTAATCTCGTTTTACACTTTATATGATATATGACAGTTAAATGGCCACTCACTGTTTGGTATCTTGTGTGAGTTAATTAATCTTGTTGTTCTGTAATTATATATATATATATATATATATATATATATATATATATATATATATATATATATATATATATATATATATATATATATCCGTGATTTTTTTTTTTAAAACTTGGATTTTATTTCGGTCTAGAATTTCTAACTGAAGTCATGTGGTTTGTGGCAAATGATCAAGGAAGGATGGGAGATTTATGGGATTAGGTTTACTGGTTTAAATTCATCTGGCGTAATATCGAGAAAAACAGTGTACCTCACAATGGACACCCGGGTTCCATTCTGGGCGAGAGCTCGGATTCCATGATAATCAGTAGGTCCACGTCTCATATAGCTTCGATGCTGAAAGGGAAGTTAAACTCAAAATCATGTGCTAGTGCACGGTGGCTCAACTGTAAAGCGCTCACCTCGGATGTGTGGGATCCCAAGTTCGATCGCCGACCAAGTAAATTTGTAGTAGTCAATATCATGACTGTTGGTTTTCTCGGTTTGATTTCGTTTCTTCCCACAATCTCAATCCACCAAATTATTTCATCACTCACTTACCTTATCATCCGTCTCTCTTAGCCTAAAGGGTATAACCGTTTGACTTTCAATTAAAATATTTTCATTTTCACTTTTAGTTTATTAGTGTGATAATGAAAAGTTTAATGAGGGCATAATGAGGGCATAAAGTTTAATGAGGGCATAACATCAGTTTCAACTCAATTAATGACATGGTTCTCGTACATCATCACTTCTTAGGTTTTCAAAGAAATTAGTTATTTCCTTCAATTCTCAAGACAATTTATGCACGAGGTCGTATCTATTGGTATGCATCTCATCTAAGGCTACTTTTTTCTCGTTTCAATGGTAATAATATTGAAGCAATTTTTGGTATCATCGATTCCGTCATCAAAGTTCTTCTCTGCCTCTACCTATCTCATACTCGTCTGCTCCTTGTCGTAGTTGATCCTATAATCTTGGTCTGTTGCAGGCGAGATACCGTGGTGGGGAATACTGTAAAGACTGATCCTGCCTCATGATCTGTGAACCTCCCAATTGCCTCGGAACGAAGACCTCATTGCGTTAACAACAGGTTCTGCCTTCATAGACTTGGTGTTGGATGCGGACATAGAAACAAAACATTCAAACACCTGTGACCTCTTTGCGTCTGTTTAACCAGTTTATTGGAAACAAAAGAAAAAATCTAAGATATCAGAGAACAGGACGTTGAAAAAAAAATCTCGTCTAAATCTCGTAAATTTCGAGTTGATGCCCAGATTGGACTGAAAGAATTGAGATGTAGCGTGGTTACAGTGAACAATATTCAGTCAAAAATAATTTTAATAATTACAAGAATTATAATAATTATAACAACGTAACAATAATATCACTGAGGAATTATAATAATTACCCCAAAAGCTACATTTTGTGGTTAACGACAGTCAAACTACCACTTTGTTAATATATGGTTAATACTCTTATTTTCATGCACTGGTTGATAGAGGCATTCAAAGTCTACCTACTTATGAATGAACACATATTTGTTTCGCCGTAAACTTCACTTCGATTTAGCGTAAAATTACAAAACAGAGTTTTCGTTTGCACCATAACTTTGTTATCCGCTGTATTCACTGGTCTACTTTATAATTTTCTGCTATCTTTCAGGTAATTTGCCTGGCCTTATTATCACAAACCGTTTGATCTCTCTGACCAAAGAATGGAACAAGCTGTGCTTAGAAATTTTTAGCGCCCAGGTTCTCATCCTATTGCACTGATATATAAATATATAATTTGACTTGATTTCGAGTTTAGCGTCCCTTTCAACAACAAGGCTCTATGAGACGTTGACATACATCTTGACGTAGTATCCGAACCACATGAGCTCCTGTCGGGAATTGAACCTGAGACTCCCACGCCAGAGGTGCATACGCTACCCGCTTAGCCCCGAAATAGTGCTTACCATATTATACAAAGAATATTATATTAAATTATCAGTATTGACAGGAAGATTGACATCTCTCACCGCGGAATTGGACAAGAGGAAAGGAATGCGGAAAAAGAAGGCGGCCTGCAACCACTAACGTAGGTACCATCCCATTATTTGCCAGGGGTATATAACCGACCGGATGTCCGACCAGAAAAAGCTATTACACTTTTCCAACTGAATGTTCTCACCGGGATTCGAACCTGTAACCGCTAGCGCCTAAAGTGAGAGCATTATCGGCTACTCTATGCGGGGCCAAAATAATGTTGAGTAAACACGTATTTCTGATCATGGTACTTCAGTTCTGAAATAAATTTAGTCATGATAACTAATGAATGTATAAAACAACAATTGCAAAACTCCAGAACACATTACAGAGCAAAGGGCACTTCACTTTTTCTCTCAACCAAGAGAATATTGTCACACACTTTTAGGGAAATCATGCGCCCCAAATAGTAGTGGTTGCCGTTCCACCAGTGATACGCGTAAGACAGATTGAGAAACATGATCAATAGTAAGAATTACAGTTGCACACCGGACGAGACTTAATGTTCATACGGCACAAGATGAGTAGAAGTAGTCACACTTTCCTAGCCGAAACTTTAGTTTTACGACACATTTTCGAGACGAGTCACCTTTCGAGAGGAGTCTCGTTGCCAATCCTTGTAGCGACTCTCAACGTACGGGTTGTCACTTAGTGGTGGATCCTGGGAGAGTGCTTGGTGGTTTGCGAAATTCTTGGATCAAACTGTTACATTTAACTTAACTGTTGTTGGAGATTGTAGTTAATGGATGAATATTAAATAGAAAAGTAGGTTGATACTCCTTTAAATTGTAATGGGTATATTAAAACACTTAGAGTACTCACAGTTTGGTAACATTAACTCAAGGCACACTGATGTCAATTATTGTCGCATGTCTATAAATATGGTGTTGTAAGAATATAATTTGATATCGAATTCGCACTTTATTTCTTATAATGTTGGTATGTATATAATAGAGACCTGCACGGGCCGGGCTTGGGCGGGCCGACACTGTTATTTCTTTGGGCCGGGCCGGGCTTGGGCTGGCCGACACTGATTTCTCTTCAGGTCGGGCCGGGCTGGGGCCGATCAATTGCAATTCTTTAATAATTATTGACTTTCGTTAAACGATAATTGGAATAAAGCCAAACGTTGAAGAAGTGTGTCCGTGAAAAATGTTACAAAGAATGCAATAGCTATTTAGTTTGTGTTGCTTAGTGGTTCCACTTTCACTATAGAGGATTGCAGGCTTTATGCGGTAAATTGAGCTCTGACTTTGACCTTCACTGAACTCAAAATATAAAATGAAGGGGTGGGAATGTTTTGCCTGTCGCTAAACAATATTGCCATCTTCACTTTATGCTAAAAATCAATTAAGTTATATTTTTGTTACAGGGAATGGAGTTTTTGTTCTCTCGATGACAGGCAAAGTTCTAGGAGGCAATGGTACTATTCGGGAGGCAAGCGTCAGGTTGTGAACCAGATTTTAGAAAATGTTTCTGAGGGTTAGGTCAAATTTAGTACTAAATTTTGAGAAAGATTCGGGTTTGAGCTATTTTTTTTAAATTATCGGGCCGGAGTCGGGCCAAAAACTTTTAAAATTTATCGGGCCCGGGCCGGGCTTGGGCCAAGAATGTTGAAAAACTTATCGGGCCGGGCCGGGCTCGGGCCGAAAATCTCCAAAACTTTTCGGGCCCGGGCTGGGCCGGGCCTAGGTACGTTCGGGCTGGATTGGGCTCGGGCCGAAAAATTCGGCCCGTGCAGGTCTCTAGTGTATAATGGGCAAGTAATGTAAGTGGCAAATTTCATGTCAAAAGATCAGTAAATAAGAACAATAAAACGAAAATAAAACGTACTTGTCCATTTAGTAACAATTTTGTTTTACTCATCCTAATTTTCGTATTTCTAATTATTTTCCTTGGCAATTTACCACAAATATATGTTTTCCGATTATACATATGGTAGAAGACAGTTATAGGTATGTGACAATAATTTTGGACATGAGTGTACATCGTACATTACCTATATTCCTAATGCCGGCATCGGAGCGAGTCTCTTTTTTCTTCTAAATATCTATTTTTGACCAAAGTCTCTATCAGTCTCTATTTTTGAAATATTAGTCTACTAAGTCTCGTTTTTATCCTTACTTAGTCATATATTAGTTGGGGTTGTGGCCAATGTGCTAGAAAATGTCAATAATTAAATAAAAGAAAATAATAATGATAATTAATAGAAAATGATATAAACACAAGGTAATAAATATATTCATTTTGTGTGTGTTTGTGTGGAAGTTTGGAGTGATTTCTGTCTCCCTAGATGGAGGTTGCCAGGGAGACCCTTCTGTGTTTGTCTTACCTTTTTGGTAACTATGATACAAAGGAATTTGCAACAAGTTACCACCTCTCTTTATTTAACAGAGTTCGCATCGACCTGGTAAACCGAGAAAGTGAGGGAATTCATCTATCTAGAAAGTCATAGAATTTGATCATAGTCATAGAAACCTTTAAAAACCTGGAAAAGTAAAAGAATTTTAAGTATGTATTTATGCTTCTCAAATCTAGTTTCTAAACCTTTATTTCGGTTTTTTTTTTCATCATTCCCACTTAAAAGTAATGTTACGGCTTAACGACTATATAAATGTTCATCCATCCAGAGTCAACCTGTAGCAAGAGGAAAATATAGATGACTTTTTACATTATATGTAGAATCGGAAATATGTAAATCATGATCTGAAAAAGTAAGGGAATTCCTACTTGCAAAATAAGTGGGAATCCTAATTTAATTAGTTGTAAATTGAGATAATATAAGAACTAGATATGCCTTTCGCTATGTCGCAGTGTAATTTCGAGCATGATCTCATTGTACCCTTCGATTCGCGAAGTTCCTCTGTAAGGTGATGTATTCCGTAAGATTCAATTAACTGATGTATACGAACAAATAAAATCCATATCTCAGGTCTTCATGAGTAAACAATTGAAGTACACCTATTGAGTTTCCGTGACTATACAATGATTCATGAATGTCAAATATAAGTACAGTTACGGACAAAAAACTTTGGACACTCCGCATATAAGTTATACGGGGAGTGCCCGATTTTTTGTCCCTGACTGTATATGTATATATTACTTCAATGCCACAAAATGACGACGACATCCACATGATATTATTGACTATTGTAGGGTAACAGAAGTGAGGAAATCACTTCGCTTTCAGAAAATTTGGTACAAGTGCCGTTGAATGTTGTAAACCTATACTTTTTGCACGTTTTTAACAATTGAACAGCATATCCAAAAGATTAGTAAGGTTGCTTATAAAACAATAAGCTTTTCGTCACACTTAAAATGGCGGATCTATTCGATGTATGGGAGTTCGATAAAATCAAGATTTCCTTGTTAGGGCACTTCTAGTTCTTATATTACCTCAATGGAGTTGTAACAAGTAGGAAAATTCTAGAACGGTCCTTTTGTTGGCATATTTTGTACGTATTAAAAAAACTCACAACCATGCATGTGCATTTAACCTGCATGAGGTGGAATCCTACAAAATTCAACCCAGATTTTATATTCTAGTGTTTATTGAAGTCTAACCCGTGTTTTTGTGATGAACTGTGGTTTTTGCGTTAGAGAAATTCCAGAAAAGGATACCAATAGATGCTATAATAATTTATGTATTTGCAAGTGTGTCGAGAAGTGAACAGTGTAAAACACCACGGGAAGGTATAAATTCAGGAATGATTGGCTTCACAAGAAAGATAGCAATGGTTACCAAATGTCTTCTTGGGCAGAAGAACACAGTGAATATGAAGTGTTTTGTATACTATGTAAGTGTGTTGTGAATGTTTCATTCAGTTTTACCGCATTTTGAAGGTACAAAACATAAAAAAAAAAAAACATCTAAACCTACTGATATTCTTGGAGGAAATCAGTTAGTCTTAACATGCACACCTGATTCATCAAGTCCTGACAGTCTTCAATCCTCTCAAAGTAGCAGCAAGTTTCCATAGACTACAACAGGTTTCGCACAGGTTTCTGAAGCACACAACCACCAGATGGTTATCATATAAGGTTGCATGTGAAAGATTACTGGCACAGTGGACTGGTGTATGACGGTATATTCCACCTACACAGAAAATTGTTGTTTTGGACAAGCAATCTGTGAGGTAAATTGTAGATCTACTCAAGAAACGCTGAATGTTAGCTCAGTTGCACCTTACACTCTCTTCTGCCAAGTTATATGAGAAATTTACGCATCGTTTTCAGAATGAAATTCCGCTGGTTCATATTTTACACGCAGAGTTATAAGACGTCATTGGAACTATCGCAAGCAGAGTGTGTAAATGTGCTGCTGTTAATGAAGTTTAATCAGCGTCATAGAATTAGACCAATTGTAGGTTGTTTGAATCCGATAATTTACTGTCTTTAAAACAAATTGTCATTTCAGAGGAAACAAGAAAATAACTAACTAAAATACCTGAAGTGGATGCTCAACAGTTCTTGCAGAACATTATTTTCAGGTGGTAAACGTTTAGTGCAAAATATAATGAATCATTCTGTTCACATTAAACGAGCACAAGTATGTCTCAATACTGGGGCTAGAAAATCACAAAGTAGCTGCAGATACATCAGAACTGTGGCAAGAGCACTATCTGTAGCAGTGCCAAATGATCAACTTGTTGACGAATGGAAATGTCTGCAGCTTGAGCATAAACATGCAGGAAGTGAAATTACTTCTTCCCGTATTGACAGTTTCTGGACTCTCTTTATGGGACTTAAGAATGCAGATGGTTCATCAAAAGGGACCGCGGTGGCTCACTGGTAGAGCTTTCACTTCTGGTGATTGGGGTCTCGGGTTCAAACCCTGCTCCCGCCAAGTGAACTTTGTGGTGGAGAAACACCGTGTGCGTGGGTTTTCTCGGGGCTCTCCCGTTTCTTCCCACCTTCTTCATTCCACCATTTCATTCATCTCTCATCATCACTGTCTCCTTTAGCCTAACCGGCATAAACGTGGGACGTAAAACTCAAAAATTTCATTTCATTTCATTTTTTTCACCAAAATTTTCTCTAATAAGTAAAGTAATAAAAGCTGCACTCCAACTGTCCCATAGTAATGCAGATATTGAAAGGAGATTTTCAGTATCAAAAAATACTCTGACAGAGGAAAAGACTCAGATGTCTTGTAGGCTTTAAACAGTATTCTGATTGTGAAAGATGCCTAAAAGTTTTATGATAACAAGCCTCATCTCGTTCCAATTTCTAAAAAGTAGATTATCTTGGGTGAAAATGCTCATAAGCATTACCAATATTTTCTGAAGAAACAGCGACTAGCCCAGGTAAGAAGAGCCACACTTAAAGAAGAGGAAGAGAAGTTGAACAAGGAGAAGTACAAAAAAGGGAAAATGCAAAAAGTGCTAAGAAGAGCATAGAAGAAATTGAAACCCAGCTTAGTGAAAGGAAGAGAAAATATAATGAGACCAAAGAATCTCCAAATTTTCTGTTTGGTGAAGCCACAGATAGACTTCGGGAGGCTCTTAAAGAAGGCGCTTGAGGGAGACACAAAGCGCTCAAGAGATGATGGAAGGTGTAATGTCATTGAAAGAAGTGGAATGCAAAGATCACAAGGAGATTTAAACTCTTCAGAAAAGTGTTAAAAAGAAGATAAATGCTCTAATTACATCATTCTTAATGCTCTAATTATATACAGAGAGAGAGAGAGGGAGAGAGAATCAAAAGTCTGGACACGGTGGATTAACTCGAGAACTGAACTTCGGAGTGAAAAACCAAAAAACACATGTTTAGTAATATTAAAAAAACTATCTGATAAAACCAAATTAGTCCCTCTAGACCCACCCCCTGGGGGCTGGGGTGGGGTCAACTTTGAAATTTTAAATATAAACCCCAATTTTTGATCGCAGATTTGGATTCTACGGCCCAAACTATGTAAGGTTTCATCAACATTTTTCCGTCGATGCATAATATGGCACTGTAATCGGCGAAAGTAAATTAACTGTTTGGGGTGAAAAAGAAAGACATTTTGCTGTTAGCCCGAGAATCATTACCAACAAATTCATCAACGTTAACGACCTGCTACTTATAAACTAATCGTTCAGGTGAACGACGCTTTAACATGTGAATGAACGAACTAGCAATCGTATCCCAATGTTGCAATCCCATGTCATGTGTCACTAAACGTGTTATAATTCACACATCCATACATTGCATGTGAGATAAGCAAACAATAATGAAACGAATAACACACACACACACACACACACATACGTATCATTTTTTTACAAATACTCCACTATAATGCCGAAATTACATGTTACGCCTATAACCTTAGTCATGTCTATCCCGAACGAAAGTTCGATCAACGTACTTAAGAGGCCTCCATGCCACGAACTTAAGGTGGTACCATACGTACATATTAAAATGTGCACTCTGTTAACACAATGCTCTTTAGTGGTAACTCCTTTAGTTTGAAATTATATTGGAACGACAGACTCAAATCTTGTCTAGGGTCCGATGTGATCAATTTGTTGATGACACATTGTAGAGATTTAAAAATTAAAGGATGAAAGGATTAAAAATTATAAGAAAAACATATAGACATGTAAAAAATAAAACTGTTTCAAGAGCTTTTCGCTATTATCTCAATACTTTTTGTTTATCTTCGGACTTCTAAGATAGTGAAATGAAAAATCAACTATTTCCTGTTGTAGCCAGGACAAGACAATTTTCGCATGAAATATGAAAGTAAAGTAGCTTTCCAGTGCTGAGTATTTAATCGGGTCTTGGAAAATAACTCTCAAATCTCTCAATCAAAAGAAGAAAAACACTAGCTTCGAAGACAAATAGCGCGACAAATCGAATTTCACAGGCCAATATTTCAGAAATTATCCAATGTAGAGAGTGCGACTTACGGGGGAACCTATCCAAGAGTAACTCCAACTTCGAGTCGAGGCTATTGTCGTTGGATACCTTGTCTCAAAAGAACATAACACGAAAAGGGATACATCCTCGATCGCAACCGTTGCAAAAATATAAGCGTCAAAAGTTAGAAATTGAGCTCCATACTATACATTACAAAGCCAGATTCCGGGTAAGATTTTTAGGAAACGGTCGGGTAAGGAAACTCAGCGAGTACATATGAAATTTGTGTCGGTAGCCCCAACACCTTCTGAGTGAAAAATTTGTGTCCCCAGGGCACTCGCAGGGTCTCAGGTGGTGTCCAACTCAAAATTTGCAAATGAAATCGGGGGTCAAGTAGCATACAGTTCGAAAGCTATTGTTAAATAAAAGAAGATAGAACAAATCTTAACTCTCTACGGTTACCCTGTGCAAACGGGCAACTGATCAAAATGTCAATACATAAAAATGAAATGAAATAAAATCTTTGAGTCTTACGTCAGACGCTTATGCCGGTTAGGCTAAAGGAGACGGTGATGATGAATAATGAATGAAATGGTGGAATGAACAAAGTGCGAGGAAACGGGAGAACCCCGAGAAAACCCATGCACACTGTGTTTGTCCATCACAAAGTTCACTTGGCGGCGGCTGGGATCGAACCCAGGACCCCAATCACCGGAGGTGAACGCTCTACCACTGAGCCACTGCGGACCCCAAAATTCCAATCAGAAAATCTATGGCCACGCTTCTAAATCCGTTAAGTTGCGACAACAACAGAACAGAAAAACACGTTTAAAACTGCAAGGTATTGGAGTAAACCAAATTGCTGCAGAGTTTCTCTCTCAAAAGCACCCTCCGATATATTTTATTTCTGTACCATTATTCCAGTTTTCTCCACTTCTCTCCAAGTTGCCTCACAGTTTCAAGGTCACTCCTTTTCGTCTTTACGATCATATTTCTCGTTCAGCAAATCCTCGATAGAAATTTCACAGTGCAATCTGTGAATTTCGGGTCCCGATGCGCGAAGCATATACCGTTGCCTTTTGACCTACTTACCCTCCACGACGGTTGCGATTGACAATGTATCCTTTCTCTTCTAGGACACGAAATCCAATTTTCATGGTTATTCTATGGTCCATTGGACATTCGAAGTCACACTTATACTTGGATAAGGTCCGTTATGCGACTCTGTGAGAGACTCTGCAAAAATTTCTTTTACTTCAATACCTTGCACTTTTAAACGTGTTTTTTCTGTTTTGTTATTGTCGCAACTTAACGGATTTAAAAGCGGGTCATAGATTTTCTGATGTAGGTTGTATTGACATTATGACCAGTTGCCCGTTTGCACAGGGTTACCGTAGAGAGTTGAGATTTGTTCTATCTTCTTTTATTTAACAATAGCTTTCATACAGTATGCTACTTGACCCCCGGTTTCATTTGCAAATTTTGAGTTGGACCCCGCCTGGGACCCTGCGAGAGCCCCGATGACACAAATTTTTCATTCAAAGGGTGCTGGGCTCCCCACACATATTTCATACGTATTCGCTGATTTTTCTTACTCGACCGTTTCCGAAAAATCTTACCCGGAATCTGACTTTGTAATGTATAGTGTGGAGCCCAATTTCTAAATTTTCACGCTTATATCTTCGCAACGGTTGCGATCGAGAATGTATCCCTTTTCGTGTTATGCTCTTTTGGGACAAGGTATCCAACGGCCATAGTCTCGACTCGAAGTCAGAGTTACAGTTTGATAGGTTCCCTCGTTAGCCATTTTCAAAGAGCGTAGTACCCATTTTGTTTTAAAATGCATGCCCATATGTCAAAATGCTGGAATGCGTGCGCAATGGATTTCCTAGTGGGACTGCCGAAAATGAAGCAATTGTCAGTTCGTCAACTCCATTAGAAAATACCTTGTGCACGCACTCCAGAGTTTTGAAACATGCATTTTTTTAAAATAAAACGGGTATGACTTTGTTTGTAAAATTTTAAGCGGCATTGTTTACGTTGCATAGTATCTGAAATATAGTCCTTTGAGATTCGTCTTCTCACGGTTGCAGCGACATTTATCTCCGAAACTACCCAATAACCGACGATGGTCCGACGAACTTCGTCGGCAATTTTTTATGGGGAAAGTCTCGGATCCAAAACCTAATATAGGTTCGGATCCCACTTTCAACTGTAGGTCACCGTCTCTCGCGTCCCGCTGCGGAAAAGGAACGATAAACACCCTAACAAACCCAATAGTCACACATTTTCTTTTTCTTTTTTTCTTTTTTTGATCACATGTATACTTAATTCACCATGTCCACAGCACTGAAGCTAATTAAAGATCATATAGGAAGTTCTCCTGATTTCGCCATTACAGCGCCACGTCACACAGCGGCAACGATGTTTCGTCTAAATCTTAGAGAGGTTTGTGCGCAGAATCCAACTCTGCAATAAGAAATGAAAGCGTCCATTTAAAATGTTTCAGCTAATCCCACCTAGCGGTAGGGTGCGGGATCGTGTTTGGTACCATTGAATGACTTTGTTGATCCGACGCGTATTTCTCAAAATACTGCACCGTGTACAGACAGTCGGAGCTAATATCAAGCTCATGAACGAAGAGGAGAGCATCTAATTTCACCGATTACTGCGCGAAATCACACATCGACGAGAAAGTTTTGATTATACCTTATATTATTTGGGATGTAGTCTCCGAATCTTCAATAAAAGTGTTGATGAAACGGCATGGTTTGGGCCGTAGAATCCAAATCTGCAATCAAAAATCGGGGTTTCCATTTCAGATTTCAAAGTTGCCCCCCCCCCAGCTCCCAGGGGGTGGGTATAGAGAGTCCAGTTTGGTTTCATCAGATAGTTTTTTTTTAAATATTACTAAACACGTGTTTTTTGCTTTTTCGCTCCGAAATCATATCAGTTCTCGAGTTATTGCACTGTGTCAAATATATATATATATTTATAGAGGTGTGTGTGTGTGTGTGTGTGTGTGTGTGTGTGTGTGTGTGTGTGTGTGTGTGTGTATAGAGAGAGTGAGATCGTCATTCTCTAAACCATAAAACAACCCATCTTCTGTACGTTGCCGTTGCTATGAAATTGAAATAAACATTTCACGTCTTACTCATATGTAGTAACTACATGGATGTTTCGAGGTATAATTGCCAGTTGGAGATTTCTAATGGGTACTTAAAACTCATTGAATTTCTCTGTCTAGTTCGATATTGTTAAACACATTTGAAATAAGAAATCATAATGTCAGTGCTATGTTTTATTTTTTCAAACCAAAGTTTAGTTTATTGTGTATAAGAGTACTCGATTTGGTGGAATTTCATTCCTCTCAGAAAAATCCTAGAACTGAGATTCCATTGGTCCATTGAACCTCTTAAAAAATACGAATAGGAGAGCCGAGATGATTTATCTTCTAAATTTTGTAGTGAGAGCAACCATTCATAAGTCATAGTTATTCGTCAAATAATTAAGCCCTTTGAGCTAAAGGGTACGGATGGTTAACGAAAGTGAATTATCAGGAAATAATAGATATAATCATAATGCGATAAGTCCGGAGAATCCCCAGAAAATTGACGTATGTCATATTTTGAATTACAAACTCCTATGGACTGTGACAGAACGACATACAAAAGGCGAATGCCCAACTGGTGAGCTTCCTGTGGTCCCTAATAGAGCAAATAGTATTTTGCCAGAACTATAATATACTGGAGATTATTAATAGTAAGTGTTTACTTACTTCCGGTTTTATTTTTTATTTAAACCCAAGAGGCTGACAAAAACTGGAGAACGCTGTTTAACGTTAATCAGACTGTCAATACCTTGTTAGGTTGCCATATTTTAAAATTAGAAAAGCGGGGGATACTAAATTGTAAGTGCTGATGTGAACTTGTGTATTACAAATATTGACCTGGGATTCTTGGGACTAATTTCCTAGTGATTTCTTTGTTAAGTGACACTTCCAATGTACTTTTCTAATGAAACTAAAATTTAAAAAATTAAGGTTTTGCCTTTAATGTTTTATTAAGTTCAACAAATGTGTCTCGAATTGTAAAGTAAGTATTAATTAAGTATTACAGTAAGATATCTGTAATTGTAAAGGTATCTGTAAGACAAGTTTTCAGAAAAAAAGGTAAAACATATTTAGGAGTCTCGGTAGATTTCTTATAAAATTTCTAATCATTTTTAAAGGTTGCTACGTGAAATCGTACTAACATACAAAATTGCCACGATTACACAATATATCAAATACAACATAAACATTTTAAAAGAAAAAAATAATCTAATCTCTACAAAGCGCTAAGGATTCGGTAATTCAAATTGCAATCATTTTGAATATATTAGAACTAGATGAACACATAGACTAGGTAAAATCATAGACTTGTTTAGCCGGAGCCTAAGAGCGAGTCCAAATTTAACTCAATTGCAATTGAGATTGACACAGAAATGTAGCGGTTTACGTTGAATATAACAACACTTTATCAACAAAATCGCCTTAGATTTTTCTCGAATCCAAAAAGCCGGTGGTTTTTCATAAATAAGAAATGGTTAAGCGGGGGACGAATATAGGACCTGCAAATCGGGTAATATGGCAACCCTAATACCTTGGGAGTGCACTGGAGATGTTAGGGAGCTTACACCATGTGAAATGCTTCTCCCACGGAGGATATAGCACCTGATTCTTCCCATTAAGATTATACCTGCACAAATAACTTTGTTAGTCTTACTCTTTCTTTGCGACTTGGTAATAGATTTTACCGTAAATTTTGTCCATACATTGGCACCTTGATTCTGAAATTCTACCAAAAGGTCTTCAGAAGACAAAAGATTTGAAATGTTCGTCCAGTTATGTAATAGCAATCTCCTAATTCAGAGACATCGATGGCTGAATAGAAGGTGCAGCCTTAAGCCTGTTCATAATAATCCTTTGATACCCTTTGTTCGTACGTTTCCAAACTATGCTATGAGTAAATATGAGAAATTTTATTCAATGGGTATGTCCATCTGTCCACCTGAAAGGTGTCAGACAAATTTACATTATCAAAAGTATTTTCCATGTTCAGCATTTTTCCTGAACACGTTTGCTGATGTAAATTTTGTCACAAAATCCATACGGTAACTAAAATATTTATGTGACAGTTTACAATTGAAAGCATTGATTATTACTTGATTATAAAAATTAAATATACCGCTAAACCTTTGTTCAAAGCTGAAAATAACAATACATTTGTTAATGTCGGATACATACGTAGCTTATTTGTTGTATCTTTGTAATACAATATGAACAATAAAATTACAGTATATCAGTCTAATTGAACCAGACACGTAGCCAGGATTTGGTAATAGGGGGGGGGGGGGTCCGGGACGAAATACTGTGGTTATCACACCAGGGCGTCGATCATTCTACACTGTTTTACTGACAACTTATATTTGTTCGTTTAGCCAGAATTTCGTAATGGAGGGGGGGGGGTGAAATTAAATACTGTGGTTACACACCAGGCGCTCGACAAATGTAAACTATTTTACTGGCATCATACCGATATTGATTTGTTAGGACAAAAAAATGAAGATGTTAGCCAGTATTTTAATAACAAAATATGAAGAATTCTCGAGTAAAATAATATTTTAAAAAGTATTGAAAAATATATAGTCTTCCGAAGTCCTTCGAATTCGATTCTTTTTGCCTTCTTTTTTTTTATCTTCGTTTAACGCCATCAAGGATAGTAACGAGATCTCTTTTGGCAGTAAAGACATCCTATAAAATGGATTAGTGTTGCCACAAAATTGAAACTTTCTTTAACAACTGTAACTGGAATCTATGTTGCCAGGCTCAAATTATTGGCGATTGGGGGAATTACTTAAGTTCTACCTGTGAGTCTCTCTGATCGAACCCTTTTATCGATCACTTATAGTCTATAGGATTAGCATAGAGCTAGATGGAATTCGGAATGCTACGTTACAATAATTCCAATTTTTAACTTGAACCCCCCCCCCCCTGTTTCTTCCACACAAAGCTCCTTATAAGAAAGAGTAACAAAACGCTTGCTGTAGCTTTTTATTTTTAACGATTACTATTCTTTTTCTCGTTTCTTTTTGTTTCATCCTTCCTGAATTTGTTTTCATTTTGGTTTCGAAGGGGGGAACCGGACCCCCCGGACCCACCCCTTGGCTACGTGCCCGATTTGAACTATAGGATTTTTAACCGACTGTGATACACTCGCTAAGTTATTGTCTTTAATAAACGAAAGGTTTGTCGGAACGCTGACGAATAATGCAATTATCAAAATTAGCATCTTAATCGCTTGCATTCACCACAGGGGTAGATCCAGCGGGGGTGATGGGGGCGATTGAACCCCTCAGAAGAGAAAACTTTCTTATTTTATATATATAAATAAAACCCATCCCATAGTTTGGAGCCCTTAAAATTAGCAGTATGACAATCCACCGCCCCCCCCCCCGAGAAGTTAGTCCTGGATCCGCCCCTGATTCACCATTCGACTGAGACGTTATTAACAACACACAGTATGTATCGAAAAAAAATCGTCTTGTTCCAATTTCTGCGTTTCTTCATTCAATCACCTTGTTCTGTAATAGCAATGCAGTGTGATTTCACACGTCTCGATACCGGTCAGTAAACTGGTTTTACAAGACCTTTGATACTGAAATACATTAAAGATAAATCTTCCTGAAAACACTGCTTTGTGTTACAACTGAATTGTGTAAACATCACAATATTTTGCTATGCACATTCTTAAATAAACAAAAATAAGTTTTAAGCATTTTATATTAGTCAGCGTGCAGATTAAGAATCTAGAACCATATATTATGATGGGGCATATTTAGTTTCTTTACATAATGTGCTCTTCAGACATCTAAGTATTGTTTTATATGAGATAAGTTTAATTTCTGGATTGAGAGTCACTTTACGATTATGTATAATTGCAGCATGTTAACATATACCACAGAAAAACCACCAGATTTTGTTCCAGCCAGAGCCGGGGGGGCCTAGGTCCTCCAGTTTCTTCAATAACAATATCATTAAGCTATTATTTATACATTTTTGAAAGTTCATGTGTACCTATCATAGTCTGGGCACTTGCTGCCCTCCCCTCCACTTTTTACGATTTAGATGCTCCACTGGAAACAACTATTCAAAAACCACGAACAGACCTGCGATAGTGACCACCAAAAAGCAAGATGTGTATCTAACAGAGTAAGTGCAGGAGCGGAACAAGCGGGTGGTACAGCGCAGGCGCGCCAGCGATGAAGAGTAAGTTGAAAATATTAAATGAAATCTTGAAGTTTTACGTCCTACGCTTATGCCGGCTAGGCTAAAGGAGACGGTGATTATGAGAAATGAATGAAATCGTGGAATGAAGAAAGTGGGAGGAAACGGAAGAACCACGAGAAAACCCACAAGCAAGGTGTTTGTCCACCACAAAGTCCACACGGCGCAAGCTGGGATCGAACCAGAGACCCCAAGCACCCGAGGTAAACGCTCTACCACTGAGCCACCGCGCCCCCACAAGAGTAAGTTGAAAAGTAAAGATAGTGAATTGATATAACTTGCTATAGCAGAAAATCTTGACATACGCATGGGTTCGTTATGGAATACCACATGATCTACAGTATATTATTGTTGTTTCATACATGTTTAAAATATATTACATTTATTGATCTTGTTTCTAAAGAAAAAAAATATTTTTGAAAACAATTTCTCAATTTCTAGCACATTTTTTATCTGTAACCTTGACGAATACATTTTCGCATAATGTAATACTTGTTAAAGATAAGGCGCCCAGATATTTTATATGTAGTAACACATTAGACTGCTGAATTAATATTAAAAACTTCTCTTGTAAAATTTAGAAGTGTAATATCTTACCAGGAATAAACATAATAATATATAACTTAATGATATAATTAATTTACCTCGATTCATTAATAAGATATGCTTTCTTTTCCCAATAGAAGTCTATCTTGCTTGCCTGCAACATCAAGGTATTGCCTAGGTTCACATCTTGGATAACTTTATTATTGAATAGGATGGTCAACTCCAAAATTATCGAATTTATTTTTAAATTCCCTTCCAATATATTAAATAGATTAGCCATTGTCATCTAGGAGACATAATAAAAGTAAACGTAATAATAGATGTATAATGAAGGTAAACTTTTGTTTTCTCGCTTGTGAGACGTTAATTAAAGAGTTTCAATCGTGTAGGATAGAATTGCTGAGCATCCTGTAAAGAAGTGAGAGCGACAACAGCTAGGTGGTGTTGGTGAGAGCTCCTTACTACAAATTAAGTTTCGTTTGACTTTCCAAGTTTTATCCAAACGAATAATTGTCCCTCAGTTCGTATCAATATTAAAACATTTATATAGACCAAAGTATAAGGAAATATTTAGGGTCTAACTAAATAAACTTACACAGGTACGGTATATACTAATTCATTTTTTATTTTATTATCAAATTTTCTGAGAAAAGAAAACATGTAAAATCATTTGCAATGTAGGAGTCAAATTTTTTATTCTCGGCTGAGGGAAATGCCCAAACGCGAGAGAACCATTAATAGGACAAAATTGGGAATACTGTAATTTTCCGATAATAATTTACTTATATTAATATATTGAACCACTACATCAATAGAATCACGATGATTAAACAAATCTATTGATACTAATTTTGACTACTTTCGGGTAGCTTCATAACTTAATTTACAAACGGTAACATGTTTGCAGTACATTTGTCCCTAAAGAATTCTTAGCAGAAAAGTTTTGATAAAACATTAACTTCTGCACATGCAATTAAACTTTACTTCATCATTCCCTGAAATTTTTATTAGTTGTACATAACAGAGCTCTCCCTTTGTTATACAATTAGTAGGCCTAATGACATTTTCCTTGCGCGAAATGTGGTTTCGTTTTAGCAGAAACTCACACGATTCAAATGACAAAATTAATCAATAATTATATGCGTCCCAAACAGATTTTAAATTAAAATATAATGTTAAACAAAATAAACTGAATTAATTGTGGGAATTTCTCTGGAAAGACGAAAAATACAAGTGCTTCTGGCATCTAATCTACAAAATCTACTGAAAATAAGTGTGACATAGTTAATGTCTGTAATGCAAAGTAGTGTCCGATATTTATTGGGTTCTTATTTGTTACATTTTTCTTTTCACTGACGAATATGTGTGTTATTTTACGAATTGGAGCTTCAAGCGCGTTGCCCTTTCTGCCTCACTGATATTTAGTAAAACTACGCTTGCATGGTATTGTGTTTTCTGAACGACGTGTCTTTTGAGGAAGAAATTCTCAATTTCTTGTGCGGTTTATCTCTGGATAGAGAAATGTAAAAGAGAAAATCGTTCACCGTTTCACGCTTAAGCTACACATATCTTTAGAAATGGGAAAATCTTTAGGTCTATTCAGGGTAAAAAGCGGATCTGAAAAGGTACGGGAACGTATGAGATCATGCCGTCCCCCGTACCTATCCTGGCCTATTGTATTTTTTAGAAGATGTGAGGACGCCACAGATATTTTCTGGAAGTGGGGAGCCGACGTGCAACCGCGTTCCCCTCACTTTTATCCCTGGGCCTATCTACATAAAAGTATTTTAACAAAGTATTACAAAAAGACACACATTGCATACATTGGGTACCTTTTAGAACTTACTATAAAACTACACTAAAATAAAATCAGATACAGAATTGCCTAATATTTCATTTTGCAAGGGTCCACTGAATTTGTAAATTTTCAAGGTTAAAGCAGGAGGCGAGGAAGAGGGTAAAGTTAAAGCTAAGTCGAACCCCGTGATTCAGTTCAGTGAGAAACACTCAATATCATACGTGGCGAAATCAAAATGATCTCATATTTTGGGTACGGAATTATTGCAGGAAATCTGCTTTTGGATTCAGAAATATGCAATCTTATTAATTCCTAAACAATTGTGTATTGACAGATTTATTACCTAACTTTTCATAACTAATATTTCCGTCACGTCATGTATCTAAAATATTGTCCGTAACACTGCCGAAATCAATCCATATTTCCAAATATGTAATAATTATTTATCCCACTATCTTTTCTACAGACATAAACGTCAATTTAGTATGAGTATCTTTACAAAAATATTGGGAAACAAAGAGAAAAACTTTATTATGTATTTCTAATGTAAACAGAAGGTACATTTTATATATGTTTTCTAATATTTAAGTTTCATATTTAGGTATTAATACTATTTGTGTGTATATTGACCTAATAAAGTTGATGATAATATAAAGTGGTACCTATTGATCAGGTTTTCTTAAATTATGGTCATTGTTCAGCTATTATGTATTGGTACATAGGGAATTTTCTTTGTTTTTCTGTCTCTCTCGGCCGGGAAATAAACAAATAAATAAGAGAAAGGAAAAGAATAAAGCAAATCACGAAGATCTATAATAAATAGTGATGAGCGGAAGAGTCTTGGTCTTGCAGTTTTTGCAGGAGTCTTGCATGCAAGACCAAGACCAGGAATCCCGATGCAAGACCAAGACCAAGAATAAGGGGTGCAAGACCACAATCACGACCATCACCATACCTGCAAGACCACGACCAAGACCAAGACCCTTGCGTAAGAATCTTGCACAACTGCCTTCTCAATGGTAGAGTGTTGATCTTTGGTGCTGGAGTCCTTGCTTCTATCCAAGCTGGCACCATATGAGCTTCTTGGGTGGATTGAGATCGTGTGCATAGGTTTTCTCGGGGTTTTCTTCTCATCATGACCATCTCACTTTGGCTCGGTGCATAATCGTGACAGGTAAAACTCGATATTACATCATTTCAAAACATATCAGTGGTGTTCTTCTTCTAAAACTAAACAGAAATGTAGTATTGAACATCGGTAATTCCGTACCCCATAGGTGCCGAGTACAAGGGTATGGCCTTGGCTCCAAGGATCAAGCATCTGTTAGAAATGTTTAATGTGTGCTCAAAAAATTAATATCGAAATAACATTTTCATGACATTGATAAAAATTTGTGTATGTGACCGCAAGTATGATTTCGTGGGCGGGAGCTTATACGTTGAATAATTGTTTATCAATATAACTTTTAGCCTCCTCAGGTATATGGCACATGAGGATTGAGAGATATAACATTATATAACAATAAATAATCCATATTCACAACTGAGAGTGATTTCGTTTTGTTAATTCAAATAACTTGGAGTTTGATGCTGTTTTTTTGTATTTCTAATATATGTGAAAAGTATTTGTATAAGTTGAGATTACAGAAAAGACATGGACAGTTGAGTCGTTCGAAGTTTTTACTCAAATTATACTACAATGTTAAGAGGTTTGATTATAATCGTTATTATTTTAATTTTTCTCACTCTCTTTTGGCCAATATTGCTAAACATATCATCATCATTATAGCTATTCTGCCATTATTGACACGTCAATTGTTGCAACTCAGAAGCTTCGATATACGGTGATCCTCAGCTAGTTTCTTCGTCTTGACGTAGAAATCTTTTGTTTTAATACCTTCCTTCAACTACAGTCTCCTTTGCCCCCTCCCTCTCTTTCCTTCCAAAGTATCCTGTAACACGTCCCTAATAATATAGTTCCTCCTCAGCCAATGTCCCAACCAGTTCCTTTTCCTCCTCTTAATTACATCTAAAATTCTTTTCTCCCCTACTGCTACTATTTCTAACACCTCTCCATTCGTTTTCCGTTCAACCCAGCTAAATCTCCCCTTTTATCGAAAGCCTAGAATATTTGTTTGTTCACTTTTGCGTAATGTCGATGTTTCTGTTCCATAGAACAAATATTGAAATCAGTAGGCCTAAAATAAAATCTCAATATTTAATTGGAAGTTTGTTCAATACAACTATTAGGTAAACTTGGTTGAAAATAAAAAATATCTGGCACCTTTAGAGTGTGAAAATAACTTAGCAATTTATGGTATTTCAGTAATCTCTGCCGTCTTGATTTTCTTTCACGCGTCTCTCCAATTTGAGAACCAGTGGAGTATTCAATCTGTTAAAAAAAATATATAAAAAGATTACGAAACATTGTAATTTATATTATAAGTAGTTAAGCGTGGGAATCCATAAAAAAATGAAGGTTATCACCTAGGCCTATGTTGCATACTATCATCATATTTACACGAAGTTAAAATATATTTCATTTAGAAACATACATTGTATTTCCGTTACTATTGCCGCATTGTAGAATGTATCCAGAGTACAATTTACGCATAAAAAGCAAAAGATTTCTTAAAGGCAAGACTTGCTAGACTCTTGCAGCAAGAGCAAAACCATGACCAAGACTGGGTGTAAGACCAAGACCAAAGGTTCCAGTGCAAGACCAAGACTATGACTGGATGTGTAAGACCAAGAGCAAGATCAAAACCACCCGGGTCTTGGTCTTGGTTTTGCATTTGCTCGTCAATAGTAATAAAGAACAAATAAATGTTCAGGGCGGATCTAGGGCAGGCTGGGGGCATAGGCCCCCACAGATTTTTCAGTGACAAAACCATTTAAGCTATTAATCCAATGTTCTCGGGATTGCTGCTAGAATGAGTGTTGCTGTGCTGAGCTTTCGTTACCATACAGCGGCAACATCTTCAGAGCTATGTGTTGGAGTGCGCTGGTCGTACAATTTATATGGTAGTCTTTAGGAATTGCTGTGTTTCTATTGGTTGTTTTTGTTGGCCAATGGCGTGCTCTGATATTGCTGGTGGAAACTGCTCTCTGATTGGCTGATCTTTTTTCTTTTCGTACTGAGAAGTTGGATCCAGATTTCAGGTAGATGATAACCTTCGTCTCTGTGGATGGATGGCTTGTATGTACGGATGAATAGAGATTCATGTATCTTCCTGTCCCAGAACTGTTTGCTTTTCTTTAGTACTTCAATTTGGTCCCACATGGCCGTATGATTGTATTATATTCAGTGTTCGGCTATTGCAGATTTTTCAGGTTGTTTAAGTCTGGTGTGTCGCTGGTGTTCTTTCATTCTGTCTTCAATGTTCCTTCCCGTTTCACCTATGTAAATGGCGTTACAGTCACAGGTGATCCTATAGATGCCTGGTGTCTTTAATCCCAATGGGTCTTTTACAGTTGGTAGTAAGCTCCTGATCTTCGGTGGAGGACAGTGTACAGTCTTGATGTTGAATTTCTTCAATAGTCTTGCTAGTTGGTTGGAGGTTTTTCCCATATATGGAATAACTGCAATATTTTCCTTGTCTGCCGTGTTGTCCTCTTTTGTGGTGCAATTTCTGCTACTGTATTTTCTCATGGCTGTCTTGATCCGTTTCGACAATATCCGTTGAATTTGAATACCATTTCCAGGTGAGACAGTTCTGTGCTTATATTATCTGGATCTGATATTTGGTATGCTATGTGTATTAGAGTATTTAACACCCCATCTTCTGTGCAGGATGATGAAAACTGGTCACATCGAGGTAGAGATCAGTGTGCGTGGGTTTCCTGTAGATTAAATGGCCTAGACTTCCATCTGGTTTCTTGTATACGAGTACGTCCATGAACGGGAGTCTTCCTTCTGTTTCTGTTCCATTGTGAACTGCATGTTGCGGTGTAGTGTATAGAATTCAGATGCTGCAGGAATTCGTCGAGTTTCTGTCAGCCATGGGGCCTTATGACGAATGTGTCGTCTACATATCTGCAGAATACTTTAGGTTTGTATGTTGCTGTTTGTAGCGCTTTGAGTTCAAAATGCTCCATATAGAAGTTCGCTATTACTGGAGAGAGAGGAGAGCCCATTGCCACACCATCGCTTTGTTCATAGAACTTGTCTTGGTAACTGAAGTAGGTAGACGTTAAGGTGTGTCTGAAGAGATGTACTATATCCTTGCTGAAGTGCGATTCCAGGAGTTTAATAGATTGTTCTAGTGGTACCCTCGTAAAGAGAGAAACCAGCGCACTCCAACACATAGCTCTGAATATGTTGCCGCTCTATGGTAACGAAAGCTCAGTACAGCAACACTCACTCTGGCAGCAATCCCGAGAACATTGGATTAATAGCAGACGCCAGCAAAGCTTCAAGAACATTTAAGCTATTATTTATACCTTTTTTTAAAAATTTATACGCGATATATCGGTTGTTGTATCAGTGTAATACCCTTTAATTGTCATTTGCAACAGAACGATAGAAGAACGCTTTTTTGATAGATGATGACGTAATAAGTGGATGGTTTTGCAGCCAGAAGGACTGTGAGAAATAGGTATATCAAAGAAGAAGAGGGCTGAGTTCTTTGTTTGGAATGGATTGAAAGCATTCCAAAAAGAAAAGCCAAATTGCCCGTAAGTACAGGATAATATTAGAACCGAGTTTGTGAAAAATATGGGAATATTATCAGATTCAATTTTTCTGTAGAAAAATGTAAATTATTCTCTTTTCTCATATCCTGAAATAAACTAGATATATCTACGGAATAATATAATATGGAAAACAAGTCAACCATTAATATCAATTTCATTCTACTCTAACTATACACATATACACATACATAAAGCATTTCATTCCCATCCGGAGATGGGCGGGCCACAGAAGGTTACGCCTTCTCTCTGGCCAGAGGTCTGATTGATTGGAGATGCAACGAAAGATAGTTGGAAATCAGGAAATGTACGAATTTATAGAAGTAAAAGATTCAGCCTTAATGTGATGTAGGATTTTTAATTAGTGTGGCATAACAAAAGGCGACAAAGTGCAGTGGAGAAATGAGCTGCCAAGAAAAGAAAGTTTAAGGAGGGTATATGTGCGGATTTGTTTGGTATATGCGGCGCGCTGGATTATAATCCGCTGTGTGAGCCTCTCTTTCATAGATTGCCAGCAGATGGTCCACAGGTGGGTAGATGCGTCGAGGAGAGGTAGGCATCTGATCTAAAAGGTCTGCAACGATCGGATGAGCGTTTGCAATGTGTTGCAGGATATAACGGGTTCGAAGACGATAAATGTGAGGAAGGAGAAACGGCATTGTAGTTTGTGAATAGACAAGGGCTCTTGGTGTGCGGGGTGGCAGGGAAAAGGCGATGCGAATAGCTCGGCGTTCCAATATCTCAAGGTGGTCATAGTAATATTTATTGGCCGAGAGCCAGGCGAGATGTCCATACGTGATTGCGGAGCGAACAAATACCTTATACGTATAAAGCAGTAGGTTGGAATTTAAACCCCATGTGGTGCCCTTTAAACGGCTCAGTAAATACAATCGTTTGCGGATGTTTTGCTCCAAGATTCGTAAGTGACTGCGCCAGGTCATATGGCTATCGAAAGTCACGCCGAGGTATTTAATATTATTGCTAAGAGGTATGGTGGAGCCCATGACAGTGATGTGTAAGCGGTCCGGATTCCTTGATTGACAGTATTTATGTTTTTTAGGCCCGAAGAGCGTCATTTGCGTTTTGGTTGGATTTATCTTGAGCTTCCATTTTAGACACCAGGCAAGTAGAGCATCTATGGCAGTTTGTAGCTGTGTGGTTATACGATCCACGGACGATCCCAGGGCAAGATACACCGTGTCATCAGCATATTGAAAAGCATGTATAGGTGAAGGTGGGAGAGGCATATCTGAAACATAGAGGATATATAAGAGGGGGGATAAAACCGACCCCTGAGGTACGCCAGCCTTTAAGGGGAAGGCAGTAGATTGGGCGCTATTTATCTGTATGAAAGCATGCCTTTGAGACAAGAAGTTGGAAATAAGGCGGACATATGGAAGAGGTAGAAGCTTTTGTAGTTTATAAAGCAAACCCTCATGCCATACCGTATCAAAAGCCCGTTCAATGGCAAAGGAGATCAGGACCGCAGGAAGATGTTTATTAAAATGATTGGCGATCAAAGACGAGAGTTTCAGGAGCTGGTCTGATGTGGCAAATAATGGTCTGAAGCCGGCCTGCGTGACTGGAAGGATGTTGTGCCGTTCGATATGTATATGAAGCCGTTTCACTATGATCCGCTCGAAAGTCTTACTAAATACTGTAGTGAGGCTGATGGTCTATACGAGGTGATCTCCGTGGGATTCTTGCCTGGTTTAAGAAAGACAATTATTTTAGCTAACTTCCAGGCAGAAGGAAAAAAGCCTGTGATGAGTATGGCGGTGTAGAGGAGTGCCAGCAATCTATGGAAGAGAGGTGGCGCGTGAGACAGCTGGCGGTAGGTGATTGAGTCCTCCCCCGGTGAGGTGTTGCGTCTGTTAGAGAGTACTGAATGAACCTCTTCAACAGTGATAGGCTGTAGGAGACTAGTGCGAGCTGGAGGCGGAGGTGCGAAAGTCGGTGCCAAGAGAGGCTGATGTGGAGTACCTACTGCTATGATATGTTGGTGACTAGGATGAGCGAAAATGGGATCCATATGTGGTGTAAATACTGTTTGGAAATGGTCGGCAAAGGCTTGAGCAATATCTGCATCAGACGCTGGAGCTGTATTATTGATGAGAAGCGGGTATTCCGGTCTATTGGATTGAAAGGTAAGGCGTTTGAAGAGGGCCCAGAATTTTGCCTGGTTTTGTTCCTGACCGAGGTGATTACAAGAAGCGCGCCATATGAGACGCTTTTTGGCGATGATATAAGAATGGACCATACGCTGTAGTTGTTTATGTAAATGTAAGAAATGGTGGTCCCTGGTGCGTCTGTATTCTGTAAGGTAGCCCTGGGAGTGGTCTAAAAGCGTACGAGCATAAGGAGGTAGAGGGGGCCTTGACTGAGGCGTTGTTGCTTTAGGAACTGACTGGTCTGTGCCCTGAAGGATAGTATCGGTGAGCGTGGCAGCAAGTTGGGTGATGGCGTCGGAGGTAGTAAGATCGGGGGATGTACCCGTAAGTTTCTCCGTTATAAAGGTTTGATATTTGTCCCAGTCCGCCCGATGAAAGTTATATTTAGTGGACTGGTGAAAGGGAGTGGCATCACGGCTAGGGCGAGTAATGGTTAGTAGGACCGGCAGATGATCGCTCCCGATGGTCCCCAGGACGTCAACAGTGGAAATGTTGACCAGATTATGAGACACTAGGACGACATCGGGCGTAGTGCCAGTAAGCGGTCGAGTGGCTTGCGGTATTGGCATGAAGGATGCCTTAGTTGTCAAGAGGAAATCTTCAAATCGTTGCCTTTGTTCTGCGGTGCGTGATGAATAATTAAGATCCGCCAGGAGTACGTACGTATTAAAATGAGTATCCAGGTAGGTAAGAAATCGGTAGGGTAGTGGTTGAGTCGACCGGACGTAAATTGTGGCAACTGTGATAATTTTGTTGGAAAAGTAGACGGTGGCAATGACGCTCTCCGGGTATAAGCTAGGATGAATATGGGTGACATGGCGAGATGGTAAGAAAGATCGAACGGCCAGCGCAGCGCCACCCCGAGCAACAGGTTGCGGAAAATCAGAACGGAACAGGCGATAGTGGGGGAAATAATAAGGTTCTGAGCTTTTTAGAAAAGTTTCATTGAGTAGAATACAGTCCGTTACTCTAACTATCTGAAGCTATGCTTTTATAACATAGTTGTGGTTTAAATTAGTGAAGATGTAGTTTGAAAATCTCAAAAAGTAAAGGAGACGCTCATAATTTAAGTCTAGTGCAAACAAAGAATGAAATAGAAATATTTTTTATATTTTTTGGATTCTGTGATTTTTTAAATAGTAAATATTATTTATATTTCTTTCTAATAAATCTGGTTACAACGTAAATCGACACAGTTTGAGCTTTCAGTATCTAATAAAACATGTTCCTGTCCCAACACAGGTCACCTTCTGAGATTTAGCACCTTTTGTCCTTTTAATTCAAAATCATACTGGGATTTGTTTGTTTCTTGAAAGAGAATAAATAGAGAGAAAAAGAAAAAAACGTTTAGGAAAAAGAGTAGCATATTTTTCTTGTTGCTGAACAAAAAACTAGGACAAGGTCAAACGCAATGAGAAACATTTAGTTTAATAATCTCTTTTATTTAATTAATATTTGCTAATTAAATTTATAACTAGAACATTTTGTTGAAAGGTTTAGTTGGAAGTACCTACCAAGCACAAGAACCAATTTTATTTTAATCCTTTTGGAGGTAAGATTTGATAATTAGTTGAGAAAGTAACACACATGAAGTTAGATAGAAACATTATGTATTTCACTGGCGCTAATAACCGACAAACAAGCCCGTATCCACGAGTGACCTAGGGGACCGACCCATAGATTTTTACTGGCCCCTAAAAGTTTCACGGTATGCTTGCAAATGAACTATAAAATGGTTGGATCGGGCCTCCTTCTACCAGCAGCGCTCTCCCTTAAAAACCGCACTAATATCCTGCTCAGGTAACATATTAGATGAACTACCAACCACATTTTTTTTTTACTCATTTGCTGTTAGCTTTTGTTCTTTCAGTTTATTTTTCATTCACGTTTTCTTACAAAAGTATACACACTAACACAACCAGCCAACAAAATGAAATGAAATCTTTCAGTTGAAGCCTTTATCCTAAGGATGATTAAAACAAGTGAAAGATGATGGCAGAATAAGAAAGTGAGATGAAACGGGATTACCTTCAGGGCGAAGCGTACTATGAGGCTCTGAGGCCGGGCCTACCCTGTTTTCTACAGTATATTTTCTTCATCTTTGGTTTCTTATAAATCAAATTCAATACTACAATATTTCGTTTTTTTTCGGTAACAAAATAGTATTGGGTTGGCAACTAAGTTCCCGCCGTTTTTAGTGTCAGGCACCCATGCTCCACACTTCTGAACTTTGCCCATCGAGTGAAGATGCTTCTCTACAGTAGTGTGGGAGCAATCCATTGTCTCTGCCAGTTCCCTTGTTGTTTGACGCGGATTTTCATGCAAAAGGTGGTTCAATCGCTCTTCATCGAACTGAACTGGACGGCCAGAACGAGGTGCGTCTTTGAGGTCAAAATTTCCTTTTTTGAACCTTGCATGCATATCACGGTCGTTTCTTTCAGCTATAGCACACACTCCATACACAGCACAAATGTTACGAGTAGCTTTTGTGGCCTTAGAACCTTGATTAGAAGCAAAAAGAAGGAGGTGTCGAAAATGCTCATTCTTCTGAACTTGACATTCTATGTTAATGATCTGTAAATAAAAAAAATGTATCTTAGTAACAACGAAACATATATTTAGGTAGAACAATATATTCTCTTTCGAATGATGTACAACTTCGTGCCAAAAGTATTTAATGTCATACAGATAATTCCAATTAAAAAAAAACGGCGGGAACTTAGTTGCCAACCCAATAGTTTGGAAACACTTGGAGCCCCTTTCGTCTGAGCCTCATCAGCTTGCTAGACAGGCTTACGGGCTATGCTACTCAGGGAGCGAAGGTATTGTCGCTGAGGATTGCACGCATTGTTGGGAAGGCGCGAAGGTTTTCCTCTGGGAGTTTAACTTTAGCGTTGAAGGCATCTTTCAATGCTAATACATTATAAAATGATTTCCTTAACACAGAGTAAGAAGTTTCTGTGTAGGTTTATGCATTTCTATTAGTGATAACTTGTTTAATTTAAGTATATACTATCAGGAGTTATTCACAGTAGCATTATTTCCTTACATGGAGCCTGGTCCATAATAGCTTGTAGAATATGTCTGAAACATTAAGCGTATGTACAAATTTACCAAACGCTACCGTACAGGATAAAATAATAATATGTATAATTAAATTTTAGCTGAGTGTTCAATTCCATAGAATTAGCAGGCTATTTACAATTTTGTTTAGGGGGGTTTGCTTGTTTCGGGAGGGGCTTTGCTAACTTCATTCATGGAAATGTAAAAAATCTGCAATGTATATAAAACAATAAAAACCTGCGATAAATTTTCGGTGAGTGCTTAAGCCCGGAAGCTCATAAATATGCCACTGCATAGAATACAATATTAAATATCTTGCGGTGATTCAAATGAAGTAATTTTACAGAATTAACATTTCTAGTGAAGTCATTATCACGTGATGCATTAATTAAATGCAGTATTGTACTTATTTTAAAGTGTGGGATGCAAGTAACAAACGCTTACCCAAGAAATTTGACAGTTAACTGTAAGAATGTACTTTCTCTTTATCTCCCTCCATTTTTAATGGTGCAGGAAATGAAAAAAGTAACTAGGAAGGAAATTTCTCTCACCTCCCTGCAAATCTCAGACAAGAAAATATGAACTCCTTCAAAATATTCGTAGTGGAGCTAAATGGGAATATTCCATTAATACGTTTTGCCTGTTTTACTCATGTTAATATTTGAGTAAATATAATAATAATAATAATAATAATAATAATAATAATAATAATAATAATAATAATAATAATAATAATAATAATAATAATAACACAGGGCTGCAAATTGAAAAAAAGTTCATGTTGTTTTTTGATTAATAGGTGAACTTAATTCTTTGTTCCTATCTGATTATGAATAATGAATTCATTTTTCCCTGTCACGTAAGGTTTTCTTACAAATCAATGTCAAAATTTGGGCCTTCTTCCGTATTCAATACTGCTTTATTATACCTTATTTCTTATTTTCTATCAGACTAAAGAGCTTATTATGCTAAATAACTGAGCATGTTTTGTTTAATATGAATGCAGACAGACAAAGAAAACAATATAAGATTCTCTACACATACAGATTACTACATATATACATATAATATGGAAATATATACATAAATATATACGTTGTAAAATGGAAATCAACACAGTCATATAACACTTATTTTTTCTACATCTTTTTAACACGCTTTCTCCTATAAGCTTTCCTAATTTTATTGTGATTTTCTTCTGAAGTTTCTCTGTGCAATGTCCAACAGTAGTCAGCCATCATGCTAACACTCCAAAGTCCCTGATACTTTTTCTCCATATCCCTCATGTCTTGGTGGAACCGTTCGCCTTGTTCCTCACTTAATTCTCCGAGATTTGGTGGAAAGTAATCAAGATGAGAATGCAAAAAATGCAACTTGAGATTCATGTTGCAACCCAGTTCTTGAAATTTAACTAACATATTCTCAACAACTTCTCTGTAATCAGCACTTTTGTGGTTCCCCAGGAAGTTCACCACCACGCTTTTAAACGCTATCCAAGCATCCCTTTCAGCATTAGTCATTGTTGTCTCGAAGTTTTTATCCTTCATTAACTTCCTAATGTCTGGGCCAACGAAGACACCTTCTTTCACTTTGGCGCATGAAAGTGAAGGAAATTTGTTGCATATGAACTTGAAACATTCGCCTTCCCTGTCGAGTGCCTTAACAAATTGTTTCATCAATCCTAATTTTATGTGAAGGGGAGGAAGTATAACTTTCTCAGGACTGACTAAATTTTGTTGAATGATGTTTTTTGATCCTGCGTTCAGTGTTTTCCGTAATGGCCACTGTTTCCTTCCCCAGTGGTCATTTCGAGCCCTACTATCCCACTCGCAGATGTAACATGGCATTTTTGTATACCCACCTTGTTGCCCAAGTACAATGCCCAAAATCTTCAAATCTCCACACACCACCCAACCATGTACCTCGTATTTAATTTTATTAAGAATAAATTGCACATTGTCATATGTTTCTTTCAGTGACACAGAATGAGCAATAGGAACTGAGGGGAACTTATTTCCATTATGTAACAGAACAAATTTTAAACTTGTTTTATTCGAGTCAATGAATAACCTCCAATCACTAGAAAGGCAAGGGAAATTTAACTTGGTCAACAAACCAGACACATCACAACAAAACACGACAGAACCTTCTTTTGAGAAATACTGCACAAATTCTTTTTCCCGGTGTCTGTACCAGGAAAATGTTGTTCCACAGGCCAGCAAGTTATTTTCATTAAGTCTGGAACCAAGAAGTTAAGCAGATTCTTTAGACAGGTTTAGGTCTCTAACTAGATCATTGAGCTGGCGTTGAGTGAGTGGTATAGGGTCACGAGATCCGCTAGGGGGGTTGTAAACGTCATCTTCTATTTCACTATTTTCCACTGAATCACTGTACGAACTAGGATCACTTACAAACTCAAGACTTGATGGAGGTGTCGGAACAGGCAAGTCTAGGCCGTGCAGCACAGGTCTCATTGCAGAGGAAATATTGGGATACACTATCTTTGTCTTGTTTCGAGTGTTGTGTCCTACAATTTCACAGGAACAGAAGTAGCAATCGTCGCTGTGGTTTTTAGGTTCTCTCCACACCATTGGTATTGCGAATGGCATAGATGACCGCTTTCCATTGCTCCAGTTCCGTAACGATTCCACACAAGGTCTACACACATTGTGTGGAGCCCACGATTTATCTTGATCTCCAAGTTTCATATGGAAGTATGCGAAGTACGCTCTTTTTACAAAATCTGTAATTTTCTGTCTCTGTTTGCGTGGAACAAATTCACCACAGATGTAACAAAATAAATCTGGTCTATTCTTACAACCACGAGAAGCCATGACAACACAGTATTCAGCGAACTACAAAACAAAACAAGCCTTTTTTAAAAGATCAACTAGCCTAAGAGATTAACATTTCATACCATTCAAGCACATCTAAGATTTGCGATAATTAAATATGAAATTAATCTGAAATGAGATAACAAGGTTTGAAATAGAAATATTTTAAATATTAATGTAGACAACATTGTAGTTAATTTAATTAAATTAAACTTCCTTACGTTTAAAACATATTCATCTTTATTACCGCCTTGGTGACATCTAGCGTCAATCAGTTGAATTACGCTTAAACATGCATACCGCAATCAACCTATATAAATCGTGAATTGTAAGAAATTCTTACGTGATATGAGAAACCTAGTGGCAGTTTCGGTGTCAGCATGTTCAAATACATATAAAACACCCAAAATTATAAAAACTACAGAACCTATGCGACCCTGTGTAATAATATAGAAATACAGCTAATTTTTTAAATAAATAGATTTGGTAGTTTTTTTGTTTGTTTGTTTAACTCAATAAGGAAAACATAATTCTGACTATAATTTTAAACATTTTATGACACACCAAATGTTATTGTGTTATTAGTTTATCGGCCCTACCTTACTTGTGGGATTACGCTTCGCCACTTATTACCTCGAGAAAATACACGGACACGATGTTGTTGCCACAAGTTAACTTGACTGGGGATCGATTTAGGGACCCCACGCACCTGTGGTAATCGCTCTTTCACTCAGTTGTCGTGCTCCCCATCCAGCCAGCCGTGGGTGCTAATTATGCAACTTTTAGCACACACAAACTATTGTTATTCTATTGGTTTATTTCTTTTTAAAAAAATTAAAAAATATTAAGCATTGATATTGCTGAATCAGTCAGCTAGAGAATTTCCCTGGAAAAATTTCCTTTTTGCTAATTTAAACCAGTGATGCCAATTTCTTCAGAGCCGTTTTCCCTTCACAAGCTTCAGAATTTCCCTTTTCCGGACAAAATTTCCCTTCATCCAAACCGTTCAAGTAATGTATTTAGTAAACGTATTTTTAATCGTTTTCGCTTCCACCCCCTCACCCAATCATATAACCACATACAAGCAGATACCTGACAGCCTTCCTTTGAGCTTCCTTTGTTGCAGAATTTGAACTTGATTTGTTGTTTAGGTATCTAAGGCGTCGCGATAGAGGAAGGAAAAGGATATGGAAAGGTATAGGCCAGGACCTATGTTAAAGATGCAATCTCTGCATTTGCCTGGTGTGAGTGAGGAAAAACCCTATAAATATCTTGGTCAGGACGGACAACCTAAATAAATCATAAAAAATATAAAATAAATATGTAAATTTAATTTTTATCCTAGATATCATGATATATTTTAATATTAATGTAACCTAAGGTACAAAGAAAATATTAAGTATATTTTTGGTATGTACTTACTTAAAAACAGCACTCCCATATTTACTGAAACGAATACGAACAGTTACAAAGAAAGCTCTAGCTGCTACTGTCTTAGGCTGTACACCAGGAATGTTCATAAGCACAATACAAACTAAATCAAAGTTTAGGGATGAGGAATTCTTAAGAATTTATAATTCTGTGCGCACAGTCACCAGAAAATTTGTAAACTTACACAAACACACATACACTAATGACCAAGTATTCGCCCATATATACATATTTACATTCACGATACGCAGATTTTCTTCTCTTACATAGATTAATTCTCTTCACAATCAATTTTCTGGTTGGGAAAAACATCTGATTGGGAAAACCAAACTGTTATAATAGTTGGAGTGATAATTTGAGAAATATTTCATCTTATTGCATTGCATTTAATTCAACAATGGAAAGATTAATTTTGATAAAACATTTTAAATAATCATTGTTGTAATGTTTCGAATTTAACTGAATATGTTGATCGATGTGTAATTATTAACGAATGCAAAGCAAGATAACTTGTGAGAATTTATGTGAAATATGTGCAACGGATTATATTTGGAACAAATAGAATTTTGAATTTATACTGAATTTTAATGAGATTAATCAGATACGTAACTACATTCAATCTATAAATGATTGAAGAGAGGTTCAAATTTCCCTGCAATATTGAGAGATTACATGCAATTTCCCTTTTCTCCAAAATTTACTCAAAATTTCCCTGCGCCAAGGGAAATTTCTCTTCAATTGGCATCACTGATTTAAACTACGAACACTGCATTCACTTATCTTCTAACATTGCAACTGGCTAAAGAAATTATTGTAAGAAAATATTAGCTACTGTGCATAAAGTTGCTTATTTTATAGGGATATCGCAAATAAAATTATTGCCAGGATCTTTTGTAAAACTTCGCAAAACAAAGTAAACTTCGCGATTTCCATCTGATATGAACAAGATCGCAGTAAATTATTTTAACCAATTTTCTAAGGTCTTGTGCTGCTTAAATAATCTTAGTAGGTGTACGTTTGTTACAAACAAAACTGATTATAATATACAGCGACACATCTTGAGCTTACAGCATGTGAACTTTATTCCAACATTGTTAACGTGTTGAGTGTACATCTTTTGGTCCTTCAATTTGATGGTGGTTTAAATTTATTTATCAGAAAATCTCGTATATTTCTGAATATAAGACGAAGTTATCTTCCGCAATTTTGTGCCCAAAATATATGGGGTTGTCCTGCTCTTACGATATGTGATGTAATGTTTTTCTTTGCTAAACAGAACAAGAAGCCATTAAGTTCAAGTTTACCCTCTTCCTCCTCTAAAGCTATAGCCTTTGGACCTCTTCTCGTCGAAGGGACATATTTGTCCTATTTTCATAGTGTCATAATATAACCAATTGATTCGTGTCGCTGTTCGGGCTTCCATTTATTTTGTAACCGGCTGTGAGTTCGAGTCGCTGTTCGGACGGCCATTTATTTGTAACCGCCCAGTGTTCGGGTCGCTGTTCGGGCAGCCATTTATTTGTAACCACTCCTAGTAATCTGGTCGCTGTTCGTGGTTCGTGGTCCTACCAATAAATATTTTCCTGAAACTGGAACTTACCTGGACAGGACGATGAAGAACCTCTCCAAGAAAAGTTACAAACTGTTCCCAAATCACTCGTCGATCTCAATAATGAGATGAGCATTAGGCGCCGAGAGGTTCGGGTGTCTCGTCTCGAAAACCTCACGGACGATCAGACGGTCATCCAGACCATAACGCACACAAACATCACTCATACAAACAACGAAAACACACTGAATTAAGTGACACTATACTTATTTATTAGAACACTATCATATATATATATAAAATAAAATAGCGAAGAGGAATGAACACAACACTGAACACTGAATATGTAAAATAATTTTCGTCACTGAAATCACTCTTTGACTTTTCAGTGCGCGATAGCCCTTTAAATATGTAAGATTATAATTCGGATTTCACTGTAAAGGCTCCTCTCACACCATTGACACACTTGGGGGGTTAGCACTGGGGAAAGTTGTCTGGATCGTCCCACGATGAATCCAGTGGCTGCGCTAACAATCTCGCAGCGTAAAGATGAATATTCAGCAAATTAAACAAGAAATTCTCCAAAGTAGAATGCTGATGTTGGAGGGCGCGTGTATAACATTTTAAACGCACAAGGTCTGCGGACCTGGGACTTCACTAGTTGGGGGCTAGCCGTAAGAAAACGTCCTTCACCGGCTAATAGCTTGTGCCCCTTAACAAAAAGTCATACTTGAAGCTCGACGCGAGATGCGTGGTTACGGCTTCCAGACCTGGAGTCAAACTCCCTGAACATTAAAACTCAAGGTACGGGTTGCAATGATCAACAAAAAGTGTTGGCAGTTCATTTCAAAAATCACTCAGTTAACTCACCTGTATGCACATACCAACAGAATATGGAAAACAATTTATGTTAATTTTAGTCAACTGCCTATAATGCACTAGACACGGCGATAACTCTGGCGTGAGAAAGTACAGATAACGAGCTGGAATACAACGCAGTTGGTGCCACTTTGGTCTCTTGAATATCTGTTCTGGTCTGGTCTTCTCTAATCTATTGCAATGTTTCATAAGCGATTAAAGAAAGCACTTAATTCAGTTCCAAATAACTGCAGAATATATACTGTGCATATAATAAGTCAGGAAGAAACACTGAAATGGTTAGTCATTCGCCGAAATGTTCTCACCAAAAGCAACGTTTTAATATATATATATATATATATATATATATATATATATATATATATATATATATATATATATATATATGAAAAAACGATGAAAGACTTCTTTGTCCAATTGTGTGGGAAAGAAGCAATTCCCAGCAAAGAAAGAACTTATATGCGTTGCAGAATATAGTATAAATCGAAAATAATAATCAATGTCTTTACGAAATATACAGAGTGTCCACAAAAATTATTCTATAACCTGGTAGCGGTTATAATAATACTGAATAATTTTAAAATTTTCAATTTCAATGTATTTAAGCATCAGAAATTACCTTAAATAACGTTGAATATAAATAATAATGGTCCGTAATAGTTTGAAAATCAGCCTCTGGTTTTGTATAATATTTATCATCTACTTATGGATTTATCAAATATAGATGAGAAGAGTTATTGGAAAACTGCCTAACAGACAGCTTTGCCTCCCTACTCGAGTGCAAGTAATGTTGCCAACTCATAAGTCAAAATAATTATAACTGCAGTTACATGATAGGCCTATTACAACATCTACATGTATTATCACGATATCATCAGCCACTATAGATAAGTGTTGTTTACATTTTGTTTTTGTTAGTATCACAAAATAAATATATTACATAAGGATACGTAACGAGCAATTAGCAGAATCAACTTGTTCGTTACAACTGACAACGGTCACACGAAGAGCTGCAACTAGAAGTACCCATTCAGAGCATTATATCAAACAAAAGGCTTGTCACTACAAAGTGTATATTGCATAGTAGTTAGCAAAGCGTATATTGAATGTAGTTCCCCTTAGCCTAGAATTACCATATGACAATTGTCAAATGATGGGTATTCTTTCAGAAAGAGTCAGACTTTTCATAGAACAGCTGGACCTTTCTTTCTGAATTTTAAAGTCATTTTTTCTAATTTATAAATCTCTTGACGATGTTGAAGCTGTCCCATTTCAAACAGGAAAAAATATTATTTTTTTTATTTTGAATCGTTGTTTAGGATTCAGTTATAAAACAGGGTAACGCTGAATATGGACTTAGTTTTAGCTAGTGTTGCTCAGAGACGAGAAATGTTTCGTATGTCTTGTCTTCGGGATGAGAACATTTTAACATTCGAGACAACGACAAACATGGAACAATTCTTGTCTCGTTTCTGAGCAGAGATAAGGAATTTCAAGTGTTTCGTTGACAGCATTAGTTCCTTAAAGTCATATCTCAAACACTGTTTTAACATTACATGATACATAGGCCTATTAGCCTAGAAGGTCGTCCATCATAACACCAGGCCTGCCCCCCCCCCCTAAACTTTTCATGACCTCTCCAGATCTCAATACAAAATGCTATTATTAATACAAAATTCACAATTTAGATATTTGAGTTGAGTTGATTTTTAGTTTAGCGTCCCTTTCAGCAGCGAGGCTATATGAGACGTGGACCTACTGATTAACTTGGAATCCGAACCACATGAGCTCCCGCCGGGAATCGAAGCCGGGTCTCCCACGCCAAAGGCGCGTACGCTAACCGCTTAGCCACGGATGAGCTCAATTTAGATATTTGTAATAGAATTTTTAATGACCTGGCCCCTCTATCTTATTCATGTCCCCCCCCCCCAAACTTCTGTGTCTCGTTGCGGGCCTAACACACTTTTCGGGGACCTCTCGTGAAGCGGATGGATTCTTATAACTTCTAGACGAAATTAAGAAAAATCAAGGCATAGGTATTATACAAAAAATTACAAAATGAGGCAATCAAATTTTGAAGGGATGACTAGAAAAGCGTTCCGAGAATGGGCACGAGAGAAAAAAAAACATCTTTGGACATGGAGACGAGGCAAGAGTTCAACAGAAAATATGACACAAGACTAGAAAACCTTTTTCTCATCTCGTCAAATATATTACTGATGTTCGTTTGGGCATGCTATTCATGTAACAATATTTTGGCTGTTCAGTTATGTCTTGTTTGCACATAGAAGTTAAATCTAAAACACTCTTTATTATATAACATGTAAAATATCCGACTGAGCGCAACATTATATGAAAAGAGAACCTAATAGTATTAAAAATGAACTATAATTATGCGCTTTACAAGGCAGTGTTTACATACAAACATACGCACACACTAACACTTTTATAAAATGTTCTTAAAATATGCAATAAATTCCCTAGTTATCCAGAGCAAACATACTATAGAACCTGCTATAGGTTTATTTAAACACGCAAGTACTTTTTCATAGCAAAGTGGTGAAAATCGAATAACTGTAACTCAACAGATTATCATAATAATAATAAAACAGTATATCCTCGAAGTTTCTTCAAATGTCGTAGAGTGCTATAATCACATAAAAACAATGAAGTTAGAACAACCAAATACCAACCTTTATTTTAAGACAAACAAACTGCAATAGACACTGGGCCACGGGGGTGATAACTCCCGTCTGAGGAACTTTCACCACGATATTAGTAATGTTCCTTAGGGTCCTTAGAATAAAAAATGATTGTAGTCAACATATAAGTGCAACACCTGGATTCTGAGGCCTTTAACCCTTTAGCATCTGTGTATTTACAGAAATCATTGGGATGTCTTTAAATGAACATAGATCAGACCGTCAGTGCAACACTGGAACAAGTTATACATCGATCGATTTATAAAAGTTTAGGCTTTCAGTTTGCCTTATGAAGGCGATATTTCCGAGTACAAAGCAAAAATAGCTAAGAAATATTTAAGATTTTCCTTTAAAAAGTCTCTTCCCACCATTCTTTTAGTTATTACGTGGCTACACTGCAAACTAGGTGAGTGATAAAATCAATTTATGTGTCCTGCTTTATGTTCAACGTAAACTGAAAATTTTATCTTGATCCATCAATTATCAGCAGAGGAAATGTGTGTTTATAATTTTTATAGAGTTCATAACAATCGGTTATAATGAAGGTATGAACCTGTCATTGTGTCAACGTTCCGTTTAATATTTCTATCAAAAAGAAGTAACAAATTATTAAAGATGATTTTCTCATTATGACATATTCTCAATACCGAGAAATCCACCGAAGTTGTCAAAAAGATCTTGAAGTTGTTGTATAGTGCATGTATTTTTATTACATATTCACATAGATAATCTCACTTAATAGGGTACATAATCTAGTTTTGTAATCGTCGTAATACGTATTAAACAATCTCTTATATTCTTTTGTGTTCTTGTTTGCCTGTAAGTTGATAACAATAGCACATTTTCACTGAAATCCACGTGTTCTCAGTTATTCTGAAAAAGATTGGCAAACAAAGAGAAGCTAATCAGACGTACGACAATTGCAACAAGAAATGGGAGTTGCTCTTGTGAATAATCTAAAAATTTGTGTAATACACTACGCATAAAACAAAACTGACATGAGGACGAGAATTATCTTGGAAAAAACTGCCCTGTCGCGACAAAACGCTGTAACTTTGGCAGAGCAGTTTTGAGAAAAAGAGCCGTAAAGTCGCTACAGACCGGCTAATTTCCTACTTACTTGGAAATTCTCTTTGCTATATTTTCAAAAGTATTTAACTCAGCTCAATGCTGGGCCTGGTGAACATAAGTATCGGTGGGGGAAATTCAAAAATGCTTATAGCGACAAAACAATGTAACTCAAGTTACAGCGTTTGGTCGCGATATGGCAGAAAAGCTGCCATAAAACATTTCAGGTCAAAGAACTGCGAAAGAAAGTGACCATGTAAAACTGCACTGCTTAACATCAATTTGCATCCAAGCTTCTACAGAATAGAATACGAGACGAGGAAATACGGCGTATCGCTGGGGCTATCAAAGGTTTACAAAATTACCATGATTGCTACGTCAGCTTGCTGAATCTTGCGTGGTGGAAAATTATATACTCTTAGTGGATAATTCACTATATTTGGAGCGTACTGATGCACGACAATGTGGCAGACATGCTGTTTAACGAAGAGCAGTACGAATTTTTCCAGATATAGAGTTAAAATTAGGATCACCAAGAAAGGGAAAGGATGTTCATGGCGAACTCTAGTGACATGTGTTATCCGTATTCCTGAGCGTGCCATTTAAGGAGCACCTAATCAAAAGGAAAATGAATCACTACAGTTAGAGATTCAAGAAGTGGATTTCGTAGGTACCGAAGTTAAAAACAACAACTTGTACCAGATCGTCAAGGGGCAATTGTACCAGATCGTCAAGCTAAAAGAAACATTCCTAAAGGTTAATTTATTGAAGGCGAACTTTATGCAAATATGTGCATAAGTGTTTTGATTATTGAAGCAGCTTTACTATTACTGCGATATGTTCTTAATCACCGCCGATAGGGGTGAGTTCTTTTGTGGTTGCCCACAGCGGAAATTCTACATTCCAAGTGCTCAGATTTAGCTCATCTCCTCATGCAGTTTTATTTACCCTTTTAACTGGAAATGATACGCAATTCCTTGGAAATTATCCCATCGAAAGGGGGAGAACATAGATAAATCTTTTAAGACTGATGGCTGGAGGTCATCACCGCTTTCGACAATTGCTGTTTGCAATAAAATTAAATATTTGTTAACCCTACAACGGCCAACCTATTTTCCTAACATAAACAGCCAAGGTGAGTCAAATGGACTCTCACTGTTGATAACGTGTTATCAGACCTTATATTGTGTTACCAAGTATAATTTCGTATAATATTTTTAAGTATTTCTGACGGAACATGTAAGTATAACAACCACGTATTTCTACAGTGTTTACAAGCTCGTCAATGTTGCCATCTCAGGTAAAATTTTGGCGAAATTTGAATTATTTTTCTTGTATTGTTTAAAAGATAGTTTAATTGTAAATTTTTAGTAGGAACGACTTTTGCAAACTACACGATTTTCAAGAAACCTCTTTTTCAAAATACTGTAAATTATTAGAAACAATGTAAATAATGCAATTGTTGGTTTGGAATGTTCTCGTGATCTTCTGGAACTACTGAAGAACATCCTTCGTTTTTCTTGTTTGTTAATTTACATTTTTTGCAGTATCTAAGTACAACCGAATGTTCAGAAAACACATGCTTTCGGCAGGTCGTGCATGTTTGCCTTTGCATTCGTCCTTTTCGCGCATCACACAAGTTAAAAAGCGTTTTCTTCTTTCTTTCACCAACTTTACGTTGGTAATATGTATTATATCACTGTTATTGAACTCAGCAACCGCAGAACGATTGATTTGTGAAGATCTACAGCACTTCTATTATCAATATGTGGCTGGATAAGATTTTCTGCTGTTGCAGTAAGTAAATCCTTTCTAGAAATCTTCCAATCAGGATGTAATGTACTCCAGACGAAATAGGCTGCACCAGCGCATACATCAAGCATATTCATGAAAAAACTAATGGTCATATGTTGGTCTTTCTTTGGCATGAATATTCATGGACCAATTGGTCCAACGTGTTAACACCTTTAGTCTCATTATAATTCAATATTTTCTCTGATTTGGTTGCTTTCCTTACGTCAATGTCTCCAGAATGATGCATGCTTGAAAGAAGAATTACAGATCTGTTTCTCTCAGGGACATAAGACGCAAGTGTAAAATCTTTCTGGAAACCAAACATTGATGACTTCTCTTCGTTCCTTCTGCTTGGTAAGAATTCGGGTGGAACGAAGTCTTTTGGTTTTTCACTGTTCCCACTAGTGTAAGACCATTGCAAAGCAATGTTTTGGCGAGATCAAAATGTATGAAATAATTATCACATTGGATATTTATTTTACTTCCAAATTTTCCTGAGGGTCATACTGATTTTTTAAGCATTGATTCATTCTTTCCCAAAGTTCACGTATTAGGGCCAGTTTATCTTTGTTTGGTCTGTCACTTCTTGTTGTTTATAACGACTCACCAAGGGTAGTCGTCAACCTGGTTCGTCTAAGTAAGATATATAAATCTTAAGTGGTAGTATTTGTTTGCATGTAAAAATTATCTTTAATAATTTTATACCATTATTCTCACCTTTTCTATTAGAATGATAACGTCGATGAACGTTGCTAAAATGGTTTATTAGCTGATATACTTTATAATATATTTTCCTTCAAACTGTCAAGCACACAAACTTGCTGACTAGGTATCCATAAAACATTTACATAGCAACAACTATCCCATAATATTAATTTACATATCTTAAAAACATTCTTCTTCTGTTATTATTAAATTAACATTCTATGAAGTATAGTGCATATGTATGAGCACTTTCTCCCCAAGGTACAGGTAATTATTACCCTATCCAAAGTATTTTGTTATATAAAATGTCGCCCGACAAATGGACTGAATATAAAAGTCATAAGCGAGTTTGGCTTTTATGTTCAAGAACCACTGGTCCGTTTACAATACTGTTCTTACATTGCATATGTCCATCACATTTTGATCGCACCTCATATATATCTTCATTACATTTCATATATATATATATATTTATAACAAATATTACACTTCATCAATACTTATTTTTAATTACATTCATTATATTATTATTATATTTTCTTATTAAAAATATCGTCGCTCATTTATTTAATCGTTGAAGGGTGCGAATTCAAAAATCGTAAGGGACAAACATGAGTTACAAATAGTCAGGGCGCATTATATGATAATCATTTTAGGTGATATTTTAAAATAAACATTAGATTAATAAGGCATCACAACATAGAAGAATCTCTTTCAAGATATTTGTCGAATATTTAGTTTTATAGAATAGATCTTCTTCTTAACATAATCTTTGACAGTTAAGTTTTTTTACACAAATCAATCTAATATAAATAACCTTTGCTTTTAATCATTTATGAATCGAATTATAACTCTTACATATATTAAAAACATTTGAGAATTATCATTGATTAATGAGAATTAAAGAGAATTAAATTGAATAAAAATAAAATAAATGTTCATGAAAATCTATAACTGATATGAATTTAACTTAATTTCATTAACGGTAATCAGGTTACATTCATACTTGCATATGAATTTAATAAAGTACATTGTACTGCACAATCATTATTATGTCCCGTATTATTGTTCTGTACAGGAATTACTTCAATACCTGGATCCGGATGTGAAGTGCCATCTCTTGATCTCCAATTATGTCTATCCGCGTAGTTTGCTGTATTCCTGGAATTTCGCCATACATTCGGTCTATTTTTAAACCTATTTTGATTATATGGTCTAACATATGGATTGCTACGATTAATTAGGTTAGGCGGATTTCCTACATAACTTTGCCTATTTTGCTCATTTTGATTGCTAGAATTTATTCTGCTTAGGTTATGTTTCGTATTATTCACACTTCGGATATTTAAATTCCGAATAGGCACAAAATGATCTGAATTATTCTTATTTTTACCCGTTCCTGCTTGTTGATTCATGGCATGGTATTGAGTTTCATAGCATTGGACAAGCATTAATAAATGGTTGAAACTCATACACTGTGTGGAAAATAAAATCTGTTGTAATTTAAATGGAAGCAAATTTCGAATCGATGCTATTATTCTCGATTCCGATTGCAATGGATTAACGACCTTTAATTCGTTGTATGTATTTACAACAAACTCTACAACAGATTTATGCAATCGAGGATTGAAGTGTTGATTTCTAATGGTGGCATCTCTATTCGCAAGCAAAAAGTCATTTTCATAATTGGCGATTAGTGCCGCTTTGAATTCCTCATATGTACTGATGTGATCACGTACTGCTTTAAACCATAATGAACAAGGTGGGAGTAATACATGAGGGATTAATTTCATATATTGTGATCTATCTATACACATAATATTGCACTCGTCCTGGAATTTTTCTAAGAAAGAAGTAGCATTCTCGTTACACTTACCACTGAATTTGCTCATAGCTCGTATTTCACTCATCTTAACACTTAATTTTACCTTCCTTTTATCATTCCATGTACCCATTGGGTGACAGTTCCTATTCATGACATGATGTGTCGTTACACCATCTATGTTTCGCCCATCTGTACTCTTCGGATGTATTTCTTCCAATATAATATCCTCATCGGACACCGGCAAAGGCGAGTTCATCTCTGGTGAGTGGGGAAACTCCATGCGATCACTACACATGCTATTACGGTATGTGTTGTCCCTTACCTGTAGCATTCTAATTTCTTCCTGTAACGTAGCTATCAATTGCGTATTTGCACGTATATTGTTAGAATTATTGATGACCTGGATGTTTTGTTGTTGAACAGAAGATTCGGTTACTTCTAAATCCTTTTTTATATCGCTGATTTCTTGTCTCAGGTGATTGTGATTACCCTGGCATTCCTCCGATATTCCTTTTAACTTTTCCTCGAACTGCGAGGTGATATCGCTCATCGTCTGGATAATTAATTGTTTCGTTTCATCCGACTTCTGTTCCATCTTCTGTTCTATCGTCTGCTTCAATTCTTCGTATTGCTTGTTAGATTCATCAGACTTCTGTTCTATTCGTCTACTTAATTCTTCGTATTGCTTGTTGGATTTTTCGGAGTTCCGTTCTACCGTCTGCTTTAACTCGGTAGACGTCTGCTTCAATTCTTCATATTGCTTGTTGGATTCTTCAGAGTGATGCTTCATCGTCTGCTTTAACTCGGTAGACATCTGCATCAATTGCCGCTGTAAGACTAGCAAGATTCGGTCTTCCGATGTCCATCCTGATGTTACACTAGGTTCACCGTTGTCACTATTAGTGGATTCATTCTCCATTATTTCAGTGTCCATTTTCCTTACAATTATTCTACCACTTCTCAGTATGGTCAAATTTGTATTCATTAACTTAATTGTAAAAGTAAATTCACCCTTACTTTACTTCGGGGTAAGAATTTATGAAAAATCCCGGGTGAGGTAAACCAAAATTTTTATAACGACTCACCAAGGGTAGTCGTGAACCTGGTTCGTCTAAGTAAGATATATAAATCTTAAGTGGTAGTATTTGTTTGCATGTAAAAATTATCTTTAATAATTTTATACCATTATTCTCACCTTTTCTATTAGAATGATAACGTCGATGAACGTTGCTAAAATGGTTTATTAGCTGATATACTTTATAATATATTTTCCTTCAAACTGTCAAGCACACAAACTTGCTGACTAGGTATCCATAAAACATTTACATAGCAACAACTATCCCATAATATTAATTTACATATCTTAAAAACATTCTTCTTCTGTTATTATTAAATTAACATTCTATGAAGTATAGTGCATATGTATGAGCACTTTCTGCCCAAGGTACAGGTAATTATTACCCTATCCAAAGTATTTTGTTATATGTTTTATCATCAAATTGGATAAATATGCACAAATATTTGAACTTGTTTTTACTCATCGCACCACGAAATATTGATGGTCCATACTTTTTGTCCCATGGCAGTTTGATGTTCAGATATTTGGCTTTGACATTTCAATTCTCTCTCATCGACTGGCTTTCACTGATTTTGCATGTTGCGCCTTCTATGTTCACATACTCCATCTTCATGGATGTACCGAACAATAGTCTTCAATACAGGCGCTGCAGCGTCTTGAATAAATAATAACAGAGCGTCTAAGGGATCTTCAGTTGTTTTATTTGGAGAAAGGAACATTATTGACTCACATCTGATGATGATCTGAGATTTCGTCTTTTGTGGTCGAGGAGGTTCAGTATATCATGTGGTTCCGTCCTTTGCATACAAATCTTTTCATTACTTTTGCACCGATTCTCATGATCTTCAATCTCAGAATTACTAATCGTATCAGAAACTTCTAATGCTTCAGTTTCCCAATCACTTCAGCTATCTTCAATTTCACTACACAATGTCTTCGTCTTCATCCTCCAAAAACTGGCAAATTACTTACACAATGCTCGAAGAAGCTGCCAAATCTGCACTTACATTTGTAGTAGCATGCACTAACAGTTCCAAACAGTTCCACTACCTGCACCACAACAAGAATCAATTGATACAAACGTGTCACATAATTAATTTAAAGACAAATGTACCGATATTTCCACTGGGAACTCAAATATATGACGCAAAGTAGTAACGAGTCCATTGGACTCATGTTGACCTTTTGTGTTACGAAATTAGAAAAATGTTTTTAAAACATACCCTAATGTATTTTTTTTTCAATTCGGAATTGTATTCACACTTTACAATACCTACCGATAACATATCTATAAAGAGATATCCATTGAGCAAGAAATAAATTGCAGCTGAATAAAAATTATACGCGATGAGTCCATTGGACTCACGTTGGCCGTTTAAGGGTTAATATGAAGGTGAGTGCCACGTACGATTGAGCAGAGTTATTAATTGTGTACTCCTTGTGAGGTATCTGGCTGTTATACCTAGGAGCATCTGTTTTGACATCAACCACAGTACACCTGAAACAACTGAAGAAACATATTGCGCTAAACATTTGGTGAGATGGGTTTTCCGAAGACTCCAGTCTGTATTATTTGCAGCTAAAGGGACATATATAAACTAAATAAGGAGGCTCGGTAAGTGTAAGTTCTTAGAATGTAACACTTTTGTCGTGGGCAGTCACGAAAGGAGTGACGCTTATCGATGGTTATTAATAACACATTACAGTAACAATAAAACTCCTTTACTAACCAAAGACTTACCTCGCTTCGTAAGGAACCGGACGTACGATTATTATGAACCCTATAAAAACTATAAAACACACATTTCCTCTGCTGCTAGTTATGGATCAAGATGAAGTTTTCAGTTTACGTTGAACATAAAATAGGACAAATAAATTCATTTTATTATTCACCTAGTTTGCAGTGTAGCCACGTAATAACTAAAAGAATCACCGGAAGGGACATTTTAAAGGGAAATCCTCTTAAATATTCCTAAATTATTTTGCCTTTATAAGAAGAAATGTCCCGTTCATTACGTAGACTGAAAAACGTACTACTATACATCGATCGATGTATAACTTGTTCCAGTGTTGCACTGTCGGTCTGATCTATGGTCCTTTAGAGAGATTTCATTGATGTCGGTAAATATACATGAATGTTAAAGGGTTAAGAGCCCAGAATCCAGTTGTTGCATTATATTTTGACCAACAACTATTTTTTGATTCTGAGGACCCTAAGGAACATTACTAATATAGTGGCAAAATTTCCCCATCGCCCCTTGTTCCTTGCTTTACCAAAAGCTCTGTTTCATTTGTCGTATATGACCTTTTCAATTTTTTTAGAATACGAGTAACTATGAATTCCCTTCCTTTCACACCAAATTGCGTAGCCACAATAATGAAGATTTACCAGATAAAGATCCATTATTGGATTGAACATAAAACGAACATTTAAAATTGCGATGCTTCTAAAGTATATTATTCATAACAGTGGGTTTTAATTACAGATAACTTCATTCCTGAGATTCTCCCGATTGTCAAGGTGCGCCGTTTTTTCTAATTTGAAAGAGAGGTAACGGAATTTTAACGAAGTAGATAATTAAACGTTTTAAACCAACCAAATAATTCTAAAATCCATCGTCTTTCTTTAAAAATTTGTGTGATTCGGTAGATCTAAAACAGCTATACTTTCAGTTTAGGGAAACACATCCCTCTGGAATTAATTGTGTAACCTAGGAAAATCAATTGAATTCTGAAACATTTTTTATTTACCTTTAATGCAGCTTTTCTAAACATTCAAGAATGAAATCTGTTTTTTAATATATATATTCACAGGGGTTTTCCCTTAACTAAATGTAATCAGCATAATATATTACAACATTTTTCATGTTTGATCCAAATTGTTTATTTAAATATGTCGCTAGAGCAACACAATATTTTTAAATTCGAACACCACACGATATTCCACATAAGTTAACCTCAAATAAGAATGTCCTATATTGTTTTGATTCCTCATGGGCCTATGTTTAGCAGAAGGGGTCCAGCTCTCATCCCTAAAAAATGTTACAATTTTAGTAATTTCTGTTCACATTCGGTTAGTTTAGAGTACGTTAGGTTAGTTTAGGCTAGCATAGGTTAGTTTAGTTTAGGTTAGGTTAGGTTAGTTTATGTTACATTAGTGTAGGTGTCCCGCATAATTTTCCAAAAAATGATAGAATTTCGCTTATTTCTACTAATATTAGGTAAGTTTAGGTTAGTTAAGGTTAGCTTAGGTTAGATTTGGTTACGTTATGTTACGTCTAAGTACTTGCATCATTCATTTTTCCTGTAAATTTTGTGGTTTTTACGTGCTTCTGGACCCCTTGTACTAAACATACTCCTCCTCATGCAATAAAATTGATCTTTAGCAGTTACCAAGTTCAAATTTCGAAACATTATGTTCCATGGAAAACACCCTAAGGATGTAATGTATATGGGTGTATATAACTTGCTGTAATTTTATGTGTCTATTATTTTAATAAAACAATTCCTATATGTCTGACGTTACCATACATTTTGCTACAACATGTATAGGATTCAAGTGAATCTTCTATGATGGAACGTTAATTCTATTCTGTAACATTTCGTGTATTTGAGGTCTTACGTCATTCCGAAACTTATATGGTACAGTCACGAACATTAATAAATGGAGGATGAAGCCATTATTTCTTGTGGCTCCAACCTCTATTTATTAATGTTCGTGACTATACAAAGTAAGATCTAGTCACAATCTGCTTATAGTTATCCGTATGGATAACATACAATATTTTTTTTCACAGTAGGGTGGTATTACAAGGAAAAAAATATTACGATTATATAAGATGTAAATTTCAGTATGTAACAGGAATGTTGAACACAGGATAAACGAACAGTTTCGTCAACGTAAGCTTTAGGAAAGCAATCATATCTATTATCAATAACTACTAATGGCCAATGTAAGGTTGCAGTGACGTACGCACTGGTCCACTCACAATCAGAAGCAAAGTATTGTATTCATGCGCGAGTTCACAAGAATTTTCTACAGCTGACACAGCCAGTGTATGAAGCGATGCGTAGGAGTGAACCTAGATAGAGCTTCTGATTCAGCATCATGTAGCAGTCAATCACATTCAATGATCAGTTAATAAACAGTTGAACAGAAACGGCGGAAGTTTCTTTATCCTTGGGATCCTTGTTTCTTCCATTGCACCAAAATTTATACACTTTCTGACCAACATAAGAAATTAACGCTCTAACACTGAGTCACCGTGCCCCGTATAGAATGGAAAAGAATGAAATTTGCTTACAAATCTCAGATCTTATAAAAGAAAAAAAGGAAACCTTCGTTGTCTCTCTGGACCATATTTAATAGACTTTTCGTCAACAAAACGCAAGTATTGCAACTTACTTTACAATAAAAAGCATAGCAGTTATAATTGCTCATTGTCTTTTTACGTTGCGTTCCAATCAACACATTGTGAGATGAAAATCTGTCTTTAATACATTTATGGGAAACGTCGTGGTAAATAGGGAAATTTTAAAGATGCGAATTATAATAATAGAAAATTGGGATAATAAAGTACAATGCGCTGTTCCTTGTGCTTCTACTGTGTGTTTATTTAAAAATGTATAGTTGTTTGGTTGGATCTGAGTTCTTTTCAACACTGAGGGTAAATGATGCGTGGACCTACAGTTTAACATGGGTTCCCAGAGAAAATCGAAGCTGGCTCTACCACACTGAAAGCGCTACGCTAACCATATAACCAAGGAAGCTCAAGAGCTTGCGTAGGTTTTATATTATTTCTGTCGTTTAAATTGAAGTGTGTGGAAAGAGGCGATAGAAATTGTATTCTAAATCTTAAAACCATTTATTTGTAAGTCAGATCACTGTTGATTTCAGTAGAAGTTTATTTCGCCATGGGAGCCCTATTGCGTCCATTGCAGCGAATTTTATGCACTTCCTGACAAATGATACACTTTGTAAGATCGTCCATTTTGTCCAAACGTATACTTTTATTTTTCACCTCATCTCTCTGTCTTTGCGGGTGTAAACACTTTTCCCTCTTCCAAAATTCCAGTTTCAAAGAAAAAAATCATGCTCACTAACATCTGTCATATCAGCGGTAAGCCTAACAACATCACCCATACTCTTACAGGCATGGGCACGTCGTAAATACTTCAAAACAATTTGCCTTGGTTACGTATTTAATGGACTGCCAGCTCTATGTAATATAAAAGAAATAAAACGCAGGTAAACACATTTTGAATTTCCCTCGCACAGGACGCCTTATTGAACCTGTGCAGCCGAAAACAAGCTATTTTATACATATATATATGAATTATTGTATTCCAAAAATAAATTGTAGTTCTTTTATCAAACTATATCAACATCGTTTGTTCTGCATAAAGGGTAATCTTTAAAATGTGGGATTATTTGTTGGTGCGCATCAATAAACCGCATCGCTTGTTACAGAAAATGTTGCAGCCCTCTGTTCGTTTCTACAACTTAAGGTCATTGTATATTTTCGAGCATGATTTATGTATATATTAACAATTTGTTACTTCAAAATACCAATAATTTTAACTATGTCCATGTAAAAAATCAGGTTCTGTAATAGGAAACTCTTTCACAATGGTGCTGTTCCGACACTATTTGGAATTGCTTACGGTTAGTGATTTGGAGCTACTGAAACTACGTCACTGAAAGCTTGTGTTGACCATGAGATAGACAGTAATCATGAGATTCAAAAGTAATAAGATTTACAATAGTCTACATGGTTTCATGATACAAACATGAAAATAATACTCTTTAGAAAGTATTAAGTGCAAAACCCAATTTTCAGTAATGGTTCTGATTATGAAAGTTTCCTTTTGAATAAGCAGTATGACTCGTAATTGGTTAGAGAAATCTAATGCTAATAATATATTCTTCTTTAATTCTGATACAACTAGTATTAGTATCAGAACATAGAGGCGGATCCAGTGGGAGGGCGATCGGGGCCTTCACCCCCTCCCCCCACAAAAGGGGAAACTTTCTAATTTTATATAAAAACTAATCCCAGAATTTGGATTAAAAGTAGCTTTAAGTAGCAGTAAAACCTACCGCCCCCACAGAAGTCCGTCCTGGATCCGCCCCTGTCAGAACATCAAAGCCTTTGCAACGTAATTAATATTTGCATTCTTTGGTCCCTTTTTAAGCCTTCCTGAATAAACAATGAATATTATGTTGTTGGTCTGTTGCAACGTAGGAATAGAAATATCTTTAATTAACTAGACCTAGAACTTAGGAGATAATAAAAAATATTAAGACGGCAAAGTCTATTAAAGCTTCGATTGGAATATCGTTTATTGATACCAATTTTCAAGTAGTGGAACAATATTTTAGAGAACCATGGTTTATATCATTAAAAGTGATGTCATCACCAACAACCCACAAAATTATTAGGGATAGGTATATATTGATAAAAGGCCAGATAGTTTAAAACTTTAGGAATAATTTCGAAATCAGAAACATCAGATACCAAGTCGGGATTGGAATTACTACTGTAATCCTCAATTAGGACCAAATCAACATTATTACAGACTGACGTGATATTACCCCGATCTCAGTCAGTATGAACTAATTAAAGATACAGCATGAATTGTGTCATTAACATCACACTGAATAGCACAATCAGCACAGAATTCTTAGATAAACCATGCATTCTACTAGTATCAGTAGATTTCCTAACTTCAAATGTGCTCCTCCGATTTTCATTGTTATGGGATGTGCGAAATTGTCGTGTGTCATTGTCGCAATTGTGTGTCATTATTAAGAGTTGGATTAACTCAGAGCTCAGTCTTAACCCCGCACCTGTCGTTGTGGTGTTATAGCTCAGGATGTGAAGGATGAATCCAACTGATGAATGATGTTTATTGACAATATCGTACTAAGCAATACATTTAGGAAGTTGGATGAAAGGCAAAGAGTTGAAGGAAGTCTTTGGAAGATACAGGCCTAAAAAGTTAGTAGGAAAAATAAACGGAACGAACAAGGAAATTGATAGGTAACATTACAAAAAGAAGAATTTTAAATATATAGGCTCATCACATGTGTTTTGAGCTGCATTATTGCGAAAGATGGTCACTTCCTCCGAGGGAAAATCGCAAATTGAAAGTACTTGAGTATAAATTAATTAGACGAATATTCGGACCCAAGAGGAACTGAACTGAGGAATGTCGGAAACATCAAAACGAGGGACTGCTTAATTTATACGGTTTACCAAACATTGTTAGGGTCATCAAGTCTAGGACGCTTAGGTGGGTAGGTCATGTAGCCAGGATGGAAGAAAGTAGGAACGCTTTCAATGTCTTAACTGGAAGAGTAATCGGAAAACGATCATTACTAAGACATAGATGCAGATTGGAGGACAATATTACGATGGATCTCGCACAAGTAGAAACTGGATACAATTGTCTAAGAACAGAAATCAATGACGAGCGCGGCATTGAACCTCCGGGTTCCATAGGCTATAGAGTTAGTTATGTAAGCTCATCTGTTCGAAACATGGCGATTTGAACATGAAATTAACACACAAGATGCAAGAGGGATCCCGAAATTGGAAAACAGTGTGGCCATAGGATCACGGTAAAGAAAAAGGATGATTACCGAAACAGTGGTTAGGTGAACAATGATGTACAAAGCAGAAAAATGGTCAATAAGAAAAGCACAGGAAAAACATTGAATGTTACCGAAATTTGAATGCTACGCTGGATGTGTGGGATAACAAGAAGACACAGCGAAGAATGAGAAAGTAAAGGGTACAACAAAAGTTAGAGAGACATCTAAGAAGATCCAAGAAAAAGATTGCAAAAAAATTAAATATTTGACATTTACGTCCCACGCTTATGCCGGTTACGCTAAAGGAGAGGGTGTTGATGAGTATTGACTGAAATGGTGGAGTGAAGAAAGTGGGAGGAAACGGGAGAACCCTTAGCAAACCCAGGCACACGGTGTTTGTCCACCACAAAGTCAAGTTGGCGGAGGCAGGGATCGAACCCAGGACCCCAAGCACCAGAGGTGAACGTTCTACCACTGAGCCACGGCGGCCCCTAAAAAGATTGAAATAGTATAGCCATCTAATGAGAAGAATAAAGGACTATGTGGTCAGAACAGTAGTGACAAGAGAAGTGAACGTTAAGAGGAAGAGAGAGACCAAGAAGGGCGTGGATCATTGTGGTTAAGAATTACCTCAGGAAGAAAGATCTAACAGGAAAAGATTTCTGGTACGATGCTTTATAAAAAAGACAATATCAGAGACGTTGACCCCACACAAGTGGAAAAAGACAATTAATAATAATAATAATAACAATAATAATAATAATAATAAGAAGAAGAAGAAGAAGAAGAAGAAGAAACGAAACAGTTCAGAATTCTTAGATATTCTGTACTAACTGTTAGAGTGATAGAGGACGGGTTCCAAAATTTAATTATTAATAAATACATATATCTAATGTATACACAAAGAAAGCAACCACAAACTTGCATTACACGACAGTGCATACGCATGAAGACAGAAAACAAACGTGAATATAATACAATGACAATAATGAAACAATCATTTTATTTATATTTCAATCACTGAACGAACTTTTGTAATAAATAGTTATGTAATACTTTATTGCAATAGTTTAAGTATTCATGAAGTTAAATGACAATTTCCGTTTGTTTGCCTAAAATTTTCTTTAACTCAGCAACAAACAAGGGTGACTTAATTTTCAAGAAGAAGAAACGAAAAATTTAACAGTCTCGCATACTTTGAGGGTCCACCTAGGTACACCAATTGTTATGTAATTATTTATGCCAATGAAAGTTATATAAAATTCGATATTCTATCCAGGGAGGTTATCTAATATCAAAAAATGGAGACTAATACAGAGTCATCTGTTGGAAACTACTAGAGCATCTAATATATGAAACGAGTTACCTTCTTCAGTCACATTTGGGAAGCAGGTTGTATAACTTGTTAATATATATGCAAGCGCTGCCTTATTTCCAGTTCTGAGATCTCCATTTAATTCTGCGATGGAAATGGGCACTGGAAATAATTCATGTTGTAATATTTTATTCAGATTCACAATCCTTCGTGCTTGATACACCACAATAAAGAGATGCAAAATACTTTTATCTGTCTTAAGAACAACGTTCTTAACTTTGAGTTGTTTAACGGTATAAAGAGAAGCAAATGTTAGTGTTTTGATCTTCTTTAGTGGAGAATAGAAACTCTCATGAGAGGGATTTCCTTTTGGTAGTATTAGTCTTTTTCTAACAAATTCTAACATTTGATGTTGACCTAATTTCTCGGTGTTGAGTAATGAATCTACAATTTCAAACGTTGTCTTGTCCATTGTTGCAAGTGCATGAAGATTGGATTTAGATGAGTCTTCCGATAAAACATGGAACCTTAACATTGAAGAATTCTACTTTCATCGAATGATCTCTCATTTGCCTTAGTTTAGTCAATTCGTTTTTAGTCATTTGATCGTGTATTTACATATTCCAATCTTCTGTTCGACAGGAACGGGAATGGATTCTATGAATTCGGGAATGACATCACTAAGCTTAGAAACTCTGAAAAGTGGAGTTGACACTAATATCAGTCGTTGTAAATTATTTGCCACCCCCGGTCCTTTAAGCACCCTAGACGATAGGAGTTAAAGTTAGAATTGAAAGACCTAGGAGATTCATTATTCATCAAATCAACCGCGAAAACTATGGGTTCCATACTAAATATCAATCGTTCTCGCTTATTTTTACTTGAAACCCATTTCTCCTACAACTCGTGGAGATGCTATGGGTGTCTTACAGTGTAAATGTTCAGATTGTAAATCAATTATATATCAAGTATGGTTGTAATTGCTCCAGGTGTTCCATAGTTGAGCTGGAACACTCAAACTCTTTCTGCCGTTTTGGTACCCTACCATTAAAATAGTATTGTTTTATCCTTCCACCGACCTCTCTGAAGGAAGAGTTAGAATCGGATGACTAACCTCAACAGTATTCATTAGACAGTACTACTAACCTCATCTAGTAGTAAGGAATTATTATGCAAATTCTAATCAAAATTGGTCCTGTAGTTTAGGACTAGATGTACAACATACACACATACATATATATTAACATTAATTTTATATTTGTTATCAATTTATTTAAAACTTTAAACTATAATTTAGAAGAGTTCACAGTGAAATTTCAGCTTGGTAAACAAAATGTTTGAATTCAGCATTGTCTAGTTATGTTTAAAACCATATTTACTTGCTTTTCACCGCAAATGTCCCCTAGATTGATTAAGATCTATCTTTCTGAAAATTGGCATCAGTCTAAAACTAAAGACCGTAATTATGTATACTTTGTTGATATGAGTGGTGAACACATGCGTCTTAGGTAATTACTTATTCGTTATTTCTTGGATGGCTATATAATAATAAATATCTATGTTCCAATTCGCAGAAGGGTCTAGAGAGTATCCTATGTTTTCAGATCGCATTTTTATTTGCTTGTTTTGATTTTGTCACTTGTGAATTGTGTAATTTCATATATATTACATTGGGCGCTTATGTTGTCATTTCAGTTTTATGGTGTTCGGCCAACTATTCTCCTGCGTTTGTTTTCGTTCTTGATTATACAAACAAATATGTTACTTACAGTGTTATTACACGAACTACATACAACCGTTGACTAAAAATAACAACAGTTCTATGCATAAACGTACAAGTGGAGCTTAAGAGGATGAACTCCCAGGAACACAGGTTTGTGCAATATATTTATTTCCTTACTATATATTTCCTTGTCATTGTATATCCCAGTTGCAAAGCTTTATGAATTGAAACGTACTTCAAGCTATCATTGGTGTAACTAGTATTTTGCTGGGTGCTTGGCGCCTTACTTCTGAAAATTGCAATGGATATGTGTGAATTGAGATAAACTTATCTCTTTATTTTCGTCAAGTAGCTTTGCTTCTGAAGATGGCCTGGCCCCCTCTAGTTATGTCTATGCTAGCTATAGACTAAACTTGCTTTCTCATAAAGATAATGGACATGGCAGGTTGCAACATTTATCCACGAAAAAAATCATTAATTTCTGGACGTTGTGAAACAGCAAGCAGTTGGCAACTATAACCATGTTAGTAGGTCAATGTAACTTAGTCCTTTATTTGTTCATTAAAATAATAGTAACACTACCTGAGAATTGTGTCTGAATCGACAACTACCGGTTTGCGTCAGAATCGCAAGAAAGGTGAAGTGCGACAGATCGTTCTAAATTTTCATGGTGCTTTGCTAAGATAACCGTGAACTGTGGTGGTAAAAAAAGTCACGTTTACCTGCTGGTGGGGTACCTAAACATCCCTAGTGAAAATTAACTTTGTTAATATAACAGCATTTTCATTGTACATAATATATACAGAAAATATTACACACAATCGGGGCAAACATTATGATAATAGTCCTTGCAGATACTTTTGTGGCATTTGTTACAAAACACATTTGTTTTTCTGTCCAGTGAACGCGGGCAAAATGCGCACCTCCTTACTTTTTACTTGCATTTTCTTCTGCTGCTGTCTCTTCGGGTTTCTTATGTTTCTCCCCGCGCATCCTTCTTGTAATTCCCTAGGTAAATATATTGTTTCTCTTCTGGAAATCTGAGGTTTCACTAGAGCCATACCTAGCTCCTTCAAGAAGTTTCTTCTTTCAAGCGTAGATGACTCATTTCCGAAATAAGTTCCATTTATTTTAGAAACTACTTGACTGTTTACTGCGGCTATGTTCAGGATAGCATGAAATATTACCATTGGCCATCTTCTGGTTTGACGGGACGTTGAATAGTTTGCGTATAATTCGTCCAAGGTGTCCACACATCCTTTTGTTCTATTATAATCGAGTATCATATCAGGCTTCCCCGTTTCTGCATCAATTGCTTGATCAAAATGCATACTTGAAAGCAGAACAACAGCTTTCCCTTTTTTCGGAACATAAGAGCAAAGCGCATAATCTTTCGAGTGTCCAAAGATTGTTGTCTCAAATGGTTGCTTCCTGTTTGCTTTGAACTCTGCGGAATCTGGGGTTTATTTTGCTTCATTGTACCCAGGCCCGTGCTGGCCCACCGGGACATGTCCCGGTGCGCCCTCCGAAACATCACATTATTTAAAAAAATGATATAAGTTTAATTTTTTAAAAAAATAATAAGCTATTGGTAAAGAACCCGTGATAAGTACAGTGCGCTCTTTACATAAGGTGCCCTTGCAAAACCACATCACGGATAAACGGTTTTATTTATTTTTCTATATAGCACAGTTCTGTACAATGAATACGTACTACAGTGTATTATTGTTGGTAAAGAACTCGTGAAGGGTACAGTGAGCCCTTTACGTAAGGTGCCCTTGCAAAACCACATCAAACTAAAACGGTTTTATTTATTCTTCTGTATAGCACAGTTCTGTACAATAAATACATACTTTTACTGTTGATAAAAAAAAATAAAAAAAGTGAAAGGTACAGTGTGTTCTGCGCGTAGAGCGCCCTTCGAAACATCACATTATGTAGTTTTAGTTGTTCCGTATACCAGGTTTGTATAGTAAATTCATATAGCGGCTGTTGGTAAAGAACCTGTGAAGGATAAAGTGCGCCCTTATAAAAGACGGATTGCAAAATATCACATTATAAATATTTTTAAAAAATCTTCTGCATATCAGTTTTGTATTATACATTCATACAGTTGCTATTGGCAGAGAAAAGGTAAAGAGTACGATCACTTTTCAAAAAATACATATAAAGCCAGTAATGCAATTAACGTGTACGTTTATTTGGTAAGATAATGTAGGAGTTTTTCTTGCTGCTACTTATTTATTCAAAAAAAAAAAAACTTTCAGAAGATAAGCGCAATCGATGTAGCGTAGTTTAAACAATTCAAGTTTTTTTTTTTAATTTTTAAGTTACAAACTTGATTGTTCCTGCGTGTTTTAAAGCAGTGTTCGAATAATCAGTGCCTATTGTATTTCTAAAATATAGCTATATTGATTTATTGGTTTATATTTAGCGTCATTTTCTTTAATAAAAAGATTATTACAAGAACTAGAAAATGTTTCTCTAGTAAAGACATTTTCACAGTTTAGCTGTTTAATACATAAAATGGGGCCCGTATATATACAGGATGTAACTTAATATAACAAACGACAGCAGGTGATTCCTGACAGCGAGATAAACGAAAAGTATACACCAACCTGGGTGCAAAAATGCCTCCTTTCGGAGCCTTGATCACACAAAAATTTGTTGGAAAAATGTAAAAACAGCCATAACTCGAGAACAAAACATCGTATCGAAGTCGGGTAAAAGAGAATATCCATAATTTTTAGTTATAGATTCCATTAGTGCACAATCGGATATAGTGCAGTGGCGGCGCAAGGATGACTCCCAAAGAAAGTGGAATATTCCTTCGAGTATTTTATGAAACGTTGAATGAGGGAAATGAACAACAATCAAGTATAAGATTTCAACAAAGATAATAATACATCTTTCAAGTTACAAGAACACTTAGAATTCGAAAGAAAGAGAGATATACATATGTGAGTGATCTATTTTGTCTCAGTGCAGAATAAACTCTCGGAGGAAGAATTTAAATGAAACGAAGTCTTTAACGTATCACAGTTAAATCTTCTAGGCTAATGATAACGGATGATAAATGAACGGCTTCCTGTCCAAGTTACGAGTGTATGAAAATGGGGACATAACTCTGACCCAGATTAGGTTTGAAACGACTGTGCATAGGACAGTCAGGCGGCATGTAAAGAAACATAACATGCAGTATCCAAAAAATGCAAAAATCATATGTGATGAACGAATGTACAAGGGATTCTCCATATGACACAGGGATTCCCAAACATTGTGTGAATACATATTGGGCAAAAGTAAGCTGCAATAAAAGGTTTCCTCGCCGTAATATGTAATTCCGTTGAATAGGGTACTTCTCTGCACAGAAGCAACAAAAATGGACAGAACACATGTTGACACATTGCATAATGATACAAAGAAATGCGCTGGGTCAGTACACTTGATTTATCCATGAGGCGAATCTTCTGACAGGGATACTTTCGAGGAGCTTTTGCCCTCCATCGAAGTTGGCAAATCGCCCCTTACCACTAAACTATGAAAAATCACATTGCTATTGTGAATATACCAAAATAGCTTCCTAGTGTAGTTCACTTACATTTTGATTTTGTCACTGCTTGGAGAAATTTCCTAGAAGAAAGCTCGTAGGAATTACGTTCAAAAAATGGGGAAAAATCTTTTTTCGATGATCTAATGAACGTTGGAACTGGATTTAATATCTACACGGAAGAAAGAGAATGTGGCACTTTTGCGTACACGTAGCAGCACGTACGTAGCTTATAGTACTTTCACTAAGGGCATGGTGCTTTGGTAGCATACTACGAAAATACCGTCCCTTGTATGCCAATTGCGAGTGGCTCGCAAAAGGCTGTCTTGCAGTTTTGTTTGGAATGGCGTCAATTAGCGTAATTATGTTGTAGTAGGCATCTACGGAACTTGTGAGTGTATACATAGTCCGATTCGTTCAACGGTAGAGGGTTGTGTAGATCACGGTTGTGTAAAAGTGTAGACATCGGTGTTTAAGCAAAATTGATTGTGTTAATATGTATATGCCTGCGCAATGGCAGATTACCCTGCCCACGAGCTGGTCGATATGCACCTTATTTATGGAGAGACAAGGGGAAGTAGACCATAGGCGACGCGTTTATATCGTGACCGTCGCCCTCAAAGAGATTAACGTTCCCTGTATTTTTTCACGCCTCCCGAGAGTTAGGGTGTTTTCAATTTCCCCTACGTGAAATTGGAGAAAATCGCACCAAGTGGGCAGTTGAATTTGAATACAGGGTACTGGGAATGATCAGAGACGGCCCTGAAACTAGCAGCAGCCCTGTGTTGGTCGTAAACATCCACGTGCCACTCTACTGAACGATCAGCAGCAGAGATTTAGTGTGAGCGTGCGGTGAGGTATGGTGGATAATTTTGTGGTAGGACTGTATTTGTTACCGACCTGCCTGTGTAGGAGTACGCATCTTTTATTTTAACGAAATGCTCTCCCAAAATTGTTAGAACACGTGGCCTTTAACATAAGATATCGGATGTGATCCCAGCATGATGGAGCACCTGCACATTTTGACAGGAATATGCAGAGCTATCTAAATGAAACATTCGCAGATCGTTGGATTGGGAGAGAAGGATCTGTGTTATGACCACTCCGTTCACCATACCTCACGCCCCTTGATATTTTTGGAGGGGGAGGTATGAAACACTTTTTCAGCCACGACAGCCGAAGAACTTGTTGCTCGAGTTAATATAGTTGCGGCAATCATCCCCGAAATTATAGGTGTGCTTAACCGCACGCGGAAAAATTTCCTTCGCCGATATCATCTTTGCAGTGCGGTCAACGTCGACAGGATCAGACTGTGAACTGTTATTTCTCACAGCTGTCTCGTGTACACATACTGCACTGCACAAATACTGCAAGGTACGTCTGAGTACTTCACAGTTATCCTACTTTGGACGAAACAAAATAAATCGGTAGTTTGGAACTGTATTTCTTTGTATTATTGTGCAACACGCGCAACAGCTTGTGTTTCCTCGAAGTTTCATTGCTTCTCTGCGTATTACGAGGAAGAAATCTTTTAATGCAGCTTACTTTCGCCCAAATTGTATTCAAATAATTTTTGGGAGTCACGTGAAGAATCCTTTGTACTCTCGTTCATCATATGTGATATTTGCCGCCTGACTGTCTTCTGCGCAGTCGTTATAAACTTAATCTGGATCAAAGTTATTTTTTTCCATTTTCATACACTCTTAACTTGCACAGGAAGCATTTCATTTATCATCCGTTACCATTAGCCTATAAGATATAACTGTAAGGTGTTAAAGACTTCTTTCCATTTAAATTCTTCTTCCGAGAGTTTATTCTGTACTGAGACAAAATATATCAATCACACATGTGTATCTCTCTTTCTTTCGAATTCTAAGTGTTCTAATTTGAACGATGTACTATTATTTTTGATTGTTGAAATATTGTACTTGGTTATTATTCATTTTCCTTATTCAACGTTTGATAAAATACTAGAAGGAATGCTCCACTATCTTCGGGAGTCATCCTTGCACCGCCCCCATACTACATCCGATTGTACACGAATTCAATCTACGGCTAAAAATAATGAAATTCCCTTTTGTCCGATTTCGATCCGACATTTATTCTTCATATTCATACATACATACATACACACACACACACACACACACACACACAATACGTATTCATCTTTGTATGTGCGCCCTTTTGCTAGACTTGTCCACCGCCCTCGTTGGCATCCCAGCACGGGCCTGATTGTACCTAACATGGTTAGCATTTTCTCCCTCAATTTATCTGCTAGTTCAATCGAAGTGAACCAGTTGTCCACAGTTATATTTCTGTTCGTTCCCTCGACTGGTGATATCAGGTTCAGAACAGCTTCTGTTGGAACACTTATATCTTGATTTCTGTCAGGATTCTTTCCCACGTAAACGAATGCGTTAACCATATAAAAAGTTTAATCACAAAGTGGTATAATTTTTTCTCCGTATTTGGCGGGTTTCTTGAGAATGTACATTTTGAAATGGCATTTCCCACGGAAAGGCACAAGCATCTCATCAATAGTGACATTGTCACTGGGAACAAAATATGTCTGACAGTTACGCACAAAAGAATTCCACACATCTCTTATTGCAGCAAGTTTATCGTCTTGTTTATGTTGTTCTCTTGTTTTCGGACAATCAAAGCGTAAACACGAAAGTATGAAAAGAAATCTCGACACACACATAGTAGAACGAAAAATATCCCTTCCCGTTCCATCTGAAGCAAATAAACCTGTCACGTCTTCGTGTCCTGATTTCATCATTCCTGATAAGTAAAGAAGGCCTATGAACGATCGAAGCTATATCATGTCAATGTCATTTGTGTACGAAGATTTGGGATCACGAAATTTTCCACGTTTTTCTTGGATCTTCACATTTGTGTTTTCCAAAATACACCGTAACATATCTTGTGAATAAAACAGTTCCCAACAACCAACAGTATCTTCTGAAGGGACATTTTTTGTACAGCCTTTTGTTCCAGGTAAATGCAAAATCATATTGCAAGACCTGGTACGTTTCTTTAAAGAAGCACTTTTATTTAAAACATTTATTTTTTCCATAGAAGAAATCTGAAACATCGTCGTTATCATCATCCGATGACGTACTGTCTTCACTTTGTTCTGAACAATTGATGAATGGCCGCTTTCGATATTGAACTCACTATCTGCATTTGATTCAATACCAGATTCTAATTCGTTCTGCATAATAGCAGTGATTTCGTCTTGACCCAAGGATAGAGCGTTCACCTCTGGTGCTTGGGGTCCCGGGTTCGATCCCAGCCCCCGCCAAGTGAACTTTGTGGTGGACAAACACCGTGCTCGTGGGTTTTCTCGGGGTTCTCCCGTTTCCTCCCACTTTCTTCATTCCACCATTTCACTCATCTCTCATTATCACCGTCTCCTTTAGCCTAACCGGCATAACCGTGGGACGTTAAACTTAAAGATTTCATTTCATTTTTTGACCCAAGGATTTACTATTGCGATATTTGTCTGCCATGTTTTCAGTATAAAAACACAAATAGATATGTTAAAATAAAAGCAAGAAATACTTTCAGTGAGAAAGAAGTAAAAATATAATCTATATAAAAAAAACTGACGTTACTGTGCTCCTGGGGTATTATTGCACCCCAGTAACGTATTATTAGCAGCAATAAAGTCTCAACTACGTCTTTGAAGCGGTGCAATTAGATTGTTTGTTCTGGATTAATCTAAGATCCGTTCATTAAAGTTGTGTGAAAATGAAGCCTGAAATGTGGTAATAGAAGTGTTTGTGAGCGAATTGATGTAACATATTCAACAGAAACTGTAAGTATGTTAGTAATTATTAATTTTTTTTTACCCTTTCTGGATCAACGACAAGGGCGCCCATGTTGTGGTTTCCAAGGGGGCAAGTATAAGCAACGTTTCAAATATAGTTTCAAATTTTGCTGTAACTAATCTAAAAATTCTATTGGGTTTTCAATATTCCCAAGTACAATTTCTTCTTAGGGGGGAGCGAGCGGAAGAGGTATATAAAAAAAATCATTAATTATGCAAAAGAAGCTAAAAGTTACATTTGCGAAAAGACACGATAACCGCCCAATGTAACATATATGTCACACCCCTTCTCTCCTCACGATCTTCATAAAAAATTGAAAATTTGTCATAAATTCCCATTAACAAGAAATACTATGAGCGACATCATCATATTACACGAAAAAATAGGGCGGTTCCGGGTTAAATCTTGAAACTTTACAGTGCTGTTTTTTTTTCTTCAAGGGTCTTCAAGTGTCACTACTACTAAAACACGTGAACCTCATAGATATTCTAATGTTAGTAGAAAGACGAGGTCATATAACAGCAACAAAATGAAATGAAATGAAATCTATGAGTTTAACGTCTCACATAATGTCCTTAAGGGTAAGGGAAAGGGAAGATTAAGGCAAGTGAATGACGAATTAGTGCAATGAAAATGTGAGAGGAAATAGATGTAACCCGAGAAAGGTCACGCACATCACTAGCTTCCTTGGTCGTGGATATGTCATATGATAGTGATGGTACATAAACATCGTCTTTCAAATAAAACGTCGATAACAAATCGCCTTTGTCCTAAGGAGGCACGTAGACAAGGGGGGTCCGGGGGGTCCGGACCCCCCTTTCGAGACCAGAAATGAAAAAATTAAGGAAGGATAATACTAAATGAAATAAAAAAAGAAGGATCAGCGTTAAAAATTAAAAAGAAAACTACAGGAAGCTTTTGCTTACTCTTTCTTATGAGATTTGTGTTACTTGCAATATGGTGGCGAGGTAAGCGAGGTATTCTGGAAGAGTCAAGGAAATTGAAATTTCAAGAAAAGTTATGGAATTCTCAGAATTCCTGCTCCTAGTCAGGGAGATTTCAAGCTTTCGAAAGCATAAGTGCCGTTGTGTAACAGCGTGGACATTGTTAATCATAACTTTTCGTCATCGCATCCTTGCAGTATAAAACATGTTATTTCAAGGACAATTTTCTGTTGCTTCTTTAACCTGTCATTTGGAACCGACAGTAGTTGACGGAATAATAAAAACAAAAAAATATGTTGAAAGAAAGTTCTGTTAGCATTTGATTCAACAGAGAAAGAACGCATATATTGTAAAACTAGTTTGGAAGTCAACGCCTGTGGGAGTATCACCACTGATCTCAGCGACCGCGAAAACTATGGATTTGACACTAATATCGGTCATTTTGGATTAGTTTTATATGTCTTGGTATCTCACCCCCTTCCAGTGACCCCCGGCCCGGAACCGAATACTGTGAATTGGGAAATTAATGCGACTGGAGTTTCACCATTGATTTCAGCGACCGCGAAAATATGAATTCGACACTAATAGCTCAAGTGGTAGAGCGTTGCTTCGCATTCGGGAGGTCGTGGTTTCGAATCCCGCTGCCTATCATCCTGACTGAGGTTTTCCAGAGTTTCCCTCAGTCCTACCAGGCAAATGCCGAGATGGCACCTACTAAACAGGCCCTGGCCGATACATTCCCAAATCCTTTCCATTGTTAATGTTGTTGGATAATCAATGTAAAATGGCCTCTGAGCTGTATCTGGTGATTGCTAAATAAATAAATAAATATCGGTCATTTTCTACTACTTTTACATGTCCCGGTAAACGCCCCCCTAAGACCCCCTGGTTCGAATTTCGACAAAAACGTTTAACTCTGGTCTGGAGCCTGGACCAAGATATTCGTGACTAAAATTTGGTAACTCTCGGTCAATTTGTCTGGTTCCCAAGCCGGTTCCGGTAAACGCCCCCCTGTATCGAAATTTGAAAAAAAAAAACGCTTCGTCTTGATCTGGGGCCTGGGCCAAGGCACCCCTTACCAAAATTAGGTAACTTTCGGTCCACTCGTCTGGTCCCCAGGCCGCACACAGACAGACAGACAGACAAACACATAAACTCTTTATTTTATTTATATTAGAAGATAGTTTTCAAGACAGTATTCAGTATGTACTTTTTATAATAATTGAGGTCATAACGAAAGGAAAATTGTTATATTTGAATAAACAGGAGAAGGGCGTAAATATTGCAAAATCTTTTTCAATACTTTTTTTTTATTATTTTACTCGAAATTTCTTTATAGTTTATTAAAAATACTTGCCAACATATCTTCATTTTATTGTCCTAACAAACCAATATATGTTGATAGTAAAGTAGTTTAGATTGATCGAGTTTCTGGGCCTTCAGAATTTCATGTCACCTTCCCCCCTCCCCGCTCATTACGAAATTCTGGCTAAATGAACCAATATATGTTCCAGTAAAATAGTTTAGAGTGATCGAGCTCCTTTTGTGATGACCACAGTATTTCATGTCACGGACACCCCCCTTCACGACATCCTGGCTACGTGCCTGTCCTAAGTCTGGGAAATGGTGGCTAAGTTCAGGGAGCTCACGTGTAGTGTAAGAAAACCCTTGCTCAATGTCAGCACATATGAGTTTGTGTTGGACAGTATTGTGTTCGTTAGTTTTCTCATGTTTTTCTTCATCTCCTCGAATTTTTTTTTCCCAAATCCTTCAGAATCATTAACTTTAACCAATCATGATATTCTATAACCTAACCTTTGGAACGCTAAAGCTAAAATTTAATCTTATTTCACTTGCTAAAAGTCTGGAACTTTGATAGCGTGTCAGGCATGAACAGGGGTGGGGGATCCTTTTATGTTTTGTTTTAATGGTAATATTTGACATAAATAATACCCCGAGTATTATCATCTGAAAAACTCTTGTGGCAGTGAGGCTGTAGGGTAGTTTCCCACTATTTGTCAGAAACACAGCTGTACCACGCACTAAAACTGTGTTCTGTTGTCTGAAGGAACAAAAAGGAGTCATGCTAATCACTGTCAGCTATAGCATATATCATAAATAATATCCTCCCATTTGAACTCACTTTAATAGTTCATTATGCTTTTCTGGTTGCATACATTTTGTCAATACTTAAATACAAAAGGATACCATTCACAATAAGCAAATCAAAGCACACTAAATACTATTCCTTGTACCAGTTTCCACTTGTATGAACAAAGCATTCACAATCGCACTGTAACAAAAAATAAATAACAGATCGTGCTATGAATCATAATAAGATGACTGAGTTTCAAGCTTTAAGGCCATTGAAGTTCAAATACATAGAGCCTACATTTTAATGGAACATTAACCTCCTCTAAACGATGTACATTATTTATTCGGCAGTTATTTGGCTGATATTGTAGATTTAATTATGGCTCCGCAATGCGCAGAAGAAAGATGTCTTACTACGAATTAAAATATAGGGATGACTGAAATGTAGTAAGAAAGTAGATGATTCTTGTATGTTTTTTATATGCAAACAAATAATGCTTAGTAACGTAGTCTGCTGTACGTGACAAGCAAGGCAAGTTAGTGACTGATACGTAAAAGGTAACGATGTTAAAATTTGCTCGTAAGGAAAACTTCTAGGAATATTTTTATAGCAAACGAGTAGGTAGAAAATACCAGACAGCAATCAAAGTCGCAAGATATATGGGTAAAAGACACGTCGCTCGAACGCTGTATATATGAGCTCCTTGTACAGGTCTCTAATTTTGGAAAATACGTAAGAAACGGTTTTTGAGAAAACAATTTGAGGGAAATTAACAACTGTGTTTCGCCCTGCTTTTATATCTATAGCTACTACAGTCGTCGTATCTTATTAGGCACATTCTACGTTGTTTGCCATATTTTACGTTACAGCGTTTTATTTAACCCGTACAAAGATGTCTTCCTTTTTCTAGTAAATAAAAGAAATGATAGCCGTAGACGCTTTTAAAATATTTTCATGTGAGAACATTTTAAAAGATCGGATTCCTCACATACACACTGTTACTAACACAACCCCAATATGTCTTACTATTTAGATAGAAAATGCAATAGATTGTTTTAATATGTCCCATCTAACGGGCAATCGAACTTTACGTTTAAGAATAGATTAGGTATAGAATATTAGTCTTCGTCTGTTAATATCGTCTCGACAGATCATAGTGTACATTAATCTCAGGAACAGAAGCTGTTGTCTCCTAAAAGACGCAGAACTCCAATTGCTTGAAAACTTCAATATGTCATGGAATCCGTGGTACGATTCAGACGGTTCGCACTGGTTCGCTAGAACAGTTGTTAAAAGATTTCGAGTTCACAGAAACGTTTGTTATACGCCGACATAACAGTAAATTTTTATCTAGTTATACCGAGGAATAGTTAACTTTAGTTAAATAACTTTGTTTTTAGAAATTCTTACAGATACAGAGATAAACATATGATCTCCCAGAAGCTACAAGTGCTTATTTCTTAACAGGTTGAGCATCATATCTGGTGCTTACCTTATTTTTGTGTGGGGCCATGAGCACCATATATGATGCTCATGCTTGATATCACAAATTACTAACCTATTCAGGTTCTTGAGCATCATATATGATGCTCATTATCACAAATTACTGTGAGACCATGAGCATGACATATGCTCGGCTCCCATTGGTTCACTTTCGATAGAAGCAAAATGTCGCGACAAAAATGTGACATGACTATCCATAATTGAGTCAAAGGTAAGAAGAAATTTATGACCTCCTGGGAGCAGTACCCTCAAATCACCTTGGCAGTCAACCTTTAATCACATATCAAGAATGAGAACTGGGTTCATATAAGTGTAGCGAGGATTATTTATATTTGAAACGCATACATACCATTATCAACAATTGTCGATCCATTGCTCGATTAAGTTCTTTCAATACTTTCTGACAACCATTTATCTTGTGTCAAAATATTCAGATAAGTGCTGTCTAATTTCGTAACACCACCTTGTACTAGGATGCTGTGTAGTCTGTACTTGTCATTTGTATCTAGTAAAAAAATTGCTTTTTCTACCTTGTATGGATTGTTTCTTGAGCGAGTTTCTATCCATCTACTCTCTCTCTCTCTCTCTATATATATATATATATATATATATATATATATAACCGGTTGTTAAAAAAATGTGAATAACACTACTGCCTGTAATGATCTTCTTAACGTATACAAAAGCATTTTTAACTATTAAGATATGCGAAGTCTTCATTTAAATGCGATTATAAGGCAACAAAGATTTGAATAATATAATTGCAATGTGCCATTACAGTTAGGATAGTATATATTTTTTTTCTTTTTGGGTCCGGTAGTTTTTGAACGTAGTGTATATTGTTAATTTTTAGCACATAATTTTCGGTCTATGTATTAAATCTCTTTCTTGTCCGAATAAAAATTAACGCAGGAGCTTCAGAATAACAAGGAAAAATTTATTTCGGGATTTATTTATTTATTTATTTATTATTTCATCGTAAATTTCCGTATATCGGCACCTCAAATGGATGATTATTGAAATTGTACATTTTTATTGCAATATAAATCATAGGTCAGTAATTGGGCAGACTTTTTATGAATTTGTCCACCAATCTATTTGATAAAATAACTTAGTCCCCCTTCGTCCCTCTGAGATGTCCATATCCTGCTGAAATCCTGTTTAATCCAATTTTTATTTGCTTTGTATTTTCCGCCACGAAAATTCCTTTGCTCTGATTTTAGAACTATTTTCCACCTCAGTATTCTGGCGCGATTTAGTCTGTCTTTTGTCGGAAAGCATTCATCGAGGGAACTTCATATCTCGCAGTGATGCAGTAAATTTGTTAAAAAGGACCAGATTTCTGTGAAATAAGCAGGCAAAATTAGTTTCAGTTAAGGAATTGACAGTGTGGAAGCTTTCGGGAGTCTCAATTCATTAGAATTTTATCTGAAAACAGTCGGAAAATTTAAAATATGGAACATCAAGTCAAGGATGCCATGTTTGCTGATATGAATAGTTGTGGACAAATTCATCAGTGTGGGTTTTGATTTCCGGCTTTGTGATAATTAATGCAAACTAATGGAACGCAAAGAGAAGAATGGGGGGTTGCGTAGCTCGAGTAGGCTAAAGCAACTGGGCAAATGTAGACCAAATATAAAACAAATAAAAGAACGGTTTCAAATTAGAGAATGGTAGCTGAAAGTGCGTGAAGGGATAGATGGTAGAGCAAGGGAATAGCAACTAAAGATTCAGTCTCACCCACACTAACAAGATGAGCAGGTCGGTGTCTGGTCCTTCTGAGGATGGTCTGAAGTTCTTCGGTAAGCCAAGCAGACCTTCGGTAAGTAGTACTGCGGTTAAGTTACCATCAACTGGTCTCCTCTCAGCAAGTCGACTCGCAAAAATGACCAAGATCAAGCTTTCTCAAGTCTATTTGTTCCGACTGTCTCTCTGACGTCATGCGGAAGAAAAGATCGAAATTTCCACACAGTCATGGCCCCGTTCATTACCCCAGATTGACACAATTCGAGTGCACCTGCACTCCTATCGATGACACAGCGTGACGTCTCCAAAGTCCGTTCCGGGATGCATTTACATAATGGAAATAAAAAACCTTCTATACCACTTGCGCACTCAGTGAAGATTAAGGAATCCTATGACACCATGTCAACTTTGCTAAATCTTATAAATTACAAGGACCATTGTTGGCAAATATGTTGTGATCTCAAGGTAGTTGGTATTTTATTAGAACTGCAGTGCGGTTACACGAAGTACCAATGTTTTTTATGTTTGTGGGATAGCCGAGCTGATGACAAACATTATGAAGTGAAGGAATGGGAACCTAGAGTGAATTACGTACCTGGAGAATGCAACGTCAAATACGCTCCTTTGGTAGATCCTAATAAGATATTACTACCGCCACTTCATATCAAGTTAGGACTTATGAAAAACTTTGTCAAAGCCATGGACACATCTGGTGAAGGTTTCAAGTATTTGCGAGATAAGTTCCCTAACCTGAGTGATGCTAAGATTTCAGCGGGAGTGTTTATTGGTCCCCAAATTAGGAAATTAATGCTTGATGATAGCTTTGACAGCAAGTTAAACAGTGCTGAGCTAGCTGCCTGGACAGCATTTAAGTGTGTTGTGCGCAACTTTCTGGGCAATAACAAAGCTGAGAGTTACACAGAAATCGTACAGGACATGATACAGAAATACAAAAAGTTGGGTTGTAGGATGTCTTTAAAAGTTCACTTTTTGCACTCCCACCTCAGCTTCTTTCCTGCTAACTTAGGTGCTCTCAGCGACGAACATGGGGAAAGATTCCACCAAGATATAATGGCAATGGAGAAAAGGTACCAGGGACGATGGGATCCTTCAATGATGGGGGATTATTGTTGGGGTCTTGTTAGAGAATGCAACATTTCTTACAAAAGAAGGAAGTAGTGTACGTTTTTGTGACCCAATGGAAGTTTCATATATTGTGATAGTTTTGATTGTCTTTTCGTGACCCTTAGGTACATTTTTATTATTGTTTATTGTAAATTGTCACACTTGTAAATTATATTGTATTATATTTTATATATGTGTTTGTGGTAATAAAGCAAAACGTTTTACCTCAACTTAAGAGATTTGAAAGCATTATTATAAGGTGCAATAAACAGTACACACAGTATACATACAAACATATTTATTTCTCTAGAAAAAATAAAGCGATTATTACGAAACTTGGAGGGTTTGTTAAATATGAATCAAAGTATACTTAGGTATAATTTCTATGTTAGTATATGCAAGGGGACAAGATCTTGGGGTGTAAAATAAACGAAAAGGGAAATTTTTGAGGGATTTTCCCGAAAATCCCTCTGTTACGGGAAAATCGTACGTGATGGAGAAAAATCGAGAAAATATTCGAATTCAGCGCAAAAAGTTCCTTTAAGAACAGGTATTTCCTTTTATGTAACAAAACCTTTGTTAACTAGTGTAATTGCAATAAAGGTTCTTTCCCCTCAGGAAACTTTTTTCCCTGAATAGTTCGATATGTCCCTCCCGGGCATTAACAAAAATCTTATAATTGAAAACATGGGTTAACTTGACAGAAAGGTCACTTGGCTCTGACTATTTGCTTCCCCTTTTTCAGTATCAGAGCCGATTTTAGAATGTGGCTATGTCAGAGTTAATTTGTGTAGTAATATGTATTAGTATGTGTTGTTTTAGTTTATATGTGATGTAGCGTTTATATGTGTAATTTAGTATTTCGTTAGTAGGTGTGGTGTATGCGTGAAAGCATTATTAATTTATGTAAGGACAGTGTATTGTTGACTCGTAAATATTCATCTCGTTTGGTCCACTTTAATAAGTAAATTTGGTCCGTAATGCAAATCTATTGTGATTCTATACTAGGGTAAATGTGCCAGTCCTCGACCACCTAACTCATTTTCTTATCATCCTTAATCGTTTTTCACTCAATGGAACAACTTAGGAGGATGCAAATAGCTCACATGTGTTCCTAAAACTATATTTTATCTATACTTTATCTAAAACTGAGATAATTTATACCATTTATGTAATATTAGTCGGAGAAACACCAGTAACTGATTTCTTTTAGTGTTCGACCATTTTTCGTTAATGTTCGACCGCCTACTGTTTAGTCATCGACCACTACTCGGTTAATGTGCTTTTAATTACAGTATGAAGGCTAAACCATAACTTTACCTAACTAATAGCATCTGTAGATGTTACATCACTAGTTTTTCAGGTATCTCTTCGCAGTTTCGCACAATAGTCGCTGAGATTAAGTAATCTTGTGATAGTTTTGTCAAGAAAGGGACCACCAAATTCATTTAAGGTTCAGTTGAATGCAGCACCAAACATGCTTCGCCTTCTCTGGGTTGAACGGGTATAAACCCCATCTTCTAAATTCGTTTTTAATTACTAATTGTGTTGCTACCTTGTATATCACTCTTTTAATTAGTGGTGCAGAAATAACATGTGTAACATTTTACTCAGTTTCCATGTGGAACTCTCGAAAACGATTTGAACACCGATACGTCGCAGGGTTGAATAATATGTGTGCTGTTTGGTTGAAGGCAATAGAGTACTATAGCATGCCTAGAACAAAATTCGCTGACTTCCATTGCCAAGTGAGCCTTGTGGATGTCGATTAGCAGAAGGACTGATTTCCTAATAGAGGGATCATTTACCCATTTTAGGAAGCCATTTGCTATCCATTCGTAGTGTTTCACTTCGCATCCAGCCGCTATCTGACCTGACCTGCCTATGAAAATCTCTGAAGAAACTGTAATGATTACGTCCTTTGGAAGATGTCTCACATAGAGATATACGACCATCGGGGATACAATTCCTCCTGCTGCGGAAAAAGTGCAAAGCAGTGTTAATGTTTCTTTCTCGTTGCCCTTCACCTCGTACATATTTTTCCACGCTTTGGACCCAAACGCCTTTCCTGATTTGTGACACAGTTTAAAGCTGGATTCATCAGCATTAAATATTCGCTCAGAATCATTTAGAATATCAGATTGTCCCGCTTGTTTCAAGTATTTCTCAAGATCTTAAAACCACAAGCGAATGTTTCCCTCGGTTACAGCGTATCGCGCCTTGTTCAAAGTTTAGGGACACGATTTGTGGGTGTCTCCTCAAGTAAGTGTAGTACCAGTTTCACCAGCTCGATTGTCTTTGAACGGCGTTTTGCGTTTTTCTGAATCGATAATTTTTAAACACTGTTCAAAAGATCGTATTTCTTCTGTAGAAAGCCCTTATGCTAACATTAAGGAGCCAGTTTGATAATCCCTCTTCTTTCTGTGTTAGGTATGGTTCTGGATCTAATTTTCGCTTTTTGGGACTGTGACCATGAAATTTATCCATCAGCGTTACCCGAGGAATTCTATAGATTACTGATGCCTTTCGTATGAAGCGTGAATAAGCTGGCAGTTTAAGCTTAGGCCTACTCACTCATTATCTCTGAAAAAAAAAAAAAAAAAAAAAAAAACATGCAAGGAAAACAGATGTATTCCAGACGTCAGCTGATAGTAGCTATTCCGCTAACAATATCTGAATGCGTTCCACGACGAAGCGAGAATATTGTAATTCAGTATTAAACGAATTTGACCAAATATAATAAATTTATTATTCAAATTAAATGTCATACCCTAACAGTGCCGTTAATTTTCCATGAAAATGTTGGGAAACTACATGAATATTCAGTTACTTAAATTTGACTTTATTTTATTTCCTTTAGGCATCTACGGTTCCAACCGGGATAGGGTGGGGGAGAGGGTGTTGGAAGTGAGACGTCCAGGTCCTATTTTGAAGATATCATTCCAGCATTTGCCTGGTGTGAAAGAGGAAAAACCCGAAATAACTCAGTCAAGATGGTCGACCGCTGGGATCGAACCGAGGACCTTCCGAATGCTAAGCCAACGCTTTACTATTTTTTTCAAAGTTCGTCTCAGCCGAGACATTAAGCCTGAATACTCCTCGAGCCAATTGGAGGTAACCCAATCCTGACAGGGACACGAACACAGAAATATCGAGGACAATTAAAAGTAACCTTGCTCTTGAGAGGGATTCGAACCCTCAGTGGATTGCCTCTTCACCATTACCACAGAGTCACGGCCATTCGGTGAATATTCATTTATTAACGGTAAGACTCAGCAGATGATTATACAAATGTAAATTGATCACTGATTAGTGTTTGAATCAAGAAATTCTGCCAGAAAGTTCAAACGCAAAGCATGGTCGGACACTGAGAAAGAAACAGCTAATCTTCGACCAGTACAAATGTATTACGAAAAGTGGTGGTCGAACACTAGTAAATGTCTTCGTATTCCATTATAACTTCAGAATTGGTAACTAGGTACTCATTTCATGTAGATGAATCCAAAGTTAGTCGTTATTGCTATTTCTACAATTTTTCAGTGCTCGACCACCCTGTGGTCGAACACTAGTTAACAAAGAATATTTCATAAGTCATTGTCCGACCACTACATTTTATTGATTTATTCTTCATACCTTACAGTTATCACTTAAATTTAATTACTAAAATGTGCTCTACAGTTCCATGTAACAGAATAATATTTGCATTTCTTACCTGGTGAGATAAAACTATGAAAAAGCACGAAAAACAGGGCGCTGTCGTTCCCATTTGCAACAGATTAAAGTTGTCGAAACCTCAGTGCGTCTTCCGTAGGCATACATTTGATTGGCTATTACCGAATGCATGTGCAATATATTTTGACAGTATCTTTGTGATTGGTTCAGAATAAGTTGCAATTCAATTATAACGGGAAAGCATGCTTTTTTATCGGAAAATAAGCCTAATATATGGTTTTAAAGTGAAAAGTGGTCGGCAACTAGGGGGTGGTCGAAGACTGGCACAACCACCCTATCTCATAATATACAATGCGTAGTTAGCTTTTAATATAGTACAAAGCGTTTTCAGTAGTACAAAGTTTATTTTATACTACAGCGCCGCCTTACGTCTTGTAAACAATTACTCATCATTAATTAATTGCTGCTCCAAGAATTAAGAAATTACTTAGCCCAAAAATCGCCTTCTTTCTACTGATTATTTAGAAAAATGTCGCAGTTTTGGTCCATATGAGTAAACAAATCAACAAACTACATAACTAACTAACTGTTCTGAAAAGCAGAATACGTTATGTAGTCTAGTAATTAAATAATTAACGAAAACGAACTTTATGTTCGTGCTTAAATAGAAGGTAGCATACGTGAAGCTATTCCGTCGAAAGATTGCACTTTCAATTTTTTCCTTTCGTTACTTTCCGTGATTCACCTCATTGTTGTTTTCAGAACATAAACAAACTTATCCAAGAGTACAGTCAATAATGTTGAATTTTGCTTGCGTATATATGATTTTAAAGTGTAAAGTGTGATGTATGGTGTAAAGTATGGTGTTATTTGTGTTGAAAGAATCTAGCATTGGTTCATGCGACTTCCCACCTATTGATCAGGCGCGATAATTCCTGTATTGGCTTGTTCATTTTAATATATAGAATGAGACTGCTTTTAACAGTCTTAGGCATAATTATAGGATAGGGTGTTTAGAAATGAATGTACGTAATAAAATGGTAATGAATATAAATGAGTAATAATAATAATAATAATATATAATATAGTTAGTGTGAATAAATAATAGGATACCTGTATATATATATATGATCTCAGTATTATTCTTTGCTACAAGGTATTAATTTTTTATATACAATGATGAATGTTTTGTGCACTGAGCATCACGTTAGAATTTCTTATGAGGAAGTGTATTGTGTGAAAATGACTGACCATGTTTTTACTTCGTGGCTTGACATTTAATAGTAACCGTACATACTAACTGCTTATCTGGTCCTACCATGTGAATTGTATTAATGTAGCAAATGATTCCGGAAAGTTTCTAATTAATTACAGAGCAGAATAGCTGTTTCCATAGTTGATACAGTTTAAGGATTTGCGTTAAACTTGCGATGGTACTTTGTGACTTTGAATTTTTTCCACTTCACCCTATTAGTCTGAGTTCATTGCTGTTCGCAGAGGTGACGAAATGTATAGGAGTGAATAGTATATCAGATTTGTTATAGTAGAATTTCATTATTCCATGCCAAGGTGTGGATGTCCTCCCAAAATACCTTCATTTTCCTTAGTTCGAGACTCTATAGTAATCGAAATTAATTGACACCTCAAGGCTAGCGCCCTTGTGAGATTGGGAGCTCTAGCAAAAATTTGGCAAGCAACTTGCGAGTACAAAATTTATTTTATTTGATTATTTTTTAAAATTTGGCAAATCTCAGTTAGGATTTTGTTACTTCATCAACTTTTAAACTACTTTTCCATACCCTAATCTGAACTCTTCTCAGTTTTCTGAGGGTCGGATATTTTTTATCTAGAAATTCTAAATTAAGAGACCACACTGACCTTCCGGTAGTTCCGGAGTCTCTAATGACGTTTGACCGGATACAGTGAGTAATAAGATTTCCCTAAAGTCCTTGTCTTCGTGAAAATCTTATTCTGGGCACAGACTGTTCACGCACTTGGAGATATTTATTTTAGGCCAGGCAGTTAATAGGCCAGCTACTTTGGCATAGTGAAGAGTACATTGGCTGTGAAGTTTACGGATTGTTACATGTTTAAATTCGACTACTAATCTTTTGTAGTTCCACTTATCTTTGTATCTGGAGTTCCAGCTTATTTTCTTTGGTGCACCGTTTTTCGCTTATCTAACTATCTTTCTAATCTTTTCTCTAAGAACGTTTTTTGCTCTCAACCTACCCACAGTTTAACTTGACATATTTTAACCTACATTATATGAACTTGAATATTCAAGTGAGATGTTGCGAGACACAATTCGTGGAAGTAATCACTTTCGTCAGATATTAAGCAACCATTTCCATCGCAATTCGACCCACTGCAGTCACGAGCGATTATTCGTTATACAATCTAGTTTTGCTTTCGTTTCCTTTACCATTTTCGATTGGAGATCATCGTTGTGTTATTTGTTGTCTCCACTTCTTTTTCTATTCAGTAAAATAGAGATGAATTTCGTGTAGATATTTTGGCCCATAAGTGTTGTTAAATTTTAAGGTGTCATCATCCGATGACAAATTGTTAAAATAAAATTTCTGTATTGTAATTCAGTTTCCGTACCTGCCTTTTACTTTGATTGTCCACTATTTTGAAATCGTCAAGAATATAAATGTTTACCACAATGCTCGGTTATTCATTAGTTATATAGTCGAATTTATTTTATTGTATGTAGTGTTGCAACCTAAGAATCTTATTGAGCGGTGTAATTAATTTGAAAGGTTAAATATGTGTATGAATAAATATGTTCATATGTTCATTGAATAAATAAGTGTATGATGAAATATAAATAAGTAATGAATATAAATGTGATATTGAAGAGAAGAGTATAATGGTGAATTACTTGAATAGATATGTACAAATTGTTTTGTTACCGACCTCGAATGGTTACTTTATTTGCCATTATTTCAGAAAATACGACAAATGTAAATTTAGAATATACCGTCCCATGTTAAACATTATCCTTAACCTTGCAGCGTGCTTAACCTGTATGTGTACTTATTAACATCTCCTGTTGTTGTACTAATTGCATGTGTCATGTAACTAAAGCAGGTTGTAACCCTAAGCTACCATTAAATTTATCCTCAAGTCCATAAATCTAGAATCTTCCTGTACAGTTGTGTTTCCATTTCATTCGTCATCTTCAACCTTCGAACCTGAATAGTGTTTTTCGATTTAGTGATTTGGTCTCGATACGGAAGTGCCTATAACCGAAATCTCTTTTAATTCAGAAAATTTTCGTCTTCTCTACATTTTATTATTATTGCCAATGTGTACACTAGGGTGGGCCGAATATTTTTTTCAGATATTCAGGACTGAGTAGTTATCGAAAGTTGTGCATTGGTACGAAATGAAGCCACGTCAAATATGTTGATTTTAAAACAAAATTTAACTGGGCCCCCGTGGCCCTAAAGTGCCTAATTTTTTGTTCAAATAAAATGATTTTAGGTAATAAGAAAATTTTACCACACAATACTATTAATACATAAAACATGAAATACATGGTTTCAATATACGCAAATAACTATTGAGACCTTAACTAACTTTCATCACTACCATATTAGCACACGAGAAATCTTCGTATTGAGCCCAGCTCAGAACTCTCAAACTTTAAGGGAATATAACTTTTTCGCATCTGGATGCAAAATGCACAACACTGGCTTTCCTAAGGCGGTGCTTACATTGCTGAATTCAAATAAACTAGAAACGATATGGCTGCCTATATTATCTTGCCTTCTAATTAAGGATATGATTTTGAATTACAACTCAAAATGCAAAACGATCATTAACCCCATTAAGAAACGAGATACGCCTCATTAAGAGCCAAATTAAAGAAATGTAAGAACGATGCTCAGAAGTTATTTGATATTTTCTCTTGCAAATGCTGCGATTGATTAACCTGTAATTGTGATACATCAAATTAAATACCGCCGTGGGAGGTCATATTACATCAGAGAAATCAGAGACAAATGACGAGTTGCAATGTAAATAAAGCAGAAACCCATAGGCTCAAAAGAAAGCATGACACACAGATCGATTATGATGTTGTGGTACCAAATACAAGAGCGCCTCAATCGTTAGCCTCAATCCCGCGCTTGGAACATACATTAAGTGCTTCCACCCCGAATTCAGACGATGAAGAGTTCGCATGGAGCTATCGTTTAGAGAATAAAATCTAAAGTAAAAGTAAATAAACAATAATGAGCCCTAAACAAAAGAGTACCGCAAAAGATTTAACAGATGTCTCGAATAGGTCGGCTGCTAATATTGTATCCGCTGTTTTAGAAGATATGAATTCACTGAAGAAAACTAACCAAGAAAAGGTAGTAGATAAAAACGAAATCCGTAGGAAACTAGCAAAAAAAACAAAGAAAAGAAAGAAAAAGAAAAAGAAAGAGAAAAAATAAACAGTCTACAGTGTAAAACCACTAATCTTAAGGGTCTATTTTGATGGCCGAAAATACCAAACTATAGTTCAAATAAACAATTGCAGTAGGCAAAGCACTGAAGAATATGCGGATTATATCGATTTGACCGATTGGTCAGAAGTAATAGTAACGAAACCTCCAATTTCGGCTAACGTATGAACAGAAGAACTAACAGAAATAATTGTGGAAAAGAGGAGGTTCCACAGTTTGTCACGTTCCCCCTTCCACACACAAGCTTTGGAGAGGTGTGTAAAGGCAGTAACAGAATCTTCTTCAGAAGTATGTGGTAATGTTACACGAGACGGTTATATTCGCGCAAAACTGGAAGCACGAAAGTATCTACCAAGCTTCGAACATAAATCTCAATATTTTGTTCCAAGATTCAACTAAGGAGCTTTAAGGAAGAGGAAGGTGGGTGGGGAGAACTCGCTGCGTAGCCACATCCACGTGGTGAGTTCTGGGCTGGTTTGGTGTTTGTTGGTCAATTTTTCAATCTTACCTTGTGTATTTATGTCCGTACTATTATATCTACTAAACACCAATCAGACGCAGAGCCGCACATCAGATCAGAACATTTAAAATCCTGGAGTCAAGTTAAAGTATTAGGAATCTTAACCAATTTTCTATACATACTTAAAATAATGGTATATATTTTAAAAAAAAAACAAAATCACACTTTTCGGACCCGCAGGGCCTGGTGAAATATTTTTATCTGCCTCTGTTTTTGGGGACCAAACAACTTTTGCACGGTACCCAAACTTAATTTTCTGAAAACTAATATTTCAATAATATTTTCACTACTCTCAACCATATTTTTTCAGCATTAATGTTCTTTTGGGTTCCCGGGACCAAGTTAAATATCTTTCTATCTGGCTCTGTTTTGGCGAGGAAACATGATATTATAAATTTTGCACGGTACTCAAACTTAACTTTCTAAAAAATACATTTCAATAATATTTTTATTGGCCGCTCCGGCTCTATTTTGGTGAAGAAACATAACATAATATTATACAAGTATTGCACGGTACTGAAACTTAACTTTCTAAAAATATATTTTAATAATAATTTCATTGGTCGCTACTTTTTTTTTCAAAATTAGCGATCTTTCGGGCTCCCGGTGCCAGGTTAACCCGTAAGTAGTCGCGCCATTTTTTTGTAACGTAAGTACTCGCGCGGGGGTGCCACAGACCCCCATATTTTTTGTTGTTTTTTTAGCTATTAATTAAAATATTGCGGTGAGAATTGCTAGAGACATTCCTTATAACCTTTCTTTTCGTCTCAGTGATTAATAAAAGGCAAAATATTGATGGTTCTCAGGAACGTACTGTAAGTGGCAGCAGTATAACCAACTCCATTTTCAAGAAAATCACGAAGGAAACGTGCTGGGGGTCCAGGAGACTCCCACGCGAGCACTTACGGGTTAAATATCTTTTTATCCGGCTCTGTTTTGGCGAGGAAACTTGATATTATAAATTTTCCACGGTACTCAAACTTAACTTTCTAAAAATATATATATATTTCAATAATAGTTTTATTGGTCGCTACTTTTTTTTTCAAAATTAGCGATCTTTCGGGTCCCCGGGGCCCGGTTAAATATCTTATTATCCGGCTCTATTTTGATGAGGAAACATAATATAACATTTTACAACTTTTGCATGATACTCAATCTTAATCTTTTTTTAAAAAAAATCGGCCGTTTTTGGCACACCCTGGTGTACACCCAAAATGATATGATATGATATTAATTTAAGAGTTACTGAATTGACGAGATAATAAATGAAGTAACGAAATAAGTGATGTAATTACAGTGAGATTAATGACGAAAACTTTACTTTCTTAAGGTATGAATTCGAAATAAAGTGCATAAACAAATGATTCTATAAACTGAATACGTGTTGTTCACGAGTAGATAAATATTATTTTTAATGTGTGTACCTAACTAAAGTTTAATTAAGTACATGGACGCCAAAAGGGTGCATTATGGACATGTAACATAAAAATTTTATCTGAAACTACGAGAAAAGACTCGTTTAACTATCATAATAATTTTTTCCTCATTCGAGATACAAATTGATGTAATTAAATTTTCAAATTTGCATTTTATTTTATTTATATTTTCTGTCATCCTCTTTTTAATACTGAATCTATATTGATGTAATTTAAGATTTCATGTGTGATGATATAACTATATGTATACTCAATTGCATGTCAATAACATCTTTGTGCTTATTCGTAATAGGTGTAATAAATGTTTACAAACTGTAGTTAGATGGTTGTTTCCTTCAAAGCTGATTTATCTGTATCGATACATTGTCCTGCATGTATACTTGTGTGTGTGAATGCGTTATAACTTTAAGTGGAAACCTCTAATCTCGACTTACAGTAATAGTACTTACTATATGTGTGTATTACTATAATATGTGCATTGGTTCATGGCCGAGATCATGAAGGACAACTAGTTCTAAACTAATACAAATCTGCTCTGAAATGAAAGCCGAAGCAACAGAATGAGCTGGGATAAAAACAGTCTTATCGAGAATTCCAAGAGCTCGGATTTGTGGAAAATTCGTGTATTACTTTGATTTTTTTTTCTTTCGCTGGGTAATTCAAACGTGTGTTCGATCTCCACTATGAAAATTTAATTACTGAATAAAAGTTGCTTAACATTGGGAGTACTAGACAACGAATTAAATTAATAATTCTCATCATCTGGGCTGGGTCAGGGTGACTCCAACTTGTGCAGTTGGCTGGATCCAGGTCGGAGCAGTATGAGGGAACTTGTGTCTCATCAGAAAGCATTCAGAATCTATCATCGAACAATAAAATTCTGGTATGAATTACATTTTAATACTTATTTAAACTTTCTCACTATATTTTCGTAACTATCCAGTATCTTTTCATTTATCTAGTTTCCTCTTTCTTTCTTTCTTCTTCTTCTTCTTTTCTCCTACCTCCTTCTTGACTTCCATATATCTCTTTCTCACTCTTTCTTACTTTCAAATAAAACTGAAGAGAAGCCGTGACTGGGAGTTGTCGCTATAGACACAGTCAGTAAACTCAAATAGATTTCCTCTTGGGAAGTCAGATAATAATTCACTAATAACGAAATATATGGGGAAAAGGAAAAAATAAACTAGTTTAATCTAGTTTATTTATTAAATTATTAAATTGGAGGTCAAGTTAGGGACACTAAGAGAAGAGTCACAACTCTTCTTCATTCCTATGAGCGACATGTGTCTTCAAAGTTGATTCGATTTCAGTTTAGTGTCCGTTTCAGAAACAAAGCTATATAAGACAAGAACCTACAGCTGAACGTTAGATTCAAACCACATGAGCTCGCAACGGGAATTGTAATACTTTTTTTGTATTATGTGCCACAATTACTTTTAATTAGCATTTCTCTGTTTCCAATTTAAATTATTCTACACTTACATGCGAAACCAAACATGTGTTGCTTTATATACATTCTGAGTATCATATATCCTCTATTCCGTGCCAAAATTCGTAACATCTTTTTTATTTTCTTTAGCAAATCTGGAAACTCAAGCAGCTAGGAACCTTCAAGGCCTGCAAACAGTAGTAGCTGACATTCATACTGTCTATCAGGTGCCATTAAGCCTTGTCCTACACTTGCTCCATATTAATTATATCCTAAGACCTAGCAAGCTAGTGATATCAACGAGCATGGCTCGAGCCCTGGGCCATGGACTCAACTAGGTTCAACTGAGACATCGGCTCGGCTCGATTCAACCCAACTGAGCCGAGGGCTCGAGCCGTCTCTATTGGGTGAGATGTTGGCTCGGTTCTGGGGTGGCTGAGCCACGAGCCGAGCCACTCGACCCGTTGGCAACACTAGTTCCAAGAAACTACGATCTCTATCTTCAAACTCCGATTGCTCCTTGACCTTCACTCGGTTCGATTTCAATCGATGAACTGCAAATACCACTCAACCTCCACTCGATTTCAACCATCAAATTCCAACAATCAATTAATCTCCATCGACCTCAACCTCCGAACTCGAACTGCCATTTAACCTCCACTCGACCTCAACGTCCGAACTCCAATTATCAATCGACCTCTACTTGAGGTGATATGAAAGTGAATCCCATGCATGACTGTGTGGAACTGATAGGGTGCTACCTTGGGTGAAAACTTCTAAATTCGAAGACCAAGACCAAGTATTTGTATGCGAGACCAAGACCAAGACCAAGTCCGCAAAACTCTGGCAAAAATGTGACCCAAGTGCGAGAGTGTTGCAGTCTTCCAACTTAAATACCTTTATAAATAGACGAATAATACAGATGTTTAATGTCTTGAATCCATCATTTCTTTAAATGATTGTGTCTGTTTAAGCTATGGAAATAGACGAGGGTTAGAAGAATGCAGGTTTTCTTTCTTAAACGAGAAGTAATAATGGTAATCATCTGAAATAACCTGACTGAGGAAAGAATCAACATGGGGCACAAGTCACCTAAAAATTATTTTGTGTGTTGGCAAGTTACAGTAAAAACCTGAAGTCGCTGACGGCTATACAAAGACACAAAGAAAAAGTTCTCTATCATCTTACACATTAAATTTTGACACCTTTTACGCCTCAGAAGCAAAAATAAAAAACGCCGATACTACAGTTTCCCTAATTATCCTATTGAACCTTCATATGGTGCTTCTCTAGGCCAAAGAGGAGGCTTTAAAACAGTGATATGTTTCTTTCACTGTAGTCAGCAAGAGCGGAACATGGGAAATTTTCCGAATTTTTCACTTAAAATCGCGAATTAACTTTCTGGGCTGGCAACACTGCTACCAGACAGACACAAGCTATCTTACAAACTAAACATTGGTACACCACTAACATATCGTACAAGTATCATGGCGATATTTAAGAAACAAAGCTTCTAATTACAAAAAAAATACGGTTAACTGAAAATTAGGGAAAAACTAGAAAAATAATGTTAGAACATAAATAAGAATTTTTCGTGCACCCCCTAATTATCCCATTGTAACGGTCTGTACCTGATTTTGTTCAGTAGTGGTCAATGTTTGACTGGCATAGGTTGACTTTCAGTCGGACGTATAGATACGGATTTATAAACGGAAATTTCGGAAATTTCGAATTTTTCCCGAATTTAGGGAAATTTTAATTTTCCAAGTTAGCAATACTGCGCGTGGGCCAGTCGAATTGATGTGAACAATCAGGTATCAATCCGAGATATCTATCTCACAAGTCTTAAGAGACAAGTCAACGAAGGAAGCTACTGGAAAAAAAAAGGAAATTTCGAAATTTGAAATTTCTTAAATTTTTTGCTTCGGGCTGAAATTTGAGAGGGGAATTCAAGATCCAGAAGAAAAAGAATGTAATATGATAAACTATGGTCCAATCATATTTGCCAAAAAAATATGCTGATATCTTAATTTGAGTAAACTCAGGACCGGATTAAAAAAGTGGCACACCTGTGTTTGCCACTTTGGCTACCCGGGTCCGAAAGGATTAAAGCTGCTGAGTACTTGCGAAATGTTTTTAAAAAGTTGAATTTTCGTAGTTGGATTACGTGAAGACAAACAAAATGTTTTATATTTGAGTTTGTAGTAACTGATTTGTTAATCAATCTGTTAAATCAGTAGGCACTAATTTGATCTCTATTGTAAATATTCACAAAACTAATGAAATAATAGTACAAAGATGTAAAAGTTCGAGTACGGCTACAACTGTTATTGTTAAGGTTGTGTAAGAACATCTATGTAGTTTTTTTAAAGACATCCAGTGTGTTTATCTAGAGGTTTGCTTTCTTTCTTACTTTCATCTATTTATCAATAACTGAAAAAATATTTTTAGGAGAACTTGTATTTTTTCTTTGTTGTTAAATCATTACGCTGTTGTGCCCAACCTGCTAGGCTCAACTCGACTCGGTTCAACTGAGTCATCGGCTCAAGCCGACTCGATTGTGATGAGCCATCGGTTCGGCTCGGCTCAACTCAGGTGAGCTATCGGCTCGGTTCGGTTCGGCTCGGCTCAGTTGAGTCATCGTCTCGAGCTGGCTCGGTTGCGATGAGCCACCGGCTCGGTTCAGCTCGGTTGCAATGAGCCATCGGAGGCTCGGCTCAGGTGAGCCTTTTGCTCGGTTCGGTTCGGCCCAACTGAGCCAAAGGCTAGAGCCGTTGACAACAGTATAGTAGGCTAAGATAGAAGGTGTGTGTTGGGTGAAACACTCCAGATGTTTCTTCCTTTTGCTTGTAATGGGGTCCAGCAAATTCGAAAGAATTAACAAAATCATGAAAATACAACACTGTAGTTATATTTCCCTGAATGAAGTCCAGAGGGGAGAAGGATGTGGATGTTAATGCACTCTATACCGAAATAGTAGATGTGGGCCGTGTACGGTGAGTATCAAAACACTCTGAATTATCCCGTTCACCTGCAAGTCTACGCTGAAGTCGTTCTTAGCGGGTTCAATATGAGTTTTGAAGCGAAAGTGTTTTTCGGGATCCCAAATACATGATTTAAGGATGCCCGTCATTTCTCTTAGACACTCACGCTAAGTAAAGTCTGGTGCTGATACAATTTTCCCTTAATAATCTTATTATCCTTTTCAATCTTATTCAACAGTTCTGACCTCCAATGTGCCTATTACCCTTGGTAGAGTAATAGTTACGAAGCGTTCCGTTGCATTTTTGACCTTCTTCTCTTATTTTGGTTAACACTCGTCTTATTGCATTCTGACCTCTAAACTCCCCTTCCCCCACTTTCATAGTCTGACACTTGTTTAAAATGCCTTGTGTTGCAGTTCTGAAATCCAATATCCATCTACCTTAGATAGAGTCTTGGATAAGACGCATTCTTATGCAGTTCAGACCTCTAATAACCCACTTAGTTTAGGTAGAGTCTTCGTTAAGACACGTTCAGTTGCCGTTCCAACTTCCAAAATTCCCTTACCATAGGTTGAGCCTTGTTAAAGATACGTTCTGTTTCAATTCTGACCTCCAATGTCCCTCTGACCGTATGAATAGTCTTGATTAAGACGCTTTCTTTGCGCGTGTCATACATATAAACTATATATAGTAATGACTTCCTGTTAACATCGATTGCTATATTACAGGTCTTTTTTTCCTATATACCAAGCGGTGTTGTAAGTTCTTGAGGACACTCGGCTCATTGATTGGCGTCTATCAACTGATGATCACGTGGCAGGCAAAGAGGTATAAATCATAGAGATCAATGACCTTTTGAGTTAAGAAGGATATGCCTATACTCTAAAAGTTTGGAAGACAGACATCTATTCGTCCATCTCTCTCTTTATTTCTTTATTGTAATTGGAATTGATACACATCAACTACCACTACCGATTTGCATATTGCCAAGCCTCCATAGAGCAAAATCAGTAAACAATTGCGCGTAAAGGGGGTTTCATATATAATCTGCGTCCAAGGACAGATCGTATTCTGATCGTATTCTTCGATTTCCACCAAAAGTTATAGATGTGCTACCTGCAGTTTCAGTATACAAACAACATAATTTCTAAGTCTTATTTAGTTCCACACTGAACCGAAATTCACTTGTTTTAAGTTGAAATGGAAATGAATTATGTGTGAAGTGCATTCAGTGCTATGAGATGGATAGCAGACAAAATTTGTTTGAAACTTAACATTTGCATAACATACAGTGAAGCCATCTCTAGCATCTTGGTGCTAGATCTAGCATAATTCACATGCATTTAGCATCTAGCATCTTGACTTTAGCATCTTGGCCAAATCTAGCATAATTTCATTCTTAACCTCTGATGACCAGAAAAAGTACGAAAATTTAGATGGTTCAAGGACCGTCGGGAATTATTCTTCTTAGTTGAAGCGATGGTTGGAACAATGAAACCAGTCAGTATTTCCGCGGTTGTAATTTATTGTTGAATTCAGAGAAACGTTCAAAAACACCAAAACGTGACTACAAAACATATTTACTTACCCATAGCTTTATTACTGTCAACTGAAACCTGAATGTTTGGTTATCTGGAATGTTTCTGTCCCTTTCAATTTACAACTTGATAGGGGACGGATATGAACATCGGGGGATAGCTAGTAATACACTAAAAGAAATGCTTCAGGCCTGTGTCGGAAGCGGCATGTTGTGTATATATTTCTTAAAATGTTATCCATTCATAAAAAATAAATTCGACCGTCCTCTCCTATAATGTGCCATTTACCAATTTATTTCATTATAATTCCTGACAGCGTCATATTAGCTTTGTACATGAATACGGTTGAAAGACTTCATTGAAATAATGAAGATAAATACTGGCGGGTCTTTAAAATTAGTTAGGAAAGATAATTTGAAAATCTGGCATAATTTACAAAAATCTAGCATAATTCAGACCCGTGTTTGGCATCATCGCGAGTCTCGAGTATGGCAACCCTGATAACATAGAATCAAAATACTAAAATATGGACAAATAATTAGATTTTTTCTAAAAATTATTATTAACATCATCTTATTGCAAGATAACATGAATATACATGCCACGAGATGAATAATAGAAATTCAAAGGAATTCATACTTTATTTAACATATCCATAGAGATATAAATTATTATCTAGGTATGTTGTAAAATTTTGCAAAATAAATAAATCATGTTTTATTTACATCCATTAGCAATGAATAAAAAACAAATCAAAGGGTTATTTTGAAATTTTTGGAGGTTTGTGTTTCTTCATAATTGTTATCTATATACAATTCATGCTAGTAAAGCAGATTGTTATGTACAGCGACACAATGCGGCCTTTCAATTTATAAAAAGATATTTTCTCTTCCACCACAGGTCATCTATTTGTTCTTTTGCTTATTGACCTTTCGATCTTAGAGCGTCTTTTCTCTCTTTCTCTAGCGGGGAATAAATAATTAATAAATAAAGATAAAATAATAATGAAAGAGGGACATTTAGGAAGGAGAAATGCGTAGTTTTCACGTCACTGACCAATCTAACAAACAAGATTAGGACCGACACTGAACAAATACTTTTTGTATTTGATTCCTATAGTAACAACAAAGTTTGTATTGTTTTTAACTCCAATTACCGAGAACTAATAGTAAAAGTGTAGAAAACTTAAATCAGAGGTATAAATGTCTATAAGAATAGTATTACAGAGAGTGCAGTCTAACAAGTAAAGGGTCCGAATGGATGAATCAAGTTGCGGAATGAGACATAGTGCACCTGATAGAGGATGTGAAAATATGTGTATATGCAAAGTTATAGCGGCTGTCATAACAAACTGAGGGGGAGAGGGTCAAAGTTGCTTGGAGAAGGGGTATCCTATATTATAGAAATACATGAAATAAACTGTTGAATCGTGAAAATAGTGCAAGACAGACAATGCAAACGGTGGTAGTTTTACATATTGTCAAAAGAAGAATGGGCAGAGTAGGTCACGAACCTCGGTCACCATCTTGAAATCCGCCATTTTGAAACCTGTGATATTTTTTGAAACGGGAAGGTGGTCATATGATATATCAATTAGGGTCAGCATATTCTCAAAAAGTCAATTATGAACTTTAGTTATCGTTATCTCTACACAGTTGGAAGATTTAGGATCATTTTTATAGTTATTTACGAAAATCTGGGAGACTAATACTTGTATGTTGAAAGTTTGGATTGTCACGATAACACATGTGAGTTAAACAAATCTACAAGCCAAGAAAATTAACTGTGAAATTTGATATCCAAGTTGTATATTATTAAATTATTATATATGACATTACCTCCAATGTGCCTCATAATGTGCTGAAGAGAACTAATCTGCTGTGGAAAAACCGCTTCCGCATGTTTTGCTTTTATTCGAAAAGAATGTGAAGTTTATATAGCTAACTTTTCTTAAATGGCATACTTACTAATATATAACACAATAAAATCTGATAGATTGGAATGCAATTATTACAAGCTGTACGTAAACATCTATTTTATTCACCACTTGCCATATTTTTCACGCAACTTTCTTTGTCTACTTTGGGACGAATGTAGCATGTGATACCTGGATGAAAAGTAGAGCACTGCAGTCGAAAACAGCAATGAAGTTGTAGCCGAAAATAAGTTATCGGGAGATGTGGCTTTCTCGAGTGTCTATCGCGTCGCATTATGTTTGATCGGTTTCTTTGAAATATGAAGCCTTCAATTATGGTGAGAATGTTGGTTCGCGAGTTCGGAACTTGCAATGATGATTCATCGTTGGAGGAATAAAACGTGTTTGAAAGAATTAAGAAGTTATTGGAAGAAAACGTAAGTCTAGTACATGAGATACAAACATTGGTGATCGATGATGACTTGGAACTGGATGAATATGGTGATGATGTTGATGATATCGACAATGATTTAGAAGAGCAAGATGATGTTTCGCAATTAGAATCATCCATTGAAGAAAATATTTGTTGGCAACATAGCAGCAGCTCCTCATATATGCCTTGGCACAGGTTGGTGCTTGGAGCATGTGTTGTGATGGTATCCAAAGGGATAAAACAAGCTATAATTCATCAACGGTAAGTGAATTGGCAAAATGGATAGCAGCATTGTATTCTTGACCAGAACACATCTTAACACGTGTGCCGCATGACTACCTTTTCATTTCAAAAAATACCACTGTTTTCAAAATGGCGTATTTCAAGTTAGTGGCGGAGGGTCCTGATATACTCTGTCCATTCTTCTTTTGACAATATGTGAAACTGCCACCGTGTGCACTGTCTATCTTTCACTATATTTACGATTCAACAGTTTATTTGATGTATTTATATAACAGCAAAGTGTTTCTCCGACGAACTTTGAACCCTACACCTCCGTTTCTTATCGCGATCAAACGCTATATCTTTGCACATATACAAATTTTAACATCCTCTATCACATGCACTATGTCTCATCTAGCAACTCCATTCATCCATTTGCAACCTTTATTTGTAAGTCAAGTGGTGAAAACCAATGGCGTATTAAGGCTTTTGGGACCCTGGAGCTGATTATTTCAAGGAGGCCCTATGTTAGGAATAATTACAGCGCATAAATTTTCTTTGCTGCCTTCCGCAGCCTCATAGGGTTATCGAAACACCAAGATCTATGCTGTAATGTTTTAATGTACTCCAAGCTACAATAATTAGTTCAATTATCACATTCATCATTAGCAGTTAATTGCTGATATACTGCAGAGTAACACACAAATACAAGCCGAATTGTCTCACTGAGACGACTCTGGAAGCTGCAGATTTCCATATCATTTTCTTCTTGACACTTTTCTTTCCACACGGACGTTTATAGTGTTTCGCAACTACTTATTTTCACTTCCTTCTTTTAGGCCTCTGCTAACTTTTTTTTAATGGACCTACTGGTCAAAATTTTTTAATGTTGTCTTGGTCACTGAGAATTGTTTACAGATTCGGTATCCCCTTCTCCTTGACGTAATCCCACTGCGGCAAACACCAGGAAAGAATTACTTCCTCCAGCAGATGTTGAAGGATCAGGCTCATCATATTTTGGATGATTTTCTTCTTCAGGATTTTCAGGGCGAGGTTTTACCACCTAAGTCTGCACTATTTAGAATGCCGTATGATTTGTTCGAATCACAACCGTATGATATTGAAGGCACAAGGCTATCACGATTTGGATTATTTTTTCCACTAAGTCTTTAATTACACTGTTTGGATTATCACATGATTTGTTAGAACCTTAGAGGGAAAAAGAATCTTTAACGATAACTAAAGTGACGTCCTGAACAGGAGGAAAATCATGATCTAGGAACTTGTCAGGGTTAAATGGAAATATCCCTGTAGAATGGAAGCCTGAATCAGCTTCCTTCATTGTAACAACTTTCATGAAAGTTTATTTAGAAGTTCAGCCAAATAATATTTTGTAACTCTGTCACGGCCAGTTGTAGTTAAATGAAGATCATATTCCGTATATACAATTAATTTTTCATGAGACTGAAAAATGTTACACCGAGCGGCTGCAACCTCTGCGATATGTTAGGTACCAGAGACACTATATGGAAGTAATTTTTCTTACATAATTCGCAACTCTCAATTGAAATATCTATTGGTTATCCAAAATAAGCAGCCCTGGGTCACTTGTGGTTTCGCATTTGTTTGAAAATGAACTAGATACGCTGTGAACAATTGAGCATTTGTCCAGCCATTTTTCGAACACTTATAAGAACACCCAAAAGGGCCATTCTATAACTATCACTCCAGTTCGCTTACGTGGCAACGATGGAAAATGCAAGTAAGAAGAAGAAGAGGAAGAAGAAAAGGATATAGATGAACAAGGACGCCATTATGTACTAATATACTTTCAATTGGTGATGAAAAATACATATAATTTTAAATATGTTGATTTAAAATACCATTCGTTGCCTAAGGTATGCTATTTCATATAGTGATTTGTTATTAAATTAAAATATATTAATAATACATAAGCGAACTGGAGTGATAGTTATATCTTAAATGGTGGTTCCGCCCAGGATCAAACTGGGGACCTTTATCCTTTGTTGCGTTAAATCCGAAATTACTTCCACGCTCAACTGGGTGCTGAGTTCTCCACGTCTCCAAAAGTATTCTTTCAGATGCACTGGATATGAATACTGGTGGTATGAGCTCGTGTCTGGGGAATCCACATGAAGTAGAAGTTTGTCTACAGGTTCAACCTTAACTGTTTTTAAAACTTGAGGAATTCTCGATATTGTAAGTATTCCTGTCATTTGTGCATCAGTGAGGAAAACTTCTGGGTATGCAAAAACACAAATGGTAAGAATGTCATTTCTAGTGGTTCAGACTCAACCATAGGTTGTGATCCACTCTGTAGAACTGTGATTCTAAGGTGTAACGAGGCCTCTATAATACTCACATTCGCCGACGGCGAGCCACGAGATTTTATTTCACAATAATAAAATCCTTCTGTTACGCTGAATTGAGGATGTGTTGAGAAAATCTCACTAGCTTCCATGGCCACCTGTTCGCTAAACTCTATATTACACACGAAAGGAAACACGTCAACAGTATACCCAACTGCACAAGATAAGTCTTTGGATATAAAATTAGATATCTTCGTAGGATCCTTTTCGTTATTACTCAACACAAAGGGCACAATAAATGAAGTATCTCTATTGGTTAAGCGCAACTTCTCCTTGTAAAGGAATTTTATACTATCCACAGGTAATATATCAAGTTCTGCGTTTGTCGAAATCGTCGATGACAAATAATATTGCCCAACGACTGGCCCTGGGTGAGAGAGTAAAGCAATTCCTTTGACAGAATCTATCTTTATAATATTATCCCCACTAATTGCCCACTTCCCAATATGATCTTCGATTGCTTGAAGTGGCATCGAGAAACATACAACGTCTCCAACAACCAATGGAATTGCAGATGGAAAAATTACTTCTCCAACTGTTATTTTGATAAAGTCTGCAATATATAAAATTTGTCCATCCCAGACTTTCAACATAGTATTCCCTATGTGAGTTAAATCCGCCAGTAAAGTTCTGTTTTCAGGTCCTCGTCCAAACTGCGCTAGATCAAATCTCTTAGTTCTAAGCTTCAAGTCTGTTCTTGCTGTAATGAACTTCCTTCCAGTGTTATCATGGTAGCTCACAGAAAAGACTGTTTTCAATCCTTTCGGCAATTCTTCAACCACTTCATTTGGCCTTGCTTTAATAAGAGGATGAACATGAATCATCATGTAATGGATTGGTTTCACCTCTATCGTTAACGCTAATTGTTTGTTTGACGCCAAAATCTTCATATACAGTTATCATGACTACTGCCAGACCCAATGTACTGGATGATTTCACTAACCCAGATTGATCTACTGTGATAATAGAGTTGCCATTAGTGCCTACAACTTAGTTATTTTATCAGGTCCCTAATCAAATTCTTCTCTTAACATCCAATTACAATTATTATTGAAGCCATTATAAATAAAGTACAATGCAACAGAGTTCTTTTGTTCGGGCGTATCTAATACAAACATTTAAGACACCATTCATGTCATAAAACAATAAACATTACAATAGAATCATAACAATAATAAAAATGAATTGAAAGTGACAATGAAGAACATAATTACAATAATAACTAAAATTACATATAATAAAATTAATAAGAGAAACTGATACTACCAATATTAATTTGATTTAATATTTTTTCAGGAACTAAAGATTTAACAATTTGTAACCATTTACTTTTCGTACGTTGAGTAGGACACCATTTAAGATATAACTATCACTCCAGTTCGCTTATGTATTATTAATATATTTTAATTTAATAACAAATCACTATATGAAATAGCATACCTTAGGCAACGAATGGTATTTTAAATCAACATATTTAAAATTATATGTATTTTTCATCACCAATTGAAAGTATATTAGTACATAATGGCGTCCTTGTTCATCTATATCCTTTTCTTCTTCCTCTTCTTCTTCTTACTTGCATTTTCCATCGTTGCCAATAGCAGAAATTATACAATACAATTCGTTGTATTCGTTGTACATATATCGTTGTAATTCCTTTTCAATTGAAGTATCATACGTCTCGGCGGAGAAATCAGCATCGGTGTAATAATATGTCAAGCGGCGTTGACAAAAAAAAAAAAAAAAACATTATTGTACTCAATTTTTCTGCTGAAGTAGCACCACCAATCCACTTGACACGTTTCGCGGCGTAAATCTTCGGACAGGTTTTAGGGACGACGGTGACGATAGTCTCGTCCACGTTGTAGATTTGCCTCGGGTTAAATTAAAAGTCACCCATAACTTTCTGAAGATTAGAGAAAAATAGCTTCGTTTCTTCTTCACTGAATGCAGTAATCCTGTTTAAACTTGCTTTAAAGCTTCGTTTTAAAAAATTGTACCACCAGTGTTTACCTGCTACAGCCTTTTCCCTATTGAAACATTGTGGAATTTTATTATCTTCTGCATATCTAAATGCTATACGTCGCCATTCTTCTAGAGTTAACTTTGCTAGCGCGAAAATATAGTCCTTCAATTCTGTTTCTACTTCAGCAGAAAACGTTGATTTTCTTCTAAGCCGTGTTGTCGTAGGTATAGCGCCATTTTATACAAGTTTTTTTTTCCCCGCAAAGTACACTCGGGTATCGTTGAAGCATCTGCCAACTTGTCGCATTTTTCATCTTTCAGTTTTGAAAATGTAAAGAGCGCTTCTGAAACTTTCTTGAGAGTAGGAATTCTTCTCAGTTTCTCTGTTGTAATTGCTAGGCATCTGCGAACAAAATTGAAACCTTTGTACCAATACATGTTTCACTTTTAACGTGATTTGAGGGAAATGTGCACACTTAACTATATATACGGAGAAATCGTGCGTACCCTTCCTCCTAAGCGCACCGTTGCACCATACTAACATTAAAAAACAAAACTTACTTAAGGGAAAAACATTAAGAAGTATATCTCATAACAAGTAGACATGTGTATAGACAAGGTTATGCATTATTGAAACAAGCATAGTTTAAAACAATAGAGTAAAAATTTAAGGTATTCCTTCGTATTTTCCTCAACAGCAAAATAACAAGAAAGAGCAGAAAAAGAAACACCCACTCGTCCCACACAACACAATACAACTGGAGTGAAAAGCTCAAGATGGCAGTAGTTCCTGTGATGCTACCGCTTGGTTGTGGCATCAATCGGAAACTAATTCTTTGGCTCGTAACTTTGAAAAGGTGGTGTGCATGATTCCTCCACTCTCCTCCAATGCAGAGATTAATGTTTTAATTTATTAACCAGTTTGGTTTACTAAAACTTATCTTATGTATTTACTACATGCATATGTCCTGCTGTATTATAGGAAAGATCTGAAGAACAGTGGGACAAATTTTGGTTAGCATAAAGAAGGTTAAATTTAGGAATTTGGATTTTGGCAGAGGTGACCTTTACACCAGAAGTACTAGAAATCACCTACTTTAGGTTTTTACGTTTATCAACAAATATACAATAAACAACCAGAAGCGTTTTCCTAGTAGATAGCGTGATCAAACTGCTGCACAAGGGCGCCGATCCCGGGGGACAAGGGGGTTCGGACCCCCCCAAACCTTATGTGGGCTCCCTTACTATTTCGTAAATTTAAAATATTTGGCATAGTTTGAATGCAATTTGTTTTAAAATCGTCATATATGCTTACTGCGTCTGAATGGGCCCCCAAGTTTACAGAGTAATCGGCAGCCTTGGCGCTGCACTTATAGACCACTCAAAAATTGTGCAAGGGGCCACTAGTTAGATTTAAGGACATGTGAGATTGTGGTGGTTACCATTGTGTTTTGTGAATTTTGCCGTTATTTCATCTCCGAAACTCTCATTCCAGATATTCAATCAGAATCAATCACTTTCTCTAATCATAGTCCCCACTAACCTAAAGGATATGGGCTACGTCTGGAACACTATAAATTAAGTTTCATTTTATTTCGATTGTTGCAATTTTGATAACTCTGATGGCGAGCGTGCAGGTCTAGCAAAGTATGTAGTCTAGGGATGAGGAACATTTTAAAGGGCAACATTAACAATTAAACTATGATTCTTATCAGTGGAAATAATGGTGTGGCAATGTAATGGTAGGTTAAGGTTTCATACTGTTTTTTAGAGACACATCTGTAACGAGCTAAAATGGCTTTCTATTGCCTGAAGTAAGGAACAAATTAAATACTGCCAGACATACTATACATAACAAAATCTCGCCCTCCATTGTAGCCGCAGTTGGCTGATAGATTACGCCGCGGTTCGTAATAAGGTGTTTGGGCTTTAAGATTTACGGCGATGCAAGATGAAATTCATAAAAGTTATATTTTAATGCAACAATAACTTCCTCAGAACGTTGTATATTATTTATGCACCAGTTACTACGTTAACATTTTAGAATTAATTATAGTTTCATAATGTGCTATTGAAGCACTTTGTTCTATGAATGAAAACATAAGGATAGCAATAAAGTTTGTTCAATGGTAATTAATCAAAAATAAATATAAATATTTGAAGAAACTTCGGAGTTCTGTCACTAGGATTACTCTGAAGTTTTCAATTACAGCTTCCAGTTCTCAAACTTCCTACGACTCTCCTCCTTCATATGGGGACCGTTGAGAGTCCCCTGCTCCTCCTTCGTATACGAAGCTCTTCAAAATCTTACCAAAGCTGTAGCCTCTGCAGACCCTCAACTAACAGTCCATAAGTCTTCTGTCTGGTCTATGGAATGAGTCGCTCCCGGAACCATCTCTGTACTCTTCACTCAGCTGGAATCAAACTTACATAATGTAAAATAATTCTATTAGAAACTGATACAATATTGCTGTTGATTGGATTTGCACCAACTCAGTAAAACTCAGAACGGCATCATTCTCAAACAACAACTAATCCGAATCTCTATCAGTATCTAATCTATAACGTCGGTCCAACAATGTTTGACATAATGTAAGTAAGGGTTCAGTTACTGCAATCTTAGAGTCATGAAACACCTCTTCCACCTGAAAGCTCGCTGTTCTTTCAGTAATGATCCGTGGTGTGGATCCCGCGATCACAGAGCAGTAAGTTATGAATAAATTTTAGGCCAGCATTCGCAATTATTGTGCTATTTGCATTAAAAATGCTACAGAACCAAACATAAAAGGTTTGCTTACTTAGTGACGACAAGACCCTCATCTACTACCTACTTCAAAATGGTTTCATATATCGCTGTCACCACAAAATTTAACTATTTTTAACAGAATCGTCTCTCTCTCTCTTTATGTTGCGGGAATAACCTCACTCATAACTATCTTCCAACCAATAAGTTTACAGTACCGCCCATGTGTTCGCATTGCAAAGGACCGCAAAAAATCGCAAACTGCACATTACTTAATCAGCCTTCGGCCAGCAACAATTGGTAAGAATAAGTCTAAACCTCCGCCTGAAAAACCAAAGACTGTCGATCCACTCCGCCTCCATATTTTTCCACTTCAAATAATATCTCAAAGTTTTTGATCTCAGAGCACTCTTCACAGTATCAGTGATGTGATCAGCGAATATGAGTTCCTCATCGAATAATACTACGAGATGTTTTTCTGTCGCAACTCTTCGATAGACTGTTATTAATATAATATTTATGACAAAGTTTTCTTTTTAAAGAAATGCTAACAGAGAACCATTTTAGAGGGTTTTGCTTTATATTCCAAATCGCACGCCAGGCAGTAAGTTTAGCGAGAATTTGATGAAACCATAGAGTATCATCTCTGGAAGAGATTTTATGGAAAACTTTTAAATCTTCATTAAAGAGAAAAATGTTCGTAGTTGGTAAAGAAAGGAAGGAAGAGAGATCACTCATGTAAAGAAGAAATAGTAGTGGTCCTAATACACTACCCTAGGTAACTCCAGAAAGAACTGGGACAACTTGGATGGTGCCTCTGGCAGAGCAATATGTTATATACGATGGATAAGATAACCCTTTATCAGAGACAATAATTTTTCATGAAGATTACATCTGTTGGATAGCCTTTGAAGAAGCAGATGGATGTAATTTATCGAATACTATTGAAAAATCTAAGTTTCTTATATCTAGTTGAGAAGTTTCTGAAGTACAGTTTATGGCATTAGTAAGAAATTTTGATAGGTTAGTAAGATATGAATCTGTGGTAGAAAGACGTGCTATGTGTTGTTCAAATAAGGGCAATGAAATTTAGAAGTCTGTCCTTTATGATTTTCTCACAAATAATTGAGAACGAAGAAAGTAGATAATATGTCTATAGGAACCTACAGCAGTTTTAGTCCCAGATTTGTAGGCATATTTTAGAATAGTCTGTTCCCCAAATTGGAGGAAAATGCCTTCTGTGAAACATCTATTAGATAATAAAAGCTAACGGTTAAGCAAGTGACGCGAATGCATTGCGAAGTAAGATTGTATACATATCGTCAGGTTCAAGAGCTCAATGTTCAGGCAGAGCTGACAAAAAAAGTGGCTTGACTTGAGCTACTGTAGTAGAAATGAAGGATAACGAATGCGAACAAGCAGTTTCCAGAGCTGGAATAAAATTATTCTCTGTGCAACAAGAGCTATCCTCTGACAGATCAATATTCCACCTACTATTATAGTTGTTATTTAGAAATCATACACTCCTGTTATAGTTTTATGATTATAAAATTATGACTTCTTAATGTCCTAATTTTTCGCCGCACGTGTACGTTGCAGAGATTTTCGCAAGAGAGTGAACAATACTCCGCGAGTCCTACCCATCTATAAGAAACCAGCTCTTGTTACCGAAACAATATGTACCGACTGGGTGGAAAAGATTCTGAGGAAATAATCATTGGATGATTCTGATCTGTGTTTTCCAGTAACAATGCTTCCAGCATAGTTGATGTTATTGGATATAATAGTTTTATTTCTCCTTCAGTTAATGAATAACCTGAAGCTATTAGGTATCGAACAGAACCAAGTCACGATGTTGGAGACAATTATTCGATTTGATTTCTAGAGTGACTACGCGAGATTTTTGCATTTAAGAGCAGATCGAATCTTAGCATCAAACCAAGAAGCGAACGTAGATAACTTTGGCGAATTTTGGAGAACAAAATAATCGACGGCAGCTACAATGGTATGGGTGCCAATCAACACCCTGGAGCAGAGATGGACATTTTTGCTAACCCTCACTCACACTCACACTCAATCAATTCCCTCACATATATCCTCAGCACAGTCACCATCAATCGACTCCCTCACACACACTGAGTCGCCCTCACATTCAGATATTATTAATGCCCTCACACTCAGCCACACTTAACCTCAATTAATTCCCCACACACTCACACTCATTCGCCCTCACACTCACCCGCCAGACACACTCAAATATTGTTGATGCTCTCACTCTCAGCCATATTCACCCTAGATCAATTCCTTCCCACTTACTTTCATGCACTAAATAAACAACGACATTGGGGTAAATATAGTCCTCATTGAAGTGATCGAAATTTATATATTACATACATACATTATATATCAATATTACTGCTTATATCCCTACACACACACACACACACTTCACACACACACACACACACACATATATATATATATATAGACCTCTATATGTATCATAGATGGCCATTTTGCGCTCGTTCTAATTTCCGTTAGTTCAGCTCGAACTCATTCGAGCTTGCGCTCAGGCTCATTCCCCTCAGTTCGACTCGTGTTCGTGCTCTCTTCTTTCAGTTGCGCTCGTAGTCGGGCTCACTTCTGCCATTTGGGCCTGCACTCACTCGGGCCCAATATATATAAAAGATCCCTGCTTAAAGTAAGAAACAATGAAGTTCTCCACCCTGGGGCCAATACTGGTGGTAATATGCCAGATATCATATACCTTTTACTTTAAGGATTTTTTACTTGAGTGCACCGAAATTGCGCCTGTTTAATTCTGTGTACAGTTTTCCCGATCTTATGAAGACGAATAACTTTTCATTTCTTAGCGTTACTTGCTCCCACCGAGAAATGTGGTAAGCAGTTTGGTTGACGTAAACAGTTTATATGCGTGTTTTGTTTTCCAGTTGCGAAAGGGGAGAGAATGCAAGGAAATCGTCGTTGTGTGTTTTAAGTAACATCACGATTTTATTGAGTAAAGCGAAGAGACAATAATAAATGAAACTGAAGTACATATCGAAATAGTTTAACAAGATATGGAAAATTTTACCGAGAGACCGGAGCTCAGTGGTAGAGATTGCCGTAGGTCCTGGGCTCGATCCCAGGGCCCGCCCATCCTGACTGGGATTTTCCTCAGTCACACCAGTCTAATGCCGGGATAACATTCAATAGAGGCCATGCACAACACCTTCCAGAATCCTGTCCTCTTCATCTTCAAGACCCTCAGATTCCTAAAAGCCATAAATAAAATTAAATTTAAAAATATTTTCCCTAGTTGCACATTATTATTATTATTATTATTATTATTATTGTGGGAAATGATACAAAATAGATCCCGTCTTTTACTGATGAATTGTATTGACAGACATATTTTTCATTTGAATGTATAGCTCAAAGTATATTTAAAAAAAATAATCATTTCGTAAAATCCGCTGCAAGTATAATTAAAGTTACGCTGCATTAACAAGGCACATTCGCAAAGTGTCCCCTCGGGATTCGTGTAAAATTGATTCAAAAGCAAAGTTCTCCGCGGCGCAATGTGTATTGTATTATTTTAGCGGACTATACAGGTAATTTGAATACTTATGGGCCTTCATATATATCCGGGATTCAATAATACAGTACTATAACGCTCGGTCATAAAATTGCTTTTAGTTTCTTTAGATGTAACTGGACATAAATGTGGGCATGTGCAAAACAATTTGGATCAAGTACTGTTTGTCTGGCACATGTTACCCAACCGGTCGTAACCTTGGATCTGCCACATTGGATTCAACTTTCGTTTTTTAAATGGAAATATGTGCAGGTGACAAATCAAATGCATGTACAGTTACCAGCAAAAGTATCCGTCCCTAAGTGCTCTAATTCCGTGGTAACATTAGTATTGAGTGTGAGTGTGAACGAAATCATTGAGGATGACTGTGAGAGTGGGTAAGGGCATCGGTAACACTTGAGTATGAGGGCAAGGGAGTATATGTGAGACCAAGTGTTATGAGGGTGAGGGCGAGTCAATGAGAGTGAAGGTGTGGGCGTGAATAATCTTTGAGGGGGAAGGCAGGTGAGGAAATTGATTGTGGGTGAGTGTCACTGAGTATTAGGAAAAATGCCTATCTCTTGTCACGGTTATGATTTCCGGTGGTACTTTATTCCAACAGTTTAGATTGCACTTTACACTGTAGATCACTTCTTGTACATATTTGCTGCCGGCAAAACACATGGAAAAGTCAATCAATTAAGACATTTGCTGAAGTTTAAAAATTAGAAAAGTTAATCCTATGCGATGGATTGGAAAATAAAACATTAAATATTATCTTCAAAGTTGGTCGAGGTTGAAGGAAAGTTTTTTGGTTGAAATTTGATTTTAACTTACAGTTTGTGAAGCGTCGTAAAGTACACTTTCCTAAAGTGGACTCTTAATTCTAGTATTAGTCATTGACAACTTTCTTTCCAGGGTTTCTCTAACATTGTCATATATTATAGGACAGAATATCGAGAAAGTTAAGCAACTTGGACTTCGCAGCATCAACTTTTTTGAACAGAGTGAAATAAATGATACTACTATTTTTCTACTCGGAGAAGACATGTCTTTGTAGACATTTTAGATTGATTTATCATGGAGAATTAGTTCGACATTTTTCTTCATGACCACAAACATACAACGGTGATACTTTTTTAACGAAACGTGAAAAATCACGATTTGAAGACAAATGTGGCATTGTTTGTGCATAAACGACAATGCTAATGGTTGGGTTGGATGGCGATACATCGTTTCAGGATGTAAGCGACATCTAGGATCAAGTGGAGACATTCTACGGCCTTGATAATTATGTGTCATAAAAAACTTACTACATGTCAGTACCAGACGATATCAGCAATGGCCGGCTACCAAATATCTTATGGGTAAGCTCGTACCAAAAAAATGAATTTTAGAAAATGAATTTTTTTGCTGAAAGATGTGCAAGTTTCAATTTCGTTTGCACTAACAGTTGATCCGTGGGATAGTTGACGTTGGACATACGCGTGTGTTAACACCGTCTTATATCTTCAATAATGTCGAAAAGCATGTGTTTTTACGACACGCAATTATCACAGCCATGGTGTGTGAGCACTTTGCGCCAATGTGTCGTTCTTGCTTCAGAACAATACAAACCCATGCAGCCAATCCTTTAGCGTCTCCAATTATCCACAAACAATAACTCATTGTGTATTTGAATTCGTGAATTTTTACATTTTGGAAAAAAAATACATTCTTCGTACATTTTTGGTATTTGTGAGCACAAATGTCAAATCCTTTCCTCATGGTTTATATCACAATAGTATTTATACAGATACGTCTTCTCTGGTGACAGTGTCAAAAATATGGTTTGAAAGTTATGATGGTCCAGAGTATAGATTGCGTACCTTTCCTTACACTCAGAGCTGGATATGCTTACTGGAATTCAAATAAAATGTGACAGAAGTCTATGGAAACTATTTAAGTCTTGCTGTTTTCCAGATTGTAGTAATTCGTGGTTTGGTACTTTTGAATTCCCCTATTGCTATTTCCATTTCGTTCATTTATTTTCATCATTCATGCTTCCTTCTTCGGAGATGGTTTTAGACGAATTAGTGCTGCTGTGAATAACATTATACTTACATACCTATGGTTCCTTGTAATGAACACGTACTGTAGAAATCAAACTTATTTCATTTTACGAATTATCAAAGATTTTACTAGGAACACCCAGTTTGCTGCACTTGCTCGGTCTGATCTGAGACAAGTTTCTTTTCCTATGTTTGCCTTAAATGTGTATTTTAATATCTTATGTAGCGACAATCAGTCGCCTAACGGCAAAATTCGACTTTATTTCCTTGCGTGACATGATTATTTTTATGATTCATCTTTCCTGCAGCCACCTTTTGTGCCTGACTTCCATTCAGCATTATTTACACTCTCATATTCGTCTATTTTCAGTCTGTTTATTAATGCATAGACATACGAGTACAAAACTCAATGATATACACAGAGATAAAGCGTTTTTCTCTAAAAATATAGCACTATTATTTATTCGTTTTCTCATTAATGTTGAATACCGTAATGATATAATTCAACCTCTAACTTTTATTGAAAACAAGACTAATTTGAAATATATATAAGTTACGAAAATCCATAAAATGTATAAAGGGAATTGTGTAAAAGCCATTTACCAAACAATGTATATCGAACATATTGGACTTTAATAACCTTCAGGTTAACTTTGCATGTGTATTCAAACAAAGCATGCACAACATTGAGAAATAGTTCTTAAGATGAAGTTCCACATACGTTGCATGATTGTATAGAAGTCACTGTCAGAAATAAATGCCAGATTCTCTTCAGGCTGAGCATCAGTTTAAATTGAATGTAGGTGAAATTATTATTCTTACTCTGTAAATATCCCTGATCCTAAAATAATAGCGATAACGAAGGCGCATTTTAGAAACCACGTTGGCGACCACGAGACAAGGAAAAGATATTAAAAATTTTGAATTTGGAATTTCTCGTTAATTCTGACAGCACAAAATGAATTATCGACATTTTCTAAGGGTGCAAAACTCGTAGAAGACGCTGGTGTTGTTAATTGTTCGAAACGAGTTGGTGGCGTTCAAAGTTAATAGCAATTCGGCATTTTGAATATAAAATTTCTCGGTAACTGTGAGAGTACAAAATGAAATATTAGTATTTTCCCAGGGTGCATAACGTACTCTACCTTATGTCAGGTTGAAATTTAAATTTCGGTTCTGTGGCAAACTTCGAATTCTGCATTTTGAATTTTGAAATGTTATTTTCTCGGTTAGGGTCATGGTACAAAAGTTTTGAAAAAGGATGCAAAATACTGCAAAACAACGAGAAGATAATGGTACTGTTAAATTTTGAAAAAGAGTTAGTGGCTGAAATATGATTAACATGTAACACCATTTTGAATTTTGAATTTCTCAGTAATGGTGAGGGTACAAAATTTGTTAATCAAGATGCAAAACGGTGAAAAATGGGTGCAAAACGACGAGATATAAAACAATGAATTTTGGGATGGTGGCGTTCCAAGTTAGTAGAGCTAGAATAATAACAATTCTCAAAAATTCCAAATTGACAGCTCTTGTTCTTTATATTTCAATCAATTTCTTTTTCTAGATATGTATACTCACAGACCATACTAAGTGCAAATATGAAAAAAATAATTACTTACAATTACAATGTTATCAATGTATTCATATCCAAATTAGTACCAGTCGATATACTTTTACACAATGTAAAATGGAGAAGTAAAGTCATCAAGTGACCAGGAATATTGTGAGTAACTACAACGATACAATACAAGATTGTAAGCAGAGAATATATGAAGCCCTCAGTGCAGGAAGGGCACAGCTCCTATTGTATACATGGTTCAGGACTGAAAAAAATATTTAAAATCAATACTTGTACTTTAGCCCGAAACGTTTTGAAATAGAAAGCTTTTACTCCTATAATAGCACTTCTCTTTGCAAAACATTTGGAGGTTAAAATACAAAAAGTTTAGCTCTTACTTCTGTTGTTTTCAATCCTGAGCAAATATACAATTGTAGCTGTCCCCTCCTTGCATCAAGGTCTTCGTAAGTATTCTGCATTTGAAGTTTCAGTATGGAACTTAAACAATTTGGGATTCCTAACCCTTAGATTTAGTTCCATTTCTTTCCATCGCATGGTGCAATGTCGAATCTCATACGCCACATAGATCAGCCAACCAATACAAAATGCGTGTGGGCTCGCTCCGTCACGGCTCCTTAAGGGAATTTGAAGAATTTTGTTATATATTTAACAAAATCTTATCCCTGATTACTCAATTACTTATACAAGAAACGAAAACTTGAAAGAGAGGAGAGAAGGATTCCTTATATTAATCTATATCAGAGAAGAGAAAAGGGCTAGAGAATGATGAAGAAAGAGACCTCTGCCGTTCACTTCCTGAGTAATTTACAAAAATCTTGATTCAAATACAAGATGTTTTCTTCGGTTTTCCTCCATGTCTGGTAGACAGCTATATGAAACTTACGTTGCGACCGCAAGTAAAGTTTCTGGTAGCTTATAAGATCAAAATATTCCAGATATTCACAAAAGTGTTCTTTAAAATTTACATGTATCAGAAACATGTTCTTTGATGTTTTACCAAAAGGAATCAAATAGTCTTTTGTGATTTATTCGAGAAAAATGAGTCTATTTATTGGTACAGCTGTGTGAAACGAATTCGTAGAAAACCGACAATGTACAGTTATGCTTAACGTAAGAGCAATAAGTCCTTGTACATACATTATAAAGGGTAGAGTTCCACTGTGATGAAATATTCAAGCAATAAACAGCAGGGAAAATATAAAATTATAAAACCTAAGATTTGTGGTTCGAACCCATCCTACGACCTTATGAGCAGGTTTTTAGTAAAACTACGGAAAAGAAAGAGCATTTTCGGCTTGATAATATGTCAGAAAAAACATTATTGACGTAATCTTCTCCTGTGGAAAAAGAGCGTGTACATCAGGAACCTTAAATTTTCGATGGTTAATAGGTTTGATTACTCTAAGATGAAACGAGGGAAGCCATACTAAGGTGTTGTGGATTGAATTAATAACTGTCCAACGAAAACACGTAGTGCTATGGCCTTGTATACACGACATGTCCCTTTTGACATCAGTGTTATCACCGTGTACGCTCAGTACTATATTTATCTTAGTCTCCAAATATCTGAGCCTTCGATTAGTTGCTGTAATTTTTCTTGTAAATCTCTTTTGGTCCTCGTAATTGAAACCGTTAAAACAGGTGGTAGGGAATACATAAATTGCTCTCTTTGTTCTCTGTATTTAAGCGGGAAATACGTAGCATGTTCAGTAGTGATGATGAGTTTGCTCAAGCAGTTGGATCTTGGAAGATAGAACGGTTGATATGTAGGCACATCCCAGACAAAGTATTTCCAAAATCTGATGGAAAGGTTATACCGCGAAGGTATGCTGTTTGTTTTGAGCGAGGGAATCAGAGAGCGAGCAAAGAATATGTTCAGCAGTGTACGGTTTGTGTTGTTGGCTTGTTATTGTCTCCATATTTTTCAATTTACCGTACTGTCGTCAGTTTTGGATCTTTACCATAAATAATTCGCATTGCAACCCTACAACTTGTAACTTCTACAATTCAGTATTTACATTGAATTTAGTAAATAAAGACCTTTCATATATGTGAAAGACTTCATATTTACTGTGGGGGTGCGGTGGCTCAGTGGTAGAGCGTTCACCTCCGGTGCTTGGGGTCTCTGGTTCTATCCCAGCTCGCGCCGTGTGGACTTTGTGGTGGACAAACACAGTGCTCGTGGGTTTTCTCGGGGTTCTCCCGTTACCTCCCACTTCCTTCACTCCACTATTTCACTCATCTCTCATCATCACCGTCTCCTTTAGCCTAACCGGCATCAACGTGGGACGTAAACTTAAAGATTTCATTTTTTGGTATTTAGTATAGTAATATTATCAATCAATATTTTTGTGTTATTTTTGTAAGGTAGCAACACTGATCTTTTAAAATAATACTATTTAAAATCAGTATAGCTTCACGTCATTAACACATGTTCTACATCGTGTTTCCATATAATTTATTTATTCAATTGCTCTTCAAGTACTTCCTCTGCATAAATATATGCAAGTATATGTAAAATCAAATAACGTTTTTTTTTTCATTTTTGAAACCATTGAAAAAAATTCTCTATATTATACTATACGTTACATGTTAGTCGCAAATAATTTATTTTCTCAAACTAGAAGGACCATGTTTTCTATTCATATACGTATATTTGCCCTATGCAAATAATAATAATAATAATAATAATAATAATAATAATAATAATAATAATAATTTTATTAAAGGTCTAAATAACACAAGTAATTGCCCTACATTTTTGGTTAGGTCCATATAAGAAGGCTCAGCGCTACAAGAAGTTAATCACAAAGAGTGTGTGCAAAATGGAAAGAAGTGTTTTTAAACGGCTTTACAGTCTAATGTTAAACTTAGCAGTTATGTATTACATAGAGGTACCAATTATTTGTGTTTTGTCCTATAAAAGAAAGGATAAACAACCACAATTAATATTTTGTATAAGGCACACTTGTGTCCATGAAGCCTTCAAGGAAGTACGAAAAAAATACAGAATTATGATTTATATGTTCATAATGTTCATAAACGCATGTGCGTGAGTTTTGTTTCTGGGTTTTCTCGCTTTTTCCTCACCCTTCCCTCTTCCACCCTTTTCTTCATTTTGACCACCACCATCCCTCTTAGCTATAGAGCTTATTCGTGTAATGCTAAAATAATAATAATAATAATAATAATAATAATAATAATAATAATAATAATAATAAGTTTATTGAAACTCTATTCACTGGCTGTGGTTATTTCTTGGGTGTGCACATTTGGCGGACAAGATTATAGGTTCATTTCTCGGTGGGACAACTTTGTAATTTTAATAATTACGGTGAAATACACAAACTGTAAGTCTACATTTCATATAGTTTTGGCGCTTAAAATGAACCCAAAATTCCAACCAATCAATCAAAATAACCGAAGTCAGAAACACATATCAAGCCACAACAGTAGACAGGTTATTATTTAAACTATACCTTGGGAAAATATTTAAGGGAACAGTTAAAGAATCTATCATTAACGGTAACTATTTCGCTTAAATTCTGCGGTCTGCCATTCTGAAAATTCTTTTTCTTCTTTCTGTCTCAGCTTCACAAGTAATGTGATAAGGTGATTCGTATAATATCCATATGTTGACCTAACCTTATACCGAAAGGTGCTTTTCATTTTAGGGTCTTAAAAGTAAACGTTACGTTTCGGTGAATTGAGTTGCTACCAACACATACGCGATAGAGTAGTACTAAGTGTGTTTAACATATCAGGGTGCAAAGCTCAAAGGGGTTAGGTGAAACAGCCACTAGAATATCACATGGAAGTTAGGGTGGGCGGAAAATTATTTTTTTCAGATATTCGGGATTGAGTAGTTATCAAAAGTTGTGCATTGGTACGAAATGAAGCCATGTCAAATATGTTGATTTTAAAACAATATTTAACCGGGCCCCCGTGACTATAAATTGCCTAATTTTTTGTTCAAATAAAATGATTTTAGGTAATAAGAACATTTTACCGCAGTAACAGAACATGGCTGCGAGCCTCTCTTCCTGTATTGTCTTGCCTTCGAATTAAGGATATGATTTTGAATTATAACTCAAAATGCAAAACGATCAATAACCCCATTAAGAAACGAGATACCCCCCAAAACGATCAATAACCCCAGTGTAAATCTACTAATTTTAAGGGTCTCTATTTTGATGGCCTAAAATACCAAACTATGGTTCTAATTGGCAATTGCAGTAGACAAACCACTGAAGAATATGCGGATTATATCGATTTGTTCGATTGATCAGAAGTAATAGTAACGAAATCTTCAATTTCGGCTAACGCATCAACAGAAGAAATAACCGAAATGATTGTGGAAAAGAGGAGGTTCCACAGTTTGTCACGTTCCCCTTCCACACACAGGCTTTGGAGAGGTGTGTAAATTTAGTAACAGATTCTTCTTCAGAAGTATGCGGGAGTGTTGCACGAGACGGTTATATTCGTGCAAAACTGGAAGCACGATAGTATCTACCAAGCTTCGGACATAAATCTCAATATTTTGTTCCAAGATTCAACTAAGGAGTTCTAAGTAAGAGGAGGATGGGTGGGAGGAACTCGTTGTGTAGCCACCTCCACGTGATGAGTTCTGGGCTGGTTTGATGTTTGTTGGTCAACTTTGCAACCTTACCTTGTGTACTCGTGTCCGTACTGTTATATCTACTAAACACCAATCAGACGAAGAGCTGCACATCAGATCAGAACATTTAAAATCCTGGGGTCAAGTTAAAGTATTAAGAATCTTAACCAATTTTCTATACATACTTAAAATAATGGTATATATTTTTTTGTTTTTAAAAATAACACTTTTCGGACCCGCAGGGCCTGGTGAAACATTTTTATCTGCCTCTTTTTTGGGGAAGAAACATAGCATTATACAACTTTTCCACGGTACTCAAACTTAATTTTCTGAAAACAAATATTTCAATAATATTTTCACTACTCACAACCATAATTTTCAGCATTAACGTTCATTCGGGCTCCCGGGGCCCGGTTAAATATCCTTTTATCCGGTTCTGTTTTGGCGAGGAAACATGACATTATAAATTTTGCACGGTACTCAAAATTAACTTTTTAAAAAGCTATACTTCAATAATATTTTCATTATTCACAAATTACCTTTCTTTTATTTAAAAAACAAATAAACGTTCTTTAGGGCCACCGAGGCCCGGTTAAATAACTTTTATTCCGGCTCTGTTTCTGTGAAGAAACGTAACATTATACAATTTTTCACGGTACTGAAACTTAACTTTCTAAAAATTTATTTTAATAATATTTTCTTTGCTCGCTACTTCTTTTCAAAATTAGCGTTCCTTCGGGCCCCTGGGGCCCGGTTAGTATCTTTTTATCGGGCTCTATTTTGGTGAAGAAACATAACATAATATAATACAACTTTTGCATGGTACTCAAACTTAACTTTCTAAAAAAAAAATAAAGTATTTCAATAATATTTTCACTACTCGCAACTATTTTTTTCAAAATTAACGTTGTTTGGGGCCCCCGGGTACCGGTTAAATATCCTTTAATCCGGCGCTGTTTTGGTGAGGAAACATAATATAACATTTTACAACTTTTTCACGATACTCAATCTTAATTTTCTAAAAAAAAAAAAAAAAAAAATTTGGACCGTTTTCGGCCCACCCTAATGGAGGTACGGTACATGTTACAGTCATAATACATAGTCCAAAACATAAGAGTGATATATTATACCTATTATTTCCTCTAAACTATGTTCTTCTTTACAGCATGATTAAGTGATGAAATCAGGAGCGGATTTAGGGAAGAAAGCCAATGTAGCCCAGGATTCGGAGCCCCGGCTCAGGAGGCCCCCCAAAAAATCCCTCTCCTTAATACTAAAATATAGCAACCAACTTATATTATAGGCTTCAGACCGTGCTTTCTTATACACGTTCCCTACGCTCGTGTATCGTTAGAGTTACGTCTTGTTCCACCAACGTTTTCACGATACTTATTTTGTGAAAAAGTGAGCTATTTTGGGCCTCCATTATAAACCACATTATTAGCTTGTGGTGACAGTTCCTTTGAAATGTCTGTCATTACTTACAGCAAGTCTAGGAGGTTTTCCAAATCTCCTTTACTCTTTTAGTGTTTTCACAGCGACTATTGACCATTTGGCATTTGCGTTTTACACTGCAGTATATGAGCTTCTAAATATTAATATTGAATTTAATTAAACTAATTATTGTAAACTTGGAGCACATTAAAATATTACAGCATAGTTGTCTGTGTTTCGATAAGCCTATGAGGCTGTGGAAGGTAGCAAAGATAATTTATGCGGTTGAATTATTCGTAACATAGAGCCTCCTTGAAATAGTCGGCTCCAGGGCCGCAAAAGTCTTACTCTCCTCTGGATGAAATACAAGATAAAGTTGTTTGTTTTGCAAGTCCGAAGTGGTTTTGTTACTACATAGAAAAGTTACCAATTACTACAATCGATATGCAGTACAGAAAGAGTGCACGCTCGCACAAATACTCTACTTACAGTGAGCAAGCCTGACAAATGCAATCGAGTCGCACTTGAAACGTCGTTCACTATGTCTGTCAAAGGAACTATCCAACTTTCAGGCTCCTCATTCGAGTATCTAACCTTATGAAAAGCGAACCGAATCATGTTGCAAAAATGAGGGGCACTGAAGTGGTAAATTGTGAACGACTCGAGTTGTATGAACCTGTCACGGCCTACATATATTACCTTTACCTTCTGTCATTGCTGTATCAGTGATGAAACAAATAAAGGCTTTGTATAGATCAAAGAAGTGAACACCCAGAAGCTGAATCATGGCACTACATCCACCATGTGTCCGCATTTGATCAATGTAACGCCTTATGGCACACACTGTGACGAAAGACTGTTGTCCTTCTTTGCAGGCTATGAATCAAGTAACAGAAGGATTGTCTTTGTATCCCTTGGAATGCTTTTTCACATGACGTCCGAATAGAGTCTTAAGAAATTTGCTTGTTCATGTTCGCTGTTTCACAGCAGGGAACCTATCTGTTTGGTTCAACCACAAGAACATACAGTAAGTACATGGGGCGCAGAATTTCTACTTCCATGCACACAGCCGACATTATCATGTAGGAACGAGATGTTGCACTCACATATCGCACTGTTGTTCTTATCTTCACTGATCCTTTCTCCCTCAACGACTGGTACAAATACCATTCGCTCTCGAAGCGACTTTGATCATAGAATACATTGGCAGCTGGAATATCATCAGTGATCATAAGATCATGTACTGAAATAGACTATAACATGTACCTCCATGTGAACTTCTAGTGGCTGTTTCTCCTAAACCCTTTCAGCCTTGTACCTAAAACTTCCCTGACATATTTAACACACTTAGAACTACTCCATCACATATGTCTCGGGCAGCAACTCTATTCACCCAAACGTGACGTTAACTTGTTAGAATCATAATATTTATACTTAAGAAAATCATCACTGAAACTTCTTTAAACGTGGAACTATTGATTGCCCAGGTTTGTGTTTAGCTTCACTTTTCAACTCTAAGGCTGTAGAAACGAAAAAAAGGAGCCTACTAAGCAAATATCAATTATTAGGGAGGACCAAGTCATTAAAAATTCTTCTACAAATTGTTTATTGTATTAATACTGTAATAGCACTTAGTATTAGGGTCTGGAGGGGCCACTAAAAGTTTAAGGGACCAGACTCCCCCTAGCCCTCCTCTGGTTGCGGGCCTGTTAATATGGAATCCGAATTATTAGCTCCTATGGCTAGGGACGAGGGCGAAAATAAATATGCACCAGACCAAAGATGCTAAATGCTATCTCTGATACCATTTTCCATTCGCATCTGAACGCGCTTAGAATAGCGACCAATAGAACTTTAACCTCAAACGAATAAGAGAGAGCGCTGTGGTTCATAAAATGGTGACAGATTTTCACTTTACAACAATTTTAAATGAATTCACAAGCCGGTCACATTAAATTGTACACGAACCTCCTGAATATGATGATATGCAACTTTTCGTGTAAGTTGTCAGGATAATGCATTGATTCTAATTTGTGTTACATATCTCACTAAAGTAAAACCACATACTACGAATGAAAACGAAGCAAAAGGAACAAACGTAAGATTAATTGAGATATTTTTGAATCGTCTTGATGTAGTTTCAAACAGATAAGAGTCGAATAGTGACGTAATAAAGTGATCCAATCATAATGTCGTGTATTGTGTATTATATCGATACGAAACAGGTCACTGATATCTTCAATAAATATAAGAACTAAAAAGTGCCTCAGAAACTTTCGGGACAAGAAATAATCGAACAAACTTTTGACTGGAATAGAAAAGCAAATTTGCAGTATCTCCATCGCCGAATCATCTAGATACGAAAATGGTTATACGATGCTGGGACAAATCACTCCCATGAAAATTACTCACGGCATCTATACTTTGGTTGAATGTATGAACGTGGATATCATCCCGTTGAAATATGTTTTATTGCTCTTCATTTTCAGTTAACTTTGCATATTGTAAAATTCCATCCACATATTGTGTGATGTTGGATGTTCCCTGTGAAAAATATAGCCCAAAAAGAAAATTATGGACGATCTTAACCCGACATACTAAACCTCAATTTTTTCCGGGCAAAGAGCTTATTTATGCATAATTTATGAGTATTTATGTACCAAGCATCTAGTATTAATATATGCTAAAACTAGCATTCACATATGGGAATATATATAGCTTAAGCTGAAACTTCCAAGGTTCATTTGTTAAAAGATGAGTATGAGTTCCACGTCTACGCCAGAAAACCTCAGAGAAGTCCTAGATACAATAGCAAATCGTATCGCTTTATCTTGTTATTTGAATTCATGCACACAGCAATCACAAGACATGTTTGGAAACCGATCTCTTCCAACGTTTACCAGGAATACATCCCAATTGTAAAATAATTTTTGCATATCCTGAAAATACAGTTTGATACTCCTCGTGAACTTGTAACAAGGCCATCCAGTTGCCATTGACATAGATAATGTAGTAATGGTACATCTAAAATTTGACAAAAGGGAACTTTCACATGTTAAATTTTAAGACAAACTGTAATAACTTTAAATGTATATACACAATTTATAAGAAACTTTAGTAATATATTATACCTATCCAGAGGCTATTCAAAAGCATTGTCTTCAATACTATAAAATATGCAGTTTCGCCAACTCAGTATGCGATATTAAATTTTCAAACTAATTCATCATGGTATTACGTGCATCAGATAACTATATAATGCTGAATAAAAATATATAGTATGTACTTTTAGTATTCAATACGAAAGAGTGTTGCAATTTTATAATCTATTTGAAGGGATTAATTGGAAAACGTTCTAGGGGCTAGTACCGAGGATGGTTACTTATTGAAAGTTCAATATTCAATTCATATAGTAATGCCAAGGGAGTGAAGTCGTTGGTATTCAGGTTGATTACTTTTTATTACAATTCAATGGGGATACGTACAACTCTTCTAGATCCCTTCTGATTATTTGATACAATTATTACTCGTAGATAAATAGATGAGGAAATATAATGGTTTCTGACAAAAGTAGTTCCAAAGAATGCTATCCTAACTTCAAGTATAAAAATATGTATACTGACTCAACACTGTTGCCAGAAAACTTTCTGTTTCAACAATTTTGTTGAGAATATTTCAAGCAAAGTAGTCTGGAATGTAGCGCAACACAATTCTCTTTTCAATATATTTAAAGCATACGAACCAAAGAATATCACAGGAGTTGAAGAAAATAATCGTTTATGAATCATGTCATGTCATGAATAATACAATACAAGACGAGAAGTACACACTAGAAGTCGGGAAGAAGGAAGCTTGAAGAAGATTACAAAGTCGTCCAAATATTTGATCTTACAACCAACTACAGTATGCCACCGAAATCCAGAAGAAAACTGAGACCACAACAGATGCCTGCGCCTATACCAACATCAAATACCTATGAACTCCTTTAAGAGCCACAGATGACGCAGAGAAGGCTTCTATTAGAAACACTGATCTTGAGAAGGATGAGAAAATAGACGTTGTAAAAACTACCTCAGACGTTACCAAAACTTGGATGTAATTATATGATCGCCCTCTTAGTAAGGTCAATGAATTACAACAATTAACAAATAAATATTGCATCATAGATGTTACTTTACTATTCATGAAAGACTCAAAAATTAAGTGCGAGCTTCAGCATGATTACTAAGTCGTGTATAATATTTGTTCCTACAACGAATTACAACATATCACCGAAATCGAGAAGGAAATTCAAATTATCAAAGCAGTTATTCGCCACCTTCCAATCGATACCATAATTGAAGACATCACAACAATACTCAAGGAGAAGGATGACCCAATATTCTCCGCTTTTCAGATGCGAATCCAGAATCCTGAAGGCGGGAAAGTCCCCATTCCACTAATTATCATTTCATTGAAGAATACTCTATATGCCACCAGAAGCTTCAAAGAAGACTTATTACTACGCATGAGAGTTCACATAGAGCCACTATAAAAGAAACAATATTTGCAATTGTTCAAATGCCAAAGATTTCGGCATTCTCAAGCACCTTGCCAAGCTCTGCCTCGGGGCATTAAGTGTGCACGGTCTGGTTGGATGTAGCAATGCGAACGGATGATCATAGAAATGCCAGCGAAATGTATCAACTATAAAGGCTCTCATCCTGCTAAGTACTCCGGATGACCGCGAATACAAAAAAAATTCCAAGTAAAGAAGGAAAACAACACCTAACACAATCTCACATTCAGCATCTCTTCAATATACTACTGCTACATCCACTACAAGACCTGAACCTGCAATATCACACATTATCGCAGCTTCAACACTAAAGACGTCTCCTAATGATATTTCATCCTCTGAAGACATAATCCAAATTATTACAGATTTTTTCAACTTCTGAAGGATTTAAACCTCACCAACATAGTACACACTCTACGCACTTACACATCAAAACTGAATGCCGTCCCACATCTGCTCAGCAAATTCACTATTCTCACGGATTTCTTCCTTGAACTATTATCGTAGGAACAAGAAGCCTTTTCAGCACTTCAGCCCTTCATTGCTTGTTATAGGAAGCGTTTTTCTGGTTTTATTTGTATTGTTCTGTATTTTTGTATTTTGTAAATTTATATTCTACCCAACCAAATTTGTCAATAAGTAAATAAATCCTGTTACCCATCTTCTAATGAACAAATACTCATGGTCAACGTGAACGTGTTACCTTCTGCGGCCCGTCCATCTTCAGATGGGAATGAAATAGCACTTAGAAAATAGAACAAAATAATTAACTAGCCCTGTAACACCATGTCTTACTCATTGCTTATTTCTTACCACCATGGACGCCAATCAAGGGTGTCATTTTATTCTTTGTTTGAGGGGGCAATACTGCCACCGAAATGACTTTCACGTTTTGTATTAGTATACTAGTAGACAATCGATTAAAATATATACATTCCTCAAACTCTTAGGGAGGGCAGTTGTCCCCTCCTGCACCCTAAAAGACGCAACTGACGCCAGCACAAGAGCTCTACCGTCTCATACCAACACTCTTACCAGAAATTGCACAATCTTCATTTTCGTTACATTCAACGACGCATAGCCGACACTTATCCGATTTTCCACGAACTCTTAGACCAGACTCCAGCTCTACTATGTCACGCATATTCACAATTTGAGCTTTTGCACACGCCCCCGACAATGCCGGGTCCGGTTCGGACAATGCTGGCGATGGAATTGGCAGCAATGTAATCAAATGGTGGCTTGCACACGCTTTCCGAACCGGCAAAAGAGCCGGTGGAACTCCCGGGACCGGCAAATGCAGTCGGCCTAGCCGCAGACAATGTTGGTGTCGGCTTCGGCTCCAGCTCCGCTTTTGCCGGCGGCAATACTTTCTTATGCGTTGGTACACACGCAGCCGGTAATGCAGGAGCAGGCTTGCTGATAGGTTTCTTCAAGTGAGTGGCAAGGATTTGTGTATTCTTATTTCTTTTCCTGTATTTGGATTTTTTATTTACTTCATTTCTTTTCTGTTATTTTCTTTCATTCACATCACTTCAATACATAATGAAGAATGATATAATCAAAATTTCTGTGAGGTACCACAAATATAGCGGCTTGCTATTTACATAAATTCTCAGCAAAGGAAATTCGGATCTTGTTTGAATTACCCAACTACGGAACGCGGAAAGTGAGTTTCACGGTTGTATTTTCGTATATTAATTTGTCTTCTATAGCCGAAACTTACTTAAACGATACAAACAAAGGGGTAGCTGGATTCGTTTTGATAGAGAACATGTCTTAGCATATATAAAATCATAATAAAATATCAACATAGCGGAAATGATCAAAATGGAGATATGAAGAAATTATGAATCTTGGATAGTTGTCCAGTGTTTATCCTGTTAATTATGCAACCCATTATGTATTGTATGAAAACCTACATAACATGAAAACAAAGGTTTAAATCTTCATCATAATCGAAGAAGTAGGCATTCTCGTGTTCTCTCCTTCACGTTCAGACTCTAACTACTTCTCCGCACACGCATTACCGGGATGTGTATGCAAAGTAGGGGTGTTCGATAAGGCTGAGGACCTATCGAACTTCGGGAGTGAAAATTTATCGAGTTGTCACCGGTTACTCGAAACCGTTCGAGTATTTGAAATTATCGAAGTTTCGGGTATTATCGACATTTCGAGTATTATCGAAGTTTCGGGTATTATCGACATTTCGAGTATTATCGAAGTTTCGGGTATTATCGACATTTCGAGTATTATCGAAGTTTCGGGTATTATCGAAATTTCGAGTATTATCGAAGTTTCGGGTATTATCGAAATTTCGAGTGTTATTGAAGTTTCGTGTATTATCAAAAGTAGTGATGGACAGTTCGGTTCCTTCACCTCTGCAATGATTCCATCTTGCAGCCAAACTAGTCAAACAACTTTTTTCATCTCATAAGTTATTGCAAAGTTGTATTTGTGAGGAGAAATGAAAGCGTACAAAAAGGGATTGCTTTTTCGTCCGACACACACGCACACACAGCAAGTTCAATTTCTTCTTGAATTTTATCTCTTGTTTGTTATTTGCTGACAGCTATTGTATCAGAGTTGTGAGACATACGGTCTTAAACGTAGAAATAGGGTAATTTGCTCTTCATACGATATAGAATACACACAAAACCTCAACCATATTAATCACGTACGGTGTTGCTAAAATATTGTAGCAAAATATTATTTTTAAGCCAAATGTGTTATCTTCTGTCGTGTTTCCTTTTCATTAATGACCACTAGTTCACACATTGCCGCAATCAGTTATGATGATGCTTTGGGCGCAAACTCCCCCTTTTAGCCTTTCAGTAAAATAAATGTTAGTCAAATCAGTGGTGATTTCAGGGGATTGCTCAGGAGAAATATTCCTCCACAAACATATCTCTGATCATGTTCACCGTGGCTTACCAGTATTTTTGCTACTTTCACCCTCCGTGTTCAAAATCTTCCGGGGTAGGATTACCATAATTTCTGGATATTTTTAAGAATGGTGTGTGTTTATTGAGAAGTTAAGAAAAGTCTAATCTTTAGTTCCAAAACTGCTTATGCTCATTTTCTATACTTAAAATATATTTTTATATTATTGTCTTAATTATTTCCCTGAGTAAAGTAAAAATGAAATGAATTCTTTGAGTTTACGTCCCACGGTTATGCCGGTTAGGCTAAATGAGACGGTGATGATGAGTAATGAATGAAATGGTGGAATGAAGAAAGTGGGAGGAAACGGGAGAACCCCGAGGAAACTTACGGACGCGATGTTTGTCCACCACAAAGTTCACTTGGCGGGGGCTGGGATTGAACCCGGGACCCCACCTGAGTAAAGTATTCTTGCAAAGAACACCTTATCGCTATTGATTTTTCATAAATATCAGCACAACTGAATTTCAAGCCAAGCACTTGACCAAACACAGCAAAATTTCCCAGTCTTCCATTTTCCCTAAAATTTCGGGCATTAGTTAATCCCAGACAATTTTCCAGACTGGGCTTGAATCTAGGACGTATGGTAAGCCTATCCCGGGGAAACCTTGAAATCATCACTAAGTTTAATGAAAATGAAAAACGGAAATAAATCTATTTCCTCGACAGTGAATATACAGGGTGAGCATAAAGTCTTATTACAAAAATTTATTACAGAGGAACCATTTGGCATAATAATGTAAATACTGGTCAGTTACATAGGTTAGTATTACAAGTTTTTTTTTTAAAGACCACTTACGTTACTTATGTTACTGATGGGCGATTTGCTTTCGTGATACCACAGCACGCATTACGCTTTCTCCTTCTTCGACGCCATTTCGCCAACTAACCCGCGCGCGCCAAGTAACGTACTGCGTCACTCTTGGGTAGCACTAGTGCCATCTATTGGTCTTTAAAAAACTTGTAATACTAACCTATGTAACGGACCAGAATTTACATTATTCTGTCCAACGGTTATTCCGTAATAAATTTTTATAATCAAGGCAGGATTTTATGCTCACGGTGTACAGTGTAGCATATGTTCTATACAGTCGGTTTGTACATTATGATGAATCCACACTTTAGCAGATCCAGAAGCATCGTTTGGTGGAGGCAGATTGCTTCCCGGACGAATAATGTAGGCGGCTTTAAAAACGTAAGAGTTTTGCATCAATTCAAAATAACTATTTTATACAGAGTGTTTCAAAACAACACCGCCAACGTTTGGGAGGCGATTCCTGACATAGGGTTGCCATATTACCTGATTTTAGCGGATACCACCAGATTTTCAGATCGTATATTCGTCCCGCGCTTAATCATCTCTTAATCACGAAAAACCGCCCGCTTTTTTGGATTGGAGAAAATTCTAAGATGACTTTGTTGATAAAGTGTTCTTATATTCAACGTAAACCGCTACTTTTCTGTGTCAATCTCAATCGCGAGTGGACAGATGACAGAAACAAGATGAACGTAAAAACTGTCAAATTATTACTACTGGTTTTGTACAATATTGTGCGTAGAACTTTATGATAAGATTTTATGCAATCGAAATTTTTTAAAGAAAGTTAAAGGGAATGAAAAACGTAAAAATTTCGCATAATCATGCACATTTTGGTTCAACCCATGAATACTAATGTATGATCTCATGGGTGCATATTTCTTTGATAACATTCTGTCCAGTTCAACTCAACAGGTCTATGCTGTTACGTAATCTATATGTTCAACTACTCTTTATATATTCAGGAATGATTGCAAATTGAACTACGGTACCTTAGCATTTTGTTTAGATTAGATTCATTATTAGTATTTTTTTTCTTTTAAAATGTTTATACTGTATTTCATATATTGTGAAACTGTGGTAATGTCGTATGTTAGTATGATTTCAAGTAGAAATCTTTGAAAATGATTAGAAATTTTATGAGATGGATCAAGACTCCTAAATATGTTTTAGCTTTCTTACGATAAAAGTTTAGAAGTTATTTTGTATTTCTTAGAGAGAAAACCGTATGAACGACATATGCCATATATCGTTTTTTTAACAACTTGTCTTACAAATATCCTTATTAGAGATATCTTACTGTAATACTTACTTTACAATTCGAGACTCTTATTTGTTGAACTTAATAAAACATTAAAGGCAAAAACTAAATTTGCTTTACTTTAGTTTTGTTAGAAAAGTACATTTGAAGTGTCACTTAACAAAGAAATCACTAAAAAAATGGCCAGAAGGATCGTCAATATTTGCAATACACTAGTTCACATCAGTACTTACGGTTTAGAATCCCCCGCTTTTCTAATTTCAAAATATCGCAACCCTATCCTGAGACCAAGATAAAACAAAAAGCATAGACCAACTTGGGTGCACAAATGCTTCCTTTTGGAGTTATAGGCTGCCGAAAACATGAATAAATGAACTGTATATGTCCATAGCTCCAATACTATAGGATCTACCGTAGTCGGGTCAAAATTTTACTTAGGAATTAGTATGTGCCCTATCCAAATATACAAGTTTCAGAATGATCCAAATATCCCGTATGATCTTTTCGCTGACATTTTCACTACAGTAGCTTAAATACACTTTCCAGCACCGTTTCAGCTTGAATTAGCAGTATAACCTTGTTTCCCATAGAAAAATCTGATTACAACCGAAGTGCAATGTAATCGTAATCGGTTTCAAAGACATTGGCTTCTAGTTTCGGAAAAAAAAGAAACAATGATAAGTAGTCTATTGTATGCAAGACACAACAGGAGAGATAGGGTCTAATATTTCTTTCAATAACTTCAAAGCAATTGCACGACCATCTTTCTTTGAAAGTCTGTTTGCAACAATATACGAAGCAGCTGAGAGAACTCTTGAGGAAATAATGTTTTTCTTTTTTCCCTTTAAGAACTGATCGGAAGTTATTTTAATTTGATATGGAAATTGAATCAGAGCCATTGAAATGTAAGTCAGAGCATGTGTGTTTTCTCCCCTTTCCCCTTCATCCCTTTTGTCCCTCCCTGGTTCGATCCCCGACCAAGTAAGTTTTTGGTGAACAACATTGTATCCGTGGGTTTTCTCGGCGTACTCCCGTTTACTCCCACATTCTTATTCCACCAATTATTCCATCATCATTCACTTGCCTTAATCATCCTTCTCCCTTAGTCTAACGGGCAGATACGTAAGACGTTAAACTGGAAGATTTCATTTAATTTCATTTTCTTTTAGTCTCTGTTCTGTCATATGTAAAGTTCTCCCTTGTGCATAGTACCATACCATGAGGGCATATAGGGAGTGTGGAGCTAATTCTCCAAACTTTCTTGATCTCAGTCGTAGATGAATGTGGTGTTGTTGGCACCACGCTTCGGTCGCATCCTTCCCCCCCCCCTTCTTCCCAGGTACGCATTGAATCTGAGGTTGGTAATGTCCCAGAGCCGCACGACATTTTATATACAAAATCAAATATCGTAAGGTAACCAAGAGCCCAACAGATATTTGGCACATGCATTTAGACCAATCCCCTTTAAAATCGGACAATTCATTCGAAATTTATCGTAGCTTTTACACGCCTACGCTCAAAGTAAGAAAAAATGCTTGAATTCGGGAAAATTCCCCTTGTCGTATGGCAACCAAAACAATAGGTGTCTGGTGAAAGCAAACGAAAGCATTTTAAAATGACTTCCATCAAAATCGAAAAATCCGTTCGAAAGTTATCGTCGGATGCTACATACAGACAGACAGACAGGACGGCTTGTAATAGAGAGCTTCGCACCCAAAATTCTCAAGGTTTGTTTCACGACAATCTCAAATACTCGAAGGCATTCGAGCGCCGGATGGTAAATTTTCTAAACGGAAGTTTGATAAATCTTCAGCCTTATCGAATTTTCTTACCTTTATCTATATCAGTAGCTGTCTCAATACAGAACTTTAAATTAAACCCTCGAAATCATCTGCCTGCCCCGTTATTGGTGCAATCGGCAAAGTGACTATTAGTAGACTAATGGTGTCTTGGATTCCAATTCCATTTGGGTGATGCATGTTTTCTCTTCCTCTTTCTATCTTCTAACAGACTGCTTAAACCTTGTACGGATCTGTGGGGAAAAAACTTTTCCTTCACTTTATTGCTAAGGAGAGAAGTTTTAAAATGAACACCCTGCATATATGTAATACATATTATATACAACTATGATAACGTCGAATACATTGTTTCTTCCGAACACTCAGATAATCCCGAACTTTTCAAAATATTCAAGCGACTCGACTAATGCGATTATATTGATATATTTCTGTATTTGCTGCTTTCAAACAATTCGAGACTCTCGAACAGTTCAAGTGTCTCGAAGTTGTCTAGTGTTTCTTACATTTCGAGTGCCTCAAACACTTCGAGAGTCCCGAACATTTCGGGAGTCCCGAACATTTCGAGAGTCTCGAACATTTCGGGAGTCTCGATCATTTCGAGAGTCTCGATCATTTCGGGAGTCCCGATCATTTCGAGAGTCTCGAACATTTCGGGAGTCTCGAAAGTTCGATAATTCGATAAAATTAAAATTCTTTATCGATGAAACGGTTTTGAAATTTTATCGAATTGTTATCGATTACTCGATTATCGGAACAGCCCTAATGCAAAGCAGCGCTGGCAAAGACATGGCCGGAGCCGTGACCGGTTTTGCCGGACGCGTGTGCAAAGCAGAACCGGTTCCGGGGCCGGCATTGCTGGGGACGTGTGCAAACGCTGTTAGATCACCTTCTTGCTATCCATGAACATGATCTGGCCACCGTCCACTACAGCTCCCGTCGTTCTATATATTTTCACCATCCATCCATTCATTGCACATAATTTCATGAATGCACTCCTTTATTTTCTAACAGGGCTCCAAGTGTCTAAACCCGCTCTGAGAAGTAGAACAAAGTAAGGATGTATGAATGATGATACAAATTGAGAGTGAGATTGAAACAACTCAAAAAAAATTTTTTTTATCAAATTTTGCCGTAGTCTCGTGTTTAGCATACCGGATCAGAATTCAAATCTTTCCCACTCCTATACGTTATTTTAACATTTCGTTTCGCCATTTGGTAAAAACTTTGGAAAAGAGTAGGCGTCAGATAATAACATCAAACTAGTATGAGATTAGATGAATATAATGTATGTTTAAGTTCTGAACAAAGTACAGAAGAAAATACGCTTTTAGATAGAACATTAGAATGATCAAATGACAAAGTTAAACAATATCGTGAAACATTATGTAGGTGTCAAACAACGAAGCAATTCTCCACTGTGAATCTGGATTCACGCGGGTAAGTGACTGAAATTCAGAAGATGATTCGATGCAGACAAAAGAAAGAAAACTGTTTTATATTGATAAGAGTTCTGTATGGAATTTCTTTAATGTCATTATAGTACGCAATGATCTTTAATATACTTAGAATATTGCATAAAATTCCACTTCTAACAACAGTACAAGAACAAGAAAACAAAATATTTTTTAATCAATCCTGGGTTTATTAATATCATTAGAAATTAATAATTAAGTAATGTGAAATACATAAATATTATCTGACAATTTTCACACTTAATATCAAATACAACAAAGAATATTAAACCGATTAATAAATTAGTAAAGGATTGTTTAGAAAATAATTCGAATAAAATAGGAATGAACATATTAAAGTACAAGAAAAATAAGAATACATCAAAATTTACATTTTGGAATAAATTCAAAAAGAAGCTTAGTCTAAAACCTGAGACTGTTTTGATTTAACCAGACTTCAGAAACAATTAACAGCATTTTATAAGGAGTACATGATTCTGGATAACAGCTTTTTCAAATAAATGATCTAACATGCCAATAGAAATGCAGAAGTTAAATTTTTTAACGGTACATGTTGAACGTCTTGTACACGTGTACTATTTTGAGCTTCTTGACAATTCTCAACCAAACTTATAATACGGTAATTTAAAAAAAAATATATTTTTGGATTTACTTTAAATAAAGAATTTCATCCATTTTGCGTGTGAATGGGAATAAATTTAAAACACTTATTGCGTTGCCTCTTTGAATGGCAAGACTTACCCGTTGGAACAAGAAATGTTTGCTTCTAGGGTCACCTGATTTATTAATTAAAGCTGACCCCAAATTTGTCTAAAATTTACTTGTTTCTTTACAAAAACACCCATGGCTTCAGTAGCAAAAGCAATGAAAAAATGATCTTTTAATTTGGAATATTTCAAATGCTTTCGTTTACTAGCTGCCTCGGCTGCACTTCCTGCTTCCTCACTGGTTAATGTTATGTATGAGGGTGCGAAAGTGTCTACGCATGTAACATCCCACACTAGACTTTGGCCTCTTTTCCAGGGAATTAAAGTAATTCCGTCTGGTCTTTTGCCATCATCCCGTAACATTCCTTTTGGTTCTAAAATGCTAGGAATGTCTATGCTGGCGAGAGTTTGCTTTAATATTTGCTTTAGTTCTCCGTGGCGTGAAAATCTCCCACTGCTTCTGATGCAACTCAAAGCATGAAGACCTTTGATCCATTTGATTCTGACATACACACATGAATTCATGACATATATTTATGCCAAGGCGTAGGGTCACACTTATTTGAAAGATATTATTTTCCATAAATGTTCCTATGTTTTTTGAGGGTGCAGCTTGCAACCATGCTCCGGAATCTTTCTTGTGAAGCGGTTTAAGACGGGCAGTATCAATAGGATTTTCTGAAACTATTTCCCTTTCCCTTATCTGATTTACGAGGTCATCCCATTTCCTTTGTACTCCTTTTGTCTCTGGAATTTAGTTATAAGTGTTTTTCCATATCTCTAGTGCCTTTGTCAAATGGGCAATTTTCACTTCATCAACTGTGCTGTGTAAAATGTTGGAGACGAGTGAAACTGCTCCATGGCATGAAGACAAAAAAGCAGGAAAACTCAAATCAGATACTTTTCGGATGCTTAAGGTGGATCACTAGATGTTCTCGGTAGTATGCTAAACGCTACTTGAATAGTGTGGCGTTGCCAGGTAGTGTTGAGTGTTCACTTATGCCAGATAATAAAGGAAGTAATCATGGAACTCTGCTTGGATATTTACTGGAGAAATTAGATATCGACTCTTACCGCAATTCACAGCTAAGTTCCGCTTCTCGGTATCCAACGCTAGAATTCAGGTATTAAACGTACAAATTTGGCAACAACGCATTATGGCGTTTTGTGTAAGTTTCCTCGCATAATCTATTTCCTTAAATGTAAATGTATATTTAAATAAAATGTGAAACATGACACAAAAAACGGTTCAACAATATATCTATTTCTTAATAAGATCGTTACTTTAAAGTACTTTACACATTCAAATAAACTTTTCATAAAATTGAGCACTTCTAGTAAAATCTAACAGCAAGTGCCATCTTGTGTGCTTATTTTAAAATGCATCAAATATTTTCTTTTATTTGTTACCTTTTTCAAAATCAGAAAAGACCACCAAATGAATCAGTGTCTTGTGTTGTAGCTGAAACATAACTCTATCTTATAGCACAATATTTATAATATGTGACGTTTCGTTGCGCAGTAATTAAGGGAATAAGCTAAAATATGTACTGCCTTCCGGGTGGTGATCCTTAAACCACCTAATCGTATGGGTAAACTTGCTTGCCTCCACTGACTTTCGTTTAATGTATAATTAATAATTGATTCTAAAACCCTTTTCAGTAAGTTGTCTAGCTGAAGGACAACATATGGTCTGGTCCACGTTGGAGTGGTGCGTAGAAAATATGTCAGTTTTGGAATGCCTAAACAGTTTTTTTAGAAGAAAATAAGCTATATGTGCAGGAAACTGTTTCAATTTGTCCATTATTATTTTCATACTATTTAAATGTTCTTCAAATTTATCAAGAACATTATTATGTTATGTTTTAATTATTATACGTCACCATGTCTTCATGGTCTTATTTCTTAATAATTATTTCCTTTAATTCACCGCGATATTCTATGATACGTATGCTTGAAATATTTTTAGGGTAACTTCGCCAGTAGTCGGCCAGATAACTAATAACTAAAAATAGAAAAGTTGTGTTTCGACTCTCTACAAACCAAATCTTACGTATCCTAGTATAATACATTGTTTACTATGTGCTTAAAGCAACACATATACAAATTTTTCAATTAAATTATTTTGAAACCAAAATTAATGACTTAAAAGCAAAAAAGACAATATTTCCCAATAATCGGCCGCTTAAATCCAGTTCTCGACCACTTCATCTCTAGTAGTCGGCCATACAGAACAAAAGTAATTTCTGTTACTTTGAAGTAATATAGATGCTTATCAAAGGCATATTAATTCTGTTTCAAAGAATATTTTTACGTGATAGAGTAATATTTTACATTTTTAACTAATACGATACAGTTTAAACCTACAATTACATCTGAAACACAGGGGTTGAACATTTTTCAAAAAGTAGTAACTTGACATATAAAAATACAACTTTCTATGAAAACATATACATCACTTATACATCCAAGGTCTGATACTTTTTAGGAACATATATCAATAACAAAAGTATTTTTATTTGTTTCTACATTAGTTATACTATTATGTTTAAACTTGCGCTCATCAACGTTTTTATAGAAAGAGATATATAAAGAAAAGTGTGCATCTTGATTAACAAGACACTGATTTTCTCAAGATTAAGGAACAGGGTTTGTACTGTTCGAGCAATCTGGACAAAAGAACTCTTTGTCAAGGACATTTTCACAAGAAAATTCTTTTAAAATTGTACATTTGAGATGATACCAATTCGGACACTTGTCACACCCTATATTTTTTTCAGGATCATCCTCAGCATCACTGTAAAGCTCCTCAGTACATGCAGTACATAATTTATGTCTTGTGCCTTCCTGTTGACCATCCATAGATGTACCTGCATAACCATCTTCAGAAAAGTTATTCTCCTCCACGTGCTGACTTTTGGATGCGTTTCCCCTACTTTGATTTCTCTTGCTATTTCTTAACTTCTTCTGTCTTTCTTCTTTTCTTTTTACTTTAGCTTCCTTTTGTGATGTTTTTGCTGCCTCCTTATTGCGTATAAATTCTCTCCAAGCAGCTGAAGAAATAGCCTGTGGTGACTTTTCATTTACACGGGGCCGTTTTGATTTGCGAAGATTGGGTCCTGTCCAAAAAAGATGTTCGGAAAATACAGGAGAAACAGAATCTTCACGTCTCTTCTTGCTCACAATTGGATGAAGAGAACTTTCTAATGAATGTTGACCTTCGTTCGTTGTATTAGGTTGTTCTTCACCGTTTTCTAAAAGATTAATCAAAGTGAAACCAATTTGATCTACACTTTCACTTGCAATAATTGAAGTATTTTCGCTTTCTACGGCAGAAGAAATACTTAGTAAAGTACCAGGAGGGTTTAAAACGGACAAATCTTCTTCAAGAACTCCTTCAACTGTGACTGTATAAGTTCCTTCGTGTAGGTCTTTAAGGATATTTGCAGGTGCTGCTATTTCGTTTAAATCAGAATTTACACACATGGCTGTCTCTTCTGGTTGGATACTGGCAGCATTTGGCTGATTTGGATACTGCTGATTCTTTCCCCTTTCTATTTCTTCTAAAACTACACTTGCATCAACATTTCGAGCTTGAAGTGAATCCTTAATTCTATTTATTACAATTGTAGCATTATTAAAAGCTTCCAAGGTAATAGTATGGGCTGGCGCTTGTAGTGTTCTCACAAGAGATGTTATGCATTTCGAGTAGTCCACGTTATTCTCATCAAAAGGAAAAATTCCGCATCTTCTAAATCCACTACGAATTAACTCTGGTAAAGATACGTTCTTTAATACTGTTTTCAAAAGGGGACAAAATCTTGACTTTGTAAGAACAGAATTTACATTCTCATTTTGCCATTTACGGACCGTATTTTTCCATTCCGATTTCAAAGCTTTGAAAACACTGACATCTGCCGGTTGCAACAGATGTGTTGAGTTAGGATACAAAGCATACAGAATGATTCCTTTAGCTGAGCAAAATTCACTGACTTCCATCGTAACGTGACTCTTGTGTCCATCTACTAAGAGTAGAACTGGCTTTTTGATGTTCATATTAATCAACCACTTGTTGAATCCATTAGCAATATATTCAAAGAAAATGTCACTTTTCATCCATCCGGTCTCTGATCGTCCTAAAAACCAGGCATCAGGCATACTCTCAATTACATCTCGTGGAGGTCTTACATACGGAAACACTACAACAGGTGGAATGACTTGATCATCAGCACTAAATACGAGCAACACTGTGATTGTTTCCTTTTCATTACCTCTTTGCATTTCATACAAATTCCTGTAAACTTTGGGAGCTATAGCCTTCCCGGTCTTAGGGCACATGCTAAAAGATGTTTCATCTCCATTGAAGATTCCAGTAGGATCTTCTAAAATATCTACTGCATCAATTGCTGTTAGATATTCTTTGAGATTTCTAAACCACATTCGTACGTTTTCTTCTGAAACGCAGGCACGATTCATTGTTAAACCCTCAGGAATTCGCTGAGACAGTGAAGGATGTCTTTTAAGAAAGCCATAATACCATTTGTTTCCTGGAGTTCCGCTTTTAAATGGTGTTGTTCTACCATCTTTCCGCACGATCTTACCGACTGTATCAAGAACATCAGACTTTTTTCTTGGAAAACCTGCTTTCGCTAGATCACACAACCATTCAGCTAATTTACTCTCCTCTGCTTTCGTCAAGACTGTATCGGGTCCCATTTGCCGAAGTTTTTCAGGAACTCTTCCATGTAATCTGTCTTGTAATGTTGTCCTCGGAACTCCATATAGACGGCTTGCTTCTCTTACTTTCATGCCATTTTCTCTTATTTGTTTTAAGGCAAGATTCAAATTTTCTTCTGGGTATTGGTGAATAGGTCTCTGTGGTGGCATGATGTGATTTCTCAACAACGTCTGAAAATAAATAATAAAACATGTCTTTAGTTTTAACAAAATTCTTATTTTGATTTATTTTAAACAAGCATTAAAACTACTAAAGCATTGTAATCGTTAACACATCTTTAGAAGTATTTCAGTTCAACTATGAAGTGTTTCATTGTCTACCTTATACTTATGACTTAGTGTGGTCCCATGTGACGTAGACGCAATCGTCCGGTGCAATCGTCCCCGGGATAAGGTCACTCGGTCGAAAAAATGTAACAGATTTTTCAGGACAGCCATACTGAGAGTTTTTTCTGGGTTTTTCTCGTTCACACCAGGCAAATGCTGGGATGGAACCTAACATACAAGTCCCTGGCTGCTTTCTTCCCTCAATGTGCCGTCTCATGCCGCGGATAGTGTGCTCGCCGAGAGACGTCATCTCTCATATGTGATGGATTTAAGATGTTTGAAATGTAGGTGCCGGTAATGCCAATAAATCTATTTAAATAAATAATCTTGTAACTTCATCAAACTATTAGGCCTATTTATCCCGAAAATGAAAATGGACTTTAAAAATCAGACTTTTAAGAAGGAAAAAGGATGCAGCAGTTGACACTGTAAAAAGCTAATATGAGGAAATGCTTTTATCCATGGTTAAAACTTCCTTCGAGATCATCGTAAAAAGTGAACTGATTTTTGGAAAGGAACACTGTTGATTAATTTGGTGTAACCTCTGTCCTATAGGAATTTCTTTCATGTTAATAGCATTGCGAGAAGTGGAGATGGGTTGATAAACACAAACTAAATGTAGCAACAACCGTGGGTGGCGATGTCAGGGCTAAGTGGGGCCGGACCCGCCAAAGTTCGTTAGGACGCCCAAGGATCTGGATTTCTTCATTTGGTCCTTGACTTGGATATCTGACAACGAAACGCACTTACATAAAAGTCCCATCCCCAATGTTATACAGAAATCGGGGCCGCTGGCAAAATTTAAAATCATTCTGGCCAATTTATTTGTTGTTAACCACAATTCATATTTATTAAATCAACTCATAAAACCATTTCTGCATGTTTCTGTTTTTATAGGGAAGTATAATATCTAATTATAAATATTATGTAGCAGACGGCCGAGAATTGGGAACACTTTCTCTGAATATTTACCATTAGTCGGCCTTTTAGAACTATGTAGGCCGACTACTGGGTTTACAAAATTTTTGAAAGCAAATCGCATTAGAAATGAATAGAGGAAACTATACTTTATCATTGAGATTAATATTTCTACGCAATAACTCATTCATAACTTTTCCAATAGTCGGCCACTGAGGCCGAGTACCCGAAAACCACTTTGAAAACAAACCCCAGTAGTCGGCCACAATATTTTTACATCTTAATATAAATTGTTCAAGAAAGAACACCCATACACACACACTTTTGAGTCTTTTTACTAGCTTCATTCTTATATCTATTGAATTTCACTATAAAATAAAATTATACGTACCTCTGCAATAGGTGTCTCCAGTTAGCAAAAAATTAGCAATCAAGGCCACTTCGACTCGTTGCACTGAATCATCCACAACAACAACTCACAGTCTCGCACCTACAAAACACAAACTTGGCAACGAGGGGCCGACTACAGGAGCATATCACGTGGTTCATTCTGTACGAATATCCATTGTTGCTTTCAATTGGTCATCTTATTTTCTGCGAAAATCTCTGTATGTGGTCGACTACTAGAGAAGGCCGACATGAATAATGTGGTATATTAGTTGCGAATCTGTTCCGCTCGGAATGTTCACATATTTTTGAAAGAAAATGTTATATTCTCATAACATGGTTGAGTATTTCTATGTATTTTAGTATTTGAGGTTGGAATAGCCCTCTTTGGAACTATTTTTAAACCATTATTTGTCCTTGTCTATTTTGCCATCTATGCGTAAAAACTGTAGCAATCAACCTCCGTAAATAACTCGAAATTTTGCTACATTTTTTCTCTATATTAAACATACAATATTTTCTTATCAACATTATGTAGTCATTTTACAGGTCTAGTAACGTGAGGTAGTGTTGTTTGAAATAAACTAGTGCAAACCAGGTTGGCAACACTTCATTACTTATAGTATTGATGAGAATGCTTTTGGATAACCTCTATGGTGTGTATAATTTTACTAAAATTTATTATGAAATGTTTATATACATTTTAATTATTCGAATTTATGTTAAAATTTAACCATTGCGTGAGTTCACTTTTCTAAAATATATTGCTCCAAAATCTTTATTATTTCGCTATGTCCAGTGGCCCTTAGAATTTTGGAGTATGTCTTAATGAAGGCAGTCATGCTAATTGAAAATACCAAACCTAGCTAACCTAATATTAACAGAAATTAGTTAAATTGTAACACGAAACAAAGGCTGCACCCTGTAACCTAACAATGGCCCAAGTTCGGAAGGACTATTCAAATTTGTGTTTAGATTACGCGAAATTAATTTCACTGTTGGGAAAGCATTTGTGTTTGCTGGCATGTTACGCGGGAAGTACTAACTAGGGAAGTACTAGAAGTGGTATGCCGGGATCTGTATGTGTTATATATCGTTCTAAAGGACACCGAGTACATCTCACATGTAAAATATATCGCTTGAATCGGTCCTGTAGTAGGCGTGGCAAACATTTCAAGATCAGAACAAGGCACTCCGAAATACCAGAAAACGTGAACAAAATAGGAAGTTATGATGCAATTGTATTGTGACGTTATATACATAGGTTTTAAAGATAACTGAATACGAATCTGACATCAAATGTTTACACATCAAAATGGCGGATACAACAAATTACAAAAAAATAAGCTATGGATCTGAAATTTGGTATATAGAGATATTCGACATTGCTATATATAAATCGGATACCTATAGTGTACAATTCAAAATGGCAGATCCAATATGGCGGACAATATTCAAAATACTGCCATGAAACTGAGAGCGGGTACGGAGAGGTTTTCAAGGTCGCAGAGTACGAATCCAATGTTAAAGAGGCAAAATGGAATATGACGGATGCAATATGGCGGACAAAATACAACACTAGAGAATGGACGTATGTGTATTGATACGAGCCTGGACTCCTTCTCGATATCGTCTTGATTCGAAAAAGCACATTTCGGTCTCGAATTAAACACGAGATCGATACTAACCTCGATGTCGGAACCATTCGTACTCATGAGAGTGGATATTTGTTATGCATATTGGCTTACAAGTGTACACGACATAAATGAAATCGGAAATACAGTTATGGAAGCTTAACGATGTTTCAAACTACAGCGCGCACTTTTCACTGTCATTGTTCGAATCATTATATCATCTCTGCAAATAACTGCCACGTACCCTCCAGGCTTCATTCAAGGGAGAAGTTACAGATAAAAAGTGTACTTGGTGCGAGCTTTTAAACGATATATAACACATGCTGATCTCCGCGTATCTCTTCAGAGGTGGGGGAGGGAGATGGTAGTAAAATAATTATTGTCTATGTTTGCAATTTGTTCGTACCATACAACTTTCACGTGCGATCCCTACAAAACCTTTCTTACAGTCCGTGCTTCAATTTTGGCATGATTGTATAGCAAAACATGCTCCCTGCTTATTGTAAAGCATCACCTGTCCCTACTTGCCCCGTTATGTACTATAGGTATTTTTCTACTACTACATGTGTAAGAATAACATATTTCTGTTCTGTACATATTTTTCTCTTTTCATCCGCCACATTGGATCCCTTCATATTGCATTTTGCACTTTTAGCACTGAATTTGTACTCAGCGACCTCGAAAATCTCTATTTATGTGCTTTCAGTTCCATAGCAGTGTTCTGCACTTTGCCCACCATATTGGATCCATCATTGTGGATTTTAAGCTTTTGGTATCCAGTTAACCCGTAACAACGTCGAATGTCTCTATATACCCAATTTTAGATCCATAGCGTATTTTTAGTAATTTGTGACCGCCATGTTGGATTTGCCATTTTGATTTGTAAACATTTGACATCAGATTCGTATTCAGCTACCTTGTAAATCTAAACATACAACGTCTGAAAACAATTACATCACAGCTTCCTATTTTGTCCACGCTTTCTGGTATTTCGGAGCGTGCCTTGTTCTGATCTTCAAATGTTCGTCACGCCCCCTATAAGCCCCATTCAAGCGAGATATTTTACGTGTAAAGTGTACCCAGTTTGAGCTTTCCAACGATATATAACACATGCAAATCCCCGCGTACCTAGTAAGTACTTGAGATAATCTACATATTTTGGGATATCATCGCACATTCTATTGATTGTCACCGAGGTTCTCACTGCTGAGGCTTTTCTTTTTAGGTTTCTCTATGTGTCTCTTTTCCTCCATTTTCCTACGAATCTTGACATGTGCTGTTAGCAGTTACGTTACAAACTGGGTATTCTGGCACAAACTTTCTGACCTGCAGTAACGCAAGTGGGTCATACCATTCCACTTTACGTGAGAAAGGTACCGGTGAACGACTTCCGCATTGTGACTGAATGCTTCTCCCAACGGTTCACCTGTTCAAGTACTAGCACTAAGGCCGGCGGCACATTGACGAGAGGAAAGAGCATAAGAGCAGAGATACAGGCATGTGATCAGTACAAAAATCCGCATATTCATAAAAACAATTGCTAGATTAATGCCTCTCCGAAGTTGTGAAAAAGACACAGTCAATGCAATCACCTCTCTCTCTCTCTCTCTCCCTCTCTCTCTCTCTCTCTCTCTCGGCATCCTCTCCTGTATCCCTCTGTCTCTGAGTGACTGTTTTCTCCGTGGCTGATGTGGATTCGGCCTATTAGCTGCATTGAATGTGTCGTCATATATGCCTTGTGGACATCCACACCTTATGTGTCCTAGATGCATTCATTGGCGCCCTTAGTTTTTTTTAACTCACCGTCATTACTGCTCGGCAATTTCCAAATTCCTACCGAGTGCCATTTTAATACAGTTTGTTTCCAATTGAAAGTTGTAAAGCATAGAGACCGCAAGATGGCGTTGTACGAGACATGGGACACTGAGTGGCGACTTTCGTCCCAGTCTTCTGGGACTAGATATCGCTTCTCAGACCCAATCTGAGCTGGTGATTCAGTGATCGAGAAGTAATCAATACAATATCAGCAAAATTTTAAACTGGATAATGGATGTGCGCTATTAGAGTGCACATAGCTATGTGTTCGATTCTCTATGGGACACTTCTTAATCCGCGCATCATCTCTTGAATATTTGAAATACATTTTCGTGTTATTTGTCTTTCCATACCGAAAATTAATGCAATGGTTTCCAACTTAATAAAAAAGAATTAACAAAACAGAGTTTGTGCTCAGTGGACCTCCTCTTTTCTTCGTAAGTTTTGTAGGTACGCTCGATTAACTTCTTACATCTCTCATATGAAGAAAACCGTGTAGGTTTTAATTTCTGCGATCTCATGAACTAGAACACTGAAAGAGCTTATAGTTAACTTTCAGTGTAGTATTTCGACACGTACGCACACATTCAACAGCAGAGAAAGACAATTAAAATCTAGTGACAAGAGAGAGAGAGAGAGAGAAAGAGAGAGAGAGAGAGAGAGAATTACTTTTCTTTGAATTACATTAATTTATGTATACATAAATTTGTTCTCTGTATGAATGACTACTTTCCCTTGTCTCCAAATGCGTTTGCATCGTGAATCTACAGAGGAGTATTACGCTTTTTGGAGTTCCCATGTTTGATCTGCTGTCACCGAGCACTTCGCTTAATTTTATCGATCAGAGTTAGAGCACAACAAAAATCACCACTGATACATTTTCTTTCTTTTTAGTCTTCCAAACTATGCTATGCACAATTCTCGGAAGTCTTATAGAAATGCCCTTGGGTTCGTCCATCTGTTTACAGATATTAGACAAAAAACGAAAAATAACGACATTTTTTTTACAATTAATTCATTGTCCATTGTCTCAAGAATGGTTCTCATCCACTCCGTTAATCGTCTATTCAAACCAGAAGTAACAGAAAATAACAATTACTTATTCTAATGTCTACCACCATAGAGAAAAAATGGTAATAAGTAGCAACAATTACTTTTCTTCCAATTGATTCAGTGTCTCAAGACAACACATCATCAGTGCCTGCAGTATTCTATGAAAATGGGAAATGGTTGAAATTTACCAGCTCTTCCGGTTTGAACACTGATTTCCATAGAGCAGAGACGGTAACCGACACAGAGAAGTGTTTTTTCTCTAATAGATTCAGCATCCTAAGAATATGTTCCATTTCCGCCGTTAATGCTCTGTTCAAACCGAAAGTGGTATCAATCAATTGTATCCTATTACAGCGTTGACCCCACAGAGCACAAGTGAGTTTCACTTCACACTGTGAAACTGTAGAATACTTCAAAACTATGAGAATTCAAAGCTCAAATTGTAGTAGTACATCTAGAACCTATCTTTGAGACACTGCATCGATTACAATAATCAACATTTCGACATACAGTATGTTATAGTTTTCCGTCTGTGAAAAACAAAAGTATTAAAATCAAAAGTAATAGTAAATTTGAACCACTTCCATATTTCAAGGGTACGGGGAAAAAACAAGGAATGTCCATGTATGTGCTTTTTTGGGTGCTTTGTCCTATCTGTTGGTGACTCTTGGCACTATTTGACTTTCTATGCCATGCATCCGTAGATGTAGAAATGTTCATGTAAAAAGTGGCAAAAGATTTTATAACCCTATTCTTTGTACGCGGTTTTCAATATTAAAACGCCGTTTTCTCGAAAATGCAGTTTTGTGACATTCCTTGTTTTTTCCCCTTACCCTTCATTTCGTACAGTATTGTGGATAGTCATGGTATGTTGCTTGAGGATATGAATCGTTTGCTAAAAACAGCTCCATGACATTGCTCCATCGTATGTGACACCATGTTTGCTTCAAGGCGATAAACGCTGAAACTGGAAATGTCTAATTTGAACCACTTCCTGATTTAATAATTAGTTTACAAAGCAAATCCAGAACTATTCAAGATACGTTGAATCGATTGCAAGAAATTTCATCTCGATATCTCTTAACGTTCTTGTGCTGATACCTGCCGAAGGCGGACAAACAAAGCCGTTCTGTAGAAAGTAATAACTTTTTTTTATATGGATTCACATCCGAGAAACTGCTTCCACTTTTCATCTTATTCCTGTATTCGAATCATTAGTTATAGATATGCTACTTCTAGTTTGAGAATTGAATTCAATAGTTTGGAAGTCTGTCTATCTACTTCTAGTTTCACACTGTGAAAGGAAATTAATTTCGTTTTAACACGAAATTAAATACGTAAGGAATCCTATATTACTAGAAGGGTAAAACTCTGTTTTCATAGCTGATAGCTACGTATTATTAAAACTTTAAAAAAAAAAGTTTCCTAGCAAAACTCAGATCTTTACTTATCTCCTAACATGGAAAATATGAACAAGCAGCAGTATAATATAATACGATGTTAGCTACTGCTCACGTAGTTATCTTTTATATAGGTATTTCATACCAAATTATTCTTAGTGTCTTGTGTAAAACTTCGGAAAATAAAGGAAACTTAGCGATTTACGTCTAATATGAACAAAGTCAAAGTAAGTATTTTCATCCAATTTTCGAGATCCTATTCTGCTTAAATAATCACTATTGGTGCAACCTTGGTGCAAATGAAACTGGTTATAACATAGAGCGACACATCTTGAGCTTACGATGTGACACTTCTGCTCCAATACTGGTAATTTGTTGAATGGAGGTCTTTTCGTCCTTCATTTTGATTATTTAAATTTATTTATATTGAAATCTAGTACATATTTCAATGCAAGACCAAGTTCTCTTACGCAATTTTGTTTTAGTCCTCAAAATTTGGACTAATCTTGCATTTGCGATGTATAATGTCGTTTTTTCTTTGCTAAACAGAATAACGAGCAACCATTAAGTTCAAATGTATCCTCTTCCTAAGCCGCCCCTTTAGCCTTTAAACCTCTTCGCGCCCAAGGGACATATTTGTGTTATTTCTTAAAACTTTCCTAAATTTCTTGTGGGTCGTTTAATATGTTTCAATTTTCATGCGTTGGATATTAAAGCATCAGGAATTACCTAGATACGATTAAACATAAATACAATACTCTATAATAGTTTGGAAATAAACTTCTGGTTTTGTTTAATTTTTACCAGCTATTCATTTATTTATATAATATATGGAAAACATTACTATTACCGCAAACAAACATTATAATCACTAATATTACTCAGAGGAATCAAAAGGCTAAAATCACCTTAGTAGAAATCACTTAAGTGGAATTCTAGAAATAAGTAGAGTTACTTATACTTACTTGCTTCAAAAAATAATTTATTGACTATAGTGATATATAAAGATATTCCAGGCCACAACTAGGTAACGGTTAAAGTAATAAAATTGCTATGACAATTCCATAATCGACATGTATGTTTTAGCCTAAATTACTCAAAATTTATATTTTACCTGCCCTACAGTTCTTACAGCTCTATGAAAATCACCAAGTAAGGCCGTATCTAATTTTTTGATTTTTAGCGTAGTTGTACAGTAGGCCTAAGTTCTGGAAATACAAGTAAGGGAGCCTAAAGTCGAATACGTTCCTAAAGCGGAATAACATGATATTTGTACAATGGAGGTTGGCAACGCTGACTCCAACATTGCAATGTGTGACGATGAACACCCCAATCGTTTGATGTATAGTTAATTTTCATCAAAATTGAGTTTTTTGGAGGTAAGCATATGTTACAGCACAATTAAGATTTTTAATATTGAAATTTAGTTATAATTCTGACTAAGAGTAGTTGTGATTCACTATTCTGAAATAAGCTAAATTCTGTTACCCTTTGTGTTGGTTTTGAAGCAGTGACATGAGCGGGAAATTAAATAAGGGTTTGTACCTAAAATGGAATACATGGTATTCCACTTTGTGAGCTGCTCTAAACCTGATATTCTAGTTTGGATACACTAATCGTTTAAGAATTACTTATGTTATTTTTATTGATATGGATTGATATTTAAGACAAAAATCTTGGTGTGATGCTTTGTCACACAACAAAGAAAGAAAAACTAGATTTGCAGAGAGAAGGTAAAGAAAAGATAATGGTTATTAGTATTACATTAGCTGTTCCTTCATATTCTTCTTTTGTATGATGAAATTTCTGGATTAGGCCGGGTCTTTCAGGGTGATTTCGGATCGCTTATTTGTGCACGTGGCTGACGGATCTAAATGATTCGTAGATGTCCGGCTAGTTCTATCACAGTATAATACACGTAGCACTAAGATCTGCGAGTTTTAGTTTATTTGCTGAAAATGTGAAGGAAAACAAATTTGTGGAATTAAAGGGAATACGACAGACGAAATGTTGAACAACAAAAGCTACCTTAGTTGTTAAGTGAGTAACACGATTCGATTGACAATAAGGGAGAATGGTTCAACATAAACCCAAACAGTGATTCGAGTCCATCTTAATGCAGTAGATCTAATTCCATTTGTAATTCACTGCCTATGACGACGCCCTTACTTTTGGGAGGGCAAGACCAATAGAGACTTTTGGGTGGCACCAAAAAATTTAGTTTTCTATTAAGTCACTTATATTAAAATGAATCATGTACATAGCGAGTATTAGTCTCTGGGTGTGCTCGCTGTTTTGACCGCCTCTAGTGTCTCACTGGTCACTGTTGGAAGAGTATACTAAACCCCGAAAAATCTGTGATGAAATTCTAAAGAGACATTCCTTCAGAGGCAACACAAAAGGTTTTGAACACGGTGTTTATAATTTGTTTCGTATTGCAAATACTGATTCCTACTGCAATTACACACTTTGTTACTCTACTTTTTTATGTTACACTAACTTATTGTAAATGGATGGACTGCATGTAACTGTATATGCATTTAAAGGCGGGTAGTATAAAATGTAATGAAAGCTATCTGCAAGGAATGACGCAATAGAATTGAAGTGTGTAATTAGCAAGTGTCAATAGAATGATGTTGTGCAAGACATATAGTGCATTTGAACCTTCGAATATTAGGTCAGCGTCATGCCATGTAACGACAGAGTACTTTCGATAATATATTTCAATGCAAAAATATTCTGCTCTCTAGGGAAGAAAAATTAAAGACAATAAATATTTTTAAAAGATAATATAGCTATACTATGATTGGACTAGTCCAATGCATAAACAAATTAATTTCCAACTCAGCCACTTTGAGGAAGGAATCTATCCCAAATTAGTACCAGTCCCACGTTTAAAAGAAAGTGAGAAGGTTTGACGTCAGGAAGGAATCCGAATCGTAGAAGCTACTCCAAGTACCGTCATGATATGTTGTCTAAATAAAGCCTCGGAAAATGTTGTTGGGTCGCCTAAATAAACCTTTTATTTCGACGTTCAGAAGCTTCGCCCGACTGGTGTGAGGAATGGAAAAAAGCCACCAAGTCGAATTATCTGTTAAAGATGCTAGTCCACGCGAGGGTAAGAGTGGGAACAGTTAATATCGAAATTTTGAATGCACGAGGAAGAGAAGTTGCAGATCTGATGGAAAGAAGAAAGTTGGGGATCCTATGCATGCAAGAAACAAGATGGAAACGAGATAAGCCAAGAGAGCTAGAAGGCGGATACAAGTTGCTCTATAGTGGACCAAATCCACGAGGAAGGGACGACGCGAGGAGTGTTCTTTCTAGTGAGCTCAAAGATAGTGTTCGAATGGTGAATGGAAGAAGCAACAGAATGACGAGTGTCAACATACGGAGAGGAAATGATAAATACGGTATTCACATATTCTCCTCAAGCAATCTGCAAAGAACAAGAGAAGAAATCATTCTTGGAGAATTTTCATCACGCATATCACAGTATCCCGATAAAATTAAGTCGTTGTGGGTAGTGACTTGAATGGACATATGTGGGTAGAATCAAGGAATAGATCAAGAGAATACAGTACGTCTGTAGTGTGGGGGAATGAAACGAGGAAACAGGAAAGAAAATTATAGATTTTGCGCCGGCATTCAACATGGCGATTTGGAATACATATTTTCAGAAGAGGAAAGAACACCTTTTGTCTCAACAAGGTTGCTGGGAAGGAAGTCAAATCGATTAGATATTTTGCCGAAGATAATATCTCAAGGAAATTAAATTCTACAAAATAATAAATGCTGAAATCGTGATCTCATAGAATAGAACAGTTAGCGTAGACTGGAAGTTCGCGAGTAGATACAATAGAAGACCGCTAAGTAGATGGTTAGATTGAAATAGAAGATATTTAGAGGATTGTTCAAAGAAAGTGTTATGGGACGAGAAAACCTGCAAGAACAGAATGTGTGAGAAATGGTGGGCCGTAATCAATAAACCCATACCGATAGAAGCAGACAAAACTTTAGATAGAACTTCAGGACAGAGCCCCGTGCTGGAAAATAGACCTAATGGTGAATCGAGGTAATGCAAGAAACTATTTACGCAACGCGGAAAGCAAAGAAAAGTGAGATAGTTCTGGAACAGAAGAGGATAAATGTAGATTTAAGGCTGCTAATAATGCAGCAAAGAACACAATGACCAGAGCAAAACGAGAAGTCTGGGATAAGATATATCATGGGCTTGAAACACTAGGTGGGATGATTGAGATACACAAATAAGGAAAACCTGGAGACAAGACAATAAAGAATATTATTAATATTAAGCAGATCAAAGACGTCAAATAATTTGTACTTTTAAGTGAAGATAATATGAGGAAAGGTTTCAGAGATGGAACCCCAAATCTTCCAGCAACATTAAAAATATGCCGGCAAGAAGTAGTGAAAGCGTTAAACAGAATACTAACAAGGAAAGGGAAAAATCCAGATGGCATACCACTAGAAGCATGGAACAGATTTTTGCCAGTAGGGATATATATATCGTGCAGTCTGATGCAGAGAATCTATAAACAGGAAACAAATGTCTTGTCAATGGAATGATAATGTTATTGTACCTATTTTCAAAGAAAAAGTGAGATACTCAGGGATCACAAAGTACAAAGGGATCAAATTAACATCACTTACAATGAAGATTTGGGAGAAAATTGTTTAACGGGTTTACGTGGAAAACATTAATAGGGGAAAAACAGTTTGGATTTATCCCCGGAAAGAGTATAGCGAAAGCAATTTTAAAAGAGACAAGCTTGGAAAAACATAAACAAAAACAAAAAATCCATATTTTCTTTATTGATTTGGTAAAGATCTACGACGGAGTATCACGTCAGAAAATATAGAGATGTATGAGGAAGAAAGGAGTGGAACACAAACACTCCAAGATATGTATGAACGAGCTACGACCCAAGTAAACGGTAGTGTGGAATAAACACATCCAATTCCTGTTAGGGTTGAACTAGAGAAGGTTCATCCATAAACTCGTACCTTCTATTGTGATTTTATATCTCAAAATGTGAGGGATAAATCCAACTGGTGTATGGTATTATCCGATGATATTGCGCTATGCAATACAAATATGAATAAGTTGGAAGAAAAGCAAAATTGGAGTGAGTCTACAACGATTCTTGTATTTCTTTAACATCTTTATTTGTATTTCTGGTCAAAATGTATTTTTAAAATAGGCACAAAATATGAAGAAGAAGAAGAAGAATATGAAAAGAGAAATAAAAGTAATTTCTTTTCCGTTGTTATGCGAATATATTTTGTTATGATACTGTTTTGACGATGTGAGTTTAGTTGTTATAGCAACGAAAATAAATAAAAAAACGAAGGATCCATCTCGCGAAGACTGTATGTACAATTTTTAAAAGTGTGTAAATGTTTAACTGTTACGTACTACAATAAAAAAATATCATAACGCAGTGTTTAGATGTATTTTGATACATCAGTAACGTTGGTTATATACATATACAAACTGCGGACCTTGCGTCACAAATTGGCGTTCTCTGTACCAAAATTTCGACATAAGACTGAAATTACAACCCTAAAAAAAAATATAGAAAGAAAATGAAAATTATCAAGTGCAACCAAACAAGGAAATTGAGAGGTAAGGAAAACAATTGAATGCAATGAGAATTTTAAATATTTAGGCTCATCTGTTCGAAGAATGGTGGTTTGAAAATGGAAATAACACACAAAATGCAAGAGGAATCAGATTAGAAGAAAGTGCGTCATTCCATGTGGTCGTAGAATTACTTTTAAAGAAAAAAGGATTATTAACGAAACAGGAGTTAGGTAAACAATGGTGTACAAAGTAGAAAAATGGTCATTATGAAAAGCACAAGAAAAAGATTGAATGTTATCGAAGTGAGAATGCTGGACTGGATGTGTGGGATAAGAAGAAAACACAGAGCGAAGAATGAAAGAGTGAAGGGAACAACCAAGGATATAGATATACCTAAGAAGATCCAAGAAAGAAGATTGCAGTAGCAGATCTATCGAATGAAAAGTATAAATGACTATGCGGTCCAAAGTGTGACGACAATGAAGTGGAAGAGAAAAGGATGACGGAGACAAAGAAGGAAATAGATGGATATGAATTCAGAATGACTTCAGGGAGAAAGATTTAAGAGGACAAGACAAGACTTTATGCAGAAGATTCCATCAGAAATTACCCATAAGTGGGAACAGAATATAATAATAATAAATAAACGTATTTCGCACTCTTTAATAGGGGGGTGGAATCAAAATTTATTTATGCAAATTATTAACGTATGCATAAACCAACTTTGAAATACTTATCTTTCATAACAAGACCTTGCGTACGCATACTTAGGGCAACCAAATAAATACATTCTGTAATCAACGAACGTCAAATGACAATTTTAGTTTGTCTGCCTAAATATTCTTTAATTTAACTCTGTACTAGGATGACTAGATTTTGAAATAGAAGAAACGAAACATACGCAGTCGCATGATTTGAAAAGCTACCTCTAGGTGTAGTAATTGTTATGTCATTATTCGTGAAATTGAAACTGAAATGGCATTCGATACTCTAAAAAAGAAGGTAATCGAGTATAAAAACATGGAGATTAATACAGAGTCATCTGTTCCAAAATATGAAACTACTAGTTTTACAAATCAAGGGGGATTGTAAACCAAAGTAACTAAAAATTTTAGTCTTGGTGAGTTAAACATTTAAACCGCTTACATACTGAACATTGACACAACACAATATATCTGCAAGGTTTTGCAAAGACAACAAAGCAGTATTTTAATGCTTTTATAGAGGAATCAGTAAAATAGAAAAAAATGCAAAACTTACACATAACAAACAACTATATGACAATTTCCTTTCAAATATTTGCACCACAAAAATCGGAAAAATGTATATTACTATATCAGTGCGATCTCATTCGGTTCGAATCCCACGTTAAACTGTGGGTCCTCGTGTTATATAACGTCGGTGCTGAAAGGGATGATTAACTCAAATCTAAACAACCACGTACATTACACAAATCTTTGTTGGAGTATTGTAAGGAAAGCTTGATATACATTAAGAGTCCCATATTCTGTGTCACCGGCCTAAGGCTCATTTTCTCTAAATTTAAAAGAGATATTGGAAAAACAGTCTTAATCTAAACTTTATTAACCAAGCCTCGTATATCTCCAATGTTCTAGAAACTATTCTCTCATCGCTTTGGCATGTCTCTTCGTCTGTGTTAGTAAGCCTCCGTTAGATTTTTTTAACCAAATATGGACATACGTTGCAGAGACAATGATTTCCTTTGTGAACACTCTCTGAGTCCGGAAAAACGGGAAAGTTGCAAAAACATCTTACTTCTTGTCATCGCCCAACGCTGATTCGATTATTTAAAATGTCCGCACTTCTTCAGCCAAAGAGTGTGAACTTGGTATTATACGTCATCACCGGGGACCTCCAGCCCCGAGAACATGTATAGAATAGTGAACTGGATAAAGCATTCAGTCTGCAGCAAGCAGTCTGAGGGAGTCCTCCTGCTCCTAATTTTCGTGTCGTTGTTTATTCGCGCGTAGCGCGCTTTCACAAGAGCAGCGTTCACTGCTGCCTAAAATATAACGTGTGCATCTTCGAGTTGTATAGTGACGCCAACATACATATGCCTGCATTAGTGATCAGATATCTCATTCATTACGAAAGGCTTGAATTTGTGAACCAGTTAAGTAGTTAATTAATTAACAGTGCGACTTATGGTCTAATACTAAAGTGTTTGGAAGTTGAACATAATAGTTCTATTTACGAAAACGTTTTGATTCGACTAGTCAGTCGGAGTTGTTATTCATCATAACGAATGTAAGCTAAGCCCCAAAGCACGAGTCGGCCGAGACTACGGAATTGTAACCTTGTATGTCATATACCTTTTTGGATAGGAACTCGGAAATTTAATCAGAAACTTCAGGTATTTGTGACGCCAAGTTTCACATTTGTTTTTCAATCAATAAAGTTTATGTAAAAATAACTTATTTCGTCTTTGGAAAGTAACAAAAGTAATTTTTTTTCTCTCTATTTGCTTGAATTCTTCATCATGGATCATATTTGCTTACTTCCAGCAACAGAGTGCTATGTCGTTTAAGGGATAGATTGTTAACAAAACCGACTTCCTTCTAGATAATTACAAGACTCAACATACTGCGGTTTCTTATCTATAAGCTATTTACTTATAAATTTTGCAAAATAAGAAAACTTTAAATAATTGTTTTGTTTACGAGGTGATATTTTGCACTTTCTACATTTTGAAAGACAAATTTTAATATAATTCTTTATCTAAAAGAAATAAATACTCTTAAAAGAAATAAAAAAATCAGAAAGGGGTAAAAATCACTTAATAAAAAGGAAGTTGATGCTTGGATAAAATTTTAAAATTCCTTTTACGAGCCGTAGCACCGTAGTCATATGAGATGTGGACCTAGGTTTTAAGATGGAATCCCGAACGACATAATACGTAAAATTTTTTAAAGGTCTCCCACCGCGAATCGAACCCTGGGCCATGTGTATCAAACGCGTGAGGGCTAGCTACTGATCTAGCATTGAGCTAGAAAAGAAGAAAAATAGTAAATTCAAGTGGTACCAGTAACCACTTTCTTAAATCTTGAAACTTTACATTTTTTTCTATCTTTTTTTCAAGAGCCTAGTTTCTTGAATCACAACTAGCGAACCAAGAGAAGTCAGTACTAGAGAGCAAATTAATATCATAGCTGTGATAATGTTAACAGATACTGGAGGTCATAAGATAGCATTGATACATAGACATTCTGCTTCAGAATACCCAGCCAAAAATTAATAGTATTTGTTTCAAGTCTGGTGGAGTGGAGGTTCACTTGTAGAGCACTTATCTTTGGTGCCTGAGGTTCCTAACTCGATCTCAGGACATGTGAGTTTGTGGCGGATACCATTTTATCTATGGGTTTTCCTTGATTATTCCGGTTTCCTCCCACTCCGCAAATTCCTTCAGAATCAATCACTTTCTCTAATCATTAGGACAACCCAAAAGCATAAAAAACATAAAGAGCATAACAACAATTTACACGTATGGTTGGTACCTCCAGCATGGTTGTGGTTGTCTAAGAGTCCAGAAGAAACTAATTTTAAAAGCATAATAAAGCTAATTTTTGAAAATAAAGCATAAAGCATAATTTAAAATATATAGCACAATTCTTGGAAAATTCTGTTTAACTGCAAGTTTAACATACTGTATTAGTATTTTTAGCCAATATTTACAGTGTAAAACCTTTGAGAACATAACAATGCAACAATGAAAAGCTTATTTTTATTTCTGTAAACTTTTCGGTGTAATCCTTTGAAGTGGAGAAAAGAAAAAAGGAAAACAAGAAGAAAATTTTCCGTCAACAATGAATAAACGATAGTTTTATTCTAAGTGTAACTGAGAAGTTATGTATGATGATTCGAATTGTACAAAAAGTGCACAAAAACCTCCACATCCGTAGCTCTTGAACTTGAGCACTTTTGGCGGCATTTTTAGTTTCCGTTTCAGCATATATGCACCTCTAAGGGGCACACAAACAGGGGTAAAAGGGGATCAGAAAAGGTAGGTAGCGCCATGACGTCACGCCGTCCCCTTGCCTACCTTTGCCCATTGTACTTTTTCAAGAACTGAGGGGACGCCGTACATATTTTTTCGAGGAGGGGGACGCGTCCCCAGCGTTCCCCTCACTTTTACCCCTGCTCACAATTGACAAAAAACTGACTCGAGAAAAGCATATCTTTTTACAGTGCATTAAGTAGAAAGTTCATTAAATATGAAAGAAACTGGTTGCATAAAATATTAATAAATAGATCAAGATATTTAGAATATTTAATGTATAGTAAATATTATAAATTATACACAATTTATGGTAAACAATGAATGAAACTAACAATAAAGCATAATGTGGGTTGCTCTACTAATCACGATCGCCACTAACAGAAAGGACACATTTGGAACGTTAGAATTGAAATTTCATTTCATCTCCTTTCTTGCAATTGTGGTAACTCTAAATAAAGGCCAGCGTGTCCGGCCTGGCCAAATATCTAGTCCAGGGATATAGAACTTTTTTAAAGGCCGCATTGACATTTAAATTATGTTCCTGAGTATCATTTGTAAAAATGATGTGTTTAATGTAGTCATATGATCAAGTTTACTGTTTTTCTGACCCTTTTGCGTAATACGCGCTAAAGCAGGGATGCAAATATGCAACAAAGGCCACGAAGAAAGTTGCTAGCCCATATCCCATAATAGAAATCATTTAGTTACCTTCGGTTCAGTGGCGGATCCAGGGTGGCGATCGGGGCGATCCCTACCCCCAGAAGAGGAAACTTTCTTATTTTATACATATAAATAAAACCCATCCCAGAGTTTGAAGCTGTTAAAAGTATCTCTAAGTAGCAGTATGACAACCCAACGCCCGCCTCCCCGGAATTCGGTCCTGGATCCGCCCCTGCTTCGGTTTGGTATTAAATACACGCCCGCACCAATGAACCACTCGTCCCGGGCGAGTGGGAGAGTGGTTATTTGCATCCCTGCGCTAAAGTGTCGTTCTGTTGCCTCAAGGATGAAGAAGAAATCTTACGAATGACAGTCAGGTAGCCTATGGCACAACTTCCCAAAAACTAACGTTCTATTTGAATTTACTTTTACCAGTTAATTATTCATTTCTGTTTGCGTATATCCGCACAGTGCTTAATACCGAACGGTCTCGGTATTACGTACTTAATACCAAACGAGCTTTGAAGAAGTAGTTCGGAAATACAATGAAGAAATCAAGGCACTCTAAATGCATTTCCGGGCACCATTTTCCATTTTTATGTGGGTTGCATTACTAACAACACTGCAGCCATCGATGAATAATAGATTGCGTTATGATTCGTATTAAGTTGAATCTGCTTCTAGCTTTACAGCTAGTTCCACTTAAAATATATAGTGGCTACATTTTAATGAAACATTACATTTCTAAATAAATGCACATTATTTATGCGTCAGTTATTAGGTAATGTTGTAGATTTATTTATAGTTCCTTAGTGGCTATGAATGGACTACGTCCTGCGAACAAAAATATAGGGAACTGAAGAAACAACTATTAAAGAGGTATAGTAATACTCTCCCCCAGAAGTATAGAAAGCAATGCAAGTTAATCACTGATACGCAAAGAAGTATGTAAGACTTTAAAATGTGTTCGAAAACAAAACTTCTAATAATATTTTTGTAGATAAAACTAAAATAGCAAAATGCCATACAGCGAAATACAGTATATAAGGAAATGAAGACATGAATGGTGTATATTTAAACTGAAAGATTTGATTTAATTTTCGAATTGTGTATATACGAGGGGTGTACACATCTCTAAATGGGAAACATAATAAAATGCCTGCGAGAAGACAAGAATAATATGAAAAAATCTACAACGATGACTAGCCTAATTTTATTTCTGCACCTACTACAGTTGCCATATCCCATTAGGAACATTTTACGATTTCTTTGGAACGTTTTACGTTATAGCTTTTTATTTTACCAGAAAAAAGGTTTCTTTCTTTCTCTATTAAATAAGAGAAATGGTAGTTGTAGACACTTTTGAAATGCTTTCAATCTTCGTGTGAGAAAAAATTAAAGGAACTGATCCCTCACACACAATGTTAACAACGCAACCCAACGAAAGCTGTTAGTATTTAGGGAGAAAATGTAATAAGTTGCGTTTTTATGCCCTATCTAACTTGCATCCGAACCTTATGTTTGCGAGTAATTCATGTTTAACATCTTAGCCTTCTGTCAACACAGTCTCGATAGATCGCAGTTTCGATTGTTCGTTACTTACTGATCACAGGAACAAAAGAGCCGTTGTCAGATAATACCATCAGAACTCCAAGTGCATGAGAATTTTGATATATCCTAGAATGATTTTTTGAAAGTACGTATACAAAAGGATGAAAGACTCTCAGTACATATATAAAGTCTTTATTTAAATGCACTCAAAAGACGACAAAGCTTTGAGCAATATAATTAGTTGGTTGTATTTGAGTTCAGCAACGAATTTATTTGACACAACAACCTCAGCTTAAGAAAAGACACGAAGTACATCAGCTCCCACCAGAAATTGCAATATCGTTTTTGTGTATTAGGTGCTGAATATTATTAATTAACCTATCGTGTTTCCAATTAAAATTATTCTACTTTAGTATGTGAAATCAAATATGTGTTTATTATATGTATACACGACTCCAAAAGTGCATTACCACCTGCAATTCTCCCTTTCCTGCAATAGCAGGCAACCCAAAAAGCTCAGCGCTTGGGTTGGTTGCACATTCGAAAGGCGTTGGACCAAACCTCAATTTTGTTACAAATATATCAGTGTGGCAAACTGCAAATAAGAGAATAAAATAAATTGTTAAGACTTACCATTTTATTATCGTGATGGCAATGGATGACATAAAAGTTACAAAATCATCTTACCTAAGCAGTTCAAACAAGGTGAATGGTAAGAAACACACATAAGAGGAAAGCAGTTTCTTTCCTTTTCCAAAAGAAAATCTCGTAAAAAAGAAAAAGATTATATAATGTAAAGGTTTAATATAAAAGCCTAACACCCCAAAACAAACATCCACACGACACAGAAAGAGAGAGCAACACAGAATAAGGAACACCAATGGCTTAGCTGACTAGCGGGCCTCTCATACAAGATAAAGAGATGGGACCCTAGTTGTAAACCTAATTGTTATTATTATTATTATTATTATTATTATTATTATTATTATTATTATTATTATTATTATTATTATTATTATTAAAAATCTTCTACTTTCCCAATCTCTGACCTACCTAAGAACATGTCTGTATATAGCGGTCATGTGAGTACCTTTTGTCAATGAGTGGCCCTAAAGGTAAAAGGATGCAAATCTCTGAGAGAGAGGAACAAAAAAACTTTCTTATGATAAATTCTAGGGGAAAGTTCGAGGAATTGCTTTTGACGGGTGCTTTCTTGTTTTTCGGGGACAGAAAATTGTATCGGCTAAGAAATTACAGTATATAATATTGCAAATTTGCAAGTGCATTTATTTACAATGCAATTTGAGGAAATAAAGAAATTGAGGACTTCGGGACAAACGACTTGTCAAGTCCAAAAAGTGAAACTATAAAGGAGATAGCTTCACAAGGATTTCTATTCATCTGATTTTCTTCAAACTTGGCACATATATACTAGACCGAAAATAAATGCACACATGTTTGTTTTTTTTTTTTGTTTCTTTCGGAGAACAGGTTAAAGGAGGCAAAGGGTCCCTTTTAGAAAAGGGTACCTTTGATTTAAAAGGACCTAATTAAAGAAACGATACTCTGCCGATGCAAAGATGACTTCAAAGTACAAAATACGGGTTTTGAAGTTTTTTACAAAGAAGTTTTGCAGAGGCAATGCTCCTTCGAAATGAGAAAGGACCCCGAACAATCTTTATGGAAATTGGATTTCGGTGGAATTGCTTGGAACCGAAATATGTAGATATTATGTTTCTGAGAAAAAGTCTCAATGGACACAACCAAAAATCGTTGGCCGTTTGGCCACCATGAGGCCACTTTCTTAAAAAAAAGCCGAAGAAAACGACATTCGAGATTTCGGACAAAAATACAAAAACCGTGATGTTGTAGATATTGTGATTCCGAGAAGGTCCTAATGGCCATAACCATCAAACACTGATATTTGGCCACTACAGGCCTACTTTTTTGAAAACAGCCAAACATAGTGATATTATGGATTTCAATGAAAATCAGTAAAACTGTGATGTGTTGTAGATGTTGTGATCCTGAGAAAAAGTCTCAATAAGCACAACCACCAATCACTGACCATTTGGTAACTACAGAGCCACATTTTTGCCAACAGCAGAACTTAACGTTATTTTGGATTTCATAGCAATTGCTTGAAACGGTGATATGTTGTAGATATTGTGATTCTGGGAAAAGGTCCTAATGAGCACAACCACTAATCACTGATCGTTTGTCCACTACGAGGCCACTGTTTTGAAAGTAACCGAAGATGGCGATGTTCTTGATTTCGGTAAAAATGATTAAAACTGTGATATGTTGTAGATATTGAGATTCTGAGAAAAGGTCTTAATGGGCACAAACACTAATCAATAACCGTTTGGCCACAACGAGGCCACTTTCTTGAAAGTAACCGAAGATGGTGATGTTCTGGATTTCGGTAAAAATTACTGAAACTGTGATATGTTGTAGATATTGTGATTCTGAGAAAATATCCTAATGGGCACAACCAATAATTACTGACCGTTAGGCCACTTTTTTGAAAGTAACGGAACATGGTGATATTCTGGATTTCGGTAAAAATGACTGAAACTGTGATATGTTGTAGATGTGGTGATTCTAAGAAAAAGTCTTAATAGGCACAACCATTAATCATTGACCTTTGGCCACTACAGGGCGACTTTTTTGAATGTAACGGAACATGGTGATGTTCTGGATTTCGGTAAAAATGACTGAAACTGTGATATGTTGTAGATGTGGTGATTCTAAGAAAAAGTCTTAATAGGCACAACCATTAGTCACTGACCTTTGGCCACAACCAGGCCACTTTCTTGAAAGTAACCGAAAATATTGATGGCCTGTATTTCGGTAAAATTGACTGAAATTGCGATATGTTGTAGCCATTGTGATTGTGAGAAAAAGTCTTAATGGGCACAGCCAATAATCACTGGCCGTTTGAACACGACGAGGGCACTTTTTTAAAAGTAACGGAACATGGTACTGTTCTGGATTTCGGTAAAAATGACTGAAACTGTGATATGTTGTAGATGTGGTGATTCTGAGAAAATGTCCTAATGGGCACAACCAATAATTACTGAGCGTTTGGCCACTACAGGACCACGGTGATGTTCTGGATTTCGGTAAAAATGACTGAAACTGTGATATGTTGTAGATCTTCTGATTCCGAGAAAAGGTCTGAATGGGCACACACACTAATCACTGACCGTTTGGCAACAACCAGGCAACTTTCTTGAAAGTAACCGAAGATGGTGATGTTCTGGATTTCCGTAAAAATTACTGAAACTGTGATATGTTGTAGATCTTGTGATTCTGAGAAAATGTCCTAATGGGCATAACCAATAAATACTGAGCGTTTGGCCATTACCGGGCCACTTTCTTGAAAGTAACGGAACATGGTGATGTTCTTGGTTTCGATAGAAATGACTGAAACTGTGATATATTGTAGATATTGTGATTCTGAGAAAATGTCCTAATGGGCACAACCAATAAATACTGAGCGTTTGGCCATTACAGGGCCACTTTTTTTAAAGTAACGGAACATGGTGATGTTCTGGATTTAGGTAAAAATGACTGAAACTTTGATATGTTATAGATCTTGTGATTCCACGAAAAGGTCTCCATGGGCACACAAACTAATCACTGACCTTTGGCCACAACCAGGCCACTTTCTTGAAAGTAACCGAAGATGGTGATGTTCTGGATTTCGGTAAAAATGACTGAAACTGTGATATGTTGTAGAATTTGTGATTCTGAGAAAAGGACACAACCACTAATCACTGACCGTTTGGCCACTACAGAGCCACTTTTAGGAAAGTAATCCAAAATATTGATTTTCTGGATTTCATTAAAAATGACTGAAACTGTGATATGTTGTAGATATTGTGATTCTGAGAAAATGCCCTAATAGGCACAACCAATAATTACTGACCATTTGGCCACTACCGGGCCACTTTCTTGAAAGTAACGGAACATAGTGATGTTCTGGATTTCGACAGAAATGACTGAAACTGTGATATGTTGTAGATCTTGTGATTCCGAGAAAAGGTCTCAATGGTCACACATACTACTCAGTTTCCGTTTGGCAATTTCAGGCCACTATCTTGAAAGTAACCGAAAATGTTGATGTCTTGAATTTCGGTAAAAATGACTGAAACTGTGATATGTTGTAGATTGCTGATTCTGAGGGAAGGTCTTAATAGGCATAACCACTAATCGCTGACCATTGGCCAGAAGCAGGCCACTTTCTTGAAAGAACCGAAAATATAGATGGCCTCAATTTCGGTAAAATTGACTGAAACTGTGATACGTTGTAGATATTGTGATTCTGAGAAAAAGTCTTAATGGGTACAGCCAATAATCACTGGCCGTTTGGACACTACGAGACCACATTTTTGAAAGTAAGCTAAAATGGTGATGTTCTGGAATTAGGTAAAATGACTAAAACTGTGAGATGTTGTAGACATTGTGATTATGAGAAAATGTCCGAATGGGATCAATCCAAAAAATTACTGACCGTTTAGCCACAACCAGGCCAATTGAAAGTAACCAAAGATGGTGACATTCTAGATTTCGGTAAAAATGATTGAAGCTGTGATATGTTGTAGATATTGTGATTCTGAGAAAAGGATTTGATAGGCACAACCACTACTCACTGACCGTTTCGCCACTACAGGGCCAATTTTGGAAAGTAATCGAAAATGTTGATTTTCTGGATTTCGGTAAAAATGACTGAAACTGTGATATGTTGTAGATATTGTGATCCTGAGAAAAGGATTTAATAGGCACAACCACTAATCACTGATCGTTTCGATACTACAGGGCCACTTTTTTTTAAAGTAACGGAACATGGTGATGTTCTGGATTTCTTAAAAAAATAACTGAAACTGTGATATGTTGTAGATCTTGAGATTCCGAGAAAAGGTTTCAATGGGCACACCCACTAATCACTGACCGTTTGGCCACAACCAGGCCACTTTCTTGAAAGTAAGCGAGGATGGTGATGTTCTGGATTTCGGTAAAAATGACTGAAACTGTGATATGTCGTAGATCTTGTAATTCTGAGAAAATGGTACAACACCTAATCAGTAACCGTTTGGCCACTACAGGACCACTTTTTGGATAGTAATCGAAAATGTTGATGTTCTGGATTTCGGTAAAAATGACTGGAACTGTGATATGTTGCAGATCTTGTGATTCCGAGAAAAGGTCTGAATGGGCATACCCACTAATCACTGACAGTTTGGCCATTACAGGGCCACTTTTTTAAAGTAACGGAACATGGTGATGTTCTGGATTTAGGTACAAATGACTGAAAAGTGATATGTTTTAGATCTTGTAAGGTCTCCATGGGCACACAAACCAATCACTGACCTTTGGCCACAACCAGGCCACTTTCTTGAAAGTAACCGAAGATGGTGATGTTCTGGATTTCGGTAAAAATGACTGAAACTGTGATATGTTGTAGAATTTGTGATTCTGAGAAAAGGACACAACCACTAATCACTGACCGTTTGGCCACTACAGAGCCACTTTTAGGAAAGTAATCCAAAATATTGATTTTCTGGATTTCATTAAAAATGACTGAAACTGTGATATGTTGTAGATAATGTGATTCTGAGAAAATGTCCTAATGGGCACAACTAATAATTACTGACCGTTTGGCCACTACCGGGCCACTTTCTGGAAAGTAACGGAACATGGTGATGTTCTGGATTTCGACAGAAGTGACTGAAAGTGTGATATCTTGTAAATCTTGTGATTCCGAGAAAAGGTCTTAATGGGCACACACACTAATCAATTTCCGTTTGGCCATTACAGGCCACTTTCTTGAAAGTAACCGAAAATGTTGATGTCCTGGATTTCAGTAAAAATGACTGAAACTGTGATATGTTTAAGATATTGTGATTCTGAGAGAAAGTCTTAATGGGCACAAACACTAATCAATAACCGTTTGGCCACAACGAGGCCACTTTCTTGAAAGTAACCGAAGATGGTGATGTTCTGGATTTCGGTAAAAATTACTGAAACTGTGATATGTTGTAGATATTGTGATTCTGAAAAAATGTCCTAATGGGTACAACCAATAATTACTGAAAGTTTTGCCACAACCAGGCCACGTGAAAGTAACCAAAGATGGTGATATTCTGGATTTCGGTAAAAATGACTGAAACTGTGATATGTTGTAGATATTGTGATTCTGAGAAAAGGATTTAATAGGCACAACCACTAATCACTGACCGTTTCGCCACTACAGGACCAATTTTGGAAAGTAATCGAAAATGCTGATGTTGTGGATTTCGGTAAAAATGACTGAAATAATGGAGTGTCAGTGGGTCAATTGGATTAAGATTTTTAAGTGGGTTGTGGGTCAACAGGATATGACTCACTGCGACACACAACCCACCGTGACCCACTTTGACCAAACAATCCATTCTGACCCACGCTGACCCACCGAGCTACTGTGTCTCACCAACCCATTCTGCTCAGTGCATTGTAGACAGCTTCTTCTGAGCACTGGTGAATTTGTCTACGTTTTACTTTCAAAGCCTTCTTTTTTCTTCTTTTTCATTTGTTTCTATTGAAGAAAGAACTTCAGGAACTCTTGCAGAACTTTAGGAAATTGATCATATTTGCAATTGTAATAAAAGCAATAGGACTTACTTCTTGACTTTTCAGACACAGCCTAAGAGTTTTTAGAGGAGCTAACTACTGGTTTTATTTTGAATCATCTATAATGTCTGAATTATTATATAAAAATTTAATATAACTATGTATGTGTGATCATCAACATCAAAGTCAACTGAAATGACATTTGGCATATACATAGTTAGGCCCTAATCTCAATATCATTTTTTAAAACTCCCTTTTGTTGAGGGGGGGGCATTTTCTATATATAGGATTTATTTCTAAAAATAATCGAAAACGATCGATATTAGTTGACGGTCTAATATTGATATTAGGCAGTCCTTGATATGAACCGCCGTGACTGCCATGATATAAATTTAACTTCAACTGCTTCTTCAATGTTCTTCTTCTTTTTAGTTTTTACTTTCTATGGCTAGAGTCGAGGGTGAAAAAAATATGCTGTTCAGAAAATGCTGTTTACAATGCAGTGAGCAGAGTGGGTCATGGTGGGTGATGGGTCGCAGTGGGTCACGGTGGGTGGTGGGTCACATGTTGTTGACCCACGTCCCACTCAGAAAACTCGACCCACCGACCCACTCACCCACTCACCCACTCCAACTCTGGTTAACGTTTCGGCGTCTGGAGTAAACAAGTTCTGCCAGGGGAAATTTTTTCTTTCAAAATATATTTTTGTATGTTCATATTTATTATTATTATTAATTACTTTCTTGTATTTTTTTCCTACATTATCTTAGATTAGTGACCGCGGTTTAGGATAGATTATGTAAAGTCAAATACGGTTATGTATGTTTACATTTTCGTTTCTTTCTTTAAAATGCACTCCTATCTGTTCACGTAGTCCAAACGTAGGCAAACACCTCTGTATTGATCAACTATAGCATTTTAGTGTATGAGTTTATTTGCTTCGTCTCTTGTGAGCTTAAGATGTAAGTAAAAACATATTAAGAACAAATAATAAAGAAACTAAGTCTACCTGATGGATAAAAAAAAGAAATTATATAAAATGTAATGAGCTGATCAGTACGGTACTGTATACGTACTTTTGGGCCACCCTGTATATTATTAATAATTTATTTCTTGCATTTAATAATAACTAGCTGAAAATAACCACTTTTCGCATGGGTAAGATAAAATATCTATGTAAACAAACTGAACAACGAAACGAAAATATATCGGTAATTTTCTACTACTTTTACATATCGCGGGAAACGCCCATTGAGACCCCCTGGTTCAAAATTTAAAAAGAACGCCTCTGGCTCCCAAGCGATGGGAGCTGTATTTAGAATTCAACGCCTCTGGAAGAATCACCATTCATCTCAGCGACCGTGAAAACTAAGGATTTGATACTAATATAGGTCATTTTGGATTATTTTTACGTGTTTCTGTACATCTCCCCCCTCCCGGTGACCCCGGCCCGCACGCAATGGTAGCTGATTTTGAAAGTCATCGCTAATTGAAGTGTCACCATTGATCTCAGTGACCGTGAAAACTATGAATTCGACACAAATATCGGCAATTTTCTAATATTATTACATGTCTCGATAAACGTCCCCCTCCCCTGAGACCCTGGTTCGATTTTTTTAAAAATAAAAACCACTTGGTCCTGGTCTGGGGCCTGGACAAAAGTATCCGTTATTAAAATTTAGTAACTTTTTGTCAACTCGTCTGATCCCCAGGCCGCACACAGACAGCACACAAGCAAACTCGAACAGATAGAACAAACAGCGTTCTTTCGCATAGAATGTTGCTTCCACCCAGCCTAAGTGCCGGAGGGCTTCTTTTATACGTAAACACGTCTATTGAATCTGCCTCTTCTATCGAAGTAATGGGTCGCGTGTAGTGCTAGTATTAGCTATTTTGTTAATATTGACCTTGAAGAACTAACAAATGGTTTCTCATGAAGTCACAAGTCGCTTTGGTCCGTGAAGTTGATAATACAGTAGAAATGACCTATGCATTACTCACCCGTTGTGAAATAGAAATATTATGTTGGTTTTATCTGAACACCCACAAATCTGTTATAGCAAGAGGCCTTACCACAACTACTTCCAATCTAGATTAAATTTCACGGCTAACTTTTTGAATCATACACAAGAGTATCATTGATATGTTAGTGTTAATAATATTTATGGAACCAAAGACAGGTTTTAAACTACAAAACTGTGCTGTGCATAAAGTCGGAAATCTTATAGAGTGGTTTCATCCGTGTGTCTGTTGACACATACCAAAGCAAAGACAGAAAGTGATATAGAGAAATGGTTTTCTGCTATTGATTCTTCATCCAATGAATAGAATAGGTTCCATCTCATCCGTTAACTTTATATTGAACCCAGAAGTGGTTCAAATTAGCAATTTCCGATTCTAACATTTAACCCATAGATGAAAACGGTAACATACATGAAAACGTTTTTTTTTTTTTTTGTAAACGATTGCGCGTGTATAGGCAACATATCATGGTCATTCACAATCTCTACTAAAATTGAAAATGGTTTAAATTTATTATTACTTCCGGTCTCAACAACAGTTTCAACTTTTATCGTCATAGCATAAAACGGTAACATAGCGAGAACTGATTTTTGAAAACGAGTTACCTTCTAGAGTCAACATCATGGGTACACAAAATATTCTACCGAAATTATAAATTGTTGAAATTTACTATTACTTCCGGTTTCAATTTCCAATTTCCGCCTAATAGAAATAGTAAATGCTTCAAGATGTGGTCTTTGGCAATTAATTCAGTATCCAAAGAATATATTTTATTTCCTCCGTTAACCTTCTACTCAAACCGGAATTGCTTCAAATTAGCCATTTCCGATTTCAACGTTTGTCGATATATAAAGAAAATGATAACGGATAGTGAGAAGTGGTTTCTGCAAACGATTTAGAGTCTAAAGACAAATATCTACAATACTAAATTCGGCTGTAGTTAGAATTTATTATAACTTCTGGTTTCAGTAACGGTTTCAACGTTTATCGCTATAGAATGAAAACGGCAGCAGATAGCTAGAAACAGTTTTAAGCAAACGATTCAGCCTCTCAACAAACATATCGTTACTATCCATATAACTCTACTAAAACTGGAAATTGTTCAAATTCACTAGTACTTCCTGTTCCAATACTGATTTCCGTAGAGCAAAAATGGTAAAAGATATTAAAATATGGCTTTTTGCAATCGATTCATCGTCTCAAGAATAGCCTCCTCCATTTCCATGGCAGCTTTGATCCAAGCAGAATTTGTTAAAATTAGCCATATTATGTTTGAACGTTCCTCGCCATAGAGCAAAAACAGTAACAGATAGAACATTTTTGTCCAAACGATTTACCGTCTCTAGGCAACATACCATAATTATTGTCAACACCCTACCGGAACAGGAAGTGGTTCAAATTAACTATTACTTCCTATTTCAATTCTTTTTTCCATAGATCAAAACAATAGGAGATATCAGGATACGGTTTTTTTTTTACGATCAACAGGAAGTGGTTCAAATTAACTATCATTTCCTATTTCAATTCTTGTTTCCAGGAATCAAAACAATAGGAGATATCAAGATACGGCTTTTTAAAATATATCAGAGTCGTAAGGAAATGTTCCTCCAAGAATTCAGCATCCCAAGAATACTTTCCACCAATTCCTATTCAAAAAAGAAGTAGCTGAAGTTAGCCAAGCTCGGTTTCAACGTGTATTGCTACATTTTTAATCTATGACTAAGAGTTTCAACTTGTTGCATATATTAGAGGAGTTACCAGTACCAATACCAAACTAAAAGAAGTGAGTATCGTTTCACAGTATGAAACGAAAATTTCCAAACAATATGAATTCAATAGTGAAACTTGAAGTAGTGTTATCATCTGTCACAAAAGAAAATGTACGTTTTTCGCGGGATAGTATGTTTCTATCACCTCTCGATTTAATTAAATGTTTTAAAGGACCAATCCCTAACCATAAATCGATAAATGTATTACCTCTCGTTTTGCAGCTCAGACAAGATACGATAGAAATATCGTAAACCTTAATAGAAAGACAAAACAGCTACGTTCTTTTACAAGCTTGAAACTTACGAATATTAGCAGTATATATTTACAGAGTAGATAGTCTCTGCTACGTTATTCCATAGTTCATTGGATCCGTATAGAACTACCACCCAGATGCTATGTGAGCTTTGTGGTGGACAAATACCGTGTGCGTGGGAGTTTCCGGGGTGGTCCCGCTTCCTCCCACTGTTTTCATTCCACCAATTCATCCCATCATGATCCATACAGCCTGAGCCGTAGTTACCTAAAGAACGTATGACAAAGTCAAGTACTTAACCTACTAAGTAGAATTTGGTACGCTACCTTTAGACCACGGAGGCCAAAACCGTGAACTGGCGTGCTCATAAGATCAGTGCAATTTGTAGTTATGTTCAATTAGCAAGCCAAATACCAAATGATGTTACATGTTCCTGTATTCTTTATATCATAGTATGATACTACAAATATTTATTTATTTATTTATTGAACAATTTCCCAGATACAGCATAACTTTGCCATTTTACACAGGGACATGCTAACAAAAGAAAGAAAAAAAACAAGACAACAATAACAACAACATAGAAAAAAAAAGAGTGTAAAAGTAAAACTATTCCGTCAAAGCTCGTTTAATTGCTCTTTCAAACACTGGGTAGCTCGAAAAAATGTCCACATCAGTTGTTACTTGATTATAACTGTTTGGTATTCTATAAAAAAGAGACCTCTGTATAACAGCCAACCTAGGACGGGCAAGATGGAATAGGTGGGTATTCCGAGTGATGCGGGAAGGGACACGTAAGGATAGTTCCTGAAGTAATATTTCCGATCTTAAGGTTCCATTAACTATTTTATGTAGATATTTCAGATCAGAGATAATTCTGCGTACTTCAGGAGTCTGAATATTAAGATGTCGCAAGAGCTCCTTCTTAGATAATATTCGAAGTGCAGGAACACGAAATCGGACTATAGCAATGAAGAAATTGAGAACAGAATTAAGTCTGGAGAGATGTGTAGGTGCTGCCATGGCCCATATGGGAGAGCAGTATTCGATCTTGGGCGCTATTAAAGTCTTATAAAAAGTTGCTAATGAAGAAACAGTGCGTAGTTCGGTGAATCGATAAAGAAGTCCCAACATGCGCATTGAATTCTTTAGTATTGAGGAGATGTGGTCAGAGAAGGTGAGTTTTGAATCAAAGATGACACCAAGATCGTTATGACTAACAGAATGTGTGATAGGGGAATCGTTGATATGGTATGTGGAGGGAACAGGAGACTTTTTCAAAGTAATAGTAATACTGTCACATTTCTTACTGTTGAGTTTCAAGTGCCACATTTCACACCAGCCTGTAAGGTAATTTATGTCTTCCTGTAGAGCAATTGTGTCTTGGAGACACGATATTTCTCTGTATAACTTACAATCGTCAGCAAAAAGCAGAAGGCCACTAGGTTGAGCTGATAAGTGCGTGTAGAGATCATCCATATACAGGACAAACAGTAGAGGCCCAAGTACACTCCCCTGAGGCACCCCTGAGATCACGGGTTGGGGGTTAGAAGTCGCCCCTGAAAGAACAACTCTCTGTTTACGGTCCTTCAAGTAGCTTGTGATTAGAGAGAGAAATTTGCCATGTACATTAAATCTATTGGAGAGTTTATGAAGAAGATGAATGTGACTGACAGAATCAAAGGCCTTCGAGAGATCAAAGTAGATAACATCTAATTGAGTATTGTTATTCATACATTTGACTGCACAGGAAAGAAGAGTACTTAAGTTTGAGAGACTTGAGCTTTTCGGTAGAAAGCCGTGCTGAGAACTATAGATGTAAGGTGAGGTGAATTTAAGTAGCCTGTCTTTAATTATTTTTTCGCAGATAATTGATATTACAGAAAGAAGAGATATTGGCCTATAGGAGGATACATGATCTTTAAGTCCTGATTTATATATTGGGGTCACGTGAGCCAGTTTCCAACTGGTGGGATAATACCCTTCTTTGAAGCATCTATTGAATAAGATAGATAAAGGAACCGCAATAACTGAAGCTGTTTTGTTGAGAAAGAGAGGACTAATTTTATCAGCTCCAAGTGATCTATGTGGAGATAACGATAGCAAGAGAGCCAGAACTTCGCCCGGGGTGGTAGAGAGAATGGATAAGGTGTCCGAACAGATGGGATGGAGAGGGGGGAGATGGGTTGTAGAGGAAAGGGAAGTAAATGTTTTGGAGAAGTAGTTATTGAAGAGGTCTGGTCTTTGATCATCACTCGCTTCAGTATTTTCATCTTGAATTGTTGCCGGTATGCCCGGAGATTTTGTTCTAGATTTAATTACAGACCAAAAGACTTTAGGGTTACTAACAGTAAAATCACCAATTGAGTCCATGTATTCAAAATATTTACGTCGCTGTATCTTCTTGGCAAGACTTCTAATTCTAGCAAAGTTTTTATATGTGTAGTCACTCGGATGTGATTTCCATAGAGTCCAGGCAAGCTTTTTGTTTTTAAGAAGGTCACGAAGTTCATTGTCGTACCAGACCGGAAACCTGTTCGATTTTGATGCTTTCACCGGCACAAAGTCCTTTATGGCTGAGTGGACAACGGATGTAAATAAGTCCACAGCGTCGTCAACAGTTCCTACCTCTAACAAACACCAAGGAAACAGTTCAATAGCCCGGCAGATGTCACCCCAGGGGGCTTTCTTCCATAGAAGTTGTGACCTACTTTTGAGGGGCTGGTTTGTAGTAGTGGAGGGGAGGAAATCGAAAGAAACATCCAAGGAATCGTGATCCGAGGGAAAAAGATTTCTGCATGGGACAACACAACGAGGTTCTAAGTTAGAAAGAATGTAGTCAAGATTGCTATTATTGCGGGTATTATGCATATTATGTTGACCTAGACCAAGTCCATGAATAAAATTGTCCATGAAATAACTGTCGTTTCCATCTTTAGCGACTCCATGCTTGCTGTCCTGCCACGTGATGGAAAGGTTGAAATCACCCAATAGGATGACGTCACCGTGTGACAACGCATGCAACAGTGAGTCATGACAAGCTTCTAAGATGTGCTGGGGGGTGTTCTTGTGCGGCCTATAGAAGCATCCAATAAACACAGAACGACGCTTTGGAATAAATACTACCACCCATATAAGTTCACAATCCCGTTCGAGATCCAGTCTTCTCTTGCTCTTCCACTTATTATTTACACAAATCATCACTCCACCTCCACGAGTTATGCGGTCTTTACGATAAATGGTGAAATTATTAGAAAAGCTAATTTCACTGTCGTTCACTGATTCATTCAGCCACGATTCGGTCACTGCGAAACAATCCAGTTCCCTTATCTCACCTAGGTTCAATGAGCACTCAAGTAATTTGTTTTTAATGCTACGAACATTTTGATAATATATATTGAAAGCATTAGTGTAATATGGACAGGGTGGGCCAGGGTTTACGTGAATATCACCACAAAGGAGGAGAAAACAAACGAGAATGAGGCACTGTTTTTTTGCTTTTGACTCATACCTTGTCACAAAATCACTGGTAGTTCCTCCGTCACTGTTAGCAGTACCAGAGAGAGCACATGGCGGTCCTCTTGGTATGAAGGCAGCAGCATAACAAAATATTATGATAAAATAAATCACCAAGACGCCAGGGCGGATTAGGTGTTCCTGGAACGGTGGCTCAGTGATTGAGCGTTCACCACTGGTGGATAGGGTCCCTGGTTCGATCCCAGGTCTCGCCAAATGAAATTTGTGGTGGACAAACACCGTGTGTGGGGGTTCTCGACCTTCTCCCGTTTCCTCCCACTTTATTAATTCCACCATTTCATTTCATTTATTCCACCATCATCACCGTCTCCTTTAGCCTAGCCGGCATAACTGTGGGACGTAAAACTCAAAGATTCATTTGTATTGTTTTGTTTCCGTATTACTAGTAATAGCAGTAGTGGTATTCGCTGTCGTATTAGTATAGTAATAAGTAGTAGCAGTAGTTGTAATAGTAACAGTAGTAGCAGTGGCGGCAATAGTGGAATTAGCACTAGCATTCGTAATCGCAATAGTAATAATAGTATTAGCAGTAGTAGTTGTAGTATTAGTATCACATACGGTATAGAAGTTTTACATATCTTCTCTGTTACTTGTAATGCATTAATGAGTGTAGTATAAGACTTTTACGTCCATGAGCTGTATTATTGCATAATAAACATGGCTGGACAGAGCAAGCACAAATAACAAATAGACAGACAGTATAGGGATATAGAAAACAAACCTTGGGTAACTTTTCACACGATTTTCCTATTTGAGAAGGACAAATAGACAGTGCAATATTATGACGACATATTTCTCATTTTCCATTACATATTGAAGGATTGTCTTGATTTATCAACTTGGTTGTTCTCAGGCTGGTTACGCCCGGCCCGTTTAGAGCCCGGCTCCTTTGTGCCTGGCCAGTTTAGAGTCCGGCCCGTTTGTGCCCGGCCCGGTTACAGCCCGGCCCACTCTCTGCCCGGCTCGAGATTCGGGCCGGATCGGGTCGAGACGGACACAGAATACAGATCCATCCGGGCCGTCTTCGGGCCTGGCTTTGCAGGGCTCTGGTCTACAGACACACGGATAAAACCGTTTTATAAGACTTCCAGCATTTATGCACAGCATAGGTTTGAAGGTCATTTCTATATTAACTTCATGAATTAAAGGGAACTTGTATTCCTCGGAAGGCATTTGTTGGTCCTTCAAGGTCAATCGAACAATGAAAAAACTGATACTAGGAGTATTTTAACACGCCACTCACTACAACGATATAACAGAATGCTGCCTCCGGCTGTTAATAAAAGGCTTAACTAGCTGGAACTCGCTAGTACAGTAGCAACGTTATATGCCAAACTACGTTGTACTGTGTAAGAAATGCTAGGGGTTGTTCTGTCTATGTGCGCCGCCTCCTTGGTGTTCCCTGGTTAAAGCACTCACACAAATAATCTTGTCAGGGCGCTGCAGGCAAGATTTTTAGTTTCGAAACATAATAAACATAATAAAATAAATATTTCTTGCTTGACACTATTAAAAAATAAACAATTAAAACAGAGATGGGAGCTAAAATTTCTAACCTCTAAAACATAATTGATTTTTTCAAATGTGTTTTTGCAAAGGCAACCAAGAAACACACTAAGTTAGTCACTTTATGTCCACAACAAAATCCTTGCAGGGGGCGCGGTGGCTCAGTGGTAGAGCATTCACCTCTGGTGCTTGGGGTCCCGGGTTCGACCACAGTCCCCGCCAAGTGAACCTTGTGGTGGACAAACACCGTGCTCGTGGGTTTTCTCGGGGCACTCCCGTTTCCTACCACTTTCTTCATTCCACCATTTCATTCATCTCTCATCATCACCGTCTCCTTTAGCCTAACCGGCATAACCGTGGGACGCAAGACTCAAAGATTTCATTTTCAAAATCCTTGCAAGTTCTTTTTGCAATACCATTAAAATTATTTTCTTTTATGATGATATTTTCATTTTAATTTGTATGAATGTAGTATTTTCTTTTAGTAACGTTTGATAATATCACTGCCTCTTGCACTCATTGTGCATCATGTAAGTTGTTGAAAATATACACTAAATACCACGATTATATATGTTAGGAATATGCATTACAGGAATTAAACTTGAACCCGGGTTTCAACCTGTTTCTTTACGTTTAAGTCAGCCGTGTTACCGACTGAGCTAGGACAGTCCCAACTTATCCTTATATTACCGGTATATTTTACTTTATCCCAGCACAGCCCTTTATGACAGTGTTCATAAAAGATTTTAACTAAAAAGAAATCAATCAAAAAAAATCGAGACTCCCCTAAAACATATAACTCGTCCCGTCATTTATATGCACCCACATACATTTTGGAAAGAAGTTGGCGCCGTTGGTTCTATCTGTTGTATTTGAAATCAGTGTTTCTTTCAGAAACTATGTTTCGGGGGGGCACACTTAGTATTCCGGGGGCACTATCGATAACTTTCTATTCTTTTATTATATTATAGACGTATTATTTTGGTCTCTTCCGGGGGGCACTCTCAGAGCTCCGGGCGGGCAGTACCCCTCAAAACACTTCTGGAAGAAGCACTGTTTGAAATACACCTAATCTAATATAAATAAAATAAAAAGTTTGTTTGTGTGTCTATCTGTCTGTATGTATGTATCTGTGTGCTGCCTGGAGACCAGGCAAGAGGACCGAGAGTTACCAAATTTTGATCTTGGGTACCTTGGCCCAGGTTCCGGATCAAGACGAAGCGTTTTTTTTAAATCGAACCAGGAAGTCTCAGGAGACGTTTACAGGGACATGTAAAAGTAGTAGAAGATAACCGATATTAGTGTCGAATTCAAAGTTTTGGCGGTCGCTGAGATCAATGGTGAAACTCCGATTGCATTAACTTCCAAATCAACCCACCTTAGTTGAGGGTCGGTGTACCGGAGATGATGACTGACATGTAAAAATAATCCAAAATGGCCGATATTAATGTCAAATCCAAAGTTTTCGCACTCGCTGAAATCAACGGTGATACTATAGAGGCGTTGACTTCCAAATACAGCCACCATGCGAATAATGGGTTTTTCTGATAGTTATTAATAAATGCAAGAAATAAATTATTAATAATAAATGGGAACAGATAGGAATGCATTTTGAAAGAAAGAAACGAAAGTGTAAACATACATAACCATGTCTGACTTTACATAATCTATCCTAAACCACGATCACTAATCTAACAAGAAAAAAGTAGACTGGTAAATTAACTTCGGGATCATTTTTCGCGAGGTAGTATTGCACATTTAAAATATGAATATTTAGGGATGCGCACGAGTCGAGACATGTCTCGAATCTGGATTGAAATTCGAGTTGACACACTTTGTAAAATTCGAGACGAGTCAAGACAAATTTATTTCTTGACTCTAATTTTCGAGCCGAGACACGAGTCGAGTCGAGACTTTTCGTAAAAATCTCGACTCGACTCGAATGTGTCGAAAATCTTTCTATAATTTTTAATATTATTTTGAAGAAAGTATTCAGTCAGAAACAGCCTTGAAACCAATTCCAGTATTTATTACTTTAGAAAGGTACCGAACGCATAAACTTAATGGTTAATCTTTCGAAATCAAGATTTAATTTTCAGCTCAATTCCGTTAATTAAAACTAATAATTAATGTCGTTATATTTGATTGTACTTCAAATATAATAATAATAATAATAATAATAATAATAATAATAATAATAATAATAATAATAATAATAATAATAATAATAATAATAATAATAATAATAATAATGCTCTGGGGACATACACGTGAGCATGTATCTAGTATAGCTCGAGCAAGGCACATGACGGCCGACGCGTATCGCACACTGCTTGCAGACTACGTACACCCCTTGATGACGACCATGTTTCCCAACGGTAGTGGCATTTTTCGACAAAATAATGCACCATGTCACAAGGCCAGGAGTGTGATGAAGTGGTTCAAGAAATGTTCAACAATGTTCTATATCTGTTGACGATGTGCGAATTACAAGGGGGATGAGGGAAATCACCATTGGTAATACTATATGCTCCTATAGCCAAAGGAGATTTTCCTCCATGTCAAAGAACTATGTGCTGTGTAATTAAAATGTATGAGTTGTTTTATCTGTTGTGTGTATGAAATAAATTATTAAAAAATGCAACAAATAAATTATTAACAATACATGTGATCAGATAGGAATGTATTTTGAAAAAAAGAAAAGAAACGATAAACATACGTAACCGTATTTAACTATACATAATGTGACTAAACTAACCGATGGTAACTAATCTAGAATAATGTAGGAAAGATGCAAGAAAGCAATTAATAATAATAAATATCAATATATAGAAATATATTTTGAAAGAACAATGTTTCCCAGAAGTAACTTTGTAAATTTAGGATTTAGGATTTAGATTTCTGGGCTTTCGGCATCTGAGACCGTTTAACCCGTCACGTTCGAGGGATGACGTCTCTAGGCGAACACACTTTCCGGGGAAAGGGAAGCAAGAAAGGATTGGGGAAGAAAGGAAGTGATCTGAAACCTGAGGTATCACCCTGGCATCTTCCTGGTGTGAATGTGGAAAACCAAGGAAAATCTCATTCAAGGTGACTGGCCTGAAAAACTTTTAAATTTTTCGACCGAGTGTCCCCACTAGGAATCGAACACGGGACCGCCTTCATGTAACCATATAAATGTATGTTTGTCTATTCCATTACATTGCGAATAGGCGAAATTGGAACAATGTTGCATCGGAGTCAGTCAATTAGTTCGAATAAAATATGTTATTCATAGCACAATCCCTTCGAGGACATTTCCAAGATCGAGGCAGTAACCCATATGGTCGAAAGTAGTGTTTCCACGAGATGAGACGAGAGAAGACTTCAAGCTGTCTAGTCTCGTGAGACGAGACACGAGAAATGTCTCGTCTCGTGGCAACACTAGAGCGGATGAGGCCCACAAAAAGGAGCTGTTATACAAAGTGGTTAAAATTACAGCTTTTAACCACTTTTGTTTGGTTATCAGCACAACACACAACACGACTTCAATCTTCCAATCAGTGTTTCTTTCAGAAAAAATGTTCCTGGAAGGGTATATTTAGGATTCCGGGGGTACTGCTGGTATTATTCTATTATAGATGTATTATTTTGGTCTCCCCGTGGGGGGTACTCTTAGAGTTCCAGGGGGCAGCACCCCAAAAACATGTCTGGAAGAAACACTGCTTAAAACAACGACTACTTAGTTTCAACCACGGGCGCCCGAAGGGAGGGGGAAGGGGCCCGGCCGCCCTTGCTCACGAAAATATATGTGTATTATAGCAAACTACGTATATTAAATATCAGGCGAAATATAGCAATCAAGGAGATGACCCCCTTAAAAATTCTTCGGGCGCCAATGGTTTCCAGTAATGAATTATTACGACAGGAATATTTGTCAATATCGTCGGTACAGTCGAAAGGCAAGCCTTCCCCACTTATTCTGAAATCCTTTTTTCAAAACCTCTGGCGCCACTTCAAAATATAAGAAGGCCCATGTGACTTTCTGACTTCAAAAATGACTTTGGTTCGAATAACATCATTAAACAATAAAACGAAACTAAATTTTATTGTCAAACCAGCATCCTTTCAAACTCAGTACAGGAAAAGGCCTACACGTTTCTGTCTTTGTTCGGAACGAGAAAACTCATGAACAATGGTTAGTTGCTGATGAAACTGGCATTAAGAGTACTTGTATTTCTATAAAGGGGTAAACGGCTCCTGAACGGGACGTGTTATCATCTGCATGATCTTCAAATACACTCTCAATAATTAGTCAGGTTTCTAGCCTCAGCAAGCCATTATCGCATTTCACATCTCTCAACAATTGGTGTTTCATGGTTGAATGAACTTTCTCTTTTTCCTTAAATCAGCATTGCAACCTTCTGTCTTAAGATAAAATATTTTAAATCTAAATATTTAACAGAATAAGGAGATATCACTAATAAATTTAATTACGAGAGTACACTAAGTAATACGAAGTACATCGCACATAATCTTATTATTAACTTCCTAGTAATGATAGGAGACAAGACTTGAAACTTAAGGCTTTTATAAGATTCAGGAGTAGTAGTTAACTCTTGCGAGTGACATGTTTCTGCACTATCTTCTCAAACGTGAATCAGTTTTATCAAAAACGGCTCAGGAGATTCTGCTTATATTTCATAAATAAATATTTAAATCCAATAACCCAAGAATAATGTGTAAAACAAATTCTTATATAAAAATATGCGGGAAAGGTAATTTCCTGTTAGAGCTGTTCTCTCTCTCTAATACGGCATGCGATTTTATTGATACTTCCTTCAACTTGCAGAAATAACTCTGTTTGGGATTGTAATACATGAAGTGTACGTGAGGTAAAAGGAGTAAATTCTACCCGATGTTGCACGTTTGAACATGCTCATACAAAATAATTTTCCAGTGAAACCTACCGAATAAATTATTCGATTTTATTAAAATATGTGTGCAGTTATCTTCTTTATCGCATTCAAACAAACCTTACTTGTTGCGATTGAAAATAGTAGGGTAAACGGGAACAAACACCCCAGACTTTTGGATTTCCATATTTTAAATATAATAAAATAATTTTCTGTGAAGACGTTCGCCAAAATTGCTAGATTTTGACATAATAAAGAGTATAGTTTATTAATGGCTTAACAAACATCCCAATGCATGTAGTTAAATAGATCAAGGCCCCCGTATTCTCCCGATATTCTGAAAGTTATTTCCGCGATAACTTTCGTGAAAAGTATTCGCTTTTGAACAACGTAGTATATATATTGCTTGCGATTTAAATTAGTGAAGAATGGGGATAATCTAGGTAGGTCATCCCGCTGGCACTTGAAAGTCTCTTCAATGGTAACTTTCGTATATAAAAAAAAGAAGTAATATGTGCATTGTAGTATATTATTTCTGATGCCTCAAATTTGCCACAATTTCCTTGAGTTTAAAATTTTCAAGCCTTTTTCTCCTTTTTCCACAGCGCGGCTATATGAGACTTGGACGTACAGTTTAATGTCGAATCCGTACCACTATCATTCAATAATCTCCTGCCGGGAATCGAACCCGGGGCCTCGTCCACCTAAAGGGCGCGTGCTAGACATAGACCAGCTGGGAGGGCTTTCCATCTATAGACGTAGCCAGAACTTTTCGTATGGGTATGCACAAAGGTAATTAATTCCTATTCTCCATCTTACTATAAAAATTCTTACGTGCTCATTTGGTCTAGCTTTAAGTGGATTTCGAAAACATAAAATGTTATTTTAAGGAATCACCCCATCTCCTTTGGTCTAGCCGGCATAATGTGGGACGTTAAACTGAATGAATGATGACAAAGGGACGTATATTTCCCCTGCAATTTTTAACTTTTAAGTACGCCAATGTAGTGGTAATAATTTATACACTACCATTATACTGCCAGTCCTAAGCCTGGATAAAGTGTGAAGGGAAGTTGACATTGCGCCTCGAGGTTGTAGCCTACTTAGTACAACCTACTAGTAGACAGCATATAATTTACCGTGACATTTTATAAATGACAATATCGCATGTTATAAATTCATGTGGATGTTCTAACCAGCAGTATTTTGCCTAGGATGTGCTAACACACTGAATAATCTCTTGAAGAAACATCCAAATTTAAGGCGCCAACACCTGGAAATCCCCCCAAAAAATAGTTTTAAAATGTTAAATTACACTCGAATATTAATGTAGCAGACAGTAGGAAATATTTTTCATACTACTACTACTTCTTCTAATACTACTATTATTATTATTATTATTATTATTATTATTATTATTATTATTATTATTATAAGCATCGCCCATTTTCTTCTTACACGTGTTTTTTTTTTTTTAGTTTAATGTTCCATGATTATGCTTTGAGGTAGTGGCTTAGAGAGGGAGGCTTACCCAGCTCGACCCCACCCCCTTAGTGCCGTAATATCGAATATGATTTTGTATTCTTATTTGTGATTCCGATGTTTTGACTTTTTTTAAAATATAATTTATCATCACAAAATGTATTTTAAAGTCATGTTCAAAAGAATAACTTCTTCATTCTTGATTGATTTTAAACTCAAGGAAATTGTGGCAAATTTGAGGCATCAGAAATAATATACTACAATGCACATATTACTTCTTTTTTTTTATATACGAAAGTTACCATTGAAGAGACTTTCAAGTGCCAGCGGGATGACCTACCTAGATTATCCCCATCCTTCACTAATTTAAATCGCAAGCAATATATATACTACGTTGTTCAAAAGCGAATACTTTTCACGAAAGTTATCGCGGAAATAACTTTCAGAATATCGGGAGAATAAGGGGGCCTTCATTTATTTAGCTACATGCATTGGGATGTTTGTTAAGCCATAAACAAACTATACTATTTATTATGTCAAAATCTAGCAATTTTGGCGAATGTCTTCACAGAAAATTATTTTCTTATTATATTATTTAAAATGTGGAAATCCAAAAGTCTGGGGTGTTTGTTCCCGTTTACCCTACTATTTTCAATCGCAACAAGTGAGGTTTGTTTGAATGCGATAAAGAAGATAACTGTACACACATTTTAATAAAATCGAATAATTTATTCGGTAGGTTTCACTGGAAAATTATTTTGTATGAGCATGTTCAAACGTGCAACATCGGGTAGAATTTACTCCTTTTACCTCACGTAAACTTGATGTATCGCTATCCCAAACAGAGTTATTTCTGCAAGTTGAAGGAAGTATCAATAAAATCGCATGCCGTATTATGGGGCGTTTACACTTAGTCGATTTGCGTTCGATTCAGTTGAATTGACGTCACTTTCAACTTAATCGACCGTGTAAACAGGACTTCAACTTAATCGCTTGTTGATCGAAAGCGACTAATCGACTAGCAACTGAAATGAAAGACGTTCTATTTTCTGTGGTCGATTCTATTTTCTTCTGCTATAACGCCGTAAATTGTACCAATTACTTTTTGCTTGGACATCTTTAAAATTGCCAGTCGATTTCGAATCGACCAGAGGAGAGCGAGTCGACAAGCAACATTCAATTTCGGTTGAAACAATTGAACACATCCATCGATCTGATTCGGCCTAGTTGCTTCGATTTAGTCGCAAATGCAGCGAGTCGATTTAGCCGTGCGACTAAATCGACCAACTGTAAACGCCCCATTAGAGAGAGAGAGAAACAGCCCTAACAGGAAATTACCTTTCCTGCATACTTTTATATAAGAATTTGTTTTACACATTATTCTTGGGTTATTGGATTTAAATATTTATTTATGAAATATAAGCAGAATCTCCTGAGCCGTTTTTGATAAAACTGATTCACGTTTGAGAAGATAGTGCAGAAACATGTCACTCGCAAGAGTTAACTACTACTCCTGAATCTTATAAAAGCCTTAAGTTTCAAGTCTTGTCTCCTATCATTACTAGGAAGTTAATAATAAGATTATGTGCGATGTACTTCGTATTACTTAGTGTACTCTCGTAATTAAATTTATTAGTGATATCTCCTTATTCTGTTAAATATTTAGATTTAAAATATTTTATCTTAAGACAGAAGGTTGCAATGCTGATTTAAGGAAAAAGAGAAAGTTCATTCAACCATGAAACACCAGTTGTTGAGAGATGTGAAATGCGATAATGGCTTGCTGAGGCTAGAAACCTGACTAATTATTGAGAGTGTATTTGAAGATCATGCAGATGATAACACGTCCCGTTCAGGAGCCGTTTACCCCTATAAAGGTTTTTTATACATAGATATAACCACCAGCCCTCGGAATGAAATATTCTGAAACACTGATCTCAAAGAATGGTTTAACATTTTACTTGAATCTAGAACAGTATCACTAAATATTTAAACTTGAATCGGTTGGAAAATAGAAATGAAAGCTGTTTGTAAGAATCATTTAAAAAATAACTTTAGGTCTTCCTTGTTCTTTTAGGATAGTCCTCATTTGAAATAATAAACGCTGGTATACTTTCGAAGGCAATAATTTATTCCGAGTTAATACATTTTTAAACAATTTCAAAAACTGTCTTTTCATTTTTGAGACATGAGACGATACGAGGCATTTCAAGAGACGTCTCGTCTCGTCTCGGAAACGAGACGGGACAAGTAGTCTGTCTCGTCTCGTGTCTCGTATCAAAGGTTTCTGTCTGGTCTCGTGGCAACACTAGTTGAAAGAAAGAAACTAATGAAATCTTTGGGTTTTACGTCCCACGATTATGCCGGTTAGGCTAAAGGAGACGGTGATGATCAGTAATGAATGAAATGGTGGAATGAACAAAGCGGGAGAACCCCGAGAAAACCCACGCACACGGTGTTTGTCCACTACAAAGTTCACTTGTCGGGGACTGGGATCGAACCCGGACCCCAAGCACCAAAGTTGAACGCTCTACCACTGAGCCGCCGCGGCCCCAAGAAAGAAACAAATATGTAAAGATACATATATGAGTACACACACACGGATAAAGTAGTCATACATGTATTTTAATCTTCTGACTACTTAACCCCGACTAATTTAAGATTGCAAGAAAGTAATTATTAAGAAGAAATATAAACATATAGAAACGTATTTTGAATGGGAAAAAAGCAAACCGTACCAGCCGTGATATGAATCTGGGTTGCCCACTCAACAAGCAGACATCTTACCGAATTATCTGCGGCAGAACTTGCAATTTGTGGTTTTGAAGCTTTATTTATACTGTGTGTGTTACGTAACGACGCTACGGAATGTCATTACTAGTGCGGCCACCTCATTCAAGACCCTTTTTGTAAATTGTTTGAGGAAAAAAAGAGTGATTTCGTAATCAACAAAACGGATCTTGTATATAGAGGGTGTAACTAAAAGGTACGACCAAACTTCATGGGTGGATTCCTTATTGGTAGACAAGGAAAAACGTTCCGATGACCATATGTCGGGAAATGCATCGTTCCAGAATTACGGCCTTTGAGCCGACTACTGGTGTGAAATAGTCACATTCTGGTCGCTCCTTAATGTGTCTCAATTTAAACCTCAATATATCAAACTCTGATTAAGATAGGAAGGTAATTTTAGTAGCAACGTGTTCTGCAAAAATTAAGCTTTCCGCTGATATGCATTTTATGAGTGTATCCCCAAGGAATGCCATCTCCAAAATGCTGATGCAAAAATCAAACAAAAAACAAGCAATTACCTTCCCATGTCCACCGTGGTACTCCCACACATACATAAAATACACAGGGTGAGTCAAAAGTCATTGGACACCTGCATAAGTGAAAATTGACGGGAAAATTAAAAAGTAATGATGGGAACAGAGGTTTGATGAGGGGCCGCAACTTTTGAAGTGTATGTCATCTTGCAATCCGCCATTCACGTCATTTTTTTAAATGGGAAGGGGGTGAATGACCCATCAAATAACACTAGCTTGAGCTCAGGAATTTAGTGGTGTAATTTGTTTTTCCTATCTAGTACAGTTTAGAAGTTATTAATGTTCAAAGGTGGGAAATTACCTTGATACTGAATGCTACAACACATGTTCTACGTGTTGTCCATTTCGTGCAATGCACAACTGTAGTAACTGCAACCACTCTGACTGGAGTCTCACACGGAGGAGATGTTTCCTGAAGTTTGGTCACAGGCTTGTTGGATGCGTTTCTCCAGGTGTCTCAAATCACGGATTGTCTCAGCATACACTATCTGCTTAAGATGTCCCCATAGATAAGAATCAAGGGGCGTTAAGTCAGGGAATCTGGGCAGCCACTCCACGGGACCACGGCGACCAATTCACTTCCGTGGCAGTTGTTCATCCAACCATTCACGAACACCAAGTCAATAGTGTGGAGGGGTTCCATCGTGCTGAAAATAAGATGGGAAAATGCCGTCAGCGTTCAGTGTAGCAGGGAACACAAAGTCCTGCAACAGCATCAGATACTGTGGTGCAGTTAAGGTGTTGTAACTGAAAAATGGCCCAATGATGCGGGTGTTCCATATGCCACACCAAACCATCACCTTCGCTGGACTATGTTCTCGACTCGGGTCAACCCAGATCGGATTTGCGTCACACCAGTGTCGACAATTATGTCGATTAACCTCCCCGTTCAAAGTGAGATACGCCTCGTCACTGAACAGTATGCCCTTGACAAACGCAGGATCCAGTTCGTGTTGTTCAGTAGCCCACATGCAGAACTCCAACCGGCGATCAGGGTCATCCTCATTCAGTTTATGTTGCATGTGCAGCTTGTAAGGATGCCACTGATTGCTGTGCAATATCCGGATAACGGAGGATTGGCTTATTGGACATGCTAGGGACACACGACCGGTACTTCGTGTAGGACTTTTCACAAACGACGCAACAACCGCCGTTGCAGTTTCGTCATTGGTGGCAGTCTTTGGTCGCCCATTACGTGCCCTATCTTGAACAGAGCCCGTCTTTCGGAATTTGGTGATCACGTGAGCCACCGTGCTGTGCGATACCAGTTCTCTGTCTGAGTGCCGTCGGTTGTAGTCAGCTGCTATTGTTCGGTAGCTGCGTTCCACTGATATAAGGATGATTTCGATCTTCTGTTCACGTGCCAGACCTATTTTAGATCACCTGGAACAGAGAGAACTGGGTCAGTATCAAGGTAATTTCCCACTTTTGAACATTAATAACTTCTAAACTGTACAAGATAGAAAAAACAAATTACACCACTAAATTTCTGAGCTCAAGCTAGTGTTATTTGATGTGACATACACTTTCCCATTTAAAAAAAAGACTTGAATCCAAAGTGGCGGATTTCGAGATGGCGGCCATGAATGACATACACTCCAAAAGTTGCAGCCCTTCATCAAACCTCTTTTCCCATAATCACTTTTTACTTTTCCCGTCGATTTTAAAACTTATGCAGGTGTCGAAGACTTTTGACTCACCCTATATATATAGGCGGAAAGCATCGTCCTTTAGAAATACATAGATATCAAAAATATCTTCCTAGGTTAATTAGGGTCTGAGTTATTGAGGTTTAAATTGAGTCACATTAAGGAGCGACCAGAATATGACTATTTCCACCATTAGGCGGCTCAATTACCGTAACTCTGTAATGATACATTTCCCGACATATGGTCATATGAATGATTTTGCTTGTCTACCCATAAGGAATCCACCCATGAAATTTTGCCGTACCTTTTCGTTACACTCTGTATATATGTGTGTTGGTGCAACAATAAGTTCCCAAGAATATAGATTAATTCATTTTTGATTTTAATCTACACAACAAATGCTTTTTATGAAAGCAAGGAGCCTGCGAGTTAAAGATGGTTAAAGACCGTAAATAAAATTGAAGATCTGAATTGCAGAACATCCGAAGTCCACCGGAGTACTTTTTTGTTTTTAGAAGAAAGACAAGAAGATTATACTTGGAATGCTATGCTGTTTAGCTGAAATTATTTTGATTGTTTTTAAAAAAGTTTTGACTTGGACTTACGTATTATGCAAGTGAATAGCCCTGAAACATAGATGCTAACATAAAAAACAGAAAACAAAAAATACGAAGAAAAAGAGTGGACTTGGGATGTTTTGTAATTCAGGTTTTCAATTCAAACTTCAAATGGAACTGGGCTAACTCGCAGACAATGGGTGACTTAACACTTTGATAATAGCGGGTGTAATGGCTGGTTTGAGAACACAAATGATATGGCCTCTGTAGCTAAGTAGACTCCCACCATTCCCCTTCAACATTGGATAAGGAAATGAAAAACTTATTTAGAATTTGATTGTTGATTCCAGTATATTTCAAGCATCACTTCTCGGAATCTGGGCCTGTGATATGTCGATATATTGCTATCATCGATATCTATATTATCATATATCAACATTCGATATCGCAAATATATGGACATGAATATAATCATTCTAAATTTTCGATATCGATATTCGGGGAGTGGGGATGCGAGGTATAAAGGTCCCCTAAGACTTGCGATGGATGAAGAAATTAAACTTACTTTTTGCAAGATTGTTTTCTAATCATATCTTTATTACCAAACATTGCAATGTAAATACATCCACTTGCAAATTTGCAATATTATATGATGTAATTTCTTAGGCGCCAGAACTTTTTTGTTCCCTGAAGAAAGAAACAAAAAATCCCGTGGAAAAGCAAGTACTTCGAACTTTGAACTAGAATTTACCGTAAGAAAGTTTTTTGTTTCTCTTCCTTGGAGATTTCCATCCCTTTTGGCCTTTAGGACCGCTAATTGACAAAAGGTGCACACATGATCGCTATTTGCATTTATGCTCTGAGGCAGAGTCAGAGATTTAGAAAAGGAATCGACTTTTTAATAATAATAATAATAATAATAGTAATAATAATAATAATAATTATTATTATTATTATTATTATTATTATTATTATTATTATTATTATTATAACAATGGGGTTTACAACTAGGGTCTTGCCTCTTTATCTTGCATGGGAAGGCCGCAAGTCTGCTACGCCACTGGTGTCCCCTATTCTGTGTTTATCTCTTTTTTGTTTCGTGTAGATATTTGTTTTTGTGCTGTTAGGCTTTTATATGAAACTTTTATATTATGTAACTTTTTCTTTTTATGAGTTTCTTTTTCTGGGTGGGGCGGGGGGAAAGAGAGAAATGCTTTCTTCTGATATCTGTTTCTTACCATTCATCTTGTTTGAACTGCTTAAGTAAGTCATTTTGTAACTTTTGATGTCATCCAACTCCATCACAATAATAAAATTGTCATTCTTAACAATTTGTTTTATTCCCTTATTTGCAGTTTGCCACACTGATATATTTGTGACAAAATTGAGGTTTTGTCCAACGCCTTTCGAATTCGCAACCAACCCAACCGCCGAGCTTTTTGGGTTGCCTGCTATTGCAGGAAAAGGAGAATTGCAGGTTTTAATGCACTTTTGGAGTCGTGTATACATTCAGAAAATCACATATATCTTCTTGTCCGCTAAAAATCCTAAAATCTTTTTCTTTTTCATAACAAATGTGGCAACCATAATAGCTAAGAACTTTTTGTGATTTGAGCTCTGCATATATTTGCGGTTGCCAGATTTATGCTCTCTGTCTGGCACAGTCAAACCATATCCTATACATGTTCGATACGTATCCGAAAACCTAGCAGGCAAAGATAGAAGGTATGTGTCCTGTAAAACACTCTGACTGCTTCTTTCTCTTGCTGGAACCAGGTAAAGCCAGGACAATGACAAGAGAGATGATTAATGAAGCCATGAATATACAACGCTCTAGTTATTTCTCCGAATGAAGAATAGAGAGGAGCGGGGTGTGGATGTTATTACCCTCCATGCAAATATATTAGAAGTGGGACGTATCTGTATACGGCAAGTGTCAAGATCGCTAAGCTATTCCGTTCATCTGCGCGTCTACGAAAAAGTAAGTCTTGGAAAGAGATTGCCTCCCGTATAATGCTGTAGCACCCCATTGCGAACAATAATGATATTGATATATGTTGTAGCGCGATCAATTCTGCGTACGTTAATACCAAATGTAAGTACGATGACCATCTGGATCATACCTGAAAATCGGTTTGAATTAACATGGCGGTCTATAGGAGGAGCGAAAAAAGTAGGTTTTTTTACGATATTAGGTACGTGAACATCGGAAATGTTTAACAAAAAACTAAAAATAAGAAACTATGGACAAAGAGCTTTCTGAAAATATATATCTTATTATCAGGAGAAAATCACGTGACATGAAAATCGGTAGCCGAAAAATGTATATGTACAGTTGTTTCTTTTTTATATTTACATATTTTTTTATAGTTGTATGACTTTTTTGGAGTTTTTTATTTTATTTATTTTTTGGATTTTCGTATTTTATGCTTTTTTCATTTTCGTATTTTATGTTTTTTTGGATTTTCGTAGTTTATTACTTTTGTGCGGATTGTCTTATTTTTTGTCATTTTTTTGGTTTGTTTTCTTTATCTACACTATTTACATCCTAGGTTCCTCGTCAGGTTCGCATGGTGGCATTGCACTTCCGCCGAAGTGCCTATTTAGGAAGTCTGAAGGAGCGTGTATCGTTTCGTCAGTGTGTCTATAGTACCCGAGATACCATATTACTGCCATTACATGGGCGCAGCTAGTTAGTCCCGTTAAATGCTCAATCGTTACTCAACGATCTATAATGGCCCCGCCTGTGAGCGAGTAGTCAGTCGTACATTTTTTGGACCGGATACTTCGTATCCGATCCGAGTTGACCTCGGTCCGCAGACCTCGGTCGGGGGGGAAGGGGAAGAGAAGGGACCAGCTTTACGTGTCTACAACACAGCCAACTGAGCCAAGCTCACTCACCAAATATTCGTATATTCTCTAGAGACCTTATACTGCCTCAGTGTATAAGTTCTATAGAGAAAGTACATTGGGGTGCTGCCTATGGCAAGTGAGGCAATCTCTTTCAATATAGATTTTTAAAGCAAAAATCTCTTTAGGATGATTGTAATTCACGAATACTTAATTCAGGGATGTCCATCATTTTCCTTAGCCCCCTCACACGCTACGTAAAATCTAGTGCAGACACATTTTACCCCTAAAATCTTATCACCATATTGAAACTTACTCAACAGATCTTACTCCCTGTACCACTTTTCACCCTAGGTAGAGTCTTTCTTAAGACGCGTTATCTTGCAGATTCAAACTACAATACCCATCTTACTTTACGTACAGTCTTGGCTAAGACGTTCTCTCGCAGTTCTGTCCTCCAATACTTTCCTATCTTAGATACAGTCTTGGTTAGGACTCGTTCTCTTCCAGTTCAGACCTCCAGTTCTCCTCTTGTCTTAGGTAGTCTTAGTTAAGACGTTCACTTGCAGTTATGGCATGTAACAACCCTCTTATCTTAAGTAGAGTATTAGTTAAAATACGTTTTGTTTCAGTTTCGAACTCAAATATCAATTTTACCTTACGTAAAGTCTTGGTTACAACATTCTACAGCAGTTCTATCCTCCAATGTTCTTATATTTTGTAGAATGTTGATTAAGAATGCATCTCTTGCAGCTCTGTCCTCCAATATCCTTTCTATCTTAGATAGATTAGTGGTTAAGACACATTTGCTTGCAGTTCCGAACTGCAATAGCCCTCTTACCTTAGGTAGAATCTTGGTTACGATGTTCTCTGGCAGTTATAACATCATATTCCCTCATTGTCTTAGGTAGAGTCATTATTAAGAAGTGTTCTCTTGCAGACGCGTAATATATAAGCGCGACGAAAATAGCCTACAATTATTAAATTTGTTAATGACTTCCTACAAGTCCCGAATACTATTGTTTTAATGTGACCTTAAGTTCAATAACTTTAGTTGTTAGAAAGTCACGTGTGTTTTTCTGTAAGTTTTATTTATTCACATTGATTGACAAAAAGAAAGTTACCACCTGGACGGAATGCAATGATATCGATATAATTTCGTACATGTGCCTGCTGTTGATTACGTAAGTAGTTAGTTCCAATGACGTGTGTTAGAACAGTCACCATAGTACATTGGTGTTCCCTAGTCAGTAGAATACTACACCCAGTCGGAGTTAGATACATGCACAGATTAGGTAAGGATAGGTATTATCATCTGCTCAATCCTTTTCTGAGACAAGGTAACACACACCTGTTATAATTGCCCCTCGACATTTTTTATAGTGACACTGGATGTGAAGAAGTCGATGACCCAATTGGTCACACATAGGTCCTACCAGAGAAGCCGACTCTGCCTCCATCAAAGGAAGGTCAAATTAGAACATTACATATGGAATTTCGCTCGATGAACCAGACAGATTAGATTATTAAACTTTGGTTATATTCGAGAAATTTTTAAATGTCTGCCATGTGTCCTTCTTTGTAAGTGTAAACAAAAAATAATTTTTTCTTTTTTTTGTACGCCAAAGAGCTATGAATTCTGCAAATTTTGATTCAGTTTCCTCAGTCCTAGGTTAGACCCAAGAGCCCAAGCATAGAATATTATGGGATAATATTTCACCTGTGATTCCACCAACAAGGCACATAAGAAATAACAAAAATATGTTTTCCTTCTCGGGATTTCAAAGAGATTAATTTTTGCTAGGTTTATCCCATTCGTACAATTTTTCAGGGATATGCCTCCTGTCCTCACTTGTATATGCAAATAGAAAGTGTTATTTTTTGTATTTTCATACTAGTTCAAAACTATGTACCCTGTAAGTTTCGTTCCATTATCCCAACTCCTTTTCAAGACTCAAGAGCTGAACCATTGGATTTTATGGAGAAATATGTCTATTTTCTCCCAAAAATTAGGATAGAATGAAATTTTAAAATTTATAATTCAGTTCTCAGGAAGTTAGGGAGATTTTTATCCAGGTATCATTGCATGCGGATAATTTTAAAGGAGTATGCTTCTCGTCCCGCTTTGGATATCTGAGTAGAAAATGTTATATTTTCGGATTTTAATCATAGGCCGAACAGTTATTTTTGTATAAAGTTTAGACACACGGCTGAAAATAATTGCTGAAAAACTACAATTCTTTCACCAAGGTTCTTCTAATTGTCCTCCAGAAGGTTTAAGCTTGTCAACATGACATTACCCCACTTCGCACAGAATAAATCCAAGGTGACAACCGTAAGTATTGCTAGAAAAAAATACAATCATTTTACAATTTGCGTATGAACACATTCTTTAGATATATGGCATAAGAAGTAAAATGCGAAAACACAAACCAACTTGTCCAAAGTGAACACTTGAAAGCACAAATGCTATCTAACAAATTGGAGGAAAAAGCTGGGGGACCCGCGCACTAACCCGAGGATGCGTCCGAAGTGAACTGGCACCTTAACGATGGTGAGTATGCGCTAAGCGAGCAATAATACGGTTTTCAATTACACTTGCAACAGGCCCATATTCACGGGGGTCTAAGGGGGACGGGCCCCTCTAAAATTTTCACAGTAGGCTTGCAAATGAACTATAAGATGGGGATGAACTATAATATGGTTGGATCGGGCCCCCTAACTTCAGCCGGGTCCCCCTACATTTTTGGGATTGGCTACCGGCCTGACTTGCAATTATTTCGCACCAATAACGCTACACTTGTAAATGTAAAATACAGATTTTGTACATTCTGCAGAAATATTCCTCTCCTGAAAATAGTACCTAATATAGTCAACTTTCATATATACTCACTTGTTTTAACTGTCGTAAAGCACTAGTAACGATTTTAAGTAGAGCGCTATACTTGTAAACCTAAAATACAGCTATGTGACTTAGTATTTAATTCTGTTGCCTGTAAAAACTTGTTTCTTATAAACATGTCTTCCAATCTACAATTCTGAATATTATCTGTACATTTTGCATAACGTCGTGTGCCTAAACTTGACAAGCACCATGACAATATTATCCTTTGTCGTTCTTTAACATCTTAAAAAGAGTAAAAAGAATTGGAGATGGGTTCACAATATGCCTAAGAAGAACGACTAAAAACTAGAAAAGGATAAATATAATATATGATAAATATATGGTTCACTCCTTAAAAGTAAACCTTTACGGTGTTTTCAGTTTTTAAGTCGTAAAATATATTAACAGCAATAGCATAATAGCATTAATTAGTAATAATAAACAAATGACTCTTAGTTATGATGATCTTAGCTGTGATAAAGTTTTTCAAATATTGGAGCGAGGTCGTTTGAGCACTGAGTAATTGAACCAAGTGCATTGATATTGACTGATAGTTACGTGTTGGTGTGGTGTTCGTAATTTTCCTTAAGAAACACTCTCAACTGACACAAAATGTCTCATTTTTCGTATCAACTTTTCCCTAGTTTGCTGAGTGTTCAATTCATAGGACAGAAATTGTGTCATAAGATTAATTTAGCTATATTAAAAGAAGTGCTAACCACACTTGTTCTATTTGCTTGCTTTTTCATTCTATATTGTTACTTTTTCCTTCACTCTTTTTAACAAAAAATACACACAAATACACCTAGCCAAAAATAGTTGCAAATTATGCTACTTTTGAACACAAACACAAACTATTGCTATTGCATCGGTTTATTTCTGAAGGACAAGCACACATTAAGCATTAATATTGGTCAATCAGCTAGCATTAGTTTATTTCTGAAGAGCAAGCAAAATTAAGCATTATTAATATTCGTCAATCAATTAGCATTGGTTCATTTCTGAAGGACGAGCACAAATTAAGCATTAATATTAGTCAATCAGTTAGCATTAGTTTATTTCTCAAGGACAAGCACAAATTAAGCATTAATATTGGCCAGACAGTTAACGCTAGAAATTCCCTGGATTTTTTACATTCTATCGAGAAATTCCGTTTTTCTGTTCTTGATAAATTTTAATGTGAAATTTCCCTAGGTAGAAGAAATTATCTCAAACTACAAACACTCGTTGTTAAGTTATATCTTGAGTTCAAATGGAGACAAAGAGTGAACATAAGTTTTGTGCGCGTCTAGGTAAGAGTGTCTACAGTCTACAGAAAATTATCAAATATCGCAACAAATGTATGAGGACATTGTTTATCCCGTGCGAATGTATTTCCATAATACAGCCACTTCAGAGGAGGACGGGAGTAAATTGAAGACGATGAAAATCCTGCTGCATTAAGAACATTAAGAACACAAGAATTATTGTAGAAAGTGAGGAAACTGATCACAGAATACCTAAAGTGTGACATATTACAAATCATTGCTCAGGAGCTACACGTGAATGAAGAAACTGTGGGGTTAATAATAACCAAGATCTCACGAAAGTCAGTGACCGTTTCGTGTCTCATTCCTTAACCAATGAAAAATAAGGGACAGTCCTGATCATTGAAAAAAACCTATTACTATCGCCATTAGAGACCCCCAACTTCCTCCTGTATATCGTTACTGGAGATGAGGCATTTTTTTCAATATATCCAATCTACGAAACGTCAGAGTGCAGAGTGGGAGTCTCCTAGCCCACCACAAACTAAAAAAAACTACCAGCGAAAATAAAAACTCAAGCTTTTGCTCATTGTTTCTTAAGGTAGTAAGGACTTCGTAAGGAATTTATGACTACAGAACAAACAGTCAATGCCTCATTTTTCTTTGAAGTATTGAAGTGGTAACTACAACGTGTCACAAATGTGATGCCCGAGTATTAGGGTAGATATTCAGTGGCATCTGCTCCATGAAAATGTCCCAAGTCAGGAGACTGATTCTGCAAGACTCTTTGTCCCGAAAGGGGATCTGTGTGCTGTCCTACTTTCTCTACTCACTACATCAGGGCCCATGAATTATTTTCTATATCGCAAACTCAAGCCTGCACTCCAAGATTCGTATTTTGATGACGTAACGGTCATCAAAAGAGCTACGAAAAGGGTTTTCAACAGCATTTCACAAAAGGATTTACAGCAATCCAATGCACTGACACCAAGGGTTGCGGTACTTAACAGAAAACTATTTGTAAGTACCCACATCGGTTTAACAATGAGCAAATCTAAGCCCATTAAATTCTATCTCTGAATCATTTTCCACATGTGCGAACACAACGCTTAAAGTGCCTGTTAACTGGATTGTAACCACAAATAAATAACAGATGATACAACAGTTCATCATAGAATTATTGCGTTCTAAGCTTAACATTCACTCAAACAGATTTATATTTAACGCATGATTTAATAAGTCACAAAATTCTCGAGTATATTCTATATTATTTTCTTGCATACGCTCTAAGGCGTAGTGTTGCGGTTATAATTCGTTCCTGAACGTCCTGAAGTATGAGTATATGCTGCGATTGAAAGTGTACTAATGACAGAAACCTATATATACTATGTGATAACAGGTATATTTGGTCGTGTAACCACTCCGCCACAAGCTGTGCAGTATGAACAGGTGTTCGATTGCGTTGAAAGATGCAATCGGCATTCCCGTATTGCTCTTCAACAGTGGGAAGCAAGAAAGTGCTTAAAGCATCGATGTAGGCCTGCGCTGTGAGAGTGCCCACTCCAAGAAAAACACACCATAATACCACCACCTCCGAATTTTACTTTTGGCACTACACACGCTGACATTACGTTCACCGGGCATTCGCCATACACACACTCTGCTATCGGACCGTTACATTGTGTACCGTGATTCGTCACTCCACACAACGTTATTTCACTGTTAAATCCTCCAATGTTTACGTCCCTTACACCAAGCGAGGCTTCGTTTGGCATTTATTTGCGTGGTGTGTGGCTCGACTATGAAATCCAAGTTTTCTCTCCTCACACCTAACTGTCATAGTACTTGGAGTGGATCCTGATGAAGTTCGGAATTCCTGTGTGATGGTCTGGATAGATGTCTGCCTATTACATTTTACCACCCTCTTCAACTGTCGGCGGACTCTGTCAGTCAACAGACGAGGTTGGCCTGTACGCTTTTGTGCTGTACGTGTCCCTTCACTTTTCCACTTGACTATCACATCAGACACAGTGGATCTCGGGATGTTTAGGAGTGTGGAAATCTCGCGTACAGACTTCTGACACAAGTGACACCCAATCCTCTGATCATGTTCGAAGTCCATGTGTTCCACGGAGCGCCCCATTCTGCTTTCTTACGATGACTACTGAGGTCGCTGGTAATGAGTACCTGGCAGTAGGGGGCAGCACAATGCACCTAATATGAAAAACGTATGTTTTTTGGAGTGTCCGGATACTTTTGATCACGTAGTATAAAATTGAAACTATAAAACTTTATTGAAATACTAAACTTGTTAGCTGGTGTCTCAAAACACAATTCTGGAAACTAAAACTATCTAGAACACAAATAATGTTATTTGGAGTTAAACGCAACAAATACTACTTGAAGGAGTTTACTGTGATCATTCCTCCATCAGTTACTTGTATCGCCAGGATATCTTTTGTGTATTCGCAATCTAGTTCGTTAGTTTTATCTATCTACATACAATTTGTACATACAAAACATAAACATACACTATATAGTATATATATATATATATATATATATATATATATGTGTGTGTGTATATATGTTAGTGTATTTTTAATACATTAATTAATAAATGAGTAAGGTTAAATTCAGAACTTTCATTAATTAACCCTTCAGCACTCGCGCACAGATTATCACGCGAGAACTCGCACGCGGTCGAAACGACCGCGCTGTAAAATTTGACGTTAAGGAATGAATTACATAATTTTAAATGAATTGCATACTTTTTAATAGTTAAATAAAACATTTTCTCACAAAATGTGCACGTACATAGTATCATGTACGTCCATGTTAACAACGTAGTACCTGATTGGCAGATTCCTCTTTCTCTACACTCAGAAGCAATTTTTCAATCCTTTCTTGTTCTTTCGAATCCATATTTCATTCAAATCATAACTAGAACACTCACCAAAATACTAAGTTAATCGTATGTGTTATATTTACAGTATATCTCCAAAAACTATGAATAAACAAATTTGAAAGAAAAATATTAAGACAAAAAAATCAAATACGTGAGCACTCGCAAGCGGAAGAAATGACCGCAATAAGCCTAAAGGTCCAATTGACAGAGCACACAAAGCACTGGGCACCAACTAACGCCAAAAGCGGTGGTGTGTTGCAACAATACAGTCTGGTGAAGGATTAGAGGGGTGTGAGGGGAAGTTTGCTCGAAGTCAGTAAACAAAATCAAAGAATTTTTATAGGTGCGGTCGAAAAGACCGCGTTGTGAGTTCTCGAGGGTTAAGAAATTAAGTAATTACTGTCAAATTATATTTTGGATTTTCAATATAAACATTAAACATATTCTTCAGCTCCGTTAATTAATATTGAGAAATTCACAAAGAAGTCTCCTGAATTTCCGTCATACTTCAAAAAATATAGAGTAAGAAGGCGGAATTGGGAGGTATGTTTTTTCAACTTTTTCCCCCCTCACAGGATATATAGATGTTTTTCTAGCTTTTAAGAACTGATTATATGTTGCAGGTTCTTGTGCACCTACTGTGGTAGTGGTAAACATTCGGCATCTTTACTTTTGATGCTGTAACATCTTTATTATTGTTGGTTTGATTTTCACCCAGCAAAAGGATTGAAACTATTGCCGGTGCACATAAACCCGTGAGGGTGACTGGGTATAAATGAAGAAATCTCAAGCTTTCATTTGGTGTACATAACTTGTATTCCACTTAGAAACTAATCGTTTTATGTTACCTAGAAAAAAAGTATACCTTTGTGTACGCAAAATAAGGAGTAACTTATTTCTAAATCTCAAAGATAATTGATTGAGTTTTCAAGCCTTACAGTTATTGTTTATAGCATAATATATTGTCCTGTGAATTTAATCCAAAATGAATCGCATCCAAGAAAAATAACTTGTCAAAACTTTGGCCGAAAACGAAAAACAAAAGTAGAAAACAAAAGAAAACAGGCCATTATATTCAAACAAGCATAGGAGAATGTAATACGACTAACGCTAAATCACTATAAACTATTACAATAGAACATGTGTTGGAACTCTGGATTGATAAACAGGTCCTATTTACAGCATCAGCACTATTGGCATGCGTGACGGCCATTGGAGGCCTAAGTTGAATAAAATAGCTTAATAAGCACAATACACTATGGAGCAAAAGTGTACACCACAAAAGACAAAGATGTTCACTTAATGCTTTCCGCCCATTTACCCTCACATCATGCGCCCAATTACCCTTCGGGGTAATTGGAGCTACAAATTTTAACAAACTTTTAACTGCCTCACAGTGATGATTCAAGATTGCTGCTCTTCACGGTAGTATCCTTATGATGTTTTTAAGAAGCAGTAAAAAAGCTGGCTCAAAATATTAACAAATGCACGATTTACTGTGACTCAAACAAAAACCTACACAAACCTGAAACTCGGTATGTCATTTCTCAATCAAATCAGTTTTTGGTTTTTGGTGTCATTATTACATCGTCTCAAAATTCATCAAAGCTTTTTTTCTTATCAACATCTACCCACCCAATAGTTGGGTGTAATTAAATTCCATAAAAATATACTGAAATACAAGATATACATTTTTAAAATGTTTTACGTCCAATTACCCTCACCACCCAATTCCCCCTTCTACCCTATTTTTTTATCGTGAAAGAATTGAAATTAAAATTCTATTTGTGTGGTCACCTACAAAATAAAATTTCAAAAGTTTTACAGGTAATTAATGATCAATCATTTGGAAAGCATTTGTGTAACTGTTCTCCAATGGATCTGTTTACCAACCAAAGGTAGTACTGTGAAGTTTAACAAAAAGTCCAAAATAATCCTCTTGAAAAAGCTCTTATTTGTAAAAGAATACATAATGATCACTTTTGGGTGTTGCAATGGTCTGTCCAAGCAGCTTGATAAAAATTCAGCGTAGCATAATAAAAAACGCTGCTCCTTTTATATGTTAAGAAAAAAGCAGAATGAAAACCTTACTAATGTAAGTGTAGGGGGCACCGATTTCAACTCACCCCGGGCGTCGAAATCTGCCAGCTAGGACTCTGGTCCTTACTAGGGATGGCCAGACCCGGTTCCTGCTGGAACCGGTTTTCGGGTCTGAACGGATCCGATTCTACAACATCCGGATCCAGGTCTGGAACCGGTTCCTAAGATCGGGTTCTGGAACCAGGTTTTTAGATTCAGATCTGAAGCCGGTTCCTAAGATCCGGTTCTGGAACCGAGTTTTCAGATCCAGGTCTGGAACCGGTTTCTAAGATCCGGTTCTTGAACCGAGTTTTGAACCGGTTCCTAAGATTCGGTTCTGGAAGCGGGTTTTCAGATCCAGATCTGGAACCGGTTCCTAAGATTCGGTTCTGGAAGCGGGTTTTCAGATCCAGATCTGGAACCGGTTCTGGAAACCGGATCTCCGAGAATCGAAACCGGAACTTTGTGGCCATCCCTAGTCCTTACAACATGTTTTTGCAATCTGGCCATGAAAAGAGTTACTTCGGCATCAAAAAATCTATTTCCTTGTTCTTCCGCAACTATAAAACTGTCTGAATCATTTCCTTATCCATGACATGACTTAAAATCCTTGAGATTCGTGAATTCAATCTACTTGATCAGCTTATACGATATTCACTCAAAATTCATTTTCTTAGAATACGGTAAACCTAGAACTGTAACTTTCATCCTATTGAAAAGAATACTCTTTATCTACTCCAATAGACAACTTCTTCTTCATAAATAATAACAACGATAAAATATATTAAGGACAAACTTAACGGCGACTCACCGAAAATCTTTCCGCGACAATTGAAGGGACGTGGCGAAGCAGTTGCGAATAACTGATTTTAAGAAACATGTCGTTATCGAACAAATAACACACTACGAATTTCCCTACTGTGAGCCTCAGTACTTATTTTCTACATTGGTTTATCACACATAATATTTACTTGATCGATACATCTATCAGAATCGTGGTTCTATCAAAGTGGTCACACGGTGCCTTAGTAATAGATCGCTCAGTTTTTCGTGTGAGAGTTCGTTTGTTCGAATTCAAACCATAAAAGTTGCGTCTATGAGTTTTCTTTGAGATTTCCTACTTTCCTTAACACTCTTATTCCACGAGTTGTTTTGCAATAAACTTCTTTCATTTACCATTTTTCTCCATTAGCCTAAAAGTACGTAACCGTAAAAAGTTAAGTACTTGGTTCTATTTCACATCTTCCGGTGAGAGTTCATTCTGTACAGAGACGAAGTACCTCAATAAAACAAGTTTATCCCAATTTCTTCACTTTCTAACACACGTCTTCTAACTTGAACGATGTATTATGAATTTTGTTCCTTGAAATATTGCACTTGATTGTTGTTTATTTTCGTTATTAATTTTTGATAAATTACTGCATGAATTTTCAAGTTTCTTTGTGAGCCATCGTTGCGCCACCATTGCACAAAATGAAGTTGTGCATTAATTGAATTTACGACTATAAGTAATGGATATTGCTTTTTACCAGACTTCGATCTAACATTACGGTCTCGAGTTATCTCTGGTATTGTATTTTTTTTACGATCATAGTACTGGTCTTTGCATGGTGATAGTACTGACAGGACTGATTTCTACACCCAAATTGATTCATAATTTTCGCTGTTATAAATCACCTAACAAACCTTGACGGTGTTGATTTGAAACACCCTGTACAAACAAACACACACACACACAATAATATATATATATACAGATGGTGATCAGAAAAATGGAAACACCTGAACGAAATTGCAACTTACTAGATTAATATGGTGTCGGGCCACCTTTCGCCTTCAGAACAGCCTTGATGCGACGTCGGATGGAGGCATAGAGGTCATGAATGGTAGCAAGTGGAATTTTACACCACTCCTCGTGCAGGGCATCGGTCAGTTCTGTGAGAGAGGATGGAGGTGGAAATCGTCACCGGAATCGTGTTTCCAAGACGGACCACAGATGTTCAATTATGTTGAGATCTGGGGATTGGGCGGGCCAGGGGAGGTGTTGAACTTCATCCCGATGTTCCTCAAACCACGCTGCAACAACGCCAGCTGTATGAATGGGTGCATTATCATTTTGGAAGATGGCATCATTGTCCGGGAACAACATCCGGACCATAGGATGGAAGTGGTCTCCCAACATTGCTACATAATCGTTGGCAGTGGTTCGTCCGCTAAGTCTGACCACAGGACCCAATGAAAACCATGATATTGCGGCCCACAGCATCACTGAGCCGCCGCCATGTTTCACAGTTTGGCGGAGACACTGCAGATCATAAGCTTCTTTGGGCGTTCTCCACACATAAACACGGCCCGTGGTTGGGAATAGGATGAAGGATGACTCATCCGACCATATCACACGTTTCCAGTCCTCAACGGTCCAAGTTGCATGGTCGCAGCACCATTTGTGGCGTGCGAAAGCTTTATGGTCCCTAATGAGCAGTTTGGCCCGTGCAACACCACCCCGTAAGTTAATGTCATGTAATTTGCGGCCGACTATGATTGTCGAAACAGGGTCGGGGAGGCGCTGATTGAGTTCCTCCGTCACTTTCTCCGCAGTGGCACGACGGTTCTGTGTGACAATGCGCTTTAATACCCGGCGTGACCTGTCACTCATGATTTTCTTCCGCCCACTGATCCGCTTCCACGATGTGGTTTTCCCGTGTGTTGTGTAGGCGTCATCACCTTCGACACTGTCCCACGCGACACACCTACCACAGTAGCCACTGCCGTCACACTCACTGCACATAACCACGCACCAACAATTTGTCCTCTTTGAAAATCTGAGAGGTCTCCCATTTTACACTACCTCCGTCTGCTGCAGCCACTGGACACTGCTGTTCTACTGCGCCTGACGTAGTATGGAGACCGACCTAACACACCACTACCAGCGGTCCGGCGCTGCGGGCGCCACGACACCACAGCCAACCCATACATCTGACGTGTTGCCAACTACAGGTATTTCCATTTTTCTGATCAACATCTGTATATATATATATATATATTACCAAATGTTTACTTTCTAATGTAATCTTGCTCAAGGAGGCGGTGTTAAAAATCTAAAACCCTGTTGCAGACTGCAGACACCACTGCACTGAAGAATTAAAGTGAATGCTCATTGGCAAGTACAGTCAGGAACCGACAATACGAACTTATTCAGGTATTATAAACGTATCATAGTAATAAACTAAAGTTGCAATGATCGTAAATAGCATTTGAACGAAGTATTTAGATGAAAGTAAAAAAAAAATGTTAGTTTTACAATTAGACAAATATATTTTATATATATTTAAAAAAACTTGGAATTTTGCAACAAATCTTAACTCCTTCCACTACGAATTATTTTCTGAATTCTGACAGTTGAATTATAAGTTATAAAAGTGTATTATAGATGGTTTATCATTAAATAACTTTCGAAACATCAATAGTAACCCTACGTGATGCTACAATAGTATAAACTTTATGACGAGTGTAGCTCTTTCATTGTGCGATTTGGCACCAGGACGCAATGACGAGTTAGACTCGTCTTTTTGTGCAAAGGGTAAAATGCTTTTTGAAATGACAAGAACAGCAGAAGTATCCTTGCTTTTACAAAATTACAATTTTGTATTCATCGATAATGAACTCGAATACAAAAGGAACCCACACAGTGTGTTAGAACGAGATTCTATTTTCACTGTTGAAGAAAGGAAATTGCTTGTTACCTAATATGTTTGGTTATATTCCTGTTACTACTGTACTAAAGGTTGAATTAAAAGGGGCAATTATCTAAAATGAATACTATGCTAGCAGACATTTATTGTGATTTGCATTGAACAGTTATTCGCCCTGCTATCTATTGCTCAATTTAAGTATCAAATGAAGCTTCGGAGTTTACTCTCATTACCTCAACGTGCCCTCTCTATATAACAATATTCCTTCTCCAAGAATGCTTCTTTAGAATTTAGTTCTACTAAATAAATACTATTTTTTTCTATAAGAAATCAACTTATCAACAAATCACACCAGTGAGAGGGTTATGTTAGCAGAAGGGTCCAGAAGCACGAAAAAAATAAATTTTACAGGAGAAATGGATGATACAAGTACTAAGAGCTAACATAACGTAACCAAATCTAACCTAACCTAATCTAAACTAACCTGAACTAACCTACATTATCCTAATATAAGCAGAAATAGGCAAAATTATATCATTTTTTTTTTTTAGAAAATTATGCTGGACACCTACACTATTATAATCTAATATAAACTAACCTTACCTAAACTAAACTCATCCAATCTCACCTAAACTAACCTATTATTAAATAGAAATTATTGAAATTGTAACATTTTTTAGAAACAATTGCTGAACCCCTTGTGCTAAACATTAGCCCAGTGAAACTATAATAACATCAGGCTAAGCAAAATTGTATGCTCGAGGGCGGAGACACACACAGGATTATTTTTTCCAATGGAGGAATGGAAGACCGATTCCAGGGGTGTTTATACCTAAACACAAACGCAGTCGCAAAACAAAAGCATTTTATTACACGCGTTCCCATAATATTTCATAGAAAACAAGAATTATTTACACAGTTATCTTCACTAATTAAATTAAAATAACTAGAGGTCTATTAAGTAGCATAGTATGTAAGTGAGAAAATTATTATGTCTTCAAATGTACTTACATGAATTGGACATCTAAAATCTAGTTGGGTAGCAACTATCGTGCTTTTAGTGTACCCACACAATAGTGAACTAAGTCGAAACCAAGACACACAGTCAGTGGCGTATTTAGGGGGTGGCTTCCGGGCTTAAGCCCCCCCCCCGAAATCTTACTTAGTATAGTAAAGTAAATGAAATATCTTGCAGAATTTTCACATTTTCAGGCAAAGCCCCCCCCCGAAAGTTAGCAAAGCCCCTCCCGAAACAAAATCGTAAATACGCCACTGCACACAGTCAATATATGTGTTGACTGTGTGTCTTAGTTTCGACTTAGCACACTGTTGTATGGGGACACTACAAGTGGGACAGTTGCTACCCAACTAGATTTTGGATATATATTAGGGTGGTCCATAATTTTTAATTTCCGAATTTATTTGGACTCACCAAATAAAATGGTTCCATATGGGACTAAATTAAGCCAGGAGAAAAATTAGCTTCATGGAATAATATTAAATGGTGCCCCAAGCGACCTAAAATTTTGAATCCCATTACAGTACATAGTAGAGATTGCCTGGGAAATAAGAACGAATTTGAATTTCGCACCATTTTGTCATATGACGGTTGGCAGCCGTGGTTTTTCCATGTTTGTTATCCTCTATCCTTCCGATTAGTAGCCTGTGTGGTGAGCATTGTTGATTGGTGTTTATTTCGGCATTGAGCGTTTGACAATAAAGCAAGCCATCCAAGTAATTAAAAATTATTACAAAAACAAGGAAATTCCCACGGCAACCGTTCGAGATTTGCGTGTGACACTTGGACGCAATTTTGCTTTAACTGAATCATCAATTCGGAAGTTGGTTCTGAAGTTTGAGACCATGGGGTCAGTGTTAAATGTTAAGCAAACTGGAAGACCGTGTTCTATTCGAACAGAAGAAAATATTGCTGTCGTGCGTGACAGTATGACCGTAAGCCGCTTGAAATCAGTTCCCCGACGAGCTCAACAATTGAGTTTATCACCAAGTTCACTGCATGAAATCCTGTCGAAAGATCTGAGACTCCATGCATACAAGATTCAACTTACACAAGAGTTGAAGCGTACAGATCATCGAAAGAGACATCGATAGGCTCAATGGGTATTGGCTCGACAAGCGGAGAACGAGAACTTCACGACAAAAATAATTTTCCCAGATAAGGCACACTTCCATCTCAGTGGGTACGTCAATAAGCAGAACTGCAGAATTTGGGGTACAAAAAATCCGCAAGTGAATATGGAAGAACAGATGCATCCTCAACGCACGACTGTGTGTTATGGGTTCTGGGCAGGAGGAGTGATTGGCCCGTACATTTTGGAGACGGTGAGGGAGCTGGCGTCACTGTGAACGGCAATCGTTACAGACACATGCTTTCAGATTGTTTTTTCCCAGCTTTGGAAAAAATTGAAATTAAAAATGACTATTTTTGGATGCAGTAAGATGGTGCGATCTGTCACACATCCCGTGAAACAATTGGTCTGCTGAATGGAAAGTTCCCTCAAAAAATTACCTCTTTGCGAGGAAATCAGGAATGGCCTGCCAGATCATGCGATCTTACCCCTTGTGACTTTTTTGTGGGGATTTGCGAAATCTAAAGTGTACATGACAAACCACAGACAATACAACAACTGAAGGATGAAATTAAGAGGGTTATTAGCGGCATCACACCAGATGTTTGTGAACGCGTCATCGCAAATTTCAATGAACGCATTGCTCATTGCCGTGCTGCCTTGGGCGGTCATATGCTGGATACAATTTTTCATACATAAAAATGAGAAAATTACTTAATGTGTATGTATACATAAATAGAAGAAGTTACTCAATGTGTTTATATTTTTTTCATTATATTTTATATTAGTTTTATAGCACTTTAATATTCGTCCCTATTTCCCGGACACCCTTTATATGGGAAAAATCTGGAACAAACTCATGTAATTTAGAAACTGTTAAAGGGAGTGCGAAGATACCCTGGATAAATAGAAATAGAGGAAGAAACATACTTAATTTTGTATTGTACCGTCATAGCAACCATCTTGAAATCCACCATCTTGGATTCAGGTCAAATTTTTTAAATCTGAAATGGGTCATGTACCATACTGTTTTGAGGTATCGTTTAACCAGAAGCACAGATATGGCATTATTTTAAAGATAGCTTTAGTCGTGATTTCCTGTGAAATGATTTCTTCTTTTCAGAGGTAATAATTCTTACTCGACTAAAAGTAAAGACATGAGTTTGGCATGAAAAGAAGGAAAGGGATATGCTCGGCTTCAAAACAAAGAGGAACGCGAAAGAAAATGTACTTCTGAAAATGATTTGTTGGAACTTTATACACTAAAAGACTTGGAGCAATTTTGTAATGAAGAGGAAAACCCATTTGAGAATGTTAGAGAAAATGTAAATACGGTTGCGTATGTGCTCAGACCGTCCAAGAAATGTAAAAGGGGAAAACCTAATTTTATTACTCAAGGACGTGTGTTGCTCTTAATCGATAAAAGGTCATTGATAGAGCAGCAATACATATTCTGACAGCGACGACAGAAGCATTAGGCCATAATGTAGAGGAACTAGCAATAAATGGGTCTTCCATTCACCGATGCTGAGAGAAAACATGTAGCGAAGTTGCACAGAACCACAAGAAACAATTTCAGAGTGCATCAAGGGCGGTAGTTTTGCATTGGAACGGAACACTACGGCCGAATTTGACTGGCAGAGAGTGCCGACAGGTTATCAATAATTATTACAGGAGATGGTCATGAGAGGCTAATTGGTATTCCCATTTTGTCGTCATCGAGAGAAGAACATGAACATTCGCTTAAGAATGGAACTTGGTAAAGTTCGTGCAGACAGTTTATTGTGACACTACTCCCTGCAATATGGGTCATGTCAACGGTGCTTGCATTCTGCTAGAGCAGTAGCTCAAAAATAACCTTCTATACCTTCCTTATAGAACCACATTTATGAATTAGTTTTAAAATGTGTATTTGATAAGTGTTGTGCTTACTTTGCATCTGGACCGGACGTTCTCCTATTGAAGTGTTTTCAGAACGAGTGGTCTAGAATAGATTGCACTAAATTTATTCCAGAAATTGATGAGGATGTAAGGAACAATATTTCCGATGTAAGAAATGAAGTGTTGAATTTTGCTATCAAACTTGTAGAAGCAGGACACTGCAGAGAAAATTACAGGGAATTTTTAGAACTGACCATCATATTCTTGGGTGGCATACCTCCTTGAAGAGTTTTCTTTCGTTTGCCTGGAGCAATTCACCATGTAAGGTGGATGGGAAAAACAAGCTACTATTTAAAATATTTCTCTTTCGGCAACAATTTCGTTAAACGAAGCAAATAGAAACGGGTCTTCGGAGAGTATGCACTTTCTGAGACTACTATATGTTCACACTTTGCTTAAATGTGATCAAGCATCCTAATCACCATTACAAGACCTACAATTTTTGAAAGGTTTGTACAGTTAAAGACACATAGATACTGAATTATCAGTAGTGGCTCTTTCTAAATTTTCACGCAAACTCTGTTACTTGCCCGAGGAGCACGTAGCATTGGGGTTTTTTGATTATGGAGTTACCATAATAGAAAAACAAAAAATGGTTGAAAGAATTAAAACTATAAGGGGATATAACCGCTACCAGGTTATAGAAGGATTTTTTGTGGACACTCTGTATATTTCGTCAAGACAGTGATCATTATTTTCAATTTATACTTTATTCTGCAACGCACATAAGTTCTTTCTTTGGTGGGAATTGCTTCTTTCCCACACAATTGGACAAAGAAGTCTTTCATCGTTTTTTCATATATATATTTAAAACATTGCTTTTGCTGAGAACATTTCAGTTAGTGACTAACCATTTCAGTGTTTCTCCCTGACTTATTATATGCACACTATATATTCTGCAGTTATTTGGAACTGAATTAAGTGCTTTCTTTAATCGCTTATGGAAACATTACAATAGATTAGAGAAATACGGGCTGACCAGATGTCCCAGTAGCCAAGGTGGCACCAGCCTCACAATTTTCGTAGCCCGTTATCTGTACTTTCTCACGCCAGTGTTATCGCCGCGTCTAGTGCATTATAGGCAGTTGACTAAAATTAACATAAATTGTTTTCCGTATTCTGTTTGTATGTGCATACAGGTGAGTTAACTGAGTGATTTTTGAAATAAACTGCCAACACTTTTCCGTTGATCATTGCAACCCGTAGCTTGAGCTTGGATGCTCAGGGAGTTCGACTCCGGTGTTGTACGCAACCACCACGCCCGTTGCGTTGGTTAAGTTTTGTGAAGGGGCACAAGCTATTTAGCCGGTGAAGGACGATTTCTCACGGCTATCCCCAACTAGTGAAATCCCAGGTCCGCTGACCTTGTGCGTTTAAAAAGTTATATACGCGCCCACCAATATCAGTATTCCACTGTGGAGATCTTCTTTTCATTACTTTGCTGAAGATTCACCTTTACGCTGCAGGACTGTTCAGCCTAACAACTGGATTCATCGTGGGACGATCCAGACAACTTTCCCCCAGTGTGTCAAGGGTGTGAGAGAAAAATTTGTAGTGATATCTGAATCGTAATCATATATATATATAAAGGGCTATATTACCCGAAAAGGGCAAAGCGTGATTTCAGCGACCAAAATTGATATACATCCTCAGTGTTTAGTGTTGTGTCCATTTCTCTTTGCTATTCTTTTTTTAGTGTTCTAATAAATAAGTATAGTGTCATTTAATTCAGTGTGTTTTCGTTGTTTGTATGAGTGATGTTTGTGTGCGTTATGGTCTGGATGACCGTCTGATCGTCCGTGAGGTTTTCGAGACGAGACACCCGAACCTCTCGGCGCCTAATGCTCATCTCATTATTGAGACCGACGAGCTTTTTGGGAAACAGTTTGTAACCTTTCTTGGAGAGGTCTTCGTCGTCCTGTCCAGGTAAGTTAAAGTATCAGGAGTATACTTATTGGTAATACCACGAGCCAAGGACAGCGAATAGAACTACAGGCGGTTACAAATAAATGACAGCCCGAACATGGACCACGAACTGAGAACGGTTACAGGGAAACCGTGAAGCAGCAAAGAGGCTTGGTGCAAGAGATAATACCATAAAAATTCTTGTGAAAAGAGAAATCAGTGATTTTGTTATAACAAACACAAATTTTCCTCGAGAGATGTAAAATACCCAAAGGGTTTCTTGAGTGTGATTCGACTTCATGGCCAAATAACAATGAGTATCAATTCGTCTACGTAACAAGTGGTGCAGCAGAAAGGGGAGTGTAACTAATAGAAGACTACAACGTTCTTACGAAAAATGAGGAGCAGAAACAATTTATTTTCCCCCATATACATTTGGACCACCTTAATATATATATAGGAGTTGGACAAAAAATCTAAAACGTTTGCAAAAGTGTGAAAATCATACCTAGTATGGTGTGGGGCTTAATTTTGCGACCAAAAAAGCTTGGATCCGACGTGGAATGGACGTATACAGTTCCTGAATCGTGGTGTATGGAATTTTCTTCCATTGTTCCTCCAAAACATGCTCCAGTTTCCTAAGGGATGCTGGTGGAGGGTAATGAGACCGAACACTCCTTTCTAACTCAGACCACAATGGCTCAATGATGTTAACATCTGGTGATTGAGGGACCCAGGGGAGGTGTGATAGCTCCTGGTCATGCTCCTCAAACCATGATTTTACCGTTTTTGCAGCGTGACTGGGTGCCAAATAATCTAGGTAGATGCCATCACCATCAGGGAACAATATTTTGGCCATGGGTTGAACCTGTTCCCCCAAAATGGAACGCCTTAACTTTCATCATTCCATGCAGGGCTATGATGGGACCTGCAGAAAACCACGATATCACTGCCCATACTGTAACAGAACCACCTCCATTCTTTTCAGTTGGGAGCAGATAGTCTGTATCATAGGACTGCGACGGTGTTCTCCATACGTAAACACGACTGGTTGTTGGAAACAAGGTGAAGGTCGATTCATCAGACCACATTGCATGTTTCCACTGCTCATGAGTCCACGTCTTGTGGTCCTTGCACCACTGGATACGCCTCTTCGCATTTACTGCTGTGACCATGGCTTTGGCGATAGCGGCCCTGCCATAAATTTTCATTTTATGAAGTTCCCGTCGCACTGTTTTCGATGAAACCGGGTTATGTAGGTCGGAATTGAGTTCAGACGTACTTTTTATTGCAGTGGTCTTCTTTTTAGCTGCTAGAATCCGTTTTAATGCCCTCCAGTCCCTATCCGACAGGATTGTTTTTCGACCACTGTTGTGCTTTGCAGACGTCGTTTGTCCATGAATTGTGTATGCCCTCGTGACATTGAAGGACGCTGCAGGATACAGTGCCTTTCGATATCCCTACAATGTTCGCCACTGTTGCCACTGAAGCGCGAACCAGACGAGCAGCAACGATCATGCCTCTTTGGAAGCCTGTCAGGTCGCCCATTTTACCGCACCACTTTCACACCACGATACTCACAGGTGAACTGATTACTGCTGACGGAAGGGGAAAGTCCACATGACACATTGAAAGCAAAAAAAAAAAAAAAAAAAAAAAAGAATCGGCACCCGCAACACGTGTTGTACAGTGGACGGCCTAACTTACGTGTCCTGTATGAAGTGTTTTTAGATTTTTTTGTCTATCCCGTACACACACACACTCACACACACACACACACACATATATATATATATATATATATATATATATATATATATATATAATACTAAATGTTTACTCTTTAATTAAATCTTGTAGAAGGACACAGTGTCAAACATCTAAAGAACATACTGTACTGAAGGATTTAAGTTAATGCACATATTGTGAAGTATAGTCAGAAACAGATAATATGAAGTACCTATTCAACTTTTGTAAATAGTGTATCATGTTAACAAACGAAAGTTGTAAAGATCATAAAGGTATATTTCAATGTAATATTGAAGAAAGTAAAGAGTCAGTTTTATAATTAGACAAAGATACGTTTAAAAACTCTTGGGGTTTTGCCTTAAATATTGAATGTTTCGTGAAGCGACAAAAAAAAAAAAAAAAAAAGAGAGAGAGAGAGAGAGAGAGAGAATCATCAATGTATATCGTCGTCTAAGATTAAATACAGCATAAGTAACATTTCACCAATTTTACAGGAGGGACAAAGTACCTCTTGAGAACTAGCTTCAGCCTCATGCTATGTCATCCCATACTGGTTCTAATGGTATCAAAAACTCAAATTCGCTATAATTGGAGATACGCAGCGTTGAATCCCAAACGACGATATATAATCTGAAATTAAGTACAGTAGGAAGTCGAAAATCCGAACTAATTGGGACCACGGGTAGTTTGGATTTTCAAATTGTTCGGATTTTTGAAAATGACTAAAAAAATGCCATTTAGGCTTAAATATGTTGTAAGGTATGCTCTTTTATCGATACAATGGTTAAACAGTACATACAGTAATTACAATACTGTACGTAAGGCTGTTTACATTTAATGTTTCTGAAGTACCTGCTCTACACTAAATTACACTGTTCTTGTTACTCACACTTAAAACTTACTTTTTTGAGCCTAAGGGAAAATAAAAATAAAAATATGTATGACAAGCAATAACATATGAATAGGCTTTTGTAAAAACACTTGATTGTTTGTTTATCTCTATTGCTAAGATAAATGTAATAAGGTTCTAAGGACCGCGTTCGGATTATCGACGTCCTACTGTGTTTCGATATAGTGAACTCGAAGGTAATTATAAATTTGTCTTCTTTATGAATGATGTTGAATACAAAATAAACCCACACATTACCATTTTGTTAAGACGAGAATCTATTTTCACTGCTGGACGAAAGAAATTACTTTTTACTCAATATTTTTGTATTAATTGTTTTTACTACCTAATTTAAGACTGAACTTAAATTGGAATTATCTGAAGTGAATACTATGTTAATTAGCTATTTATTGTTACGTATATTCTATAGTTGTTTTCCGTGCTATCTATTATGGAATTTAAGTATCAGGTGAAGGTTAACGTTTCTTCCCATTACTCCATGTTATTACATATAATATTATTTTTCATGGATGCTTCTTAAGTACTCATTTACACAAAATAAATACACTTTTTGTAGAAGAAATCAATTTATTAATTAACCCTTGTTCGCATGGTTCAGTAAATATACGCTAATGCATATGCAGGGCCTCCGAGGCCCTGTATGGTATTTAAAGCGTTCTATTTAGAATTTGATGCAAATTACTACTTGCAGCCCTATGATAGCTTAATTTGTTACATAATAGACCAACAATGGGCATTTTCATAAGTATCTAAGTTTTAAAACAACGTTTACAATTATTTTATATTTATTACAATTAGTAGAAAATACAAAAAAAAAAAACACTGTGACAAAATAGTTTCTTCAAATATACTTTTGTCAGTTTACTCATACACTTCATAATTTTCTAGTTTATTTTAAAATTCTAAACACACCTGTGTGAAATGGTACTATAATCATCAAAAGAGCAATATTTATATAATTTCTGACATTCTTGTATGCAAATGACATTGTTTAGCAGTTTTGAGAAAAAATGTATCTACAAAATGCATGAATTGCAAATCATTTTATGTGTTCTTTGCAAATGCTTTTGCCACACTAGCAGCATTACGAACGCTCTCTTTCTATGAATACTGTATGGACGAAATTCAAATTATCTTATTTTTTCTCCTGCTTATTCCTTTTCAGTTCCGGATATCTTCAAAGCACTAACTGTTGCTTGTGGCAAGTTGCGTATTTGTAATCTTAGAATCACCTGGCTTCTCATTAAATTTTCTGGCAGTTCCTGCAAGAATAATGGACGATTGTTTTTCTTGTTTTACAGAAATTTGGATTCTGCACCCTGAAAACAATGTGACTATTTACCTGCCACATCCATCATATTTGACCAGAGAGCAAAGGGTCACCTTCTAGTTTGTCTTTTGCATGTATAGTCTCTAACGTCTTAACCCATAACATCAACTCCACATTTAGTTTTGTTGTAATAATTTATAATCACTGGCTTTCTTTTAGGGCTATTTTCATCAACTGCCTTATCATGATGCATGGTGGTTATCAAAATCACTGTCTTCTTTTTCTTTGGCACTTAGCTGACCATAGTGACATTTTGCTTGAATGCAAACATTGATGAACCTACTCCTCAAAGAGATGAGGCTCTCATTTCAACTGGAATGTCGCGTTTGTTTCGCCTTAGTGTTCTCATAACCGTAAGTCATTGTTCTAGCATATACTCTGACAGATCAACACTATCAAAGACATTATCCATAGTAATATTTCGTGAAGTTTTACGGTTTTGCAGAGGTGTTTTACCACATTCGTCCCAGATTTCTTTTCAACTGGTTTCTTTTGGTTTTCTTTCTGTGTATACAAAACCATCAACGGCATATGATGATTGAGCGCCGCATAACCAAAATATTTTTATTACGTACTTACAAGATTTTCGAGGCGTCTCAATGTACGTGTCAATGAACCCACACCTACCTCGAAGTGGCACTAGCTGTTGATCTACAGTAAGTTCTTCACACGGAACAATCACTTTTGTACAGATTCACAGAAATATTTCCTACACAAAACAAATAGGTGCCCGTATATCATTTTCAACATGGATTTGCCTTGTACGTTTATGGTCAATCGTAAGGCTTTCTTTATGTCTTCAAACCTGTTGACAGACATAATGCCTTTGAACATTGGTTTGATTTCATAGAGATGAACAGTTCAATGATTGGCACATCTCAGCTATTCTTCTACTCCTATTAGTAGCAAAATGCAAAGAAAAGCATTCATTTAGTCCAGACTATCATTTTCCCACACTTTTCGTTTCAATGTTGTAACCCTTGTTCCCTCAAGTTTTCTATAGTATCTTTTGGACGTATTCTTTTCACTCCCTTTGAAACACCTGGGGAAAACTTCATTATATTATGTGCTGCTTTCCGTGATGGAGGTGTTTTCTTTTTCCAAATTGTGTCGTTTGGACTAAAATGTGTATCGGAATCACTAATAGCTTCATTCCCACTGGTGCTTTCAGAGCGTGATTGCGTATCGAAATGTTCTTTACTTACACTTTCTTGATGAACTGTATTATTGGATTCTTCATCCTCAGATTCGTCACTGTTATTGTTCGACAGTACACTATAATCAAGACACTCATTTACAAAACGGACAAAATCATCGTCACACACTCTCTTCGTAGTTCATCTTCCAATAGCCGTAGATGTCATTTTGCGCTGAAACTAACACAAATTGCACACCAATGTAACTGGGCATTGCAAATTGCACCTAGTCACAATATAAAAGCAACAGTGGAAGATATATATATATATATATATATATATATTAGAACCTTATTGTATCAACTCTGTTGCTGTAATTGTTCGAACAAAGGAAATAAGTTAGCAAAAAGCTCTAATAAATGGGTGATAGATTATATAAACAATCTTATATACAAATGATTGATAAAAGCTTGCATATGTATTGCAGCGCTATCTAATGGGCATAAAATAAGCAATTATAAATAGGACTAATTGCAAATAAGTACAACAATAATAAAAAGAAATAATAAATCTAAATAACACATTCGTTTAGGACCAATTTTATTTATAAAAGTATGTCAAATAATTCGCAAACCATTATTATTTCATTAGGGCCTCCCAGGCCCTGCATATGGATTTAAGGGGTTACTAAATTAAATCAAATATTACTGTTTTCCAGATAATGCAAAAAATATTCTAAAGCTACTCATGAATGCATAAAAGAATGCTAAAAGAATACACAATGAGCAAGGCTTATTGATTGAATAGATTTGTAATGACTTTGAAAATAAAACCCAACAGGGCCTGAGAGGCCCTGCATATGCATACAAGGGTTAAGCATAGATGACATCAAGCAAGAAAAGACAACATGCTCTAAGGCAGAGACGCTAGCAGGATTTTCTCAAAGGAGTCCAGCAGACCGATTTCAGGGGGACAAAGGACGGACACCCAACACACTTTGAAGCACGCATTCAAGTAGTACATAATATAAAAGAGCAGTTATTCACGCACATACAGGGGTAAAAGTGAGGGGGACGCTGTTATCCACTTTCAAAAAATATATATGGCGTCCACCACTTCCTAGAAAATTGCAATGGGGAAAGATAGGCACGGGAGACGGCCTGATGTCATCCATCTCCCTCAGATCCAGTTTTACCCCTGTTCACATATTCTTATTAACTACAGTAAATAAACAAGAGTAATGAGGTAATAACTTTAATAATTGATAAACACATATTACTATATAAATTACCTGTAAACCTTAGAAGCAGGAAGAAGTAGAAAATTAAATGAAACAAAAGACATTTCAATAACTTCTAAAAAGAAAGAAAATGTATGGTAATCTACATTTGTAACATGCAGAAATGTTATGAAACCTAAAACGCTGTAGTTTTATGTGTTTTTAAAGAATGCCTAGTATAGTCTACAAGTAGTCATAACTAACAAATACATATTCAGATAAGATTAAGGTAAAAAAAAAAAAAAAAAAAAAAAAAAAACTCTGATTTTGAAAAGCAGAAAAAAAGGAACAAAAACCCAAGAGTGAAGAATAAGAATACAATAACACAAGAGACGATTAACCCGTATAAATCCGAAGATTGGAAATGATCAGAGCAAGTCCATTTGTGTTTTCGATGTATTCAATTTAAGTTTCCATTTTAGACACCAACTGACGAGTTTATCAATTGCTGATTGTCTGAAGAACGTAAAGCAAAATTCATAACATTCTCAACATATAACATAAACATGCGTTTGTGAAATTTTTAAATAGACAATAATAATGAATCACGCTTTATTATTATCATTATTTTTATCTACTTTTCAGCGCCTTTACTGAAGCAGGTTAATACTATTTTCCAAAAATAACGTTTTTTGTAGCGGAAAAACATTAAAACCGCTCCTCGAAAATTCTACAAGAACCTTTAGTTTAAATTTGGTTTCAATGTGTTGAGCAGCATAACCTCTAGCGGGTATATATACATCTAAATGAACAGACATCCACATTTTCTTAAGTATTTAGATAGAGTCCTTAAATATGTAAATCCGTTCAAATCTCAAATTCAATTCTATTTTTCACGATTACCATACTTCCTTCTCTTCTATTGTCGTTCGAAAGTAGGAATGGAAGTATAGTATGTCCAGGGACGCCCACAAGGAAAAGTCATGACGCAGAGTGCGTCGTTGAAATTTAAGGGAAGGGTGTCAATGAGACATTTCAATCATAAGGAACGAAACATTTGCTTCAAAATTACAAACACATTTTAAATCAAGGCTGTCGTATTAGTGATATCTTGGAGATCAGAAGAGCCATTAATAAAAGATAAAGCTTAACGGTCGGTATTGATTTATGAGGACGCACACCAGGATATTTTAGGAGGCAATGCTTGACAGGATATGTATTCCGGATATGTTCTATTTTTAATAAATGATGTGAGTAACATTGCATTTTTATCTGAAAAACGCCTCATTCGCCTACATACTATTTTGCAGATGGGCATAATGATCTTACAGACATAAGGTGTGAAGGTCGCTGAGCAGGAGTGCACTTTGTGTAGAACAAGTTATTGTCACATTGTTGACATGATGGAAGGTAGGAATAAGTAGACTGAGGTCGGTTAGCTTACGGTTAAGTAAGTTTGGACCTATTTTATTAAAATTAATAAGTGTGTAATTGCTCGTATTGTCATTTATTGTATTGGTTCCTATGAATGTTCTGCACAAAGTGCACTCTTACCAAATTATTCTCCACGGATGCTTCTTTAGTATTAAATTATACAAAATAAATATAGTTTCTAGAATAAATCAATTTAATAAAAAGTTTTAATACCACTGAATTTATAGATGATACGAAGGTAGACAAAATAACACCTGAAGACGAGTGGCAGGCGACCGAAGAATTTTCCAAGGGAGGGGTGAGAGGCCGATTCGAGGGGGTAAAAGATTGACACACCAGCGCAGTCGTGACATACCGTAATATATAATACAAAACAATAGCTTCTTTACGCACATTTCCTTATTAACTACACTAAATAAATGCAAAGCTAAAAGATATCATTTGCTTTAATCATCGTCTCCTTTACCCTAAAGGATATAATCGTGGGACGTTAAACTGGAAAAAATATTTGTAATAACATTTAATTTCCTTGAATCATTGTAGAATGTCCACAACCGTGTCCAAGTAGGACGCTGTAGGTGCATGGATTTCTTTCGTCTACTGATTCCCGGCGGGAGTTCATGTGGTTCGGATTCCACGTTAATCAGTAGGTCCACGTCTCATATAGCCTCGCTGCTGAACGGGACGTTAAACTCAAAATCAACTCAACTCAACTCTTTCGTCTACTAGATTCTTAAATAACATATTATTTGGATAGCATATTCTAATGAAAAAGTCAAATAAAGATTTCTCCAGAAGCATAACGTTTACCAAGAAAAAAATTGTACTACAGATTGTTCGTTACTTATTTGTATCCATTTCAAATAATACATTGAAATTGCTTCCAAAGAATGTAATATGTTGGAAAGTTTAGGGATAGGAGAGAGACAAAATGTTCTGTATTCTTATGAGAAAATATAGCATGCTTATGAATAATCTGCGAAACGTTGTCGGTATCGTTTTGAAACACTCTGTATAGACCCCTATATACACAAAGCCGCTTTCCTTAAATTAAACATACAGGCTATATTGAAAGTTAGTTTTACAATTAGGCAAAGACATGCTTAAAGATTCTGAATTCTTTTAAGTTTGTAACAAACCTGATATGATTCGTAAATGTGAAACGAAAGAAAATATTACTCCTGTGTAATCTAAATAAAAACTGTGTTTGTTAGTGTTGAGATTACCGAAGAAAACAATTTTTTTGTAAGTTTGTTTATCTATTCTCGAATATTAAAGAAAGTTGCATAGCGTATTTAAAGGAAATCCTATTTTCACTGCTGGAGAAAGAAAACAGATTGTTACTTAATATTTTTCTGTATTTTTTCTGTTACTATTCTAGTTAAAGCTGAACTAAATGATCTATTACCTAAAGTGGATGCTATATCAACAGCCATTTATTCTGATTTATATTCAATAATAGTCCGCTCCGCTACCTATTGAGGAATTTGAGTATCAAGTGAAGCGTAAGAGTTTATTCTCACTACCCATATATCTACACATAAAGTTATTGGGCAAGAGTGCACTTTATGCAGAACAAGTGATTTTGTCACATTGTTGGCATGACACAAGGTAGAAAATTAAATGTTAGGGTTTGTTACTTAGGGTTAGGTAAGTCTGGATGCATTTTGTTAAAATTAACAGAGTGTAATTGTTCGTATTGTCATTTATTGTATCGGTTCCTATGAATGTTTTGCGCAAAGTGCACTCTTACCGGTGGCTGCCCCGTACCCATTCGCTTAAGGCCATATAAAACTCAATACTACTGGTATTCAGAAAACTCGGGTTTTCAGTGATAAAACCCAAAAGCGGTTTTGAAAACTTTCGAAAAACTGTTTTTTGTTTCAAAAACTAGATTTATACCAAACCTTTTCAAATTTTCCATCAAAACCCTTTTCTGGTTCTTCGTTGATTAACTTGTTTGTAAATTATTTGGTTAGTTATTTGGGTTGAGTTAACTGTCCCTTTCACCAATGAGGCTATACAGGACGTAAACCTTGTAACCCACTCAAGTTTCATAATAAAATGAAATTTTGTAAAGGAAAATTTTTGTGAGATGAAACTCCAATTTACTGTTAAGTTGGTTCTTTCTCTTGGAGTTGGAAGCACTGCTTAACCTTCGGTTGGATTGCGCGAGTCGTCAATCGGGATGACGTCACGTTGCAGCCGAGGTTCTCGCTTTAAGACTGAAGCGCTTTGCAGTGTATAAAATGAGGTAAGGGTGTTAGGTCCTTCGAAAATAGAGAATGGGTCATTAAATTAATATTCTTTCCGTATAATCGTATAGTTTGGTTAACTTCTTTTAAGAATTATAACAGTTCCTGACTATAGTTACTATTTCGAAGACATTATTATTACTTAATATATTTGGAAGTACTTATTTCTAAAAATACTGCGAAAGGAAAAGTAAGAAAGTAAAAATAGTTAACTGAATAGTTCATGTTACTGGTTTTGTGTAGGCAGAGTTATGCCTTGAGTTAAAACATGTTGATTCTTGTTTTCCTTGATAAAACTAAAGTAAAGTCACTAGTCAGGAAGTTTAATATTGAAATTACGGAACATATTAAGGCTAGTAGAGACTTCAAATGAATGATTTATGTCTTAGGTCCGCTTTGAAAAGGAAAGAAAAAAAAAAGAAAGGATTTTGTAGAATTACAGTTGAGCTATTGCTCGTAATTCATGCATTTTGACCCATATTTTAAGAAATCATTTCCTCCCACATTTTCATTCCAAAGAAAGCCACTTTGCAGTAACTTCGAGTTCCATACGTTTTTTGATGAAATTATTGTATAGGTTTCTGTATTCTATATTTGGATTTACGATTGGTTATAATAATACTTCAGAAAATTTTGTCACTTGGAAAAAAAATCCTTTTGGGAAAAATGTTACTTGCTAACGGCGATTTCGATTAATGATATTATTGCTTGTTAAATTTGTTGAATGTTTTCTATATTACTATTTATATAACACGTTTCGGATTTGTTATAATAAAATTTTCCATTTTGTTAGAAAACTTTTTACATTTACAAGTAGTTGTAGAAATTTTCCTGATTATCTTAATAGTGATATTTTGCATACAGTATAAGCCTTTTCCAGTATTGAACCTCACCCTTCACGTCGTCATTATTCTCAGCCGTGGGGGAGTGGAATTCTCCTTTCTCTCTCCTTTTAAAATTCTTGTATTCTAAAGGGGGAAGTGGGGTGACGTCCGTTCTCGCAGGACTGTAGGTAGTGGGGGCTATTTAAAGATTATATGTGTATCGTTCATCCGTTACAACCTACAACTTAACTTCGAATTTGAATCAGATTTATGTTCCACCGGGAAATGAACCTAGGTCTCTCATGTTCAAGATTCGTACGCTAATCATATAATCGTGAAGAAACTCTTGTCTCGGAGTGTAGTACAACAACAAGATCAGAAACCGGCTTCGGCGAAAATCATACTGGTTTCAGTAAAAATAAATAAAAACCTGTTTTGGAGAAAACAGTAAACGATTTCGAAGAAACAACTGGGTCACTCTTGATGAAGCCCAAAGCCAATTTTGGTGAAAAACCAAACCGATTTGTAGAAAACCAAAATATCGGGTTCCGGGTTTCCTGTCCATTTCTACATCATACCCTCATGACTTCTTACGTACTGAACGACATATAGTCAGAACAGTCTCAAACCTCTGGTATCAATTTTATAGATACTGAGTACAATGAATTCTTGAACCTCCTCTCAGTAAAGATAGGAAGAGACAAAACTGTCGCTTGTCCGCCCGGTTGGCCGCCCGGAGCATCGAATTCTGGCCGCCCGGTTGGCTCTACCGGCTGTCGACTCTAACTCTGTAACGTACTAGGTAGAAATCGTTAAGAGAATGACACGGAAATAGGAAAAAAGTGTTACAGCACATTATATCTAATGTCAAGATTCTACAGGTCTTACGGTATCATCAAGTTATTTATTCAGTTGACCAATACATAACGAATATATATTTCCAATATTTTACAAATAATGTCACTAATTTCAAACAGAAAGAACAGTGATCCAGGTTTTGCTAATATATAGGTCTGATGAGTAATGGTAACCCAGTCCTCGTGTCAAAAGGCCGTGTGTGACCTATAGAAGATTTCCATATATGATAAGGATTAGGAATTACATTTCTGGGCTTTCAGCATCTATGGCCATGAGTAGTAATCGCATGACTTGGCCGAACTTTTTGGCCCCTGGGTCCCTGCCTCAGGACCCATGGTCCCTGGCCGGGGTCAATGACCTAGGGGTACCTAGGACCACCCCCTCTAAATTTTGGCAGGGGTACCTTGGCCCACCCCCTAAATTTTGGCAGGGGTACATAGGACCACCCCCCTTAAATTTTGGAAATTGCCAAATCTAAAAATTTGGTATAGTAGCCTAGGACCATAGTATGTACCTCTATCCGTATTGGGGGTCTATGTCGTTCCCTTTCATGGGTAAAAACTTGCCAAAAATTCAAATTTCGGGGGTTTTTGACCTAATTTATCCCCTTGGATGAGGTGTTATTACCCTATATAGTTATATGGGCGTATACAGGGGTCCATTACCTTTCATAAGACATGGGTATATTAATGCACCCCTTTAAATTTTTGGGAGGGGTACCTTGGCCCACCCCTTCAATTTTGGAAATTGCCCAATTTCAACATTGGGTATTATAGTATAGGACCCTAATATGTACTATGATAAATTTGGGTGGTCCACCTCATTCCCTTTTAGGGGTACATAGGACCACCCCCCTTAAATTTTGGAAATTGCCAAATCTAAAAATTTGGTGTGGTAGCCTAGGACCATAGTATGTACCTCTATCAGTATTGGGTGTCTATGTCGTTCCCTTTCATGGGTAAAAAATTGCCAAAAATTTAAATTTCGGGGTTTTTTGACCTAATTTATCCCCTTTGATGAGGTATTATTACCCTATATAGTTATATGGACGTATACAGGGGTTCATTACTTTTCATAACATATGGGTATATTAATGCACCCCTTCAAAAATTTGGGAGGGGTACCTTGGCCCACCCCTTAAATTTTGGAAATTGACCAATTTAAACATTGGGTATTATGGTACAGGACCCTAATATGTATCATGATAAATTTGGGCGGTCCACCTCGTTTCCTTCCAGGGGCACAAAATTGCCAAAATATAAACGTAAGCAATACGTTATACCACGTGTTTGATTTTTGGTCGATTTTATCCCCTTTGATGAGATGTTATTACCTTATATGGTTATATGGTCATGTATAGGGGTCCATTACCTTTCATAAGATATCGGTATATTTGTACACTCCTTTAAAAATTTGGGAGGGGTACTTTGGCCCACCCCTTAAATTTTGGAAATTGACCAATTTAAACATTGGGTATTATAGTACAGGATCCTAATATGTATTATAATAAATTTGGGTGGTCCACCTCGTTCCCTTTTAGGGGTACAAAATTGTCAAAATATAAACGTAAGCAATACGTTGTACCACGTGTTTGGTCTTTTGGCCCAATTTATCCTCTTGGATGAGGTTCTATTACCTTATATGGTTATATGGTTATGTATAGGGGTCTATTCCCTATCATAAGACATAGGTACATTTGTGCACTCCTTTAAAAATTTGGGAGGGGTACTTTGGCCCACCCCTTAAATTTTGGAAATTGACCAATTTAAACATTTGGTATTATAGTACCGGACCTTAACATGTATTATTATGATAAATTTGGGTGTTCCACCTCGTTCCCTTTTAGGGGTACGAAATTGCCAAATTTTAGTACAACCACGTGTTTGGTCTTTTGGCCCAATTTATCCTCTTGGATGAGGTTCTATTACCTTATATGGTTATATGGTTATGTATAGGGGTCTATTCCCTATCATAAGACATAGGTACATTTGTGCACTCCTTTAAAATTTTTGGGAGGGGTACTTTGGCCCACCCCTTAAATTTTAGAAATTGCTCATTTTATATATTTGGTATTATAGTACCGGACCTTAACATGTATTATTATGATAAATTTGGGTGTTCCACCTCGTTCCCTTTTAGGGGTACGAAATTGCCAAATTTTAGTACAACCACGTGTTTGGTCTTTTGGCCCAATTTATCCTCTTGGATGAGGTCCTATTACCTTATATGGTCATGTATAGGGGTCCAGTACCTATCATAAGACATAGGTACATTTGTGCACTCTTTAAATTTTTTTGGGAGGGGTACTTTGGCCCACCCCTTAAATTTTGGAAATTGCTCATTTTATATATTTGGTATTATAGTACTGGACCCTAACATGTATTATGATAAATTTGGGTAGTTCACCTTGTTCTCTTTCATGCGTAAAAAAAAAATTGCCAAATTTTACTACAACCACGTGTTTGGTATTTTGGTTCACCCCTTGGATGAGGTCCTATTACCTTATATGATTATATGGTTATGTATATTGGTCCATTCCCTATTATAAGACATGGGTATATTGATGCACCCTTTAAAAAATTTGGGAGGGGTATCTTGACTCATCCACTCAGTTTTAGAAATTGATTAATATAAGCATTTGGTATCTTCGTACAGGTCTTCAATATGTACCACTATAAATTTGGATGGTCCACATCGTTCCCTTTCATGGGTAAAGAACTACCAAAAATCAAATTTCGGATGTTATTGACCCCTATTTAATACGTTATATGGTTTATTACATCTATATGTTTATGTTCTCTTTTAAATTTGGGAATTATCAAATAACAAAATTCGGTAAACGTTTTCTAGGACCCATTGGTATTCCTCTTATGGCCAAATATTCAAAATTTAAAGGTTATTGACCGGCTTTATTATTGAATAAGTACAGGATTTATTACTTTTTCATAAGACACAGGTGTATTTGTGTACCAATCTTAAATTTTGGGAGGGGTACATTTCTTATTGTCATATCAATAATTGGTAATTGTTCTTTGGGTAAATCATTGTGATCACGTGATCAGTTATTGACCTATGATGGGATTAGGAGTCCAGGACATTGGTACATTGAAACTTTGTAGGATAATTTGAGAATGCGTCATTGGTATTGATTATTACAGCCAAATATAAAGTAAGCAAGACGTTGTACCACGTGATTGACCTTGATGAGGTAGTGTACAGGGATACATAGCTAACCTTATTGAAACTTATGACTCATAGTCTTAAGGGAATACATGCTACAACACTGGCAAAGTTATTGTTGATGCAATTTGATTGGCTGATCATTATCTTTCCTGCAATCTGATTGGCTGATCACTATCTTTCGTGCAATCTGATTGGTTGATGAGTTTTAAATCTTTGCTGTATTCAGTTTTAAGTTTTGTTTTACATTTAAAAATCTTGTTTTCGTTCAACATTTTGCACTCAATGATAAATATGATCAAAACCGTTTATTTGTTAATCGAATAGTTAAAAACCGGATAAAGTTTGACGGTTAACCGTGAAACGTAAAAATTTTTTAGTTTGAAAATTTTTTGTTTGAAAGTTTTTTTTGAAAATTCTTGCTTTCAAATTTTTTGTTTGAATTTTTTGTTTGAGAATTTTGTTTGAATTTTTTTTGACAACTTTTGTTTCAAAATTTTTTGTTTAAAATTTTTTTGTTTGAAATTTTTTTCGTTTCAAAATTTTGTTTGAGATTTTTTCGTTTGAAATTTTTGTTTGAAATTTTTTTCGTTTGAAATTTTTTGTTTGCAAATTTTTGTTCGAAAATTTTGTTTAAAATTTTTTGTTTGAAATTTTTCGTTTCCAAATTTTTTGTTTGAAATTTTTTGTTTCAAAATTTTGTTTGAAATTTTTTTCGCTTCAAAATTTTGTTTGAATTTTTTTGGTTTGAAATTGTTTGTTTGAATTCTTTTTTCGTTTCAAAATTTTGTTTCAAAGATTTTTGTTTGAAATTTTTGTTTCAAAGTTTGAGTTGACATTTTTAAAAGTTTGTGCACTTATTAGTAAAGAACTGGAACTGTTTAGAACAAAAACCTCTGGCAACATTGTGGTGCAATAGTACACGTCAGAACATGATAATGCAACGTCATCAGTTTTGCATCATATATAAGTATCGTTCGAGTTAGTATTCATGATAACGTCATCATGGCTACTTGTCTGCAGTTTCTAAACACACGTGATGTGATGAAATCATTTACCAAGATTACTGATTTACAACAGAATGTACCTTATAGAATCTTAGCTAGCCAAATGATCCCTACAAAGTTTGGATTAAGAATCGTAGTGAAGCTTGAAAATGATAAGAATATAATTTTACCAGCAAGATATTTACCCATGGAACCATCAAAACAAGAAGAACTGCTGCGTTTCTTAAACACTGGATCTGTATCTTTATGTTACAAAGGATTCTTGGGTCGAAGTCATCAATTTGAATTTAGTACACAGCCGGATTCGTCAGAAATTGTGATGAAATCATGAATCATAGTTGTATGAATTTGGTTGGTCAGCATGACGTCAGCAACTGTGATGAAATCATGAATTCAAACGTCAGCACATTCCTTACCAATGACGTCAGCAATAACTATAAACCAGCAAATACAGTGTCATCCCACGAAATCATTTGAGCAAGTGCTTTTCAGGAGGAAAGATGTGTACTTCTAACGATAAAGAGTTCATCTTCGCAAGCTATTATCCAATAAATATATTTCAAACAAAACATGTGATGATTGGTATCAGTGCTAGAACATTTGAACCTGTGATTCGATTGGGCAAAGCAGAACAATTTGGTGTACAACTGACCTGTGAAGAATGGCAAATATTATGTTCACGAATCGACCAAATGAACGATTATTTTCATGATGAGCTAAATGTGACCATAGTCAAATCATTAGGCTCAAATCATGAAGTGGTGCTGCGTACAGTCCTCGAAGAGAAGATGGTGCTGTTACGTAAAAAGAGTACATTCCATGTCCCTCGCAACATGGTGTATCTAACGGAAACAGAATGGAACAAATTCATCAGCGTATTTCCGTGTGTGAAACATGCAGTGGAAGTGTGCAACAAAACTAGTATATTCCTGAAAAAGTTCTATTTTGAAAAATGTGTTATGCATATTGCACAACATGTATCTAGATATTGTGATGGTTGTCAACATCGTTCGTGGGTGCATACCTGTATTGATAAACAGTTTATTTGTGATCAAATGGACATTGAGTTTCCACCAATTGATATTGCATTAGACCTTAAAAGACTTCAATTGGAATTAAAATTATACGCTAAAGACAAACTAGTGCAAGAAGTTCAAAATACATTGTATCGACAATATCCAGAACCACTATCTGGTATGGATGTATGTGGAGTGTAATAAAATGATCCATTTCAATGAATTGTGTTTTTTCATTTCAAGTACAACCCCAGGTTCTGACGTGTACTATTGCACCACAATGTTGCCAGAGGTTTTTGTTCTAAACAGTTCCAGTTCTTTGCTAATGGGTGCACAAACTTTTAAAAATGTCAACTCAAACTTTGAAACAAAAATTTAGAACAAAAAATCTTTGAAACAAAATTTTGAAACGAAAAAAAGAATTCAAACAAACAATTTCAAACCAAAAAAAATTCAAACAAAATTTTGAAGCGAAAAAAATTTCAAACAAAATTTTGAAACAAAAAATTTCAAACAAAAAATTTGGAAACGAAAAATTTCAAACAAAAAATTTTAAACAAAATTTTCGAACAAAAATTTGCAAACAAAAAATTTCAAACGAAAAAAATTTCAAACAAAAATTTCAAACGAAAAAATCTCAAACAAAATTTTGAAACGAAAAAAATTTCAAACAAAAAAATTTTAAACAAAAAATTTTGAAACAAAAGTTGTCAAAAAAAATTCAAACAAAATTCTCAAACAAAAAATTCAAACAAAAAATTTGAAAGCAAGAATTTTCAAACAAAAACTTTCAAACAAAAAATTTTCAAACTAAAAAATTTTTACGTTTCACGGTTAACCGTCAAACTTTATCCGGTTTTTAACTATTCGATTAACAAATAAACGGCTTTGATCATATTTATCATTGAGTGCAAAATGTTGAACGAAAACAAGATTTTTAAATGTAAAACAAAACTTAAAACTGAATACAGCAAAGATTTAAAACTCATCAACCAATCAGATTGCACGAAAGATAGTGATCAGCCAATCAGATTGCAGGAAAGATAATGATCAGCCAATCAAATTGCATCAACAATAACTTTGCCAGTGTTGTAGCATGTATTCCCTTAAGACTATGAGTCATAAGTTTCAATAAGGTTAGCTATGTATCCCTGTACACTACCTCATCAAGGTCAATCACGTGGTACAACGTCTTGCTTACGTTTATATTTGGCTGTAATAATCAATACCAATGACGCATTCTCAAATTATCCTACAAAGTTTCAATGTACCAATGTCCTGGACTCCTAATCCCATCATAGGTCAATAACTGATCACGTGATCACAATGATTTACCCAAAGAACAATTACCAATTATTGATATGACAATAAGAAATGTACCCCTCCCAAAATTTAAGATTGGTACACAAATACACCTGTGTCTTATGAAAAAGTAATAAATCCTGTACTTATTCAATAATAAAGCCGGTCAATAACCTTTAAATTTTGAATATTTGGCCATAAGAGGAATACCAATGGGTCCTAGAAAACGTTTACCGAATTTTGTTATTTGATAATTCCCAAATTTAAAAGAGAACATAAACATATAGATGTAATAAACCATATAACGTATTAAATAGGGGTCAATAACATCCGAAATTTGATTTTTGGTAGTTCTTTACCCATGAAAGGGAACGATGTGGACCATCCAAATTTATAGTGGTACATATTGAAGACCTGTACGAAGATACCAAATGCTTATATTAATCAATTTCTAAAACTGAGTGGATGAGTCAAGATACCCCTCCCAAATTTTTTAAAGGGTGCATCAATATACCCATGTCTTATAATAGGGAATGGACCAATATACATAACCATATAATCATATAAGGTAATAGGACCTCATCCAAGGGGTGAACCAAAATACCAAACACGTGGTTGTAGTAAAATTTGGCAATTTTTTTTTACGCATGAAAGAGAACAAGGTGAACTACCCAAATTTATCATAATACATGTTAGGGTCCAGTACTATAATACCAAATATATAAAATGAGCAATTTCCAAAATTTAAGGGGTGGGCCAAAGTACCCCTCCCAAAAAAATTTAAAGAGTGCACAAATGTACCTATGTCTTATGATAGGTACTGGACCCCTATACATGACCATATAAGGTAATAGGACCTCATCCAAGAGGATAAATTGGGCCAAAAGACCAAACACGTGGTTGTACTAAAATTTGGCAATTTCGTACCCCTAAAAGGGAACGAGGTGGAACACCCAAATTTATCATAATAATACATGTTAAGGTCCGGTACTATAATACCAAATATATAAAATGAGCAATTTCTAAAATTTAAGGGGTGGGCCAAAGTACCCCTCCCAAAAATTTTAAAGGAGTGCACAAATGTACCTATGTCTTATGATAGGGAATAGACCCCTATACATAACCATATAACCATATAAGGTAATAGAACCTCATCCAAGAGGATAAATTGGGCCAAAAGACCAAACACGTGGTTGTACTAAAATTTGGCAATTTCGTACCCCTAAAAGGGAACGAGGTGGAACACCCAAATTTATCATAATAATACATGTTAAGGTCCGGTACTATAATACCAAATGTTTAAATTGGTCAATTTCCAAAATTTAAGGGGTGGGCCAAAGTACCCCTCCCAAATTTTTAAAGGAGTGCACAAATGTACCTATGTCTTATGATAGGGAATAGACCCCTATACATAACCATATAACCATATAAGGTAATAGAACCTCATCCAAGAGGATAAATTGGGCCAAAAGACCAAACACGTGGTACAACGTATTGCTTACGTTTATATTTTGACAATTTTGTACCCCTAAAAGGGAACGAGGTGGACCACCCAAATTTATTATAATACATATTAGGATCCTGTACTATAATACCCAATGTTTAAATTGGTCAATTTCCAAAATTTAAGGGGTGGGCCAAAGTACCCCTCCCAAATTTTTAAAGGAGTGTACAAATATACCGATATCTTATGAAAGGTAATGGACCCCTATACATGACCATATAACCATATAAGGTAATAACATCTCATCAAAGGGGATAAAATCGACCAAAAATCAAACACGTGGTATAACGTATTGCTTACGTTTATATTTTGGCAATTTTGTGCCCCTGGAAGGAAACGAGGTGGACCGCCCAAATTTATCATGATACATATTAGGGTCCTGTACCATAATACCCAATGTTTAAATTGGTCAATTTCCACAATTTAAGGGGTGGGCCAAGGTACCCCTCCCAAATTTTTGAAGGGGTGCATTAATATACCCATATGTTATGAAAAGTAATGAACCCCTGTATACGTCCATATAACTATATAGGGTAATAATACCTCATCAAAGGGGATAAATTAGGTCAAAAAACCCCGAAATTTAAATTTTTGGCAATTTTTTACCCATGAAAGGGAACGACATAGACACCCAATACTGATAGAGGTACATACTATAGTCCTAGGCTACCACACCAAATTTTTAGATTTGGCAATTTCCAAAATTTAAGGGGGGTGGTCCTATGTACCCCTAAAAGGGAATGAGGTGGACCACCCAAATTTATCATAGTACATATTAGGGTCCTATACTATAATACCCAATGTTGAAATTGGGCAATTTCCAAAATTGAAGGGGTGGGCCAAGGTACCCCTCCCAAAAATTTAAAGGGGTGCATTAATATACCCATGTCTTATGAAAGGTAATGGACCCCTGTATACGCCCATATAACTATATAGGGTAATAACACCTCATCCAAGGGGATAAATTAGGTCAAAAACCCCCGAAATTTGAATTTTTGGCAATTTTTTACCCATGAAAGGGAACGACATAGACCCCCAATACGGATAGAGGTACATACTATGGTCCTAGGCTACTATACCAAATTTTTAGATTTGGCAATTTCCAAAATTTAAGGGGGGTGGTCCTATGTACCCCTGCCAAAATTTAGGGGGTGGGCCAAGGTACCCCTGCCAAAATTTAGAGGGGGTGGTCGTAGGTACCCCTAGGTCATTGACCCCGGCCAGGGACCATGGGTCCTGAGGCAGGGACCCAGGGGCCAAAAAGTTCGGCCAAGTCATGCGATTACTACTCCATGCTAGCCCGTCACTAGGATTAGGATTAGGAATTAGATTTCTTGGCTTTCAGCATCAATGGCCATGTTAGCCCGTCACTAGGATTAGGATTAGGAATTAGATTTCTGAGCTTTCAGCATCTATGGCCATGTTAGCCCGTCACTAGGATTAGGATTAGGAATTAGATTTCAGGGCTTTCAGCATCTATGGCCACGTTAGGCCGTCACGTATGAGGGATGACGTCTCTTGGTGATCACATTATCCGAGGAAAGGGAAGGAAGGAAGCGGCCTGTGACCTTTGTGTTACATACCATCCCGGCATTTGCCTGGTGTGAATGAGGAAAACCAAGAAAACATCATTCAGGATGACGGGCCTAAAAATAGCTTTTACACATTTTCGTAGCTGATTAGGGAATTTGAATGTGGTGAGTGGTAATGACTCTTTGTTATTCAGTCAAAAACAGCAGTGTCGTAAGACAGAAGAGGAAAGTTGGAAATGTTATAACAATATATTTCGGAAACACAAATAACGTGGATGGATTAAAATTGAATTGGTACGTGGCCGCATTGCACAAGGAGTTTCTGATGACAATTTCGCTAAACAGAATGACGTGGCGAAACAACTTCGCGACAAGTACTATGACACAAGACAAACCATCATTTGTGGCAACGGTGTCTGCGGTACATTGCCAAAGATTGTTCCGTTGGAAGGAGAACGGCTCCTTCCACACGTGTGACAGAAGGCGATAGAGATGAGAGGCAATTACATTGAAGATATGTAACAGGTGTTCTTCTGTGCATAAAGACAGATAGGAATAATAACAATGTTGCCATTTCTTTTTATAAAGCCCTTGTATAAGACACACCAAAGAAGCTGTTTTCGTCATACAACAACTAGGACGTCACGAATATTCGGACTCAAGTCGAACGGAAATAGTGGAAACTTCATAGCAAGTAACTGCGTAATTATACTGTTACCCTAACATGGTTAGAATCATTGGGCCTTATGCAGAGTCGTTTTGACGTCTGATCCATGACCTACTACAGGCTTGACTAACAAATGGTAATCAAAAGTGTATTCAGAGTCTCTGATTAGGACGTACTAGTTGACGAAGTTAATCACATGTGACTAATTAATCTAGAGCAGAGGGTACTCTTTTAGCCAAGTTTTAATTTGTGCTACACATTTCGGATTTCGGATTTCATGTATTTTCATGTTTACAGACTACGCATGCGCACATCTTCTTTTCCGTAGTTGCCACATTTATTTTTCTCACCCAATGCATTGAGATTATATTAGTTAATCATACCGAAATCAATTTTTAGTTGTATTCAAAGTAGACTCTGAATACCAAAAAGTACACCTTCCTTAGTAAAGTTCTAGTATGCTACTAACTAGTCCGTCACTAATCCTTCATTAACGAATTCTCTCAGAATACGGCCCATTAAGTCTACAATAGACTGTTCTACTAATAGTCTGAATAAGTTAATTGGAGATGGATCTTTTAAATTTTGCACAATATTTGTCGGTCCTGTGTGACTGTTGAAAAGTTTAGGAGGTGATTGGATCTTGGCGTCTTTCCAGTCGAGTGAGTCCCTTATAGAAGAACATACTGGCTGTAGTTTTGTTGCCTTCGGATTGTTGTCACCTTCGGCGTCTAAAAGTGGACCACTTGAATCACTTTGCGGAATACTCGTATTGAGATCATCAGTTCATTTGCTAAGACACCATATTCTATATCACTTACGTCCACATCTGATTCGAGTTCGGAAGGAATCTCCTTATATAAAATAATTTCTGAGGTAGGACTGCGCCCTCGGAGTCCCCAGGATTACATAATTGGTGTTATTGTATATCATTTTCTTAACTCCTTACCGCATGCCGTGCCATATATGGCATATACCTTTTTTTTTTTACTTTAGCTTTTTTGTGATTTATCAAAGACATCAAATGACTATTTTGTCCGCTGTGTGAGATATTGACGTGTATGAATAAGAGATTTTGGTGTCATCTGGCATGTTCTTTGTGAGTTGTAAGTGTGTCATATATGGCACTTACTTATTTCGCATCAGATTTAAGTGAAAAATCTAAAATTCAAATTTTACATTTTTCAAGTTCCCATATGAGGATTTCCAATACTGATTAGTTTTTTTTCGCTAAAAGAAAAAATCATACAGAAAGGAGCTACACGTAAATTGGGTAGTATGAGATACACACGTTCAAATAACCAATATCGTTTTTATTGGCTTGTCGCACAGTGATGCAACTTTTGCATCACAACAAAGAACATAAAAAAGACGAATTTAACTCGGGTGGCCTCTACATCACGCGCACTACATCTTAAGAATATAAAATACAAGAACTCATAGACAAAATAAATAAATTAGCATGATTACCAATAACATCACGAATTTAATTATCACCGCATTCACTGTGTGCAAACAAGATCATCACAGAACCACAAAACGCCGGAATATGAATTTGACTGAAAATAACATGACGAGCCACCTAGTAACAAACATTGTAACTACGTCGAATAAGAGATTCAAAATCTGCATCAGTGGACAAGTACCAGCTGAGCGTTCACTAAAGTAATGCAAAAAGTGCATCACCATGCAACATCGTTTAATAAATCGGTGATGCAAAAAATGCATCACGATGCCGCAAAGAGTTAACAAGCATGTAGGAGAGGAAACAAAATTATGCGATATAAAATGTATTTAACTAACGCTAGAAAGTAGAAAATAGTATAAAATATTTTAGAAAAACGTACTTTCCCTTTAAAAATTAACAAACAAAATAAAACAAATTGTACTAAAAATAAATATGTAGTTTTGTCTTCAAGATGCAAGACTAGAAAGAAAAGCATGTAGAACGCTCTCAATGCAATCGACTTACAGTAGGAAGTCGGTCCCAATTAGTTCGGATTTTCAAATTGTTCGGATTTTCGAAAATGACCAAGAAAATGCTATTTAGGCTTAAATATATTGTCGGTGTGATCTTTTATCGATATAGTGGTTATACAGTACATACAGTAATGAAAATACCGTACGAAAGGGTACTTACATTTAATGTTTCTGAAGAACCTACTCGTACACTAAATTACACTGTTATTGTAAGTCACACTTAAAATTTAACTTGTATAGGCCTAAGGGAAAATAGAAATAAAAATATATATGACAGACAATTACATATGAATGAGCTTTTCTAAAAACACTGACTTCACACAAAGAAAATTGAATTAGTGTACTGTCATTACCTTCTAAGGACCTCGCGTTCAGATTGTTGACGTTTCTGATTTTTGACGTTCGGATTATCGACGTCCTACTGTATATGATAAGTATATGAGAACGCTTCCCATGATTTTCGTTTTACTCATGCATAAATAGATTTTTTTAAAATCATTTTCTTAAACATTTTTTTTTGTTAACTTTTCACTAATATTTGTTTTAGTACGATTTGTCCTGCTCTTTTTTAAAGGAAAGCATACGAGGTGTGATTGGAAGATTTTCGGACTGGGCTTGTAATCTAAAACTGGCAGTACTTAAAGGGCAGTTCCCTTCAAAGCAGTTCCTTGCTGCCTGAACATATCGATTTCAACGGTGTTTCCACTTTTGGAAGCGTTACGGAAATTTATCTTTCACAAGGATGTGAAGAGCTCTCTCCGTATTTGCCTCGACGTCTTCAACTGAGTCACCTGGGCCCTTCCACTGACAATCTTGGACCTTTGTTTCTGTGTCATACCCGTAAACCCATACTTTTTCACCTGTTAGTACCCTATGTAACAATTCAGGGTCTGTTTCGGTCTGATTAAGCAGGTCTTGGAACACTTCCAGTCGGTGTTATTTCAGCTCGTCTTACAACAATTTCGGAATAAATTTCGCAGACCCTTGATACATGTTCAAATCGTCAGTTAAAATTCAGTGAATCGCCTAGAAACTTAAATTCAGTTCGTCAACCACCTCCCTAATTGTAAGTCTACGGTCTGAGCACACCAAATCACGAACTTTCACAATATTGTCCTTGGTTTTTGATGTGAAACGCCGCCTGGAACGGGACAATCTTCGACTGAGTCGTGACCATCTTTGAATCTTTTAAGCTAAATAAACACGTTTGACCGGCTCAGACATTTATCTTCAAAAACTGTTTTCAACCGTTTATAAGTCTCCGAATCAGATTTCCCGGTTTTAAAACAAATTTTGACACAAACGCGATGTTCCAGCTCTTCAGTCATTTTGCGCAAATAATCCGCCACGACACACACACACACAGAGACACACACACCGCACTCAACAGGTTGCTACGCTGTACTGAGCAAAGATATCGCAGTGATTCTTGCAGCACGTATCAAGGTCACACTTTATACTTCTCTTGAGCGGTGGTGCCACCTGTCTTCAAACTTTGCAATCACGCCTCGTATTTAAAAATAAGATTGTCAATAATCTGATAACAATCAATATGAACAGTTTGGGAAGTAACCTATTTTAATGTTCGGAAAATTCTGTGAAATGAACTAATAGTTTTCTTTCCCCAATAGCTTTCATATAATGAAGAAAATGAAGCCTTCGATAGTTATGACGTTGCTCACCCAGGTATAAGGAAAGATCTTGCATCAGTTGTTAGTTCAGTAACAGTATCAGACGTAGTTTATGCATTTTTCACGGTCTTAATTTTCTTTATGTTACTCTCTATTTAAAGGAACAAAAATGTAGTAAGGAGATTAAAAGAAAATTTCCTTTTATTTCCAAAAATAGAGAATTTTTTTTCATATACATCAATGATACGACCAAAGAAAGATGCAAAGAAATTGAACAGATTTCATATGACACAATCTTCTTTTTATAGGAATTTGAACGCAAACAATCTGGAAGTTTTAAAACCAGGGGATTTCCCGCCGCTACGGCATCTGAACCTATTATACCCCACGCATAATAAAATAACCAAGATTGAGCCAGAAACCTTTGGAATATTGCATGGACTAGAACATATATGTTAGCGATATCACTGAATCAAGGTATTTTATGTATCCACGAGTTGAGGCCCTCCGGCATGGTCCAATATGTGATCTGGATGTTCATTTGTAATAATTTTATTTTCTTGTCCTAAGTGATCCAGCTAATATCCTGAGCTAATAGCCTTAGTAGTTGAGTAGGGTTAACACAGTGATAAATTAATATGAACTTTATTATCCTGGGAGAACTCATACGAACACTATATCCCATAATTATACTTATAACAAGATCAAGATTTAAACAAACAAGCTGTGAGGAAAGTTATTTCAGTACTGATTTTTACCGTGTAGAACGGGGGAGTAAATCTGGAAATCTAGTATGGACAATGTGAATATTATTTGATTAATTTGACATCTATGTCATTTTCTTCTATCACTCAAAAGAGTTCTCATGCTTTACCTACGAAAATAATTTTAGATACTTTCTTTATTGATGAAAATATTTGTATTAGCACCTACTATTAGTTAGCAGAGCCTCGCAGTTAAATCATATATATACCCTTCCTTCTATTTAGAGGCAGCTGTTATGTGTTCCTTAACCAAAGTAAAATGAAGAAATTTGTATAACACTTAGAGTAAATTGTGAGAAGTCCATGTCTAGATGGAATAGCTTAAGGTGCTGTGCCAACGCCATCTGTTAGCAACCGGCTAAACTACGTCGAGGCTAGCGAAGAACACTGGTCAGCAGGCTCCATCGCCCTGTCCCTAAAACGTATCAAGAAATTTCTAGGCATAGGAGCTGCGGTGGCTTAGTGCTAGAGCGTTCACCTCTGGTGCACGGGGACCTTGGTTTGATAACAGCTTGCGCCAAGTGGACTTTGTGGTGGGCAAACACCGTGTGCGTGGGTTTTCTCGTGGTTCTCCCGTTTCCTCCGATTTTCTTCATCCAACTATTTCATTCATTTCTCATCATCATTGTCTCCTTTAGCCTACCCAGCATAACCGTGGAACGTAAAACTTAAAGATTTCTAGACCTAGCGGTCGTCATTTCTTCTAATCACGTGACTCCCCAGATTTCCTCACGACGTTGAGTGAACGGCGAATATTGGGAAGCACCGGCCGGAAATCGAACACGGGCCACGTGGACGTCAATCAACGCACTAAACCACTTGAATGCGGTATTCGACAAATTACTTTATGCTTTGCTTTAATTTCTAATATATAGAGACATCCTAATTACGAAAAAGTAATTGAGTTCACTTGAATTAGCACAAAGGAATGCTATAGGTAAAGTATGTCACTTACATCAGTGGTTCTCAACTTTTTCAAACCTAGCTCTCCCTCTGAGTGAATCCAATTGTCATGAGTGCAGATCGTCATCAGAAAGCAATTCACCTCTGCATAAGGCTGAACGTAAAACTTGGACGAAGCAGTCTAAGAAACAGAAAAAAAACTTCAAATCTTAAAATTAGTCTTGAAGAATATACACTACTGTTTGATAAAAAATTGTAAAATACATAATTGTTTAATAAGAAGAAAAGTTCTAACACGTCATGAAACCTTAAACGCCTTGTAAAGAGCCTATCGCCCCCAATCTCTCCTTTGGAAAGGAGAACGCATACGTTAAAAGCCACTGACTTACATGTTGCTACACGGATTCACTGGCTATGCTTACTCAGTAGAAGTATATACAACAATGAAATTCCAGAATACGAGTTGAGGACTTATTTTACGTTATTTATGCGGGTAACTGTCGTGAATTATCCATGTGAACCTACCAATACAACTACAAAGTTTAATCGGACCAGGAAGATTGTGGTATTTATCCTAGGAAAAACTTGTTATAGGGCGATCACGACAATGTTCCACTACTGGACGACGTAAGATACTTGCTCCCAGAAGGGATAGAATACTATAAAGTGAAATCTGAAAATAATTGGATTCAAGTGATGGCCACCATACACCAAAGGTTTTGAGGAAATATTAGAAAAGTTTATTGGCACTACAACAGTACTTCGACTTAAATATTTCGGTGAAGCCACTGCACAATACACCATATTATAAACTTGAATTGATAACAATATTTTCAATATTTTTTACACCATCAGACGCGCACAGTGAAAATTAATTCCTTTGACAGTTGACAGGTCATGGCCCGCACATTCTCGATCCAATTGGTGTGTATGCATGAATCGTCTTCTACAAGAACTACTCATGCTCTGAAATTGTATAACAGTGAATTATGGCGCTGGCGTAATTACGATATAGAGTTACTTTCTATAATCTTGCGTTGCTTCATTTATTTCTATTACTGAAACAGTGGCGATATCAATCTACCTTAATTCTCTGGATAATTAAAGTCTTTCAACACTGTGAAGTTTACAGTATGAATCCAAAACGATTAAGTACGTAGTGTGTAACGTTCCTCTTTGAGCGTTACATTTTCTCAAAGAGAATATTTGCGGAAATGTTTAATCAGCTCTCAGTTAATGTTATTTCTTACTATATTTCTCAATTCTCGACTCTCATGAAGGATTCAAGATGGTCGACAATTGGACTAGTGTGTGTAGTTATAGTATGCTACTTTTTCTTTGTATGTCTATGTTTCGCGTTGAGCGGGTTTCTGTGAATAGCGTTGACAATTTGAAATAATTTAAATTTTTGTGTTTCGTTTAAACAGAGAGATTAATTATAAACGTAAGTATATAAATGTTTACATAGATAATTTTTATTCCCACTCAGTCATATATACATTATTATTAAAGTTGTCGTTTCCATTCTACGCTCTGATGCGCAGTATGGAGCGACCAATCAGGAGTGAGCAGGCCGTGGAGCGTGCCCTCCCCTTTACTTAGCTTCTTTGTAATAGAAAACATGGCGGAGGTGTAGTGAGAAGCATAATTTGTCCGTGTTTTTGGACATAAAATTTCCTGCGAATTATGCAGTAAACGATTGTGTTTATATTGTCAGTGCCCTCTTAAGTATGGCTGTGGTTAAACATTATGTTGGAGGAATGAATATGTCGAAATTATAAAGGATTCATCTAAAACTTGCTCGGCGTGTGTGTGTCTGACGTATTACTGGGATTGGCGCAATACTCGTTAATCACTGTCGTGATGAGAGTAAAGTCTAGTGATCCTTTCAAGTTTGTCTTATTGAACTGCATTCAATTGCGTGTAATCTTGTCTTCGGGTGGAGTGATTTTGTGTCATCGAATTCTTTAATAAGGGACTCCATCCCATGTCACCGGTTATTGGTTATACCTGCTTCTGTGGAATTTAAACGTTCCTGGACTGCCAATGAACAAACGGGTCTCATTCAAATTTTGTTGAAGTTTCTTGAGTGATTCGTCGCCTATTGACTTACCAACAGTGTTGTGGCAGCTTTGCAGCGAACTTCTGTCTACCTGGTGAAAGTAGTGGTAAAAGTGTGCTTACTTGGCATCAACTACGGAGATGTCACCCTTTGGACAACCTGTGCCGAAGTTATGGTTATGATTGCTGTATGGTGAGATGTTGGAGAAGTCGTCAGGACCGGTCGCCACCCTGGGACATTGTTTCACAATGTTTCTGCAGTGTTCCTACTAGTGAAGTGGGAGTAAGGTTAGTTAAGCTTTGGTAACTGTCCTCAGGTAATTATGTCTATTATTCTTTATTCCGTCTTGTGAAGGAACTGACATCGTCCAGGAAGTTGTGAAAGAAATTTGTCCACCGTTTATAATCCGTCCAAATCGTTTCTGATCACAATATCTAACGTCATATTAATATTTTCGTGTGTTCATTTTACTGATACAGATCGTTTATAAGTAAACAACAATATACATTCAATAATTCTTGGTTTTCAGTGTATTCATATATTATTTGCGTCAATTCACAATGTCTATAATATTGTCTAAAATGAGTCTCGTCAGTAACATGTCCGAGTAAACGAAAGTGAGTCTCTATCCAGTAAGTCGAATCATACGCCGGCGGGGTAGTCTGATATCAACACCGTTTCTTTCTTGCTTTGAATAAATCATTTCCTAGAGTTGTTTAGATGTATAACGTATTACTCGCTACCATGTAGCTCATGTTCGTCTAGTAGCGGGCATTCCGTATTGTTTATTTCTCAGGTACTTCATTTGACAAAGTAAAGATTGATTAGCGATGGCTAGTTTATGTCTGTCTAGTAGCGGGTATTCCGTATTGTCTATTAATATTTACATAAATATATATATAGTTTACAATCCAAGTATTAAGTCGCCACACCACAAAATCCGTGTTAAATCCTCGAGTTGTCTTCATGTCATGTTTTAGCTATAATGTTGCTCACTAGTTCAGTGAGGCGCGTTAAGACGGTGGGTGTACGATACCGCTCGTACTTCAATGCGAAAGTGTCGGGAGTTGAGTCTAATTTCACTGGCTGGTCATGTATTCCCCGTAATGTTCTACAGTGTGTATTGTTATTACCGCCGCTGTTAATTGTAAATTATGTTGAGGGAAATGTTTTCTTAACAGTTGGATGCGGACAAAGTGGAGATGTTATGTACTAAAAGGGGGAAGGTCAATCGACACAGCCGTAGGTCTACTCTCTCTCTGCAATAAGATATTTACGAGCAGTAATGTACTTGGTAAATTTCCTTTTCTTTCCTTTGGTGAAGTAGCCTACCGAGGATTTTGTGCTAATGTTTAGTTAAATGATAAACTACTCTTTCAGTGTTATTACAATACTGTTTAACCCTACTGTTACTCATCTTTGAGTTGTGTTGGCATTAAAGGTTTGAGAATTTTAAACGGAATGCATATTTTTTTTTTATTTGAATCTAGCTATCCATGATCATAAATGTTAATGAGAGTCTAGTATTATACGTTATTACAAGGAAAGTTAAATAAACAGAGTTGCAAGATATATGGTGTTGTCCTGAATGATTTTTTTTATCTCTTCTTCCTCAACATCGACGATGCCATTAGTGTACAAGAATCTGGAGTTGAGTAGCGTTGTGTTTACTGGTCTATAATTACAGCGTAAAGAAAGGAAGAATATCGGCGACCCAAATTTTTTTCTCTCTCTTTCTTTCCTTTCCCTTTCCCTTAACGTCGGCTACGGATACGTCTTAAGATAAATAGTTTTTTTCCCAGGCTGGCTTCCCGTAGCCTAGGATGTTTCGCTTCAAATTTGGCGTACACAGCCAGAATTCTAATTATTCTAAATTGGCTCGCCTCAAGTTTGGCTCTTACAGCCAGGATTAAAATTACAGTAAAATCTTACGCCTCAAGTGTTGGGTTGGTAATAATTCTTACTGAATATGTAGATTCACTAACATGTAAGAGCCATGATGTGCTTTTTATCGGACGACATATTGGACAAGTTGGAACACAATTCCGAGCAGGTTAATGCGTCATATCCAACCATTGCTAATATACTTCCGTGGAAGTGATTTTTAAATAACAAATCGTTAAGTACTGAAATGTCTACTGCCAACGTAGCTGAAGTGGTCGCAGCACGTAGTTAGTCCACGAGATTCCCAAGCCTTGCATGTATCCGAATAGATTTGTAATTACATTTTGGGAAATAATAATATGTTTTCATGTTTAAAGTTAATTAGACATATTTTCATATCTTTACTTTCATCTTGCAGGTACCTTTCGTGGAATAAATTGTATAAGCTGGCAGAGGGAACATTTAGTAATCTTACAAATTTGGTGCAGCTGTAAGTATTATGTCACAGTGTTACCAGTAAGCATTGCCTTTAAAAATAAATACTAGTATTCTAAAAATAAGTACCAGAAGAAAGTCTGAAGATTTAGTTCATGATTTCAAGTGGATATTGGAAGCACTTCAGAAGCAGAGTTACAGGCGCATCAAGGAGTCCCGTACCGAAAAACTGTGAAGTTTGTATATATAACTAACAGAAACATTTTGTTCTATGATTTTGCTGTTTCAGCCACTTCCTTCCATGCTTAGATGTATTTGTTTCAGAAGGTGTATAGAAATGTACACAATAATACATTATTAATTTGATTACCAGTTATTGAACTTAGACTCTTTATGAATATATACAGCGATTATGGCTAACTGCTGTATCACCGGACCAATTTTACCAAATAAATTGGAAAATTTATTTTAGTTTGTGAATATTGAAAGTCAGGTGAGAGGAATAGATCAAGTTAAGAAAATACTTGTTGTTTTGCAGTTGTCCTTGATGTTATAAGCTGCATTATATATGGCAGCAGAAGGGACTATTTGGCGGAGAGGTACACTCGTTATGATTTATGGGGAAGGTAGTATGAAAATGGTGCATAAATGACAAGATTGTGACAAATCGTGTTTGAGTTTTATGGAGTTACACAAAAATCAGGAGTATCAGTTGTTGAAATTGTGTTAAAGGCATGGTCTACTAAACAGCCGAATAGATTATCGTAAGTGTGGAAACGAATGAAATTATAGAAAACAAGAGGAACATCTAACCAAACCTAATCAAATCTAACCAAATTTAGTACATTTTTGCATATACGCCATGCATTTTATGACATATAAAGTGTTTTCCACTATCGATGTTAATGCGTATACCCACCGCCGCTGACGCGCCTGCTCCCTTTGGATGCACCTCTTGCTGCCGCTCGGATCTCTCTGCTGCGGTCCTGCTCTCACTCGATTACATAGCATTCGAGCTGTTTATTGGCCACCTAGCATAAGTTGGTTCCTGTTTTATGAACTAGTTTTTATGCCGTACATGGCCACACTGTAAATGTTTTTGATTCGTATTTTCTGGTGTTCAATAACATTATCTATCCATTATTATGGTAAGATACATTTCATTATCTTTTCACTTACGAAAAGTGGACAAAAGGAAACTGGTTACCTTTTGTATCATTTTTAGTAGTCAGCTCGCTTACGTAACAGATGTGCGGATTCAATCGCTCACGAATATCGAGCATTCTTCTTTTGCATAGACATTCAGTATCCAGTTACCAATTTCAATAAAAAATCCCTTTGTTCCTTTTCAAGAAAATAATGTCAAAAAATCCTATGAAATAGGATTTTTTTCACGGGTTGGTATCATTGCTACCAACTGAACAAATCATAATGAAACCATTTATCATTAATTTAAAAAAGTTTCGAATAAAATTAATTTATTTTCTCGCTGTAGAATCCAATCTGCAATAAAAAATGGGAGTCTAAGTTTTCAGGCCTCCCCCCCCCTTTCCCACAACCAGCCATCTAGGGATAGGGCTGGCTAATTTTCTCATATATTTATTTCTCCTCTCCAGAAAAGATATTTTATTTCGATCATTTTTTTACGTCTGATGCTTATTTCTTCAGATATTTTGCAATCTCATAAAAACTTACCTTGTTTGAATATATTTTATGTTGCTAATTACTTGAATGGAAAACAGGTGACAGTATTTAATTGTCGAATTTTAAGATGGAATTTGAATCCTGTTTTAATATTTCTTTTATTTATGTAATTATAAAATATTTTTTATTTTATTTTGTAGCGACATTAATGACAATCTTCTGCTCGGTATCAACGAAGGAGCATTTGAGTCCTTAAACAAACAGCAATCCTTGTAAGTAATTCCGAAATATTACATTTGATAGTCATCTTTTTTTTCAACTGGCGTAATTTTGTTGTACTGGTTGAACCATTATTTTAGGTCAAACGTTTTCATTAAGTAAACAGTGAATTCCACAACGAAACAGATTTGGGAATCTGCAAGGTCATTTTAATAAATAAATTACTCTATTACAGAGGCTTTACCAATGTTAATATTATGATACCTGGGACTTTGACATTAATGTGGTATAAAAATTTTCCTTTCTCTTACAAGGAGACTTACGGAAGTGTCACCCACCGATTTGAATGAAACTTTGCACATTTGTAGAACACCAAAAAAATAATCGACACGTATTTTTTTGTTTCGGCAATGGTGAATAGTTACGGGTAGAAACCACCCTTTGAACGTTAGGGGTGGTCTCCCAGCATACGCCGAAAATAATCATTTAATTTAGAAGGAAACATACTGCTAAAGGGGTTTTACACAGATGATTCAGAATCTGACGTCAAAATTACAAAATTCAAAATGGCGGATCCAATATAGTGATTACAATTACAAATTGTCTTCTGGTTTGAAATTCTCATCTCTGAGCTAAGAACAATCATAGTTAACAGAGATTACTGCGAGGAGGTTGCAGACCAATTTGAAACCCCTTTATGTACTTATTTTGATGGGATGCTTGATTAAAGTGAATCTCTGCGCCTCTCACTATAGCGTTTAAAGGGACACAAACAATAGAAAGTGTGGCACAGTAAATAAATCTATGACTCATAGGTACACCATATAGCCTTTAATTTCTGAAAATTGTGTTGTTATCGCCGTTTTAATAGTTTTGAAGGTAAAGAATGAAACATCTGACCCTATTGTTCAAAACAACCTCTTATTATCAGAAAATGTACTTGTGAAAGCATCAAATTCGGGAAAATTAACATCAGGTCTTGTGAGATCATGGTTTCAAGAGATTTTCCTCCGATGTCTAATGTAAAGTCCATATTGTTATTAGATTCGTAGAATGGTCACAATTCATCAACTTTCAACCTATATTACGAACGAAGGAATACCTCAAAATAGAAACCATTCTGCACTAACAACTGGTAGGATTCAGCCTCTTGATGTGTTCGTCTTTAGGCCGTGGAAAACCTTCTTGATACATTTTGTTGATATTGTTCTCTACAACTATAACATTAATTTACATCTCCGTAATAATAATATAATTGAGATCCAAATCACTGATTCATAATCAGTTTTCTTCTCCCAGATTTGCAAATCTTACTAGATATGCGGGGTACAAAAACAGTTATTCGTAAGAAGATTGTGCTTCATTTTGCGATTTGTCACAGTTATTACTGTAATAAGGTGAGCTTGGTGTAAACAATGTTTATGCATCACACACTTTTTTTACGAAACATCTTTACTGTGAAGCGTTTTCTCAATGAATTCATAATTATAACAATTAAGGATATATGAAGTTCTTCCATAGTGAGAGGCGAGGGGAATCACTATACATAAGCACTCTGAATAGGAAGAGGTGCAGAGACTTAGTTTAATTAAGCATTCTCTTAAAATAAAGGGGTTTCAAATCAATAGAAAGAGGTTTCAAATCGGTTTGCATCTTTCTCGTAGTCACCCCTGCCAACTATCATTGTTCTTGACTAGCTGCAGAGAATTTGAAACCAGAAGATATTTTGTAATTGTAGTCACTATATTGGATCCGCAATTTTGAACTTTGTAATTTTGACGTCAGATCCTGAATCACTTGTCAAAAAAAAAAAATACCAGTATGCTTTCTTCTATATGAAATGATTGATTTCTCTCTGTGCTTGGAGACTATCCTAACGTTCAAAGGGTGATTTTTACCCTTAGATCTTCACTATTGCCGAAACAAAAAAATACCTGTCGATTATTTTTCGATGTTCTACAATTGTGCAAAGTTTCCTTCAGATCGGTGAGTGACACTTCTGTAAGTCTCCTTGTTAGTATTTTGAGTTTTTGTTCTTGCATAAAGCTTAATTTTCGTCTTTTAATTACGAGGAAGGTTTAAATCAAACTGAGGGCGCCATTTGCGAAAGGCAGGTGCAGAGGCGAATCTAGAAGGTAAAATCTTCGGGGGGGGGAATAGACCCCAGACTATGATAGGTATATCATGAGTTTAGTTTAAACTTTCAAAAATATATAAGTGATAGCTTAAATTATTTTTGTCACTCAAAAACTGGAGGTCAAAGCCTCCACTGCCTGGGACTAGATCCGCACTGGGTAGGTGGATTACGTGTTGTTTGCCACGGTGTTGTTTGCTACGACTCGATTTTGGTGTTGTTTGCCACAATATTGTTCTCTCTGGCTTATATCACAATCGTGAAAATTTATACAAAATCGACTTATAAGTTAAGGGTTGCCAGGTGACCAAATTATAACAATCAAATCTATTATACTTATAAACAGTATTCATACAACACAAACTGTCCCAAGCACGTTTTTGGATAACTGCGCTAACGGCTGTTAACGCGACAGCTAAATTTATTCAAGGTGAGTTCAAGCACTCGATTTAATAATTTGTTTGCTTAGAAACTCTCCAAATGCATTTTCTAAATTGATATGCTGTAAAATTTGTTAGTGTTCGACTGAGTAGTCAACATTAAATCTAGGCATATCATCAGACTACCCATAAAGGGGATAGCAATCCCAACAAATGGGGACTATAAACTTCCGGAGGGGGTGCGATATATATATATATATATATATATATTTCATAACCTTTCTAGAGAATTGAATTGAATTTATCTTTATTTCAGCAGACGAGGCTGCTCTGCAACCTAACTCTTGTCACCATTACAAAGAAAAGAAAAGAAAAAACAGATACAAACAAGATACAAGATACAAATAACAACATAACACGATACATCCAATAATACTAAGGATAAACAAAACACTCAGTATATGTAAATGTAAAAAAAACTATACTCATTCTGCTAGTCCAATTTCATATCAATTTCAGTCCAATTTCATACTGTAGTAAACCTTTCATGTGTGCCAATGCTTTGTCACTGATCTCTAAAGAATAATGTTTGAAGTGATGATTTAAATGAATTGTACGGTTTGTCAGTGATTGACTTTGGTAGGGAGTTCCAGATTCTTACTGCCGAAATTGAAAATGCCTTCTCTGTTATTTTTAAAGAGTACCGCGGCATATTCAGTTATTACTTTCTCGGGTATTGTAAGGGTGAATCTCTGATCTACATATTAATTTCTGATGCAAGTAAGGTGGTGTTTTATGTGAATTTATTTTGTATAATAAACAACTGTACCGGAGATATCGTCTTAGGGACATGGTTACGATATTGTTTTCATTAAGTACCGGCAGAATATGCTGAGACTTTCTGTAAATGAGAGAAAAGCATATAGAGTAATTCTGTAGTTTCTGAATTGCCCTAATATTTTGAGTGGAGAGAGAGCTACTATATACTGAATTGATGAGGCAATCGAACAGAGGCAAAATGAGAGTGTTAACAAGATATAGTCTTGTTTCTTGCGACAAATAGACTTTTAATTTATAAAGCTGTTGTAAGATGCTCTTAGCTTTAATACACTGTTCAGAAATGTGTTTATTCCAGCTAAGCCTTTGGTCTATTATTAAGCCTAGATCTTTTACAAAGGAAGAAAATGGAATATTGGAATTCATTACAGTTACTTTTAGTTCATCAAGGTTGATTTTGCTCAACTGATGTGATGTTCCCAATACAGTGAAAATACATTTTAATGGATTAAGCAAAAGACCGTTATTAAGACACCAGTTGCTAACAGCTAAAATATCCGTATTAAGTAACTCTATTGTGTCCATAATATTTTCAGGTGCACTACTGGTGAAGATTGTGTATCATCCGCATAAAAGTGAACTGATGAATGTTTTATGACTGTAGAAAGATCTGCTGAAAAGAGTGAAAATAATAGGGGACCTAATATTGAACCTTGAGGAACACCTGCCTTTATCAAGGATGTTGCATGACCTGAGTATTTTCTCCGCTTAGTATTAATTGTTGCTGTCTACAGGAGAGATAGCTGTAAAACTATTTAATAACTGATTCCGAGAAGTTGTAATATTTTATTTTGGCCACGATTTACCAGAGATCAAATTAAACAAATTTAGATTTAAAAACATGGATTTAGCGATCTTTGGTGAGATGAGGGAAATTTAGTCTCTTGATAATAGAAAGATTTAATGACTTTGGTATGGTTGAAAGGTTATTTTCAAATCCACACAAAAGAGCTCCCTAGTGGACGCTTTTTGTGTACGAGCCTTTGGCCTGGGAAACCCGGGTTCGATTCTTGGCGGGAGCTCATGAGGTCCAGATTTGACGTTAAACTGTAAGTCCACGTTATATATAACCTCGATGCTGAACGGTCGTTCAAACTGAAAATCAAACCAATCCCACAAAAATTATTAAAACGCAAGGGACGGCAATCCCTCCGTAGCCTTTCTGAAACAAGATAGAATGTGCACGAATTGAAGTAGATTTGAGTTAAGCATCTCATTCAGAAGCAGACTATGAGGCCTGTGCCTACAGCTTAACACGATATCCGATTCAAATGAGTTTCCGCCGGTAATCGAACCCAGGTCTTCCACACCAACGGCTATCCACGCTATCCACATAGCCACAAGGAAGCCTATGTACGATTTGAGACAATGAAGCCTATGGCAGAAGTAAATGGACATATTTCAGTTCTCTAAGTTAGAACCATTAATTCCCTCGGATGTTTGAAGGTAAAATTTAGACCAAATAAATGCAAGAAGTTGAATCCCGCAATCGAAAGATTACTCAGTTGATATTGAACCACTCCCAGAACAAACCAAAGAACAATTTAAAATATTAGCTTTTTGATGTAATCGTACACAAGATCGTATCTCAGGTGGATTCTTAGTGTGCCGAAATGAGAAATACTATCTTAACTTTTCAAGCAATTCTGAGAGTAAACACTTTGGATGACAGCGACTCAATCACAAAATTAATTACAAACTATTCTGATGACTTTAGTTATAATTTTGTCAAAGAGAAACAAGCGTATAAGTCAGTCCACGTGCAACTACTTTCTCGGATCTTTACAATGAAATTTATCAATTATATTTGTGTTTCCTGAACTTTACAAGGCACTCAAAATTTCCTCGCGCGAAATGGGTTTTGTGGTAGACAAACACCGTATGTATGAGTTTTCTCAGGTTTGTTCTGTTTCTTTCCACCTTCTTTACTACACTATTTTTCATTCATTCTCATCATTACTATATCTTTAGCTTACACGGCATAAGCGTGATACGTAAAATTGAAATATTTCGTTTCATTTTTCTTAAGTATATAAAATCTAGCTCTTTAGTCGAGTAGCATAACGGAAAAAATGAAATGAAATCTTTAAATTTTACGCCCCACAGTTATGCCGGTTAGGCTAAAGGAGACGGTGATGATGAGAGATGACTGAAATGGTGGAATGAAGAAAGTGGGAGGAAACAGGAGAACTCCGAGAAAACCCACGAGCACGGTGTTTGTTCACCACAAAGTCCACACGGCGCGAGCTGTGATCGAACCAGGGACAACAAGCACCGGAGGTAAAGACTCTACCACTAAGCCACCGCGCCCCCTCATAACGGATAACATAACATTATATAAAAGGAGATGATATTAAATCTTCAGTTATAAAAGAAACTGCAATTATACCAATTTACTAAGCTATTGTGATATTAATTATGTTTTGTATTCATTTGTTTGGAGCTTAATGTCCTCTTTCAGCTGCGAGTCTAATGAGACCTCTCTCGTCCCAAAGCCGAGAATATTTACCACTATTTCCAGGGGATCACAAACAGAGTTGCCTGGCAACCCTTTCTTTTAATCCAGGTGTGAGTGTGTGTGTGTGAATTTTCACTGTAATGAGATGTGATAAGATCTGAATGCGAATACTGTGGCAAAATCGTGGCAAACAACACGAAAATCGAGTCGTGGCAAACAATACCGTGGCAAACAACACGCCACCGATAGGTGCACGCCGAGTTTCAAAAAAGTATGTGTTGTTGAGTGGGTACTGAATATCCTTTCTCATGCAACCACGATCTTTTTTACAGCCTTGGCAACAACAGAGAGTAGACTGGAATATTGCCATGCAGTATGCGAGCTGAGAAAACAGATTTAAACGACTTTCTTCAACGATTTGACGCAGTTAGATATTTAAAACTAATATATTATTTCTTGCATTGACGGCAGTGTATTTCATAAATATTTTATTGCCTGTTGCACGACATTTGTGTTAGGTGTGACAAGAAATCAAGGATGGAGGAGAAGAGAAAGGGTAAAAGATGCTATAGTTGACAGAAAATATTAAAACGGATACGTCAAGGACAGTGGCGTATTTACAATTTTGTTTCGGGGGCGCTTTGCTAACTTTCGGGTAGCTTTGCCTGAAAATATGAAAATTCAGTAAGATATTTCATATACTTTACTATAGTAAGTAAGATTTCGGGGAGGGGGCTTAAGCCCGGAAGCCCCCCTAAATACGCCACTGGTCAAGGAAAAGAAATTATCTCAGAACCACGGTCAGTGGTGGCAGAATACCCAACATGATACTGAGAATAATGATTATGTTTAGTTGGAAGAATAAGTGTCATTCCTTAACTGGCAACATTATCTCAAATTAGCAAATGTATATTTGATGTACTTGGTTATCATATGTGATGCACACGTGTTCATTTAATAAAAGGAAAGTAAACCTTAGTTATTGCGCTGTTAACGCTTTCACTCACCGAATTAAAAGTGTAATGCTAACTTTTAATTTATTAAGGTGGATCACTAGGTGTTCTCGGTGCTATGCTAAACGCTCCTTGAATAGTGCTGCGTTGCCAGATAGTGTCGAGTGTTTACTGATGCCAAGATAATAAAGGGAGTAATCATGGAATTCTACTTAGATACTTTACTGGAGAAATTAGTTTTCGACCCCTACCGCAATCTCGCTTCTCGAGCTGCAACACTAGAATCCAGGAATTTTCTTATTGTAACTACTACAGTAAACGTACAAATTTGGCAACAATGCATTATGGCGTTCTGCGCAAGTTTCGCATCAAAATCTATTTCCTTAAATGTAAATTAATATTTAAACAAACTATGAAACATAACACGAAAAACGATCAAACAATATATCTATTTCGTTATAAGATTGTTACTTTAAAATACTTTACACACACAAATAAACATTTCATAAAACGGAGCACTTCTTGTAAGATTTAACATCAAGTGCCATAAAACGAATCAAATATTTTCTTTTATTTGTTACATTTTTTATATCAGAGGACACAACCAAACGAATCATTGTCTTGTGTTGTAGATGAAACATTACTCTATCTTGTAGTACAATATTTGTAATATGTAACGTTTCATTGCGCAGTAATTAAGGGTATAAGCTTAAATATGTACTGACTTTCGGGTGGTGATCCACCTTAAGCAGTTCATTTTACTGAAACTTCTTTATGTCTTTATTTATTATGCCCTTGTATCAGTCTGTATGTGAGTAAAATTTGAAAACCCACTAGACGGATTATCACCAATTTTGGTCAGCATGCAGAAAGTTAAGAATCGATTTTTTTCACAGAGGGGAATATTCCGACCGGAAATGGGAGAAATCACCTACTTCCGGTTTCTACGTTGATCGACTAAAAAAAGAGAAATGGTTTTTGCAAACAATTGCGTCCCCAGGACGCATACCAATATCATGTATATTCTTAACTCTGTATTAAAACTAAATACAAAAATAGAAAACCATAACAAGTTTCTGGTTTTAATATTGGTCTACATAGAACATAAACGGGAAGAGACAAAAACAAGAGATTGTTTTTGAACTAATTGAGAGTTCTGAGAATAAATACCATGTATTCTCTTAATCCTCTATTCAAATCGGAAGTTCTAAAAGCTTTCGCTTTAAACGGGTATCATTGTAGAGGAAAAATGGTAATTAATAGCATGAAATGGTATCCCACAATCATTTAAGGATCTCAAAAGTACTAGTACAATCAATAAATTCGTAGACTGGTACACAGATTATAGGCAACCATTAGAACTCATGGTAGCAGTGCTCAATGTGAACGTCCACATGCACACAGAGACAAGTATACAGAACTAAACTGACCTTCATAATAGTTCAAGCATCATTTTCTCTTTTGACCTGTCTTCTCTCGGGTTTTTGCGTTTTGGAGATGATGGCGATTTCCAGGTAGCTGCTTGTCTTGTTAGTCGTGGATCGTAGAAGAGACACCATGTGTCATCTCCTGTTACTATCCGGTTCAGGAACGTTTCATCACCGTCACCACTTCTGATCGCTGGTCTTGTGTCAGAATGTAATTTCTCTACTAAGAGTGGAAGCAGGGTTGTTTTGTTTAAGACAAGTTATTAAAACTAATTTTAAACAATTCATGTTCTTCAAAACAAATTTTGTATACGTTTTAAACATTTTGTTTTAAACACGTGTATTTTAAGACTCGTTTTAAACGTATTTTTATTTTTATTTTATTTTATTTTTGTAAAATAATCTGCCAGAGAAAGAAAATTGTCAAAAGTCCCCATTCAGAAAACTATTTTTTCCCCATGTGAATGTTTTGAATGTTTTGATATCTCGTGGCTACAGAAGGTCAAAGTTGTGATCTACAATTTATTTTGTCTCTTTTCCCCCTTATTTTTAACGTATATTGTATTGTTTAAATGCTTATCAGTTAAGTGTCGTAGTCGAAGGTTGGACTACTTGTAGAACATATATTAAAAAATAAATAAAATAATTATCATGCTAACAAATTTTTGTTCTGTATTCAGAAAAGAAACAAAAGGTTATTTGATAAATTATGGTTCTGAAATTAAAACATCGAAGACATTCTTTGATACAGTACGTGTTGGTTCTTAGTCTCCGTACAACTTGAAATCCTTTAACATGAGTTTTACGGGAAGGAAAAAGGACACCATTTGCAGCAAATTTATTAAACTAACTCAAACTCCATTAGATAAAAAAAAAATGGCCATACAAGCTTGTTGCAAAACGTGTAATAAAGAAATGGTTGTTTTAGTTCAAAGAATGAAGAATGATTATGAGAAATGCAATGCTATGAAAAAACTTGAAACACAAACTATTGGTAGAAGTGTTGATCCGAAAATTGCTTCTGATGGTTCTAACGTCAGTGATGTGGCTGAGATGTAACTGGTAACTTCAGGTAAGAAGTAATTTTGTATCAACATCTTTTTCATTATATTCTCAAAATTTTATTTCGTCCGTCTTCCCGAACTCAGTTCTAAATTTTCTTTAAAACTTTACACTTTGGCATAGCTTGTATGAAGGGGCCATGCGAGAAAGCGCAAGGTATGGCAGTCGCCCGCGTAACTAACCATTAAAGCATGATACTTATTGCAACTTCAATGTGTGGGACAATTTGATCTTAATTTGTTCGTCTGTCTGTATGTATGCTTCAAGTTACAGGGCGCAATTTTAGGTCTTCTAACATTAAATTTTGAGGGTAGAGGCACAAGACGTCATAATTTGCTGTGTAGATTTTGATTGCGATCCGACGTAAAATTTCAAAATTAGTGGTTCGGATCCCACTTTAAACAAAAAGTCCTGTCTCATATAGCCATGGTAAACACTATAATCAATCAAAAATAAACAAACTTAATTTTATGGATTTCGAACAAAATTGGGTTGCAGGATAAATGTGGCTCCAACTCAGTTATTATAAAATATTTTTAGATATGGGGCATTCAGAGCACAAGTAATCCCAGTCCATTTTTAGAAAGGTTCACTTTTGCTCAGCAAACATGGTATCTTCGTAGCTAAGAGTACGAAATAAATGAAACTAAAAGCACGTAAAAGAGTGTGGACTAGTTTGATAGGACAACCGCTATACAAGGACATTGATGGAATGGGGGAGGGGGACTAATTTCCCCTTCCTTGCTTATAAATTTCAGATATTAACATTACATTGTGTACGTCGCAGCGCGGGAATGACTAACAAGTCAAGCTCCGAATGCCATAGTCAATGATGCATAATTACGTTAAATAAATGCAGGGTGTGTCCAAAACAATACATACACGGAAAACGTAAATTTTCACAACCACGAATCCAAGGTGAAAGAAAGAAAAGCTACATGGCAATATGCAATCTAGAATTTTATATAATTGGCGCTACAGAGGGGCGTTCGTTTAGAGGTCATCCGCGCCTTACTATGAATTTCAGATTTTGGGACAGTAATGCAGATTTAGAAACGTTTTGCTAAACATAAAAAATTTGAAGTCCTTATATCGAATAAATACGGATTTTTATCAGTTAAAATCCATTTCCATTGGCCGTAAGGAACTATAGGCCTATATTGCTCTCTTGTATATTTTTTGGCCCAAGGATTCCAAAGGTGGCTCTACTTTTGTTTCGGACCTGCTTAAAATTCTGGAAATTGGGCCCAAACGACTTCCAGTTTTAATCATCTGTATGTTCCATGTATTTTTTCCATGTATTTGTTCTGTTGGACTTTGCTTATCAAAAGATTTCTAAAACTGCCTTACTGCCCGCAAAATCTGAAATCCAGAGTGGGGATGGGGGCGGTTGCCTTCCTGTTCCATTGGCGCCCCTGTCTAGTGGCTGTCATATGAAACTATCCCACACCCTTTTGCATGGTTTTAGTTTCATTTGTTTTGGAATCTTGACTGCGGAGATATTACGTTTTGAAATAGAATTCATTTGGTGAGCAAAACTGAACTTTATTGAAAATGGATTTGGATCCATTGTGCTCTGAACGCCCTAAATATTACCTTTCTTTAATAAATTAGTGAATCAAAAAACAACCAATTCCATAGGCTTGCAAAAAATAATTCTAAAGCTAGCAGAACATGAAGTGTGCTTCAAACATGACTTTTCGAAAATTTATTATTTTAAAATAATTTTATTAGCATCAGTATTCTGAAATAGTAATCAAATTTTGCAACCAAAATCTCACTCGCCTCCAAGAAACGCTAGCTTAGCCCCTAAAGGCATAACTAGAAAACTTTTAGAAGCGATAAATCCTGAATGACTTACTTTAGGGGTAAAATAACGACAAGACCGTATTTCTGGTAAAATTCTAGTCTTAAAACATGTAACATGACTCCCTTTACATTTGAAATTTCGAATACTAATTAAAGATATCCGCCATGATGCTTGATAGCACCGTCTGATGAGTCAGACCACTTCCAAGTTTCATCATTCTCCCTCAACCCGTTCTCAATATACAAGGATGGTGAGGACTTTTGTTTCACCATGTATATTGATACGTTGTGTGAAATCTCAATAGTAGGTAGATTTTAAAATCTACCTAAAAAGCATATTAGAACCAAGAAGGTACCTACCAGAGTCACTGGCAAGAAGATGTAATAAAAGGGGGTCGTGATATAAAATAAGTTGAGAATTACTAATCTATACTAAAATATTATGTACCCAGCACAGTATAGTCTTAACGAGAATAAAATAAATGAAAAGATCGGTCGCAAGACCAAAAAAGTTTTAATAAATATTTTTTCCAACCCCGACTGGAAGTGGTACAAATCTGCTTCTATTTCTGGATTCAACATTAATTGAAACAAAATATATTACCAAACAAGACCCTTTCTAGTGAAGTGAGTAACACGTGTGTGATCATGTGTTTGAACCTCGTTTAGGGAACTTGCGAGTGGTGATTCTGATAGAACTTCTTAGTTCAAACTTCATATAACGTCAATGCCTTAAAAGAATGCTAAACTCTAAACTAGTCCTTTAAGAACCCTAAAGAAGGCGACAGTCCCTGAAATAAACTGGAAGCGATTCGTACATTATGAAGGATTTTTTTTATATATATTTTAACTAAAGTTTATGAGAATTGATGTTATAATCTAACATAAAACTTACAAGATTATTAGAAAAGGATGGTAACTATATCATAATGAATTAAAGTGTATTGTATGCCAGAGAATACAATAAAAAATCTGCGAAGAATAAAAGAATACATTTGGTTAGTGAAAACTGCAAATGTCAACTGGACGTGGTTGTGTAAGTATTGTGATACTCATAAACTTCTGTATTTCTCCTTAGTACCTTTTCGTACGACTGCCAAGCACTTTCAACAACACTGGATTCCAATGCAAGAGAAACGTCACTGCCATCTCGAGACAAATTTTAACTGCAAAGCTATCAATAGTTTTATGAGGAAATTATTTTTTGCTTGGTATATAAGTTCTCTGATTCAAATTAATCTACAAAATTGATAAACAAATCAATTTGCAATCCTTAGATATACTAGTTGATAGAGAAACAATTTCAAAGTTTAAATATTAACAAAGATACGTCAAATTTCAACTACTTATTAAAGAGATATAGTCATAAAAGGAACAAACTTTCATTTCACCAGAAACTCTAAATAATTAATGGGTGTCTACACAGATAGGATTGTGATGAAATATTATGAACACGGATATCAGTCAGAAAAATTTAAATGTCCACACGATTTTTAGCGGAGTATTCTGTCTCTCTACGTGATAATCACATGACGACGTATGAACATTCAAATATAGATGTATGGCAGTAATACAGAGCTTTGAAATCTAAGAGAAATGCGTGTAACGTTCCTCTTTGAGCGTTACATTTTCTCAAAGAGATTACTTTATAGAGATATTTAATCAGCTCTTAGTGTTATTTCTTTCTTTATATTCTCCCAATTCTCGACCCTCATGAAGGATTCAAGATGGTCGACAATTGGACTAGTATATGTAATCGAAGTATGCTACTTTCTTTGTACGTCTATGGCCTGCATCGAGTGGATATCTCGGTCTCGGTAGATAACGCTGACTGTTTGAATTAAACTGGAATTTATTTTTCGTTTAAACTGAGTAATTTGTTATGGACGTATATATATAAATACTAACTTACGTAATTTTTATTTCCATTTAGTTATATATATATGTTAATATTAACATCGTTGTTTTAGTTTTACGCTCTGTTGCGTAGTAAGGAGCGGCCAATCAGAGAACGAGCGGGATCTAAGAGCGCGTTCTCCTTTGTCTTAGCCCTCTGAAAAAAAAAACACCATGGCGACGAGGAAGAAGGTATAATGTTTCGTCCTGTCTTTTAAATATGGAGTTACTGCATATTATGCAGTAAAGTGACTTGTTCTCTATCACAAACTTTTCGATAGGAGATGCCATAACGGAACAATGATAAGAAAGTCTGCGTAACGTGTGATGAACTATAACAAATTTGCCTGCAAACATTCAGTTTGTGCCTATTCCGGTTACTATTGAGTTTGGCTTACTGCCCGCTAACAGTTCGTCGTGTCATTGGTGGAAATATGACAATCACATCGGGAACCACCTCTCTTATTAAGTTTTAACCTGGCCTGTTGCCTTTTTCCTGGATATAGTGCCTACAACGTTGTCAACGTGGATATTCTCCGTAGCGACTCCTCGTGTTCCTTTCCCTGATTGGGGATTTGGTAGTTTATTATTTTGCCGACTGACTCCACCTGCTTCAGTGGGACCCACGCTTGTCGCCTTGTTAGATCATCGCCCGTGGTTGTCGTTGTGAGCAGAGGTGCTACAACGACTTATTCGGTGAACTTATGTCTATCTGGTGAACGTTGATGATGTGTCTCTAGTTGCTGCTAAGAAAGAAGAAGGTCGCCATTTGGTTAATCTGTACCTGTGGCTAGAATTTGCGATCGTGTTGAGCTGCCTGAGAGGTCGTCGGAGACTGGTCGCTGCCCAAAGATGCTGCCCGAAGCTGTGCTCTTTGAACTGACTCGTGGTGCCGGTATTGTTTACTAGGTGTTGGAAGTAGCGGTTGGGTGAGCTTTGGTCACCGGTTCAGGTAACTCTGTCTTTATTATTTCTGTCTCAATCTATGGAAGAAGTAACGCCGTTCCGGGAACTGTAAAGGAACTTTGTTTATAACTCATATAATTCATTCAAGTGTTTGTCTCCGTTCATAATATCTGGTGCAATATTATAAATGTCGTGTGTCTATTCTATTGTTTCGAGTCACTCTATAAAGTAAAGAACAATATATCACTTATTAATCATTTGCTACTCAGTGAGTTTACTTAATATACGTATATTGATTCTACAATGTCCATAATGTTGTCTTAGGTAAATTTTGTCCGTAACATGTCTGAGTAGACAGAAGTGAGCATCTATCCCGTAAGTCAATTCATACGCCGACGGGGTAGTTTGATGTCAACACCATTTCTCTCTTGCTCTAAATGAAATTATGCTTCCGAGTTGCGTAGATGTATAATGTATCACTCGCTACCATCTAGCTTATGCTCGAGCCAGTTGTGGGTACACCGTATTGTTTATTTTATAAGTATTATGTTTGGCGAAGTTAAAGCTTGATTAGCGACAGCTAGCTCATGTTCGTCCCAGTTGTGGGCAATCCTCGAGTTGTCTTCATGTCTTATCTCTAATTATAAAACTACTTACTAGTTCAGTTGGACGCGTCGAAGACGGTGGGCATTGCGATAGTACTCACGCCTAGATGTGATGGTGTCAGGGGTAGAGTCTAAATTGCTGGCTGGTATGGTACTTCCTATAAATGTTTCTACCGTATGCATTATTATTACCGCCGCTGTTCAGTTGTAAGTTATGTCGAGGAAAAGCGCCCTCTTAACAGTTGGTTGCGGAAAGTAGTGGAAACGTTATGCTTGTGGGGAGGAAGGTAGCCTACTAAAGATTTTGTCTCAATACTTGGTCGAGGAATGTAAACAACTCTTCTGTTATTATTAAGGATAATGTTTAAATAGTGTTAGCGTGAGAAGTTTCTGGAATCTTCAAGGAGTGAAATACGTATGATTTTTTTTCTTTTCTGGCGATTGAGTCTAGCTGTTCATGATCGCTAATATCGATGCAATTCTCATTATTATATGCTGTTTGCAAGAGAGTTAAATAAACATGATTTGCAAGGTATGTGGTGTCGTTTTAAAATGATTTTTTTCTTTCTTTCTCCTGGTACCGATAATACCATTAGTGTGCAAGAGTCTGGAATTGAATAGCGTTGTGCTCACTGGTCCATAATCGTAGCTTAAGAAAGGAAACAGTATCGGCGACCCACTTGATTTTTTTTCACTTTTTCCTTTCCCCCAACATAATGTTGGTTACGAATGAAAGTGTAAATAATTGGTGCAAACTTGTACCTTAGAGAGTTGGCTTCCTAGCCACGAGATCATAAGGTCGCTACAAGTATGGCTACCCCGCCATAGAATCGAATTCGTATTCTTCAAGTTTGTCACCACAGGTCACATTTAAATTTAGAGTAAATTTATCGTCTCAAGTTTGGCTTTCTAGTCATAGGATTTAAACAACGAAGGGTAACGAAAAGTGAAATGCGGTCCGGAAATCCGGAAGAGAGATTACTACCATTACTCTTAAATTTTCTAGTAATGGTCTGAAAAAATATTTCCAGTACACTTAACGTTTCTACTGTGAATCTGAGTAGTTATTTCCATTATCCTTAAGATTTCTGATGGAACCTGAATGCCTGAAGTCCGATGTAGTTCCTGTGGGACGCAAAGAAGACACGTTCTTTGCGAGTTTCTATACAAATTTTACAATTTACACGATAACAGTGTTTTCAATTAAGACCATAACAAAAGGGTGTGGAAGATTAATGAAGGCCAGGACAATTGAGAAAATTCAAAAATATATTAGGATTTTGATTGTGGATAACGTATGTCTAAGAATTTTCCCCGTATATCATATACCTTTTGAGATTGGAACCCTCGGTAATTTCGTCAGAAACTGAAGTTTAACACTTGTTTTTGCTTTAGTAAATTTCAGTTAAAAAAAAGTTTATTTTATGCATGAAAAGTTCTTAAAGTAATGTTTTCTCTTTGTTGGTCTTAGGTTTTTTTTCTATCATGGTTCCTGAATTCTAAGTGTCCAGAGAGCAACTGGCTTCCAGCAACGGAATTTGTTTTACTTAAGCTGTAGATTCGAAATACATAATAAAGATCCTATTTCAGTATCTGAGTTGCTTCTATGTAACTCCAAGACCCAACACACTTTGACTTCACAAGATGAGGCTCTTTATTCGTCAATTGAGCAAAATAATATCACTTCAAACAACTGTCTAATTTATTAAGAAATATTTTGTAGTAGCTACAATTTTTAAAAGAGAAATCCTGATACAATTTTGAAAAGTTATCATTTGTTCCAGTACCACGATCATATGAGATGTGAAAAACCAGCTTAAGAACAAATCCCAAACGTCGTAATACATTCAATTTTTTAAGGCTCTAGCATTGATAACCAAACTCAGAATCCTGTGTACCAAGTGAGCGGGGGGCTAGCTTCTAGACTAGCGACGAGCAGGACAAAAAGGTAGAAGAAAAGTATTTAGTGCAAATAGTGTCAGTGAAAAGTTCTTAAATCTTGAAACTGATACAAGATTCGATCCTCTATGTCACCTTTTTGGGAAGTGACACATCAATGAGTCTCCAGGGTTCGACCCTCTATATTCTGGACGTCTTCTTTAGGCTGTAACGATGGTTCGGAGCTTCTACCACGGCTGATCATATAACCACTGGACAGTATGGTTCACAGTTCGGATCAGAACATTTCGGGAAATTGACATAAAGACTGATTGAATTGTATTTCCAATGCCGATGCAATACGAATATTATTATGTTGTAAAGGCATTAAATTATTTATGCTGGAAAGAAAAGGTAAATTAAATTTTCTCATATCTTAAAACATAAATTTAGATCATGGTGATTATTTTGGAAAAGGATACGTGCTACTGTAATATCTTAACTTTAATTGATAATACTGAAACTTCACAAACACATATTAAATTTCACTTTGGCACTTTGATTCAACCAATTTAAATATAGTATAACATTTTATATTTAGCTCAATTTTTCTCACAACGATCGCGAGGTTGCGATAGTCGCGTGCTGCCGGTTGAACTTCACTACCACTTTACAATTATTTCTCCTTTGTTGGCCTCTTGGACGATTTGTGAGAGGAAGGGAAGGTTTCTTGGCAAGTCCATGATGCATGGCGGTTACTTGTAGAAATCCTTCTTTACAACATTTCATTTAATGTGACGTTAAATCTCTCGTTCTTGTTCTGGAACTACTGAATCTTCTCCATTGCGCTGTTAATTCCTTCCAGATACGAAGACTTTACAAATAATGCTTTGCAATCAATCATTATTATATTTTGACTTTCACTACGTATATTTATTAATCTTTAACGTAAATGATCACATTTTGTACAACTTGTAGCTTTCGTCGTTTGTCGGACTGAAAACAATAGGTTACTGCGTTTCATACGTAAACTGGTTTGTTGTTCGTCTTGCCGTTTATATCCGACTAACTTCCTTTTTCTCTCCGGCTCTTAGTCCTTCTACCAAACAGAGGGGCTTTTAATTTTGCACTAAATTCTTATGGGACAACCAATTATGTCATAGTATCTTCAAGCAACACAACTAGTGAAACAAAAGAAGTCAATAGTACAAAACAAATGACCCTCATAGCTGTAATAAGGTTAGTAGATACTGGAAGGTATACGATAGTAATGGTACATAGACATTGTCCTTTAAATAACCTGCCAAAAATAAGTCATATTTGTCTTATGTCCGTGGGAACATTGACTTAATTATAGAGCGCTGAAGTATTGTGCAAGGCACCCTCGCTCAATCTCAGGACATGTGAGATTGTGGTGGAGTTTTTTCCGTCAGTTCTTTCTTGATTTTACCGTTTCCTCCAACACTCTTATTCCATAAATTTAATCTAATTCAATTTCTTTCCCTAATCATGATGTCGGCCATATGCGCCTACTTTGGGGGGCAGGTCACTTTTGGCCCAGCCAATATTTAAAGGTGGAGCCCTCGCCCCCGAATATAATTCAGTCGAGGAAGAATTAACAAAGAGGAACAAAAATTTCTGTCCTAAACTTCGTTGTGCATTTAATTCAGTATTAGGAACAGCCTTCTTATTCGATAGAAAATGGTGTTTAATAGAGAAGTGAAGCTTCAACCAACACTCTGGCAGCATTATGACAAGTGAAGATCAATGCAGCGTGAATTTTGCAGCGGAGTAGCGGACCAAGATCGGGAAGGAAGAGGGCCTCCATAAAGAAAATGGCTGAATATGGTGATATATGTATTCATTGTTTGGACCCCCCTCCCCAATATTTTCTTCAAGACGGCGCCTGTGATGTCAGATAACATAAATGATGCACAGTAAATCTGATGACCAGCGTGTGAGACATTCCCAAGTGCAAGAGCGCCGATCTCAGAGAGGCCAAAGGGGCCCGGGCCCCCTCAAAGCTCATGTGGGTCTCCTTACTGTAATTGTAAAGTTACAATATTTGGCATAATTTGAATGCAATTTGTTTTAAAAATCCTGACATATGGTTTCTGAATCTCAATGGGCCCCCCAAATTTACACAGAAATCGGCGCCCTTGCCCAAGTGTCTAGTCTAAAGATGAAGAGCTATTTTTGTTTTAAAGACGAGATTAACATTTAAAAGACGCTCCTGATTATTTCAAATAATGGTATGACAATGTAAACGTAGGATCAAGTTTCTAACTGTTTTCCAGAACCACATTTGTAACGTGCTAAAATGGTGTTCTGTTACTTGAAGGGAAAAAAAGGACGACACTAAATACTGTCAGGCAGGCACGTAGCCAGAATTTCGTGAAGGGAGGGGGGGTCCGTGACATGAAATACTGTGGTCATCACAAAAGGGGCTCGATCACTCTAAACTATTTTACTGGAACATATATTGGTTCGTTTAGCCAGGATTTCGTAACGGGGGCGGGGGAGTGACATGAAATTCTGAAGGCCCGAGAGCTCAACATATATTGGTTTGTTAGGACAATAAAATGAGGATATGTTGGCAAGTATTTTAATAACAAACTATGAAGAAATTTCGAGCAAAATAATAATAAAAAAAATATTGAAAAAGATTTTCCAATATTTACATCCTTCTCCTGTTTATTCAAATATAACAATTTTCCTTTCGTTATGACCTCAATTATTATACAAAAGTACATACTGAATACTGTCTTGTAAACTATCTCGTAATATAAATAAAATAAAGAGTTAGTTTGTGTGTTTGTCTGTCCGTGTGCGGGCTGGGGACCAGACGAGTGGACCGAGAGTTACCAAATTTTGGACAGGGGTACCTTGGCCCAGGCCCCAGATCAAGACGAAGCGATTTTTTTAAATTTCGAAACAGTGGGGTCTCAGGGGGGCGTTTACCGGAACCGGCTTAGGAACCATACAAATTGACCGAGAGTTACCAACTTTTAGTCACGAATACCTTGGTCCAGGCTCCAGAGCAGAGTTAAACGCTTTTGTCGAAATTCGAACCAGGGGGTCTCAGGGGGCGTTTAACAGGACATTTAAAAGTAGTAGAAAATGACCGATATTTATTTATTTATTTAACAATCACCAGATACAACTCAGAGGCCATTTTACATTGGATATCCAACAACATTAACAATGGAAAGGATTTGGGAAGGTATCGGCCAGGGCCTGTTTAGTAGGTGCCATCCCGGCATTTGCCTGGTAGGACTGAGGGAAACCCTGGAACACCTTAGTCAGGATGGTAGGCAGCGGGATTCGAAGCCACGACCTCCCGAATGCGAAGCCAACGCTCTACCACTTGAGCTATTAGTGTCGAATTCATATTTACGCGGTCGCTGAAATCAATGGTGAAACTCCAGTCGCATTAACTTCCAAATTCACGCTATTCGGCTCCGGGCCGGGGGTCACCGGAGGGGGGTGAGATACCAATACATATAAAAGTAATCCAAAATGACCGATATTAGTATCAAATCCATAGTTTATGCGGTCGCTGAGATCAATGGTGATACTCCCACAGGTGTTGACTTTCAAATACAGCACCTGTGCGAAGCATGTGTATATTCAACTAGTTTTACAATATATGCGTTCCGTTCTCTGTTGAATCAAATGCTAACAGAACTTTCTTTGAACATATTTTTTGTTTTTATTATTCCGTCAACTAATGTCGGTTCCAAATGACAGGTTAAAGGAGCAACAGAAAAGTGTCCTTGAAATAACATGTTTCATACTGCAAGGATGCGATGACGAAAAGTTATGATTAAAAATGTCCACGCTGTTACACAACGGCACTTATGCTTTTGAAAGCTTGAAATCTCCCTGAATAGTAGCAGGAATTCTGAGAATTCCATAACTTTTCTTAAAATTCAAATTCCCTGACTCTTCCAGAATACCTCGCTTACCTCGCCACCATATTGCAAGTAATACAAATCGCTTCATAAGAAAGAGTAAGCAAAAGTTTCCTGTAGTTTTCTTTTTAATTTTTAACGCTGATCCTTCTTTTTGTTATTTCATTTTGTTTTATCCTTCCTCATTTTTTTCATTTCTGGTCTCGAAGGGGGGTCCGGACCCGCAGGGCACCCCCCTTGGCCTGTGTCAGTTATAGTAAAGATCACAGACACTACCTTCCCAATTATACTCGCTTCACCAGTTCAGTATTCTCTTCTGTTTGCGCACATGTACAGTATTTAATACACAAAGATTGTTAAACTCATAGTACGGAAGTCAATGAACAAATTAAAGCACAGTAATGCTAATTCCGGTACCATTTTCCACTTTGTGAATGTAGCATTTATAATAGCTGCTAAAGACACTGCAGCCACACACAAATGATAGGTTGCAGTAGGATTTGTAATAAGGTGGGTGCGTTCCAAGCTTTACGGCCATTTAAGATTGAATGCGTAGCATCTACATTTTAATAGAATATTAACGTTTTTAACAAGCTGTACATTGTTTATGCACCATTTGTTAGTCTAACAATGTAGATTTAATTACGGTTCCATAAAGCGCTATAGCAGGACTATGTATTGCGAATGAATTGTAGGAATGCAAGAAAACCATTTAAGAAGAGCGAAATTTTTACATGCTCCCTCTTCGGATAATTTAATTTGAGGCAAATTAAGTAGAATGTCATACTAACGTGCGAACAATATGATTGTTTGAGGTCTATAGAAATTGGTGCAAGGTAATCACTGATACGCAAAAAAGTACGTAAGACGTTAAAAACTACTCGGGAACAAAACTTTCACGAATATTTTCGTAGATAAAAATAAATGAAATCTGGTGCGTAGAAAATGCCACATAGTGGACAAAATCACAATATATAAATACGCAGATCTCTAATTGGAAAACACGTACAAAAAGGTTTTCGAGAATACTAGAATAATTTGAGGAAAATTAACAGCGATGTTTTGCCTAGTTTCATCTCTACCGCTACTTGAGCTGCCATATCTATAGGCACAAATTTCCGTAAGTTTTACGTTTCTGCTTCCTCTTACTTAATAGCTTTTTTTTTTCAGTTTAAGAATAATGCACATTTTTCATTTTCGTCCTCTTCTGTTAACACCCTCTCCATATACTGCAGTTTCGGTTGACCGTGACTAACTGATCTCAGAAACAGAAGCTAATGTAAGCTAATAGCAGCACAAACCCAAGTGCTTGAGAACTTAGATATATCCAGGAATCATTTTTTGAACGCATTCAAAAGGATTTAGGAGTATTAGGAGGTACAAAGTCTTCATTTAAGTGCAATTAAAGGGTAGCAAAGATTTGTGTAATATAATTATTTGCTAGACTGAGATCAGCATCCGTTTCAACAACAAAAATATTGCAGACGAGGACATATATCTTAATGTCGGATTCGAATCACATGGGCTCACACCGGAATTGTAATATACATTTTGTGTATTATCTGTTGCAATTACTTTCAATAAACCTATAAAACAATTAAAATTATTCTACATTAGTATGTGAAACCAAATATGTTCTTGTTATAGAAACGTTCTGAATATGACATAAATTATTCCACCCTTAAAACTCAAATAATATACCGTACCTTCTTTTATTTAACAAATCTGAGAACCCAAACACTTGAGAACTTTCTGTTTTTTAAGCTCTGGTATACAACACTCGTTGCGATATTCAAGCTGTCTATTAGGCGCCGTCAAACCATTTCCTACACATACTGGATACGCCTTACATACGAAGACCTAGCAGGCCAAGATAGGTGTGTGCCGCGTAAAGCGCTCTGGGAGTTTCGTCCTCTTGCTCATAATGGGATCCCATTTAGTTGAGACAAGCTCTGCGCAGGAGATTAACGAAGTCATGAATATATGAAGCTCTAGTTATGTTTCCCTGAGTGAATACTAGAAAGAAGCAGGATGTGGATCATATTGGCCTCCATACTGAAATATTAGGTGTGAGTCGTGTACTGCAATTGACAAGACACGGTTAATTATTGCATTCGAATGAGTGTCTACGCGGACATAATTCGTAGCAAGTTCAATATACATATTTAAAGCGAAAGTCGATTTATCGAATCTTCGTAACTCACGTAATTCAGAGATGTTCAGTTATGCCCCTCATAACTCTCTAACTAATTCTATGGCCTATGGAACCCGGAGATTCAATGCCGCGTACACAAAAGCTCTCCACTGACTTCTATCCTTAGCTAATTGGATCCAGTTTCTACCTTGTATTCCTACCTCTGCGAGATCCATCTTAATATTGTCCTCCCATCTGCGCCTAGGTCTTCCTAATGGTCATTTTCCGACGGGTCTTCCAGTCAAGAATTTGAAAGCGGTTCTACTTTCTTCCATTCTAGCTACATGATCTGCCCACCTAAGCCTCTTAAACTTGACGACTCTAACAATGTTGGGTAAACCGTATAAATTATGTAGTTCCTCGTTATGAAGTTTCCGCCATTCTCCATTCCCGTTCCTCTTGGATCCGAATATTCGTCCCAGGATCTCGTTCTCAAGTACTTTCAGTCTATGTTCTTCCCTCAGAGTAAGTGACCATGTTTCGCAGCCATACAGAACAACAGGCATGATTATCGTTTTGTATATTTTAAGCTTCAAATTCATCGACAGAATTCGCGACGACAAGAGATTTTGAACCGAATAGTAACATGAATTCCCTGCTTTAGTCGACATTTAATATCTTCGTGAATACGATTTTCCTCTGTTAATATTGATTCTAGATATTTGAAACTATCCACTTTATCAAAAGTATTATTTAATATTTTAACGCATCCATAATTTGCTGTATTCCGGTCCCGACGCACTTCCATGTATTTAGTTTTCTCTGCATTTACTTCTAAACCAATGTCCCTGCAAGCGTTTAATAAGTTCTCTGCATTTCTTTCTATTGTTCTCTTATCATCCCCTATTAAATTTACATCATCAGCATATGCCATAACCAGCATATGGAATACCGTTCAATTCTAGGCCCTGGTTGCTATCTTTGATTTTCCTTATAGCGTATTCCAGAACGAAGTTACATAATAATGGCGACAACGCATCTCCTTGTTTCAGGCCATTTTCGACGTGAAAGCTCGTGGACAAAAGTTTCCTACCCGGACTTTACTTTGGGATTCATTTAAACATATCTTAATTAATCTAATTAGCTTTCTCGGTATTCCAAGTTCTGTAAGAACGTTGTATAATGTTTCTCCCCTAACCGAGTCGTACGCCATTCTAAAATAAATAAATAGTTGATCTACTGGGGTAGTGTATTCCCACTTTTTTCGAGTATTTGGCGAATGATAAATATTTGGTCGATAGTTGATCGATTTCGTTTAAATTCGCACTGATAATCTCCAATACTTCATCTGCGTATGGTGTCAATCTTGCTAATAGAATATTTGAAAGGATTTTATAGATGTTGACAGAAGAGAAATGACACGATAATTATTACAGTCAGTTTTATCGCCTTTCTTGTGAATTGGGACAATGATTGAGTCTTTCCACTCTTGGGGCCGCGGTGGCTCAGTGGTAGAGCGTTCACTTCTGGGGCTTGGGGTCCCGGGTTCGATCCCAGCCCCCGCCAAGTGAACTTTGTGGTGGACAAACACCGTGTGCGTGGGTTTTCTCGGGGTTCTCCCGTTTCCTCCCACTTTCTTCATTCCACCATTTCATTCATCACTCATCATCACCGTCTCTATTAGCCTAACCAGCATAACCGTGGGACGTAAAACTCAAAGATTTTATTTCATTTTTCTTTCCACTCTTGTGGCAATTCTTCCTTGTTCCAGATAAGGAGAATGAGGTTGTGTATCTTGTGCCACAATTTCTCGCCTCCAGCTAAAATTAACTCACACGGAATTTCATCTACACCCGGAGATTTACTTGTTTATCCCGTAACTCGTTTTATTACGAACACTCGTAGTTAACTTATATCTTCAGTTCAAATGGGAAGAAAGAACGAACATCAAGTTTTCTGCGCGTCTAGATAAGAGTGTCTACAATCTTCAGAAACTTATCAAATATCGCAACAAGTGTATGTGATTACTTGTTTATCCCGTGCAGGTGTATTTCCATAATGCAGCCACTTCAAAGGAGGACGGGAGTAAATTGAAGACGACGAAAATCCTGCTGCATTCAGAATATTGAGTTCAGTTGATGATTCTGAGTTTAACGTCCCGTTGAGCAGCATGGCTATATGAGTCGTGGATCTAATGATTAACGTGGAATCCAAACCACTTGAGCTCCCGCCGGGAATCGAACCCGGATCTTCCAAGCCATAAGAATATTGAGAACACAAGAATTATTGTAAAAAGTGAGGACACTGATCACGAAATACCTAAAGTGTGATATATTACAAATCATTGCTGAGGAGTTACACGTGAATGAAGGAATTGTGTGGCTAATAATAACCAAGATATCAGAAAAGTCAGTGGCTGTTTCGTGTCTCATTCCTTAACCAATGAAAAACAAAGGGACAGTCTTGATCATTGCAAAGAACTTATTACTATCGCCAATAGAAACTCCCAACTCCCTCATGAATATCGTTACTTAAGATGAGGCATTTTTTTTAATATACCCAATCTACGAAACGTCAGAGTGCAGAGTCGGAGTCTCCTAGCTCATCACAAACTTAAAAAAAAAAAAACTGTACCAGTGAAAATAAAAACTCAAGGTTTTGCTCATTGTTTCTTAAGATAGTTAGGGCTACGTAAGGAATTTATGACTACAGAACAAATAGTCAATGCCTCTTTTTACTTTGAAGTATTAAAATGGTAACTACAACGTGTCACAAATGTGATGCCCGAGTATTAGGGTAGATGTTAAGTGGCATCTGCTACATGACAATGTCCCAAGTCAGGAGACAGTGATTCTGCAAGACATTTTGCCCCAAAAGGGAATCTGTGTTCTGTCCTACCCTCTCTACTCACTACATCAGGACCCATGAATTATTTTCTGTTTCGCAAACTCAAGCCTGCACTCAAAGATTCGTATTTTGATGACGTAACGGACATCAAAAGAGCTACGACAAGGGTTTTCAACAGCATTTCACAAAAAAAATTTACAACAATCCAATGCACTGAGGGCAAGGATTGCTGTACTTAACAGAAAACTATTTGTAAGTACCCACATCGGTTTAACAGTGAGCAAATCCAATAACGTTAAATTCTATCTGTAAATCATTTTCCACATGCTCAAATACAACGCTTCCAGTGCCTGTCAACTGAATTGTTACCCGAAATAAATAACAGATGACATAACAGATGACACAACGATTCATCATAGAATTATTGCGTTCTAAGCTTAACATTCACTCAAACAGACTTATATTTAACGCATGATTTAATAAGTTACGAACTTGTCCAGTATATTCTATATTATTTTCTTGTATACGCTCTAAGGTGTAATCTTGCGGTTTTAATAAGTTCCTGAACGTCCAGAAGTATGATTATATACTGCGATTGAAAGTGTACTAATGACAGAAAGCTATGAAATTGAAACTATAAAACGTGTTAGCTGGTGTCTCAAATGGAATCCTAAATTAAAACTTGGATATAAACGCAACAAACACTGTTTGAAGGATTTTATTGTAATCATTCCTCCATCAGCTGCTTGTATCGCCAGCAGGATATCTTTTGTGTATTCGTATCTAGTTGCGTTAGTTTTATCTATCTACATACAATACACAAACATACACTGTATAATATATATATATATGTGTATATATGTTAGTGTACTGTTAATATATTAATTAATAGCAGTGGCGGATCCAGGGGGTGATCTTTTCCCCCCGAAGAGGAGACTTTTCTATTTTATATATATAAATAAAACCCATCCCATAGTTTGGAGCTCTCAAAAGTATCTCTAAGTAGCAGTATTACAACCCACCGCCCACCGCAGAAGTCCGCCCCTGATTAATAGGTGAGTAACCTTAAATTCAGAATGTTCATTAATTAAGAAATTAAGTAATTACTGTCAAACTATATTTTGGATTTTCAATATAAACATTAAATATATTCTTCAGCTCTGTTAATGAATATTGAGAAATTCGCAAAGAAGTCTCTTGAATTTCCGTTATACTTCAAAAAAATATAGGGTTAGATGAGGGAATAGGGAGATGTTTCTACAACTTTTTTCCCCCTCACAGGTTAATAGATTTTTTCTAGTTTTTATGAACTGATTGTATGTTGCAGTTTCTTGTGCACCTACTGTGGTAGTGGTAAACTTTCGGCATCTTTACTTTTGATGCTGCAACATAATTATTGTTGTTGGTTTGATTTCCACTCAGCTAAACGATTAAAACCATTGCCGGTGCACATAGTGATGAGCGCAAGTGTCTTGCTCTTGCAGTTTTTGCAAGAGCCTTGCATGCAAGATCAAAACCAAGACTAATACCAGCAATCCCGATGCAAGACCAAGACTCTTGCGCAAGAGTCTTGCACAAGTACCAGTATTACTTGATTTTTTGTACAATGTGAAAAGGGGGAGGAAATCATTACATCTTTTAGCTAAATTTCTTGGCTTCAGTAAAAATGCCGCTGCAGTGAATGCGTTCCCAGTAGTTTATGCAATCCGTGTGAGTCGATCTGTCCCTGTAGCATATAGCTACAGTATGTCTTCTGAATTGGTTATTCGCGTTTTCTGTAGATATTACTCGCTTTCAAGCCACACATCCTCTTGCGCCATGTGAGCTTTTTTGTGAACAAACACCGTGTGCGTGGGTTTTCTCGGGGTTTTCCCGTTTCCTTCTACTTTCTTCATTCCACCATTTTAGTCATTTCACATCCTCACCGTCTCCCTTAGCATTGGGCATAATCGTGGGACGTTAAACTAGATACGTCATTCCAATTCAAAGGATTTTAATGGTGTTCTTCTTCCAAAACTAAAGAGAAATGTAGTATTGAACATCGGTAATTCCGTACACCATAGATGCCGACTACATGGGTATGGCCTTGGTTCCGAGACTCAAGCATCCGTTTGAAATTTTTAACGTGTGCACATAAAATTAATATCGAAATAAGATTTTCATGACATTGACAAAAACTTATGTGTGTGACCGCAAGCTTGATTTCATGGCCGGATGCTTATACTTTAAATAATTGTTTATCAATATAACTTTTTGCCTCTTTAGGTATACGGCACACCGAGGATTGAGTGATATAACATAATACGATCAACAATAATCTATATTATAAAATTGAAAGTGACGATGTTTGTGATTCCTAATCTCTTGAAAGACCCGACCGATTTCTATCAAATTTTCAACGTAGATGAAATGCAAGCCTGGAACAATTTTTATAATTTTACTTTGAGGGTGCAAAGTAGAGGGGGGAAGGGGAGATACATATATATATTAAAGAATAAAAATAAAAGTGACTGTTTGTGTGACTTCATCACTCTTGAACCACCCAATCGATCTCAATCAAATTTTCAATATAGATGAGATTCGAGCCTGAGATTTTTTTTTTGTCATATCACTTTGACAGTAGAACTTGTGGGAGGGGAGAGATAATTAATAATGATCGAACATGAACGATATTAGTGTGGAATCTATGGTTTTGGGGTTCGCTGAGATAAACAGTGACATTTACGATGCTGTTTAAATCCAAATTCAGCCCCGTAGCTTGGCGGATGAGAGAGGACAAATGATCAAAAATAACAAATATTAGTGTCGAATCCACAATTTTCGAGGTCGCTGAGTTGAGTAGTGGCACTTTCGATACCACCCCAAATACGGTTTCGATACCAAATTCAGCCCCGTAACTTGGGGAATGGGAGACAAATAAAAATGATAAAAAATGACGAATATTATTGTCGAATCTATAGTTTTCGGGGACGCTAAGGTGAACAGTAATACTTCAGATCCCGTTTAACCCTAGATTAGTAGACTGGGTAAAAATTTCACCCATAGTTTGCTTTCGTAGTGTGTTACTAGAGAGTATCACCATCTAGCATCATGTGGTTCCTGGTATTCTCCTCTTTTTCCGTGCAGTGTGTGATCGAGTGTTGAAAGTAGTGTTTTAAGATTTAGTTCAGCGTCAAATACAGGCAGGTGGGTGAATTTTCACCCAGTTTAGTGTTTGCGTTACTATCGAATGAGCAACTCTTGCTAACAAAAGTTGAATTCATTACACTTATTAGTAAGAGCGTAATACGAAATCACAAGTTGTGTGCTGTAATAGTAAGTGCTCAAGAATTGTGTGGATTAATTTGCTTTTTCCTTTCGGGAGGAAATTCGTTGGTGACTGTGAAGGATATCATGGATAAAAGGCGCATTTTGGGAGATCGGGAAATTGCTAGTGCAGTTTTGGAAGAACTTGATACAGACAATTTTGGTGCAGTTGAAGAAGAATTTGTGGACAGTGAACCTGATCAATTAGAAGTAGACGAAGTTGAGGATGATGTTATTGATTGTGACGATAGTGATTTCGATCCCGATTTTAATCCTAACGAGTGTGTTTCTTCATCCGACTCCGAAGAAGATAGCTTTTCAAAACAACGTCCCAAAAACAGAAAAGCCGATTTACTCTCAGTGAAACATCCTTCAAAACAAAGACGTAGATCTAAAAAAAATACCGAAGAATTAAGAAGTTTACGCTGGAAACCTAATTCTGAAAATTCACTTCATCTTCTTCTGAAGAAACCAGTTATCAAAGGAAGAAAACATGGAATGTGGTTAACTGTTGAACCTCGAAATAAATCGAGAGTATCTATTAAAAATATAATACGTAACATTCCTGGTCCTATAGGGAATGCAAGGAAAATAACTTCTGAAATGGACTGCTGGTCTTTGTTCATGGATGACGAACTGCTTAGTAAAATTGTACTTTACACAAATCTGGAGATGTCACATCAAAGAACAGTTTATACTCGAAACCCAGGCTGGGTAAATGATCTCAGTGCTGAAGAACTCAAGGCGTATATTGGTATTCTGTTCATTTCAGAAGCTAAAAAAGACAATCACATGTCAATTAATGTCTTATGGGGAGAGCTTGGTTCAGAAGTGTACCCAAGTGCGATGTCTCATTAAAGATTTGTATTTATTTAAAACTGCCTTCGGTTTGATGATAAAACAGATAGAGCTGAAAGACAAACTAAAGATCCATTTACCCACATACGCTGGGTGTGGGAGAGATTTATTTCTCATCGTAAGAAGCACTATCAACCATCGTGTGAAGTGACCATTGACGAGCAACTCCTAGAATTCAGAGGAAATTGCAGATCTAGAATGTATATACCAAGTATATACCAAGCAAGCCTGACAAATATGGTATTAAGATAGTTCTTATGGTCGATTCTAACTCATTTTACCTCGTAAGCGGAATTTCTTATATCGGGAAGGAAACACCAAATGGTAACAAAAGACCGGCTGAATATTTTGTGGAACTATCTGGAACTGCTTCTTTTGTGTGTAATGAGCACAGAGGCACTTTCTGTAAAGATTGTCAGAAAGGGTTCTTCTATGAAGTTCAGTTAAAGGACTTGTGGAATGAAAATGTATCAAAGTTTTAAGAGCTATATTTGAGTAAAATCGTGTGCTCTAAGAACAGTAGATTTTCAGTAATAAACATTTCCTTAATACGCACTTTACATTAAAGAAAAAGAAATGGGTGAATTTTCACCCAGTCTAGTATTGAATGTATAGATAATCTCTCACAATTGTCTGATACGCACCTTTTCTCGTATTGTCCAAAAAGTGTATTTTAATATATGCCGAAAGAAATAAAATACGCACAATGAAAACTTATGGAAATGTTTGTTTTAGTTTTGTAAACATTTTGGGTAAAGCATAAAAGTTTAATTATTAGTGATTAAGCAAATGCTTACTAATATTTTATTGGAGAAAGTGGGATTTTAGTTCATTTAAGGTTTGCACAGGTTTCCTTTGATATTATTTACCGAAACATTGTCCAAGAGAAGCATAATTGTATCTACTTTAAAATATAATTCTAAGCTTCAAATCAAATAAATCACACATACAGTAAAAACAATTAAAAATATGTGGGTGAATTTTTACCCAGTCTAGTATTAGAAGACAAAAAAATGTCTAGTAATCTAGGGTTAAATGCAGATTCATTACCACAACTTGGGGAGGGACAGGAAGAAGATATATAAAAATGATCGAAAATGACCATTATCAATATCTAATCCATGTTTTTCGAGGTCATTGAAATGAACAGTAACACTTCTGATGAAGTGCCTCGCAACATGAGGGAGGAGGAGGTATATAAATTTATTGAAAATAACTTATATTAGTGCCGAATCTATAGTTTTCGGGGTTTCTGAGATAAACAGTAACACTTTTGATGCCCTTTAAATAAAAATTCAGTCCCGCAACTTGGAAGGGGAGGAGAGAGAAATATAAAAATCATCGAAAATGACTTATATCAGAGAGCACTTTAGTAATAGTAAAAAGTAACTGAGTAGCGAAACACGTTACTTTTTTTAAAAAAATAACCTAACGAAGTGGGTAATTGATGCTAGTAATCCATATTCACAAGTGAGACTGATTTTGTACAGTTATTTCAAATAACTTGGAGTTTGATGCCATTATTTCGTGTTTCTAATATAGGTTAAAAAGTATTTATATAAATTGAGTTTACACAATAGACATAGGCAGACAATTGAATTGTTTTCAGTTTTCACTCAAATGATTCTAAAATGTTAAGAAGTTTGATAATAATAATTATTATTTTAATTTTTTCTCTCTCTTTTTTCGTCAATATTTCTGCACATATTATTATCATCATCATCATCATCATATCTATTCTGCCATTATTGGCAGATTACTTGCTGCAACTGAGAAGCTTCGATGTACAGTGGTCCGTAGTTAGTCTCTTCGTCTTGACGTAGCAAATTTCTGTTTTAATATCTTCCTTCAACTACTGTCTTCTTCGCTCCCTTCCTCTCTTTCTTTCCACCATACCCTCTAGCACGTCCCTCACAATATAGTTCCTCCTCAGGCAATATCCCAAGCAGTTTCTCCATCTTCTCTTAACAATAGCTAAAATTCTTCTTTTCTCTCCTACTGTTGCTATTTCTAACACCTTCTTATTCGTTTTCCGTTCATCACAACTAATTCTCTACTTTTTACATCATGCCCACGTTTCGAAAGCCTGCAATATTTTTAATAGCTTTTGCGTAATGTCCATGTTTCTGCCCATAGTGTACATATTGGAATCAGTAAAATATCTCAATATTTAATTGGAAGTTTATTCAACATAAAGATGAGCTAATCGTGATTTAAACGAAAAATCTCACCCCTTTAGAGTGTGAAAATAATTTTGCAACTCATGGTATTTCAATAAAAATAATAAAATTAATAATCAATAATACCATCTTGATTTTCCTTTATGCGTCTAAGGGGCAGCCTCTCCAGTTTGGGAAGTAGTGGACTGTTGGATCTTTTAAGAAATATAAAAATATTACGAAACGTTGTGATTTATCTTATAAGTAGTGAAGCGTGGGTACCCATTAAAAAAATAAAGGTCCTCACCTATGTTGTACACTATCATCATACTTACACGAAGGTAAACTACATTACATTTAGAAACATATATTTTTTTTCCGTTACTATGGACGCATTGTAGAATTTATGATCCCTTATATCCATAGTAAAATTTACCTATGAAAAGCTTGAGATCTCTTAAATGCAAGACTTGCAAGACTCTTGCATGCAGACCAAAACCGGGACCAAGATTGGGTGTGCAAGACCAAGACCAAGGGTTCTAGTGCAAGACCAAGAACAAGGCTGGATGTGCAAGACCAAGACTAAGACCAAAACAAAAACCACCCGGGTCTTGGTCCTGCATTTGCTCATCACTATGCACATAAACCAGTGAGGGTGATTGTGTGTAAATGAAGAAAGCTCAAGCTTTCATTTGATGTATATAACTTATATTCCACTTAAAAACTAAGTTTTATGTAGCCTAGAAAAAACTATACCTTTGTTTACACAAAATAAGGAGTAACTCATTTCTAAATCTCAAAGATGTTTGAATGCCTTGTCAAACCCTCCAGTTATTATTAATAGCATAATACGAGGTGTCCTGTGAATTTAACTCGAAATGTCACATCAAAAAATAAATAAATAAATAAAATAAAATAAAAAGCTGTCGAAACTTTGGCCGAAAACGTGCAAAAAATAGAAAAACAAGAGAACCTGCCCTTATATTCAAACAAGCATGGGAGAATGTAATAAGACTAACGCTAAATAACTATAAAGTATTAAAATAGAACTTTTGTTGTAACTCTGGATTGACAAACAGGTCATATTTACAGCACTATTGGTATACGCAACGGCCACTGGAGGCCTAAGTTGAACAAAATAGCTTAATAAGCACAATACACTATGGAGCAAAAGTGTACACCACAAAAGACAAAGATAACACAGCATTTAAATGAATTCTAACCAAAAAATATTCACTTAATGCTTTCCGAACATTTACCCACACATCATGCGCTCAATTATCCCTGGGGGTAATTCGAGGTACAAATTTTAACAAAATTTTAACTGCCTCACAGTGAGGATTCGTGATTGCTGCTCTTCACAGCAGATCTTTATGATGTTTTTAAGAAGCAGTAAAAAATCTGTTTCAAAACATTAACTGATGCGCGATTTATTATGACTCAAAGCAAAATACACACAAACCTGAAACTCGGTTTCAAATATGTCACTTCTCAATCAAATCAGTTTTTGGTTTTTTGCGTCATTATTACACCGTCTCAAAATTCAGCAAAGTATTTTTTTCTTATCAACATCTACCCACCCAATTTTTGGGTGTAATTAAATTCCATAAAAATGTAGGGGGAACCGAATTCAACTCACCCCGGGCGTCGAAATCTGCCAGTTACGGCTCTGGTCCTTACAAGATGTTTTGGCAATGTGGCCATGAAATGACTTACTTCGACATCAAAAAATCTATTTACTCGTTCTTCCGCAATTATAAAACTGTCTGAATCATTTCCTTATCCATGGCATGACTTAAAATCCTTCAGATTCGTAAATTCAATCTACTTGATCAGTTTATACGATATTCACTCAATATTCATTTTCTTAGAATACGGTAAACCTATAACTATAATTCTCATCCTATTGAAAACAATACTTTTTATCTAATCCTATTGACTTCTTCTTTATAAATAATAATAACAATAAGACAAACTTAACGGCGACCCACCGAAAATCTTTTCGCGATAATTGGAGGGTCGTGGCCAAGCAGTTCCGAATAACTGACTTTAAGAAACATAGTCTACCGTTATCGAACAAATAACACTCTACGAATTCCCCTACTGTGAGTCTCAGTATTTATTTTCTACATTGATTTATCACACATAATAGTTACTTGATCGATACATCTATCAGAATCGTAGTTCTACCAAAGTGGTCACACGGTACCTTAGTGATACATCGCTCGCTCGAATTCAGACCATAAAAGTTGTGCCTATGAGTTTTCTTGGAGATTTCCCGCTTTCCTTAACACTCTCATTCCACGAGTTGTTTTACAATAAACTTCTTTCGTTTACCATTTTTCTCCATTAGCGTAAAAGTACGTAACCATGAAAGTTAAATACTTAGCTCTATTTCACATCTTCTGGTGAGAGTTCATTCTGTACAGACACAAAGTATCTCAATAAAATAAGTTTATCTCACTTTCTTCACTTTCTAACACACTTTTTCTAACTTGAACGATGTATTATGAATTTTGTTTCTTGAAATATTGCACTTGATTGTTGTTTATTTTTGTTATTAATTTTTGATAAAATACTGCATGAATTTTCAAGTTTCTTTGGAGGCCAGCGTTGCGCCACCATCATTAATCAAATTGTGCATTAATTGAATTTACGACTGTAAATAATGGATATTGCTTTTTACAAGACTTCGATCTAATATTACGATATCGAGCTATCTCTGCTTTTGTATTTTTTACGGTAAGTTTCCGCCTGGTGATAGTAGTGACAGGACTGATTTCTACACCCAAATTGGTTCATACCTTTCGCTGTCATGAATCACATCACAAACCTTCACGGTGTTGTTTTGAAACACCCTGTACACACCCAAATGTTTACTTTCTGATGAAATCTTGCTCAAGGAGGCGGTGTTAAAAATCTAAAGCCCCGTCGCAGACTGCAGGCGCCACTGCACGAAAGAATTAAAGTGAATGCTCATTGTCAATACAGTAGGGAGCGACAACATGAAGAACTTATTCAGGTATTATAAACGTGTCATAATAAAACAAAGTTGCATGGATCGTAAATAACATTTGAACCAAATATTTGGATGAAAGTAAAAAAGTTAGTTTTACAATTAGACAAACATATTTTATTTAAAAAAAAAAAAAAACTTGGAATTTTGCATCAAATCTTAACTCCTTGCTCTATGTTTATTTTCTGAATTCTGATAATTGAATTATAAGTTATAAAAGTGTATTATAGATGGTTTATCATTAAATAACTTTCGAAACATCAATAGTAACCCTACGTGATGCTACAATAGTATAAATTTTATGACCAGTGCAGCTCGTCATTGTGCGATTTGGCACCGGAAGGCCCTGACGAGCTAGCCTCTTCTTTTTAGTGCAAAGGGTTAAATGCTATGTGAAATTACAACAAAAGAGGAAGCATCCTTGCATATAATCTCAAACAAAAATGTCGGTTTTAAAAAATGAAGATATTTCAAAATTTTGATTCTTCGATAATGAACTCGAATACAAAAGGAACCTACACAGTGTGTTAAAACGAGATTCTTAATTTCAGGAAATTGCAGAAATTGCGAGATTCTATTTTCAGGAATATTCTATTCTGTATTGAGGAAATTGCTTGTTACTGAATATTTTTGGTTATATTCCTGTTACTAGTCTACTAAAGGTTGAATTAAAGAGGCAATTATCTAAAATGAATACTATCCTAACAGACATTTATTGTGATTTATTTCGAACAATTGTCCTCCCTGTTATCTATTGCTTAATTTAAGTATCAAAGGAAGCTTGGGAGTTTATTCTGATTACCTCAACGTGCCCTCTCTATATAAAAATATTCTTTCTCCACGAATGCTTCCTTAGAATACAGTTGTACTAAATAAATACTATTTTTCTATAAGAAATAAACTTATCAACAAATCTCCACACCAGTGAAAGGGTTGTTTAGCAGAAGGGGTACAGAAGCACGTAAAAAACGAATTTTGCAGGAGAAATAGATGATACAAGTACTAAGAGCTAACATAACGTAACCAAATCTAACCTAACCTAATATAAACTAACCTGAACTAACCTAAACTACTCTAATATAAGCAGAAATAGGCAACATTCTATAATTTTTTTGGAAACTTATTTTGGACACCTACACTATTATAATCTAATATAAACTAACCTTACCTAAACTAAACTAATTCAAACTCACCGAAACTAACATAACCTAACCTAAACTAACCTAATATGAACAGAACTTATCGAAATTGTAACATTTTCTAGAAACAATTGCTGGACCCCCTGTGCTAAACATTAGCCCAGTGAAACTATAATAACATCAGGCTAGGCAAAATTGTATGCTCGAGGGCAGAGACACCCACAGGATTATTTTTTCCAATGGTGGAATGGAAGACCGATTCCAAGGGGGGTTAAATACCGAGACACAAACGCAATCGCAAAACAAGAGCATTTAATTACACGCGTTCCCATAATATACCTATCTTCACTAATTAAAGTAAAATAACTAGAGTGCAATACATTACATAAGTAGAGGTCTATTAAGTAGCATAGTATGTAAGTGAGAAAATTAGTATGTCTTCACATGTGCTTCCATGCATTTTATATCCAAAATCTAGTTGGGTAGCAAGTATCGTGCTTGTAGTGTCCCCACACAACAGATCACTGTTGTATGGGGACACTACAACTGGGACAGTTGCTACCCAACTAATTTTGGATATATATTAGGGTGGTCCTTTATTTTTGATTTCCGAATTTCTTTGGACTCACCAAATAAAATGGTTCCATATGGGACTAAATTAAGCCAGGAGAAAAATTAGCTTCATTGAATAATATTAAATAGTGCATCAAGCGACCTAAAATTTTGAATCCGATTACAGTACATAGTACAAGGTGCCCGGGAAATAAGGATGAATTTGAATTCCGCACCATTTTGTCATATGGCGGTTGCCAGCCGTGGTTTTACCATGTTTGTTAACCTCTATCCTTCCGATTAGTAGCCTGTGTGGTGAGCATTGTCAGTTGGTGTTTATTTCGGCATGGAGCGTTTGACAACAAAGCAACGCATCCAAGTGATTAACAGTTATTACAAAAACAAGGAAATTCCCACGGCAACCGTTCGAGATTTGCGTGACACTTGGACGCAATGTTGCTCCTACTAAATCATCAGTTCGGAAGTTGGTTCTGAAGTTTGAGACCACCGGGTCAGTGTTAAATGTTAACCAAACTGGAAGACCACGTTCTATTCGAATAGAAGAAAACATTGCTGTCGTGCGTGACAGTGTGACCGTAAGCCCCATGAAATCAGTTCACCGACGAGCTCAACAATTGAGTTTATCATCAAGTTCACTGCATGAAATTCTGTCGAAAGATCTGAAAATGCATGCATACAAGATTCAACTTACATAAGAGTTGAAGCCTACAGATCATCGAAAGAGACATCGATAGGCTCAATGGGTATTGGCTCGACAAGCGGAGAACGAGAACTTCACGACAAAAATAATTTTCCCAGATAAGGCACACTTCCATCTCAGTGGGTACGTCAATAAGCAGAACTGCAGAATTTAGGCTACAGAAAATCCGCAAGTGACTGCAAAAGAACAGATGCACCCTCAACGCACGACTATGTGGTGTGGGGTCTGGGCAGGAGGAGTGATTGGCCCGTACATTTTAAAGACGATGAGGGAGCTGGCGTCACTGTGAACGGCAACCGTTAGAGAAACATGCTTTCAGATTGGATTTTCCCAGTTTTGGATAAAATTTAAATTGAAAATGACGATTTTTGGTTTCAGCAAGATAGTGCGATCTGTCACGCATCCCGTGAAACAATTGGTCTCCTGAATGAAAAATGTGGGGAGGAAATCAGGAATGGCCTATCAGATCATGCGATCTTACCCCTTGTGACTTCCTTTGTGGGGATTTGCGAAATCTAAATTGTACGTCAACAAACCACAGACGTTTCAATATATTTTATATTAGTTTTATAGCATTTTAATATTCGTCCCTATTTCCCGGACACCCTTTATATGGAAAAAATCTGGAACAAACTCATGTAATTTAGAAACGGCTAAAGGGAATGCGAAGATACCCTGGATAATAGAAATAGAGGAAGAAACATGCTTAATTTTGTATAGTACTGTCATAGCGGCCATCTTGAAATCCACTATCTTGGATTCAGGTCCAAATTTTTAAATAGGAAATGGATCAGACGCCATATCGTTTTGAGGTATCGTTTTACCAGAAGCACAAATCTGGCATTATTTTAATGATAGCTTTAGTCGTGTAAGAATTATTACCTGTGAAACGATTTCTCCTTTTCAGAGGTAATAATTCTTACTCGGCGAAAAGTAAAGACATGAGCTTGGCGTGAAAAGAAGAAAGGGATATGCACGGCTTCAAAATAAAGAGGAACGCGGAAGAAAATGCACTTCTGAAAATGATTTGTTTGAACTTTATACACTGAAAGACATGGAGCAGTTTAAGTAATGAAGAGGGAAACCCAGTTCAGAATGTTAGAGAAAATGTAAATACTGATGCACATGTGCTCAGATCGCCCAAGAAATGTAAAAGGGGAAAAACTAATTTTATTACTCAAAGACTGGTGTTGCTCTTAATCGATAAAAGGTCACTGATAGAACAGCAATACATATTCTGACAGCGACGGCAGAAGCATTAGGCCATAATATAGAGGAACTAGCATAAATGGGTCTTCCATTCACCGATGCTGAGAGAAAACCTGTACCGAAGTTGCACAGAACCACAAGAAACAATTTCAGAGTGCATCAAGGGCGTTAGTTTTGCATTGGAACGGAAAACTACTGTCGAATTTGACTGGCAGAGAGTGCCGAGAGGTTATCAATAATTATTACAGGAGATGGTCATGTGATCCTAATTGGTGTTCCCATTTTGTCGTCATCAAGAGAAGAACATATTGATTCTACTATAGTACATTCGGTTGAAGAATAGAACTTGGTAAAGTTCGTGCAGGCATTTTATTGTGACACTACTCAATGCAATATGGGTCATGTCATGTGCTTGCATTCTGCTAGAGCAATAGCTCCAAAATAACCTTCTATACCTTCCTTGTAGACACCATATTTATGAATTAGTTTTAAAATATGTATTTGATAAGTCTTGTCTTTCCTTTGCATCTGGACCGGACGCTCTCCTATTGAAGTGTTTTCAGATTCCAGGAATTGATGATGATGTAAGGAACAATATTTCCGATGTAAGAAATGAAGTGTTGAATTTTGCTATCAAACTTGTAGAAGCCGAGCACTGCAGAGAAGATTACAGAGACTTGTTAGAACTGACCATCATATTCTTGAGTGGCATACCTCCTTGAGGAGTTTTTTCCTTTGGCTGCAGCAATTCACCATGTAAGGTGGATGGGAAAAAGAAGCTACTATTTAAAATATTTCTCTTTCGTCAATACTTTCGTTTAACGAAGCAAATAGAAACGGATCTTCCGGAGAGTATCCACTTTCTGATACAACTATATGTTGACACTTTGCTTAAATGTGATCAAGCATCCCATTCACCATTACAAGACCTGCAATTTTTGAAAGGTTTGTACAGTTAAAAACAAATAGATGCTGAATTATCTGAAGTGGCTCATTCTAAATTTTCACGCAAACTCTGTTACTTGCCGGAGGAACACGTAGCATTGTTTTTTATGATGGAATTACCATAATATAAAAAATGGTTGAAAGAATTAAAACTATAAGGGGAAACCGTGACGCAACAAAGAGGCTAGACGCAAGAGATGATACCATAAAAATTCTTGTGAAAAGAGAAATCAGTGATCTTGTTACAACAAACACACAAATTTTCCTTGAGAGATTTAAAATATCCAAAGGGTTTCTTGAGTGTGATCCGACTTCATGGCCAAATAACAATGACTATCTTCAAGGAAGGACAATAGTTTAATTCATCCACGTAACAAACAGTGCAGCAGAAAGGGGAGTGTAACTAATAGAAGATTACAACAACGTTCTTACGAAAAATGAGAAGCAGAAACAGTTTCTTTTGCAGATAGTGAAAGCCCACAGACAATCTTTTTCTATATGCGGCAAAGTGAACTATGTAGCAAATAAGGATCATAACTTACCAAAAAATACTACGTAAATGAGAGATATTTCAATTTCTTCCTCATAATGGTCTATGAATCATCTTGATGGAAAACTTATTTGTAGTTCAAAGCGAAACAAAAAGTTTGTTTCAGTTTGTGTGAAAGACTTCCAAAATTCTTACAAATCTTTGTTCCATAACTGCAATAAAAGACCATTACATGAAGCAATTTGTTTTTCATACGTAACAAGTCTTACATGAATATAGGGAACTTGAAAATAATACCAGATTTGTGCATCTGGTGAAATGCTACCTCAAAATGGTATGGCACATGACCCTCTTCCTATTTAAAAATTTTGACCTGAATTCAAGATGGACGACTTCAAGATAGCCACCATGGTAACACTATGCACGATTAGGTTGGACTCTACCTCTAGTTCCATTATGCTAAAAATCTTTCCATTTCCCTCAGCCGTTTCTAAATTACAAGTATTTACCTAACTAACTCTTCTAACTTTTCCCCATATACTATATATTGTAACGGCATTCTAAATTTTAGGTCGTTTGGGGCACCATTTTAAATTATTCAATGGATATAATTTTTCTCCTGGCTTAATTTGGTTCCATGCGGATCCATTTTAGGTGGTAATTCCAACGAAATTCCTAAATTTATTTTCCCCATATACATTTGGACCACAATAATATATATATACTATATATTATATAAAATCTAAAACGTTTGCAAAAGTGTGAAAATCATACCTAGTATGGTGTGAGGCCTCCTTTTGCGTCCAAAACAGCTTGGATCCGACGTGGAATGGACGTATACAGTTCCCGAATCTTGGTGTGTGGAATTTGTTCCATTGTACCTCCAAAACATGCTCCAGTTCCCTAAGGGGTGCTGGTGGAGGGTAATGAGACCGAACACGCCTTTCTAACTCAGACCACAATGGTTCAATGATGTTCAGATCTGGTGATTGTGGGACCCAGGAGAGGTGTGATACCTCCTGGTCATGCTCCTCAAACCATGATTTCACCATTTTTGAAGCGTGACAGGGTGCCAAATCATCTTGGTAGATGCCATCACCATCAGAGAACAATATTTGGGCCATAGGTAGAACCTGTTCCCTCAAAATGGAACGCCTTAGCATTCATCATTTCATGCAAGGCTATAATGGAACCTGCAGAAAACTACGATATCACTGCCCATATTGTAACAGAACCACCTCCATGCTTTACAGTTGGGAGCAGACAGTCTGTATCATAAAACTGCGACGGTGTTCTCCATACGTAAACACGACCGGTTGTTTTAACCAAGGTGAAGGTCGATTCATCGGACCACATTACGTGTTTCCAATGCTCATGAGTCCACGCCTTGTGGTCCTTGCACCACTGGATACGCATCTTGGCATTTACTGCTGTGACCATGGGTTTGGCGATAGCGGCCCTGCCATGAATTTTCATTTTATGAAGTTTCCGTCGCACTGTTTTCGATGAAACCGGGTTCTGTAGGCCGGAATTGAGTTCAGACTTAATTTTCATTGCAGTGGTCTTCTTTTTAGTGCTACAATCCATTTTAATGCCCTCCGGTCCCTATCTGACAGGATTGTCTTTCGACCACTGTTGTGCTTTGCATACATCGTTTGCCCATGAATTGTGTATGCCCTTGTGAGATTGGACACAGTGCCTTTCGATACCCCGACAATGTTCGCAACTGCTGCCACTGAAGCTCCAACCAGACGGCACCAACGATCATATCACTTTGGAAGTCTGTCAGGTCGCCCATTTTACTGCACCACTTTCACACCATGACACTGAGAGGTGAACTGGTTACTGCTGACAGAAGAGGAAGGTCCACATGACACATTGAAAGCAAAAAACGATCGGCAACCTCAATACGTGTTGTACAGTGGACGGCCTAACTTACGTGTCCTGTATGAAGTTTTTTTTAGATTTTTTGTCTATCCCGCATATATATATATATATATATATATATATATATATATATATATATATATATATATATATATATTACTAAATCTATACTCTCTAATTATATCTTGCAGAAGGACACAGTGTCAAACACCTAAAGCACATACTGTACTGAAGGATTTAAGTTAATGCACATATTGTGAAGGTTAGTCAGAAACCGATAATATGGACAACGTATTCAACTTTTGTAATTAGTATATCATGTTAACAAACGAAAGTTGTAAAGATTGTAAAGGTATATTTCAAAGAAATAATGAATGAAAATAAAAGAGTCAGTTTTAGAATTAGACAAAGATACATTTAAAAACTCTTAGGGCATTGCCTTAAATCTTAAATGTTTCGTGAAGTGACAAAAAAAAAAAAAAAAAGAGAGAGAGAGAGAGAATCATCACTGTATACCGTCCCTTACTGTACTTTGAGGGAATAACAGAGTCATTTGATATGATATAGGTGTACTATTTAAAAGGATTGTGAGTCATCCCATATTGGTTCTAATTGTATCCAAAACTCAAATTCGCCATAATTGGAGATACGCAGCGTTGAATCCCAGACGACGATATATAATCTGAAATTAAGTACAGTAGGACGTCGAAAATCCGAACTAATTGGGACCACTTGTTTTTCGAATTATCAAATTATTCGGATTTTTGAAAATGACTAAGGAAATGCCTTTTAGGCTTAAATATACTGTACAGTATGCTCTTTTATCGATACAGTGGTTAAACAGTACATACAGTAATTACAATACCGTACATAAGGCTACTTACATTTAATGTTTTGGAAGAACCTGGTCGTACACTAAATAACACTGTTCTTGTTACTCACACTTAAAACTTACTTGCATGGACCTAAGGGAAAACAAAAATAAAAATAGGTATGACAAACAATAACACATGAATGAGCTTTCGTAAAAATCCTTGACTTCATATAATGCAGACGGACAACCCTATTGTTTGTCTATCTCTAGCGCTAAGAAAAATGTGAAAAGCTTCTAAGGACCGCGTTAGGATTGTCGACGTCCTACTGTATATTTAAATGGTAAGATCAAAGATAATCAGAAATTTGTGTTCTTTGTGAATGATGTTGAATACAAAATAAACCCACACATTTTGTTAAGACGAGAATCTATTTCACTGCTGGAGAAAAGAAATTGCTTCTTACTCAATATTTTCGTATTAATTCTTTTTACAACCAAATTCAAGACTGAACTTAAATTGCAATTACCTGAAGTGAATACTGTGTTAATAGCCATTTATTGTGACGTATATTCTATAGTTGTACACCAAGCTATCTATTAGGGAATTTAAGTATTAGGTGAAGCGTGAACGTTTATTCCCATTACTCCCACGTCATATTAACATTACAATATTATTTTCCATGGATGCTTCTTAAGTACTCATTTACAGAAAATAAGTACAATTTTAAATCAAGTTATTAAGGAATCCCAATACCACTGAAATTATAGATGACATCCAGGCCCGCAACTAGATGGGGCCTGGCCCCCTAAACTTTTCGTAACCCCACCAGACCTCAATACAAAAAAACACAATTTAAATATTTGTAAAAGAATTTTTTTATGACTTGGCCCTCTCTAAAATATTCATGTCCCTCTCAAACCTCTGTGGCTGGTTTCGGACCTGATAACATCAACCAAGAAAAGACAACATGCTCAAAGGCAGGAACGCTAGCAGGATATTTTTCAAGGGATGGCAACAGACCTATTTCAGGGGGAGAAAAGATGTTCACATAAAACACATTGATGCACGGGTTCACATAATACATAATATAAAAGAGTAGTTATTCAAGCACATACAGGGGTAAAAGTGAGGGCAACGCCGTTATCCCACTTTCAAAAAATACATATGGCGTCCCCAACCAAGGGCGCCGATCCTGGGTGCCCGGGCCCTTCCAAAGTTCATATGGGCCACCTGTGTTTTTATGAATGTCTTTTTATATGTATTTCCTCTTGTTATATGTATTTTTATGAATGGACCCCCAAAGTTACAGAGAAATCGGCACTCTTGTCCCCCACTTCATAAAAAATTGCAATGGGGAAAGATAGGCACGGGAGACGGCCTGACGTCATCCGTCCCCCTACTTTTTCAGATCCAGTTTTACCCCTGTTCACATATTCTTATTAACTACAGTAAATAAAGTAGAGTACTGAGGTAACAACTTAAATTATTGATAAACACATATTCTATGTAAATTACCTTTAAAACAAAATAGTGGGACAATGACCTTAGAACCAGGAAGAAGCAGAAAATTAAATGAAACAAAAGACATTTTGATAACTTGTAAAACGAATGAAAATGCAAGGTAATTTACATTTGTAACGTGCAGAAACGTTACGCAAACGCTGAAATTTTATATGTTTTCAACGAATGCTTAGTATAGTCTACAAGTAGTCATAACTAACAAAAACATATTGAGCTAAGATTAAGATGAAAAAACTGTAGATAGAATCAGACGTACTTTATGCATTTTTACGGTCTTAATTATCTTTACGTTATTTTTTATTTAAAAGAAGAAAAATATAGTAAGGAGCTTAATAGAAAATTCCTTTTTATTTCCAATAATAGAGGATATTTTTTCACATACATCAATTTTCTGATACATCAATTATCCGATCAAAGAAAGATGCAAAGAAATTGAACACATTTCATATGACTCAATCTTCTTTTTATAGGAACTTGAACGCAAATAATCTGGAAGTTTTAAGACCAGGGAATTTCCCGCCGCTACGGCATCTGAACTTAATGCATAATAAAATAGCCAAGAAACCTTTGGAATGTTGCATGGATTAGAACATTTTATAAGCATTATATATATATATACAGTGTTTCAGAAGTCCGGGAACAATTTTAATATTTTATTGTAGGCAAACTAGTAACATTGGAAAGTAACGAATTGCATAATTGTAAAGGGTAAACTGTAAAGTTTGTTTTGAACAATGCTTATTTCAGAAACACTCTATGTGGGAACCACGTGTGACCCTACAAATGCCTACGTGATAATCCAACTCTTGCCACACACGACCCAACATGTTTTCGAGACTGTTGCTATTGCTTGCTCAATTTTCGTTTTCAATTCATTAACATCATCTGTCAAAGGAGGGACGTATACCAGGTCCTTCACGCACCCCCACATAAAGAAATCGCAAGGGGTGATATCTGGAGACCTAGGAGGCCATTTGAGCACACATTGGTCTTTTGATCCACTACGACCAATCCAACGATTTGGTAGCTCTGAGTTCAGATATGACCTAATATCACGGTGTAAATTGGGGGGGTGCACCATTCAATTGAAGAACAAAGTTCTCTGATTCAGTTTGCAACAATGGCAATAACCAGTCTTGCAACATGTGAAGGAAGGACTCTCCATTAATAGTTTGCTCTTCAAAGAAGAGAGACCCATACAGTTTCTTGTGAGACATGGCACAGAAAACATTTACCTTTGGAGAATCTCGCTCGTGTTCCAAACTTGCATGAGAGTTTTGTGTTCTCCAAATTCTACAATTGTGCCTGTTCACTTTTCCACTTGTATGAAATGTTGCCTCGTCTGAAAAAATGATTGAATTCATAAAAGCATCCTCTTTGTCCAATGCACAACAAAATTGGAATCGCTCCTCTTTGTCTTTTGTATATAACTTTTGCACTAACTGTAGTCTGTATGGTTTCATGTTTATTTTTTTACGCAAAACACGCCACACAGACGTTGTTGACATTTGCAACTCAAGTGAAGCACTGCGTAACGATTTTCTCGGGCTCCTTGTGAAAATTTCTCTCACTCGTTCAACGTCATTTGCACCTCACACTTGGCCTACCACTTCTCTTCTTGGCACACAGACACCCTGTTTCAACGAACTTCTCATGCCAATTGTAAATTGCCTTTCTTGTTGGTGCTGCTTTACCGTACTTCAACCTAAATTTTCGTTGGACATCTGTTGTACTCTTTGTTTTGTCAAATTGTAGGACGCAGAAAACCTTTTCACCTCCAGAAAGCGCCATCTAGATTTTGGTACCACCTAGTGGCGATATATGGAACTACGCGTTACACCTGCAATGAAAAAAATTGCAACTTCAATGTTTCAAATTATTTACTTCGTTAGTTTGCAAAGCTACTAGTTTGGCTACAATAATTTTTTAAAGTGTTCCCGGACTTTTGAAACAAACTATATATATTAGCGATTTGACTGAATCAGGGTATTTTATGTATCCACTAGTTTAGAAATGTCATTATCTAATAGGCTTAGTGGTTGAGTAGGGTTAACACAATAATAAAATAACATGAAATTAATTAGCCCGGGAGAACTCATAGGAACACTACATCCCCTAATTATCTTTATAAGAAGATGAAGATTTGAACAATCAAGTTATGAGGAAAGTTATTTCAATATTGATTTTTACGGTGTAGAAGGGGGTGAGTAAATCTGAAACTCTAGCATTGTCAATGTGAATATTTGATTGTTGTGACATCTATGTCGTTTTTTTCTATCACTCAAAAGAGTTATCATGCTTTACTTACGAAAATAATTTTAGATATTTTCTTTATTGATGAAAATTTTTGTATTAGCAGCTACTATTAGTTAGCAGAACCTCCCAGACAATAAATCATATATACCCTTCATTCTATTTAGAGACAGCTGTTATGTGTTCTTTATACCAAGTAAAATGAAGAAATTTTTATAACACTTAGAGTAAATTGTGAGAAGTACATGTGTAGATGGAATAGCTTACCGTGCTGTGCTTATAACGAAAATGGTTCTTTATATGGTTAACTATTATTGTTTGAGCCATTAAATAACAGGGTTAAATTCCAAAGTTGGGCGTCCGTTTCCAGCGAAATTTTTAAAATCTACAGGAAAGATATGGATAATTTGATTGTTTGTGTGCTTGATAATATATGAGTCTCGAAAAATCTGTTTATTTGTTATATATAAGCGGTTATAAACATGGGACTATACGGCGAGCGGAGGGAACTACTTGGCGCAAGGTAGCCGAACAGTTGCATTGTGGGAAAGAAACGAGCATTTATGTTATCAACATGGCGAATGTACAAGGGCAATGAACTAGCAGTTTTAACATTTGTGAAGCTATACATTGATAACAAGCAAAATCTTTTAAAAGTTTGTGAAGAGTACGGATAATAAACCTAATAACAAATTGCAGAAAGTGTGGAAAGGAGATAACAGTGGAAAGGAGATAAGAGCCAAATAACGCATTACACATCTGTTTTACACTTATTTTAATAATCCAAACTGAGAAGTATACAACACACAAAATCATTCTTCAAGATGTCTATCTTTTTAAAACTGATTAACTATATTTATTTATAGTTGTCCTGCCAACCACATATCCAAAATCGTATTATCTAAAAACATTTGAAATTCTTTTTACATCGATATTATTATTTAGAATTAACATATATTTCTTTTTCTTTTTCTTCTTCGATATATCCAGTCTAGTAGATATGTAAAATACTTTACGACCCAATAATCGTTACAAGTAAGAACAATATGCGACGTACCGTCGTATGCCAAGGCCATATGTTAGCAACCGGCTCAACTACGTCTAGCCTAGCGACGAAAACTAATTAATGCCCTGCATCGCCCTGTCCCTAAAACGTATCAAGAAATTTCTAGGCCTAGGGGCTGCGGTAGCTCAGTGCTCGAGCGTTCACCTCTGGTGCACGGGGACCTTGGTTTGATCCCAGCTTGCGCCAAGTGGACTTTGTGGTGGGCAAACACTGTGTGCGTGGGTTTTCTCGTGGTTCTCCCGTTTCCTCCCACTTTCTTCATCCAACCATTTCATTCATTTCTCATCATCATCGCCTCTTTTAGCATAGCCAGCATAACCGTGGAACGTAAAACTTAAAAGATTTCTACACCTAGTGGTCGTCACGTCTTCTATTCATGTGACTCCCCAGTTTTTCTCACGACGTTGGGTGCACGCAAACATTGGGAAGCACCGGCCTGGAATCGAACACGGGCCACGTGGACGTCAATCAACGGTCTAACCACTAGAATGCGGTGTCGCCGAAATTACTTTACACTTTGCTTCAATTTCTAATATATAGGGACATCCTAATTACGAAAAAGTAATTCAGTTCACTTGAATGAGCACAAAGGAATGTTGTAGGTAAAGTATGTCACTTACATCAGTGGTTCTCAACCTTTTCAAGCCTAGCTGCCCCCCTGAGTGAATCCAATTGTCCTGAGTGCCTCCTGTCATCTGAAGGCAATTCACCTCTGCAGAAGGCTAAACGTAGAAATTGGAGGAAGCAGTGTAAGAAAAAGAAAAAAAAAGACTTCAATTCTTAAAATTAGTCTTGAAGAATCAACACTACAGTTTGTTAAAAAAAAAGTAAAATACATAATTGCTTAATAATAAGAAAAGTTCTAACACGTCATAAAAACCTTAAAGGCCTTGTAAAAAGCCTATCGCTCCCAATCTTCCTTTTGGAAAGGAGAACGCATACGTTAAGAGCCACTGACTTTACGTACATGTTGCTACACGAATTCACTGGCCATGCTTATTCAGTAGAAGTATATTGTATATACAATAATGGAATTCCAGAATACGAGTTGAGGACTTATTTTACGTTATTTATGCGGGTAACTGTCGTGAATTATACATGTGAACCTACCAATACAACTACAAAGTTTAATCGGACCAGGACGATTGTGGTATTTATCCTGGGAAAAGCTTGTTATAGGGCTGTTACGGCAATGTTCCATTACTGGACGACGTAAGATACTTGCTCCCAGAAGGGATAGAATACTATATAGTGAAATCTGAAAATAATTGGATTTAAGTGATGGCTACCATACATCAAAGGTTTTGAGGAAGTACTAGAAAAGTTTATTTACACTACAACAGCCCTTCGACTTAAATGTTTCGGTGAAGCCACTGCACAATACAGCATATTATAAAGTTGAATTGATAACAATATTTTCAATATTTTTTTACACCATCAGACGCGCACAGTGAAAATTAATTCCTTGGGTTAACAGGTCATGGCCCGCACATTCTCGCTCCAATTGGTGTATATGCATGAATCGTCTTCTACAAGAACGCTCTGTTAGCCATGCTCTGAGATTGTATAACAGTGAATTATGTCGCTGGCGGAATTACGATATAGAGTTACTTTCTATAATCTTGCGTTGGTTCATTTATTTCTATTTATGAAATAGTGACGACAGCAATCTACTGTAATTCTCTGGATAATTAAAGCCATTCATCACTGTGAAGTTTACAGTATGAATCCAAAACAATTAAGTACGTAGTGTTGGGTTGGTAATAATTCTTACTGAATATGTAGATTCACTATCATGTAAGAGCCTTGATGTGCGTCATATCGAACGACAGATTGGACAAGTTGGAACACAATTCAGAGAAGGTTAATGGGTCATATCTAACCATTGCTAATATATTTCCGTGGAAGTGATTTTTAAACAACAAATCGCTAAGTACTGAAATGTCTACTGACAACGTAGCTGAAGTGGTCGCAGCACGTAGTTAGTCCACGAGATTCCCAAACCCGTGCATGTATCCGAATAGATATCTAATTACATTTTGGGAAATAATAATATGTTTTCATGTTTAAAGTTAATTAGACACATTTTCATCTTTTTATTTTCATCTTGCAGGTACCTTTCGTGGAATAAATTGTATAAGCTGGCAGAGGGAACATTTAGTAATCTTACATATTTGGTGCAGCTGTAAGTACTACGTCAGTGTAGATATCTATAGCAGTAAGTATTGATTTAAAAATTAAATACTAGTATTCTAAAATATTACTAGAAGAAAGTCTGAAGATTTAGTTCATAATTTCAAGTGGAAATTGGATGCACTTCAGAAGCAAAGTTAGATGCGCCTCAAGGAGCGCCGTCCCGCAGAACTATGAACTTTGTAGATATAATAACCGATACATTTTGTTCTGTGATTTTGCTGTTTCAGCTACTTAAATGGATTTATTTCAGAAGGTGTATAGAAATGTTCAGAATAATTCAATTTTATTAATTTGATTACCAGTGATTGAACTTAGACTGTTTATGAATATATACGTCGATTATAGCTAACTGCTGTATAGCCGGACCAATTTTACCAGGTGAATTGGAGAATTTATTTTAGTTTGTGACTAGTGAGTGTCAGGTGAGGGGAATACATCAAGTTAAGAAAATATTTGTTGTTTTGTAGTTGTTCTTGATGTTATAAGCTGCATTATATATGTTAGCGGAAAGGACTATTTGGCGGAGAGGTACACTTGTTATGATTTATGGGGAAGGCAATGTGGAAATGGTGCATAAAAGACAAGATTGTGACTCATAGTGTTTGAGTTTTATCGAGTTGTACAAAAGTCAGGAGTATCAGTTGTTGAAATTGTGTGAAAACCATGGTCTAGTAAACAGGGGAGCAGTTTATAGTAAGTGTGGAACGAATTGAAATTATAGAAAACAAGAGGAACATCTAACCAAATCTAATCAAATCTAACCAAATTTAGTACATTTTGGCACTTTTGCACATAAACCATGCATTTTATGACATACAAAGTGTTTTCCTTTATCATTGTTCATGCGTATAGCCACCGCCGATGACGCACCTGCTCCCTTTGGATGCACCTCTAGCTGCCGCTCGGGTCCCTCTACTGTGCTCATGCTCTTACTCGGTTACAAAGCATTCGTGCTTTTTAGTGGCCACCTAGCATAAGTTGGTTCGTGTTTTATGAACTAGTTTTTATGCCATACATCCACATTGTATTTGGAACAATAATCACAACCAATCGATTACAACCTTGTATTTTGGGGGAGAAACTAAAAAAATATTCCTTTTTCTTCGATTTTCGTGTTGTCCGGCGATACAGCAGTAATGCCCAGCGATTATTGTACATGTTCACAGAGTAAGGAAAACTCATAAGAATTTTTTGGTTTAGGATTATAACGCGAGTGGCATCTAAGCAAAATCATAATTATCAATATTACGCAGATGATCAAGTATTTTTGTTCTGACTCCTGACCACCATAAGTACCAAACTTTATTTTATCTTGTGTTGTAGGTAACGATGTCATATAACATATCCTTATGAAGAATAGTTGCAATGATTTATGTTGGTGGACTTTGGTACAAGGTCGCCGATCCTACCCCCCTCCCTCCGAAGCTCATGAGGGTCCCCCTATTGTATTTATGAATATACAATATTTGGCATAATTTGAATGCAATTTGTCTTAAAATACTTATATATATATAGTATATACCTTCTGCATCTAAATGGGCCCCCCCAAAGTTACTGAGAAATCGGCGCCCTTGCTTTGGTAAACCATTTGCAGAAAAATGTCATACTCTTAAGGGACTGACTACTAAAAAAATGATACAAAAACTAACCATTTTTCATATGCCTGTTTTTCGTAAGTGAAAAGAGATAATGAAATGTAACTTACCATAATACACCCTAAAATATGAATCAAAAGAATACTCAATGTTGCCATCCATAGAAATTAAAGTGTGGCCAGAATATGAATTATCCAAAAATTTAGGTTAAGGCTGCGACTAGAGAAATGAACTCAACGGTAATTGTTGACTTATCATGTTGTCTTGGTTCCTTGTTAACTACTTTTTAAATAATATTTGTATTTATTTTATACTGTTTATTAAAAAAATATTTACTTTGTACTGTTTATTGCAAAATAAATTTTTAGTAGTCAGCTCCCTTACGAATATCGAGCATTCTTCTTTTGCATAGACATTCAGTATCCAGTTACCAATTTCGACAAAAATTCCCTTTGTCTCTTTTCAAGAAAATAATGTCAAAAAATCCTCCGAAATAGGACTTTTTCCACGGGTTGGTATTATTGCTACCAACTGAACAAATCGTAATGAAACCATCTATCATTAATTTCAAAAAAGTTTCGAATAAAATTCATTTATTTTCTTGCCGTAGAATTCAATCTGCAATAAAAAAAATGGGAGTCTAAGTTTTCAGTCCTCTCCCCTCCCCACAATCAGCCATCTAGGGATAGGGCTGGCTAATTTTATTATAGATTTATTTCTCCTCTCCAAAACAAAATATTTAATTTTTATTTCGATCACTTTTTTTTACGTCTTATGCTTATTTCTTCAGATATTTTGCAATCTCATAAAAACACCATGTTTGAAATTATGTTATGTTGTTAACTGCTTGAATAGAAAACAGGTGACAGTATTTAATTGTCGGATTTTAAAATGAAATTTGAATCCTGTTTTTTTATTTCTTTTATTCATGTATTCATAAAATATTTCTTATTTTATTTTGTAGCGAATTTAGTGACAATCTTCTGCTCGGTACCAACGAAATAACATTTGAGTCCTTAAACAAACAGGGATCCTTGTAAGTAATTATGAAATACTACATTTGATAACCATCTTTTTTTTTTCAACTGACGTAATTTTGTTGTCCTGGTTGGACCTTTACTTTTAGACTGAAACGTTTTCCATTAAGTAAACAGTGAATTCGACAACGAAACAAATTTGGGAATCTGCAAAGTCATTTTAATACATAAATTACTCTAGTACAGAGGCTTTACCAATGTTAATATTATGATAACTGGGAGTTTGATATTAATGTGGTGTAAAAATTTTGCTTTCTCTTACAAGCAGACTTACGGAAGTGTCACTCACCGTAAGAAATAAATAATGATGATATTTCTTCGCAAGTAAGGGTCTTGACGCCTGGGTCCTTAAAGTCCAAAATTGATTTTTTTTTCTACTGTTCTAAGATTTCCTTGACTCCTATATGCTTACTCAAAACTAAAATTAAAGATACGCTAACTGAATTTAATCCTAAATAAGAAGCCTCCGTACATACATAACGATCATTCTAAAGTAATTCATCTGTTACAGAAAAGGTTACCTTGCTCTGAGAACGGAGTTATCCAATAAATGATCAACACTTGAGATTCCATCTCCCTTTGGGCTGCAATCGCGCACGTGCAACGCAGCAGAACACAGCGAGAACTCGTCAAAGTACTTGTGAGAACAAGAAAAAAAGCAATGATTATAATTCATAAAACTTTTACGTACCACTCAATATTGTAATATTCTATAGATAGGATCAATAACATACACAGGAGTTTTAACCCTTCATATTTTTATCATGCAAATATCTTATATAATGTTTGTACAAAGTTTCTATAAGTCTTTAAATACTCTAAATAAATGTTTTTAGTGTAGGATATAAATAATGCCCCTTAGCATACGATGTTGACTCGGGAAGATATGTTGGCTCACAAGGAGACTTACGGAAGTAACACTCACCGATTTGAATGAAACTTTGCACACTTGTAGAACATCAAAAAATAATCGACGCGTATTTTTTGTTTCGGCAATGGTGAAGATTTAAGGGCAGATTTAAGGGTTTGAACTTTAAGAGTGGTCTCTAAGCATACACCGAAAATAATCATTTAATTTAGAAGAAAAAATAATGCCAGGGAGGTTTTAGCACAGCTGATTCAGAATCTGACGTCAAACTTACAAAATTCAAAATGGCGGATCCAATATAGTGATTACAATTACAAAATGTCTTCTGGTTTGAAATTCTCATCAGTGAGCTAAGAACAGTTATAGTTCTCAGAGATTACCGCGAGCGGTTGCAGACCAATTTGAAACCCCTTTCTGTATTTATTTTGATGGGATGCTTGATTAAAGTGAATCTCTGCACCTCTCACTATAGCGTTTAGAGACACAAACAGTAGAAAGTGTGGCACAATCAATAAATTTATGATTCATAGCTACACCATATAGCCTTTAATTTCTGAAAATGGTGTTGTAAAGAATGGAACATTTGACACTATAGTCCAAAACAACCATTTCTAATCTGAAAATGTCCTTGTGAAAGCATCAAATTCGGGAAAATTAACATCAAGTCTTGTGAGATCATGGTTTCAAGAGTTTTTTTCCCGATGTCTAATGTAAATTCCATATTGTTATTAGATTCATGGAGTGGTCACAATTCATCAACTTTCAACCTGTATTACAAACGAAGGAATACCTCAAAATAGAAACCATTCTGCACTAACATTAACAACTGGTAGGAGTCAGCCTCTTGATGTGTTCTTTAGGCCGTGGAAAAACCTCTTGATACATTTTACTGATATTGTCCTCTACAACTACAACTATAACATAAATTTACATCTCTATAATAATATAATTTAGATCCAAATCACTGATTCATAATCAGCTTTCTTCTCCCAGATTTGCAAATCTTATTAGAAATTCGTGATACAAAAACAGTTATTCGGAAGAAGATTTGGCTACATTTTGCGATTTGTCACAGTTATTGCTGTAATAAGGTGAGCTTGGTGTAAACAATGTTTATGCATCACACACTTTTTTTTTTACGAAATATCATTACTGTGAAGCGCTTTCTCAATAAATTCATAATTATAACAATTAAGGATATATGAAGTTCTGCCATAGTGAGGGGCGAGGGGATTTACTATACATAAGAACTCCGAATAGGGAGAGCTGCAGAGACTTAGTTTAATCAAGCATTCTGTTAAAATAAAGGGGTTTCAAATCAATAGAAAGAGCTTTCAAATTGGTTTGCATCCTTCTCGTAGTCACCCCAGCCAACTATAATTGTTCTTGGCTAACTGCAGAGAATTTGAAACCAGAAGACATTTTGTATTAGTTGTATTCACTATATTGGATCGGACATTTTGAATTTTGTAATGTTGACGTCAGTTCTGAATCACTTGTCCTTAAAAAAACCTAGCAGTATGTTTTCTTCTATATTAAATGATTGATTTCTATCTGTGCTTGGAGACTACCCCTAAAGTTCAAAGGGTGATTTTTTCCCCTTAGATCTTCACCATTGCCGAAACAAAAAAATACGTGTCCATTATTTTTCGATGTTCTACAAGTATGCAAGTTTCATTCAGATCGGTGAGTGACACTTCCGTAAGACTCCTTCTTAGTATTTTGAGTTTTTGTTCTTGCATAAAGCTTAATTTTCATCTTTTAATTACGAGGACGATTTAAATCAAACCGTTGGCGCCATTTGCGAAAGGCAGGTGCAGAGGCGAGTCTAGAAGGTAAAATCTGGGGGGACAGCTAGACCCATACTATGATAGGTATATCACGAGTTTAGTTTAAACTTTCAAAAATATATAAATGATAGCTTAAATTATTTTTCTCACTCAGAAATCGGAGGCCTAAACCTCCACTGCCTGGGGCTAGATCTGCACTGGGTAGGTGGATTACGTGTTGTTTGCCACGGTGTTGTGTGCCACGACTCGATTTTGGTGTTGTTTGCCACGATATTGTTCTCTCTGGCTTATATCAATCGTGAAAATTTATACAAAATTGATTTATAATTTAATCATCTGGCAACCCTTTAACTTATAACAATCAAATCTATCATAGTTATAAACAGAATTCATACAACACAAACTGTCCCAAGCCCGTTATTGGATAACTGCGCTATCGGCTGTTAACGCGACAGATAAATTTATTCAAGGTGAGTACAAGCACTCGATTTAATAATTTGTTTGCTTAGAAACTCTCCAAATGCATTTTCTAAATTGATATGGCGTAAAATGTGTTAGTGTTTGACTGAGTAGTCAACATTAAATCTAAGCATATCATCAGACTACCCATAAGGGGGATAGCAATCCCAACAAATGGGGACCCTAACCTTCCGGAGGGGATGCGATATATATCCTTCATAACCTTTCTAGAGAATTGAATTGAATTGAATGTATCTTTATTTCAGCCGGAGGCTGCTTTGCCACCTAACTCTTGCCATCATTACAAAGAAATGAAAAGGAAAAAAACATACAAATAAGATACAAATAACAACATAACATGATACATTCAATAATACTAAGGATAAACAAAACACTCAGTAAATGTAAATGTAAAAAAAAAACTATAATCATACTGATAGTCCAATTTCAGTCCAATTTCATACTGTAGTAAATCTTTCATGTGTGCCAATGCTTTGTCTCTGATCTCTAAATAATAATGTTTGGAGTGATGATTTAAATGAATTGTACGGTTTGTCAGTGGTTGACTTTGTTAGGGAGTTCCAAATTCTTGCTGCCGAAATTGAAAATGTCTTCTCTGTTATTTTTAAAGTATGCCGGGGCATTTTCAGTTTATTACTTCCTCGGGTACTGTAACCGTGAATTTCTGATCTACATGTTAATTTATGATGCAAGTAAGTTGATGTTTTATGTGAATTTATTTTGTATAGTAAACAACTATACTGGAGATACCGTCTTCGGGACATGGTTAGGATATTGTATTCATTAAGTACCGGCAGAATATGCTGAGACTTCCTGCAATTGAGAGAGAAGCGTATAGAGTCATTCTGTATTTTCTGAATTGCCCTAGTATTTTGAGAGGAGAGAGAGCTACCATATATTGAATCACAGTAATCAAACAGAGGCAAAATGAGAGTGTTAACAAGATATAGTCTTGTTTCTTGCGACAAATAGCCTTTTAATTTATAAATCTGTCGTAAGATGCGCTTAGCTTTAATACACTGTTCAGAAATGTGTTTATTCCAGCTAAGCCTTTGGTCTATTATTAAGCCTAGATCTTTTACAAAGAAAGAAAATGGAATATTGGAATTCACTACAGTTACTTTTAGGTCATCAGGGTTGACTTTGCTCAACTGATGTGATGTTCCTAATACAATGAAAACACATTTTAATGGATTAAGTAAAAGACCATTCTTAAGGCACCAGTTGCTAACAGCTGAAAGATCCCTATCAAGTAACTCTATTGTGTCCATAATATTTTCAGGTGTACTACTGATGAAGATCTGTGTATCACCGCATAGAAGTGAACTGATGAATATTTTATGACTGTAGAAACATTTGTTGAAAAGAGTGAAAATAATACGAGACCTAATATTGAACCTTGCGGAACTTCTGCCTTTATCAGGGATGCGGTAGATACCTGAGTCTTTTCTCCGCTTAGTATTACTTGTTGCTGTCTACAGGGGAGATAGCTGTAGAATCATTTAATAAATGATTCCGAGAAGTTGTAATATTTCATTTTGGCCAATAGGAGTTCACGATTTACCAGAGATCAAATTAAACAAAATTAGTTTTTAAAATATGGATTTAGCGATCTTTTAAACACCTTTGGCGAGAGGAGGGAAATTTAGTCTCTTGGTAATACAAAGATTTAATGACTTTGGTATTGTTGAAAGGTTATTTTCAAATCCACACAAAAGAGCTCCCTATTGGACGCTTTTTGTATACGCGCTTTTGGTCTGGGAAACCCGGGTTCGATTCTTGGCGGGAGCTCATATGGTCCGGATTCGACGTTAAACTGCAAGTCCACGTTTTATATAGCCTCGATGCCAAACGGGACGTTAAAACCAATCCCACAAAGATTATTAAAACGCAAGCCTTTCTGAAACAAGATAGAATGTGCACGAATTGGAGTAGATTTGAGTTAAGCATCCATTCAGAAGCAGACTATGAGGCCTGTGCCTACAGCTTAACACATATCTCCGATCCACATGAGTTTTCGTCGGTAATCGAACCCAGGTCTTCCACGCCAAAGGCGCGTACGCTATCCACATAGCCACAAGGGAACCCTATTTACGATTCGTGACAATGAAGCCTATGGCAGAAGTAAACGGGCAGATTCCATTTCTCTAAGTTAGAACCATTAATTCCCTCGGATGTTTGAAGTAAAATTTAGACCATATCAATGCAAGAAGTTTAATCCCACAATCGAAAGATAACTCATTTGATATTGAACCACTCCCACAAGAAACCAAAGAAGAACGATATAAAATATTCTCTTTTTGATGTAATCGTACACAAGATCGTATCTCAGGTGGATTCTCGGTAGGCAGAAATGAGAAATACTATCTTAACTTTTCAAGCAATTCTGAGAGTAAACACTTTGGATGACAGCGACTCAATCACAAAATTAATTATAAACTATTCTCATGACTTTAGTTATAATTTTGTCAAAGAGAAACAAGTGTATAAGTCAGTCTATGTGCAGCTACTTTCTCGGATCTTTACAATGAAATTTATACATTATATTTGTGTTTCCTGAACTTTACAAGGCACTCAAAATTTCCTCGCGCGAAGTGGGTTTTGTGGTAGACAAACACCGTGTGCATGAGTTTTCTCAGATTTATTCTGTTTCTTCCCACTTTCTTCACTACACTATTTTTCATTCATTCTCATCATTACTATATCTTTAGCTTACACAGCATAACCGTGATACTTAGAATTGAAATATTTCGTTTCATTTTTCTTAAGTATGTAAAATCTAGTTCTTTAGTCGAGTAGCATAACGGAAAAAAAATGAAATGAAATATTTAAGTTGTATGTCCCACGGTTATGCCGGTTAGACTAAAGGAGACGGTCATCATGAGAGATGAGTGGAATGGTGGAATGAAGAAAGTGGAAGGAAACGGGAGAACCCCGAGAAAACCCACGAGCACGGTGTTTGTCCACCACAAAGTCCACACGGCGCGAGCTGTGATCGAACCAGGGACAACAAGCACCGGAGGTAAACGCTCTACCACTAAGCCACCGCGCCCCCTCATAACGGACAACATATCATTATATAAAAGGAGATGATATTAAATCTTCAGTTATAAGAGAAACTGCAATTATACCAATTTACTAAGCTATTATGATATTAATGATGTTTTGTGTTCATTCTTTGGAGCTTAATGTTATCTTTCAGCAGAAAGTCTAATCAGACCTCCCTCGTCCCAAAGCCGAGAATATTTACCCCTTGTTCCAGAAGATCAAAAACCGAGGTGCCTGGCAACCCTTCCTTTCAATCCGGGTGTGTGTGAATTTTCTAGGTAATGAGATGTGATAAGATCGGAATGCAAATACTGTGGCAAAATCGTGGCAAACATTACGAAAATCGAGTCGTGGCAAACAATACCGTGGCAAACAACACGCCACCGATAGGTGCACGCCGAGTTGTGTTGTTGAGTGGGTACTGAATATCCTTTCTCATGCAACCACGATCTTTTTTACAGCCTTGGCAACAACAGGAAGTATACTGGAATATTGCCATGCAGTATGCGAGCTGAGAAAACAGATTTAAACGACTTTCTCGAACGATTTGACGCAGCTAGATATTTAAAACTAATATATTATTTCTTGCATTGACGACAGTGTATTTCATAAATGTTTTATTGCCTGTTGCACGACATTTGTGCTAGCTGTGACAAGAAATCAAGGATGGAGGAGAAGAGAAAGGGTAAAAGATGCTATAGTTGACAGAAAATATTAAAACGGATACGTCAAGGACAGTGGCGTATTTACAATTTTGTTTCGGGGGGGCTTTGCTAACTTTCGGGGAGCTTTGCCTGAAAATATGAAAATTCAGCAAGATATTTCATATACAAGTAAGTAAGATTTCGGGGGGGACTTAAGCCCGGAAGCCCCCCTAAATACGCCACTGGTCAAGGAAAAGAAATTAGCTCAGAACCACGGTCAGTGGTGGCAGAATACCCAACATGATACTGATAATGATTATGTTTAGTTGGAAGAATAAGTGTCATTCCTTAACTGACAACATTATTTCCAATAGCAAATGTGTATTTGATGCACTTGGTTATCGTATGTGGTGCACACGTGTTCATTTAATGAAAGGAAGGAAAACCTTAGTTACTGCGCTGTTAACGCTTTCACTCACCGAATTAAAAGTGTACTGCTAACTTTTAATTTACTAAGTAGTTTATTTTACTAAAATTTCTTTATGTCTTTATTTACTATGTCCATATGTCATGCCCATTTTTATTTACTATGCCCATTTTTAACATTACAGATCGTCAGCACTAATTGGGCACTAATTTTTGGTATATGTTTTAAAATTAGTGTCGATGTGTGTGGGGCCAGGTTCACGGACATCCATATGTCCGTCTGTATGGGAGGAAAATTTTGGAAAACCACTGGACGGATTATCACCAATTTTGGTCAGCATGCAGAAAGTGAAAGTTAAGAATCGATTTTTTTTTTACAGAGGGAATATTCCGACCGGAAGTGAGAGAAATCACCTACTTCCGGTTTCTACGTTGATCGACGAAAAAAGAGAAGGGGTTTTCTGCAATCAATTGCGTCCCCAGGACACATACCGATATCATGACCATTCTTTACTCTGTATTAAAAATAAGTACAAAAATAGAAACCCATAACAAGTTTCCGGTTTCAATGTTGGTCTACATAGAACATAAACGGCAAGAGAAAAAAAATGAGAGATTGTTTTTGAATTAATTGAGAGTTCTGTGAATAAATACCATGTATTATCTTAATTCTCTATTCAAATCGGAAGTTCTAAAAGATTTCGCTTTCAACGGGTATCGTTATAGACGAAAAATGGTAATTAATAGCATCCAGCATCCATAATCATTTAAGGATCTCAAAAGCACTAGTACAATCAATAAATTCCTGGACTGGTACTCAGATTATATGCAACCATTAGAACCCATGGTTGCAGTGCTCGATGTGAACGTCCATATGCACACAGAGAAAGTATACAGAAAGTATAAAGTATTGCCTTCATAATAGTTTAAGCATCATGTTCTCTTTTGACCTGTCTTGTCTCGGGTTTCTGCATTTTGGAGATGATGGTGATTTGCAGCTGGCTGCTTGTCTTGTTAGTTGTGGATCGTAGAAGAGACACCATGTTTCATCCCCTGTTATTATCCGGTTCAGGAACGTTTCATCAGTGTCACCACTTTTGGAAGCAGAGTTGTTTTGTTTAAGACAAATTATTAAAACTAGTTTTAAACAATTCATTTTCTTCAGAACAAATTTTGTACAGGTTGAATGCCACGGGGGTAAAGTGGTTTCCTTAGCTTGGGGCCACGCCGCGAAATTTTAAAATTACCATTATTTCTGTGATTTTTGTTTACTGCTATATTGTAAACGCATACTATAAAAAAATCCACGGGCTACGATCACTTTGCACTACGAGGCCAAACGAATATTTCAATCCATATCATCAAGTACGAGGTGAGGTATTGATTAAGACCTCAAGGCCTGAAGCAGTTATTGTAGTGAAACCTGGAAACAGGTCTCGTGGCCTACACAAGATATGTATGTGAGACCAGATTTCGTGTCTCTTGGCAGTCAACCTGTTTTTAAACACGTGTATTTTTAAGACTGTTTTAAACGTATTTTTATTATTATTTTATTTTACTTTTGTAAAATAATCTGCCAGAGAAAGAAAATTGTCAAAAGTGCCCCCCATTCAGAAAACTTTTTTTTTTTTCATGTGAATGTTTTGATATCCCGTGGCTTCAGCTCAAAGATGTGATCTACAATTTATTTTGTCTCTTTTTTCCCCTTATTTTTAACGTATATGGTATTGTTTAAATGCTTCTCAGTTAACTTGCGGGAAACTGTCGTACTTGAAGGTTGGACTACTTATAGAAGTGATATTAAAAATAAATAGAATAATTATCATGAAAACAGATTTTTGTGTTTTATTCAGAAAACAAACAGAAGGTTATTTGCTAAATTGCAGTTCTGAAATTAAAACATCGCAGGCATTCGTTGATACAGTACATGCTGGTTCTCAGTCTCCGTACAACTTTTAATCGTTTAACATGATAAGAAAAAAGGACATCATTTGGAGCAAATTTATTTAAGTAACTCAAACTCCATCAAATAAGAAAACGGCCATACGACCTCGTTGCAAAACGTGTAAGAAAAAATGGTTGGTTTAGTTCAAAGAATGAAGAATCATTATGAAAAATGCAATGCTATGAAAAAACTGGAAACACAAACAAATGATAAAAGTGTTGATCCGAAAATTGCTTCTGATAATTCTAACGTCAGTGATGTGATTGAGATGTAACTGGAAAGTTCAGGTAAAAATTAATTTTGTATCAACAACATCTTTTTCATTATATTATGAACATTTTATTTCGTCCCCCTTCCCGACCTCAGTTCTAAATTTTCTTAGAAACTTTACAACTTGGCATAGCTTGTATGAAGGGACCAGACGAGAAAGCGCAAGGTATGGCAGTCGTCCGGGTAACTAACCATTAAAGCATGATACTTCTTGCAACTTCTATGTGTGGGACAATTTGGTCTCAATTTGTTCGTCTGTCTGTATGTATGTACCACGTTACAGGGCGCAATTTTAGGTCTTTTCACATTAAATTTTGAGGGTAGAGGCACGAGACGTCAGAATTTGCTGTATAGATTTTGACTGCGATCCGACGTAAAATTTCAAAATTAGTGGTCGAGATCCCACTTAAAAACAAAAAGCCCTGTCTCATATAGTCTTGCTAAAGACTATAATCAATCAAACTAAACAAGCTAATTTTATGCGTTTCGAACAAACTTGGGTTGCAGGATAAATTTGGCTCCAACTCAGTTTTTATAAAATATTTTTAGATATGGGCCGTTCAGAACACAAGGGATCCGTGTCTATTTTCAGAAAGGTTCACTTTTGCTCAGCAAACATCGTATCTTCGTAGCTAAGAGTACGAAATGAATGAAACAAAAACCACGTGAAAGAGTGTGGACTAATTTCATAGGACAACCGCTAGACAAGGGCATTGACGGCATGAGGGAGGAATGCTAGTTTCCCCCTACTTGCTCATAAATTTAAGATATTAACGTTATATTATGTACGCTGCAGCGTGGGAATGACTAACAAGTCAAGCTCCGAATGCCATAGTCAGTGATGCATAATTACGTTAAATAAATGCAGGATGTGTTTAAAAGAATACACAGATGGAAAACGTCATATATTCACAACCACAAATCCGAGATGAAAGAAATAAAAACTACATGACAATATGCAATCTAGAATTTTATATAATTTGCGCTAGAGAGGGGCGTTCGTTTAGAGGTCATCCGCCCCTTACTCTGAATTTAAGATTTTGGGGACAGTAATGCAGGTTTTGAAACATTTTGCTGAGCAAATTCCAACATAAAAAATTTGAAGTCGTTACACCGAATAAATACAGATTTTTATCAGTTAACATCCATTTTCATTGGCCGTAAGGAGCTATAGGCCTATATTGCTCTCTTGTATATTTTTTGGCCCAAGGATTCCAAAGGTGGCTCTACATTAGAGTTTCGGACCTGCTTAAAATTCTGGAAATTGGGCCTAAACAACTTCCAACATACTTTTAATCATGTGTATGTTCTATGTATTTATTCGGTGTAAGGACCTCAAGCTTGTTCTGTTGGACTTTGCTTATCAAAAGATTTCTAAAACTGCCTTACTGCCCCAAAAATCAGAAATCCAGAGTGGGAATGGGGGCGGTTACCCTCCTGTGCACTGACGGCCCTGTTTAGTTGTTTAGTGGCTGTCATATGAAACTATCCCACACCCTTTCGCATGATTTTAGTTACATTTGTTTTGGACTCTTGACTTAAAGATATTACGTTTTGAAATAGAACTCATTTGGTGAGCAAAGCTGAACTTTATTGAAAATGGATCCATTGGGCTTTGAACGCCCCAAATATTACCTTTCTTTAATAAATTATTGACTCAAAATACAACCAATTGCATAGGCTTGCGGAAAATAATTCTAAAGCTAGCACAACATGAAGTGTGCTTCAAACATTACTTTTTGAAAATGTATTATTTTAAAATAATTTTGTTAGCATCAATATTCTGAAATAGTAATCAAATTTTGCAACCAAAATCTCACTCGCCTCCACGAAACGCTAGCTTAGCCCCTAAAGGCATAGCTAGAAAACTTTTAGAAGTGATAAATCCTGAATGACCTACTTTAGGGGTAAAATAATGGCACGACCGTATTTCTGGTAAAATTCTAGTTTTAAAACATGTACAATGACTCTTTTTACATTTGTATTTTCGAATACCAATTAAAGATGTCCGCCATGATGCTTGATAGCTTCATCTGATGTGTCAGACCACTTCCAAGTTTCATCATTCTCCCTCAACCCGTTCTCAATATACAAGAATGGTGAGGACTTTTGTTTCACCATGTATATTGATTGATACATTGTGTGAAATCTCCATAGTATGTAGATTTTAAAATCTACCTAAAAAGCTTATTACAACCAAGAAGGTACCTACCAGAGTTACTGGCAAGAGAGTGTAATAAAAGGGGGTCGTGATATGAAATAAGTTGAGAATTACTAATCTATACTGAAATATTCTGTACCCAACAAACTATAGTCTTAACGAGAATAAAATAAATGAAGAGGCCGGTTGCAAGAGCAAAAAAGTCTTAATAAATACGTTATAACTAGATTTTGAAATATGTTTAAAATCAGGTTTTAAACTGGTAAACATGTTTAAAACATGTTTTGTTTCGTGTGTGTTTTAAAACATGTTTAAAACATTTTGAACACAATTTTCGTGTTTTAAACACATGTTTTGTTCTTTTTTCCAACCCTGACTGGAAGTGGTACAAATCTGCTACTATTTCTGGATTCAACATTAATTGAAAAAATATCATACCATACAAGACAAACGCTTTTACATAATGTACACGAGACTCTACTAACCGTTAACAATTGACAAGTGTACAGTAGAAACGAAAATTATGGGAATATGGAGAACAGTGCAAATAAAAGAGAGAATACAACACAATGGTCCCTTTCTAGTCAAGTGAGTAACACGTGTGTTATCATGTGTTTGAGCCTCGTTTAAGGAGCTTACGAGTGGTGATTCCGATAGAACTTCTTAGATCAAATTTCATATAACGTCAATGCCTTAAAATTATGCTAAACTCTAAATCAATCCTTTAGAAACCCTAAAGAAGGCCACAATCAATGGAAAAAACTGGAAGCAATTCGCACATTATGAAGAAAAAATTTTTATACTTTAACTAAAATTCATGAGAACTGATGTTATAATCTGAAATAAAACTTAAAAGATTACTAGAAAAGGACGGTAAATATATCATAACGAATTAAAGTGTATTGTAAGCCAGGTAGTAAAGAATACAATAAAAAAAAAGCTGCGATGAATAAAACAATACATTTGGTTAGTGAAAACTGCAAATGTCAACCGGACGTGGTTTTGTAAGTATTGTGATAGTCATAAACTTCTGTATTTCTCCTTGGTAACTTATCATACGACTGCAGAGTACTTTCAACAACGCTGGATTCCAATGCAAGAGAAACGTCACTGCCATCTCGAGATAAATTTTAACTGCAGAGCTATCAATAGTTTTATGAGGAAATAATTCCTTGCTTGGTATATAAGTTATCTGATTGAAATTAATCTACAAAATGGATAAACAAATCAATTTGCAATCCTTAGATATGCTAGTTGATAGAGAAAGAATTTCAAAGTTTAAATATTAATAAACATATGTCAAATTCCAACTACTTATTAAAGAGATATAGCCATAAAAGGACCAAACATTCATTTCACCAGAAACTCTAAATAATTAATGGGTGCCTACACAGATAGGATTGTGATTAAATATTATGAACACGGATATCAGTCAAGAACATGGAAATGTCCACACGATTTTTACCGGTGTTTCCTATCTCTCTACGTGATAATCACATGACGACATTTGAACATTCAAATATAGATGTATGGCAGTAATACAGAGCTTTGAAATCTAAGAGAAATCCGGTCCGGAAATCCGGAAGAGAGATTACTTCCATTACTCTTAAATTTTCTAGTAAGGGTCTGAGTAAATATTTCCAGTACATTTAACGTTTTTATTGTGATTATGAGTAGTTATTTCCATTATCCCTAAATTACCACCACGAATCTGAATAGACATTTTCCTTTGACTTAAAGTTTCTACTGTGAGCCTGAGTTATTATTTCCATTATCCCTAAATTTTCTACCACCACGAATCTCTATAGACATTTTCCTTTGTCTTAAAATTTCTACTGCGAGTCTAACTGGTTATATCCATTATCCTTAAGATTCTGCTGGAACCTGAATGCCTGAAGACCGATGTAGTTCCGGTGGGACGCGAAGACATGTTGTTTGCGAGTTTCTATACAAACTTTACAATTTATACTGTAAGGGTGTTTTCAATTAAGACCATAACAGAAGGGTGTGGAAGATTAATGAAGGCCAGGACAATTGAGAAAATTCAAAAATATATTAGGATTTTGATTGTGGATACGTGTGTCTAAGAACTTTCCCCGTATATCATATACCTTTTGGAATTGGAACCCTCGGAAATTGCGTCAGAAACTGAAGTTTAACACTTGCTTTTGCTTTAGTAAATTTCAGGTAAAAAAGTTTATTTCATGCATGAAAAGTTCTTAAAGTATGTTTTCTCTTTGTTGGTCTTAGGTTGTTTTTCTATCATGGTTCCTGAATTCTAAGTGTCCAGAGAGCAACTGGCTTCCAGCAACGGAATTTGTTTTACTTAAGCTGTAGATTCGAAATACATAATAAAGATCCTATTTCAGTATCTGAGTTGCATCTATGTAACTCCAAGACCCAACACACTTTGACTTCACAAGATGAGGCTCTTTATTCGTCAATTGTGCAAAATAATATCACTTCAAACAACTGTCTAATTTATTTTTAAAATATTTTGTAGTTAATACATTTTTAAAAGAGTAATCCTGATACAATTTTGGAAATTTATCATTTGTTCCAGTACCACGATCATATGAGATGTGAAAAAACAGCTTAAGAACAAATCCCAACCGTCGTAATACGTTCAATTTTTTAAGGCTCTAGCATTGATAACCAAACTCAGAATCCTGTGTACCAAATGGGCGGGAGGCTAGCTACTAGACCAGCTACGAGCAGGACAAAAAGGTAGAAGAAAAGTATTTAGTGCAAATAGTACCAGTGAAAAGTTCTTAAATCTTGAAACTGATGCAAGATTCGATCCTCTGTGTCACCTTTTTGGGAAGTGACACATCTATGAGTCACATCTTTGAGTCTCCAGGGTTCGACCCTCTATATTCTGGACGTCTTTTTTAGGCCGTAACGATGGTTCGGAGCTTCCACCAAAGCCGATCATATAACCACTGGATAATACGGTTCAGAGTTCCGGTCAGACCATTCTCGGAAATTGACATAAAGAATAATTCCAATTGTATTTCTAATGCCAATGCAATTTAATAATACGAATATTATTACGTTGTAAAGGCATTAAATTATTTATGCTGGAAAGAAAAGGTAAATTAAATTTTGTCATATCTTAAAACATAAATTTAGATCATGGTGATTATTTTGGAAAAGGATACGTGCTACTGTAATATCTTAACTTTAATTGATAACACTGAAACTTCACAAACACATATTAAATTTCACTTTGGCACTTTGATTCAACCAATTTAAATATAGTATAACATTTTATATTTAGCTCAATTTTTCTCACAACGATCGCGAGGTTGCGATAGTCGCGTACTGCCGGTTGAACTTCACTACCACTTTACAATTATTTCTCCTTTGTTGGCTTCTTGGACGATTTGTGAGAGGAAGGGAAGGTTTCTTGGCAAGTCCATGATGCATGGCGGTTACTTGTAGAAATCCTTCTTTACAACATTTCATTTAATGTGATGTTAAATCTCTCGTTCTTGTTCTGGAACTACTGAATCTTCTCCATTGCGCTGTTAATTCCTTCCAGATACGAAGACTTTACAAATAATGCTTTGCAATCAATCATTATTATATTTTGACTTTTACTACGTATATTTATTAATCTTTAACGTAAATGATCACATTTTGTACAACTTGTAGCTTTCGTCGTTTGTCGGACTGAAAACAATAGGTTACTGCGTTTCATACGTAAACTGGTTTGTTGTTCGTCTTGCCGTTTATATCCGACTAACTTGCTTTTTCTCTCCAGCTCTCAGTCCTTCTACCAAACAGAGGGGCTTTTAATTTTGCACTAAATTCTTATGGGACAACCAATTATGTCATAGTATCTTCAAGCAACACAACTAGTGAAACAAAAGAAGTCAATAGTACAAAACAAATGACCCTCATAGCTGTGATAAGGTTAGCATATACTGGAAGGTATACGATAGTAATGGTACATATACATTGTCCTTTAAATAACCTGCCAAAAATAAGTCATATTTGTCTTATGTCCGTGGGAACATTGACTTAATTATAGAGCGCTGAAGTATTGTGCAAGGCACCCTCGCTCAATCTCAGGACATGTGAGATTGTGGTGGAGTTTTTTCCGTCAGTTCTTTCTTGATTTTACCGTATCCTCCAACACTCTTATTCCACAAATTCAATCTAAATCAAAGGGGGCGCGGTGGCTCAGTGGTAGAGCGTTCACCTCTGGTGCTTGGGGTCCCGGGTTCGATCCCAGCCCCCGCCAAGTGAACTTTGTGGTGGACAAACACCATGCTCGTGGGTTTTCTCGGGGTTCTCCCGTTTCCTCCCACTTTCTTCATTCCACCATTTCACTCATCTCTCATTATCACCGTCCCCTTTAGCCTAATCGGCATAAACGTGGGACGTAAAACTCAAAGATTTCATTTCATTTTTTTCAATCTAAATCAATTTCTTTCCCTAATTATGATGTCGGCCATAGGCGCCTACTTTGGGGGGCAGGTCACCTTTGGCCCAGCCAATATTTAAAGGTGAAGTCCCCGCCCCCGAATATAATTCAGTCGAGGAAGAATTAACAAAGAGGAACAAAAATTTCTGTCCTAAACTTCGTTGTGCATTTAATTCAGTATTAGGAACAGCCTTCTTATTCGATAGAAAATGGTGTTTAATAGAGAAGTGAAGCTTCAACCAACACTCTGGCAGCATTATGACAAGTGAAGATCAATGCAGCGTGAATTTTGCAGCGGAGTAGCGGACCAAGATCGGGAAGGAAGAGGGCCTCCATCAAGGAAATGGCTGAATATGGTGATATATGTATTCATTGTTTGGACCTCCCAATATTTTCTTCAAGACGGCGCCTGTGATGTCGGATAACGTAAATGATGCACAGTAAATCTGATGACCAGCGTGTAAGACTTGCCCAAGTGCAAGGGCGGTGATCTCGGGGGGGAAGCCTACCCCAAAGCTCATGTGGGTCCCCTTACTCATTTGTAAATTTACAATATTTGGCATAATTTGAATGCAATTTGTTTTAAAATCTTTATATATGGTTTCTGAATCGCAATAGGCCCCCCTAAATTTACAGAGAAATCGGAGCCCTTGCCCAAGTGTCTAGTGCAAAGATGAACTTTTTTTGTTTTAAAGAATAGATTAACATTTAAACGACGCTCCTGATTATTTAAAATAATGGTAGGGCAATGAAAACATAGGATTAAGTTTCTAACTGTTTTTCAGAATCACACTCGTAACGTCCTACGATGTTCAGTTACGGTACCTGAAGAAAGAAAGGACAACACTAAATACTGTCGGGTATCGTACAGACCACAGAAACTACCTTTCCAATTAAACACGCTTCACCAGTTCAGTATTCTCTTCTGTTTGCACACCTGTAAAGTACTTAATACACAAAGATTGTTAAACTCATAGTACGGAAGTCAATGAACAAATGAAAGCACAGTAATGCTAATTCCGGTACCATTTTCCACATTGTGAATGTAGCATTTACAATAGCTGCTAAAGACACTGCAGCCACACACAAATGATAGGTTGCAGTAGGATTTGTAATACGATGGGTGCGCTCCAAGCTTTACGGCCATTCAAGATTGAATGCATAGCATCTACATTTTAATAGAATATTAACGTTTTTAACAAATTGTACATTGTTTATGCACCATTTGTTAGTCTAACATTGTAGATTTAATTATGGTTCCATAAAGCGCTTTAGAAGGAGTACGTATTGCGAATAAATTGTACCAATGGTAGGAAACTATTACAACAGAGCAAAATATTAATAAATTGATCCATGGGTTAATTTAATTCGAGGCAAATTAACACTAAAGTGGTAACGTTGGGTCTACGGCACCCATTCAAGTTTTTACGCACTGAAATCAATTAAAGAAGAATATTTTATTACTTCGACCTTACATTGACGAAATTATCTTTAGTTACATTAAACGAAAGAGTACAGTAATTTATTTTGAATGCCAAATTCAATATTAATATATGTCTTTTATTGTTATGAAAGTATTTAACGAACATTTTTCATTCAGCTATTATTTAGTTAGGTTGGGTTTAAACACAGTATTCAATACGTAAAACAATATTCCAGACATGATACAAAAAATGAAAGTGTTAAGTAATGACGATATTACTTGAAACTGAAGGGAAATATGTCTTTTAACTTTATTTCAATTTTTCTTTGCACTAATTTCCATCGAATTTATGAAAAACTGAAGCCACTCTTATTAGCATTTTTACATGTAATGATCTGAACATTCACCACACAACATTCTTGCGCGATCCAGGCAAATCCACTTACCACAATTTTGGCAAAAGTACCTGGTTTTACTGTCTTTACACATGTTGCAACGTCCTCGTTTCAATTCTTGCTGCATAGGAGCATGCTCTTCAGGGGTTAATCCACATAACCTCGCAGCTGATTTTCGAAGATCAGTAGGATTACGTTTATTTTGTGATCTCTCCATCAACTGGCTCTGTATCAATTCTTTAGACATCGGTATACGAGCAGTCATGATGTTACTAGAACGACAACGAATATTCACATTTCCCTTTTTCTTCCTCCATTTCGTGTCCTTGTCTCTACGTACAAAATATCTGTGCACATTTTCTTCAAAATCAGAACTTCCATCACTGTTTCCTCCTTCATCACTAGTATAATGATCACTAGGCAAACAAAAGTCAGGATCACAATCTTCATCATCTTCTTCGCAAGATACATCACTTAGTTCTTGCTCTAACACGTCCCTTATTCTTTGAACATATGCCTCATAGCTTTCGGCCATGCTTCACTTGAATATATAAAAAAAAACTATACGACAAGAACTTAAAAAACATGCAAATCAACACACGGAAATATGAAGTTTTCTCTTCTAAAATCGCTACTTAATATTATTTAATCGTGCTAGTAAAAATAACATCACTGGTAACGTTGGGTCTGTCTGACCCACTCTATGAAAAAGCACGCGGCACACAACAATGACCAAGCGAAAACTAAAACAGGCTACGTATGATTAAACTACAACTTAGGAGCGGAAGGTAGGGGGAGGATGTAGCAATTCGAGTGTTGCCAACTAAAGTTATATTATTTTTTGTAAAGGCTTGGGTCTCAAAGGCCCAACGTTACCAGCATAGTGTTAAGAAGAATACCATGCTACTGTGCGCTATAAATGCGAATACCATACTAACGTGCGAACAATATGATTGCTTGAGGTCTATAGAAATCGATGCAAGGTAATCACTGATACGAAAAAAAAATGTATGTAAGACATTAAAAACTGCTCAGAAACAAAACTTCTACGAATATTTTCGTACATAAAAATAAATGAAATCTAGTGCGTAGAAAATGCCACATAGTGAGCAAAATCACAATATGTAAATATGCAGATCTCTAATTGGAAAACGCGTACGACCAGGTCTTCGAGAATACTAGAATAATTTGAGGGAAATTAACAACGATGTTTTGCCTAGTTTTATCTTTACCGCTACTTGAGCTGCCATACATATAGGCACAAATTTCCGTAAGTTTTACGTTTCTGACCCCTTTTACTTAATAGGTTTTTTATTTTACAGTTTAAGAATAATGTAGATTTTTCATCTTCGTCTTCTTCTGTTAACACCTTCTCCATATATTGCAGTTTCGGTTGGCCATGACTTACTGATCTCAGAAACAGAAGCTAATGTAAGCTAATAGCAGCACAAGCCCAAGTACTTGAGAACTTAGATATATCCGGAAATCATTTTTTGAACGCATTCAAAAGGATTTAGGAGTATTAGGAGATACAAAGTCTTCATTTAAGAACAATTAAAAGGTAGCAAAGATTTGTGTAATATAGTAATTTGGTAGAATTTGAGATCAGCATCCGTTTCAACAACAAAAATACTGCAGACGAGAACATACATCTCAATGTCGGATTCGAATCACATGGGCTCCTACCGGAATTGTAATATACATTTTGCGTATTATCTGTTGCAATTACGTTCAATAAACCTGTCTTTGTTTCCACTTAAAATTATTCTACGTTAATTGTAAATTGTATAATTAGTACTAAATCTAAATTTGGAACACGTATTTATTGTGTTTTTCGTGTTCAGTGCCCAAACAAATTATAGGCTAAGTGACGGATATTTCTATTTACGTAATCATTTTAAAGTTCGGTGACTTTTATCTTCAAAATTTGATTATAATAGCGTTATATGCAAAAGGTAAAATATGCAATTACCACTAAATCTGAGCTAGGAGCATATTATCATTGTCATTTTTTTGTTCAGTGTTCAAGAAATTATAAAGATAGCTAATTTTATTCCCGTAATCATTTCAATGTTTTGTGACTTTTACCTTTACAATTTCATTATTATAGCGTTCTATGTAATATGTAAATAGTGTATTATGCAAACTCTATACTGCCAGATGAAAATAAAATTTATAAATTTGTTTCTCTGCTCTCGAATATGAAGTAAAGTTGCATGCCGTATTCAAAGGAAATTCTACTTTCACTGCTAGAGAAAGGAAATATATTGTTACTTAATATTTTTGTGTTATTTTCCTGTTATTACTCTAGTCAAAGCTGAAATAAAAAATCTATTTTCTAAAGTGAATGCTATGGTAACAGCCATTTATTGTGATTTATATTCAATAAAAGTCCGCTCCGCTACCTATTGAGGAATTTGAGTATCAAATGAAGCGTGAGAATATTCTCACTACCCATAAGGGAAGTTCCTCTAAGAGTGCGCGGCCTCTAAGAGTACGATCAACAATTTGCCAGATCTGGTAACGCTGTACGATGTTTCTTTGTATTCGTGCAGAAGCGTCGTTGTGTGAAAGGTTGTTGTACGCAAGTTGTCTGCTGGCAGCATCTGTGCCCTACGTTTTATTGGTAAGTAAATATTTTTGATACTTCCAGTGTAATAATTCAGTTCCCACTAATTAGTGTGTGTAGTTGAATACAGATATATTCTGTTTCTAAACTTACCTGTTAGTATCAAATGTTAGGTGTCACAATCAGGTTTGGGCATAAGACAGATAATACCATCATATCTGAAAACTACTGCACACTTATGATAGATTTGTAAAATGAGTGCGATTCCTCTAAGAGTACGCATTTTCTTTCCTTCAAGAGTACGCGCGCACTCTTCGGGACCGGTGATGCCGTACGTTTGGAGGACTGTGTAGACAATTGAATTTGACTATCAGAGAAGAACACCTTGTCAGATTATTTTCCAATTCTGACACTCGGGGTTACTTTGAGGCAAAATATATAGGTTTCTCTAATATAAACACTAACAGTGTGCATCGCTGTTGAGTCGCATAGCCCGAGAAAGTAGGTAGGCCTAGGTATGATGTGAATCGCCGGCGATTGACATGGCTCACTGAAGTAATACTAATGTGAAATCACCAATAATTTACATTATAGCAATGTGTAATTACGCTATTCCTGAAGTGAATGAAGTAGGACAAAATCTCAGAAAAGTAGGTATGATTACTTCCAGGATCAGAAAATGACAAATTTGAACCTACTGCATGCGAACTAACCTCGGAAAAGAGTCAACTAACATACTGCAATAATTTTTTTAATGGTTTTTGTTTAGCTACAGTTCCTTTTTTCAATTTTTCCAGGGAACTGTCCCAATGTCCATGCGACGGATAAAGCCAACATTCATCCCTCTGCAAGAACAGGAATTGGCTCAGCACGTAAGGGACCTTGACTCCATGCTTTACGGTATCACATGCCAACAACTGAAGGACCTTGCGTTCGACTATGCAGAGAGAAATCAGATCAACACAACTTCAAGAGAGAAGAAGAAAGCCGGAAAGAATTGGATATATGAATTTTGCAAAAGGAATAATAACATTGCACTCACCGGAGAAATGCAGCCTTGGAAGAATAATTGGCTTCAACAAAACGCAATACACGATATTCTTCAGCAACTTTCAGGCAGTGTTACAAGACAAACAATTTCTCTCTCATAGAATGTTTAATATGGATGAAAATGGAATTTTAACTCTCCCAAATAAAATTCCAAAAGTACTTTCGCCAATCGGTAAAAGGCATGTGGGTAAAGTTGTCTAGTGAGAGGGGACAGACGATTACTGTTCTCTGTTACATGTCTCCAACTGGAGTTTACGTGTCTCCAGCCATCATATTTCTCAGAAATAGAATGAAAATAGTGTTGTATGAAGATAGACCTGAAGGAACTTTACCTCTGGTCTCAGATTTTGGATACATAACCAGCGAACTTTTTTTTGGATTGGTTGAAACATGTCTCTCACCTCGTGAAGCCAACTCTGAATGATGAAGTGTTGCTTCTTTTTGATAACCACACCACACACTGCATTTTGGAAGCAGATCTGTATTGTAGGGATAATTACATTATCTTTCTTTCTCTTCCTCCGCATGCAAACCACATGCTGCAGCCCCTTGACAAGGGGTTTGGACCTCTGAAGACTGCCTTTGCAGCTGAATGTGACAAATGGGTGGTCAACAACCATTGATCACCCGTGGGAAGAATAACAGAAAGGGACATTTCCGGCATCATCCACATTGCATACGAAGAGATTGCAACAATTGAGAAAGCTAGGAGTTCGTGGAAGCTACAGGGATCCACTCTTTCAATCCTGACGTCTTGAGCGAAGTAGACTTCCAGCTTTCTCCACTGATCGATCAACAACTGTGCTCTGCTGACAGCGAAGAGAATGGTGCAATAACATCAGATGTTCCAAATGAACCAGTAGCAGTACATCGTCAGCATGTCTGCCTCTTCCTAAACACTCAGGTGTACAGAAAATAAAAAGAGCAGGGAAGAAGTCTGAGATTATGACGTTTCCACCGTTCAAAAACAAACTTGAAGCATCCACAGAAGGAACTTGCAAAAGGAATAGGCCTAGATGCCAAGACTGAAGGAAGTTGTTGTGTTTCTTCAGACCAACCACAATCTTCATCCGAGAAGAATTACTTTTGCCCTGAATGTGATGAGCAGTACACGCAACCCATCATCGAGGTTTAGGTGCAGTGTCATACCTGCAGGAAGTGGTGGCATGAGGCCTGTTCAAATTATGAGGGCCTCAGGGTTTTTAAGAGTGACAGCTGCTAATGATCATATAAATGTCAGATTTTAGATGCAGAATTTTATTGTAATGTTCTATTTGTTTTATTTGCGCATATAAATTTCTGTTTAGTTTAAAAGCAGTGTCAATTATACTTTGGTATAATTTGGCAATTTTCAATTTTATTCCGTAATTTTAAATTGCAGTTTTCAATTTTATTTTGTAATCTAGGCCTAGGTTAATTATAGGCTATCTTTTGGTTTTCCTCATTATCAAGAATTTGAATACTTTTGATGTTACACTTATATTTGTATCATCATTTATATCAATTTCTCGCAAAACCAAAAAAATTTATACCTCTTTTCGTATTTCTGTCATAATTTTCTTTGAATTGTGTAATATCATCTTCGTTTGCTGCCTTGTAATAGTATTATTCTCACATAGCAAATGCGTACTCTTGGAGGATACATTGCGTACTCTTAGAGGCATAGTCCTTCAAGAGTGCGCAAATGCATTGTTTTATAACAATGCGTCTATTGTTGTAACTATTGCGCCACTGTCTTTATATTTGCCTCAAATTTTAACCTTTAAGGAATAACTAAAGATTTATGATAAAAATTATCACTCTGGGTGATTTCCCTTTTCTTCGTTACGTGTTTAAAGACTAAGTGCGTACTCTTTGGGGAACTTCCCTTATATGTACACAAAATTATTGGGCAAGAGTGCATTTTATGCAGAACAAGTGATTTTGTCACAATGTTGACATTACGCAAAGTAGGAATAAGTAGGGTAGGGTCGGGTTAGCTTAGGGTTCGGGAAGTTTCGACCCATTTTGTTAAAATCAATAGAGTGTAACAGCTTGTATTGTTATTTATTATATCGGTTCCTTGAATATTCTGCACAAAGTGCATTCTTTCCAAATGGGCGGTGTTATGCAATAATCATTCAACCCACAACGAGTCAGTTTTGAGGAAATAGCAGTCATAGGTTTCTCGACTCCATAAGATATTACCGTATGTTTGTTGACTTTCTCCTCATAGATGACAGACCGATCGCAAACGCGTTACCAGAATTTTTCAAGTATGTTCCTTACATATGTTCCAACCCTCCGGCAGGGTTAACTCATTTTTTTTTTTAATTTTCTGGGTTGACTGGTTGTTGCATAACACCGCCCAAATTACTATCCATGGATGCTTTCTTTAGTATTCAATTATACAAAATAAATACAGTTTCTACAATAAATCAATTTATTAACAACGGATGGGAATGAAAGACATGTGAAAAAAAATTTCAATACCACTGAATTTATAGATGATACCAAGATAGACGAAATAAAAACCTGAGGGCGAGTGGCAGGTGACCGCAGGATTTTTCCAAGGTAGGGGGCGAGAGATCAATTCCAGGGGGGTAAAAGACTGACACACCAGCACAGTAGTGAATAAACAGATTTCTACGGACGTGTTATCATAATATGTAATACAAAAAAACACTTTTTTACGCACATTTCCCTATTAACTACAGTAAATAAACGGTAGCACTATAATACAGCGTATTTCAAAATGATATTTCCAGCTTTAATCGTGTATAGGTCAAAAATGGGCATAATAGAAAGATCTAGTTTGCGGCATAGTATTCACACACACCCAAAGTTTTGTTCTATACCAATACTGTCAACACATCTCTCTTCTCTGGTTTCTTTTGTTTATGTTTTTGTCATTGCTGGTGAGGCATTGACAAAAATGGCCACTCCTTAGGAGATAGCACAGTCTGTAGAATGGTGGATAGATACAAAGTTTGACATGCAGATCGAGTAGAGCTTCCGAACTCGTTACAGACGCACACCTCAATCTCATCCAAATATCCGGCAGTGGTACATGAGGTTCAAGGAAACCGGAAATCACAAAAAGAAGATAAGTACTTTAAGTCCGAGCACGAGTGAAGCAGCTGTGGAAAGGGTGCACCATCATTTCTCCGGAGCGCAACCAAATCAGTCAGTAAAGAATCTCGAAAGTTGCAGCTACCAATTACCACGGTGCATAGGATGTTATACTAGCAACGGAAGCTGCATGCCTGTAAGATGCAGCTGCTGCATGCGCTTCAACCAGATGACAGGCCAAAGCGCATAACATTTGCTGTTGAAATATTCATTGCATTGACGCATGCGTCCTGATTTGCATTGACGAGGACCCGTGGCGTCTTTTGGATTTTAATTTTGGGTAGGCCCACTCCCTTGCTTATGCATACATACAGTATACACATTTGATTGATTAATGAGAGTAGGAAATTAATTTTACGGTAGGGGTTGATGATATTTGTTAGCGGAATAAATAGTCGTCCCCCTCGCCCCATTTGGTGCCGACAAGTTGACCATCTGGTTCCTAAATGGATCTGGAGTATTTTTGGTCCATGTCTGACTTGGCCAATAAAAAACCGGCTTTAAATGCCTCTTACGGGACCTAAATATGCGGTTAAAGACAGCACTGCATTTTGTTACGAAAACGTAGGCCTACCAAAACATTGCGATCTTGGCCAAGGATTTTAGAATCTCTTGGCCAAGGAATAGAGCATCAAAAGATTATGATCTTTGCCTATAATTAGCTTTTGAATCAGGGGCCACAAAAATTTTGAGCAGCCCTTAAATCGAGTTTTCGTAATTTTTCCAACGAAATAAGCACATCACACTGAGTTAAGTGATAGTTTGAGTTTGGCTACACTATATGTAGTTCTTCAGATCCTATAAGGCCTACAAGAAAATTTTTGACTAAAATATATTGGATCTTTTGATCCAGAAACGTAAATAGAAATGTAACCTGATAAAAATCATTCTGAACAAACATTACCATAATTTTCTGGATACGTATAGCTAAAGAATTAGAGTGTATATTGTATATGTACTTCCAGGAGTCGGGAACACTGAGTAATTTGATCAGACACTTAAATCTCTAGACACTAAGTGTAACTTGTGTTTTCTGAATGACCATATTTCGTGTGAAAATAACTTAGTTCCTGCCAGAAAAAAAGTTTTAAAAATCTCTTTCTCTTTGCTGTAGTTAGGCCTTTATCACGGTACTTCCATTTTAAATCCTTACTAAGCATCTCGCAGCAAGAACGAGGGTGTTGACGTCATTTTAATTGCAATATTTAGACGGAGAAAATTCCTGTGAATTTTAGAATCTTATCATGTAGTGCCTACTTAGTCATCAATTCGACAAAAAGATCACTTTATATGTGCCTTATCTTTGCACTTAAGTAATATTCTGTAGTTGGTTGGAAACTCTCCAAAGAACGCTCAACATTACTCTTTGTCTCTATGCAATATCTTAAAATACATAGAAAATAGAGACGTAAATTATACCTACAGTTAAGCCTTTTGAGATTTCTACTTTTTGACGTAAATTTTAGACTTGCACTCAAACAGTTACTGCTCCTTTACTATTTATCGTAGGGTCATGGTTCATACCAGTTTTTTTTTTTTTTCTGCAGAATAGAGTATCCTTTACAATGGTACGGTACCACTCTCTCGTCCGTATTATTAACCAGAAACGGGAAGATCGGGAAAAACCGAGTTTTTTTTTCGAATAAAAATTCAAATAGGGATTTGAAAATCTCTTTTAAAAATATGTAGTTATGTGCATAATGCATGTGCAAAATTTCAATCTTATATCTTGAAATCAAGCGGCAGAAAAAAGTTTTGAAAATCTGAAGCTGATCCATTTATGTATTCTAAAAGTTTCTAAATTACCATTTGGCCTAGAATCATAGTTCAAACGTCAGTTTCTTCAGTTCAGCACCATATTATAGTTCATTTGCAAGCCTATCGTGAAAACTTATGGGAGGCAGTAAAAATTTACGGCGCCCGGCCCCCTAACCCCCTGTGGATACGGCTTAGTACAACCTGTACATAATAAATCAACAGTTGATTTATAGTTTACGTAAATTTCAAGTTCATTTATTCATTAATTGTGAGACAGTTAGTAATGAGTTGATTTGAGTTAAATATCAGTTTAACATCCCTATCAGTAGCGAGGCTATATGAGACATGAATCTATAGCTTAACATGGGATTCGAACCATGTGAGCTGCCGCTTTGAGTAGAATCCAGGTCCCCCATGCCAAAGACATGTACGCTAACCATTTAGCACAGTTAGTAATGAAATTTCCTATGATTTGCAAATGCTACAGGTGTTTAATTTGGCAGTGGAAAAAATTTAGATTATCTACACCAGCCTTTCCCAACCTTTTCCACACTGCGGCCTCCTTTAGAGTCAAAAATATTTGTAAAGGACCCCTTGCAACATACATGGGTTAGTATATGTATTTCTTCCCATGCTAGTATAGTTAAAGCGGTATGATTCCTACTTCGTAATAAGGTGGTTTTGGATTTCAAACCTGGGGCCAGTGATTCTTCCAGGCATGCTTTGGGGGGGGGGCACTGCCCCCCGGAGGAGACCAAATAATACGTCTATGATATAATAGCTAATAAATAGAATAGTAATAGCAGTACCCCCGGTATACTAAGGGTGCCCCCGCGGAACATTTTTTCTGAAAGAATGACTGCCTGGGGCCGGACACATTGACTAAGATCTTGCAAATATATAAATAAATCCAGCACGGAAACAAAACTAAACCACAATAGCGTACCCATCAGGTGTAGAAAAAAATAAGAATATTTTCGTTTGAAGATATTTTACAAACACGTACATCAGTCTCTCCACACCTTTTGGCTCTGGCAGAAAAAAAAAATTGCTGTTGGAGATAGGCAACTTCTGGTAGGTCAAATATCACTTCTCATACAAATTGACATTAATTCGATCATTTACCTTACAATGATGTTTTTCTCACCACTTTCTGTGCCTTTCTCAGATTGGCTTGCTGACCCCCTGAGATCGTCTTGTGGACCCAGGTTGGGAAAGGGTTATCTACACAGTTTAGTTTCCGAGGTTTGCGGAATATATGATTGTATAACAGAACGTTCGTGCAACCACGTAGAAAGTGACAAACTAAGAATCCCTCGGACATGCATTTTATGACATGCAAGGCGGCGATTGACAAGCTTGAGGCACGGAGAGTCATTAAATTTCTCAATTTTCAGGGGAAATAAACAAAGCAGATCCACGAAGAGATGAAAGAAGTCTATAGGAATGGAAGTTGATCTCATAAAATGGTATCCAAGTGGAAACGTAACTGATGATGCCGCCTTGACGAAGAAAGTTGAGATCATAGAGGAAGGCAGGAGGATAACCATTGAAAGTTTTATGTGTACAATAGTTATGTGTTTCCCTGGAATATTATCTACAACCAGCTTCATCTTCAAAAAGTGCTAGCACGGTGAGAGCTACAACTGTTCACATCTTTCCAGAAGAGAAATCGCGAGTACACTGGAAGATAAATGATGTATCGCTGTCAGGTGGATGAAGAGGACGTTTTCGACAGAGTATTGACAATGGATGGATATTGGGTTTATCTTTATGACTCAGAAACATAGGAAATGAACAAACAATGGAAACATCTTGCCAAAGTGATGCTTTCCGTTTTATGGGACTGTGAAAGGATCATAATGACAGATTACCTACCACAAGGGCAAACTATTACTAGTACTTATTATTCTCATCTCCAGACTAAGTTATGAGGAGAACTGAAAAAGAAACGTCCCGGATTTTTCACAAAGAGGTAGTTTTCTTGGAAGACAATGCACCAGCTCATTTTGCTCACGCATCCATGATGAAACCAATGGAATTAGGATTTGAAATATTGTCCCACCCCATATTCTTCGAACCTGGCACCAACTGCATGCTTGCTTTTCCCAGAAATGAAGCACCTACTCAGAAGACGCAATTTTGACAGTAGAAATGACATCATTTCTGAAATTGAGCTATGTTTCAAAGCGAAACTGCAGATTTTTACAAAATGAGTTTATGGAAAGTGAAGAACCATTGATAATTATTTTTCGCTAGGCACAATGACTATGTAGAGAAAGACTAATACCATCATCGTGTTAGAGTTCTCCAGAGTAAATTTCTTCTAGGTGATTGCACGAAGTATTTGAAATACCCTTGTATTTGAAAGCGATTTTCTCAAAAATCCAATTAAGAATAATTTTTCTTTTCGTAGTGTTTTATACAGTTCAATTATCTCTATTGGATGCACGAATTAATTCATCTTCGTGACGAACTCCCCTACTTCCTGTGTCTGGTATAGAAAGACCACTTCTGGTCCAACAGATTTCTGGTTCAATCTTGGATTTCAATCCTGGTCCACTGCCGTCTGTTGTCACTCGATGAGGGCGTCCATATGGTAAATGCTTATTTGAGTAAAATTTTCCACTTATGGTTGTGTGTGTGTGTGTGTGTGTGTGTGTGTATGTAGCACTTATAATAGCTGCCAACGGAACTTTACCCTCAAGTGAATAACAGATAGCGCCATGATTTGTAATAAGGTAACTGTGCCCATCACTTTACAAGATTTTAAAACAGATTTATACGGTATACATCCTTAAATTGACAAAGAGATTTATAATGCGACGTTGCACTACTTTTTAAACTAAGGTACCAAGTTAACGTTATCATTCTAATTGGTGTTTCACATCATGCTAATATACGAACACGTATTAAGAATAAAAGCAGAAAATTCAAATTGAAGTTAGAATTTATTTAGTCGTCAAGTTTCTGTTTATTGTTTTAACAGTACTATGGATCGGTCTGTTAGACCGCATTATTCTTTCGCATTTTCTGAATAGTAGTATTATTGCATATTTTTTAAAATGCTATCCTACATATCTTAGTTGCTTATAGAAAAATAAAACATAGTAATTTCACGATGTAAAAAATCTTTATATTTTTAAAACAATGAAAAAGAGAACATAGTAAAAATTTGCAACTATGCTTTCATTGTTATTCTGAAATTGTAATTGTTGAAATATTCATTTTTTCTCCATTTCTATGTAGTCAGAATAACACTAATTTAAAATGCACTCTTCTTATGATGCACTGAGAATAAAAAATACAGTAAAAAGGGAGAAAAAGACATGGGATTTTAGCTTGTTTAAACTTACAAGAAGGTACTGTTATAGTCGTAGTGTTACATTTTTTGTAGTGAAAAGGTAATGAATAAAACTTACTTTTAGTTATTATACGATGGCGAAAGTAAAGAAAATACGTTTTGCCGGTAAAGAAAGTACAGCATTAACTTTTCTGACAGTATGTACTTTCTTCGGGTAGGCACTTATATCTTATTTTCTGCACTACAAGGAAATCGGTACCGGCACACCGCTGACACGAATATCTTTGCTTTCCGCTTACAACTCAGTGGACAGAAGACTATGTTTACATCTTCAACTCCTTGTGCACGATGGTGGGAAACTCGCTTTCAAGCTATAGTATATTCTTCATTGAAAAACTCAGCTCTCGTGGCAGATGTCCGATGAACAATCACGTTCTATGTGAGGCCTAAGACGTCCTTTTGCCAACGTTTTCATGAAATCAAGTCTTGTCCTCACTGCAGACTTAGCGTAGCCTTGATGCAAGACATACACATTGACACCACATGCAACATCCACCAGCATAAAGAAAATTGTCAATGGTTATTGTCTTGTTCGACGACTTGATGTGTAATCTGTAATTTTTTGTGTAGAGTATCCACTCCGCCTTTACTCGTTATATAATATGATTATTTCAAGTTTTCCAGTCTCTGGGTCATTATTTGATGTGTGGTGCAAGCCGTGCCACACAGTAAGACACAAACCTACTAATAATCAGTAGATAACGAAAGACAACTGAACAGCAAAATACTCACGTAACTACTATAGCACGTCTGTGAGACCGCTCGACCCCTCCAGCGCCGCCCACAGGGGATCAATTATAATACGAACTTCACAATACGTAACCATTAGCTAGACAGGAAAGTAGACGAAAAGATCCACTTCTAGTAGTGAGACTGTGGAAAATATAATACGAAAAGTCGCAGCGGTCTGAGAGACGGTCCATAGTAGTTACGGGTTAAGTGAGGTAAACTTGATAAAAGTGTGTATTAGGATGATCTAAATAATATACTAAATTTGCAACCTCGTGAGATTTCCGCTAGCGCCGCCATCTTGGTAAAATGGCGCCTGAAGCAGAATCTTCCTAAAATAGCATGATAAAATGGAATTAGTGATAAGCAAAATGATTCATTTCGGAGAATCGATTCATTTACTCTGATTCACTAAAATGATTCGATAATTTAATTCGTTTATATGAATTGGTCGTCTGCGCATTTCCTTCGCGCAAGTGAATTGGTTGGGAATGATTCGCTCATTGAATCAGTTAAGTTTCCGCGCATGTATTTTGCGCAAATGAACTATTCGATCATATGAATTAAGTGTGAATTACTCGAAAATATGAATCGGTTGGACTACTGCACTTCTTTTCTGCGCAACTTAATAAATACTTGTGAGGAAATACAACCTCGTGTATCATCTTTGCCATTGAAGTGAGTGAAGTAGCTCGGGAACTCGTAAGCTTCAGTACTATTATGAAGTTTCAATAATATGCGGTTGCTCTACTCCCATTGTTATTTTTACATCCTGTTTTCATATTTAGGGCTTGAGGCAAAGACCAAAACTGTAGCAGTCTCCACGTTTTTTCTGTCAATTTCAGTTTTCGAGGATGTACTTTGTTGAAATATACTCCATAAGATTTTCACGGGATACGAGAAGTTATAACAATTTATTTTCAACTTCTTATCGTCGTACATATTAATATGGAGAAAAATATAAAGCTCTAAGTGGAGGGGCGCACCAAGGCAAATTCTTCACCTGGGCAAAGGGACTTTTTGGCGTCCCTTTCCCTAGTTCTAGCCTGTATTATACATTTTATTACAGTGATTTTAATATTTTAAACCCATTTTCTAAAACAAAAATGAATACTCAAATACATGATATAGGTCCACTCTTTCTTCTACATGCCAAATTCTCAAATCTCCATTTGTTGATACACCCCCCCCCCTAGTACTATGAAACTGTTTTCTTCCATGGTGGAATGGAAGATCATGTAATTGACGCTACTTTAAGCTTATAAGTATATAAACCAAAAAAAAAATCAGTGGAAAACACGTTATAAAATATGTTATAAAATTTAGAGCTCCTCGGTGGCTAAGCGGTTAGCGTAAGAGCCTTTGGCGCAGGAGACCCGGGTTCGATTCCCGGCGGGAGCTCATGTGGTTCGGATTCCACGTTAATCAGTAGGTCCCGTCTCATATAGCCTCGCTGGTGAAATGGACGTTAAAGTCAACATGAACTTAACTCAACGTTATAAAATTTACTTGTTGAGGCTCGTTTTGGCGCCCCGGCTCTTGGTCCGCCCCTGTTTAAGTGTAATGTATAGGCGACATCCATGCTTTTCGTTTCAAATACAGAAAGCATTATACAAAGGGCCTGTAGTGTTAAAATCATTTCTGGTGAGTATTATTATTCCAAGTCATATACACTTTGTAAAGTACACGTCGTGTTAATTGATTTATTTTGTTGTTGTAAGTCTTAGAATAATGCACTGCAGGGGAAAGAAGAGCTGGATGATTAATAAAAGTAAACTGTTATCTCGCAATAATTTCTATTCTATTCTAGGGATGGGCAAAACCGGTTTTTATAAAAACCGAAATCCGGTTTCTATAAAAACCGAAACCCGAAAAACCGACATTTCGGTTTTCTCCAAAACCGGTTCGGTTTATCACCGAAACAGGTTTCGGTTTTCTCCAAAACCGGTTCGGTTTTCACGGAAACTGGTTTCGGTGAAAACTTTTCGAAAACACATAAAACTATTTCTGTGGAAATGGATTCGGTTTCCGGAGAACAACGAAATAACATTCTGGTCAGAAATAGAACAAATTTTGGAAAAAAAAACGGAATCGGTTTTGAAGAAAACCGAAACCGGTTTCGGTGAAAAACCGAACCGGATTTGGAGAAAACTGAACCGGTTTTGGAGAAAACCGAAATCGGTTTTGAAGAAAAAACGAACCGGTTTTGAAGAAAACCGAAACCGGTTTCGGTTTTTTTTTACCGAAACCGGTTTTTTGAAAATTTTCAAAAACCGGTTTCGGTTTTTTTGAAAACCGGAAACCGAAAAAACGGTTTTTGTGCCCACCACTATTCTATTCTAGGGGTACGTGGGGTCCCTGGTTTGATCTTGTTAACTAAGTATGTGGTGTACATCATGATGTCGGTGGGTTTTGTCGAGTACTCCCGTTTCCTCCCACACTCTCATTCCACCCATTCTTTCATCATCTTTTACATGCACTATCATTCGCCTCCCTTTGCCTATAAGACATATTCGTGGGATATTAAACTGCGAGATCTCTATTTTATTCTATTATATTCAAAAATATGTTCTATTTTATTCTCGACTGGCAGAAAATAATGATCTTTCTTAATTCCTTTGAACTAGAGAAGAAAGGGAATTGACACATCAACATATATTTAATATTATTGTGACCATTTTAAAAGGTTTCCCTCGGGAACGCTTTGAATAAACACGGAATGAAATGGAAACTTAAAAAGTTTTACGTTCCATGCTTATTATCATCGTGTATACTGAAGGAAACGATGATTATGAGAATGAATGAAATGGTGAAATGAAGAAAGTGTGCGAAAACGGGAGAACCCAGAGAAAACTCACACATATGGTGTTTGTCCACCATTAAGCCTATTTGGTGCAAATAGGAGAAAACCAGGGATCGCATCCGCCGTAGGTGAACGCTTTACCACTGAACCACAACTACTTTAATAAGTAAGAGATAAACATATATTTGCGAAAATACTGGTAACCTCAATTGAACTCAATATGAGAAATGCCCCAAGGGAAAATTCTTAGCCCCGGGGAAATTTCTCCCCAGCTATCTCTGAAATCATCAATGTTCGTCTATATTCCGAAGAGAAAACCATAAGTTAGATAAATTTAAGCTTAGTTGATTTTGAATTTAATTTCCCATTCAGCAGCGAGGCTATATGAGACGTAGACCTACTGATTAACATGGAATCCGAACCACATAAGCTCTTGCCGGGAATCGATCCCGGGTCTCCCACATCCACTTGTTTACATGGAAGTTCAGAAAACCATTTGTATATTTACGACTATTTCGATAGTAGTAAAGCGAAAAGTAGGGACCACTAAGCAAGGGCGCCGATTTCTCTGAAACTTGTGGGGAGGAGGCATTCAGGTGTGCTTCGTTGCAGACGACGGTCTAATGGATTTTAAGACGATTTCAAATTATGCCAAATATTGTATGTTCATAAAAATGCATGGGTACCCAACCCAAATGAGCATTCGGGGGGCCCGGCCCCCCAGGATCGATGCCAATTTCCACTAAGCTTTGTTCCATGTTGATAAGTGTTTCTACTGAAAGATGCAATACATTATCTTTCCAGAAAGAATCTACGTTCGTCTTTCTATACATATTTAGTCAAATCCATTATGTACATTACAAATATTTTAGAGTGCACTTTTCTGTGTAAATAGTGTATTTAGATTGAACATAATATAGTACTTTGAGTTGATTATGAAACATTAAAAATTTCCTTTTTGGCTAGTGCAGTTAAAATGATGATAATAGTTTAATCCAATGTACGTACAGTTTCATAATAAAATGGATAAATGCTCATCAAGGGTATGCTGATATTAACTACAAAACTTATTACGTCTGATTGGGCAACACTGCCAATACGTCACGTCGAGAAGCAAGAAACAGGAAAGTTGATTTGGAAAGTAATCTGTTTCTAAGAATGCGGTGTCCTTTCTCTGTAGGAAGCAACCCTATCACACAGGAAGAAAAAAGCGCGCGTATGGTTTTCTTTCTTTTTTCACTGCCCGTCAACTGCAACATCCCTACCAACTCTCTCACACAAGCTGGCAGTTTGTGATTCACAATTCATTTCGATCACGGCAAGCAATTCAGTGAAAAGTACAAATGATTCATTAGAAGAATCGATTCATTTGTGGATAGAATCATAGTTCATTTGATTCACGCCATGATTCGTTCATAATAACCGAATCATTCATGATCGACACAACACTAAATGAAATCTTCCTAAAATAGCATGATAAAATAACTCGCCTCCCTTACATTCTAGCACGAAATAAGTTATCATCAATAACAAAGAGCATAAAATTTGCCACAATTAAGGTCCTATACATTCTTTTTGTAGAATCAACAGTTTCAATGAAACAGCCCTAGGAAATTGAAATTTATTTTTCCGTACCTACAAAAAGTTATTTTTTTTATATTTAAGGTGAACGCACCGGATTTCGACAGGTTAAGGACCTTTTTCAAAATCAATTGCCTATTGTGGCCATAATATTGGTCGGTGTTGGCACATTTTTTTCCCTTGAAATGTACAGTCTCTACTAATACTAAAAGTCACTTCAAGGCTAAAATGCTAATGTTAAAATTTTTTTATGAAACTGGAACTCGCCAATGGAACCCGAATTCGACACACACCACCTGGTTTCGACAGTTGCGGTATCTGAATTCGACATCTTCAATTATATCCATGTAAAACATTAAGTCGGCATTGTTAGTAGTAGTAATCTCTTCTCAGCTTCAAATATTGTTTTGTTATTGTGCAGAAATTATCAGACGGACAAAAGAACACAACTTAAATTTTCTGAACTGAGTTGTTACTTCGATGATCCTCAATTCGACATGCTGGAACCTATTTTCGACATTCCATGTCGAACTGAGGTTACAACTATCGGAGAATTATGCAACAAATAGCTTTATGAAAGACTTTGAACATACTTGTACGTTTAGATATTCAGTTAAAATTATATTTGCACTACTGAGCATGAATTCGACAACCTTGTCGAAATCCGGTTCACGTTACAAATAAAGGCTCGTGTTTTCGACAACCCCCCGTTCATGTTACATCACAACCTTTGTCCTCACAGAAGAAAACAAAACGCACTGATTGAAACTCCTTTACAACATTAAAGTACTACTATTTGCTTGAAGCAAACCTAACTATAATAAAAGTCTTACGAAAATGACTTGCCGTCTTATGATTTCCTTAAGATTATGTGTTTTTTTCTCGAAGAGTGTATCACACACACAACAATGTACTTCTTTTCTCCATACATATGACTCATATACTGTAACCGTGCTTTTGACAGGAGAAAAGACACTCCCATAATGTTGCCACTTCTATGCACAATCGCAGGGATGACATCTTACGCTTGTTTCACAACATTTAAGCACAGGTATGTCGAATTCGGGTGCCTGTCGAATTCAGGCGCGTTTACCTTATGTCATTTGTTTTTAGTACTTTTACCACTTCACACTCATGTTTTCAAAATATTAGTTTTATTTTGCTTTCAGTGCACAATCTCGTGGCAGAAGACGCTTAACCACCTGGATAATTCTAAGGTTCCCCATTGTGTTGAATTGCAGTATCCATTCCGCTGACTCCTCAAAAGGGACCATAGACGCCTGAAAACCCAAAATCTGTTTCTATTCGACAATTCATAGTCATGTGTTGTAAGTGAAGAATTGAGTGATTATGGCTTCAGAACAGCAGTGTTCTATTTGCAAAACAAATTTATCGGAAGGTCCTACTTGTGTTGTGAATACTTTTCGAGTGTATAGTGCTAAGAGAGGTGACAAGAAAATAAAATTATTAAAAGAAGTAACTTCCGTAATCGTTCACGATGCATGCCGTAAACGACATAAGAATGTAAAGTATGGCAGTTCATTTAAGGGCAAGCTTAAAAGCAGAGTTCCGTCTCCTTCGCTGAGATCTACTGAAATTTCATTTGACTTCAAAAGAATGTTGCTTCTTGTGTGCAGAGGAATTAACAGAAGAATTCTTTAAAAGACAAAAAAACTAAAGTAAGTGATCGCGAAGTTGTGTATGACGTGCGAATTTTAACTGTTAAGGACGTAGCTTAAAATCCGCGAGAAAGCGTAATGATGATGGCCCCGTAAAATTATTGAACGAGTCGAGTTTATGATCGATCTAGTTGCAGCAGATGCAAAATACCACAATTTGTGCATGCAAAAATTATCTAGACTCCCCAGAACTGGCGAGGAGAAACATCGTCCACCGGCTACAAACATAGATGAAGCTATGGAAAATATATATGAGTTCCTGGAGGCAAACAGTGATAATTGTCAATTTAATTTAATGGAATCAAAGGAGACTTTCGTCCGGATCTAAGAACAGTAAAAAATAGATTGTTACCGAAATATGATGAGGATATTCTCATTGTCGAAACTGCTCAAAAATCTCCGGTTGTTTGCTTCCACAGTACTGGATATAACGCAATTAGTGACACATGGTACAAATAAGAAAAACAATGAAAAGGAAGAACGTCTGAGAATTGTTAAAGCAGCAGCAGCGATTCTTCTGGAAACAGAAACAGAAACAGAAAAGTTAAAAATAAGGAAAGCCCCTCGGGAAAGCCCGCGCCCTGACAGAGAGTAAGGCATCAACCATCTATCTACATGCCTCTCCTCACATGCAATTAGTACACTAAAGTATCTGTCGGGTGTAGGTATGCGCCGCGATTTCTATCTTTTACGAAAGACATTTACACGCCAGTCTGTCAATGTGTGAAATAGAAGGAAAGAAGGGTAAGCAAGAAGATAGGAAAGCGCGAGATAAGAGTTATTTGTGTTTGATAGAGGGACAAAAAACCTGGGAACCAGGAAAAATCCCCCTTTATCGGTCATGCTGCATGCAATAGTATTTACATGGCAAAACCACAGTTTAAGGGTGGCCAAAATCCATGTAAACTTGTCTGTAGTAATAAATTAATAATTTATCTGTTTAATTACAACCTATCTTAAAATCTGTTTAGTGTTAATAAAAATCTGTGTTGTCTGTAAGGGGAATTGTATTGTTAGTGGGGACAACTGTTATTTTTTCGACATGCAATTTGCCAATGTCGTTGTCCATTGTCGGTGCTGTGAGTCATCATCGGTATGCGGGTGACGGCTGGCTATCTCTCCTCTGGTTTTTCGTTTGCTCTTCTGCCGGTCCCCCTGCTATGTATCTTCTTTGCAACTGTTTTTGGAGTCGTGACGTACAGCTGTCCTGTGGTTGTGGATAGTGCGTTTATTGACAGGTTGAATATCTTCTTGGTGGCTATGGTTATTGTTTCTGTTAGTTTGGGCCTCTGTTCTGGAGGTGTTGTTATTGTCAGGATGGATGTGACCCATGTTATTATTTTGTGTGTGGCCTGGACTATTGCTTCTTCTATTTCTTCTTTGGTTAGCGTTTTTCCGGTTTTTTCTAGTTCTGCTGCGCTGTCTGATTCTTCTTGAATTGTGTTCTGTCCCTGAAAAGAGCCGGTCTTTGTGGGTCTGTCTTCAAAGATGAGCTTCATTCTTGTAGTTTGAGAAGTTTTTGGCCTTTCGGGACAGTTGCTACTTCCGGTTCGATGTCCTTGTATTCTGCAAGTGGCACAAAAGTTGTTGTTTATTGGGAGGTTGCAGCTGGTTTCATGTGTGTTTCCACATCTATGGCATCTTCTCTTGTTGGGGCATTGGTATTTCATGTGACCGTATTCGTAGCAATTCCAGCAGGGCGTGGGACGCGGCTGGCTTCTTGATTGCTCCACTTTGTATGTTCTTCCTCCAGATTTTAAGCCATATGTGATTAGTTTATTCACATCGTCTGGCCTAGTTGAGAAAAGCCTCACTAATTTTGTGGGTCCAGTCTCTGACCGGATTCTGATGAGGTTACTGAAACTGATGTTCTGATTGTGTAATTCAGCATCAAGATCCTTTATTTCTTTGTTTATGGGATAGCCTTTAATTACGCATGTGAATATGGGAGTCTTCTTCTTCGTCTTCTGTTTCCCCCTGGAACTGTTTGATTGGCTGGCGTTTGTTCTGGTGTTTGCTTCTGATTGGTTAGAATTTGTAGCTGTTGTAGTGGCAGCTGCACTCTTGTTTTCTGGTCCTTTCTTTGCTGGGTTCCTTGGTGAATGATTTCTGGCTTCTGATTGGTTGTTTGGTGCTTGCTTCTTGTCTTCTGATTGGGACTTGCCGTCTTGGGTTCTGTTGGTGCCTGATTGTTCCTTGTGGTTCTGAGAAGGGCCGGAGTTTAGAGTTTTCTCTTGGTTGTGTTTGGTTTTCACCTGCGTGTTAGGTTCCACCAGTGTGTGTGCGGTTTCTTCCTGTGTGAGTTTCATCTCTTCTTGTGATGGTTTCAAGGATGTCACTTGATTTGGTTCCCTCGTTTCTGTTTTCTTCCTCTTGCTTCTTCTCTGGACTACATAGAATTCGCTTTCTTGGTCAGTACCTAATGTACTTCTTCCATCTTTGGAGGTAGATGACAACTGGGTTTCTTTGACAGGGCTTCTTGAGTGATTACTTCTTCTGCAGTTTGAGGTTCGTGGTCATCTTTGGTTGTCTCCCCTTGTTTGGATCCCTCGGTCTCTTCTTCGTCGTGGTTCCTATTTGGCCATCTAAACGACGTATTTAACACTACGTGTTTGCCAAAGTCTTCTGGTTGGAAGGACTTTAGAAATAGTTCCCGCGCTGCTTCGTTAATGAAGAATACTTTCATTTGAGTTCCATCATCCACTACCAGGAAGGAGTTGTCATCCATCTTTTCTACGATGATAGCTCTGATGTCTTCGTCTGTGAACCGGTGGGACACACCCTTCATAAATACTGGTGAGGTGTGCAAAAATGCCTCGAGCTCCTTTCCCTGGTGGCGATCTAGCAGCTTCTGCGCTCTATTATTGTGGTCCTCTTCTTTGGTGTCTGGGTGTCTTCTAGTTTTGTCTGCTCCATCCCTGGCGCTCCAGAGAACTGGATCTCCTTCTGATGGCGTTCTTCTCTTGGGCGTCTTCTTGGGCTGGCGGGGCATGGCTCTGATAAGGGCCGCACTAGCTTCGCTAAACAGGGTGCAATTCTAATATTGTGTTTGGTGCCTCTCTATGCTATCCCAGAGAGATAATATTGCGTTCCCGTCAGCCGACTGTCGCCAAAGGCTGTACAACCTATATGGCCAGCGCGAAGCTTGACGCACAATAGGGGGTCCAGCCGACGGAAAACAATGCTTATTTCTCCAGGAAGCGGTGTGTGTGAGTGTGTTGTTTCAGTTTTTCTTTATTAAGAATACACAACTCTTCTCTAAAATGTACTCTTTTTTACAAAGAGTAAGTTCTTCTTGGCTGGTGAGCACACCTTCGTTAACACCGCAAGGTTTCCCGGTGTGTCACGGCGTCTTCTGCAACAGTACACGGCATCTTCATATCTTCAACACTTCTTGAACGTAGAATTCTTCTCTGTGAGTTGAGATGACTGCCGGATTCTTCTGGAAGATATCCGAAGCAACGTATATGGTACACCGATGATTTTGGGTGGTCGCGCTCATTGATTTCGTTGGGGTATGCGTTTATTGGGTTCGGGTTCACTACACTCAATGAGACTCAGGCTCACTAACCTCAACTAGAGTCGAGGTCGTTATTACCGATAGTCTCGTGCTCAATGACGCCAGTGGCGCTTGCATTGATTTGTGTTCGGGTTCATTACCTTCACTGGGGCTCACTATGAGTGGAGGGCTCACTATTCTCGTTAAAGCTCGCTCTTACTCAAGGTCGGGCTCACGTCCTTCAATGAGGTTCTCATTAACTAGGTTCCTTGGAGCTCGTAATCAGTAATCTCTTTCGGACACGAGCTTACTTCGGCTCAAACTTCTACACTCAGCGGGACTGGAGCTCACTGGCGTCAGTTAGATTTGTACTCATTTGTGCTTTGCTTCACATCCTTCATTTAGTCTCGAGCTTACTCGGGATCAGATCCTTTAACGAGACTTGCAGTCATTAGCTTCCTGGCACTTGTGCTTACTAATTTTGTTCGGGCACATTTTCATTTGAGCTCTGGTTTATTACCCCTTATTAGTGGTCGGCCCCACTAATCTCAATTGCATTCACGGTCGATTTCACTATTCTAAGTGGGCCTTGCACTCACCCAGACTATGATAGGTACACCATGAGTTTACTGTAGCTCAAATTATTATTGTTAACTAAAAACTGGGAGGGCTAGCCTTCGGCCCCAGCGTACATCTGAAATTGTGAAGTGGCTTCTAAGTGTCTTGGATTTTCAGATATTTGCTATTTTACCACCTCTCTAGCATTTCGATGTGCTGAAGTGTTATGAAAACTTTATGTACAGAAATAAGTTCAAAATATCACCAACGTAACCCAAACTATAATAGAAACATATGTGAAAACAAGGACATTTATATGTGTGAGCCATCTACTAAGTAAACCTACAACATAAAGACCAAACAATCCAGAAATACAATGCGGATAAAAACAAACTATGCGTTCCGGTTCAGTGACTTCTGGAAACTGCAATTAGAATAACCACTTACATTTCCTATGAATATTCAAAGAACAATAAAGATGAGTGGATTATAACATTAATATATAATTTGTATAATATAGCAATTTACCCTGTATATTTGTAGTGTTAGAATTAGTAATATTTTCCTCTCTGTGTAGTTTAAAAATAAATGAAGTTAGAATATGCTCGGAGCAGTGCTGTAATCCTAAAATGTTCAGAGGGTATACGCTGATTTGTGATCATCTATCATTGTCATAAGAGACATTGAAGGCCTCTTTTAATGAACAAGTGTAAATCGTATGTATTAATAATATAAAGAATACACTACTGCTTTATAATCTAAAACAGGGATGCAAATAACCACTCGCCCGGGGCAAGTGGTTCAGCGGTGCGGGCGAGTTTTTAATATCACTATTAAAATACTGAAGGTAAGGAAATGATTTTTATTGTGGAATGTGAGCTGGGCTGGTAGCTTTTTCTTGAGCTAGTAAAATTTCCTTGGTTATTTGCATCCCTGGTCTGAAAGCATTTTATGCTATTTTCTCGATGACACTCCTTACCTAAATTACAGCATTAATAAGATGAATGCAGTGGCGTATTTAGGGGGGTGGCTTCCGGGCTTAATCCCCCCCTCGAAATCTTATTTAGTATAGTAAATTAAATGAAATATCTTGCACAATTTTCACATTTCAAGGCAAAGCCCCCCCCCGAAAGTTAGCAAAGCCCCTCCCGAAACAAAATCGTAAATACGCCACTGGATGAATGTAATGTAGATATGGAGAAGGAACCAACTTACTCCGAGAAGGAACAGAAAAAATCGAGCAGAAATTTTTTCATGACATATATTTTACATCTGCTAAGAACATAAGAGGAAAATGGTGATATAGTCAATTTATCACTGGAGTCATGGCCCGATTAAATAAATAAACAGAAACGAAACCATACGCTTTGAAGCAGAAGGTGCACTCTAATGACTAAGATTAAGCAGAAGGTATACGGCGTGTACCGCCGTGTATCCTTGACTATAGCCCTGGCTCGGAGTATACAAAAAAGTGTATGTTAAAAGCAGAAGACGTGATTTCCTCTCTTACGCGTGACGTCACAATTTCAGCGACCAATGCCAGTTCGAATCGCATATTTGGTGGTAATTGACATCCAGGATCAATGTAAGACGACATTTCAGAACAAAACTTTACAGCATTAAAATATGCTGTTCATTATTATTGACAATAGTTGATTATTTTTGTTCCCCTGGTATAAACTGGTATCTACTGGGAGAACTTCTGAATATAAAAGTTAAAAGCAAAACCAACCCGCAATATCTCCATAACTGAATCACTCGGTTGAGAAAATGGAGACTAGCGTTGTGCGACACGTCATGAAAATTCTCATGTCTACTCTCGTGTCTGTTACTATGAACCTTGTTTTTTTTGCAGCTATACATAATTGGATAATTGTAACTGCTGCATTACAGCTGATGGCCAGACGCTGTCCCACCATGCTACCTAGAGCAGAAAAAAGTAGAAGATAGTTTACCAAGTAGTGCACGCTTGTGTTATGAGGATTCTGCATAGAATGAGATAAAATACAGAGTCGTCAGATGGGAAAACACATATATGAACTCTGTACAGTACATGGATATACTTTCTCTCAGCCAGCAGTATACATGCTACATGGCATTTTTTAATAGAATCATTCGATAACCAAGCACTGTCCGTAGCTAGTTGTTGTATAATTAAACTGCATATATTTAAAAGACCTGGTCATTCGTCGCAATTCCCATATACTGAAGTGTCCTATCGTACTTTCGGGCCGGACCGCTTGGTGCGCTGGTTATCGGCCATCCTTCACGCCCTGATTTCGTTCGAACTTTCTAACTCTCGATCGTACACACCGTATTTGTGTTCATTTTTTAGTTCTTACAGAAGCTGAAAATAAAAGAAGTACAGACAACATACATAAATAGATAAATAATAGGAGATACAATTTTAAACTATTGAAGAGCTTACCTCATGATGAGTTTCCGTTTTTTAGATCCATTCTTCACATATATCTTGCTTCCCACTACACAATAGTATATAACTTGCTTGCCACTGTACAATATTCACAAAATTGTCCATCAGTTAAAGAACACAAAATTATCCATCAGTTTAATAATATAATTGTAAACACATTTGTCAATTAAGCTGGAAACACTATTTAATGGAATATTCACGAGTTTCGAACACAGTCACCTGGAACACATCTATACTATTTAGTTGCTACACCTTCAACACTTTTCTTGATAATGGCTTAGAACGAATATCGCGCTTCGAAAGTCATTGGAATTCATTTCTATTTTGACAATAATTATTGATGTACGGGCGCAGAAATTTGTTTAAAATAACACTATATAACTTCTTCACGTGATTTTCATCCGCAGAAGGGTTCATGCAGATTATGCTGGGATTCTTACACAAGCTGCGTTCAAATAGCGTTCTAAGTTTGAGGAGAGGTTTCTGCTGCTTATAAACGTGAGGAATTGCTGCTGTAGCCGCTCGATCTAATGCAGACACTACTTTCAAGAACTCTGGAGTGGGAAATAAATAACCACCATGAACTAAGTTTTTCAGAAGCTGTAGAATGGGAAGACCAGAACTTGTCGACACGAACATAGATTTGCAATCTTCGCAATTGATATTGTCTTTCACTGTTCTTATAAGATAGCTAGCAATAACGGCTAATGTTGCTGACTGTAATTTCGGTTGTAAGTCAATATTGCTGCTTTCAAGTAACTTCAACTGAGGTTGAAGTAAAGCATGAAGGTACTTCTCTTCATTGTCCGTGTGGAGGTTTCAATTTTAGGCTTTCTTGTGTAATTAAAGAGAGTGGTATCTACTCTTTCCTCTTGGGGGCTGGCAACATTTGCGCTCTGAGAGGAAGCAATAACTCCGGTAGCCAGATTTTTTTGCATAGCTTGAACAACCACAACAGCATTTGTTTGATCATTGCTTCCCCCAAATCTTCTCACAGAACTAACAAAATTTCGATCTGATCGCTTGAAAATTTTCTGGTAAGAACAAAATGAAATCCATAGCTTAAAAGGTATCTTACGCAACGAACTGTAGAATTTGTTGTCAATGGCATCATATGTAGCTTTACTGAGAAATTGCGTCTTAGGGAATTTACCTACGTTTATCCACTCATTTAAGTAATTTAGGAAGTCTCTTTCTAGCCACTCGAGCCTAGAATCGCTGATTTCGAAGAAGTGCATTGATGTTTCATCGCGCGAATGAACATGGTACGTCGCACAGTGCGTCGAGCATATGGAAGTAATGGACAAAAATAAAACAAATCATACTGAAGTTTTTATCACATGTTTATTGTGTCGCAGGGCGTTCTTTGCTCACTTAGACTGAAGCAAAGTTGTTCTTGAAGTTATCGAACTTGACAACTGTACTTATATAGAAAATAATATCCCGGTCGTGGACGTAAAAAAACTACGTTAGACATTTAAAGCCTTATGCAGATTAGTTCTGACGTGTGATTAGTCCCATACTAAAGAGTTCGACTAACATATGTTTCCTGTAGTAGTCAGGCTTTTAGCATGACGCTAAACATACGTCTAAACGACTCTGCATAAGGCCCTTACTGTTTATGGCACTCGTAAACACGAACCCATACGACTCAAAACTACATAACACTAAATATAATGAAGAGCAGTGCATGAAATGACTGAAACAGTTCTATTTTTTTTTTTAGATCAGTCAGTACCATCACTGCCTAAATTATCAAATTCCATAGCTATAGAATTTATGAAGCTGGACAGTATCAGTTTTGAAATAACTTTCTAGATCTGTATCTGTCCTCCTTTTCTTTGCGTGAATCTGTATCTTGGAAGAGACAATAGGGTCAGATAGAATAAGCATATGCTTCGTCAAGTCTAAATATTATTGAAGAGAGACGTTTTCCGTATAAGATGTAGCCTAGTGTGACGGAAGACTTTGTGGAGAGCTTCTAAAGCTTCTTCCGCATAACGGGCAATCCTTTGGACTATTCGTCATTTCTTGGTGTATTTAATTTCGCTGTTGCTTCTTGACAACAAAGGCAAGCTCTTCTGCCGATTTATTCGCTACAAGATCTAAGCGCCTCTTCTTTGTTTTCACTGAACACTCTCCGAACTGTTTACTGGTTCTACTTCGAATAGAGCAAGCTACATCGGTTTTCACGTTGCTGATACCGAGCAGTTATCACTGTTGAGACATAGTCCGGAAATGTACATGCACGATGAAACCACTCTTTATTTTTAGCTAGGAAAACTGACCAAACTCTGTTGCGACATCCTCCATTTTTTTTTGCTCAAGGTCATATTAATATATTACTAAATTTCTCTAAACTGTTGTACACATCTTCCGCGGCGTCTTCAAGTTTATAACGACTACAAATAGTCTGCATAGTTTCCGCTTTCTTCCGACTAGTACTGGTGGTTGTTCTCCATCTTTCAAAAATGTCCTTGTTTTTCATGGCATCTTCCTTCGCAATTTCACTAATTACAATCAATATTGCGGACACTTGCACACACACTATTACTGATTCCAAAGGAAATCATTAAAGGAAGATATTCCTGCAGAGATCTCAAGACATGTTTAGGCTTTTTTGAGATATTCCAAATATACCAGTAAAAAATGATTACCAATCGTTCTTCGTAAAGGAAAGAACGTACCTGTGCTATAACTGCCCACTAGTGACAAAAAGTCTCACCTTTTGCTTTGGTCTGAAACACCAATGCAATCGCTGTGGAGATAATGACTCAGGTCGGTCTAATATAGTAGTTGTGCATGCTAATTGCTATCTGTAAGAGTGTCATCTCGACTCGGGTCAGTCTAATGTGGTAACTTTGCGTGCGTCCTCTGTAGGATGACGGGTTGACATCAGTTTGTGGCTAAGGATTTCTGTCTTGTGAATCATTTATGCTTCATTCAGTGCTATTTGCAAGTCCGAAGAAAATTGTTTCTTCTCTCATTTTTGTCCATTGGTCGACGCACTGTGCGTCGTGTTCTTCACATTGTGTATCTTAAACCATCTTCCCATTGTTTCTAAGAATATAATTGTTGCGTCACATGTTTGGAAGCCTTCTATGCCGAATAATTCCCCATGATCCTTCAGGACTTTAAGAGACGCTGTTATCTCTTCTGAAAAAATCTGAGTAGCTCTTTTTACGACATTAATTTTTTCAAAATTGCTCGTATTTAGGTGTTTTTTCTGATAAAAATCTAACAGCTTTCCACACTTCTTTTTTCTGAATTTCGTAAAGCATCCTGAGATACTTTGGAGTAATTTCTTGCCCTTTGTTAGTTAGAGTTCTTTTGGAATCAAGAAAAAGGTTCCTAACATTTTTTATTATATGACAGTAGTCATAGGATAGAAATAATGGTCGTTGGTGGTCACAAGGATGAGGGATTTGTGCTTTAACGTCGCCTTTACACATTTCTGCAAACATTTTAACATTAGTGGGATGATTATCAATAACAATTCTAATTACTTTAAATCCAGAATTTTCTATGCTTGTAATAACTCTCAGAGTAAGCTCATGAAGTTGCGTCCCAGTTACATTGTTGGTAAAAAAAAATATATATATTGAACGGGGAGTGCGAAATGAGTTCCTAACCCTTGAAATACGAAACACGTTAAGTAAGTCGCAACATTAGCTTCTTGCCCACTATTGTTTTCAAGTCCATCCATCTCAACTGTACCAATAACTGAGTCATTTGATCTTACGTATTGTACTTGTGATCGAATTGTCATATCATCTATTATTAAGGATCCTAACGTCTCTTCATCTCGAGCAGACTGACGCAGATCAGAGAGTCGCTCCGATATTAGAGTCATTGTATGCTCTTTAGTGCAAGTTCCTATGTATCGCTTAACACTGCAGTGGTCGCGCGTTCTACTTTTGTAGAACAGTTGTTTTATTTTTAGAATCCTGAGCAATTAGCAACACGCTCGACCTTAAGCGGTTATGTACCTTTCTCCGAAAACCTTCTGTACATTCGAGTCCATTTTCAGCGCTTGTCCTTGCACCTGCTTACATTTGTTCCATGATTTTATAAGTGTTCTACTATGGTAGATCGCGCGACTATTGGTGTATAAGTTTGTTTCGTATTAGTGATTTATTTCGTTTTACATTTTCACGTTATTTTTGTGAAATACGTGTTTGCAATATATGAAATGTCAATGTATGACAGAGAACAAGTGCGTTTTTAGTTAGTAGAGGCAGAAAGTGAGTGTGAAAGTGCATTTTGGATTGAAGACATGTAGGAGCTCGAGGAAGATTTTGATGAAGAAAAAGTTGAATGCAGTGACACCGAAGATGTACGAGCAATATACCGGAAGAAGAAGAAGAAGAAAACATACGAGTACAAGCCAGTATTGAAGTCATGGATCTTGCTGCACCACCTTCTCTCGATACTCGTGCGTTTTATATCGGTAGAGAGAAGAACGTAGGACCTTCTCGCTGGTATGTAGATCACATAGTGCCAAGAAACCCACAAACTCGCAATTTGAATATAATACCAGCTTTTCATAGGCTTGACCCACAAGGCATCTTTTTTATGCCTAATTGATGATGAATTGAGGAAAAAATGTAGCTGGTGTTAATGCTCTTAATATATTTAGTACAAATAAGAATAATGAGAATGTCAGACGAAAGGATTTCCCCCATGATCTAGGTTTTGATCTAGGTTTATGAAACCAGCAGTAAGCCAACGTTTAGCCAAACGAGCTTCGATGTAGACAAAGACTTCTGGTTGGCTTCAATGAAGGTATTCCATTACCACAAGACGGATATTCTGGGTTTGGAAAATATGTCCTTTGTTGCCATTCTCGCAACAAGTCAACAAGTAAAAACGTTTGGAAAATGCCAGAGATTTGTGTGCCCAGACCAGCAGAAAAGCGTGTGTGACGTTTGCTTGGAGTAGGCAGTCATTCAAAAAGAGTACATCAAATCATTCTACCTGTACGATGTATAATAAAAAAGATTTATGCTGTTATATGAACACTTATACCGAAACACTTCCTCTATTTTCAGTTCAACATTGTCATATATTAAATACGATATACCAAATGATTATTTCTGTCAATGTTCTTGTATTAATCAAACAAAATAATTTTAAAATATTTTAAAACGTGTATTACTATAAGTAACATACCCAAGACCGAATATCGCTAAAAATCATATTGCTATAGAAAAATACTGATATTCTACAATAGTAGAACGCGCGACCACTTACGTAAAGGTGGAGGGCGCGACCAACGTAGTGTTAAAAATAGATCTACTGGGAATAGAAAGTAGGGGTATGTCGCGAACAAAGTAGGGGTATGTCGCGAACGGAGACCTACTTTGCCACAGGACACAGTATCTAATAATAACCTCACTCCACTTATGTTTAATTTGCTCGAATCAATCTTTGAGAAAGATTGCTTTAATATTTCCCTCCTCGGATGCCGATTTTAATGCCGAAACATTTACCATTTCAAGTTTATTTGACAGTTCACTGCATGACTTTTTTAGTGTTTTCACTGCGGCTTTTAAAACTAATTCTACCTTTTAACCTGCGATTAGCACATTGCAATGAAAGAATTTGTTTGGTTTTCAAGGCAAGGGCCAATGATCGGTTATGAACTAACGTCCACTGGTAATTTCTACCTGTTTTCGTTAATTCAATGGAGTTCTCATTGTTTATGTCGTTCTCATGGGAAGTGACACAATTAGATTTAATTTTCTTTTTTTTTCGCACGAACATTTTGAAGGGAAGTCACTCCGTTTTTTTTAAAGGTCTTCTCGGGGATTTACGAGTATCTTGCATATAACTAGGATAATTTTGAAATAGGGATGGAACACTACCTGTTTTTAGGATTTTCCTCTTACAGTCACTTCTATAATCTTCCTGTCGAAAATGTCTGCTACAAACTACACTACGATCGGATGGCTGCCAATGTCCTTTGTCAACCCTACCTCTGGAAACAGCCTTCAACCATTTTTCTCTTTAACTTAAGTCACACGGAAATTCGTGAAATGAAACATCTTTGTCTTTCCCTTTTGTACTGTTGCACCGAGGAACACAACAATAAACCATTTCACTTTTATACAGAAAGCAATAACACAAGTCAAAAAATCTTTCCCATATGCACTTTGGATAAACGCCTTCTTTCACTTCCCACAAGCACTATCGTGCATGGCTGAACAGTAGCGCCACGGCAAACAGAGGAACTACTAAAAGCCGGACACGTTTAAATGTTGAGTGACCAGGTCTTTTAAATATATGTAGGTCTAGCTGGCAGCTTAATTAAACAAAAATATATTATAATAGATTCTATTATTTTATATTTATTTGCTTCGATCTTCAGGTAAGTAAGTTTGTGGTGGACAAGATCGTTTTCTTAGGGTATTCCCCCTTCCTCCCACATTCTCATTCTAACAATTTCTTCATCATCATTCACTTGACTTAACCATCGTCTCCATTAGCCGAAAGGGCAAAATAGTGAGACGTTAAACATAAAACTTGCATTTCATTTTAGCTTTATTTGCAATTCACACAATTCTTCTCGAAACTTGGTGTGTATATTTATAGAAGATATAAGGATAGTACCCTCAACAATAGTATTTAGAAGATAATAATTGAAGAGCTCAATTCCAAAAGAACCTAAGTAAAAAAAAAGTAAGTTTTTCAGTAGACGAATACTCGTATTTTGTGTGTGTTTCGATCATTCTATTTTTGTAGAAGAAAAGTAATCTACATAAAATAAACTTGTAATTGTTCGAAAAATAACTGAAATAATCATCAATAGCAAGAGTTTTATAAGTGTTTTTTAGGCATGAATCAGAAAATAACTTCAGAGAATACTGTTGACTAAGGATATTTTGAAAAACAACGTTGTTTTCTTTTACCTACAATTAATTTGACTTAAGGAGTTTTGGCATAAAACTCTGTTCAATATATGGAGATGCTGAAATAGAACTTAATAGAACCAATATTTAAAAAATTGACAAAAATTTACTTAGTCTCTTTTGGAATCCACCCCTTCAATTGTTGCCATTTAAAATAGTGTGTGTTATTGCTAGTACTATTTCATCATCGCTAAAAGAAGGCAAGCCATAATAGACACAATATTATACCTAACAGTGTGTTTTGCTTACATACACTGTACCGTAAATGAGTAAATAATTACTTGCAGTAAATACATAACAAAAGCAATCAACTGTAGTCAGTAACGAATAACATATTTTAGTGCCATAAAATTTGACTTTTCTTTGATTTTCTCGAAAACTACACATGAGAATTCAACTTGAGTTATCTCATTTCATTCAGCTTGATGTATTCTGTTATTGATACATGTCTTATCTTTATACATTATAGTAGACAACAAAAAGATAAAGTTTAACATTCTGGCTACCAGACTCATTTTCTGAGTTTTTCGCTTTTAGACCATGGAACTCACGGTGAGTCCCATGGTAGCTAACTTATTAATAACTAATCATAATCTTGAATTATATCACACACCTGGACCGTCAGAATATCTACTGCATAAACTCGCCATCATATTTTCCCGATCTTTATACCATTAAGCATGCGTGAAATGCTCTGAAACGACAGGTTCCACAGCATAATACATCACCTTTGGCCCTCCAGGACCTGAAAACTACTCTCAGGGAGGAGTAGGATCACACACACCTGGAATTCATTAACTTTTTCGTGAACAGCATGGCAAACAGATGTACAGCATTATTGGTGTTCGACATGGTAATACACGTTATTGACTTGCTGAGAGCCCTTATATATTCACGACACCTGACATTTCATGTCATAAATCCATAGTGCTCTCAATATGTGAGTGAATCGGGGGGGCTCACATCCTGTTTCTTTCCATGATGCTGAACTTCTACCATATGTGGTCAATAAAGCTAGCAGAATATTCCAACACACACATTGGTCAGTTACTATACTCTTTGTTCAAAAATATGACTGAAAATATGTTATAGTTTCCTGACAATTTTCAATCAGTGTATTCCATAGGTAAATATATCAGTGTAAACCTTACGATTTAGTATAAGATATTTTCCATTAGAAGAAAATACAATGGGAATGATTTGTTCTTGGGAGAGAGATCTCTTCGGACGCTTTTCTCAAAACTGACCCATATGGTTTTCTTCACAGTTGATAAGTACGCGTAAATTTTTCATTAAGAAACTCAATTTGACGTAAGAATATTTGTTAAAGTAATCTTACGCCAGAGCCCTTACCTGTGGTGTACGGGGTCCCTGGTCCAAGTAAGTGTGTGGTAAACAACATTGTGTCCGTAGGTTTTTTTTCGGGTTACTCTCGTTTTCTCTCAAATAACCACTCCTTCATCGTCATTCACTTGCCTTAACCATTGTCTCCCTTAGCCTAAAGGACATAATGGTGTGACGTTAATGTAAAAGATTTTCAATATTTAGACCTATTAATTAATATTTCCGTAACTGCAAGTGAATTAATGGAAAACCATAAAAAGATAAAACTGTAAAGAATTAACTCTTTTAATTAAGAACTATTTTAATCTACAGTATATAGCTAAGAGGCAGGATTGGGAACAAAAACCACAGGTTGTTATATTTCGTACTTTTATTAAATATTAAATTAAAAAAAAGTAATAGAAATTATATTGATCAAGCTCCTTTGAGCTGATCATTTACCTTAAGTTGGTTACCAGCGCCGCCAAGTGTGAGGCTGACGAACTAAACGAAGAGCTGTACGTAATACGAAGGATACCGGTTCATAATAAAGCTAGTGATAGTAATCAACGTGTTGTATCAAGTTTTGTCGAATTGTATGGTTAAAGGGAATGTACGTAATTGAAAATACATATTATGTATTTCCAAAAGTTAAGAATTCATATATATATATATATATATATATATATATATATATATATATATATATATATATATATATATATACAGTGGCGGATCCAGGATATGATCAAGGGAGGGGCTAAACCATAGTTTGCCGTTTTATCCAGTGTAAAGCAGGATTGAAGCCCATTTTATCCAGTGTAAACCTGAGCATCAAGAGGGGGGGGCTATAACCTCCCTCTCATCTTCCTCCGTATATATATATATATATATATATATATATATATATATATATATATATATATCTGGTACGAGCTGTAAAACTTGTAATAAAAAGGTCATTTTGGTGTATGATGGAGATATCTGTGATTACGCATGAAAGTTAAATAGAAGTCAATATGTTCACATATGTTTTGCATGTTATTGATCCATAAGGATTCAATTATTCAACTTTTGTTAAGAGATTGTGTATTTGTTCGTTTTAAATGTTGATATAAAGTTATATTTTAAAAAAAACTTTCTAATTTAACCTGGAAAGAGAACTTTGCGATTTTTTTTGAATTATTGCTGTTTGATATTCTGTTGCAAGTTATTGAATCTTGTACAAGAAATTGTCAGTGATATAAATTCTGAGATATTTCTATGCGACTGACAATGAGTACAGTATAACAAGGTAGGGTTCCATGGGAGTAGCGTAACAAGGTAAGGTTCCATGAGAACAGCGTAAAAAGGTAAGGTTCTATGAGAACAGCGTAACAAGGTAAGGTTCCACGAGAACAGCGTAATAAGGTAAGGTTCCATGAGAACAGCGTAACAAGGTAAACTTTAAAACTCACAAAAATTATGGGAAACAAAAATATTTATTATTTTAATTTTAAAATCTCTACTTTGGAAAACATTGTATGGTGCTGCTTCCCACTTACATAAAGTTTGTTTTCAAATTTATTTCCTTAAGAGAAGACAAAAGAAATCGAACACATCTGACTGACACCATTTTTACTCGTACACACACAGACACATAAGTTAGACTCTTTACATCAATGTTTTTGAAGAACCACATATCTTTTTTCACACACAATCCACGTAAGTTCACTAAATTCACGAATTGACAATATTTACACACCACAACATACAGTTTTATTTTTCACTCATTTGTCCATCGAAGTGTTTCAAGTTTCAGATGGATGTAGCATGGAATACATTTGTAAATGTCCATTTGACGCTTCCTCTACTCGCCAGTGACGATCTAAGGCTGGTCGTTTGCGTGTCTTGCTAAAACAAAAGGAAAAAATATGGTTTATTTACATCATATTTTTTATCATTAATGTACAGTCTTCAAAAAAATCCTCGCCCCCATCTCTCTTTAAAAGTTTGTAATCTCACAATAGTACCTGGGACAAAGTTAGTATTACGGTATAGATCGAAATTAGTACTGTATCTTAAACAACGTTACCATGTGGTAGACGTTAAAAAACTAGGACATTTTCCGATTTCACAAAAAGATTTATAATACTTGAAAATTTCTTAACCATGTCGGTCCCGGCGTCCCCCAAACGGGACATAAAATATAACGACATTATTATTGTTTACAACTTTAAAATCAGATTGCCAACATCGAAAACTGTTTACAGGGGGATAATCATAGATCGATAATCCCTTGTAAACAGTTTTCAATGTTGCCAGTCGAATTTTTAAGTTGTAAAGCAATAATAATGTCGTCATATTTTATGTCCCCTGTGGGGGACGCTGGGACCGACATGGTTAAGAGCATGACGGAAAAATATATAAAGTGTAACTCGGGCAAGTTCAGGACGGATAATCTTGTAATGATTACAGAGTTTGTGATTATGAACTTATTCTGTCAACGAGACGAGAATAAATGAATCCGCATAGAGGACACTTATAAAAGCGAGGACAGGAAAGAAGCCTTAAGGACTAAGACAACCCTACTTTGTGGGGCCTTGAATAAAGAGTTGAGGAAAAGACTCATAAAATACCTAGTATGGAAAATTGTACTGTATGGGTCAGAAACATGGACATTACGCAGAGGGTGTTAGAAAACAACAATTTTTGATATTATTAAGAAGAGAAAAAGAAACTAGTTGTGACATTGGCTAAGAAGAAACTGTATCACGAGAGACGTGCTAATACTTATGGAGGCAGAAAAAGGGGGAGGGAGCGAAGGAAAGTACCATTAATGGACAATATTAAAACGGAAAACTCGTACGTGAAGACGAAGACGTTTGCTGAAGACTGTGGAGCATGGAAGCTTCTCAGTTCCGGCAACTAACTTGTCAATTATGGGAGAATACTTATGGGTAAGATACAGGGCAAATTAGAGTAGTTCATGTACTCGAATCTGCGATACGACAACATTGCTCTGGTGGATGTTGAAGAAACTAACTCAGCAGATGATTTTATTGTTATTAGCGCAGCTGTAACGCAAAAAGTGAAGAACAGTCGACTTGTGTTCGAGTGAGTTTGTGTTTGGAAGAATTTGTGGATGGAATTAATCTTTAAAAAAGTAAGTAGGAAATCGTTGTTTTAATCCATATACATTTTATCAATACATTGTCACAGGTTCTGTAACAAATCCTTAATTTGGATGTAGTATCACGAAATTACCCGTATTTACAGAATTTGCAGGCCTCTTTTGGTCAACGATTAAATTTCTTCGATAAATATATACGTTTTACTTGTGTACATTTTTGGAAATTAAACATTCTAAGAATATTAATAATTAATTAAACACACACACATTATATATCAAGTGTTCTAAAAATGACGCCCACGGTCCACAGAACACCATTCTACAGGTCAAAATAAAGCGAAAATATTACATCATGGAATGTCCTCTAGGGCCTGCTTCAGCCGCTATGTAGAATCAAAATTTCACTAATGTGGCAACATCGCATATTAAGTTGGAACCATTAGCATTGCTTTACAAATCCATCAAACAGTTACATCGATTGTTAAAGTAATTAAGTAGTGCTAGTGTCAACGTCTATTGACTTTAACTATCATCTGACAAGAATCGATGTAATTATTTCATGAATTGGTAGATCTAAAAAAATATATATATGGTTCTTTATCTGAAACGTTGCCACATAGGACAAGTCGGGTCTCCAGAAGAGGACCTGAAAGGTATACAAATATAAGTTATCAGTGAATTTTAAAGAGAGATAGAAGTCCAGAGTTATAAAAGCAAGACTGGTTATTAGTGGCCTAGATTTGTTTTCAAGATAAGTAACAGAGTAATCTACTTTGCACTTAATTTTTATCATATAATTATGCTATTTTCTTCTCACAACTTGAGTTTTATTCTAAATTAGTTTGTAATAAATAATGCAGAGCAAATAGGTATAATTACCTTATTTTCTGTTTGTTTATTAATATTGTATATATAACAGTTCTTTATCATATAAATGAAATCAATAGTACTTTGTCAATACCAAAACCATGTTTGTACATTAAAATAAGTGTCTTAAGTAACTATATGGTGTCCTTGAAGGAAGTGCAATAGTCTGGGAAGTGATAGTATGGGTGATTCGAAGTTAAAAAATAAAGTTCACTTGAACATAAATCTTATGGTGAACAGTTTCGGAGCTATAGAATTTGATCACTATTTTTTTATGTTGCTTATTGTCCCCCCCTCCCTCCCTTCCTCGTAGTTATTTTATAGAGGTAATGCATTTGTATTTTGAAAGGTGATGAAATGGTTTTTCTCCAACGGTATGAAACACATGGAAGTGGTGTCTTTGGAAGTAAGGTTATTGAGGGAAATTGAAAAAAAAAAAAAGATTTCTTGAAGATTATTTAAGGAGATTGGATGACAACACTGATTGTCAAATTTCCCTCAATAAATTACCTCCCAAAGGCACCACTGCCACATGTTGCGTACCGTTAGGAAAGACATGCTATCACCTTTCGAACGTGTTATGTCTCATTTCGGTACAATAACTACAAGGTGAACAATAAGTAACAAGTCAAAAAAGGATCAGAGCCTGTAGCTTTCAAATTGTTGAGAATGGGGACATTTTTCATACGTACATTTTGCTTAGATTCACCCATACTACATCACGAAACTATAGTTTTACTTTTTAATTCTTAAATTTGAGGTTTTAGTATAAACATGTAAGATTTTATTTTTTTACAAAAAACTTTCGTTTGTTTTCATTGGTGCTGAAAATAAAACATAATAATAAGTGTAATTCTTGGTTACAATAATTAGGCTAAATTAAACAAGTTTGTAAGGAATTAATATTTTAAACAAAGTATTTACTAACTAAAGTACAATTGTTTGTCATATATGAGTATATAATTATAATTTATTATTTTACTACAAATAGAACTATGATAGTGAATATGTGATGATTAGAAACGTATTCATACAGTACATATATCAATAACATATTAACTAAGAAACATTAATTTTATTGTGGCCCCCTGCCAATATTATCATAAACAATTTCAATTTAGTTAATTACATATTTATGGGTTATAGGTGACATGGATCAATGGTCTGCATCTTTGCAATATATATTTTGAAAGAGGTTCAATAAATAACCAGTTTCATTTCATGTGTTATGCTTATTATACTAGTATATTCAACATAACTAGGTAACGTTAAAGAATTAACGGAATTATGTAATATTTCCACACAATTTGAATTTGAATGCTCGGCAAATTCTTTTTTTTTTTTTTTTTTTGGAAAAACTCAATTGTAGCAATTTATAGGAGCCTACAAGGCACAACTACACATTTTTTTGACATACTTAAATATCTTATTAGATAAAATACGAAAAATATATTTAAAAAATATCTTAATTTGCGGGGATTTCAATATTAATTTTTTAATAAGCACGAAGGAAAGAAGGAGGCCGCGGTGGCTCAGTGGTAGAGCATTCACCTCTGGTGCATGAGGTCTCTGGTTCGATCCCAGCTCGCGCCAAGTGAACATTTGTGACGGACAAAAATTGTGTGCGTGGGTTTCCTCGGGGTTTTCCCGTTTCCTCACACTTTCTTCATTCCCCTATTTGATTCATTTCTCATCATCACCGTCTCCTTTAGCCTAACCGGCATAACCGTGGGACATAAAACTCAAAGATTTCGTTTACGAAGAAAAGGAGAGAAGTACTCTTTTAAATAAACTCGCACAGCATAAATTATATAATCAAAAAACTATCTGAAATAACTCCTCACTCAAAAAACAGCAATCGACAATGCGCTAACATGCAAATTACATAAAATATGAAATCATTGATGGACTCTCAGACCACACTTGGCAATTATTAGAAGTAGACTTGGAGTACAATGACACAAACAACAGCATAAAAATAGAAACTAGAATACTATACACAAAAAAAAAAATATAAATAACTTTCTTGATTCTCTAAGAAACGTAAATTGGAATGTCATGTATGAAAAACATGCGATAGAAGATAAATTTTGCTATTTTCTTACTACGCTCAACCAATGATTTTTACCAAATCATTTTCAAAAACAAAGCGTCGAGTAAAGAAAAAAAGCGCAAAGGAGTTGGAAAACGCATGAAATAAAAGGATATAATAAACTGAAGCGAAAATTACTAAAAGAAAAAAATGTTTCAGCTTATAGAGAAATCTAAATAAACAATTTCATTAAATTCTATAAGGCATTAAATTAGAAACACTAAACAGACACACTTTACACCAATATCATTATTCGTTAGGAATAAAACCAAGCTGTCAGAGATCACATACACATAAAAGATAGAAAAGTAAGTAGTACTAAAAAGTTAATTACTGATGATACGATAATAGATGAACCTATTAAAATGTCTGACGAATTTAATTGACAATTTACGGAAACAACCGACAAGCCAGAGAATCCGAAACAGCCATTAAACTGTTAACAAACGCCATACCGCGTTCTGTTTACAGCATATTTCTTTCACCAATATTGGAAAACGAGGTACTGCATCAAATTAGTGAATTGGAGGAAAATAAGTCATCAAGCGAAGTGTTATTGGCACAGCATCTAAAGTATTTATTTAATCAATGCTTAATAAATGGTGTAATTCGTGATGCTCTTAGAATAGCTCAAGTAAGACCAATATACAATATAGACCAATCTCTCTGCTACCTGCTTTCAATAAAATATTTGAACATCTAATAAAGACCACACTATTGGATTTTCTCATACGCCAGAATATAATAACGAATGAGCAACACGGCTTTGTGCCAAACAAAGGCAATTCCACCGCTACCTGAAATCTAATTGTCAATATACTAAAAGGAATAAATTAGAAATTTCTAGTGCCCGGTATTTTTATGATCTGAGTAAGGCGCTTGATGTAATAAACCGTGAGATTCTTCTTTTAAAACAAGAAAATTACGGTATACGTGGAAACTGTCTCAAATTATTGAAACCTTATTTAGAAAATAGGAAGCAATTATAAGAAACACAGGTGATACTCAAATGAAGTACAAATCGACTTATCGAGAAATAAAATATGGAGTGCCACAAGGCTCGGTTCTAGGTGCACTCCTGTTTCTACTATATATAAACGATCAACTTAGCAATATAGATACTAAAATTATACTCTATGCCAACGATACTTCAGTTATTATCAAAGAAAAAGATATAAAAGCTCTTGTTAACAATGTACATAACATAACAAAAAACTTCGCTTTTGCTTTGATAGTAATCAGTTGGTTTTAAACAATACGAAAACACAATATATACTTTTCCACTTAGTACATGCTAAAACTATCAATAAATCCACAATAAATCTAAAGAACATATCCATACAGCTAGTCAACGAAACAAAATGTTTAGGTATTATAATAGATGGGCGCTTTAGATAGTCATAACGAAGCAACTATATATACACTAAATTTGAGGCTATATGCTCTAAGAGCCTAAAAGACACATTAACTTTAAAAATCTTAATACAAACCTACTATGGGTCCAAATATCCTATCATAAAGTATGGCATTCAGTTTTGAGGTAACGCAACTGAAAGCAAATCTATATTTATTAAACAAAAACAGGCCATCTGTGCCATTGCAATCTTACATTACACAACAAGCTGCAAATCGCACTTTAGAAAGTTAAATGATATTAACAGTTCCATCTATTTACATAAATGAAGCATCCGTTTTCAGTCTAACGCAAAACGAAGATGAGGTGAAGGATCATATTTATAATACTAGAGACCAAAACAAAAGTCTTACTTTAGTAGATTATTACTGGCACAACAATTCCCCAGACATATGGCAAATAAAATAGTAAATGCTTTGCCCAATCACATAAAAATGGAGATAAACTTAAATAAATTTAAAGAAAACTAAAAAATGTATCTAATAGAGAAAGACTTTTACAGTCTAAAAGAATACCTAGATGTATATGTGTAACAATGTAAAATATTTTTATCTATATGTATAATTACTTCTGTAAATCATATTCCGGCTGATGCAGAGTCGTTTTGACCTATGATTAGCATCATACTAAAGGCCTGACTACTGCAGAAAACACATGTTAGTCGAACACTTTAGTATGGCCCTAATCACGCATCAGAACGACTCTGCATAAGGCTCATTATATATATTTTTTTTATAATTTTATTCAAATACTATGTACATGTGAACTGAACCCTTCAAATACCATGTGCTGGTTAGATGGAGTAAATGGAGTAGTTATCTATTGTATTGTGTTGTGTTCGTTATTCCTTGTATTGGAATTACAATTGATATGTATTACAGTTATATCTTTATATATATATTTTTTCTGTATCCATATATGTAAATATTATGTATCCAATATTTTCCTTTTGTAAATATTGTATATGCATTTTAATCTGTAACTTTAAGACCTGACGATTGTAATGCTTTAGATGTTCTCTGAAGTTTCTGCAATAAAGACGATATGAATATGAATATGAATATGAAACAAAATGAGATTAACGTTTTAAAATTAGTTTTTATCTGAACCCTTAGATACCCTGGCTCTAGCAAATAGTGTTGGAAGACAACCTGGTTTAGCCAGGGAGTCCCTGATAGCATATGTCCCCCGAAACAGTCTACTGATATTAGTCACTGATACTCACCTAATAGAAATGACATTAGCCTTCAACACTTTCAGTAAGTATTACCCTAGTAGTTAATTGAGTCTGATATTTGAACAAAAAATAAGTTCATAAATATGAATAATATATTGTAAATTTGCATAGGGCATCACAGACTTCTAGTTTAAAAAGGTGGGAGTTTTATCTAGTAATCGACATGTAACCAATTCAGGGTAACTGTCCAGCATTATCCCTTAAAAATATCACCATCTTTTTCTCAGATGGTATTGGATTCCACTATAGAATATACAACTGAGCGCAAATTAAAAAAAAAAAAAAAAACTTGACCAAGTAACATATAAAATGAAACTTCGAATAATAATAGTCATTGAAATTAAGGCACTGCATTGCTTCGCAAATTGCAAATCGATTAAATCAACTTTGTAGATGTTGTCCTTCAGCACAACAGTAAAAAAGAGTAAGACTTAAACCTCTATAATTGATACGGTATTAATTTAATTTGTGGCAGTAACAAAGAGTAAGACTTAAACCTCTATAACTGATACGGTATTAATTTAAGTTGTGGCAGTAACAAAGAGTAAGACTTAGACCTCTATAACTGATACGGTATTAATTTAAGTTGTGGCAGTAACAAAGAGTAAGACTTAAACCTCTATAACTGATACGGTATTAATTTAATTTGTGGCAGTAACAAAGAGTAAGACTTAGACCTCTATAACTGATAGGGTATTAATTTAATGTGTGGCAGTAACAAAGAGTAAGACTTAGACCTCTATAACTGATACGGTATTAATTTAAGTTGTGGCACTAACAAAGAGTAAGACTTAGACCTCTATAACTGATACGGTATTAATTTAAGTTGTGGCAGTAACAAAGAGTAAGACTTAAACCTCTATAACTGATACGGTATTAATTTAAGTTGTGGCAGTAACAAAGAGTAAGACTTAAACCTCTATAACTGATACGGTATTAATTTAATTTGTGGCAGTAACAAAGAGTAAGACTTAAACCTCTATAACTGATACGGTATTAATTTAAGTTGTGGCAGTAACAAAGAGTAAGACTTAGACCTCTATAACTGATACGGTATTAACTGAATTTGTGAGACCCATACCTACCTAACTTGTTTAAAATTCATAACGTACTAATGAATATCTATGATTTGTATAGTACTAATCTATGTTATACACTAAACTAATTTGTCTATGATTTATCCCGTACTACTTCGTCTATGATTTGTATGATACTAATTAACATCTATGATTTAAACAATAATGACTATTCTATCATTCATACCATTCAATTTTGTCTATGATTTACCATCCTATTTTGATGAATCTAATTTAAACTAGGTTAATGTATTCATATCACCCCTAATCATTTATTAATAATTATACCAAACTAATTTGTCTATATTAGCTTCTCGTCTACGGAATTGGAAATCCAACTCTGACTGCGGATGGGGACTTAACCCTTTCGCTGCGGAATTAAATTTTTGGTTGCTTCCTAGGAAAAAGGGCAATTAAGCAGTCAAAAAATGAAATTTTTACATTTTCCTGAAATATGGTTTAAAGACACCAAAATAACTATTAGATATACATAGATTGTATCAATGGCTGAATCTGTCAAATTCGGTCATTGTATTTTCCAATAAATTATATAACACTCACACCACACATGACATATATAAAAATAGCAAAATAACATGTTGTGAATGTTTGAAATTGACAAAGTGTAAATTATATAATATTGTGTAACATTAGTGCTAAAACGTTATATTTGAAATACATAAAATCTATACATGGCTATGTGGTATCTCAAGCATAAAATATACAAGTAAACTCACAAACACGCCACAACAGAATGGCTCAAAGCCTTCGTATTCATTCGTGCTTAATTCTGCAGAGATCCAAGAAATCGCCGCCAATTGGCAGCATAATGCAACATATTATCACTGCCACATGTTCCGTATAGAGTGAGCAACTACCGACGTATAAACAAAAATAGACGTTGTGGACTAAAGTCGATTTCCGTAGCAAAAGACAAAAATTCTCAGATCGACTAAACTTTGCTTTCGCAGCGAAAGAGTTAAGGGATATGAATCCCACGTTCAGTTCTAAGACCAAGATTAATGTAGCATCTCTTCTGAAAAGAGACTTTAAATTCTAAATCAAACAAAATATCAACTAAGTTGTCTATGATTCGTAACACACTAATCGGATGTCTATGATTCACATAACACTAGATAGCAATTAATAAATGTTACTTTAATAAGTATTAATGTGGAAAGATTTGTGACTCACATGTGTTAATACATTCCTCCTCCCACTCATTGTTGTTCCTCCACAGCTTATGGAAAGATTGGAATCTTCGCCGGAATGACCATGGACTGCTTCCTTCTTCTTACATGCATATAACAATCTGGAAATCTGCAACAGAGTTAACTCAAATCAGTTGAACAGTGATTAATGTCTTCAAAAATTAAAGATACTTGTCACTTCTAATCCCTTTTAACAGATCTCATTTTGTAACTGGAAATCTGCAACAGGGTTAACTCAATCAAAAAAAAAAAAATGAAATCAAATGAAATCTTGAAGTTTTACGTTTCACGCTTATGCCGGTTAGGCTAAAGGAGACGGTGATGATGAGAGATGAGTGAAGTGGTGGAATGAAGAAAGTGGGAGGAAACGTGAGAACCCCGAGAAAACCCACGAGCACGATGTTTGTCCACCACAAAGTCCACACGACGCGAGCTGGGATCGAACCAGGAACCAAGCACCGGAGTTGAACGCTCTACCACTGAGCCACCGCGCTCTCAGGGTTAACTCAATCAGTTGAACAGTGATTAATGTCTTCAGAAATTAAAGACACTTGTCACTTCTAGTCCGTTTTAACATACCTCATTTTGTAACTGGAAATCTGTAACAGGGTTAACTCAATCAGTTGAACAGTGATTAATGCCTTCAGAAATTAAAGACACTTGTCACTTCTAATCCCTTTTAACAGATCTCATTTAGCAAATTAGATCTACATTTTGTAAATTACTAATACAAATACTTTTACTAATACATTTTGTAAATTAGAAAAAAACAGCGTTGTTGACGGGATAATTGCTTAGCTGTTATTTGAGAGATCGTTATTAAATTGTTATTCAAACAAATCAAGAAGACAGTAAGCTTTTGTAAATAACACTAAAGATAAACAACTAATGGCGGTCTACACACAGTGAGCTTGACTGTGGTCAGTGATGGTCTCAGGGGTGACCCAAAGAAATTACCTCTGAAGCCCCCAAAGCTATGAAAATTTCCTCTAGAGCCAATTACCAGTATTCTAGAAGTGCTATTTTTCATACAATTACTGAAAGTCTATCTGGGAAATCTGACATCTTTCTGAATAATTTTTAATAATTAGTTAATAAAAAATATGACTACAAGATGCAACGCTGAAAACCTCTAATCTACATAAAGGGACCCAACACTTAGCCTTAGGGGACACCAAAATATACAACATTTTTAAATCTGCCTTCCCAGTTGCCAGATTTACAGAGCATTCAATAAGTTCCGAGCCCACCTGGAAATAAAATATTTAATGATCCCAGAAAATGTAATTATCTCTTTGATTTTTAACATTCGCTTTCCTGCATTATACATTCGCAGTACCAGTCATACAGGCCTGAAACAACCGAGGAAAGTCGTCCACTAGACTTCTGTTCTGCACCGAGGGCACATCTTTCTTAATATTGTGTTTGTTCAGTTGTCAGTCAATGTTTATTTTTTCCTTGCTAGTGTTGAGGAAATGAAACAACGTTCTATTTAAATAGAATAGCTCTAGTTGAATTTTACTCAAAACGATAATTATTTAGAAAAAAAGTTGTTCAAATCATCAAAGATATTCCGCTCGCGCATCCATTGTCAGATCTAAGAAATACAAACACTCCTTGTATCTCGAGTCAATTACCACGCCGCTCCACCCACACATAAATCAGATTTTAAAATAAGTTCAGCAAAGAATAAGTGGAAACGGAGATGTTCAATTGTTCGACATGAATTTCTTAGACTTCCGAGAAAACCTTAGTTTTTCTTCACATGAAACCTTAGCTTTTTTCAATAAAACATTTGTTTATAAACATTACTAATGGTCTAACAACATACTTTCTTTTTAAACACGTAAACTTGTATTCAATGAAGAAAAAAAAATTGAGTTGTTAGTATCCGTTTTACATACATATTATATATATATATATATATATATATATATATATATATATATATATATATATATATATATATATATATATATATATATATATCGGGTGTTGCAAAATAAGTGTTACAACTCTTGGGAGGTGTGGGAAAATGACTTTCGGACGCCAATAGTTCGGAAACTATCCAACGTAAAGAGGGCGGGTAAAAAATTCACTGAAAAAGTCATACCTGCTGTATTGAATTTTGCATGTTTCACAATCCTACCCTGCACGCGCAAGGGATTCCCCAAAGGAACATAGGGAGTCCCGAATAATCTGCTAAATGAAAATCGGTCTAAATTTATATGAATTGATGGGGTTTCTACCAGGTAGCAATAATTCGTTTGTATTAAGTCGATATCTGGAACAAATACAGAATGGTGGACACCTTCATGCTTGTTGTGTGTGGTTGCATAATCGCCAGATACGGATGCTTGCCAACAGTGAAGTTCTGTGTATTAAGTGTAGCAAATTTGTACTCAAATGCTCTAGAAAGACATCTGGAGTGTCGGTAGAGCACAACAGATGGAGCAGGGTGATTCACATGTGTGAAAACACGTAACGAAAAATGCCCAGAAATGCACTCATACTCAGTAAACGTGAGTTCAAAGCGTCGAAAATGTAAGGATTAGCGTCAAGAACATGCAAGTCAATTCACCAATAATATTCCCTCAAACCGACGCAATATGATTTACACGGTTGCATACCAATAAAGATGCAACAACTGAGGCCAAGTTGAAATTGTGTAAAGGGACTCCCTAAGAAACTGGGGAAACTAAATGAATGTCTCTAGTGGGATCACATGATCGATATTAAAATGTGGCCAATGTTTGTGTTGATATCGACATGTAGCTAATGGACAAATGTCAGCATGTCCCACTACTGCTGAGACACCGTCTCACATGCGAAAACTAGGAAAATAACGTTGTACATTCTGCTATTACATCTGGTACACTTTTTGGTAGCACGTAATTAGAACAAGATTGTATCAATGTCCCACTTTGTTTGGGACATTGTCCCACAGTCGACACATATGCAAAGAAATCTCTTAATCCATGGTTCAAATTGTGATAGAGCGTGAAAATAACAAACTTGTATCACGTCTCACGTCTTCAGGGACATATGACGTACTGGATATCAAAACACCTCCAGAAATATGTATCTTACACATAGTACACATGCCAAGACAAAGACGAAAATGAACCAATTTGGCACATGTAACACTATTACTGGGATACCATACATATGGAAAATAAAACTATATGGAAATAGGAAGAAATTTCTTAAAGCTGATTGTTTACAACTGTGCAGTAGGAATAGCACAATGATACCCACAAGTATGTCGGGAGGCTGTACAAGAGCGCTTGCCAAACAAAGTGGGCACTCCTTAAAGAAATGAATACAGAAAAAGTGAGGCTCCTCGAAGCCTCAGGGCTAGAGCATTCGCTTTCGCTCGCGTGGTCGCAGTTTCCAATCCTACTGGGAGCCCACGGCCTCAGATTCAAGACCCGAGTAGTTATTTTCCTATTTTTCCCACGTGGAACGGTGTCCCAGCAGTAGTGGCATATGTTGACATTTCTCCACTAGCTACATATCGATATCAACACACAAATACTGTTGTGCTCTACCGACACTGTTGTGCTCTACTGGCACTCCAGATGTCTTTCTAGAGCATTTGAGTACAATTTCGGTACACTTAGAACTTCACTGTTGGCAAGCATCCGTACCTGGCGATTATGCAACCACACACAACGGACATGAAAGTGTCCGCCATTTTGTATTTGTTCCAGATATCGACTTAATACAAACGAATTATTCCTACCTGGTAGAAACCCCATCAACTTATATAAATTTAGACCAACTTTCATTTAGCAGATTATCCGAGACTTCCTACGTTCCTTTGGGGAATCCCTTGCGCGTGCATGGTAGGATTGTGAAACATGCAAAATTCAATACAGTAGATATGACATCATCAGTGAATTTTCTACCCGCCCTCTTTACGTTGGATAGTTTCCGAACTATTGACGTCCGAAAGTCATTTTCCCACGCTTTCGGCACCTTGTAGATCTGAAACTATGTCCAATACCCGAAAGTTCAAGAGAACTCTTATCGGGTGTTGCAAAATAACTGTTACAACTCTTGGGAGGTGACTCCTGCCACTGAGACAAGAAAAAGAGTTCTCTTGAACTTTCGGGTATCGGACATAGTTTCAGATCTACAAGTTGCCGAAAGCGTGGGAAAATGACTTTCGGACTCAATAGTTCGGAAACTACCTAACGTAAAGAGGGCGGGTAAAAAATTCACTGAAGAAGTCATACGTGCTGTATTGAATTTTGCATGTTTCACAATTCTACCATGCACGCGCAAGGGATTCCCCAAAGGAATGTAGGGAGTCCCGGATAATCTGCCAAATGAAAATGGGTCTAAATGGATATGAATCGATAGAGTTTCTACCAGGTAACAATAATTCGTTTGTATTAAGTCGATATCTGGAACAAATACAAAATGGCGGACACCTTCATACCCCTTGTGTGTGGTTGCATAATCGGTTGCCAGGTACGGATGCTGGCCAACAGTGAAGTTCTGAGTATTAAGTGTAACGAATTTGTACTCAAATGCTCTAGGAAGACATCTGGAGTGTCGCTAGTGTACAACAGGTGAAGCAGGGTGATTCACAAGTGTGGAAACACTTAACGAAAAATGTCCAGAAATGCACTCATAGTAAGTAAACGTGAGTTGAAAGCGTCGGAAATGTAAGAAATAGAATGAAGATCATGAAATCCATTGCCAATTCACCAATAATATTCCATCAATCCGATGCAATATGATCAGAACGGTTGCATACCGATAAGGATGCAACAACTGAGGCCAAGTTGATATTGTGCAAGGGGACTCACAAAGAAACTGGGTAGACTAAAGGAATGTCACTAGTGAGATCGCATTATCGATATTGAAATGTGGCCAATATCAACATGTAGCTAATGGACAAATGTCAACATGTGCCACTACTGCTGGGACACCGTTCCACGTAGGAAAAATAGGAAAATAACTACTCGGGTCTTGAATCTGAGGCCGTGGGCTCCCAGTAGGATTGGAAACTGCGACCACGCGAGCGAAAGCGAATGCTCTAGCCCTGAGGCTTCGAGGAGCCTCACTTTTTCTGTATTCATTTCTTTAAGGAGTGCCCACTTTGTTTGGCAAGCGCTCTTGTACAGCCTCCCGACATACTTGTGGGTATCATTGTGCTATTCCTACTGCACAGTTGTAAACAATCAGCTTTAAGAAATTTCTTCCTATTTCCATATAGTTTTATTTTCCATATGTATGGTATCCCAGTAATAGTGTTACATGTGCCAAATTGGTTCATTTTCGTCTTTGACTTGGCATGTGTACTATGTGTAAGATACATATTTCTGGAGGTGTTTTGATATCCAGTACGTCATATGTCCCTGAAGACGTGAGACGTGATACAAGTTTGTTATTTTCACGCACTATCACAATTTGAACCATGGATTAAGAGATTTCTTTGCATATGTGTCGACTGTGGAAATATGTCCCAAACAAAGAGGGACATTGATACAATCGTGTTCTAGTTACGTTCTACCAAAAAGTGTATCAGATGTAATAGCAGAATGTACAACTTTATTTTCCTAGTTTTCACACGCGGGACGCTGTCCCAGCATTAGTGAGACATGTTGACATTTGTCCATTAGCTACGTGTTGATATTGGCCACATTTCAATATCGACAATGCGATCTCACTAGTGACATTCCTTTAGTTTACCCAGTTTCTTTGTGAGCCCCTTGCACAATTTCAACTTGGCCTCAGCTGTTGCATCCTTATCGGTATGAAACCTTGTTGATCATATTGCATCGGATTGATGGAATATTATTGGTGAATTTGCAACGGCTTTCATGTTCTTGGTGCTATTTCTTACATTTCCGACGCTTTGAACTCACGTTTACTTAGTATGAGTGCATTTCTGGACATTTTCCGTTAATTATTTCCACACATGTGAATCACCTGCTTCATCTGTTGTGCTCTACCGACACTACAGATGTCTTTCTAGAGCATTTGAGTACAAATTCGTTACACTTAATACACAGAACGTCACTGTTGGCCAGCATCCGTACCTGGCGATTACACAACAACACACAATGGGCATGAAAGTGTCCGCCATTTTGTATCTGCTCCAGATATCGACTTAATACAAACGAATTATTGTTACCTGGTAGAAACTCTATCAATTCATGTCCATTTAGACCCATTTATATTTGGTAGATTATCCGGGACTCCCTACATTCCTTTGGGGAATCCCTTGCGCGTGCATGGTAGAATTGTGAAAAATGGAAAATTCAATACAGCACGTATGACTTCTTCAGTAAATTTTTTACCCGTCCTCTTTACATTGGATAGTTTCCGAACTATTGGTGTCCGAAAGTCATTTTCCCACGCTTTCGGCACCTTGTAGATCCGAAACTATGTCTGATACCTGAAAGTTCAAGAGAACTGTTTTTCTTGTCTCAGTGGCAGGAGTCACCTCCCAAGAGTTGTAACAGTTATTTTGCAACACCCGATATATATATATATATATATATATATATATATATATATATATATATATATATATATATATATATAGTTGTGATGTATCTTTATTTGTAAATGTTACTACAAGCTTTCATTAGCTTTGAAAGCAATGCGTGACCTGAATTTGATGGATTTAGATAATATTTTTTAAATATTATTTTCTTTATGTTTTATTCTAATACATAAGAATTTGAACTATTACATTCACGAAGAATCTAGCTTAAAAATATTAAAAGTTTTCGTTAACCCTATGACTACCATTTTTTTAAAATGGGAACATACTTTTATATGTACGACTCCTTTAAGGTTGGTTTAAAGGGACAAGTTTTGCCGATAGATGGCACTACAGTCTTCGTATCTCCTCCATGTATTTTTTATCTTTCACGAAAATTCACGATTTCTCTTACAAATTTCAACTTACAGACTTTCAAATTTTTAGAAAAGGAACTTCATAATCTATCGAAGGCAATAATCCGTTCCGATTTTTTTATTTAAAATTTTCCTCGTTGTTGAAATGGCTTGATTGTTCAAATGGATATCCAAATCTATAACAATCAAACTGTTTCACCAATAAAGAAAATTCTAAATAAAAATCGGCACGGGTTGTTCCCTTTAGTAGGTTATGAAGTTCCTTCTCTAAAAATTTGAAGTCTCTAGATTGAAATTTATAAAAGAAATTGTAAATTTTCGTGAAAGGTAAAAAATACATGGGAGAGATAGGAAGACTGTAGTGACATCTTTCGGCAAAACTTGTCCCTTTACACTAACCTTAATGTGGGATATTCCTGACATCTGTACACAGGTTTGGAAACTAAACTTAATCTCCTGGTCACATCTGACCCATTGGGATGGAATGTATTTTTATTGTATTTTCTTAAAAAAAAAAAAAATCACAACGATGTTTGAATTATTCGCATGGGACACAAGTATCCCGTCGGTAGTCAAAGGGTTAAATTGATTTTTTAAATCAAATTTCCCACACTGTAGAACACATGAGCAACCGGAAGATATAAGCCGATTTTATTTCCATTTTCATTCCTTTTTACTTTCCCCAGTTTGCAACTTTTCTGCAGTATTACTACTTGAAAAAAAATGCTTTTTTGGGCCACACTATTGAACACTCCCGTATTCGCCTAAGTTTGCCCCAACAAACTTCATCTTTTCCATAAGTTCAAATGTATTTTCAAGGTGGAAGCATTTTCATGGTGTCGCATAGGTTCAAGCAAATGAGATGGCAACACTGAACAGCAGTTCAATGGACGACTTTCCTCAGACGTTCCAGAGACTGTACGGCAGTTCCGCGACTGGGTGGAGCCGGAAGGAAATACAAGTGTAAAACTATCGTGGTAATAAATTTGTCTGGTATTTGATTGAATGCACTGTTTTTTTTTTCATCACAAATTTGTATTTCCATTGTACTATTTCTTATATAAAAAAACACTATAAAAATACTAGAAATTTTCCGATCAAATTTTAGGAAACTGGTGATGTGAGGCCTTCACTATCTATTCTACAAGTATCCCGTGGAAAATGTGCTTACACATGGAAAATATGCTTACAATATGTTTCGCTTACGTGATAGATATATACTACCACTTCTGTGGCAATATGATTCCTAAAGTCCAAAAAGTGTAAGAGACCGCAAAATAAGGCTAATAAATTGGATTCAGCGTCTGAAGAGCAAGTTATGTCCCCGACCTCTTCTTTTTTTATTGAATTCGGAAATGATAAGTTCATGTCTTTCAGTTTTAATATCAAATTTATGTTGTTTACAAGGCTATCCTACATTCACAGTATGAAATGAAACACGATTGTTTAAAATTGACACTGTTCTCATTACTAGGGATGGCCAGAACCGGTTCCTGGTGGAACCGGTTTTCGGGTCTGAAGGGATCCGGTTCTAGAAGATCTGGTTCCGGAACCGGTTTTTCGGATCCAGGTCTAGAACCGGTTCTTCGGATCCAGGTCTGGAACCGGTTCCGCTGGATCCGAATCTTTGTGACCATCCCTACGCTAAACCCGAGCTGCTGGCAAGCTGTGAACAGTATGCTAGATGAAATGGTGGAAGCGACAGGCAGGCGCCTAGGCGGCGGCAGCTTGTCTCATTTGGCTAAATAAACTGGGTAACTGGCAAACTTATTGGTTAAACAGGCAAACTGGCCAACTCATTTGGCTAAACACCCACTGGTGAACCAAATTTTTTTTTCTGGGGGCACAAGCGGGTCTGGGCGAGGAAGGCACAAGCGCATGGTCCTCTGCATTATTTTTGAAGGTGAACTTTATGCCTCCTTTACGGGTCTTTGGGGGCTTTCGGATCCAGATCTGGAACCGGTTCTTAAGATCCGTTTCTGGAACAAGGTTTTCATATCCAGATCTGGAACCGGTTCTTAAGATCCGGTTCTGGAACCGGGTTTTCGGATCCAGGTCTGGAACCGGTTCCTAAGATCCGGTTCTGGAACCGGGTTTTTGGATCCAGGTCCGAAATCGGTTCCAGAACCGGTTCTCAAAACCGGATCTCCGAGAACCGAACCGGTTCCGCCGGAACCGGAACTTTGTGGCCATCTCTACTCATTACTGGCATGGAAGTCAAGTTAGCAATTTCTTATGTTTTTTTTTGTCCAACAGAACATCAAAACAAGAACTGTTATATCTTTATACAGGGTGTTATAAAAATATGGCACAATATTTTGGGGACAGATTCATCACATCAAAATAAGAAAAAACGTTCATATAGACCTGTGCTCAAAAGTGGATAGTTTCGGAGTTATAGGGCCCGAAAACGTGAAATAAGTGAACTTTTAAAGTTTATAGTTTCACTGTGTGACCTATCGTAGTCTGTTCAAGACATCGCTAAGTAACGGTATGTGAACTATCCAAATATCCATTTTTAAATTTAAGAATGCTCCAGTACTTGCACACCAATTTTCAGAGAAGTAGGTGGAGAGTGATCAAGTACTCCCAAACAACCTCTCTAAAAATGATTGTGCAAGTACCTAACGTTCTCAAAGATGGATATTTGAAAAGTTCTCATACATAGCACGTCCAGAAAGTAAGCTCCGTTGCAATTTATCTCCGCTACAGCGCTGCGATTGCAGTTCCGCACATGCGCGGTAGACGCTCTGTATCAAGGAGAAGAAACGTGTGCCATTTGGAGATCGCTGTCAGTCACGTACGCTTTGTTGTGCTTGTTTACAATGTCGGTGTTGATTGAAAATCCCGCCACTTGTGAAATCAGAGCGATGATTCTGAATGCGAGGAAAGTGAAAGCAAGTGAAATTTATCGGCAAATTTGCGATGTTTACTCGCTCTCGGTATGGAATATGGTATGCTTGGCGGTCAACACTTCAAAAATGACGACGAGCTGAAAGAAACTGTTTCCAACTGGTTGAAGACACAGGCGGCAAACTTCTATGAGGAAGGTATACAAAACCTTGTGCCACGCTATGACAAATGCCTGCAAAATTTCGGTAGTTATGTGGAAAAGTAGTTTAAGAGTTGTATAATTTTGTGCAATAAATAATTTTTCTGTATCTGTACACAATTTAATTTTATTACCAAACGGAACTTACTTTCTGGACGTGCCTCGTATTAGTTCCTCAGTGATGTCTTGTCCTGATTACGATCCGTCCTATTAACGTATGCCAACTTATTGGATCGGAATCCGGACGTCGACATACACAATTTATATCCACACATAGCTCATGTAATAATAACCATATTAGCATGGGGGCAATTTAGAATGCAATCTCATAACAAATTTAACCATTTTAGGTAGAGCAATAATTTGTTAAGATGGTGATGTTTTAATTGGATAAATAAAACTAGAGATATCAGATTAGATAATTACCCAAAACTGGTGCCGTGGCCTTATAACAAAAATTAATAAAGATTGTCATATTTAATTAGGAGTTAGATTTTGATGTGTATGAAATTGGTACTGAAGTCTAATAATAGAAGTGTGTTATCAATTCGTAACCAGCATGTACTCACCAATGTTTTGATCGGACAAGATTTTAGAGGTTGAACCTACTTCTATGATGGTCACTTCAAAACTCTGTCGAGTTCACTATACTCTTTTTCTCCACCTACCTTTTCTTCCTAGTTTTTGGTAGCGTCATTTCTTCCGCTTACAATTACATTTTCAAGAATTTCCTCATGACTCGAAGTACCGGTAGGAAGTGTTTGTTATTGAGTTGACACATTGCTGCATAACATAAGTTATATTTCCTATTAAAAAGAATGTTTTTATCCACGCATAGTTTTGAGTTGTTACGAGACTTTCTTAGTTGCTCTACACATCTGAACGACCTAACAGTACACATTAGGAATTGAGTTTTTATTTCCATTTAAAATATGAAAATTTACAAAATATTAATATGAAGATTAACAAAATATTATTTACCCTTTACCAATTAACTTGAGTCATATTACATTATAGTAGTGGAGCTATGGACTTTTAAAGTTCATTTTCTCACGTTTTCGGCACCGTTTAACTACAAAACTATGCACCGTCGACCATAGGTCCATATGAACTTTTTTTTATTTTGAGGTGAGGAGTCTCTTACCAATATAATGTGACACCTTGTACAGGGGGTCCGAGAATTATCTATACAACTTTACGACGTTATATTTAAAGAAGTTAAGGTGATATTTACATGCCGTTTGTTGCATTCAATGCAGAAAGTCTTACATGTTCTTCTTTTGTCTTTTACAGGTTAGCAAACAATAAATGAAGATGTGGACAGCACAAGAAAAAGCACAGTGTGTTGCCTGGTACATAGAAACGAAGTCTGAGACTCAGGTGTAGCGGAATGTAAGGACCAAGTATGCACGTGATCCTCCAACCAGAGCTACAATTAAAGCTTGGTATAAACAATTCATGGAAGCGGGAAGTGTCCTGTACCAGAAAGGAGCTGGAAGACCAAGTACCAGTCAGGAAGATGTGGAAAGAGTGAAACAGGCCTTTGTGCGTAGTCCAACAAAATCTGTTCGCAAAGCGGCGAGAGAATTGAATATGCTCAGGGTTACGGTTCATGATGTTCTTCATAAACGGTTGAAGCTGCACGCCTAACTGATGATTTGCTGCAGCGCACATGTGCTGAAATTGATTTTCGTCTGGATGTGCTTCGTATCACACATGGTGCCCACATAGAGGTGTACTGAACAGGTAAAAAACTTTAAGACTTTCTGTACTGAATGCAAAATACCGCATGTAAATATCACATTAACTTCTTTCAATATAACGTCGTAAAATTGTATAGATAATTCTCGGACACCCTGTATATTCCAGTTCAACTCCTCAGACCGTTTGTTTTTAAGGTAAGAGTTTAGGTTTGTGAAGATTCTTTAATCATCGTTTTGGTTATATCATCACACTTGCATTCATATCAAAATCATCTAACTCCATTAATTGGAGGGTTACGCCCTCTCTTTAGCAAAGATTTAAATAATTTTGTAGATGCCAATACAGGTACAATAGGTTATCTAAGCGCAAGATAAAAAACAAGAATTTGAGAAAAACTCGTCTTGAGAAACAAAAGAGTAAATAATGCAGTGCAAAATAGTGGAGCAAATATATAATTAAAAGATAAATTTAATTAGGTATATCAAATATAATCAAGTTTGGTAATAATATGAAGTGTATTGACGTCACAATCACATTGGTAACGTCGGAGCTACTCAAGACTGTTGTACAATTTAATAGGATAGCACTCTGTTATGAGGCTACTTAGTACATAATTTCAATATATAATCTAGATTTCACTTACGTATTGAGGAAAATAGGATTTTTTTAAATGACATTACATTTACTTATGACATGTTGTACAAATAGGTAACCACTCTGCATAAATGTATAGATTACCATCTAAATATTGGAACTTTTGGACTTCTTTGATCATATTATAGAAGCTAATTTACAGACATTGACCTCTTGATTACAGAACCACATAGCGAAAATTGTGCGCATTGCACAAAGCAAAAAATATACATAAATAATAACTTGTGGACAATATATATATTTTATTTTGATTGAAATCATTATCTGGGAAAAGAAATAAAACTAATACTACAAAGTCGACAATTTGGACCTGCAAAAATTGATAGACATAGACATATTTATTGAGATTCCATGTTTTGTGAAAATATTATTATTATTATTATTATTATTATTATTATTATTATTATTATTATTATTATTATTATTATTATTATTATTAATATCCGTTTAATCACACAAACATTAATAATAAATAATCGATTTATCTCACATTACTATTCTTGAGACTGGCAAAATAGTAGGAACTTAAAATAGAGGGCAAAATAATGTCAAGAACACTGTTCAACTCATGCTCCTTTATACACATGTAGCTTTAATATTGTGGCTTTTATGGTAGAAATAACAGCAATAATAATAATAAAACTTTGATCTTATACAGAGGCGGATCTAGAAGCTGCAAACTGGGGGGAGGCAGTCAGAATCCAGTCTATGGTAGGTATATCATGAGATTAATATAACTTCTAAAAATATACCTTAAATTATTTTTGTCACTAAAAACTGGGTGGGGGGCTTGGCCCACAGGCCCCTGGCTATATCCAGTACTGAGCTTATAATGATATCAGAAACATATTAACAATTTCATTACATTTTATGAATATGACTTACCTGTTGTTTGAAAAGTTTAGTGGTCAACGTGTATAGCACAGGATTAAGCGCGGAGTTAATTGGAAGCACAAATACTGCCAACCATGCATACAGATCTTTATGAATGTTCAATCCTGAAACATAAATACGCAACAGATAACTTACAACAACTAGACATTTTTTAACATTTCAAAATAGGAAAATTAGGATAAACAAAACGGGAAGTAAAGTCAAATTTGTTGTTCAACCGAAGTATATAATTTATGATATAATTTCAGAAACTTCAGTCTGTGTTTACATGAACGAAACCTTCGTAAACATTTCTTTCTGTACACTATTCTGATAAAAACGTTATTCAGAAACTAGCTTTCGGTTAGCGTTTCTCGCTTACGGCCTCGCATCTCTTATGTGTCAGTCTTTGCATCAAGAGTGAATTTCGTGCATTTGCTCATATTTCCTGAGTATTGACAGCTGAGGGCTTAGCCTCCAGACCCCGCCTTTACTTGGCCTACGTCCTCGCACCTATTAAAACCACAATTCTATGGAATTTCAAGTTTCTTTTCCGATTCTAACTACCTAAAAGATAAGATTTTGTATCCCAAGAAAACGCCCATTTAAATAACATGGGAATTTCTTCATCCCCCTTTAGATTTCTTAAAAACTTAAAATATTCACTTTTGGCCACTTTCCTGTTTATTAGTCCCGCAAGGACACAATCATGCCAAATTTCATTATTCTAATCCTGCCGAGTTGCCTAAACATTTTTTGGGTGTAGAAGATGTACTATATAAATAACATGGGAAAGATTTTTTCAATTCCCCATAAAACCACTTTAAATTTGATTTTTTTTATTTTTGGTGATTTACTTAGGTAACGCTAATGAAAACGTACAAGCATGTCGAATTCCAACTTTTTATTCCAATTTCAAGTACCTAAAATATTAGATTATAGATGTTTCGTCACCTCCCTTAGACTTGTTAAATCACCGTTGCACTGTCCGCGTAGTCCCGACACCTTCACCAAAGGTCTGGCATATTTTCCGCCCCGTTGCAGCAGTGTTTGACTCCAATTTGAACTCGTATAGCATACACGCCCTTATGACGCTCTGTACAGGTGCTATGTTCACTCTGTCCTTATGCAAGTTTACGGTGTAAGTAAACTCCCACAACCAGGTAGTATGTTGGAAAAAATGAAATCTTTAAGTTTTACGTCCCGCGATTGTGCCGGTTAGGCTAAAGGAGACGGTGATGATGAGGAATGAATGAAATGGTGGAATGAAGAAAGTGGGAGAAAAAGAGAGAACCCCGAGGAAGCCCACGCACACGGTGTTTGTCCACCATAAAGTTCACTTGGCGGGGCCTGGGATCGAACCCGGGACCCCAAGCACCAGAGGTGAACGCTCTACCACTGAGCCACCGCGGCCCCAGGTAGTATGTTGGCTATACCCGTACCAACAGCTGACCTTCGCCTTATCTCCACTTGCATTCAACTCACGTTGTGAAGGCCAATTGAACACAAACCTCCACAAAAAGCGACCGAACTTTCTTGGTTACCTTTATATAATGCAATGATACAAAATATCCATGACATCCACAGTTTTCATTATATCTGTAATTTTACGTCGAGGTTCAATAGAAAAGTAGATCTTGGAAAGAAAATAAGTTTCCATCTCTCTTCCAATGATGACTCTCCAAGAAAACAAATATGTAATTTATAAAAGTAACAGTAACTCAAGAAACATAAGATACGTAATGCAGCGGTAGAGGAATAAAAACATGTATTGTTTCACCACATTTTCGTGACAGGAATAATTTCGCCACTAATAAGACATATAGTTGTTTGTGAATTACTACCTAGAAGAAAAAGTAAACCATACTTAAAAAGGATACGGCATACAACTAGGAAGTGAATAATAATTTGGTAGAACATATAAACACATTCGTCATTTAAATATACAAGTATTACAGGTGAACTGCACAAAGTAATATATCTGTCAAGAAAACTCGTAAATCAAATTGAAATTCAATTTTAAAATTACGCACAATTGATTTCTACTCATTGCAAATGATTCCACTAATACGTATACAACTAATTAAGGGTTAAGTTCCAAAGCTGGTTGTCCGTTTTTACCAAAATTTTGAAACTTTGCCTGGAAGAAGTGAATAATTTGCTTGTTTGTGTGCTTGATAATGTATAAAGAGAGCGAAATTTGTGTTTATTTTATTATGTGAGCGATCCTAAACATGGAAGTATTTGGCAAGCGGAGGGAACTACTTGGCGCAAGGTTACTGCATTGTAGGATTGTGGGAAAATAATAAGCATTTGTTTTGTAAACATGGATGCAGGTATACAGACATGCAGCCCTGGTTATGAGGTAACATTATATGAGTTTGTGGAACAATAAGGTGATAATCAGGAAAATCTATTTAAAAGTAAGTAAAAGTCATGGCTTAATAAATCTAAAAATAAATTCTAGAAAATGTGATAAGCAAATAACGGTAAAGAAACGTGGAAAAACAATTTTAAATGTAACGGTAAGTAACATAACCAACATGGCGGCAAGGTTCTAAAACACAGGTCCCCCTTCCCATTTAGCAGTAATAAAGACATAAAACAACGCGCCCTGCGGGGCTCTTACCCGCCTTCAGTCGCTAACGTTTGCTCGGCAATACTGTGAATTAAATATTAAACTCTGGCGGAAAAAAAAGGAAGTAATTACTACGCTTTTAGCCAAAAACTAGGCGGACGACCAATTTCGGAATATATGTTATAATTAATCTAAGCTTTCCAGTATTTCTGAAAGAGCGTTTAACGATACCTATATGAAGAGGATAAAAATCAATACGATTTTGATATTTTTGAAGGAGTCCATTGCATAGAATAGAATATAATGATTGGCAAATGACAAAATAGCTAGAAAGGCTAAATTTATATACAATATCTAAACGACAGTTTCAGTAGCAATTCTGTTTTGGTAATATCTTATGTCTTATTATATGGTTATGATAATGATTGTTCAATGGAGATAAAGAAGCTTTTATAATGGTATTCAAATTGCAGAATGATGAAACTTACGAACTAAGTTACGTGTCTCATTATTGTTGGTACCATGACAACCAGTTCTAAACGTTCCATTTCCCAGCTCCGCGCAACGCCCGGATAAGCATTTACGAGTGGTATAAGTGGTAAAGCCGAGCCTTCGTTGGGAAGTAAAGTAAAGGAAGAATCAATGGTGCCAGTAGTTAAAGATTTTAATATGGGAGTGGCTGATTTTATGTATCGAGTATTCAGCGGAAATGGAAAGACAAAAATCAACATGAAAACCAGCATGTTTTGAAATCCATAACATTTCATAATTTAAGAATCATATATAAACATCTTCATTCTTTTTCAAATATTGGGGACTCGCCGAGTCAATCGCGTCAACATAAGACCGCCACTGAATAATATACAGGGCGATCTTATTTGAATATGACAAAACATGTGCAAAATATAAAACGATGTGTTTAGACTTTGTAACTTGGTGCAATTAAATTAAACAATCACACGAGGTTTGTGAAACATTTAAGTTTTCCACATGCCCACCATGGAGAACGTAATAAACCTCATATCTAGCTAACATGGACAGTCACGTAGGTAGAAGGTGGAAGGATGAGATTTCTGAAAACACCATTTTTCATCTTTTCTCCTTTCTTGCTATACGCTTTTGACGTACCTGTGATGATCGTGGTTGAGGAAGCCAGGTTTGGTGAATTTGTTCCGTCAATTTTTTCTCCAAATTATGCATTCTGTGTTCACACTGTCGCTAACGTGAAAGACTACTCCGTCCATAAACATTTACCGAATTAGTCACTCATTATCTGCTGACTACCGCTCACACGCAGGCCCGTGCTGGCCCACCGGGACACCGGGACGTGTCCCGGTGCGCCCTCCGAAACATAACAGTGTAAATAAAGGATTTTAGTAATAAATTCTTACAGTTTTATTGGTAAAGAAGCCGTGAAAGGTGCAGTGCGCCCTTTACATTAGACGCTCTTGCGAGTCCACATCAAAGATGAACGATTTTATTTACTTTTCTGTATACCACAGTTCTGTACAACAAATACATACAGTTACTATTGGTAAAGAACCCGTGAAAGGTACAGTGCGCCTTTTACATAAGGCGCCACACGAAACATCACATTATAGATAGTGGTTTTAGTTATCCTGTGTATCAGCTTTATATAATAAATTCAAATAGTGATTGTTAATAAAGAAGCTGTGAAGAATACAAGATCCGTTACATGAGATGCCCTGCGAAATAATCACATTTTTAAAAATTTTATTCTTGTGTATTTCAGTTTTGTATTATAAATTCATACAGTTGCTACTGGCAGAGAACAGGCAAAGAGTACAAAAATATTATAAAGTTATGTAGCTATAAAGCGAAACAACGCGATACATCAAGAATAGTTCGGATAGTCAAACGTACGATGCATTCATGAAATACTACACTGACACTAGTCTTTAATTTACGATTTTTACAGCATCGAAGGTTTCACAGTCTTAATATGCATCCATATATCCGAGCATATTGATTGTTCCTGTGTGTTTTAAATCAGTGTTCGGATAGTCAGTATCTATTGTAATTCTAAAATATAGCTATATTAATTTCCGTAAAATGTGGTCTTCCTGTCACCACGGCACGGCGCGTCCTCAGGTTGTGGATCGAGAAGGCCTCTGGAATATAGAGGTTAGCTGAGAATACTGAATAAGCAGCCGCGAACAGACAAGGGGGTGATCCTCCAGCTTGAGGATTTGGTATGGGGCTAACTACTCATCCTGTAAAAAAAAAAAAAAAAAAAAGGAGGGGGCTTGTTCAGATATATTCGCAGAATCCTCGGCGGATCAGAACTGATAACTTGGCACGAACTCAGCAAAGTAAAATCGACATGAGAATTGGAACGTGGAAGATAAGAAGTCTCTATAGGGCAGGCGCGTTAAGATGTGTAACGAATGAGTTTAGAAATAGAAGATGGACCTAGTGGAATATCAGGAAGCTAGATGAGAAGGAAATGGAGGAGTCAAATTGGGAAATTTTTCGTTCTTTTACGGGGAACGAATTAAAAATTACCGACTAGGATCAGGGCTTTTCGTTCACAAACGAATACGTAATATTAGCAATTACATGGGTTGAATTTGTTAGTGATAGATTTTCTTTCTTATCTTAAGGGTCAGAGGTGTAATATTATTGTTTTAAATGTACCGTACATGCTTAACAGAAAATAAGGATGACAAAAAAAGTTTTTACGAAAGAATAGAACGGGTATTTGATCATCTCCTGCAATACCATATGAAAATTCTGTTAGGCAGTTTCAATGCGAAGGTAGGTTATAGGGAATAAATGTCTGCATAAGGAAGGTCGTGACAACGGCGTTAGACTCTTGAACTTTGCAACATCCAGAACCTTTATCGTGATGATTACAAAATTCCCACATCGCGACGTTCATAAATATACTTGGACCTTACCAGACGGAAAAACACATGATCAAATCGATTACGGTTTAGTAGATAGAAGAAAACACTCTAGCAGAACTGATGTTTGGTCGTTCAGAAGAGTTGATTATGATAAGAGAGAGACTATCGTTGAATAAAGGAAATATTCAATATCTGAAAACGGAGCGGTTTAATTTAAAGAAATTAGAGGAGAATCAGGTGAGAGGGTAGTCAAATTGAAGTGTCGAATAGATTCTCGTTTTTAGAACGTTCGGAGTGCTCTAATGTTCAGAATACTTGGTTGAAATTAGAGAAAACATTAAGATTTCGGCAAAAGAAACGTTGGGGCATGCAGAAATACGTAGGAACAAAACATGGTTCAACCAGGAATGCACTAAAGTAGCAGAGAAGAGAAAACAGAAGAAACAGCGTTGGCTACAAAATCCGAACGAAATAACTACATAAAATTTCACTGCCTTCTGGCGGAAAACTTCCAAAACTTCTAAAACAAAGAAACGCGATTTTTGAAAGCTAAAATTAATTAACTTGAAGATAATAGTAAAAAATAAAAACATTCCGGACATGTGTAAATGCATCAACGGACTTAAGAAAGGCTATCAATTTCGTGCTTATATATTAAAGAAAGCTAAAGGAAGAGTTCTCACTCATCAGAATACCATCTTAAATAGATGGAAAATTTTCTTTGACGATTTGCTTAGCACATAGTCAAAAATTAATGTGCGTGGAGAAAGTAAAATGCATACAGCATAACCCTATATTCCAGAACCTAACCAGACACAAATAGAAATCGCTATTAAAAAATTAAAGAAACACACATCTCCGGGTGTAGACGAAATTCTGGTTGACTTAATTTTAGCTGGGGGAGGGGATTGTAGAGCAAAATGCACAAACTCATTCTCCTTATCTGGAACAAGGAGGAGTTACCACAAGAGTGAAAAGAATCAATCATTATTCCAGTTCAGAAGAAAAGCAACAAAACTGATATAACAATTATTGAGGCATTTCTCTTCTATCAACATCCAATATATTTTCTTACACATTCTATTGGCAAGATTGAGTCCATACACAGACGAAATTATTGGAGATTATCATAGCGGATGTAGGTAAAATCGATCAACTATCGACCAGACATTTACTATTCAACTAATACTTGAGAAGAAATGGGAATACAATATTCTGGCACATCAATTATTGACTTCAGACTAGGGTAGGAGGGAAACATTGTACAACATGCTTACAGAATTTGCAATACCGAAAAAGGTAGATTAATTAAGATATGTTTACATGAATCCCAAAGTAAGGTTCGAGTAGAGAAATTCTTGTTCACGAGCTTTCACGTTGAGAATGGCCTGAAAGAAGGAAATGCGTTTTCGCCATTATTATTTACATTTTTTTTTTTTTTTTTTTTTGGAGAACACTATAAGGAAAATCAAAGACAGGAATCAGGTCCTAGAGTTGAATTGTATTTACCAGGTTATGGCGTATGCTTATGATGTAAATTTAATAGGGTGTGATAGAACAATAGAAAGGAATGCAAAAATCTTACTTAACGCTTGCAGAGATATGAGCTTAAAAGTAAATGCAGAGAAAACTAAATAAATGGAAGTTTGTTGTCGGGATCGTACTGCATTTTATGCATGCGTTAAAATACCAAATAATATTTTCTTTCGACAAAGTGGATACTTTCAAATATCTAGAATTATTATTAACAGACCAAAACCATAATTACAAAAAAAAAAAAATGGCAACTGAAAGCAGGGATTTCGTGTCATTATTCAGTTAAAAATCTTTTGTTGTCGCGAGTTCTGTTAAGGAATTTGTAGCTTAAAATATAAAACGATAATTATGCCTGTTGTGCTGTATGGTTACGAAACATTGTCACTGACTCTGAGGGAAAATCACAGACTCATAGTATTTGAAAAAGTTTTTTAAACAAATATTCGAACTCCAAGAGGAACGGAAATGGAGAATGGCGGAAACTCCATAACGATGAACTGCATAATTTTATACCGCTTACAAAAACATTGTTAGGGTCATCAAGTCTAGGAGGCACAAATTAGCTATTTACGTTAATACTAAAACAAATTTGGTGATTTTGATATAGAAAGGAATCCAAACTTTCTTTCAATATATATATATATTCTCGTTTCCATATATACTCGTTTGTATGGGCACCCTTTTAGTAGACTTGTTCATCGCCCTCATTAGTATCCCAGCAATGCCCTGAACGGAACACGTAATACAGAACTGATGGGTGCTTACTTCTATCGTGTCCCAAATACAAACTATACAGAATCTGGTAGTGTCTCTGTGTTCCTCACAGCCACTTCCACGTATTATGATACCATTTACTGGACAGCATGTTCAGACCGCCATCTACGTCATACACAATGGTTGTATGTATTCGTTCGGTATTTCCATGAACTTGTGTTACCAAATCTACTTTCTTATGTCAGGATAATTAAAATGTAAAATTACTTACCAGTGAGAGCAAGTATTTTGATGAGTATCACAGGCACCCAGCAAAGGCAATCTGTTCCTACGATGACAGCAAATCTCTGGGCGACCACTCTGTCCTGTCTTTCTTGAGTAGATCTTAAAGTCCTGGATTCCCTGATTACAGACAGCATCTTGACATAAGCAAACGCTATGAAGCCCAGTGCTATAGCATTTAGGATCATAAACATAGCTGCAGAGTATTCCCAGCCCTGGAATTACAAATTCAATAAAATATTTTGTATGAAGACGTAATTTTGTGGGTGTCGGAAATCAGTGTTACAGTAAATTTTTTATATGAAGTTAATTCTTAAGAATTTATCTGACTGTTATAGTTGCAGCAAGAATTACATGACTTGAACATGATAAATACAGGCAAAATATATGAAATACGTAATTAAAGAATGAAAATGTGTAAGGGAAGCAGCGTAGAGCAGTCGCTCAATATTTATTCAACCATTGATCTACTCAAAGTTATACATGCATGTTTACCATAAAGAATCTCAGTTCGTGTTTAGCTCAATCTGATTGATTAGTACACGTGACAGTTAAACAGAAATTAAAATTTAATAATTAATCATGTCTTGGGCTATATCTAATTAACCACACAGTGTACTACTAGCACATGCAGAAGGATCATTTGGAGAGGACGGATCACTTCCTTGATGGTGAAGCTCGAAGTACCAAGTTTAATTTTAAAATAGAATAAGGTGGTTCAATTTCTTCTTTATGTAGATAAAATATAAGTTTCCAAGCATATAAAAGATGATATACAAGATGATGGAAACTAGCGAGTTTATAAAAAAAGGTAGTCTTTAGGGGGGCGGTCGAACCGACCAGCTTCCACGTAGATTCGTCACTTCGGTATATTGTCATCTCGATAGTGTTATAATGGGAAACTCCATAAAGCTACGCTTAAGTATTAGTTTTATCTCAACAGATGGGGTGGTCATCGTGTGGATCACCACCCGGAAGTCAGTACATATTTTAGCTTATTTCCTTAACTACTGCGCAATGAAACGGTACATATTATAAATATTGTACTTTAAGATAGAGTAATCTTTCAGCTACAACACAAGACACTGATTCATTTGGTTGTGTCTTCTGATATCGAAAAAGGGAACAAAATAAAAGAAAATATTTGATTCGTTTTACAATGAGCACACAAGATGGCACTTGCTGTTAAATCTTACTAGAAGTGCTCAATGTTAAGAAATGTTTATTTGAATATGTAAAGTACTTTAAAGTAATGATCTTATTACGAAATAGATATATTGTTTGACCGTTTTTGTGTTATACTTCACATTTTATTTAAATATTAATTTATATTTAAGGAAATATATTTTGAGAGGAAATTTGCGTAGAACGCCATAATGCGTTGTTACCAAATTTGTACGTTTAATTCCTGGATTCTTGCGTTGCAGTTCGAGAAGCGGAACTTAGCTGTGAATTGCGGGAAGGGTCGAAAACTAATTTCTTCGGTAAGTATCCGAGCAGAATTCCATGATTACTTCCTTTATCATCTGGCACCAGTAAACACTCGACACTACCTGGCAACGCTGCACTATTCAAGCAATGTTTCGCATAGCACCGACAACACCTAGTGATCCACCTTAAGATTACAAAGTTATTCTTTTCTTTTTCTTTCTTTATTCAAGCAGGTGATCGAAATACCTAATCTTCAGATGTACAAGGTGAAGACTACGTATTACGAGCACCTGCGTGAACGCATTTCGGCATCGGTACGTACGATTATCCCCGTAATGTTGCAGCGTATGTTCAGGTGCACCGCGTAGGAGATGACAGCTCTGCTTGGATATGGAGGGTGGTCATGTCGAACTTCTGTGATTTCGTGGACTTTACGGTGTCTTCTTTGATATTGTAAACACTCCATTTGAATTCACGTGCCGCTTCCCATAAAGATTAGGGACTTTTCGGGCATCCTGTATTTCAGTTGGAAAATCACATATAGCTTAACGTGAGTTGTGATGTTAATTCTAAAGGTCAATTCTAATGTGTAGTATCCGAGAATATAGACACAACCTAACATTTTTGTGTGTTATTGTGTGTGTTTTTGTTAACAACTGATATTCTGCTGGAATAGAATGTTTATAAGTGAAAAATACGCTAATAAATATCAGGTCGTCTCTTCTTCTAAAAATGGTACAGACAGTCCATGCAGTTACACAATACTCCCAACAGTTACGAACATACCAGTTTAATACAGGGATGCAAATGAGCAACAAAATTTCACTAGCCCAAGAAGAAAAGCTCCTAGCCCACATCTTACAATAGAAATCATTTGCTTATCTTCGCTATGATATTAAATACTCACCCGTACCGATGAACCACCCACTCCGGGCGAAAAATGAAATGAAATCTTTGAGTTTTACGTCCCACGGTTATGCCGGTTAGGCTAAAGGAGACGGTGATAATGAGTAATGAATGAAATGGTGGAATGAAGAAAGTGGGAGGAAACGGGAGGACCCCGAGAAAACCCACGCACGCGGTGTTTGTCCACCACAAAGTTCACTTGGCGGGGGCTGGGATCGAACCCGGGACCCCAAGCACCAGAGGTGAACGCTCTACCACTAAGCCACCGCGGCCCCCACTCCGGGCGAGTGGTTATTTACATCCCTATTTTAATATCTTTCAACATTTGGTTATTCTAATTCTATTATCACCGATGTTCGTGTACTTTTTTTTAAAAAAAACTAGAAACCATGGATAAACATTTAGAGAGCTATCAAAATTTCGTACTGTAGATAGTTAGAATTCCATTATGTTGAAAATTTGATTATTTCAAAAGGAAATAATTTACAATGAATATATAAACAGTGTACTCAAGGCAACCATCTGCATAACAACACAACTGAACAGAAATAGATATATAATGAAATATAAACTTTAAATGACATTAAAATGAAAGAATAACATATCACCTGAGAGGGAGCACCTCAGGGATAAAGCTTCTGGAACGGAACGAATATTTGCACCTGGAATATCAAAATTGTATTTCATCTGAGGGTGCATATGAATGGCATTACGTGTTATGTTTTCAGGTGACTCCCGATATTTTTGCATTGATTTCCTTTAAGTTAAAATATTTTATGAGTACTGTCATAAAGGGCTGGTTGTGCTATGAGAAAGTAAAATATACCGGTACTGTAAGAATAAGCTGTCCTAGCTCAGCCGGTAACATGGCTGACTTAAACGCAAGAGAAACAGGTTCCCCGAGACCAAACTAGGCGCACCAACAAGATTATTTGTGTGGGTGCCGGAACCCCGGAGCACCCACACCCATACATAGACTATCGAAAAAAATCACATGAAGTGTAGTTGTTGCAACAGCTACGTATACGTACAAATCATGTAAATATGATAATCTCTTACTTTTTAACAGCGCTATTCAGTATACTTATGTCGGGTACGGAGAAAAAACTACACATTACGATCTTCGCTTGTAGCACTAACAAAATTGCTGATTTTGGTTAAAAACTTGTTAAATGTGTAGTACTATTTATTATTTCACTTTAAATATAATAACTGAATCAAGAAAAAGATTGATTTAACTCAAACACTGATAGCTCGGTCCTCTATTATAAACAAAATTATTACAATTAATGACGATTCTTAATTGAACTGAACTAGAGCAGGGGCTTTATGACTATTGGAAACATTTACTCTTAAAGTCCGAAACAAATGGTAGGATTCTTTTCTAGTGTAGCTGCTACAAGTACAAACACTTTGGAAGGCAGCGTGGATTTGACCCCCCACTTCATGGACTAACGAAAACATTAGTGCCATTCCTTAGTGCTCCTAGAAAGTACTAAAGTTTCGTTAGTGCTTACTTATTAGTGTAGTTATGACCAGTTACATGTCACGAAACTCCCATAAGAAATACAAGGAAAATTTATCATTGCGTCAAATTGTCGCCAAATTCAAAGGCACTAGCCTAATGATCTCTTCCAGTGCAATCGTTAGTGCTTCTTAGTGAGCTAACACCTAATATTAGTGCTTCATTAGTATAGGTGCTGCAAGTAAGAAACTTTTGGGGCCAGCGTGAACTTACTCCCCTACTTCAAGAACTAACGAAAAAAATAGTGCCATTCGTTAGTGCTTCTAGTAAACACTAATAGTTTAGTTAGTACTTCTCTATGAGTGTAATTATGGCCATTGTTTTAGCTCTAGAGCCTACGCTAATGAATCACTAACATTAGGGGTTGGTGCACTGACGATGCACTAACGAATGGCACTAATTTTTTCGTTCATGTTTGAAGTGGGGGGAAAGTTCATTCTGGCCCCCAAAGATTTTTTACTTGTAGCACCTATACTAGTGAAATACTAACGTTAGGGGTTGGTGCACTAAGAAGCACTAACGACTGACCCTAATTTTATCGTTAGTGCGTCATGTGAAGGGACAAGTTCACGAATGTGATTCTCGTTTCAAGTTGTTTAACGACGCAAACGTAGGTTAGACGAAAATTTGTCTCCCACATTTAACACTTGAGTATATTATATGATCGTTAGTTAATGTTTGTTGTTCCACGTTTAGTTACTTCAACTTTTTCCCCACAGCAATTAAAATATTGACGACATTATGTTTGAGTAGCCTTGATCGTCATGACGAATTATGAATTTCATCCATTATCAAGTTCGTTCTTTGTTATTTTGCTAACTTCAGCCCCTACATTTTTGGGCTGGCTACGGGCATGGAAGGAAGCAGTCTGTAGCCATTATGCTAAGTACCATTCCGGCATTCGCCTGGTGCGAATGAGGAAACCCTCATTCAGGATGACTGGCCTGAAAAATCTTTTAACACTTTTTCGAACGAATGCCCCCACCGGAAATCGAACCCGCGACTGCTTGCACAGAAGGCGAGAAGGCCAATGAATACGCTACGCGGGGCCACCATAATTCAGTGGAGTTTGAAGACAAATCCTATTAATTTTCTTGATCAATGTTTTTATTTGTGGAATGTTCATTTATTATTTGCTGTAAAATTATTCAAATTCGTAAGGATTATATCATATTAAGATGTGAAAAACAGTTAACAATGCATTTGCAAGTTTGGAAAAATGAAAGAAGTAAATTGCATAAACATTCGTTCCCTTTAGCCTAAAGCACATTATTGTGAGACGTTAAATTAAAATATTTAATGTCATTTTTTAATGTACAGGGTGTTTCAAAACAACACGACAACGTTTGGGTGGTGGTTCCTGACACCAAGACAAGGCAAAAAATTATAGACAAACCTGGGTGCACAAACGTTCCCTTTCGGAGTTATAGGCTGCCGAAAACATGAAAAAATGAACTTTAAAGATCCATAGCTCCAAAACTATGGGCCCTACCGTAGTCGGGTCAAGACTTTATTTAGGAACTAGTATGTGTCTCATCCAAATATCTATGTTTGAGAATCCTGCAGTACTTTCGCAATAATTTTTATAGAGGCAGTTGGTGACTACTTCAAAGTATAAGCCCGTAGCCAAACTGACTCTATAAAAATTACCGCATGGTTACCTTAGGATTCTGAAACATGTATTTTTGGATAGTGCAAATATAAGTTCCTAAGTGAAGTCTTAACCCGACTACGGTAGGTCCCCTAGGGTTGGAGCTATGGACCTTTAAAGTTCATTTGTCATGTTTTCGGCAGCCAATAACTCCGAAAGGAAGTATTTGTGCACTCAGGTTTGTCTATACTTTTTGTCTTATCTTGGTGTCAGGAATCACCTCCCAAATGTTGTCGGTCCTCTTTCGATACGCCCTGTATATTCCTTTTGTTTCTTTCGACTCTGAGAATCTTCAGCTTGAACCTTCTTTCTTCTCCTGTAGCTGTGACAACTCTAATGTTCCTAGCTTTATGAATACGAGTGTTGATACTAGGGTTTCGGTTTCGCAAAATATAATTTGGATTGATTGCCATTTTCTTCTGCTTTATGATGAAACCTGCTAACCTTTTCGGTTTCAAGCGATATACAGGCAACCGTGATGCACGAGCCTGAGTTAGGAGGGTATATCCTAAGCAGCAAAAGCATAATTTTACAAATATTGCTAGTCAAAGATTTAACGATCTCGGGTGCTTTGTGGTACACAATTTGCACTATCAATGGAGTAAATTACTACTTTGAACAGAATTTTATTAAGCTGTTCACTTCCAATCGCTGAATATCTTCAGCTGCTGCGGTAAGTTTTAAAATTTCTGCTTCTCCCTTTTGTTACTTCGATTGTGATCCACTTTTCAGCTGCAAATTCACCATGTTAAGAAAATATATTTTAAAACCCAATTCCACCAATACTACTTTCTAAACAGGGCTCAATAATTAGCCTTCCAAACTAATTGACGAGTCTAATTGGATGACTATGTCCAACCGTCCATCTGTCAATATGTATAATTATAGCAAAAAAAAAATGGAAGAGAAGCAGTTCTTTGCAAGTATCCCAAGAATAAGTACCGCCCTCGCCGTTAACGCTCTTCTTGAACCAAAAGTGATAGAAATTACCCATTTCAACGTTGATCGCCATACAATTAAAACGGTAGTAAATAGAAACGAGCGCTTTTTAATCGATTCAGCATCTCAACATAACATACTATAAGCAATCGTAACACTATTTGATACAGAAAGGAGTTAAAATTTACCAGCACCTTCTGGTTTTAATATTGCTCTACATTTGACAAGAAACTGTACGAAATATCGAGTGTCCTTTTCAGCACTGTGAGATCGGGACCAACAGCTTAACGTGAGATCCGAACTAGATGATTGCCTACTGAAAATCGAATCCGGATCTCCCACGCCAAAGTCGTCACGAAGAAGCTCGTAGCTCATGATAAGTACATATCTTGAATACTCATATATATTCGTAAAGTATTGCCATACATATATATTTTCAAAATCCTACTATCATGTTTATAGTACAATTGAAATTTTCAAAGATTGGTAGATGCACATTTTTCATTATTAATCTATTATGCCGTATACAATATCATATTTTCGGCAAATATTCCAGCAAACTGAGCACTAAACGTGTATGATTCTGGGTTTATGTAATTTTGAGCTTGCATACGAAAATTGATGCAATACCCAGTTTTAAAGCGAACTTGCTTCAAGAAAAATTAAGCGAAAAGTACTAAAATCATCAGTGTTGCTTGAGGATTAAAATATGCACAACATTATGTTCTTTCATGTTCAAAGGACAGAATTGTTATAGCAGTGTCTGTCACTTAACGAATTTTTTAAAAAACATTTCACTATTACGGACCGAACGTAAGGGACAATAATGCGAAGACGGGACAAACGGGGAAACCTCGAGAAAGCGTACATACACGGTATTTGTTCATCACAAAGTCCCAGTTGGCGGAAGCTGAGATGCAACCAGAAGCCCCATGCCCCTTGAGGTAAGAACTCTACCACTGAACCATCATGGCCCCCAAACTTAAGCCCTTCTTATTATTCTTTGTATCTGCCATTTTTCATGTTTATATACAGCTGGAGTTTCCTTCTTTCACTCTTTTCCTCCATTCATTTTTCTATCCTAGGTGTCCTATCATTTCATCCCTTCTGCCTCAAATAATCCTGTATCTTCTCCTTCCATCTTATCTCAGATCTTCCTTTCTTCCTCCTTTCTCGTACTTACAGCTTCTTGATTCTCTTTCCGACATAATCGTCGTTTCTTTGTTCTACATGTCCCAGCCATCTCAGGCTCAACGATTCAATCATCTCACTCAAGGGCTTCGTCTTAACAGTGCCTCTTAAATAACACAACCACACGCATTAAAAAAAAATTCTGTGCACTGGACCTTGGTATATAGATTCGACGTATTTTGTTACATAGAAACCAAATTTCGAAACCCTAGGACGACTGACCGTATCAATTTTGTTTCATGAGAGAAAAATGTGTCCTTCCTATCCAAAATGGATCAAGGTTTTCCCCCATAACAAAACATTGGCACGGTCGATCTTCCTGGGGTTTCGAAATTTGGATTCTATGTAACAAAATACATCAAATTCATACCCTGGGGTCCGTTCGCTGTATAGTTTTTTAAGCTGTGTTACCTATATTCTCCCTATCTAAAATCACTCAAAATTTTTCACCCATAACAAAATACTGACACGGTCAATCGTCCTGGGTTTTCGAAATTTGGATTCTGTGTAAGAAAATACATCGAACCCATACCTTGGGCTCCGGTGCATAGAACTTTTATTTTGTGTGTGTGTGTGTGGTTGTGTAATCATTCCTTATTCTATCCTCCCTTGTAACACCACATATCTATTTGGATATTCTCATTTCCGCCACTTTCCAGGTTTAACCACTGTACACAAAAGTTAAGGTCATGATAAGTCACTATTAGTGTACTGATTTTACTAAAGATGCTTATAGTGTTGTAACACAGAGTGAAGTTAATTTCAAAAGCCTAAAACTGTGGAATGAATACTACTATATACGAAATGTGTATTCATCAAATTGTATGGATTCGCTTTCGTACATTTGAGAAGCGAACAAAGAGCGATCTATTTATATTGTAATATACGGGTGTACTACTGTATACAAACAATGCTGTATACTCTTGTTTGTAAACAGCATCACATGGCTTTACTACACACCATGAGATATTACTACAAGCAGCAAACGACAGATCACTGGCACCCCTACGAAGCACATGACAGGACAACAGCAGCGCGATCACCATCCTTGTAGGCCTATAAACTCGACACCAACCAGCGGACCAGTACCAGTTCTCTAGAGTCCCTCCTACTGCTTGCTTCGGAGCATTAGAAGAACATACCCCCAAAGCCTCTAATAGTCTGCTTCGGGATTCTTGGCTGTTCCTTTCCTACTGGATTAACCTGCTTCGGGGAACTGTTGGGAACCTTACCACAGTAGCTTAACATGCTTCTGGGTTCTATGACTTCTAATCCTCTCATTGTTTGCTTCGGAGCATTGGGATTTCCTAGGTCATTCTGCTTAGCCTGCTTCTGGGTTCTATGACTTCTAATCCTCTCATTATTTGCTTCGGAGCATTGGGATTTCCTAGGTCATTCTCTTTAGCCTACTTCGGGGTTCTATGACTTCTAATCCTCTCATTGTTTGCTTCGGAGCATTGGGATTTCCTAGGCCATTCTGCTTAGCCTGCTTCTGGGTTCTATGACTTCTAATCCTCTCATTATTTGCTTCGGAGCATTGGGATTTCCTAGGTCATTCTCTTTAGCCTACTTCGGGGTTCTATGACTTCTAATCCTCTCATTGTTTGCTTCGGAGCATTGGGATTTCCTAGGCCATTCTGCTTAGCCTGCTTCGGGGTTCTATGACTTCTAATCCTCTCATTGTTTGCTTCGGAGCATTGGGATTTCCTAGGCCATTCTGCTTAGCCTGCTTCGGGGTTCTATGACTTCTAATCCTCTCATTGTTTGCTGCGGAGCATTGGGATGTCCTAGGTCATTCTGCTTAGCCTGCTTCGGGGTTCTATGACTTCTAATCCTCTCATTGTTTGCTTCGGAGCATTGGGATTTCCTAGGTCATTCTCTTTAGCCTACTTCGGGGTTCTATGACTTCTAATCCTCTCATTGTTTGCTTCGGAGCATTGGGATTTCCTAGGCCATTCTGCTTAGCCTGCTTCGGGGTTCTATGACTTCTAATCCTCTCATTGTTTGCTTCGGAGCATTGGGATTTCCTAAGTAATTTTCCTTAGCCTGCTTCGGGGTTCTATGACTTCTAATCCTCTCATTGTTTGCTTCGGAGCATTGGGATTTCCTAAGTAATTTTCCTTAGCCTGCTTCGGGGTTCTATGACTTCTAATCCTCTCATTGTTTGCTTCGGAGCATTGGGATTTCCTAGGCCATTCTGCTTAGCCTGCTTCGGGGTTCTATGACTTCTAATCCTCTCATTGTTTGCTTCGGAGCATTGGGATGTCCTAGGTCATTCTGCTTAGCCTGCTTCGGGGTTCTATGACTTCTAATCCTCTCATTGTTTGCTTCGGAGCATTGGGATTTCCTAGGTCATTCTCTTTAGCCTACTTCGGGGTTCTATGACTTCTAATCCTCTCATTGTTTGCTTCGGAGCATTGGGATTTCCTAGGCCATTCTGCTTAGCCTGCTTCGGGGTTCTATGACTTCTAATCCTCTCATTGTTTGCTTCGGAGCATTGGGATTTCCTAAGTAATTTTCCTTAGCCTGCTTCGGGGTTCTATGACTTCTAATCCTCTCATTGTTTGCTTCGGAGCATTGGGATTTCCTAGGCCATTCTGCTTAGCCTGCTTCGGGGTTCTATGACTTCTAATCCTCTCATTGTTTGCTTCGGAGCATTGGGATTTCCTAAGTAATTTTTCTTAGCCTGCTTCGGGGTTCTATGACTTCTAATCCTCTCATTGTTTGCTTCGGAGCATTGGGATTTCCTAAGTAATTTTCCTTAGCCTGCTTCGGGGTTCTATGACTTCTAATCCTCTCATTGTTTGCTTCGGAGCATTGGGATTTCCTAGGCCATTCTGCTTAGCCTGCTTCGGGATTCTATGACTTCTAATCCTCTCATTGTTTGCTTCGGAGCATTGGGATGTCCTAGGTCATTCTGCTTAGCCTGCTTCGGGGTTCTATGACTTCTAATCCTCTCATTGTTTGCTTCGGAGCATTGGGATTTCCTAGGTCATTCTCTTTAGCCTACTTCGGGGTTCTATGACTTCTAATCCTCTCATTGTTTGCTTCGGAGCATTGGGATTTCCTAGGCCATTCTGCTTAGCCTGCTTCGGGCTTCTATGGCTTCTAATCCTCTCATTGTTTGCTTCGGAGCATTGGAAAATGGAAATTGAAAAATGGTTGGGGAGGGTGCCTCGACGACAAAGGTCTTTTGCACCCGTCACTGGTCGTGTAAAAAACAGTCACACGAACCACAAAAACACAGACAGGGATAAAACACAGACTAGTCACTAAATGTGCGTGAAGGTCATACATTTAAAACTATCACTCGCTAGCACCAAAGAAGACAGAAAAAGTACCACACAATGAATAAAACGACGAATAAATAATTCGCAAGAGTAAAGATAGTGCACACAGATCATAGGTCGCAAGCACTGGAACACAGAAGAAAGTCAAAGCGCCGTCAAACATGAAAATGGCGCATAAACTGGAACAGCTGCAACACAGTGGCTTCATCATCGCCTAGAATAGTAGCGAGGTCAGCCGGCAGTCCAAACAAAATTCTGGTAGCAGCAAGAGGCACATATTCCACTAAAAGGTGACGAATACTCAGGGGCTGAACACAATGGCGACACGCAGGCGGAGGCATACGTCGCAGAATATGTGCATGACTATGTTAATGCGAAGGCTTGCCAAACTTCCAGGCGAGATAATAGGGAGCTCGTCGACCAGACTCTAAGGCGGGGCTTCACTGCATGCAGCTTATTGTGAATCTGCTCATCCCAGGAGGACTGCCAGCGCTGACGGAGAACGTGAGCAAACACAGAGCAGATATCAGAGCTAGGAAGAGGAAGAAGAGAGCGTCGACCAGTAACAGCAGCCTCCTTCGCAGCAGCAGTAGCAAACTCATTGCCAGGGATACCAACATGGCCAGGCACCCAACAGAACGTGACATCATAGCTCTCAGCAAGGAGTGCATGACAAGTAAGAAGGACGTCCTGGACTAGCGGATGTGTAGAAGTGACATCGGCTAGGCAATGTAAGACGTTGCTGGGATCAGAGCAGATCACAACACGGCGAAGCTGGCGACGGCTGATATGGTGGAGACTCTCCAAGATGGCAACCAGCTCTGCAGTGAAGACTTTGCAGAATGGATGAAACTGGAACCTGAAACGGTGGGCATCCAGGACAAAAGCACTTCCTACAGCATCAGCCTGCTTGGATCCATCAGTGAAGATAAGACGGTGGCCGTGATAAGAGTCGAGGAGGGACTAAAACTGTTGCCGAAATTCCAAATCGGTAGTAGTCGCCTTCGTGAACCGCAACAAGTGGAAATTGACCACAGGCTTCAAAAGTTGACAAGGTGGAAGAGGCAGGAAACCCAGCGGAGAAAGCGCAGGGAGATCGACGTCAAGGTCAGCTAAAAGCTCAAGGGCACGAATGCCAAAAGGCCGGGTGCAAGTGGGTCGGGCTTGATAGCGTTAAAGACAAGCACCAGCATTCAGGGTGAAACTAGACGGGTAGTCAAGAGAAGCTCTCAGGTGAAGCAAGTATCTCAGCTGCAACTGGCGACGATGGTCCAAAGATGATTCGTTGGCTTCGACATATAAGCTGAGGATCGGACTTTTGCGATAAGCCCCAATCGCAATGCGAAGGCCCAGATGGTAAACAGTATCCAGGTGACGAAGGACAGACAAACCGGCAGAGCCATACGCCACACAACTATAGTCCATCTTACAAGGAACCCTAGGTATCTATCAGAGTCCGATTTTCATGAAACTTTGTATATAGAGAGAGTACCTCGGGAAACTCGCATAGCCAAAATTGTAGCTGCAGAGTCTAAGACGTTGGGACACTAGGGCCCGAGAAAGATCAAAAGTGGAACGTCAGTTCATTAAGGACATGGTCAGAAAATGCACGTTTTTCTTTAAAACTAATCATTGTAGCGACCCGAAATGAGCATACATGGATACGAGATGGTCGATATGATCAGTTAAAAGTTATGAAAAGAATATCCGCCATCTTGAAAGAGGCCATGTTGAAACTGGTTCGATTGGTGTAAATGAGAAGAGAATCATGGGATGCATTAATTTGAACGTAAATAGCCACAAAAACTTGTTGGTGAAGTTTGTTGTGATATTACATTATTCCTGTGCTTCTGGTAGAGTGGTTTAGGTACAAGATAAGGAAAGTGTATCTCATGACACTCGAGCAGATGCAGGGTATGGAGCGCTATAGGTGGACTGATATGACGTTCTGATTTCTGTTCGAATTAAGTTAAGTCTAATAAAAAGTTACAAGTTAATGTCAACCATGACATTATTATGAAGATTGAACCCGTCATATCACCACATCCACACCAATTACATGGTGACTGTGACACAAATGATATAGTTCTAAAATTATATTTCGCTCGGTTTTCTAGTTCCACTGATTCCACTCATAGGGCTCCATAATCTGCATCTGCTTGAGTGTCATAAGATACACTTTGCTCATCTTGAACCTAAAGCACAGGGATAATGTAATACCATAACAGATTTCACCAACAGACCAGAAGCACAGAAATAATGTAATCCAACAACAGACTTCACCAACAGGTTTTTGTGGCTATTTACGTTCAAATTAATGCATCGGATGACCCTCTTCTTATTTACACCAATCACACCAGTTTCAACATGGCCTCTTTCAAGATGGCGAATATTCTTTTTATAACTTTTAACAGATCATATCGATCATCTCGTATCCATGTATGCTCATTTCGTGTCGCTACAATGATTAGTTTTAAAGAAAAACGTTCACCTTCTCCTCATATCCTTAATGAACTGGCGTTCCACTTTTGATCTTTCTCAGGCCCTAGTGTCCCAACGTCTTGGACTCTGCAGCTACAATTTTGGCTGTGCGAGTTTCCCGAGGTACTCTCTCTATATACAAAGTTTCATGAAAATCGGGCTCTGATAGATACCTAGGGTTCCTTGTTAGAGCGAATGAGGCTCCGATACAGTCAAAGCAGCACAACACAGTCAGCACCCCAAGTGGTATGGGAAACCAGGCGCAGCAAATTCATCGCACGAAGACACCTATACTTCAGCTGGCGGATATGGGAAGTCCAAGCAAGGCGGCGATCAAACTCAAGGCCCATCGGAGTATTGGGATTTCCTAACTCATTCTGCTTAGCCTGCTTCGAGGTTCTATGACTTCTAATCCTCTCATTGTCCGCTTCGGAGCATTGGGACTTCCTAAGCCACTCTGGTTAGCCTCCTACGGGGCTCTTTGGAGATCCAGTCCTTCAGCATCACGGTCAAGAACTACCTAATTTTAATCTGATAACTTAGAAGACAACCTTGTTTCATTAGCAGCTCTGCCTACCAGAAAGTGCAGTGTATGCAATTACAATTTCAAAAAAGAATCAATGAAGAATTATTAAAAGCAGCACTGTAAACATTATTTAAAAAAGTGGTCGCATATAATGCCTACGGATGTTCCATTTAAGCCACTTGTCTCTTCAAAGTACCGTAAAAGAAACAATAAATACAACATACTGTTAAAAGAAATAATTATATCTAACAGGCTTTAGACTGTGTGATGCAGTATGTGTTTTACTTTACCCTGTGCTGTGTTCCTCCATCATTTTCTTCTCTTTGCTCCACCTCTGGTTTATAAAGCGATGCACTGCATATTTACTAAACCAGTAAAATCGTTCGACAGATAAATGTTACTCAATATAACTCTAGTAAATGTCAAGTGGTTGGATGATTGTTTGATACACATATTTTGTTTCCTGACTATTCTCATCTCATCCAACTCGTCTTTGACACACCCTGGACTCAGAATATTGTATGTCCTATTCTTCACCAAAGTTGAGAACAAGTATTGTACGTAATGTATATTCTTTATCTTTGTCTACGTTTTAGCCCTTGACGCTTCGTTTCAGAAGATTTAGCATGTTTTATTTTCAGAAGCTGATGATTGTAGCTTTTGCGAAGATCTAACTACTTCAATTTTCCCCACGCAACTTGATATATGGGCCATAGATTCCATCTTGCACCGTCAGCTGTGAACAAAACAATTCGCAGGTGCATCAGGTTGAATTAAATAAGAAAGGCCAGTGTACACCACCTGCTGCCGCATCACATTACCGAACGTAAGACGAACTGCAGAAAACTGTATGAGAAATACTTGTCGGCTTCCAAATGGATGAAAATTGAGTTGATTTTGAGATTAACCCGTCTCTTTAAGCAGCGAGATTATATGAACGGGACCTACTGATTATCGTGGAATCCGAAGCACGTGAGCTCCCACCCAGAATCGAACCCGGGGCTCCCACGCCAAATGCCCATACGCTAACTACTTAGCCACGCAAGTGCTCATGGTAGAAAGTTATCGCAGTGGATGAATTATATGTCCATCTCACTACTGATATTCATATTCGGATGATCGCATACCGTGACATTCACGGAAAGGGGCGCAGCAACTTAGTACGCCAGTACAGGGAAAATTTCTCTCGTGGCTTTATAGTTGTTACGGGATTCGGACATGCGCGTAAGTTGATGATACGCAAGGTGAACAAAAATGTGAAAGTGAATGGAAGAAAATTTCAAGAATCTATTTTGACATCTATCTATCGGATAGACATCCCACAACAGTATGGAATAAACGCGAACCAGATTATCCATATGGACAAGCCGTCGAGTCATACCGCCCGAACATCACTACGTTTTTATCAGAAAATGGCAGAGGAAGTAGGAATTCGAGTCATTCTGTTTGAAGACATTTCTGTGAAAAGTTCAGATGCCAGTCCAAAGGATTTTTACGCATTTGAACTGTTAAAACAATATTTTCAACATCGCGACCCAAGCACTCTGGATGGTCTATGTAGAGTTGCCATTCTTCCTGGAAAATTCGAGACCGTCACGGAATCGAAATCTGCGTCCTGGCGTCCCGAAAATATTTCTCGGGACGCCTAAATGTCCCGGATTTCAGCGAAGAAGAAAGGAAGAAGATATTTGTAACGGACCAAAATTTTAGATTTTGTTAGTTACAGACGTTTTTAGTATTTTAACAAATAACATAGTTTTCATTTCCTAAAATAGATAGTTCTATGACAAAAAATAATTTGTAGAATTATTTATTTTGTGGCAAAGATGTTTTATATGCAGAAAGGCTATAAATATATAGATTCGGATTATTTTTAACATTTAAAAATTATAATTATTATTAAATCTCTTTCCTTTTTACTTATGAATATTTTCACGTATTTGAATATTGTTATATGGTATAATTTAATGTTCCCTTTTAATAATTGCAAACCTATGTAGAATGTTATGACTATGACTATGTTCTAACTTGTTCGAAGAAAAGAAGGAAAGAGATATACTGTTGTTGATTAAATGGATCTAGTTGTTAACGACTGGATATAGTTAAAATAATGTTATTGTAACATGGAGATAATAATAAATAGGTGTGAGTAAACTAGTTACGGGTCCCCTCAACTTATTCTTCTTTACCTCACCTTCAAATGTGAGAATTGAGTATAGCCCGCTCCCCCAGTGATTTTTAACGAATCATAGTGATTCTAACAATTCATATTAGTTCATAATGAATCGGAATTGCATGTTATAAAGTTTTAAGATGTAAATCTTGTGGTAAGGAAGCTTTAGTATAAGTAGTAGTAGTAGTAGTAGTAGTAGTAGTAGTAGTAGTAGTAGTAGTAATAGCGGTAGTAGTAGTAGTTGGTGGTGGTGTAGTTGTAGTTAGTAGCAATAGTAGTAGTAGTAGTAGTAGTAGTAGTAGTAGTAGTAGTAGTAGTAGGAACGGGTTAGAAGCCCCGCAGGGGTTGGTTGGGTTCTGTTCTCCATATAAGTAGTAGTAGTAGTAGTAGTAGTAGTAGGAACGGGTTAGAAGCCCCGCAGGGGTTGGTTGGGTTCTGTTCTCCATATAAGTAGTAGTAGTAGTAGTAGTAGTAGTAGCAGTAGTAGTAGTAGAAGTAGTAGTACTAGTAGCAGTAGTAGAAGTAGTAGTAGTAGTAGAAGTAGTAGTACTAATAGCAGTAGTAGTAGTATTAGTGGTAGTATCTATAGTAGTAATAGTAGTATTAGTAGTGACTCTTCCAGTTCCGGTGACAAAGAACTGGGGGGAGCGGGCTATACACAAGCCAAATGGGATCCTCTCATTATCTTGGTATATCTATATACAGGCGTAATAAAATGCAAGTAAGGAAAATAAGTTTTGACGTTGAAGCTGTTGTTCTTTTGATTTATAGAATCCTGAAGTAGTGTAGATATGTGTATATATTTCCTAACGTGTACTGGATGGCTGAAGGAGATATATGAGAGTCGACTAGTGATATTACAGGTGGATTCCACGTATAAATAATAATTCAAGTTCGAGCCGATGTTATGCCGAACTGAATAAAATAATGATTGGTGTGGAATCCGATGTACTTAATGAATCACGCTGTTGACCTTATCTTGATGTTCGCCCTTGTACATGTAGATGTTCTATTATGTGACTACACACTTCCTGGCCAGTTTACTTTATGCTTACGTCGAATAATCCTGCCATGTTTAAAGACAACGCCTAGTAATACAAAATACCTTTCACAGTTAGGGATTCCAATCTAAGGCGAATCTGGAGAAGCGATGTCCTGAACCTTTATTTGATGTAACAATTCTCTATGTTGTCGAATGAGAGAATTTGTTATATATTATGGTTTGTTTTTTTCACAGGATTAGGTATATAATAATTGTCTGCTTACGGGTAAATCATCTGCTTATATTTGCTTAACTAGGAGGAGGTCTACGTAATGCTTGAACAAGTCTATCTAATGGAAGAAGGTAAATTAGTATATAGTAATTCCTCTCATTTTAAGCATTTCAAAGATTCTCGTAATTTAGAAGCGTTCCGGATTTTCATTATTGAAATATGGCAACCCTAGGTCTATGGAAAGCTTACAGGGAGAGGTGGGACAGAATTCCCATACCAGTCCTGCACCGAATCTTGCTGCAATGGAAACTGCGATGATTTGTGATAGTCCACAATGCTGATAATCCAATAGAACAAGGTCGGTGGTGACGGCGCGGTATCTCTTAAGGTGAGTATCCGTCAAAAATGATCGGATGTAAAGCCAACAACCTTCTGTAATGCTGAGTTTTCGGCCATCTTCTCTGATTTCGTTGCAAGAATGTAGTTATATTTCTATGGTTTCTCTAACTGATATATAATCTGCTTACCTTAAATTTTCTGTAACTCTTGCATCTGTAAAATTCATACGATAATTCTCTTCTAAGGTAGGTATAAAAGTATTGGATACGTTACTTTTACCGCTAAGCCCGGATAGTTTTCGCAGCATCATTCCTTATTCCTCACCATGACAAACATTTTTGTTGATGTAAGGTTATCATACGCTCCTACATACGTAGTGTGATATCACTAAATTCAAATTCTAACTAGCTTCGAATTTTCCCTGCTTTTTGTAGATTTTTGTACCACCAGGATAGATGAAATTCGAACTTGAAAATGTCTCACTACAGGTGATCCAAGTGGCCAAATTCTGAACCATTGAAATTAACAAATGACCGACCCTGGTTTATTTCAATGGTACAGAATTTATTCTTGGTGGTACAAAAATGTTCAACAATTCGATACAATTCTGAGCTAATTAAAATTTGAATTTGAAGAGGTCGCACTATAGGTGATCGAAGGGGGCAAAATTTTGAAATGGCCCTTTCTCGTTTATTTGAATGGTACAATTTTTTTCTTGGGTGGACAGAAATGAACAAAAATTTGCAGAAGATTCTGAGCTAGTTAAAATTCAAGTTTGAAGATGTCACACTACAGGTCATCAATGTGGACAAATTTTGAGTTAGTCCTTTGTTGTTTATTTAAATGGTACAAATTTCTTTCTTGGGTGAACGAAAATGGACAAACTTTTGAGGTAGCTGAAATTCGAATTTGAAGATGTCGCACTACAGGCGATCGAAGTGGTTGAAATTTTGAAATGTCCCTTCCTTGCTTACTTGAATGGTGTAATTTTCTTCTTGGGTGGATAAAAATGGACAAAAATTCGTCAAAATTCTGAGCAAGCTAGAATTCGAATTTGAAGATGTTGCACTACAGGTGATCGTAGAGGCCGAAAGTTGGAATGGCAATCTTTAGTTAGTTTGAATGGTACAAATGTTTTTCTTGAGTGGATAAAATGGGCAAAAAATGGACAAAAGGTTTGAGCTAGTTAACATTCAAATTTGAAGATATCGCACTACAACTAAATGGACCCAGATTTTTCTTTTGATTCTTATACTGCCACAGTACCACACAATTTCAAATCCACACATACACAACAGTACCAACTTTAACTTCCGAGATGGGTGACATGGAAATTTCGTTGAAGCCGATTTGACAGTTATTTATATCTTCTTCCAAAATGCTGACATTCATGCATCATTGCCAGGAGGATGAATCAACCACCCTTTTGTTATTCTCATTTCACGTGACCTTGGAACATATTCTAAACCGATACCAATCAACCATTTTAAGATCTTGAGTCTAATTTATATTAGAAACTTGAATTTCTATTTATAAGGAAAGTTGTTGGACGTTAAAAATTGGTCGTTTCTTTAAATATACCTTTATATGCAATAAAGACATAAACATGCACTAACCTCCGAAATATACAAATATATGCATTATAAATCTCTGCTCTTCTGCTCCAAAACACCTGACACGAATTCCTGTTTAAAGAGCACATCAATATGACATCAACACAAAAACGTGCAAATAAGCAAAAATCCGGTCTACTAATGAGTCATTGTGTGCCTTGCGTTACTCAACTGTTTCTTATTTTTCTTCCTATCCTAATCGTGTCATAGTGTCAGATCTACGTTGAAAATGGAAGCAACTAGAGAGCTTCGAGAACTTTATGGTGAAACTGAAATCTTCAAATATTTTTAAAATAAACAGCTTTGGAAATGGAAGTATAGTTAGAGCTTCGAAAACAGTTCTATCATCAGCTTTGGAAATAGAAGCAGGTAGAGTTTCAGAAATACTGCCATCATTATCTTTAAAAATAAAATCTATTAGGACTTTGGGTACGTTCTTAATAAAAAGTAAAAGTGTGACCGGTACCGTAACTAGGAACGGTCTCATTTTTATATCTCCGTGTAAACTTTGTGCGTTGTACAGAGGTAGCCATACAACCACGTATTTCCCAAGATCCATTACCCATTCAATCACAATTTTGAAGTAACCTTTAAAAAGGGCAATATCTAGTTTAGAGTTTATGAATGGCTCTGGTCTCAAATAGAACCATCCTTCAGTGAACATTCTTGATTGAAGTAATTTCACCCTGTATAATTTTAAAAATTTGAATATAAACTTTTAACTTGCTACTTAATGCAAATATATACTTTTTTGTTTGCTTCTTTAAAATTTCAATACTGCATTTTGGGTTGCAATCCAACTTGTTGTGTGCACCACCGGATTATACTACTCTAAATACATAATCACCATCCCAGGTTTGATTTCCGTTAGGTTGGTTATTTACCGGCAAAACCTAAACTGGAAATTCCAGTTTCAATTCAATTAAATGACAAAAACAAACGCAATTCATATGAGAAAGCAAGTGTATGAATGCTTATGCCTGACAACTATCCTTACCGTGGCGAATGGGTCATGAATGTGTAGAGGTAAGCACACTCCATTGTTGCCATAGAAATCTATTCCAAAGTACTTGATGCCGCTGAGAGGCAGAAGAGCAATCACCACAGAGGCAAACCAAACAATTACCATATTCACAGCAGCCACGCAGAACGTTGATCGTGGCCTTTCCAACGGTTTCGTAATAGATACAAACCTATCGTAGGTAATTATAGACAATATAAAGACCGATGACTCTGAGCTCACAGTGCTCAGCAAACCTGAAATTAGAGTTGAAAAAAAGTAACTTAGAATACTCAAACAACAAGAGAATATTTGCATCTCATATTTTTGTTATGATAAAATTATTCAGTAGTACGTCTACTTGCGTGTGTATCGTCTCGCGAATACTCTAAGCTACGAGTGAAATATATTCGTCAATGTAGCCAGAAAGTAGCAACAAAAACTCACGAAATTAGTTACAAATGGCTAAACTTACCAACAAATATAACTAAATTTATAGCTAATAGCAAACCAAAAAAACCTTAGCAAAATATTACATAACTTTAATATACTAACTTAAACTATTCTATACTCTTTCTGATATTCCCAACTGAAACATATTGTCATTTATATTTAAAATACAGGGTTATTACAATTGATTGACCTGATTTCATTAATTCACTGTAGATTTGTTATTGGACATATTGTTAAAAAACTTGCAGACGTATTGAAAAACCCAGATTCTTTTTGTGACATATTACAAGTGCTCCATATATGCATCCCCAGCAATTCTGCAAAAATGAAGTTGATAAACAAGTTCTTCCCACACTCGTTGCAGCATGTCCCTATCAATCCGTTGAAAGATACTGTTGATGCGAGCTCTCAGTTCTGTTAGGTTTCGTGATAGTGAAGGCGTAAACACTGTACCTTACACATAAACAAATACAAAAAAAATGCGTGAGATTAGGTCTGAACAGCGTGGGGACCATAACAGAAATTTCTGATTGTCATCCCCACCAGGACGGATTCATCAGTTCTTCAATCCCCTGTTTAGATACTGTAGGCCGCCCAGTTGATTTGCCCTTACAGAGGCATCCTGAAGATGTAAACTGTGCATACCTCGCCGAATGGACTTGACAGTTGGTGGATATTTTGTTGAACTTCGTTCGGAAGTGTCGTTGCACTGTTAGGACAGACTGATTGTGAATGAAACTCGAGAACGACATAAGCTTTCGGTGTGTGTGTCGTTATTTTTAATAAATGTTCACTGCTGCGCTCTTTTGGGAGAAATCAGAAGCAAACTTGCAACATACAAAAAAAAAAAAAAAAAAAACTTGAGTTTTTCAATACATCTGCAATATTTTGTATGTTCAATAATAATGCGACAGTGAATTTATGAAATTGGGTCAATCATTTGTAATAACCCGGTACAGTATTTATGGTATGTTATACTCCCTGGTCACAAGTACTAAAATCGCTTGAATATTTTACTTTCTTTCCAATTCTCATGATAATGTTGGCTATATTTTGGAGACATTAGTCATCAAGCACTGCACTACAAGTACGCTGTTCAAGTTAAGAACATACTCGGAACAAATCACACAGAAAGTGAATAATGGAAAGAAACAGTTTTTGGAACCTTGATTTGCTGTGAGATGATGGCGCATGCTAAGAGCTATACAAGTAAAATACATATTGTAACTAAACCACAAAGCTACACAAAATTTATACTTTTTTAGTGAGGATTTTTATTGCAAAAGCGATTAAATTACTGCTAAAAATAAATGGCTAGAAATTGGAAATATGGATGTAGAATCGGTCCAAAATTACATATAATAGCTAATGAGAGCATGCCATGGGCTGAATTAGTAACTCTATTTCAGGGAGCACCGTGGCTCAGTGGTAGGGTGCTTACCTTTGGTGAGTCAAGTTCCCGGCCAAGTAAGTTTGTTATGGGCTATATCATGTCCGTGAGTTTACTTAGGGTACTCAAGTCTCCTCCCACTTTCTCATTCCACCAATTCTTCCATCATTATTCACTTGCTTTTAATCACAGTCTCCCTTAGCCTAAAGGATATAATCGTGGGACGTTAAACGAAGATTTCATTTTTAATGCGTTCCATCAGATCGTCCACGTGAACATTAGGCCTTCCGCTACGCTCCTGGTCATGAACATTAGAACGTCTTTTTCCAAACCTTTCTACACCATTCTCTGACTTTCGTTCACTCATTACTGTCAGTTCGTAATATAGCGAAAAATTCCTGATGGATGTTAGCTGCATTCTGTCCTTTAGCGTTAAAAAAATACGACTGATCTCACTTGACATTTCGCTGGATTTTGTATTTTGGTACCGGTAGTCATTTCACCCTTACTGCTACTCGCATGTATGCAACGGCACTCGGACTCGAACAAAAATTGAAAAACTTTAAACAAAAGTATGGAAAATGATCAGCCAATCAGATTGCATTAAGAATAATTTTCTACCAATGATCTTAGGTTATGTATGAATCATGGCTAAAAATCTTAAGGTTCAAAGTATGAAAAAAATGTTAATTTTGTACCAACTGTTTTAATAATTACCTATCGGTTTCATTCCTTAAAATTCGATTTCAAGTCCAAAATTTAAAATTAATCAGAGGCTCTTATCATCCAATCGTATTGCAGCAAAATTAAACTTGTATGAATAATCTCGGACTATAATTCTAAAGGTTCAAAATGTGACATTGTAACTCAGAGGCATGAATCAACCAATCCGATTGTACTAACGACTTTATACTATGAGTTATCCATACGTTTCAGTGTTAAAATTATATATTAGGTCATAATCTTCAAATTTTGAATTTTGTCAATTTTTTTTTACTCATAAAAGAACAAAACTTAAACGATAAAAATTTACCCGAATCCTAGAGAACAATTGCGAATTTTTATTTTTTGACAATTTCAAAATTTAAGAGTGGCTCAAATACGCTTCTCCCAAAACTTAAGAAGAAACTCAAGGTACTCATGTCCAACATATTACCAAATTTTGACAATATATTGAAGAATATTTGGAATATATTGAAGAATATTTTGACAATTTTTACCCGAAGAGCAAAAGCAGAACCAGTGACATTTACAGTTATATATTGGAGTCCTAGAGAATATTTCCGCTTTTTTCTACAAATCACAAATTTAAGGAGTGGTCTAATGTACCCCCCCCCCCCGAATTCTTGAGAAGGGAGCACCATTGGACTCATGTTCTATGAAACAGAATGGCTCTCTGTACTCACAAATACAATCCAATAACGTGTCAAAGGTTCATTAAAGAAAATGAACTAGACCAATAACCGATCACATGGCGAACACTTGTCAACAATATTTGGCAATTTTTACTTGCAGAAGGGGATAAGCATTACCGCTCCAATTTACAGAGTTACCCGTCCTAGGGAACATTTAACACATATTATTTTTGACAATTCTCAAGGTAATCTTATGTACCCCTTCCATATTTTGGAAAAGGTAAGTAAATGTTTCTATTTGCTATTAAAGGCAATGGAACTCTGTTCTCATCCATATCTATATGCGGTAATAATGGCTCATCAAAAAGTATAAAACAGGACAAAAACCTCCGAAATTTACATTTTTGGCAATTCTTTTCCCAAAAAATGGGAACAAGATAGACCCACCAAACTTACCGAAATAAATATTCAAGTCTTATTGTACCATATTATTCTTTTTTTAAAAAAATTGGTCGTTTCCTAATTTTAAAGGGGGTGAGCCAACGCACCCTCTTGGCAAAATCAAGAAGACATTGACACCTATGACGATGTATCATGTGATCAGGATACAATTCGTCACAGCCAATCAGAGCTGAATGATGAATAATACCAACGGGGTTTCATTTTACACTGTGAAGTTCAGTAGACGTTCCAGATTCGGATGCTCAGTATTGAAACCAGGAAGGGTTAATCTGTCAATTCAGCTTTTAATAGAGTAATACGTCAGAGATGGGACATGTTCTTTAAATGCTAAGATAAGAAATTACATAGGACCTATTCTAGGATCTTGAATCCATATAAAAGAAATTTCTAGCTACTATTACTGTTCTGCATGATGTAACCTACCCTTGGGATGTTTAATATGTATTAGAAAACCATTTTGGTAACTTTTCTTCTGATGCCTGCAGCAGATGAAGAGAAAGAATTAGCCCTTCTATGACTTTTCATAATGATACCAAACACAGGTTGGATATTTAAAAAAAATCGTTTTTTTCTGTTGAATTCAGTGAACATGAGAAACAAAGATGGTGCACAAATTCTGGAATTCAGAGACAGTGTGGTTGTCTTTGCTCTGTACTATTCTCTATTTACTGGATCTTCATTCTTTCTCGATCATAGATGTTCCTCAGGACTTTATTTTCGAATACTTAGTTTACATTCATCTGTGCTCGTATACAAAAATTTCTTCGGCATCAACCGCAAAGTTTATAAATTTTATCAATATATGAATGCAAATTGCTTGACTGAGATGTGAGTTCAATATCTCGGTTGTATTGACGAGTGTGAACTTAGCAGGACCACTTTTGAAAATTATAAATATTTTCACCCCATACGTTTGTACTGCGTTTGTACCGGTTTGTACCGTAAAAATTTTCGTTTGTACCGGTCTCAAATTCGAAAAAATCGAAAAATAAAGTGGTCCTGCTAAGTTCACGTGAACTTAGCAGGACCACCGATAAATTTCTACAAATTTGATGATTTTTCTGTACGATTCGTTTGTACTGCGTTTGTACCGGATTGTACCGTAAAAATTTTCGTTTGTACCGGTCTCAAATTCGAAAAAATCGAAAAATAAAGTGGTCCTGCTAAGTTCACGTGAACTTAGCAGGACCACTGATAAATTTCAACAAATTTGATGATTTTTCTTTACGATTCGTTTGTACTGCGTTTGTACCGGATTGTACCGTAAAAATTTTCGTTTGTACCGGTCTCAAATTCAAAAAAATCGAAAAATAGAGTGGTCTTGCTAAGTTCACGTGAACTTAGCAGGACCACTGATAATTTTTTACAAATTTGATGATTTTTATGTACGATTCGTTTGTACTGCATTTGTACCGGATTGTACCGTAAAAATTTTCGTTTGTACCGGTCTCAAATTCGAAAAAAATCGAAAAATAAAGTGCTCCTGTTAAGTTCACGTGAACTTAGCAGGACCACTGATAAATTTCTACAAATTTGATTATTTTTCTTTTCGAATCGTTTGTACTGCGTTTGTACCGGATTGTACCGTAAAAATTTTCGTTTGTACCGGTCTCAAATTCGAAAAAATCGAAAAATAAAGTGGTCCTGCTAAGTTCACGTGAACTTAGCAGGACCACTGATAAATTTCTACAAATTTGATGATTTTTCTTTACGATTCGTTTGTACTGCGTTTGTACCGGATTGTACCGTAAAAATTTTCGTTTGTACCGGTCTCAAATTCAAAAAAATCGAAAAATAGAGTGGTCTTGCTAAGTTCACGTGAACTTAGCAGGACCACTGATAATTTTTTACAAATTTGATGATTTTTATGTACGATTCGTTTGTACTGCATTTGTACCGGATTGTACCGTAAAAATTTTCGTTTGTACCGGTCTCAAATTCGAAAAAAATCGAAAAATAAAGTGCTCCTGTTAAGTTCACGTGAACTTAGCAGGACCACTGATAAATTTCTACAAATTTGATTATTTTTCTTTTCGAATCGTTTGTACTGCGTTTGTACCGGATTGTACCGTAAAAATTTTCGTTTGTACCGGTCTCAAATTCGAAAAAATCGAAAAATAAAGTGGTCCTGCTAAGTTCACGTGAACTTAGCAGGACCACTGATAAATTTCTACAAATTTGATGATTTTTCTTTACGATTCGTTTGTACTGCGTTTGTACCGGATTGTACCGTAAAAATTTTCGTTTGTACCCGTCTCAAATTCGATAAAATCTAAAACTAATGTGGTCTTGCTAAGTTCACGTGAACATAACTGGACTATTGACTAATTTTTTGATATTTGACGTATGTGTTTATTTCAATAATAATTACACAAACATTAAGCTTTATTTATATTGTAAATATAAGACTTGTTTTTACATCGACTGTTTAAAATGTTTAAATAGGGACTCTTACTTAAAAGGACATGCAATATCCAGAAACTAAAGTGGAAGAATTATACACAACATATAAAAGAAATATATTAACGTCTAACAGTTTTCAGTTATTTCAAGTGGTTTGGTGACTATATAGTGTTTTACACAATTTTAAACCTAGTTTAACAAATTTTACAAAGAGAATTATCATACTTTGAGAAAGTACTTTAGAACCCGAATTCAGTCAAAGTGTAATTGATATGTGCTCAAAACATAATTTGTACAAACATTAAATGGAAGATAACTTTCATGGGTATTTTCGTTTAACAGAGAATATTAAGACTTCCAACTTCAAAGTGAACACTGCACATAGAGAGTATTAATTGAAGGGTTGGATACAAGAACCAGGTAAGTTCACTTTTAGAAGTGTTTCCGCAGCTGCGTGCTTCTTGCTTTAAGTTCAGAATGAACACTTTTTCGTAATTAATCCTTTGCATTATAACACTGAATATAATAATCGGATGCACATGATTCTTACAGACAATTTGGAGTGTTTTTTTTCTATTGGAACCTGTGTAAATTTCAAAATTAGTAAAAAATGGCCCTACCTAGTGCTTGTATCCAACCTTTCAATTGTATTCAAACGCTGAATTAATATTACCATATACACACAATCAGTTAGTATCTATAAATAAATTGTATACAAGTTGTTCAAAAATACAGGTGGAAGATATTTTATTAGTTTTTTCGAGTAAGACTAACCAGTTTTGAAATTCTGGGTAGCTGAAATTTTACAATATGATTACTTATAATGTTTAATAGATATTGCTTTGTTTGTTTGAAGTTATGTCGTCTCATATTTCAACAGAATGAAAGTACAGAATTCCATATTAGAAAGCGATTTTAGAAAACGAAAATTACTAAACATTAGTGATTATAATAGTGAAATGATTTTTTCAGGAAGAAGGCAAAAGACTGGTGTTTGGAAACAACTTCGAGAGAAAATCATCACACGATTTATAAGCATGCTACACATATTTAATCCTGTACTCTTGAAAAACTACAATATAACATTTTTATGAATTTAAGACTATAGGAAAGACATATCGTAAAATTTCGATAAACATGCTTATAATTGTTGTAGGCTAGTATTCAACAATATTTTTCTTTACTAAAGATTTTTCTTCTTTCATTTCACGAAACACATTTGGAAGTCTGAATAACTTGTATAGGATAAATCCACGCTGCGTTTAGACAGGATAATATTGATTCGTCAATTATATGCAGCAATAAATTAATAACTGAGCAGTAACACTTGTTTCAAATGAAACAGTTTTCATGCCTTGTGAGTCCTGGCGCTCCCAACGACTATGAAGTCTGTAATTATAACATACATAATGTCCTATGTTAAGATCACTATCAGGTGGTATAAACTCTATTATACTCTTGAGAGAGTACGACTTATTTTGAAGGTTTATAACTATAGGGAAGTCTTTAAGCTGAAACAACCTCAAACGTTCGATCGTATGCCCTACAAACCTATCAGAAGGTGCAACATTTTCAGCAGAGTCAAAGAACACTAACTCAATGAAAATAATACTCTCTGATAATTTGGACGTATATGTGCAAATTCCATCGCAAAATGACTCCGCAGAATCTTCTGTCAACTTTTTTTTGGCACAGGGTTGGTTCAAATACCAGTTCCTCATTTACATATTGTTCTAACCTCTGTATATTTAATTGATTTAAGTTTTGGGTATTTATTGACACTAAAACATGTGATCTGATAATTATTGGTGCCGGGCAAGTGGGAGAACTGCAATTTATTGTTTCTGTCCAGGATGGAAAGCAATAAAAAATTCGTTTCAATATATTCAAAACAGTACTTTCACAGTTGATATGACATATGCCGCCTTGTAAAATTTCCATATCAAAATATTCTTTCGCAATCATTGTTCGTAGTCTGTACACGTCTCTACAAACACCCTTAGTTGACATGAGCTTTATAATAGAAACTGAAATATTATTTGGAGTTATACTGTCAACTTCTTCTCTGAACTTCTCACTGTCACAATAGAGAGCACTAAATGCATGCAATACAGAATCAATAGCACATGTATTTTTTAGTGCATATTTTTTACTTCCTATCTTAATAGGAGGACATTCCATATCGCTTTTCAAAGGACCTATCTTAGTGTTTATCATCTTACTACTTATATCAAGAAGGTTCCATTCTGCGCGTGGCCACTTGTACGAGAACCGTACATGTTTTTTCTTGGAGTTTAGATTCTTCCAATTTTCTTCAGCTGTTACATCATCAATAACTTCCTTATTTGTGTCTTTACGTACTCTTTCATTGTGATAACATGACCAACACAGTCTCTGTTGGCCGTATCCTTCCTCAGACACAGGAAGAGAACATTCGTCGAAAGGATGAACATTTCTTTTGCACTTAATGCAAAAATGACTTCCTTGTGGAAAATTACCTTCAGTACAGAATCTACAAACTCTTTCAGGCAATGTTCTGTCTCTAATGTCTTTGATATTTTGTACGTTTGGAGTACGTGAATTATTAACACACTCAGGATTGTTCTTTCTGCTTTCAATGTCATTATTTGATTCTGCAACCACATCTCTTGTTTTTTGAATTTCCTGTCTAAAAGTTGTCTTATTGACACTGATCTCTGCATTAGGATCACTCAAGCTCTCCACGGAAATGTCAATACTTTCATTGCTGTCTGTTATTATTGTACTAATATTTTTGTTTTGTGTAACTTTTTTGCTAAAGCTTCGTGCATTAAGTTTTGCTGAAGAAAGTTTTAATGAACTTGATATAAGAGTTAAATGGTTAACCACAAATTCATCTACCCTTTGAGGAAGTTCGCAAATTTCATTAAGTTCTTTTTTGACGTTCTTAAAATAACTTTCAACTCCTGCGCTGCTTGCTGTAATAGTAGGCGAATTAAAAATATTTGTCATAGTGCCAGACCACAGTGGTAGCAAGCGACAAATATTTTTCATCGGTCTTATGACGTCTGGTAAATACTGCATATTATCTCTATTTCCAGATGTTATTTGTAAATCTTCAATTCCAGAAAATATTTTTTTCATGAATGTTTCTATATTTTGTGATACAACTTCATCATGCGTTGATCTCATTTCTGTACAGGAATGATTTTCAACGTACATAGAGTCCTCTAACAATGTTCTTTCTATCTGTATATGGCCAATTCCTCTTTCTTCTAGAAATGTTTTCAAGTCCGTGGAGTTTCTTCCCAACCCTATTCTTTCTTTCAGCCAAAGTTTTGCATTTTCTGAAGATACCCTGTTTCCACAAGAATCCAGTCCTTCTGTTTCACTTTGGGCAACTATGGCTATTGCTCTAATGACATCTGCAGCATCTTCAAATGTTATACAGAGAGCAACTTGTGCAAAACATCGAATGTAGAATTCCCGAACTCTTCTAGGTTTTCCTTTTAAGCATGGCCACCGTGCAATACTGTGGAGGAAATGAGCAAAATCTACTCGAAGATAACAATCAGGTTTCAATGCTAAAGATCTGTTAGAATCGAAACACCAATTGAGATAAGACTGAAGATCAGAAAAATTAGTAAAAGCTCGCACAACAGAGCCAAGTATAGCAAAGGACATATCTGTAACAATTTCATTTGGAACTGCTGCACCATTTCTCGTCCACTCCATTAGCCAATATGAAATTGCGTTGGTGGTATGACGCTCGGATAACATTTGTACTACTGGCACGGATGGAGTCGAACCATAATTCAGAGTACCCTGATATAAAAAGATATGTTTAGAAAATTCTTTTTCATGCACAACTTTTTTCACTACACTTCCAGTAGCGTCTATACTAACAGATGTCCTCTGTTGCCGACAAATTTCATTATGAACATTAATTTGATCACCACTCCAGTAGTGTACAAAAAATCTGTCACAACCAATATCATGAATACAGTTTGCTAACTGTTGTGAGTGTTTTGCAATTTGCAATGCTTTTAACGGTTCAGTATGCAAGTAAGTCTTTTGCTTAGCTTGAGATTTGGCTTTCCGCAATACACTGCTAGAGTACAAATGACATGGTTCTACTTCTCCTATTTCCATAATCGAAAGAGCTTTCTCTTTCCTAAACAGACTGATCGACTTCTTACGCAGTTCCTCTTCTACTTCTTTTCGTTCTTCACCAGCCAACCATCTTTTTCGGACATTATTCTTGCATCTAGGTTGTTTAGAAAAATGGCATCTAAATATAACATCCTCAGATTCTTTTGGTTCCTTGTCTAGCATTATATTTACAGAAGTATCACATAATTTGCATGATCCTCGTGCAATAAGGTATCTTGAAGTAGGACAAATGCTTGAATATTTAAAGTTCCAAACACACGCTGATCTTGTTGATTCCCAAATTTTAGCATTAAATACCCCTGTCCACGTTCGCTTTTTCATTATGTATTTTCTTCTAACACCACATGTACTCTTTCTTTGATAAAGAGATTCTTTGGGTTTGATTTTGTTCCATTCATCAAATGTTAATACAAAATCGAACGAAATATTATCACTGTTTCCTGTGGAGGTATTTTCCCAACTGAAACTACTATCTGTCTCACTTGATTCCTCATTTTCGCTCACGGGGTATTCTTCTCTATAACCAAGAGTTTGCCATATTCCGTATCTTCCTAATTTTACAATTACGTAAACTGCCTTAGCCGATATTCTATATTGCAATTCCTCTGCAACTTTTTTCCATACGTCATGTTTTGGCACTGGTATTGACCGTCGTGAGAATCCCAATTCATCCTTATATTTTAATAGTGCAGCAATTATATCCGATGACGCTACTGCTGCCTTCTTCGGCATTTCTACATCTATAACCTAAAAAAAAAAAAAAAAAAAAAAAAAAGCTGCTTACTTGTTGGTCTTGAAAATCTTATAAAATACGGTACACGCACAAACATCTTATAAAATACATTTTAAAATGGCAGTTTAAAATAACTGAAACACAGGCAGGAAATGACTTGAAGTTGAAAAAGTTTCAGAGAATATTAAGAGAAGAGAAAATGACAAGAGGGGGAGGGGAATTGGATATAACAGAATACCCATCCTATTTCTACGTTGTGGTGTTACAGCCTAAGGAAACGTCATGCAACGCAGCGACTATGTCCTGTTCATCAGAGGAGATAGTATCGTTATTGTTACAGAACGAATCTTTCATGTGTGATATTTTTCTGTTTTTTCTGCTTCTCAAAACAAGTTGTAATATGAGCTTTTAAAATATCTAGGTAAGAAAAACGTTAATCCAAAAAGTAGAATATTAACTGATAGTAATGCATGAGGTACATGTTTCTCATTGAAAATCTTTAGTTTATGGTCGCACACTCATGCAAGCTATGTGCTAAAGAAGACGAATGAAATTGCACATGAATGATGAAAAAAGTGGAATTACAATGTGGGAGGAAACTAAGAACCCCCGAGAAAACCCACGGACTCAAGTTACTACGAACATACCCGGACGGGGATCGAATCTGCGACCTTTCGCACTAGAGGTAAGCGCTATACCACTTTTCTTTTAAAGTTAACTGAATCAACGAACGCCTCATTAGCTTGCTTAACTACTTATTACTAGGTTTTACTTCAGAAATCCAAACAAGAAACAAAATACTCGCACAAGAAAAAAGCTATTAGCCCACTTCCCAGTCTTTACAGTTTGATATAAATAATAGTGACTCGCCCGCACCGATCAACAACTCGCCCCGGGAGGTGGGCGAGTGGTTATTTGCATCCCTGTTTTACTTGTTGTACTCGCTTAACTCGTTTTTCTATTAACCCAAAACGACAGGAACACGAAGACAGAAAATCGAGGAAAGTTAAAATTCTAACACCGGGAATCGAACCCAGAATCCCATACACCAAAAGCGCACGTGCTAGCCACTAGAATAGTGAGGAGGGCACCACTGAGCTACCGTTCCCTCTCCATGTTACTCATTGTATACTTATGAGTTTCGTCATAGAAATAGAAGTAAATGAAACAATGAAGTATTGCAATGCAATAGCAATACAAGAGAGTTAGCCCGTGAATTCACGGGTATGTAATCCTACGATAAAAGTTTTCTAGGGGACACGCCCAGTATCCCCAGCCCCCTTGGTGGCCCATCACTTCACCAGCGACCCCAACCCCTTTGGCCATCCATCACTTCGTTCAGAAAGCTCAAGAAGTATTTTGGTTCTTCAGAATTTAAATAGCCTTCATACGAAGTCACTCAAGGACGCAATTTGTTGCCACAACTGCTTTGAAGCATTGCTTTAAACTGGAGCCTTCGTACGAGGCAACTGCAGTTACCGTCACTAAAACGGTTGCCGTCACTGAGCGCTCTCGCGCAACTGTCTCAAGCAACTCTCACAAGGGGAAAGCAGATTTTGGTAAATGAACTTCTGGACCATCTTTCGCGAGGTAGTAGTGCACATTTAAAGTATTAATATTACAAACTGGAAGAGCACAATAGGCAGAAATAGCGGAGAAAATGAGTCTGATTTGCCGTGTATATGATACGACGCGTAACTGCGTCAAGTGATGGCGTGGCAGAGTGAGGATTATCTAGCAAAAGAATATAAGTTGAGAAATTAATTACAAAGTTTATTTTGACTTTGGAGCTGCAATACCTAAAAAGAATTTATGGAAATAATATACACATATGTATATATACTCCTAATGACATGCAAATCCTCCTCTAAGGCAAGCCTCTTGACAGAAAGGGAGCCGTATCAAGAATCATCAGGAGACTCATTCAAGCTGATCCAAGCCAATTGCCATCCAGGGAACCTAAAATATCCCCCTTTATGTCAGCACCTTCGGAATCCAGAGAACTAGCTCAATTCCAAGAATTGAGTGCTAAATATCTTTAAAAAATGTTCCGGAAGTCGGAAAATGTGCCTAATTCCCTTAAAAAAATAATAATGATAAATTATATCTAGCTAAAATAAAAATCGACCAGCCTCCATAATTGAAAATTGCCAATTTTTTTACCAGGAGAAGCCCATCTCTCCGGCTCCGTCCAAAAAAATAACTAATTCAACTTTATTTGAGTGGACACTGAAATCTCGAACAAGGAATAGCTATACGTGTGTTTCTGCGTGTTCCATATATTTCTATGTGTCCTGGCAACACCATACATAATATGAACAATAAAAGGAAAAAAAACAGAAAAGAACTAGAAACCTGTGTCTGCCGGCGGTTGCCTGATTTATATTTCTTTTTACATGCAGTGGCAACTCAGTCACGTCACTCGGTGACATCGTGTGAAGGCAACCTTAGACCTTTATTAGCTAAGGGAATACAGCATCAACCCCCTAAGTTGTCCATCGCTTCGCTCGGTACTCTCCTCTCGCTTCCAATTTGTGGCTTAAAAAGTATTTTTATTTTTAGAATGTGGACACCCCCTGGGCCACTCTGCAGCCCCAACCCCTTTGATAGTCCATTGCTTCTCTCGGGACTCTCCCCTTGCTTAGCACGGGTGGCTCTATAAGTACGTATTATTTTTAGAATGGACTTTAGCCTGTCAGGGGGATACATTACATAAGTCATAACACCAACACTGGGTTTTTGATCACTTCAACTCCTTGGATAATCGTTGGTAAAAACAATGGAACATATATTAATTTAAACATTAATTGTAATTTCCGAATAATTATATCAAAGTTACTGAATATATAAATGATACACACTGAATGTGATTGCTATGAAGATTCTGGATATATGAAGATACTTGTTTATAACGTATAAATGGAAGTGACAAAACAGAGAACGTCTGAATTTATATCTTGATAGTATTATAATTTCTTAGTACTCTTGGCCAAATTACATGTGCTGCCATCTTTGGGCTGTTACTTGATTTTCAATTTGAAAAAGGTTATTAATTAATGATGATTAATTAAGATTTTCCCAGTATGAATAGTTTTCGGCAAATGCACATTTCAAGCTTTAATTTGATACATATGAAGGTTTGCCTGTGATTAATCTTAGTGATGGGCAAACGATTCAATCTCTCAGTCATCGCTCAATGGTTCGCTCACTAAAATGAATCGGTTCATTTGAACGGCTCATGACTCACTTATAATTTTACAAACTGGAGAGAGGGAGATTAAAAAATAAAGTGGTATTATCAGACTAAATGCATTACATAACACCAATTTTATAAAACAAATGAAACGAATCAAGTGGGAGGAACCGAGAGAACCGTAAGAAAACCCTCGCAGACGGTGTTTATCCATCATAAAGCCAACTTATTGCGAGCTGGAATTGAAACAGAGACCGCATGCACCAGAAGTGAACGTTCTACCACTGAGCCACCGTGCTCCCACAAATTTTATAAGGTACAACTCCAATTTTTAGATTACAATCCTGTTTTTATTAACAAATTTAACTTTAAATAAAGTCACAGGAAATTACAATTTTAGACTAATGCAAATTGTAATTAACAGATGTAACCAGGGTTGCCAACTTTTCTTAAGAAAAGAATTCGGACGGGACAATCTGTGCTGGAGCCCCCTTTCCCCACTCCCCGGAGACGACTACACGTACGGCAAGTCGTTGAAAACAATGTAAATAATCAGCTGAATAACACGAACTTAATGCTCACTTTTTTTTTATTTTCCCATCCACTGTTCATAAGCAATATAGATATAAGCAATATATGCAACAAATTCAAACCAAAACAACTGCAATTTATTTATTATAAACAAAGTTTAGAGAGAAAACTATATAGATTTTTATAACAAATGAGTGCATAACATTGTTAACGAATTATTCACAGAAAGTGTTACTGAAATCAAGTCTTATTCTTTGGATATCATCATACAACAAATTCAAACAAAAAGAATTGTAATTTATTTAAAATAAAAATGCTTAAAAAGAAAACTATATAGAAAGTTTGATTTTTATCACAAACAAATAAGTTATAGTTAGCGTGGCGGCCACCCGCTGAAGTGAGCTCTAGTATTACTGCCACTGCGGTAGCATTCGCTTTTATCTAGAGGCTGCAAAAAACAATAATTTTAGCGCTTCATGGAATATACTACCATCATAATTGACTGGATCAACTCAAACAATTAGGGAATAACTATAAATTAAAGACGAGCTGCTAACTATTTTTTCATGAGTCAAACTAAAACACAAATTTGTTAAATTGATTATATATATAAAACTGCGGGTGTAAAAGAATGGCCCAGAAAAATATTAATTAACTTTGAAAATCGATAAATCGGGACAATATGCGTCCCGACGAGTGTCCGGTCGGGACGCGGAGCAAATGAGTCAGAAATCGGTGCGGTCCCGACAGAATCGGGACGTTGGCAACCCTGGATGTAACATACAAAGAAATGCAATTGAAATGGAAAATAAAAATTATATTTAGATTAAATAAAAGCAACTACTATTAATACGTGTGTAATTTCTGTGTTGTAAAATATGATTTGACTTTGCATTTCTACATAGTAGTGTGTAAGGTAATAAACATTATTAAGAACTACTATACTATATATATTGTAGTTTGCTTTAAAATATCAAAGTCTAGTTGCTTGCATTGATGTACGCGTATTTCCCACCCCTGTTAAAAGTATATAGGTTATATAAAAATGAAAGTGATAATATTTGTGACTTAATAACTCTTGAACAACCGATCGATCTCGTTCAAATTTTCAACACAGACGAAGTTTGGGCATAGAACAGTGACACTTCCGATGTCGTTTAAATCCAAATTCAGCCTTCATTATAACTCCTAAAGGGGGATGATGACAGGTAAATATAATTTAAAATGATCAATATTAGTATCGAATTCATAGTTTCTGGGGTCCGTGAATTGATTGGTGCCAGTATGAAACATACTCTCCACGTGTGAAAAACGGGCATTTTGCTAGTAATATTATAAAACTTCATTTGGGTTATTACATTTCTGTAAATAATTACTAATCAATTAGTATTTTACCTGTATAATACAACATAGAATAAAGCATAACACATTTTTATTACGATAATGCATACTGCATTTTCTATTGCGATTCTAAATTTCAATTGTTTACAGTACGATTGCATTGGTACTCGCAAAATTGTATCTAAGCCTATACTAATATAAATATAAGGAATATCATAGGTCCCCCATTAGTCTGCAAACTCCACTCCTCTCTATTGACCTAGTCATGCCTTTCATACGTGTGGTTCAAGATTCGAAATTTTGAGAGCCTAATTCTTTGGAATACGTCCTTCAATAATAGTGACATAATAAAATCTCAGCTTGAGACAGGTAGTAACTATTTTTCGAAATTAATTTCAAACAGTTTCCTCATGATGCTATAACAAACAACAGACAACGTCTCTGGAGAAAAATGTATAGAAAAATGACCCATTAAATAAACCTGAAACCGCGAAACACGTGTTCCCTTATCTTGAATGAGTTATTTATTTATTTATTTAAGCTGAGTTTCATCTTCCTACCTTGACGGGTTCGTAAGACACTGAATTTTTCACATAATATTTGAAACCCTTCTAAACCCTTAGATTATCTCCTTTAATTAAAGAAACATGATTAAGAAAATAGCCCAAGATAATTAGATCTGCCAATTATGTCCAAAATTTTACTTTATGTCCCAAAATGTTCAACCATTTGCCCGAGATGCGGCCACAGACAATATCGATTTCAACGTGAAAAGAATTATAGAAATCCTCCATCTCCTCCCCTTAAAAAACAAATTTTCAATAACATTGAGACACATGTCTACATTTTTAAAAAATGAGGAGTTTATACACCCGAGTTTCATCTTCCTAATTTGATGGGCTCATGAAATAGTTTTTTTTTTTTTTACATACATTTTTGAACCCTCGTAACTCCTTAAAATGCCCCTTTAATCAAACTAATATGATAAAAACTCAGTACAAGGTATATAAATTTGTATGTTCAGAAATTCATTACAAACTGTTAAATCGTTTTCCCCATGATACGATCACATACAACCGGCAACATCGCTCTCAACGTGAACAAAGAAATTACAGAAAATGTTCTCTTTTCCCAGTGAAAGGGAATTCTCAAAAGCAAGGATATGGGTCCGTATATTCCTAAATTTACACATCGTAAGAACCTAAATTCCTTTTTAAAAATATAGGCCACCGCTACCCCCTTACGATACTCATTTTAATCAAAGTTTCATGATAAAAACCGAGTTCGTGGTAGGTGATAACTATATATAAAAATTCATCTTAAATGGTTCAACTGTTTTCCCGTGATGCGATCACAAACAAGATTCTTCTCATTTTTTATTTAATAGAGTTATTGTATCAATAATGTAATAGCCTACTAACAGAATGCCCGTTTTTCGCACGGGGAGAATAGTTTCATTTTGAACATAAAGGGCACCAAAACTACGAACCAGAAGACCATGAATTCGACATTGATATATTTCATTTTCAATTATTTTTACATGTTACCATCTCTTAGAAGTACTAATGGGGGCTGAATTTGAATTTAAATGGCATCGGAAGTTACTGTTCATCTCAGCGACCCCAAAAACTAAGATAAAAAATGACCGATATTAGTGTCTTGAATTTAATCTCCTCCCTCCCCCAAGTTTCGGGGCTGAATTTGGATTTAAACAACATCGGAAGTGTCACTATTCATCTCAGCAACACCGGAAACTGGATTCGATATTAAAATCGGTCATCGACCGATATTTTTTTTATTAGTATCGAATCCATAGTTTTCGAAGTTGCTGAGATGAACAGTCACACTTCCAAAGCCATATACATATACCTATCTCTCTCTCTCTCTCCTAAGTTGCACCATCAAAGTGAAATGATAAAACCCATACCAGGCCCGAACCTCATCAATGTTGTACATGTTTAAAATGATTAAGAATTTATTTGAATTATATATTCTCATTTTAACATATTCCTTCTTAAGAATTGCGTAATACATACCTTTATTTAACACCAATAGTGCCCAATTGACTCACACACAAATGCAGAACGACTACTTATTCTTATCAGTACTGCGAATGCACTGTGCACATTTTGTTCTTCTTATTGTTTAATTTCACAAACGAATAGCCAATTATCTACGTGCGATTACAAGAGAAGATAAGAGGGAAAAGATAAGAACCGGCTCTTCCTGGCTTTTACTTACTTGACTGACTCCCCTATTCTGCAAATTCAATTTTAATTGATACTTAAAATTTGAAGAAATTTGCTTTACACTTTACATGTCAAATATCATTGTGAGTACAATTGTTAAATCAGTGCTAAACGTTTGGTACTGTGTTTGATTTATTCATGCCAGAGGTACGCATATATATGGCAACACCCTTGCTAAACTCGACTAAGGAACAGTGTTGCCAGCGGATTTCAACTATATGTAGCCCAAACATAAAAATGAATTATTTCGAACTATACAATTTTACTAATCACACACACACACACACATATATATATATATATATATATATATATATATATATATATATATATATATATATATATACTACGTCAGATCACTTCTTCCATTCATTTGCTAATTTTGTGTTATCTGGGACCCATGAATTTAGGAACTTTCTATTGTAACTTCACTTACTTTTTATGTTAATATGGATAATGCAGTAACATAATTAACCTTCCGACGTTCACGTTTACACAGCTCCATACAACTATTAGGTTGGGCATTAACTTAGACAGAAACACGGTCAGTGATACTGCTACAGCACAAGGTCAACAAAAGACTGATGTTGTCAGATCTTGAGGTTAAAGTCTACTAAAACAAGAATTGAGCTAGTATCAAACGTGTTAGTTTCAATAAAACTATTGTTCCTTGTGAATAGGATACTAAACAAACAAAAGTTTTATTGTATAATATAAGTTTGTGATTTCAAAAATAAAAATAAGAAAATAGCGTATTCTTAAGAGTTAAACTGCCAGATAATTGCAAGTAGCCGAAAACGTAACGGGTCGCCCAATTTGAAATTTTTGTAGGAACTTTTGGAATCAAAAATTGCCCAATCCGCTTCTTGTAGCCTAATCTGGCTACACTGCTGAGAAGGCGCACGAATCAGTGAGACCACCTTTCCAAAACAGCAACTGATTGGGCCAACGAAGAACGAGAAGCAAGATGCAATTCGCGAATGAGCAACATACAGTCAGAAACAATATAAAGTATAGGTTGGAGGTACCAGTATAAAGAATAAAAGCTCCAAGCTATACTTAATATTGTTTCTAACTGTACGAGATTCATATGCTACAAATATTGTCAATCCCAAACAACCGTGTATCCATCAAAACTGTATTCCTAATGAAACCTGACTGCCAAAGACCATGAGTTCCAAAGAACCACGTCTCCTTAAAAACTACGACTCCTGAAAATACACGCATCACGAAGAAACACCACTTATAAAGAATCGTCGATCATTCCTAGTCAGAGACGACTCACTCGCTTATCCCAAAAAGCAGTCAAAAGATTCCGCTCAATCACGAGCGACACACTATTAATTAATCTTTAAATTAGTACCATAGTTTGACTCCTAGCGTTTTAGCAACAGATAATGCAATAGAATATAATGAATATTGTTCCAAAACTATTCCACGAATGTCTCATTTTGTCTTAGCAGAACACTTTACTTTCCGATTTTTTCGAATTTCACGCCGGGAAAAAAAAATACTTCTTACGGTACTATCCAGAACAAACACAGTACAACGCTTTGTTAAGGAAAAACCTTCAGATTACTAGAAATTTGTATTCCGGTCCTGGTAAGTTCACGTGAACTTAGCAGGACCACTTTATTTTTCGATTTTTTCGAATTTGAGACGGGTACAAACGAAAATGTTTACGGTACAATCCGGTACAAACGAAGAACAAACGATTCAAAGAAAGAAATCTTAATATTTGTAGAAATTTGTGTTCTGGTCCTGCTATATTCACGTGAACTTAGCAGGACCACATTATTTTTCGATTTTTTCGAATTTGAGACGGGTACAAACGAAAATTTTTACGGTACAATCCGGTACAAACGCAGTACAAACGATTCATAGTGAAAAATCATCAAATTTGTAGAAATTTATCGGTGGTCCTGCTATATTCACGTGAACTTAGCAGGACCACTATTTTTTCGATTTTTTCGAATTTGAGACCGGTACAAACGAAAATGTTTACGGTACAATCCGGTACAAACGTAGAACAAACGATTCAGACAGAAAAATGTTAAGATTTGTAGAAATTTGTATTCTGGTCCTGCTATATTCACGTGAAGTTAGCAGGACCACTTTATTTTTCGATTTTTTCGAATTTGAGACCGGTACAAACGAAAATTTTTACGGTACAATCCGGTACAAACGCAGTACAAACGATTCATAGTGAAAAATCATCAAATTCGTAGAAATTTATCAGTGGTCCTGCTAAGTTCACGTGAACTTAGCAGGACCACTTTATTTTTCGATTTTTTCGAATTTGAGACCGGTACAAACGAAAATTTTTACGGTACAATCCGGTACAAACGCAGTACAAACGAATCGTAAAGAAAAATCATCAAATTTGTAGAAATTTATCAGTGGTCCTGCTGAGTTCACGTGAACTTAGCAGGACCACTTTATTTTTCGATTTTTTCGAATTTGAGACCGGTACAAACGAAAATTTTTACGGTACAATCCGGTACCAACGCAGTACAAACGATTCACATTGAAAAATCATCAAATTTGTAGAAATTTATCAGTGGTCCTGCTAAGTTCACGTGAACTTAGCAGGACCACTTTATTTTTCGATTTTTTTCGAATTTGAGACCGGTACAAACGAAAATTTTTACGGTACAATCCGGTACAAATGCAGTACAAACGAATCGTACATAAAAATCATCAAATTTGTAAAAAATTATCAGTGGTCCTGCTAAGTTCACGTGAACTTAGCAGGACCACTTTATTTTTCGATTTTTTCGAATTTGAGACCGGTACAAACGAAAATTTTTACGGTACAATCCGGTACAAACGCAGTACAAACGAATCGTACAGAAAAATCATCAAATTTGTAGAAATTTATCAGTGGTCCTGCTAAGTTCACGTGAACTTAGCAGGACCACTTTATTTTTCGATTTTTTCGAATTTGAGACCGGTACAAACGAAAATTTTTACGGTACAATCCGGTACAAACGCAGTACAAACGAATCGTAAAGAAAAATCATCAAATTTGTAGAAATTTATCAGTGGTCCTGCTAAGTTCACGTGAACTTAGCAGGACCACTTTATTTTTCGATTTTTTCGAATTTGAGACCGGTACAAACGAAAATTTTTACGGTACAATCCGGTACAAACGCAGTACAAACGAATCGTAAAGAAAAATAATCAAATTTGTACAAATTTATCAGTGGTCCTGCTAAGTTCACGTGAACTTAGCAGGACCACTTTATTTTTCGATTTTTTCGAATTTGAGACCGGTACAAACGAAAATTTTTACGGTACAATCCGGTACAAACGCAGTACAAACGAATCGTACAGAAAAATCATCAAATTTGTAGAAATTTATCAGTGGTCCTGCTAAGTTCACGTGAACTTAGCAGGACCACTTTATTTTTCGATTTTTTCGAATTTGAGACCGGTACAAACGAAAATTTTTACGGTACAATCCGGTACAAACGCAGTACAAACGATTCATAGTGAAAAATCATCAAATTCGTAGAAATTTATCGGTGGTCCTGCTAAGTTCACGTGAACTTAGCAGGACCACTTTATTTTTCGATTTTTTCGAATTTGAGACCGGTACAAACGAAAATTTTTACGGTACAAACCGGTACAAACGCAGTACAAACGTATGGGGTGAAAATATTTATAATTTTCAAAAGTGGTCCTGCTAAGTTCACACTCGTGTTGTATTGTCCGTTCACTCTAGGATGGAAAATTAATTACAAACAACAACTGTAGTGCGAGCGTCAAAACCTTCCTTCTCACCCCTACATGGTTAATTCATAGTTGCCAGGCACATGAATCGCCGAACCGAACGTACCTACTTCTGCATAGTCATAGAACAATTATTATTACTACATAAATTGCTGCTTTTGGGATGACTGAGATATTAACGTTATGACAAATCGAGTTAGTTATTATGTAATATAATCTTACATATAATGCACACTCAATTTTGTACAGGTGTTCTTGTTCGAAGGTGTGCGAAAACCTTGTACGCCTGGCAATATTGGAAGCATGTAGTTTGTATTGTAAACAATAAACAGAGATCGCGAAGACCGTTAGGTTCGCTGGACAGCGTTGTTTTCATGATAAGGCGACAGAAACATCTTGTACTCATTATAAACAGAGGCTGGGAATTTCGATGCGAGTATAAGTGGAGATATTCTCGCCACATTATTGCCTGTTGGTGAAAGTTTGCAATGTTGCAAACTGCCAAGTCTAGAATTTCATACTAATTGAACGAGCTTTGAGAAGGATTAGTATGATGCAATAATTATAAATACTAACAACCTTAGACTTAAAGTATTAGGAAATAAAGCATGCTGCTGTAAGAAGAATGTAATACACATTGAATTACGTGTTCAAAGTACAGTATAAAGCGAATTTTAACATGCAAATATTTTAAAGCAATACGCATTTACCCTGTTTGGGTGTCCTTACCAGACACTATCCAACACAAAAAATGGCATTAAAATAGGTAGATCGAGCGTGAGCATGAACCCAGCTCTGGCTGGTATTCCTTATTAAGGTTTTCCTCAGTCCCACGAGGTGAATGCCTAGACGATAGCTTCTGTAAGGCAGGTTCGGATTCAGGACGGACTTCTGGGGGGGGCGGTGGGTTTTAGTACTGCTACTTAGAGCTACTTTTAAGAGCTCCAAACTCTGGGATGGGTTTTATTTAAATATATAAAATAAGAATGTTTTCTCTCCGGGGACCCCGATCGTCCCCTGGATCCGCCACTGCTGTAAGGCCAGAATTGGGCCAAACACTGAGGCCCCAGAATTGGCGGGAAATATATTCCTTCAGAATATTATGTTGCCGAAACTTCCACAAATATTATGGTGGTGGGTTCCGATATCCCTTTTTCGTTTATATGTGTTTAAATTCATTATGAAGTAAATGTAGAAGTGTTTCTTTCATTCTCTTTCTTTCTTTCTTTCTTCTCTTCTTTCTTATCCTCGCTCTCTTTTCTCCACGTTCTTAAAATGTGAATACTATCCTCCTTTAAGATTGTTTCTCTCCACCACCCAAGGTTTAAAGGGACCAACCTGATTTAGTTAACTATTAGCAGAACTATACCAATAAATTCACATTAGAGACAGCGCAGTAACTTAGAATTTTTCTGGGTGCAAGCATTAATACGAGTATTTGGGCCTCCTAGAAAGTTTTTTCTCATTCTAGGGCCCTGCTCTTTCTATCTTTCTCTTACTATTTATGTCCCCCCGAGGCCTGTGGCCCTCCCTCACGGCAAGGTCTGCGGGGCCGTTACTTCCTGGGCCCCTTCCATACATGACAAATTAATTCAGTGGAAATATTAACAAATCTCAAAACCATACGAATAAATGTCATTTCTAAGGTCAAAATAATAATACACGTTTTTTACTGAAGTGGGCCCACGATTCACTTTTGTTTTATTTACCTTTTGTGCGCCGCTATATGTAATGTAGTGAAACTGTTTGATGCTTCATTTATAATTTCATGTTCGTATCGTATATGGATTAAGAAAAATTTGTTTCAAACTGGGCCCCTTCGAACGGCGGGGAACCTCCCTGGGGGCAGTTGCCCCTCCCCTGCCCCATACAAGTTAGATGAAGAAGTAAACTGTTTCGAAATTTACGCAACTTGCGAATACCAAACCCTACTAGTGCTAAAGTTGATGAGTTAGTGCCACTGTTACCACTGCGTTAAGGGGAAAGAAGGGGAAGGACTGCTAAGATTCGCTAGCCAGCTTTTGTGTCAAAACACAGCGCCAAGCTACAGTAAACGGACAATATCAAGAACGAAAACGAGATAATTTAAATGCTCTATCAGCATAAATCTGTCATACTTATGAATGACAGAACTGCAGGCTAATGATAACGTCAATTTACCTCAAAAATACATTGTAAAGACGAAGATCGAAGACTCATAAAAAACTTACATATGGAACAAGTTGACGTTAGAATAGGGCAGGAAATGACAGAGGAGAGTGCAATTGGAAGGTGAGTTCGACAGGCATGCTGTCTCTCGCCTACACTATTTAATATCTATCTAGAAGAGATCATAAATATACTTAGTTGTTGGAGGTTCTAAAGAAGGTTGGATTGGAATAGAAAGATGGAAGATTCATAAGAAAATTATATATGAACCAACAAGGAAGTGTTAAAATAGGGGAGGAAATGACAGAGGAGAGTGCAATTGGAAGGGGAGTTCCACAAGGATGCTGTCTCTCACCTGTATTATTTAATATCTATCTAAAAGAGATAGTGAAATAGAACATACTAAATGAAGATGGCATTTCAGTAAGAGGTAGATTGATTAAATGCATACGGTTTGCAGATGATATAGCGCTTGTTGCGGAATCTCAAAAGAAAATCAATAGGATGTTAGAAAACTTGAGCAAGGGCTGTGAAGAATATGGGATGAAAATAAATGTCAGAACGACAAAAAACCATGCTGATTGGAACCACTGGCGCAAATCCCGGGGAGATGAGGGGGATATGTCCCCTATAATCTTGGAACTGGGGGAGTTTCCCCCCAAAAAAACTCCGATTTGAAATGTTTTTTTTGGGGGGGGAATGTGATGATTTGTGGCCGATTGCCACAAAGGAAAGTGAAATGAAATTGATGTCCCCCAGAATAAGCCTCAAATCTGCCCGCCTCCCAATGTTGAAGACAACTGTGCTCCCTGATCCTCCACAGCATTGTTTTTCAACTTCACAATTATTTTCAGCATCGCTTAACAAAAAAAGAAAAAAAAGAAACGGTCTTACTTGTCTCCCCCCCCCCCCCAATGTTGAAAACATAGTTGCACCGCTGATTGGAACAAAGTGGTCGGTGTTAGTATAGAATCAGCATGGGATAAAATAGAACAGGTAGTATTTTCAGTGATGATATAAAGCTGCGTTTCCCAACCTTTTTCAACTTGCGGCACACTACGGGTGTAACTTGGATTCTCGCGGCACACTTATAGATAATATTCTTATTAGATATTATTATTATTATTATTATTATTATTATTATTATTATTATTATTATTATTATTATTATTATTATTATTATTTGTAAATATAAAATACCGTGGTATTTTTTTCTGTGATTACTGATCTCCTTCTTACAGAGAAGAAAGCTCGAACACTGGTTTCCCCCGTGGTAAATTATTATGCTTATTTTTCATTCTAATTTTAAATAGAAAACAATTGCAATGAAATATAGGACTCATATTTTTAAAAGTACACTTTCTTTTTCGAAAACTGTATCCAACGTTTCACTAAGAAAGAAGATCATTAAATAAGGATGGAACAAACAAATCTCTTGTACTTTTAACTTTAATTTTTAACCACAAACCGGTCCACATTATTGCAACCACACAGCTTGCAATGCGACGAAGTCAAAACACAACTATTTAACAAGGTGTTATTCTGTCACTTACTTGTGTTCTACGTACCTTCACTTATCGCGTACTGTACAAGTGCTTCCATTTCTCGGTGTTAGTATGAACTTTCAATTGAAGTGTAACATAGCAACTAACCGTTGAAATGTGCACGAGCCGAAATACTGTCTGTTACACTATTTGTCTAGTAATGTATGTACAATAATATGTTACAATTACAGTATTACTTTCCATGATAAAAATTCATAGTAATGTGAAATACAAATATACATTTTTTCCTATGTCTTGCAATTTTGTTGCTATAGAATTAATAATTTTGTTTCGATTTCCTCGCGGCACACCAGTGTGCCGCGGCACACTGGTTGGGAAGCGCTGATATAAAGTGTGAACGTCAAATAAAAGCAAGGATAGGAATGGCAACAGAACCTTTCACAACGAAGAAAATATTATTTTGTTGACCTTGAACAAAGAATTGAGAAAAAGACTCATAAAATCCTTCGTGTGGATTTTTGTGATGTACGGGTCAGAAACATGGACATTAGACAAAAATGCTGAAAAACGACTGGATGCACTCGAAATGTAGGTGTGGGGAAGAATCGAGAGAAATAGCTGACTCGAGCAGAAAAAGAATGAGAGTGTGTTAGAAATAATGTTGTGGAGAAAGAATAATTTAGATGCTATTAAGAAGAGGAAGAGAAAGTGGTTCCGACATTATCTCAGAAGGCACTGTATCGTGAGGGACGTGCTAGAGGGTACGGTGGCAGGAAAAAGAGGTAGGGAGCGAAGGGGACTACAATTAATGGACGATGTCGAAACAGAGAAATCGTACGTAAAAACGAAGAGTTTAGCGGAAGACCGTGAAGCATGGAAGCTTCTCAGTTGCAGCAAGTGACCAGCTAATAATGGCAGAATACCTATGATGATGATAACCAGCATAAACGTCATTACATACTCTTTTTTTTCACAATTATTTCTCAAAACCCTTTTATCTACACCTTATTTAAACTTGATAAATATGCCGATCTGCACCTTATTCACACTTGATAAATATGCTATTCTAAATGAATCGAGTATATCGATACCGTTAGACGGTGGCAGTTGAAACTTTCTCTTTACAGTTCATAGTTTAACGGGCAGAGTACTGTGCAACTCTTTTTACATTTTATGCAAAGCTACCCCTGAAGTGCAAAGTAACCCCGCCTTACGGTATTTGATTTGAGGAAATTACATTTCTAACAGGAGATTTTTCTAATGTATTTGTGCGTTGTTTCCTTAGATAAAAAGTAACTAGACAAGAACTGATTCTATATATTGCTGGAAATGAGAAGGTGGATTTCTCATAGAAGATTTTTGTGAGTGAGTCTCTGTAAATATGTTTCAATTTATGTAGAAAGCAGAAATGTTAGTTATTTCTCATAGTTTGGAAAGAAATGTTTCAGTTTAACGTCCCACGATTATGACCTTTAGGCTAAGGGAGACGGATGATTAGGATAAGCGAATGATACTGGAAAAAATGGTGAAATGATTATGTGGGAGGAGACCGTAGTACCCCGAGAAATCCCCGGAAACTAGTTGTCAACCATAACATTAATTGGAGGGCATCAAAGCAGGAACCTCACGCATTAGAGGTAAGGGCTCTACCACTACCTCACTGCGCCCCTAGTTTTCCTAGTTTCAAGTGACTCTAGTGAATAGTATTGTAGGTAGTGGTGGGCACAAAAAACGGTTTTTCGGTTTTTACAACTTTTCAAAAAACCAGTTTCGGTTTACAAACCCGGTTCGGTTTTCAACAAAACCGGTTATCGGTTTTCTCCAAAACCCGTTCGGTTTTTCACCGGATCCGATTTCGGTTTTCTTCAAACCCGGTGCCCATACCATGTCTTCACTTTTTTCTAAGACTATTTACTCTTTGCTTATTTATATGAGATGTTAATCAAGTCGAATATTTCTAGTTTGTTTTCCTACGCAGTACACACTTGTGAAAAATGACGTACATTATTTTATATAAAAAAATATCCGTCGCAACTTCAGCTCTGGAATTAGTTTTTCTATATGAATGTCGTTCATTCTATCTCTGAAACTTCTTTTGACTTATGATCTGATGAAGGTAACGATACATTGTCGAAACTGTAATAGCCGGGCCGCGGTGGTTCAGTGGTAGAGCGTTCACTTCTGGTGCATGGGGTCTCGGGTTCAATCCCAACTCAAGCCAAGTGAACTTTGTGGTGGACAAACACCGTGTGGGGGGGAATCGTCGAGGGTCCTCCCGTTTCCTCCGACTTTCTTCATTCCAACATTTCATTCATTTCTCATCATCACCGTTTCCTTTAGCCTAGACTGCATAACCGCGGGACGTAAAGCTCAAATATTTCATTTTATTTTTTTTCGAAACTGTAATACTATTTATTAAAAGTTATTTGCTTTGGTTAGTTCTTCTATACTAGTGATATTTCTCATTATTATTAAGAACTGATGATAGCCACTATCTAACCTAACCTTTCCAACAGGTGGTTAAGTGCTAGTGGTTGTAGGTTGACAACTATTTGTATTATTATTACTATTATTTTAGTAATTACCAACTGCACCATATTAAGAAGCAATTTTATCCAACTTTTTAAAATTGTGTTAGTTATAACTAAGAATAATATAAAAGTCAGCTCCTTCGGGGCTAAGCGGTTAGCGCTTATGGCGTGGGAGACCCGGGTTCGATTCCCGGCAGGAGCTCATGTGGTTCCGATTCCACGTAATCAGTATGTTCACGTCTTATATAGCCAAGCTGCTGAATGGGACGTTAAACTCAATAACAAACAAATAAATAATATAGAAGAAATAAAATCGACAGCTGATTCAACGATTTGTTGTGTCCGGATAATTCGCTCAAAGAACCAGTCACCACAAACTGAAAATTGCTTTCGTGGCTCATTAGTCTTATCATCATGTTAATTAAAGTTAGTCGCTACACGGCCTAAAATGGGTTTTATCGCAACCCGGACTGATCACAAACCTCACAGAATCTCGATATTCAAATAAACAAAAGAATACTGAGAAAAAAAAATCCGGAACTCATACTGAACCGGAACGTTTTAATTTCATGAATCCAGGATCTATGACATACATAGATAAGTAGAACACATAAATTTGTGAAGTGAGACTTGCATATAATGATGATTTGTGGAAGCCTCACTCTAATAACTTTGAGCTTCAGAGCAGGACTCCAGGATATAATGCAAGTGAGATTAATACCTAATTGGAGAAAGTGAATTTAAATATTTCAATTTAGCGTTCCATGATTATGTCCGTTAGGCTAAGGGAGATGGATGATTAAGGCAAGTGAATGATAATGGAAGAATCGATTGAATTGGAGTATGGGAGGAAACGAGAGTTACCCGAGGAAATTCACGGACATGATGTTGTCCACCACAAAGTTACTTGACCGGGAATCGAACCAGGGATGCAACACACCAGTGGTATTCGGTCTAACACTGAGCTCCCATTCCCCCCCCCCCCAAACACGTGATTGTTGAAGCACATCTAATCTTTAATACAATCTGACAATGATACTAACTTATATCTAAAAATTTAAAACACAGAATTACAGTTTCTCACCACAAAAGTTGCATTGCCAGCTCCTTCTCCAGTTGCTCTCATGGTAGATGTAGACTCCCCTAAAATGTTGATCGTAGCCAGCGATGAGAAACAAGTAGATGCCCATCAGAAGATCGGAAACTGCAAGGTTTTTGATGTAAAAAGAATGGATAGCGTTTGGTTCTTTTACAAGAAGTCGTCCCACAAGAACGAATGTATTCCCAACACACGCTGACAGAGCCATGATCCAAACGCTGAAAAACAAAATGTATTTACATTCTGTCTTTAAAAGACACCTAAACTATGGAAAAGTGAATATCAAGGAGAATCAAGAAATGTTGGTGAGTGGTTTTAATAGTCAACGAGAAAGTGCTAAGACTAGCAAGGAAATACAACAATATTTGGCACAACGAGAAAGTGCTAAGAGTAGCAAGGAAAAAGAGTGATATTTAGCACAACGAGAAAATTCTAAAACTACCAAGGAAAACAGAATGTATTACGCACAAATAGAAAGTGCTAAGACTAGGAAGAAAAAAAGAACAATATTACGCACAACGAGCAAATGTTAAACTAGCAAGGAAAAGAGAACAATATTTGGTATAACGAGAAAGTGCTCAGAATAGTAAGGAAAAAAGAGCAATATTTTGCACAACGAGAAAATTCTAAGTCTAGCAAGGAAAGCAGAATATATTAGGGACAAATAGAAAGTGTTAAAACTAGGAAGGAAAAAGGAACAATATTTGGCACAACGAGCAAGTGTTAAACCAGCAAGGGAAGAGAACAATATTTGATACAACGAGAAAGTGCTAAGACTAGCAAGGGAAACAGAACAATATTTGGCACAACGATAAAGTGATAAGAGTATCAAGGAAAAGGGAACAATATATGGCACAGTGACAAAGTTTTAAGACTAGCAAGGAAAGCAGAACAATATTAGGCACATGGGGAAAGTGCTAAGTCAAGGAAAGAAAAATAACAATATTAGGCACAACGAAAAAGTGAAAAGACTAGCAAGGAAAAGAGAACAATATTTGGCACAACGAGAAAGTGCTAAGACTATAGCAAGGAAGAAAGAATAATACAACATCATTGAAAAGAAGGAAAGAAAGTTTAACACTTTTAAGAAGAAGCTTCAGAAAAGAAGCAGCTTCAGCATTACAAGAGAAGATATGATTGAAAGAAAAGTGTGAAGGGGAAAAAAAAAAGGTAGATTTAAAGCTGGTTAATCTAAATGTAAGTCAAAATATTGAGACTAGTCACATATCCATAGTATATTAGGATAAGTAAGTATATAAAAGTATAGAGAGATAGGATAAGCAAGACCAATACTCTTGATATGGAAAGTAGACTACATGTTTCCGTTTCTTAAGTTATCGCAGAAATAAATGTGTGCATTGACAAAAGATATTTGGTAAGTTAAAACAGAAGAAGAAGAAGAATTCTTAAATCAGATCACTATTAATTTTAACTTACCTTTTACTCAAACGAAAACATTATTTCTTAAATATTTTTTACGTACCTAACTCTTAGTATTTTTACTACAAAATAGAACTTTCTTTGATTTTTTTACTTACTAATTTTCTCAAACTTTACTTACTAAGAATCCTTAAGCCAAGGTACACTTATGATCAATTAAAATTTCCTTACTAGAACTTTAATTCAATCCACTAATATTTGATTGAAATTTGTCTACCATTCCAAAGTGGCTTCTCATTTGTTCTTGAGGAAACTTTACATGTTTCGAAAATTACTAGAAAACGATTTTTTTGAGCACTTGGTTTTCATTCGGCGAAAGTTGGGTATAGATCATATGACATCACCCATAGACTTAACGCTTGGGAGTTTAGTGAGTTATCATTCTTCGCGCTATCTAGATGATGCGTAAAATGATAATCGGGTAATGTTTCGAAAATTCTTTTTAGTAAAGTGGAAAGAATACTGTATAGCAATTCTTTATCGTAGTCTAGAAGAATGTTTCAAATGTTAACGTTAATGAAAACGTGTGTCATTTTCTTGATTATTTTCATTTTTTTTAGACTTCGAAACTATGCTATGTAAACGAAGTAAAGACTGATTCACACATAGGGTCCCGCGCCCATGTGATTCCTCTGCCATACTCTGTCGGTGGCACGGCTGTGACCATTCACACATACCATGGCGTGTCACCTGCTTTCTACCCCACTTCCCAAGGTTGACGCAAGAGCAGGTCAACTTCGTACCACTTCGAGTACTAAGAGGAAAGCCAAAGCATCGCGGCCGACGGAGTTTTCTCTTCAAGGCGACCTGTCGGGGCACGGCATGAGAAGGACACGCCATGTTTGAATTTTAAAAAAAGGACAAAACAATGAATTTTCAATGTCAGAAACTGAAAAGAAACTTCGTAGTCCACGGCACTTACAGTGCAGGGCATAAGAATGAAGCTAAGATTAGCGGGGAAAAGAGAACAATATTTGTCACAACGAGAAAGTGCTAAGATTAGTAAGGGAAAAAGAGCAATATTTGGCACAACAAGAAAGTGCTAAGAGTAGCGAGGAAAAAGAGTAATATTTGGCACAACGAGCAAGTGTTAAACTAGCAAGGAAAGCAGAACAATATTAGGCACAAGGAGAAAGTGCTAAGAGTAGCAAGGAAGGAAAAATAACAATATTAGGCACAACGAAAAAGTGCAAAGACTAGCAAGGAAAACAGCAAGGAATTGTATGAATTAACCTTAAGGAAGTCTTATTGAATGCATATGTCCGCCTGTATATCTGTCGACAGTATCAGAGCAAAAACGGTAAGAGATATGGAGAAGCAGTTTTCTGTAATCAATTCAGCGTCACAAGAATAGGTTTTATCTCCGTTATTAATCCTTTATACAAACCAGACATGGTAGAAACTAATAAGTTCCTATTCCAACGTTGAAAGCCATAGAACAGAAATGGTAACAGCTAGGGACAATCGGTTTTTGGAATTGATTCAGTGTGTTAAGTAAAGATATAATTTCTACTCAAATCTCTAGTGAAACCGGAAGTGGAAAATTTTATTACTGTTTCTGCTTTCAATATAGATCTTCATAGAGCAAAAATTGTAAGCAATAACAGCATACGGTTTCTTGGAAACAATTCAGCGTCTACACGATAGGTTTCACCTCCTCCGTTAGCTCTCTATTCAAACCAAAAGTCGTAGAAATTAGCCATTTCCAGTTTTAACATTGATCGCCATAGAGCAAGCATAAACAGAGATGACGAGAAATGGATTTTTAAAATGTATTAAGCGTCGCAAGATTAACCTTTTTCCCGATATTTCTTCGTCTACGCAAACCAGAAGTAATGGAAATAAACGGTTTCCGGTTTCAACATTGATTCCTATAATGTAACAGAGTAGATAGCATTTTTTCTTTTGGTAAATGAATTAAGTACCGCTAGAATAGATTATGTTTCCGACTTTTATTTCTCTATTACAACTAAAAGCAGTAGAAATCAAATACCACTTCCGGTGCTAATATTGATTCGAATAAAGCAAAATCTGGAATAGAAGGCGACACACGTTTTGTGGTATGAATTTCGAATCTGAGAATAGATTTCATTTTAGCTTTATTATCCTATTAAAGCTGGAATTTAGTAAGAAATATTACAACCTCTGGTACCAAAACCTGTTTTTACACAGTAATAAGTATAAGAAATAATGAAAAACTGTTTTCGATGTGTATTCAGCGTTCGATTAACATCTTCCATCTCTATCCCTATATTACACCTGGAAGTTATATACGGTATCTACTGCTTTCGCTTCAGTATTAAAGAAATGAAATCTTTAAGTTTTACGTCCCACGGTTATGCCGGTTAGGCTAAAGGAGACGGTGATGATGAGTAATGAATGAAATGATGGAATAAAGAAAGTCGGAGGAAACGGGAGAACCCTGCAAAACCCCACGAACACGGTGTCTGTCCACCACAAAGTCCACACGGCGCGACCTGGGATCGAACCAGGGACCCGAAGCACCGGAGGTAAACGCTCTACCACTGAGCCAACGCGCCCCCATGCTTTCAGTATTGAATTTTCTTGGTTTGAAAGTTCGCTATAGCTTCGGATTGTGAAACGAAACTCACTTTTCTTAGTGTGGTGATTTTATATAATTGTTGCGTAACATATGTTTTTATTATTATTATTATTATTATTATTATTATTATTATTATTATTATTATTATTATTATTATTATTATTATTATTTTCACCAGAATACATCTTTCCTATTCACATGTGGAATCTCGAGCATTGAATGAGAAACGTGCTTCTTTTAGGAGATATGAGTTTTTAAATTTAGTTTTTAATTAGACTATTTGCATTCTACAGCACTTGCAATAATTTTTAAACGTTATCCGGTTACAGTATCCAAAAACAGTTTGGTAAAAACGAGAAAAAAATCATCTTAAAATTCATATCAAATATTTTAAATCCTTCGAAGATGCAGAACTATGAAGATCACTTAAAGAAAAAAATGTACTTGCAGGAAACACGGGAAAGTATGATAAAGCTTAGTGAGTCAATACGGATCACATTTTTGGATCAATTATACTGTGTAAGTTCAACAAAAAATTAAGGAACATCGTAGGTATAATGGAAAATGTAATCCATATTCGTGTAAAGCTCGTTTGGATAATTTTGTTTCTAGTAACTTCAAAAAAAATCTGAAAAATGAACTATTAGAACTTCTTCTCGTTACTAAGTTAAAAGGATGCCGTATCTTCAGTTAATGTGAACGATCTTTGTAATTTAAAAAAAAATCTGAAGTGAATTTCACGCGAAAACTAAAGATACGGTACCAGAGAAGTATGAAAGTTATAACATCATTACTACAGATCATTATTCTATGTAGTACGTTACGTAAATACAATTGGTTCAGTTTGATTCCGCATGCAAATAACAAAACTGTATTTTCCTTTTATCTTATGTAGGTTTACAGGACTTCTAATCAGGGGCGTCATTTCAGACTTCACTTGAGGGAGGGGAACAAAAGCACCACCGACAGACAATCGGTTAAAGTATATGTACTCTTCAAACTCTTGGGGGGAATTGCCCCCTCTAAATGACGCCCCCGCTTCTGTATTACATAATCTTATATTACAAGTAGATTATGTTTCCCTGCCAAAGAATTCCAATTAATATAAGCTCTTCAAACATGGTGAACTGAAGTCAATAAATTACCTCTCATTAGTTACGCCAATGTTTTCGTGAAAATAGAACAACAACTCTTGCACCAAGCAAACACATACATTACTCCTTACAGAACTAGGAATATGGCCAATATTAAGTGCTTTCAACCACCTCAACTCCATCTACTCAACACAGTAGAAGTTCATAATATCTCTGGCATAGTTCAAGACTTAACAGTCTGGATAAAAGGGTATGTAAGTCAGTTTTGGCTCATACCTATGTCAGTTTCGGCACTCTCCTTGCTTGTTCAATCCAAGAAGGCACGTAGCCAAGGGGAGTCCATGGGGTACAGATCCCCGTTCAAAACAGAAATGAATAAAATTAAGGACGGATGAAACAAAAAGAAACGAGAAAAGGAAGAATCAGCGTTAAAAATGAAAAGCTACTGGAAGCTTTTGGTTACTCTTTGTTATGAAAAGCTTTGTATTACTTGTAATACATGGTGGCGAATGAGCGGGATATCCTGGAAAAGTCAGGGAATTTGAAATTTCTAGAAAAGTTACGGAATTCTCAGAATTTCTGCTACTAGTCAGGGAAATTTCAAGCTTTCGAAAGCATAGTGCGGTTCTGTAACAGCATGAACATTTTTTAATCATAATTTTTTCATCATTGCTTCTCTGCAGTATCAAACACTTTATTTCCGAAACAGTTTTCTACAGGTCCTTTAACCTGTCATTTGGAACAGACAGTAGTTGACGGAATAATGAAAACAAAAAAAGTTATGTGGAAAGAAAGTTCTGTTAACATTTGATTCAACAGAAAAAGGAACACAGATTTTGTAGAATATTTTACGAGACATTATTGGGTATGCACATTTTAATAGTGGTTATGTACACCTTGTCTCAAAAAGGTTGAGCGCATTCTTTATTGCTGTTTCGAGGCAAAAATTTTCTAAGTCCAACTTCGGGTATCTTCGGGAAAAAGTAAACCAGGTTCGAACCTCGAAGCCAACCTTTGCAATCGGGAAAAATTTTGCAGATGTGTTTTTCTTCTTTTAAATATAATAAGACTTGTTACCAATTATATATAAAAAAGCAACATTGATTGAAATACTTAATGATACAATATTTCGAAACTGTATTAATGCCAGCACATGCTTGTTTGTCATTTTGCTCTCCATATTTAATGGAATATTTAGATACGTAAACGAATCTTTCCATATGTAAAAGAATGGTTAAAGTTAAGACATAGAACATTATTCTCTCCTGAGTACTAAAATAAAAGTCAAAGTAGAACAAAAACAGCGTTTGCAGTGGATATGAATGCAATTATTGTCTTAAATACCGCTATATATCGCTAGAAGTATTATTCGTGGAGCGCTTGTGATAGCTCAGTGGTACGCCGTTGGATTTCAAATCGTAAGGTCGAGGGTTCTATTCTCATCTGAGTCAATTTTTTTTATGAAATTCTATTTTCCGCAATGCATGAAAAATTATATAAAATAATTACATTAAAATACGTCAGTTGTATATATATAACATACAATCATTGCAGAACATAGTGATTATTATGTTTAAAATATAACAGGTGTTTACAGTACGTTGGTATTCTATGATATATGTGAATGTTAAATACAAATTAAGAAAATAATATCATCGCAATGAATAAATTATGTAGTGTATTTATTTGCAGCTATTTGTCATCGGAAGTTACTTCTGAATTTTCTCATTACAGCAAGTGATTTACGCTTTCTGAAAGGTAAAGAGACTATTCGGGTATAAACAGAAATTATATACAAACTCCAATCTTCGTTACAGACACAAAACTCCCGATCCCCAAAACTATGTAAACAGGAAATTTACGAACACGAAGTCATGTCTAAGAGACTTATTTATACTCGAGAAAGAAAGCAGAATAGGATTTCTTTCCAAAGGATTTCAGTTCAATAATCTGCAAGGCTTTTGTATATGGATGTGGTCCCTTTCTCTCCGCCAATATATATAAAGTAAAAGCGATCGATATTAGTGTCGAATCCATAGTTCTCGTTGTTGCAGAAATTAATAATTACAACTCCGAAAGCGTTAAAGTCCAATTTAACTCTCATCGTAAAGCTCCTTTGTGGTTAAGCGTATAGCGTACACGCTTTCGGTGTGGGAGACCCAGATTCGGCCCCCAGCGAGAGCTCATGTAGTTCGCGTTAATTAGTAGGTCTACGTCTCATATAGCCTCACTGCTGACGGGACGTTAAACTCAAAATCAATTCAATTGATTCAAAACCCATTATTATGGCGGGCGATAAAGGATGAAAAATAAAATGTCTCAAGTTACTGAGATTAGTGTCAAATCCATAGTTTGAGTTCGTGACACTGTTACAAACACAATGTCATTTAATGCCACGTTTTGGTATGAGCGACTATGCCTCCTGGATTTTGAATTTACAGGAGCAACATCAAAAGCATTGCTCACACAGCTCTAAATGTTTTGATGTATGTATACGTGTATATTCCAGCTAAACTCCGGAATGTCTGGAGCAAATTTTACCTACCATGGGAGACATATTACTTTCAATCTAAGGAAAAAAATATTGTGAAATTCAGATACCTCAAGGGATTGAAGTTGGAAGAGTGGCATGTAAAAATAGTGTAAAATGACTGATTGTAGAGTGTTATCCATTGTTTTCTCGGTCGTTGAGATGAGTAGTGAGGCACTCAATGGCGTTATATCCAAATTCATCCCCATCTTTACAGGATGAGGGGCTTGGAGATATGATTAATAAAATGTAAAAACTTACTTAAATATTTGTCGAAGTAATAGTTTTCTGGGGTCGCGAAAGCGTTTCTAATAACTTTGGAATGTAGTTTGTAACCACTTCAAGATGGGCTCTTTAATCATATCAATTTCTCACCTTAAGAAGAAATTACCATCTCAACTAGTATATGTATCAAGCTAGCCTTCGCAATCGAGAAAAAATTGTGTAGATGTATGTTTCGTCTTTTAAATGATATACTAAATGTAAAATCAGAGATTGAGTTGGTCGGTGGGTCAAATGGGTCAAGATTTATGAGTGGGTCAGTGGATCGTAGGTCAGCAAGGCGTGACCCACTGCGAAACACCATCACTGTGACTCACACTGACCCATTGACCCACCAACCCATTCTGCTCAGTGCCTTCTAGATAGCATTTTCTGAACACTGGCAACTTTGTCTACGTTTTACTTTCAAGACCTCCATTTTTCTTCTTTTTTTCATTTGGTTGTAATGAAGAAAGAAGTTCAGGCTCTTTTGGATTTTGATATTTCCAGTTGTAACAATGGCAATAGGATTTACTGCTTGGCTTTTGAGATGCAGGCTATGAGTTTTTAGAGGAGCTAACTACTGGAAAAAATTGGTTTATTACAAATATAACCTCTTAAATCAGTAGATAAAATGACGTGGATAATGGATCAAACTTAATGACGATGTATTTTAGTGGGTCGGAGTTGGTCACAATGGTTCAGAGTTGTTTATAGTTGGTGGTGGGTCAGAGTGGGTCATGGTGGGTGAATGGGTCACGTTGGGTGTTGAGTCATTGTGGGTCACGATGTGTAGTGGGTCAGTATTTTGTGGATCAAGGTTTCATTGACCCACACCATCTCTTGTCAACATTGCACTAAAGAGGAGAGTTTCCGAAGGTGCGCGTCGGCGATTTTCTCAAATTTTGCACATAGATAGTACCCCACCAGAAAGCAATAAATCTCGAAACGGTTCACAGTACCATCTCACAGAACTCGAGATAGAGGGATTTGTTTGATTGGCTAAATTAAGACCTCAATAATTTATCCTTCTACAAGCGAGATTTTCTTCATCGATTCCGTGGCGAAGTCAGAAGAATATGCGGTAAGTAAACTTAAGGTTGAAGGTTCGTGCCCACTTTGGGATACTTGCTTTTTTCCCCTAGTGTTTTTTACACTCACCTGAATATAAACAAATCAAGCATATGGGCGATTTAACATATTTTGGGGGAGAAATTTTGTGGTTCGTTGGCGTTTCGTTGAGTCTCTGCCGCTGGTGGTATAATTTTCAAAACCGAAGTGGGGCCACCACGGATCGTAGCTGCGGGATCACCAACTTTTGGCGAAATGTCGCCAGTTGCGCATCGGTGGTCCACTGACGTTTACGACATGGGGGCTTGTATCTGAAAACTAAGAGAATAAAGAAGCATGGTATCCATGAATCCCGTTGACACTAATAAAAGTCTGAAACGATGAAACAGATGTCAACACCGGAAAACATGTATTTTATAATTTCAAAGGTACCCCGTGTCGAGGAAAAAGATTTGCCCCAAGGTTCCCCGGTGGGTCTCAGGAGGGGTGCAACTCAAAATTTGAAAATGGTAAGGGGAATCAAGTAGTATGTCATTTAAAAGTATTACTATAATTTAAAAAAAATGGTAAGAGTCCCGAGTCTTTATGCTAACTTGTGCAAAATAGCGAGCGTTCAAGATGGTAATAAATCCTTCATTGAAAACTCCTTGACCACCTCTACAAATGTGAAACTGTGAAACTACCCAGAAGAGGTAAACACTTGTCTTACCATTGCAAAAGTATAATACACCAAGGTAAAACAAGAAGCGACCCATTATGGGTTTATTACATCACTAATATTAAATTCTACGTTCCACGATTGCGTCTTTAAGCTAAAGGACAGGGTGATTGCGAATTATGAAATTAATGGTAGAATATAGAATTGACCCACAACCAACTATGAACCACTCTGAACCATTGTGACCAACTCCGACCCACCAACGTAATCAACTCTGACCCATGATCCACGTCCTTCTCTCCATTGACTAAAGAGGTTACACTTGAAATAAAACAAGACTGTGAAATTTTCACTTATCGGAGTTTGAATTCCTACCGTCAATCGCTCAAGCACCGCTCTGTTACAAAACCGGTGGATCTGACCTTTACGATATACAATGGTAAAGTGTTTCTCATCTTCCAAATTAAGATGAATTTAAATTTATCATATATAATTATTTCTTTCTTGGCTTACATATACATTTCAGTAGAAAACAGGATGAAATTTGAAAGTATCAAATCAAGATAAAGTAGACCAACGTAAGAAGAAAAGAAAGAAAAACTAGTTTTCCATATAATTAAGCATGCCGTACTAATTTAAAATGCTCATGAAATTAAGCTTGGAATACAAATGTTATGTCTATTTTTCTCACAACTTTATGGTTTGATTGCCTTATGCTCTGAACGATCCATATATTAAACACCAGCTTCAGCAATTATTATATTAGAAAGCAGTGAGTATAAAATGCAAAGGACTGTAGTTTTCATTCCTCAATTAGTTTCTTAACTAATATCAATTGTTTTCGATAATTTTTACAAATCAACCCACCACCATTTTCCAATATATAGAAAATCCCCCCCCCCCGCTCATAAAATACATTTTTAAAAATGCCAGGACACATTCTGTTTAGTTTTAGTAAAGAGTTGTATACTGAATTTAAGCTCTCTAAGTTGAACGGCTTGTAAGATACTTAGTTTTTCGCAAAAATTCGGACACCTACTCCCCACTAAGGATATGTGTTATAATGAAAGTGATATGCGTATGATAACTTCCCAGTTGGGATTGGGGCCTGATTATATACCAAATGTCATTTCATTTGACTTTGCAATTTGACGGTGATAATCACGCAGACATAGTTACTTTCAGTTTTTTATACTAGGTATAATAATTCATATATTACAGGTGATTCAAATTTTTTTCCAGCAGTTAGCTCCTCTAAAAGCTCATAAGCTGTATCTCAAAATTGAACTCCTATTGCTATTGCCACTCTTACAATTGCAAATATCAAAATCCAAAAATACCTGAGCTTTTTTCATTAGAAATGGAGATTCAGAAGAAGAAAAATGGAGATATTGAAAGTAAAACGTACACAAGCTCACCAGTGTTCAGAAGATGCTGTCTACAATGCGCAGAACAGAATGGGATGGTGGGTAGTTGGGGGTCGTTTCGTCCAGAGACATTTAGCCCAAGCACATTTGGTCCAGGGACATTTGGTCCAAAGGGCAATTTCTCCAAAGAACATTTTGTCCAAACGACAATTGGTCCAAAGGACATTTCGTCCAAAAGACATTTGGTCCAAAGGACATTTCGTCCAAAACACAATTGGTTTAAAGAACATTTCGTCCAAAAGCCAATTGGTTCAAAGGACATTTCGTCCAAAAGCCAATTGGTCCAAAGAACATTTCGTCCAAAGGATTTTCGTCCAGAGACATTTAGTCCAAACACATTTGGTCCAGGGACATTTCGTCCAAAACACAATTGGTGCAAAAGACAATTGGTCCAAAGAAAATTTCGTCCAAAACACAATTGGTCCAAAAGATATTTGGTCCAAAGGGCATTTCGTCCAAAAGACAATTGGTCCAAGGGACATTTCGTCCAGGGATGTTTAGTTCAAAGCACATTTCGTCCAAAGAACATTTGGTCCGGTAACGCTTGGGGGTCAAGGGTTTGCTTCTACTAGAAGAGTAAAAGTGATGCATATAACATTATGACTCACAAGTAATACCTTCCAAGTGTAGCACTCCGATTTTGAAAAAATAGGCAGGTAGATACTACACACAAAATAAACGAATACGTGTTTTTCTGCGGAAAAGTGGTTTTAGGGGGGCAAAAGCCCCTACTCAAAATTTTGAAAGTTGACGCCCGAAAGGCAAAAAGAGGTGGACCGAAGTGAACGAAATTGTGCACAGATATTGCAGACGTAAAATGAGGGAATACGTGTTTCGTATTTTACTGAAAAAAATGGTTACGTGGGGCACAGACCCCTCCAAACCTTTGATCACGAAATATCAAAAGTACTAATAACAGTATGTCAGATGTGTGTAAAGAACATGAAGAATTGCAACGAAACTTTGAGTAGGGACAATACGCAAAAATAAATAAATACGTTTTTTTATTTTCTGCGAAAGAACGGTTTTAGGGGGCAAAAGCCCCCATCCACAAGTTTGAAACTTGAGGCCCGAAAGGTCACAAGAAATGAACCAAAGTGAATGAAATTGTGCAGAGATATTGTAGACATAAAATCAGGGAATACTGGTTTCATATTTTCCTGAAAAAAAGAAAAAGGTTTGGGTGGGACACAGACCCCTACAAAACTTTGATCGTGAAACATCAAAAGTGCGAATAACAGTATGTCAGAAGTGCTTAAAGGACATGAAGGATTGGAACGACATATTGTGTAGGTACAATACGCAAAAAATAAACTAATGCGAGTTTATTTTCTGAGGAAAAACGGTTTTAAGGGACAAAATCCCTCACCAAAAATTTTGAAATTTGAGGCCTAAAAGGCAAGAAGAAGTGTACAGAATTGAATGAAACTGTGCACAGATATTGTAGACGTAAATTGAGGTAATTGGGTTTCGTATTTTCCTTTAAAAAAAACGGTTGCGTATATCACGGACCTTTTAAACTGTTGATTACGAAATGTCAAAAGTGCAAATAATTATACGTCAGAGGTTCTTAAAGAGTATGGAGAATTGCAACGAAACCTCGTATAGGGACAATTCGCAAAACAATAAACGAAACGTGTTTTAATTTGTGCGGAAAACAGTGTTGGGGCCTAGGCCTTCTCCGCAAAAAAGTAAATATTACCGTAATAGCGCAGGAAGTAGTGGACCAAAGCAAATGAAATCGTGGGTACACATTTTAGAGACCCTATGTAAAATAAGGCCTTTCGTGTTTCTGAAGTATTCCTATCCGTTTTGCTTCAAATTTGGCACATCAACAGCAAACAGGAAATTAATCGACACGTGTTTTTGTTTATGCGGAAAAACATTATAAGGGTTAAAGGTGCCTCCTGAAATGCTATAAAATACACTATACTGTTTGTGCTTGTTGTTGATCTGCCAAATTTGAAGAAATCAGATGGAGAAACTTGTGAAACACGAAAGGCCTTATTTTATGTATCCAATATCTACATACAATTTCATTCACTTCGGTCCACTTCTTCTTGGCTTTCGGGCTTCAACTTTCAAAACTTTGGGTGGGAGTTTTTGCACCCTATAACCCTTTTTTTCGCAGAAAATAAAAAAACCCGTGTTCATTTATTTTTTGCATATTGTCCATACACAAAGTTTCGTTGCAATTCTTCATGTAAATTTAGGCACTTCTGACATACTGTTACTAGCACTTTTGATATTTCATGAGCAAAGGTTTGGAGGGGTCCGCGCTCCACCCAATCATTCTTTCTAGAAAAACACAAAACCCGTATTTCCTCATTTTTCGTCTACAATATTTGTGCACGATTTCATTCATTTCGGTCCACTTCTTCTTGCCTTTCGGGCGACAACTTTCAAAATTTTGGGTGGGGCTTTTGCCCCCTAAAACCGTTTTTCCGCAGAAAATAAAAAAAGTATTTACTTATTTTATGTGTAGTATCTGCCTGCCAAATTTTTATCAAAATTGGAGTGTTACACTTGGGAAGTGTTACTTGTGTAGCTTCTTATTTCTAAAGGAAATTTTGAAATAGAGATTTATTCCGCAATTTTCTTTTCGAAAAAACAAATATATGTTGAGATATTCAGAAAAAACGTAAACGCCTGAAAACTAAATGGCCACCTTTCTTTGCTTTCATTAATAATTTTACAAAAATACAGTTTTAGCTTCGCAGAAATACAGTTGTAGCTTCGTTGGTTAAGGAATTCACCTCCCAAAATAATAAACAACCCTTTGAAGAGCATACTCCCTCTTCATTTGCGGACAACATTGCCTCCGCATGGTCATGTGAATCTTGTATTTGGTTTGAGACTTTGCAATGGATATCTTAAATGTACTGTGCTGTACCGAGAAAATTAATATGAAAGCAAAAGTATATACTATATTTGCATAAGGAGTAACACTGAAATAAAAATACAAGACAAGTTAACAATTCTGGTTTGTCATACAACTCACTAATTATGTAGAAACGTCTGCCGAAGTTACACACTATCAATAGTCTACAAATAGAAACCAGACTTGTGGTTAACCTGAGAAGATACGTATATTCTAAACGAAATGTTCCAACTTTCATCTTATATTTGTCAATCACTTTTCACAATGTTGCAGTCAAGAATGTGACTGTTTAAGAGTATTATCTTTGGACACTAAGAATATATTTCACACATGTGTATTTTTCTATTCTCAGTATTTCTTCAAAGATACTTGACACATAATTTTTCACTTTTCTAACACAAGGGTTTGAATACCTAATATTTAACTTATTCAAATTTAAACTCCATTAATTTTAGTTACCGGTACTTATTTTAGAACTATTTCATTTACAACATGAAAATTTTAGATGTCATGTTAGCAGTTATTACAGCAACATACTTCACACTACAACCTTTCCCTCACTCCTGTTGTTCGGCCATGTTGTTTTCAGGCATTTACGTTTTTCTGAATATCTCAGCATTATTTGTTCTATCAAAATGAAAATTGCGGAATAAATCTCTATTTCAAATTTCCTTTAGAAATAAGAAGCTACTGAGTCATAATATTATATGAATCACTTTTACTCTTCTAATAGAAACAAACCCTTGACCCCCAAGCGTTACCGGACCAAATGTTCCTTGGACGAAATGTGCTTTGAACTAAACATCCCTGGACGAAATGTCCTTTTGACCAATTCTCCTTTGGACGAAATGTCCTTTGGACCAATTGTGTTTTGGACGAAATGTCATTTGGACGAATTGTCCTTTGGACCAAATGTCTTTGGATTAAATGTCTCTGGGCGAAATGTTCTTTGGACGAAATATCTTTGGACTAAAAGGGTGGCCACCGGGTGGGCCAATGTGAGTCACGGTGAGTGGTGTTTCGCAGTAGGTCACGTCCTTTTGACCCACGATCCACTGATCCACTCACAAATCTTGACCCATTTCACCCACTTACCAACCGACCCACTGACCCACTCCATCTTTGATTTTAACATGTCTTGTTTCATTTAAAAGACGAAACATACATCCACATAATTTTTTCATCAATTGCGAAGGTTGGCTTAATATCATAATTTTAATGGTAATTTCTTCTTAAGGTGAGAAATTGATATGATTAAAAAGCCCATCTTGACGTGGGTACAAATTACCTTCCAAAGTTATTAGAAACGCTTTCTCACCCTGAAAACTATGAATTCGATAAATATTTAAGTAATTTTTGAGATTTTATTTTTAGCTCTCCCAGGCCATCATCCTGTGAAGATGGGGATGAATTTGGATGTAACCTCCATTGGGAGCATCACTATCCATCTCAACGACCGAAAAAATTATGGATAAAACACTAAGATCAGTCGTTTTACATTATTTTTACATGTCACACCTCCCAACTTCCATAACTTCATACTACTACAATATTTTCTTCTTAGATTGAAAGTAATATGTCCCCCAAGTTTGGTAAACGTTGTCCCAGACATTCCAGAACTACGCTCTCCTTATTAGATGTGCTGGGGGATCTTACTCTTACTGGAAGTTGAACTTAAACTTAAAGGTAATCAGAACTGCTCCCAATGAACTTGGCGACCACGAAAGATATGTATTGTATACTAACATTGGTTATTTTCAATTATTTCTACATGTCACAAATTTCACAAACTCATTCATTGTGTTAATGAGGGCTTAACTTACATGGCATCTGAAGTTCCAATCTTTACCTAAGAGACCCCCAAAATTATAGATTCGACACTAATGTAGGTTTTTTTTTTATAATTTTGATGTCAGTCTCTTTCATTCCTCCTAGGACAGCAAACGGATACTGCCACTGCTAGGACTAAATTTGATCTTAAATGGCATTAAAATTGCTACCAATTAATTTAGCGAACAGTGCTGCATTTAGAAGCTCGGCGTCCCTACGCACTTTTGTTCTCGGCGCCCCCAATAACTGCACATTTCTCCGTCCCTTGATCCCTAACTTACAAATAAAACTTAATTCGAATATGCTTAATTAGTGAATTTATTGCAGTTAAATACCACTCACTAGATGCTACAGCTACAATTACATAACAAAAAATAAACGGGAAACATGTTCTAAATTATTTTCAGATTTCTTACGCTATAATTAAATATATTAGAATAGTAAAAGAGGACTGCTCATGAAATAGTATATTTGCTCTCGATTTTTTTAACTTTTTCATACGAAAAAAAAATAAAATTTTAAACTTTGCGCTCTTCAAATATGTTGCCCTCTAGGCACGGGCCTAGTTGGACTAATGGGAAATGCGGCACTGAAAACTTACGTTTCGACTCTAATATTGGTTGATTTCGATATTTTTTTGTCGCTACGTAACCACCCTGGGTGCTAATGGGAGCTTGATTGGACTTGAATTGAAAGTAGAACTGTTTACCTAAGCGACCACGAAACTATGGATTCAATACTAATATCGATCCTTTTCTAGCATTTTTGATATATATCCCGACAGTACTTTTTTCCAGATTGTAAGAAATATGGTTAAAATTGCTCTAGACATATCAGAATTATGTCGAAACACACACATACATCCACTTTCATATATATAAATACAGAGTGAGCGAGCGAGAAAGTGAGAGAGAGCGACCAAAGGCATCACCACTTCCACATTGCAAAAGCACATATCAGGTATTGAATTGAAAATCTATGTAAAGACCTTCTGCTGTGGCATGCTTCATAAGAACAATTCCAGTCTGCTCACGTGACCTTTGGGGTTCATGAATTTCTTGCGAGCGTTCCGACTTTGGATTCTCTGTTTATACCCTCTTTTTATGCCTCGGATAATTTTTCAAGAATATCAATGACATGCTGTAATACGAATGTTCAGGAGAAACCCCTATATGACAAATAGCTGCAAATAAATACACTACATAATTTATTTATTGCGATGATATTATTTTCTTAATTTGTATTTAACATTCACATATATCATAGAATACCAACGTACTGTGAACACCTGTTATATTTTAAACATAATAATCACTATGTTCTGCAATGATTATATGTTATATATATACAACTGACGTATTTTAATGTAATTATTTTATATAATTTTTCATGCATTGCGGAAAATAGAATTTCAAAAAAAATCATTGACTCAGATGGGAATTGAACCCTCGACCTTACGATTTGCAATCCAACGGCGTACCACTGAGCTAACACAAGCACTCCACGAATAATACTTCTAGCGATATATAACGGTATTTAAGATAATAATTACATTCATATCCACTGCAAACGCTGTTTTTGTTCTACTTTGACTTTTATTTTAGTACTCAGGAGAGAATAATGTTCTATGTCTTAACTTTAACCATTCTTTTACATATGGAAAGATTCGTTTACGTATCTAAATATTCCATTAAGTATGGAGAGCAAAATGACAAACAAGCATGTGCTGGCATTAATACAGTTTCGAAATATTGTATCATTAAGTATTTCAATCAATGTTGCTTTTTTATATATAATTGGTAACAAGTCTTATTATATTTAAAAGAAGAAAAACACATCTGCAAGATTTTTTCCCGATTGCAAAGGTTGGCTTCAAGGTTCGAACCTGGTTTACTTTTTCCCAAAGATACCCGAAGTTGGACTTAGAAAATTTTTGCCTCGAAACAGCAATAAAGAATGCGCTCAACCTTTTTGAGACAAGGTGTACCTTTTATAATAGTTGAGGTCACAATGAAAGGAAAATAGTTTTATTTGAATGAACAGAGGAAGGAACGTAGATATTGTAAATTCTGTTTCAATACTTTTTTGTATATTGTCAAGGAACGTAAAATTTGAAGATAATTTTTCTATTTTAAGTTCATTTTAATAAGATATCAGAAGTTAAAGTTTAAAAGCAAATTATAATTTTGAATTGGCGTTGTATTTCAAAATGAAGAAATGCTGCAGTCAAAATAATTTCTAAATAAGATTTCGTTATGTGTATGTTTGGTTTTGTTTACATATGTGAAATAACGATACAGACACGAGTCTGCACGTGTCGTCATTATGACAACAAACATTGAGAAAATCTTAATTGTAAAACTTTTATAAATTTTTGTTAAGATGAACACATTTTAGGAGTTTGTCAAAACTGTTCAAATCGCAGACGTAGACTATTTGGAAATTTAATTTATTGAGAGACAATGGAGAAACCAATGGTTTCAACAAAGAGATGAAACAACACTAGAATGAAGTAAGAGATGAGAACGCAACATCGTAGTTTGGAGGACGACATAAAAAGGTTATGTCGGAGAGTCAAGAGAATCAGTTGCGGTGGATCAGTTGAAGGGAGCTCATACAAAGATCAGTCGATGAGTTGATCAGTCGACGAGTTGATCAGTCGATGAGTTGATCAGTCGATGGGTTGATCAGTCGATGAGTTGATCAGTCGATGAGTTGATCAGTCGATGGGTTGATCAGTCGACGAGTTGATCAGTCGATGAGTTGATCAGTCGATGAGTTGATCAGTCGATGAGTTGATCAGTCGATGAGTTGATCAGTCGCCGAGTTGATCAGTCGATGAGTTGATCAGTCGATGGGTTGATCAGTCGATGAGTTGATCAGTCGATGAGTTGATCAGTCGATGAGTTGATCAGTCGATGGGTTGATCAGTCGATGAGTTGATCAGTCGACGAGTTGATCAGTCGATGAGTTCATCAGTCGATGAGTTGATCAGTCGATGGGTTGATCAGTCGATGAGTTGATCAGTCGACGAGTTGATCAGTCGATGAGTTGATCAGTCGATGAGTTGATCAGTCGACGAGTTGATCAGTCGATGAGTTGATCAGTCGATGAGTTGATCAGTCGACGAGTTGATCAGTTGCGGTGGATCAGTTGTTCAGTCGATGGAGATCAGTTGCAGCGAGTCCGTAGTCAGTGGAAACCCTTCCACTGCTAATTCAGCGAAGTAACGACGTCCAGAGTCAAACCAACAGCCCGAAGGAAGAAATTATATTCCATCAGTTCTCATGTAATATCAACAGGTATGTGGTGTTTCATCTCAGTTGCTCTCAATTGAGTAAATCGCCAAAAGTCTACTTTGTGTGATCTGATGGTATTCACAAACTTATTCGCTCACACACATCATTACACTTAATAAATCCATTTATGAAAATACATGATTTTAATAGTATGTGGTCAGTTTCTATTTAGCGAATAACCTCTCGCAGTAACATGTCAAGTTCTGTTATTCCCGTCTATTTCAGGCAGTAGACGGAAGCAACTTTATTCGTGTCATAAAGCAATTACATTCCAGAGTAGTGAAAAAATGATCGATCTGGCTCAGCGTTTGCCAACTCACAAGCCCCTGGGAAAATGACCACCGTGCACCGTGAGCCCACGGTCTTTTACGACCTCCATTTAGGGGTGTATTCGTTCTCTTTTATGACCACTTTTTAGGGGTGTACTCATTCTCTTTTACGACCTCCTCCATTTTAAGGGGGTGTACTCGTTCCCTACGAACACATAACATTACGTAACACACAGCAGAACATAAGAGTACGTAACATAACAAGGGTGTATTCATTCAACCCCTACGAACACATAGAAAAGAAGATAACACATAACACTACGTAACACACAGCACAACAGATAATACATGGCGTATTTTCCAACCCCTATTTTAAGATAACAGAAATTACGAAAACATAGAAGAGCAGATAACACATAACATAGCAGGGGTGAACTCGTTCCCTTTTTCAACCCCTATTTTAACATAGCAGAAATGACATAAGCATGTCCTCAAACTACTGACCATTGTGAACAAAGGTCAATTGGTCATCAAGGTCGAAAACAGAGCCACATTTAGCAATAGGTCATCAGGTACTACATGTCCCAAAATTAGTGGTCATCGAGGTCAAAGACCAAAATACTTAAAACCAAATAACTCTTAAATGGATCCACATATTGAGGTGCTGTTTCCACATTTAGTAATCGGTCTCCAACTACTACATGTTAAAAAAGTACTGATCATCGAGGTCAAAGGTCAACATACTTAAAACCTAATAACTCGAAAACGGAGCCAAATATCGAAGTGGTGTTTCCACATTTAGTAATTGGTCATCAACTACTACAAGTTCCAAAATACTAATCATCGAGGTCAAAGGTCAACATACTTAAAACCTAATAACACGAAAACTGAGCCACATACTCAGGTGCTGTTTCCACATTGAGTAATAGGTCATCAACTACTACAAGTTCCAAAATAATGATCATCGAGGTCAAAGGTCAAAGTACTTAAAACCTAATAACACGAAAACTGACCCACATATTGAGGTGCTGTTTCCACATTTAGTAATAATATTGCTGAGATTCGGATATTATATTTTGCTGTTTATCTAACTTTTAGAATATTGTAAAATCGTTAATTGCTGTCTTCCAACTATAGAACACCAATTAGTGTTTTTTCTAATAACCTATTATTCTTAACGTTCAACAATTATTCACTGTAAAGCAATGCTTATAGAATTCTTTTCTCGGAAAAATCAGCTGTTGGCATGAAAAAGTAATTGGGGCTGTTCCCACTATAGAACACCAATTAGTGTTTTTTCTAATAACCTATTATTCTTAACGATCAACAATTATTCACTGTAACGCTATATTGAAAGCAAAATTCTTCTCGGAAAAAATCAGGTGTTTGCAAGAAAAATTAATTGGGGCTGTTCCCACTATAGAACACCAAGAAGTGTTTTTACAATAACGTATTCTTCCTAACATTTTTAGTGATATTTTCTAAACCTGAAAATAGAAAAAAGCAAATTATTATTACATTTCTTACATTACAAAATCATCCAAAAATCGCATATTAGGCGTATCCCACATAACTGGCTCAGCATTGGCCAACTCACGAGCCCCTGGGAAATTGAGCACCTTACACCGTGAACCCACGGTCTTTTACGACCTCCATTTTAGGGGTGTATTCGTTCTCTTTTATGAGCACTTTTTCAACATAGCAGACAAAGAACATAGCAAAGGGGTACGAACACATAACATCCTTCATTTTAGGGGTGTACTCGTTCTCATTTTTCAACCCTTATTTGAGCATAACAGATAATACATTCGAACCCTATAGCAAAGATTCTTTTAAGGAGTGAACTTGTTTTAACCTATATTTGAACATAGCAGAGATTATTTAAGAATGCGAAACTTCCGTGTTTTGTTATCAGTTACATAATAACTTCCGCCATATGTAGATAATTCTCATTACGTCATTCATCCGGATTTTAGAAAACATTGACCTAGTTTTCTCTTTAACAGACAATAACTTGTCATTCAATGATAGCAATCCCTGAACGTAATGTAATCAATCACAAAGGTATAAAAAAAGAGGGGAATCCCCGAGGATGACTCATACTATTGCGCAATATTACGCAATGCGGTCAGACAGGTATAAAAGACTGACCGACATGTTTTTTTTGTAATCACTTCATGTTTACCGTGTGAAGCGTAAAGTTCAGATATTTTTTGTGTGTGTGCGTTTATATTATTAGTGTGGTTTATTAATAGTGTGGTTTTGTTTTCTTTTGTAAGTAAGACATTTTATAATAATATTATATTATAAAAACTCAGTTCAAAAGTATTATAGTAACTTTGAAGAGTTAGTTTTTAAAAAAAATGGCAACAAAAAAGGTTAAATCAAATACTATCAATTCTGATACTCTATTTAATAATAATTTTAAAAAAAAATTATTTTAAAATGTGATACTGATTTAAATGAGGATAGTGGATGTTTTTTAAAGAATAAAAGAAAAGACTGTTTAGATATATTAAAACAGGAACAAGATAATTCAGCATTTAAAGTAAATTTTTCTTTGGCTACAACTTTTGTAAAACCAGTAGATTTAGAAACATGTCGATTCTTTGTAAATAGTGGTAACGAAATTATTTTACCGAGTACAGATGTGAATTCTATAATAGAAAAACTATTTAATAAAATTTTAGTTGAACAAGAAACTAGAGCAATTAAGAAATCAGGGTGGTCTTTATGTTCTGAACCAAACCATCACTTAGAAATTAAAATCAGTAAATATGATCCTCTTTCCGCTTCTTCTTTTATAAAATTACCTCAATGGATTTTATCCAAAAAGAATTGTTTCAAATATTCAAAATAACGATAATAGATGTTTTATGTATAGTATTCTAGCTGCGTTGCATCCCGCAAAAGAACATCCATATCGTGTAAATAATTACATACAATATATTAATACTTTATTACCATTATTTGAAAAAACCAATATAAAGTTTCCCGTTGAAATAGAACACATAAGCAAATTTGAACATATGTATAATTCTGTATTTCCTAAGGAACAAATTTCCATTAATATATATGGCATTAATTATGATCATGAAACTATTTTCCCGTTACGTATAAGCGAAAACACAGCTGTAGGTAAACATATTGATTTATTATATTTAAACTCTCATTATTGTTTAATTACAAATTTAAATGGTTTAGTCAGACATCAGTTAGGTAGTCATCAAACATTTATTTGTAGACGATGTTTAATATCTTTTTATAACAAATCAAAATTAGATGAACATGACAAATTATGTAAAGAACACACTCCAACCAAAATTAACATGCCGAAACAAGGAGAAGTTTTAAAATTTCGAAAATTGAAATTGTTATTACAGAATGATGTGATAATAATTGCAGATATGGAAAGTTTATTAAAACCTATAAATAAACAAAGTGGATCTCATACAATACAAATTCACCAACATATACCATGCAGTTTTGGTTATATTGTATGTTGGAGTAACAACTATATGAAATCAGATTTAGTTATTTATCGGGGAGAAAATGTATCAATGAAGTTTATGTCTGCTATGGAGAATGAATTAAGAAAAATCATAAACATATTAGATCAAGAAAAACCATTAATACCATTAAATAGTTCTCAGTTACAGGAGTTTAACCTATCCACTGAATGCTCAGTTTGCGATAGTAAATATACGAGTAACAATAGAAAAGTTAAACATCATAACCATTTAACTGGTCAATTTATTGCCACGGTGTGCAACAAGTGTAATTTACAAATTAAACGTCAAAGTAATTTTATCCCTGTCTTCTTCCATAATTTGTCTGGGTATGATGCACATTTATTTGTGAAAGAATTAGATTGCACCCCTGGAAATATTTTTGTAATTGCTGAAAGCACTGAGAAATACATAACATTCTCTAAGCACTTTAATTTTAATGGTAGACCTATCGAGTTACGTTTTGTAGACTTATTTAAATTCCTACCGTATAGTCTCGAAAATTTGGTGTCAAAATTAAAACCTGAGCAATTTGTCTATACAAAGCAATATTTTTCCGATGAAAAGTTTCCTTTAATTCTCCGTAAGGGGATTTATTTTTATGAATACATAACAAATTTAAATACATTTAAAGAAACTGAATTTCCTGGAAGAGAGGCGTTTAGTAGCAAATTGAATGGAACACAAATTTCCGAGACTGATTATCAATATGCAAAACTGATTTGGCGTGTGTTTAAATGTGAAAATTTAGGGGACTACCACGATCTATATTTAAATTGTGATGTACTTCTCACAGCAGATGTGTTGGAGAATTTTAGAAAGACATGTTTAAATGCTTTTTGTATTGATCCGATTAATTGTTTTACTGCACCTGGGTTGGCATGGCAAGCCATGTTATATAGAACAAAAATTGAACTTGAACTTTTATCAGATATCAATATGTATATGTTTGTAGAAAAATCGATTCGCGAAGGTATTACTCAAGCTGTGTTAATATATGCCAAAGCTAATAATCCTTACGTACATGATTTTGATGCGGAAAAAGAGAAATCTTATTTACTGTATATTGACATGAACAATCTGTACGGACTATCAATGATTGACTATTTACCATATGGTGGTTTTCGGTGGGAGGATAAAATTGACAATTGGCAAGACAAACATAAAATTATCAATTGGCCCACGGATAGTGAATGGGGATTTTTTCTAGAAGTGGATTTAGAGTATCCAAATTATTTACACGAATACCATTCTGATTTTCCGTGTGCTCCAACTAATGAAGTTAAACCGAATGGTAAATATTCAAAGTTACTATTGACACTTAAATCGAAATCGAATTATATCTTGCATTATAGAGTATTACAATTTTATCTAAAACAAGATTTAATATTGGTAAAAGTACATAAAATATTATGGTTTCGTCAATCTAAATGGCTTGCATCTTATATTCAAGAAAATACTCAACGCCGTGCACATGCTACAATTGAATTTGAAAAAGATTTCTGTAAGTTATTAAATAATTCTGTATACGGAAAGACAATGGAGAATGTACGAAAACGAATTGATATAAAATTAATTAACAATGAAAAAAGTGTAAAAAATTAGTAGCGCAAAATCAGTTTCAAAATTGGGTAAAATTGGCTGATAATTTGGCATTGTTTCATATGGTAAAAAAATTGGTAACCCTTAATAAACCAATTTACGTAGGAGCGACAGTTTTAGAATTATCAAAATTAGCTATATATAACTTCCATTATAATATAATGAAACCGCGATATGGAGATAAAATTAGAATTGCATATATGGATACTGACTCTTTCATTTACCAAATTAAAACTAACAATATTTATAACGATATAAAAGATATGATTGAGTATTTTGACACCTCAAATTATCCTGAAAATAATTCTTTATATAGCACACAAAATAAACACGTTTTGGGTAAAATGAAAGACGAATTAGGTGGAGTTCCTATGATTGAATATGTTGGGTTACGAGCAAAAAATTATGCAATAAAAACTGGTGAAAATAAAGAATTGAAAAAATGTAAAGGGATCAAGAAAAATATAGTTAAAGAACAAATTACGTTTAACGATTATAAATCATGTATATTTAAAAACGAAACGATCTATCAAACACAATTTGAAATTAAAAGTAAATACCATAATTTAACAACAAATCAGGTGACAAAATTAGCGTTAGATTCGTATGATGACAAAAGAAAAATTTTAAATTGTAATATACACACTGTTCCTTGGGGGTATTATAATAAAAATGTAAAATGTACGATTTGTATATTGTAAATACGATATAATTTTTTTTGGATATATTAGTATTAAAAAATATGTCACAATCAGTTCGAGAACAAATAGTTGCAGAATTACATAAAAGTGCAAGACGAAACTATCCTCGAATACCCGTTATAACGAAAGGGATTCATGATTTATGGCAAGCTGATTTAGTTGAAATGAATAGTGGAAAATTGAAAGGTCTAGCAAAAATTAATCGAAATTTCAAATATTTATTAACTGTGATAGATACATTCTCTAAATATGCTTGGGCTATTCCTGTGAAAAATAAAACTGGGAAAGAAATTACACAAGTATTTATAACAGTACTGAGAAAAGCAAACAAAAGCCCTAAATTTTTACAAACTGACAGGGGTCGAGAATTTTATAACTCAGAGTTTCAGAAGGCGATGAACCAAAATAACATTAAACATTATTCCACGTACAGTGATGTGAAAGCAAGTATTATTGAAAGATTTAATAGATCATTATGTAATTTAATGTGGAAAAAATTTACACTGCAGGGAAATTATAAATGGATTGGCATTCTACCGGAATTACTACATAATTATAATAATACTATTCATTCCACTATTAAAATGAAACCTATCGACGCTATTAAAAAAGAAAATGAAAAACATCTATTGACAAACATCTATTGCAAAAAGTTTTCTGTGATAAAAAGAAAAAGTAAATTTAAGATAGGTGAATATGTAAGAATTAGTAAACTTAAGCGTCCTGGTTTTGATAGAGGTTTTACACGCAATTGGAGTACAGAAATTTTTCGAATTGCAAAAGTTTTCTTCACTAATCCTCCGACATATCACTTAGTAGACTCAAATAATAAACCTATTGAAGGAAGATTTTACGGACACGAATTACAATTAACGAAATTTCCAAAAACATATTTAATTGAAAAAGTTTTGCGAAAGAAAAATAATAAGGCCTATGTGAAATGGTTAGGTCTGCCAAAAAGTGAAAATTCTTGGATCGATTTAAAACATACTATATTGTAAAAAAAAAAAAGAGAAGTCAAGAATTTATAGGTGAAGCATGTCGTCACAAGTATTTTAAATTCTAGCAATGGAATGGAAAATTCCTTTTACATGTATGGTAGCAGGTCCTACAGGTTGTGGAAAATCATATTTTGTTAAAACATTTCTTGACCATTATAGTAAGTTATTTAAAAATGTTGTAAGGAGTTATGGTGAATGGCAACCGTTGTATGATACTCTTTCAAACTGTACGTTTAAAGAAGGTTTACCTCAAAATAATGAATTTCAAGCACATGAGGGTCCACATCTTGTCATTATAGATGATTTAATGCGTGAGTGTGACCATCGGATTGTAGATATATTAACTAAGGGTAGCCATCATAGAAATATAAGTGTAATATTTATCACACAGAATATTTTTCATCAAAAAAAAGGAATGCGGGATATTTCGTTAAATTGTCATTATATTGTTTGTTTTAAAAATCCTAGAGACCAAGCTCAAATTAATTATCTCGCACGACAATTGTATCCAGGTAATACAAAATTTATTCAAGAAGCATATCAAGATGCAACTCGAATTGCACATGGTTATTTACTCTTTGATTTAAAACAAAATACTCCTGATGAGCAGCGAGTTCGAACAAATATCTTTCCAACAGATTCTTTTAATTATGTTTATGTACCTGTAAAAAAATAATAATTGTAATATGGTTTATATTCTAACAATTATTTGTGCTTTAATAGCCGTAAAAATGATTAGTAAGGAAATGCACATATGTTAAAACTTTTAGCAAAGTCAAAACCGAAAGCACGTAAGGCAATTTTACAAAATGCAGATTCTGATTTAATTCGCTCTATTTGTGAATGTTCCTATAACGTATTACAGGGAAATGTTCCATTAAATAACACAGAGATAAATAAGCTAAAAAAATATAAAAAGGAACTGAGATATTTGGTGAAAAAAGCTCCGTCATTAAAACAAAAGAAAAAACGAATAATTATACAAAAAGGTGGTTTTCTTACTGCTTTGCTTGCACCTATTATTGGAGGTATACTATCTAGTTTAATTAAATAATTATGCAAAACGCACAAAAACTTATTTTAATCGCACCAGAAAAATTACATCATTATCAAACGATATCTAATCTTGATGATGAAATGAAAGAAATTTTAAATGCAGAAGAAAAATGGACAAAATATAGAGAAGTCTTACAAAAATATTTAAATATAATTCAAAAACCGGCAGCAGTTACAACAACAGCAACTACTACTACTACTACTACGGAGGAAGAAAAGGAAGAGGATGAGGAGGAGGATGAAATAATATCTACTCTCCCTGAAATTTGTAAACGTAAAGCGAGACCTTTATTACGTAAATTGAAACAAAATCCAAATATTCAATGGGACGATAATGGAAATGTGAATATTAATAATAAATTGATTCCAGGTGCAAATATAGTGGATTTGATATCCGATTTTGTTAGATGTCGTAAGAAAAATATTTCAGTTGCTGGCTGGAAACCTTTTGCTACATTATTAGCAAAAGCCAATATACCCTTAGAGTACATTGGTAATCCTCAACGAATAGATTATATTAGAAAACTAACAGAAGACGAAGAGGATGGTCCTCCACCCCGTAAACGCAAATGGTGTACTTATAAGCAATAATAATAATATTCTATTGTAATCTATTGTTATTTTTAAGTATATAGAAAGATGAATGAGCCCTACCATAATTATTACATACATCAAGCAGGAGGTAATTATAACGTGTATAGAGGTACAGCATATCAAGAAGGTTATGGCATTGGTAGTTTTCTAGGAGGTTTATTTCGTACTGTATTTCCTTTATTAAAACAAGGTGCAAAAACTGTTGGTAAAGAATTGATACGTACAGGAATTAATGTAGCAGGAGATGTACTAGATAATAATAGACCTATTGAAGAGTCTTTGCATGATCGATGGCAAGAAGCTAAAACAAATTTAAAAAATAAAGCTCAAAATAAATTAAATCAGGTGTTGGAAGGATCTGGAAGAAGAAAAAGAAAGAAAGTTCATTTTAGTGGTGCTGGTGTGAAACGGATAAAAAGATCCAAAGATATTTTTGATTGACTATGGAGCAAAGTGATAGTTTTTATCTCACACTTCCTAGCAATAGTTCTATGGAATATTTTCCTCAAAATACTCTTGCTTGTTATACTACTAAATTATATCAACCTATTGTACTGAAGAAGGGAGTGTGGGAAACAGCTGTTGTTGAAGTGCATTATACAAGTTCATTTCAGAATGTTTCCAAATATACAAATAATATTTATTATCGTCTCATTACTACAAAAAACTGGAATATAACTCAAATCTTACCAGGCCACTATTATCATGTTGATGATATTCTATCTCAAATTAATCATAAAAGTGATATATTAAATTTACAATTAAAAGTCAAAGCATCACTGAAACGAATTGAGGTTAATAGAGTAATAAAAGATCAAGAGAAGCATATAGAAGTACGCCTATCTCGTGAACTAGCCAGAATACTAGGCTTTGATCATATAGAGCAGGAAGATATTGCAGTTGTTCATCATGCTCGTTATCCACCTGATTTACAAAAAGCGCTACCTACACTTATGTATATTTACAGTGATATTGTAGAACCACAAATGGTGGGTGACACCGTAGCTCCGTTGTTACGTATTATAAATACAAATATTACAGAGTATGGTATTAATAATGTACATATTTTTGATAATCCTCATTATGTCACTGTGCAACGTAAACAATTTGATCAAATTATTATTGATTTAAGAGATAGTACAGGTAATCCACTTCCTTTCCAATATGGCAGTGTATGTGTAAAATTACATTTTCGTAGACGTAATATGGTATTGTAAATTTTACCATGTGTGAATATTAATAGTAAGAAAAATGCAGTGTGAGTGTATGAAATCAGAATTAGATTTATTTGCTGGTTTACCCACTCAAACCAGTATTATAGGTAATAAAATAGTTCCATATAAACCTGTGGTTTCAATAGCTGAAATGCACCAATAGAATTTGTAGTCCCCGGTCATGGGGATGACTATATTGACTTACCGCACACAATGTTATATGTTAAAGGTAAAATTACTAAATCAGATGGTTCTAATTTAACTTCTGCCGATAAGAAAATCGGCCCTGTAAATGATTTTCTCAATGCAATGTTCAGTGAAGTGCAATTATATTTAAATAATTAAATTATTTCCTACTCTTCACATACATATCCATATCGATCGTATATTGAAAAACTACTAAATTATAATACTGAAGCTAAAACAACGCATCTTCAAACATCAATGTGGTTTAAAGATACTGCAGGGCATATGGACAGTGTGGCCGACGCTAATGTAGGATTTAAACAACGTTTTCTTCTCACTGCTTTAAGTCAGTCATTTGAACTATTGGGTTATATTCATGCTGATATTTTCAATCAGGACAAATTTTTACTGAATGGTGTACAACTGCGCATTAAACTAATTCCAGCTAAACCTACATTTTGTCTAATGGGTGACGCAGATGCTGATGGAAAAGTTGTAATTACAGATGCAACATTGCTTGTGAAAAAGGTTGATGTATCACCAGCAGTTTAAATAGCACAAAATAAAGTATTACAAAATCCTAAATTTAGAATAAAATATCCTATAACAAAAGTGCAGGTGAAGACAGAAACTCTGCCACAAGGAATTATGGATAGTACACTTCCAGATCTGTTTTCAGGCATAGTGCCTAAACGTATTATTATTGGTTTTGTTACTAATGCTGCTTCCAATGGTTCTTATCAAACAAATCCATTCAATTTTCAACATTTTAGTATGTCATTTTTTACACTGTATGTTGATGGAAATCCAATGCCCTTCAAACCTTTACAGCCAGATTTTGATAATAAGCTATATGTACAAGCATATTCTACGTTATTTACAGGTTCAGGTATTTATTATTCTAATCAAGGTAATAATATTTCACTCGCTGAATATCCTAATGGTTATACTCTACTGGTGTTTGATTTAACTCCTGATTCAAGCGCAAGTGCTGCATTTCATACTAGTCCGCAACGGCAAGGAAGTGTACGTTTAGAGGTTCATTTTAAAGAAGCACTGCCATCTCCTGTAACAACAATTATTTATGGTGAATTCTCTTCAGAATTAGAAATTGATTTCCAGAGAAAAATATATATTAATTAAAGATGTTAAATACAATTGAGCTTTATGAAGCATTACAACAAAATTTACCTAAAGATCATTTTATTGGTGTGTATGCTGCTGATGAGTTACCTTTGTTTATTCATACATTTCCAGCCGCCATAATTATAAACACTGATTCTAGTGATAAGCCTGGTGAACATTGGGTTGCTGTTTATATATCTAATATGTGTGTGGGAGAATATTTCGATAGCTATGGTATACCTCCCTATATACAACATCATATAAGGTTTTTAAAACGAAACTGTCTGTATTATACATGGAATAATAGACGTATTCAAGGTGATTTATCTCAATTTTGTGGACATTACTGTTTCCTATATTTAGCATGTCGTGCATCTGGTTATTCGATGCAGGATTTTTTAAACAAATTCTCACTCACTACTATTGATGCTAATGACATTATGCTTTATTCATTTATGAGAGTATGATGATGTTATTTTTTTAAACTCCGCCATTGCCGGTCCCAAGCCCTGGATGAGAAAGGAGGAGGGTTGGGGGTGTTGCTACCCCCGTAAAAGAAAATAATGTTACATTAAAATAGGGGTTGGAAACGAGTACACTTCTATTCTCTGCTATGTTAAAATAAGGGTTGGAAAACGAATACACCCCTATTCTCTGCTATGTTAAAATAAGGGTTGGAAAACGAGTACACCCCTAAACAGTGCTCATAAAAGGGAACGAGTTCACCCTTAAACAGTGCTCATAAAAGGGAACGAGTTCACCCTGCTATGTTACGTATTCTTATGTCATTTCTGTTATGTTAAAATAGGGGTTGAAAAATATGCTCATAAAAGAGAACGAGTTCACCCTTAAAATGGAGGCCTGCTATGTTAAAATAAGGGTTGAAAAATAAGCCATGCTCTTTTATTAGCTGTGCTATCTGCTATGTTAAAATAGGGGTTGGAAAAGGGAACGAGTTCACCCTTGAAATGTTACGTAGTCTTATGTATTATCTGATCTGTGTGTTCGTAATTTCTGCTATGTGTTCGTAAGGGTTGGAGAATGAATACACCCCTTAAAATGGAGGTTGTAGTTTTATGTGCTCTTCTATCTGTTCGTAATTAACATAGGGGTTGGAAAATATATACACCCTTGCTATGTTACGTATTCTTATGTATTATCTGTTCATAGTCTCAGTGTACTTTCTGCTATGTTAAAATAGGGGTTGAAAACGAATACACCCTTGTTATGTTATGTGTTCGTACCCCTTTGCTATGTTCATTGTCTGCTATGTTGAAAAAGTGCTCATGAAAGAGAACGAGTATACCCTTGTTCTGTTATGTGTTCGTAGGGGTTGAAAAATATGCTCGTAAAAGGGAACGAGTGCACCCCCTAAAATGTGCTCGTAAAAGAGAACGAATACACCCCCTAAAAAGTGCTCATAAAAGGGAATAAATTCACCCCTAAAATGGAGGTCGTAAAAGACCGTGGGCTCACGGTGTAAGGTGCTCAATTTCCCAGGGGCTCCTGAGTTGTTCTAATATGGCCAATGTTGTTCTATGTTGAGCCAGATCGATCACTTTTTTCCTACTTTCCAGTATAGGCACGACACGACTTAAAGTTGTTAATATATATTCTTTTACTCGAGATTTCTTCACAGTTTATCAAAATACTTACTAGCATATCCTCATTTTATTGTTCTAACAAGCCAATATATGTTGCCAGTAAAATAGTTTGGATTGATTGAGCTCCTGGTGTAATAACCACAGTATTTCATGTCACGCCCTCCCCCCCCCCTGGATTATGAAATCCTGTATAAACGAAACAATATATGTTGCCATTAAAATAGTTTAGAATGATCGACCCCCTGGTGTGTTGACCACAATATTTCATGTTACGGACCCCCGCTATACGAAATCCTGGCTACGTGCCTGATTCAAGCAACCATAAGAAGTAAGGAGGTGAAAGAATTGGTAAAGGAAATCGATAGTAACCGAATTGTAACTTAAATGCTTTAGAAAATTCCTTTGATATTTTTTTTAATCTTACATTCCACAATAAAATACATAAAAATCATTTAAAATTCATGTTAATACATCAATAATATCATTCCTATACAATGCTGTTTATTTCTCTTGTAAGATCTTGAAAGGGTGCTTATAGGAGAAAGATATGTGAGTAATGTTTTCCCTAAAAAACTTTAAGATTCTTTTCATATCTCATAAGATATAATATAACTAATATTGAGAGTTAGTGGGAGAACACCCGTCTCTGGTGCGAGAAATCTCACGCATTATAATGTCAGTAATTAGATGAATTATTGCGTCTTTGTTATTATTTACAAAATATATAGTGAGTCAGGTTAATGATTGTTTTAAAAGTTAGTTATAGCTAACAATTTCTCTAAAAAGTGGAATTAATTTTTCAAGTTAACTGAATTTTCTTTTTAATCAATACTAATTTCGACCAAAGCTCGAGTAATTTGATTTCCTCTCTCGCTACGCAAGTGTTATAAGATCATGACATAACAATTTTAAAAATCGTTACAATCGTGTCTGACTGAAAATTATACTCTTAATAAAGTACTCTTTTTCCAGTTTCTCCTGGGGAATCGACAATATCATATTGGGATAAATTGATTCGTGAAGAAATCATATGAGATATTTTCGAGAAAATAACAATTTCCCCCTTGTCGTTATTAGTACCTTACTCATTTTCTGCATTAAGGGAAAGTAATTACTGAATAATCCTGCTTTTAACACGTTAGCTGCTAAGGGTGAACTCTGTTGTTCACCGGTAGAGTGCCAAACGTACTTACATTATGTTTGGTTTGTTCATATTTTGTTAACATAATATTAATGCTGAAACATAATCTAAGGGGATGTATTGAATCCGCACGCATGAAAGTTGGGGGTCCAATCGGACCTACTCGTGTATTTTTTTTGTATGGCCAGGGGGGGATAAAAATGAAAATGAAATGAAATTTTATAGTTTTACGTCCCACGGTTATGCCGGTTAGGCTAAAGGAGACGGTGATGATGAGTGATGAATGAAATGGTGGAATGAAGAAAGTGGGAGGAAACGGAAGAACCCTGAGAAAACCCACGCACACGGTGTTTGTCCACCACAAAGTTCACTTGGCGGGAGCCAGGAGGGATAAATTACAGTTGAACTCAGTGTGACCACCACTAGTCTTTGGTACTAGATCTAGTACCCTTTATAATATTTTAGTGTTCTAGTGCGTTCAGCAACAAGTCTAGTACTTCTCTCCTCTTCTTTTCTCATAAATAGAATACATTTGGGAGAGAAACGGAATCTCATGAAAATTTGGCAATGTACGAAAATTTCATTGTTCCTGGTAAGCTTTTTCTTCCTTTTTTTAACAGTGGTACTTACAAGAGCGGGAGTGGAACATAGGTGCCGTCCGGTCGCCTCCTCCAATTAATAAATAACTACAGTAAACAATATTATGTATTTGGTGATCCGCTTAAACAGTAGACTATTAAGGAATTAAAACTCGACTTTTTTCAATAAGCTCATTTTATGTTATTTCTTATTTTCTCCCACTTCTTCTATATTTGACATACTTGTGTTCAGTGGCGTATTTAGGGGGGGGCTTCCGGGCTTAACCCCCCCCCCGAAATCTTTCTTACTATAGTGAAGTATATGAAATATCTTGCAGAATTTTCACATTTTCAGTCAAAGCCCCCCCAAAAGTTAGCAAAGCCCCTCCCGAAATAAAATCGTAAATACGCCACTGCTTGTGTTACTTTAATAGTTTAAAAGTGAGTTCTAATAAAATTAACCAGGAATTCCGCCAGGATTTTTAGTTTGGAAGTCAACATTTGGAGGGTGTAAATGGCTTGCATGATTTGTATCGAATTTTGATTTTAAAAAAATTAAACTTGGGGTTATTTTAAGAATGTGGAGGTTCCTCCCTCATCCATAGGGGAGGGGAAACTACTAGAAACCTTCTTATAAATTATTAATATCGTAAAGTGTCATAAGTAGGGTGAAACGGGAGCAGATAAAATTTTAGTACCTTTTCCCCAGATCTAGTACTTTTTTTTCTGCATAAGTTAGTACGAATTATTTTTGCTGGGTGGTCACATTGGTTGAACTGGCAACTCTGTTTAATAGTCATTTGTTCATTACTATATGAAGAATCTAATAGCTTTGTGTGAAAAGTGTGGATGAGTTCCTGTTGCTTCTAGTGCTAATAAGTAGTCTCTTTGTGCAATGAAAAACGAAGAATTATGAGCAGAACTTGATCTCATTTGTAATAACAGTATAGTGATCTAGACCTTTTGACAATTCAACAAATTGACGAGGACTTTACTAAACTTGCATCTTGTCAAAATAAATCAAAGTAAGTCATTCAAAAAGCAACGCGTAGGTCCGATTGGCCCTACAGAAACAGCAAATACTTGTTCATTGATATTCAGCGCCTCTAGCGGCGTTAATCAGCAACATTTAAAAACCAAACCTACAACATAAATATCACCTATATTGTGTGTGATAGAAACACTACAGTTCATTAACACTAGAGGCAGTACTTTAAAATACAAATACTCTAACAACAACTCGACGAATTAGAAATTGTGGGTCCCTCTGGACCTACGAGGACACTTTTCTAGACCACATCAGTAGGTCCGATCGAACAAACATGGCAGCTAACGTGTTAGAAAAAAATAAGTTTCAATTTGGTTCAATTGTATGGTCAAGAGGTTCATCCACATACGAACAATGGACAGGTTGGTTTCTGTCATTACTGCAGTCCAGTTTTCTGTCATTCTACCACGCACGTAGCCAGGATTTCGTGAAAGGGGGGGGGGAGTCCGTGACATGAAATACTGTGGTCATCACAACGGGGGCTCGATCATTCTAAACTATTTTACTGGAAGATATATTGGTTCGTTTAGGTAGGATTTCGTAACGGGGGGAGGAGTAACATGAAATTCAGAAGGCCCAGGAGCTCGATCAATCTAAACTACTTTACTATCAACATATGTTGGTTTGTTAGGGCAATAAAATGATGATATGTTGGTAAGTATTTTAATAACAAACTATGAGAAATCTCGAGTAAAATAATAATAGTAAAAAAAAAAACGTGCTGAAAAAAGATTTTACAATTTACATCCTTCCTCTGTTCATTCAAATATAACAATTTTCCTTTCATTATGACATTAACTATTATAAAAACTACATATTCACTATTAGAAAAAGCACATATCATACTCAATAATATCTTGTAAAATATTTTACAATATCTGCGTTCCTTTCCCTGTTGAATCAAATGTTAACAGAACTTTCTTTCCACATAAATTTTTGTTTTTATTATTCCGTCAACTACTGTCTGTTCCAAATGACAGGTTAAAGGAGCAATAGAAAATTGTGTTTGAAATAACATGTTTGATACTGCAAGGATGCGATGACGAAAATTTATGGTAAAAAATGTTCACGCTATTACACAACGGTACTATACTTTCGGAAGTTTGAAATCTCCTTTGAAATCCCCCTGACTAGTAGCAGAAATTCTGAAAATTCCATCTCTTCTAGAAATTCTGAGAATTCCGTAACTTTTCTAGATATTTTAAATTCCCTGACTCTTCCAGGATATCTCGCTCACCTCGCCACCATGTATTTCAGGTAATACAAATCTCCTCATAAGAAAGAGTAACCAAAAGCTACCTGATTTTTTAAACAATTTTAAGGAAATTATTCTTTTTCTCATTTCATTTTTTCATCCTTCCTTATTTTTTTCATTTCTGGTCTCGAAGGGGGAGTCCTGACCCCCCTTTGCTACGTGCCTGATTAATACCCATCTACTAACAACTGAAAATATATCTCAATGTCCTGCCATAGCCTTTTTGGTCTGTGAACCCGTACATCTGTTGTTCTTACCATAAAACAACTCTTATTCACAAAGACAGGCAAGTCAAGAACGCTGTCTTCTTATAGCTGCCTATCGTCCTCATCATGCATCTTGGTGATTCTGTTACCAGAATGATACAAATACTCTACACAATTAGTGCATATTCATTTTTTCCATAGCACTAATTAAAATAGCTCAAGCTCGAAGTCCTTTCACCTCACTCATTTCAGAGTACGCAAATCACATAAATAATGATGATATTTCTTCGCACATAAGGGTCTTGACGCCTGGGTCCTTAAAGTCCAAAATTTTTTTTTCTACTGTTCTAAAATTTCCTTCACTCCTATATGCTTACTCAAAAATAGAATTAAAGATACACTAGCTGAATTTAATTCTAAATTGAGGGGCGCGGTGGCTAAGTGGTAGAGCGTTCACCTCCGGTGCTTGGAGTCCCTGGTTCGATCCCAGCTCGCACCGTGTGGACTTTGTGGTGGACAAACACCGTGCTCGTGGGTTTTCTCTGGGTTCTCCCGTTTCCTCCCACTTTCTTCATTTCACCATTTCACTCATCTCTCATCATCACCGTCTCCTTTAGCCTAACCGGCATAACCATGGGATGTAAAACTTATAGATTTCATTTCATTTTAATTTTTTAATCCTAAATAAAAAGCCTTCGTACATACATAACGATCATTCTAAAGTAATTCATCTGTTACAGAAAAGGTTACCTTGCTCTGAGAACGGAGTTATCCAACAAATGATCAACGCTTGAGATTCCATCTCCCTTTGGACTGCAATCGCGCACGTGCAACGCAGCAGAACACAGCGAGAACTCGTCAAAGTACCTGTAAGCACAAGAAAAAGACACAATGATAATAATTTACAAAACTTCTGCGTAACACTCAATATTGTAATATTCTGAAGATAGGGTCAATAACGTACACAGGAGTTTTAACCCTTCATATTTTTATGATGAAAATATCTTATATAATGTTTGTACAAAATTTCTGTAAGTCTTTAAACACTCTAAATAAATGTTTTTAGCGTAGGATATAAATAATGCTCCTCGGCATACTATGTTGCCTCGGGAAGATAGGATGTTGTCTTAGTCCAAGGCAGCATCAGACGGCCTAGTCGTCTGAGGAACCTGCTCGAAATGGTTTTCATTGACATTAGAACTCCTTGTATATCTTCTGTGCAGATTCTGACGAATTCGTTGGAAGATGTTTGGTGCTTCAAGTATTTGTCCTGCAGGTCCACAATTATTTCTACTAGAATTTCAAAAGTCTCCACTGGGGTCTCATAAGCAAGCTCTTCATGGAACCCCAAGAACAAAAAGTCCATAGATTATAAGTGTGGTGAGCACGCAGGCCAAGTCACTGGGCAACCAATTTTTCCAGATATGTTGTGTAGACATCCACGAGCTTCTGCAGTGAAGTGTGTAGCTACATCATTATGCTGAAACTACATTTGCTACGTACTAAAAATGGAACATCTTCCAAGAATTGAAGGAGCACTTCGTTCTGAAATGTAAGATAACAGTCCCTGTCAAGGCATGGAGGTAAAATATATGGATCTATCAGCTGGTCTTCTAGTATTCCAGTCCAAACGTTGAGCGAGATGAAATTGGGAGTCTCTGCAATGCACATCGTGGGGATTTTCAGTTGCCTATGCGTTTGTTTCTTGTGTTAAGGTACCCGCTTGCGCGAAGAGAGCTTCATCACGATATAAGAGGAAGCATGTAAACTGTGAATCTTCAGCTACTCCGGCAAGAAATCACGGACAGAATTGTCGGCGTGGAATTAAATCTTATGATTGCAACCTCTGAACCTTCTGGAGGTGATAAGGATGAATGTGCCTATTGCGAAGAACGTACCACACCGTCATACGGCCAATATTAAGGGCGTCTACAATAGCCCGAATGCTGGTGGAAGGATCGTCTTCAACACGTTGAAACACTTTTGCCTCCAATTTGTGTGAACTTTTCTGGGAACCCTAAGCTTGGTTACTAGAACCCAAACGATTGTTTCACGCAAACGACTTTCAAGCTTTGCAAATATGGTGAGTAAATGTTGTCGCATATTCGGAAAACGCTTCTGATATAGTCTCCTTGCCTCTCTCTCATGTGGCCTGGCTTATCCGTTTGTAAGAAACATATTAATGTACTCATCATTTGTGTGTAGATGTGACACTCGAAACTTGCATTTGATTCTTCCTGCAAATCGACTCGTCTGTATAACACCCACTGACATGAAGCGTCTGATTCTGAGACACTGCTAAAAGTGATGTGTTGTCGCAATTGTATCTTCGTTTGCACTGTTACGCACTTGGAAAAGAGTTCAAACTGCTAGGTGGCATTTTATGTAACTAAAACTTAAAATAGCAGATTAGAGGAGAGGCAACAACCTTGACAACGTCCGTTATATGCACGAACCAATCCTGCTTGTACAGGTTTCATTCGCGTCTCTCTCCATTCTTCGTTTACATAGGTGGATGCAAACTGGGCTCGAAGGCCTGAATGTCTTCCAGATCGTATCGATCCTCGTCATAGACACTGAAAATTATAATTTTACTCCTATTTATTAATTTTCTGCCGAATAATACAACATGTTTCCAAACTCATGAGAAAGTGCAAAGCCGTGATGCTGTCTTTGTTTCTGATAATCAGCAACACAGAATTACTTTCTTCCCATATTTTGTTCAGCAGTACCAAAGGACACTAACATGCAATAACCTGACAGAGTGATATTTTGTTTCTATATGATATCACTCACGGTTTGCAACACTGTCACCTCCGTGTCACTCGCGTTTCATATATTCGTTGCACTAATTGTATATACAGCATCTTGCTGCAATACAATATATTATCACTATTGGGTCCCGTGTTTTGAATTGTATTTACCATTTTCGAAAGTCAATAGTGCTTCGCAATGGACAACCATGTATCTCGCAAACGTTGCAGCAATCGCGCAAAAAAATATAAAGAAACTTCATCAGTTTGGCCCAACAAATCTACGCACAAGCTATGTAACATGGTCACTAGGATACCTCATAACAACTGAATCAATTAAAATAATGGGCCACTATGGGTCAGTGGTAGAGCGTTCACCTCTGGTGCATAAGGTCCTTGGTTCGATCCCAGCTCACGCTAAGTAAACTTTCTGATGGACAAATACCGTGTGCGTGGGTTTTCTCGGGGTTCTCGTATTCCCTTCCACTTTGTTCATTACACCATTTTGTTCATCTTTCGTCATCATCCTCTCCTTTACCCTAGCCAGTGGGACATAAAACTTAAAGATTTCATTTCATTTCAATTAAAATGACTCTTGGCACGAATATCACTCTTAGGTGTTCAAAGGATCTTTTGATATTATGTGGATAATTTTCGGGATTGAGGTGAGTGGGATAAATGTAAAAATAATCGAAAGCGATATTTATTACTGACCAATCTCTACCTTTCGGAATCATTTGAGTGAATAATGATACTCACGACGCTGTTCAAAGTCCAAATTGATCCCCGTCGACAATTGGGGAAGAAGTGCTGACATATAAAGATAATCGAAAACGACCGATATTAGTTCCCACTCTTCCATTCCATAGTTTTTGGGGTCGCTGAGATAAATAGTGTTACTCTCGATGCCGTTTAAGAGCAAATTCAGGTTCCATCTGCATGCAGGAGCAAATAGATGGGGGATGGGGATGCTAAATGGGATCTATTACGGATTTGTCTCCTTACGCTGTCATGGAAATGCGAATACTAAATGGGAAAAGGTTCAAATATATTCCATAAACATATTCTTCTCTTCCAAAGAAATGCTATTTTAGGTATTTGTACTTAAATATATTCTTATGTCTTTTCATTCCTTGACATATAGCTTCAAACTTTCGTCTATGTATAAGACGTAAACCTTTAAGTTTCTGTCGTCTTACTGGGAAATACCTACTGTGGCAGGTTTGACTTTAACCAGAAGAATTCTGGACTTTCCACATTACACTATAGTAAGGCGAGAAAAAACCGGCGGACAAAATCCACCTTAGGATGAAGTTGAAACTACAAGTATTGTGATGTCAAAACAATTTACCATAAGGTTAATAATACACTTTTAGGCGGCACGAGCATACAGGAAGCTCAGTTATGCTTTTGCTCATTTACTCGCTATCCTCTCTATGTCTTCTATGTTCCAATTCCTTTTCTTGGTAAATAAAAGAAAAAAAGCCCCTGGCACTAATCAGACGTTGAATTTTCCTGTTTGTTTTTACATTTTCATTATCTCATAGTGATGTTGGTAATCCACTTGATCATCAATCCTTGTGTAATCCAATGCCTTTATGCAGTACTAGTCATGACATCCACTTTTTACAAAGAAAAAAAGGTGATCATTGAAATCTAAGACATTCCAAACGCCTCTTCTATAACAAAGTAAACATGACTAATATAACTATTTATCACTTGCTGAACACCCAGGTAGTCGTTTCATAGAACCATGAAAATGCATTAGTTTTGTTTCCGTTTTAATTCTGTAAGATGAAGGGTAGCTTTGCCATTTAAAATTACCAATGACGTAGGCCTATATAGGGGGTGGCTATCGAGCCCAAGCCCCCCCCCCCCCGCGTCGGCACTCAAAAGAAAAAATATGCGCTTAGTCATGTGTTGTCCATAGCCCCCCTAATCCTAAATACGCCACTGAAAATAACCATACTTTATCTTAACATTTAGTGAACTAAAGGATACTAGTTTACTTGATCTATAATGCACTGGTTGGTTCATTTTTGTGCGAGAGAAAATTTCCGAATTCATGAACCTGTAACAGGTACTACTTACCTGTTCTGTTTACCTCTTATTTGCATAGGTTTAACTACCAACATGGAAACCTAACCCTTTCCGATTTTTACCAGAAAGTGTTACAATGAGACCTACAACATTACACAAAGGATTCCACTATGTTCACTACACTAGTAGGAACAGCCAAGCGTAGAGGTTCCTCTGGTTTCGTTACTATGTTCGTTTCTGTTCGGTTTCGTTTGGACGAAAACATCCCAATTACAACACAGAGAAATTGAATGTTATCCTGAATGGCGTTGCAGCCTTGTAGAGCAGACGACATGGTGCTTACTTGTAGTAAAGCAGCGAATGGAATATTTGTTCCTAGAAAATGCATGTTTTAGAATAACTTAAATATTATTTAGAGACTGATAAAAGAGAGAGAGAGGCTGTTCCATGGGGATATTGCCGTTGCCTCAGCAATCCAACAATAGACTTACTAATGTCCCATAAGTAGCGTCACAACTCGTACACGTCCAGAAAATAAACATGGGTACTCACATCATCAGGAGGTAGTACGTTGTTGAACATGGTCTACAAAAGTGCACCATGGAGAACGCAAAATTGCGAGTTACTTTTCTTTATTAACTCAAATTGAGACATTAAACATAGCAAGCCTCAAGAAAACATTTATATATATTTCAGACAGGAATGACAAATGAGCGCACGATTCACAATTAATTTGTCACAAACATTTCGATCTGGTTATACAGTATTGCAAAATGAACCCCGTGGGCATAAATCAACATCATATTTGCTGATCCTCAGAAAGCGTTCTAGCCATTGCAGAAGAGTTTTGGCATACCATATAACATTATCATTCAGTGGCTACGTGCAATTGGAAAGATGAAACAGGTGGACTCATTTAGTCGACAATACCCAACAAGAATCGCCGTTTGAAGATGTACAGTCCTCTGTGGAATAACCGGAAACGTTTTCTGCGTCGGATTGCCGCTTTCGATGAAACATGAATCTGCTCTGACAAGCGCAAACGGTAAGAACAACGTAAAAGTCGAATCTGATGAACGTCGATGACGATTTCAAAACCAAACTATCATTGTGTCGTTGGTATGGTAGTCTATGATGGGAAAAATCCGTCATGTTTTTCTCAGGTAAGGTGAACCGTAGAACCATCAATGCAGATCGTTATTGTACTGAATGACACGAAATTCATCTTACTCATATCTGAAAGCGTCCAGCAATGGTCAACAGACATGATCTCTTTCGGTTGCATGTTAATGCGCTCCCCACATCTCACGCAAAGAAGAGTATAAGATCTTCATGAGTTACATTATGAAACCTTCCTTACCCACTATATTCTCCGATATCTCTCCCACTGACTATCGAAAATTCCGGTGGAAAGACCGTCCCTGACGATCGGAACAGACACTGAAGAGACATGATGCGTGTCTCCTGAGACTCGCAAATCCTGCCTATTGCTTCATATTGAAACGTCAGGTGGAAAAGGCTAATTTACCTTCAACTTTAAGAAAATAGTTGAAAGTGACCTTTGTATTTTAAAAAATAAATAATAAAATACTATTTTTATTTAAAATTATGCGCATTTTCCTTGGGGATTAGGAATAAACTAGAGAAAGTGGACCAAATATGGAATTCGTTCCTATTATAAAATACATAATTATTTTCTTTGTTACGTGCTGCAATCGTATGAAATTATAGTGAACGTAAAACGCTGGTATTCCTTTCTCTATGTATCAGTAGTTTTACACCAGTAGAAAACAAAACCTTTTGTTTCGAGATAGACTGATTCTTTGAACCGATCGAGTTTTGGCCAGTTCTAGTTTTTCGTTGTATTGAACGAAGTATGTATTGTAATTGTGTTTATCTGGTTACAGTTACATATATACCGTTCTTTTAATAGTATAAATGTTAAATTAGCAGATTGCAGATGTGTGTGCGTTGGAAGATTAATGTCCAAAAAAGCGATTTCCTTAATATGGAATATTCCAAGATAGGCTCAGGCATGTGAGAACTAAAGAAAGAGTTTTGAAAAACTTTCAACTGAAACTTAAGACAAAGATATTACCTTTATAACACTTGTGGTGAGATATAGAAGCAGCTAGTGTATCTTTGGCGGGTCCTTGTGATGACTTAATTCGGAGTACTGACAAGAGTTTAAGGGAGATTCAACACTTCCAAGTATGATAAATGTGACGTCTTCTACATGTACAATGATTCGTACACTGTTGCTAGCTGAGACTCTATTTCTATGATTATATACATGAAACTTGAGTTTAAAAATATGTGCAGCATCATAGTTGAGAGAAACAGAACACACATAATTTTGTGGTCATCTAGTAGTCATATTTTCTTTTAAGAACTGGAAAATGAATTAACTGATCATTGCATTAAAACGGATCGACGGTATGTTGTGCTTTATGCTCTTGACATTAAATAAACTGATATTTTAATTCATTGAAATAAATATTTCAAACTCATTTAGCAAAAATAGTAAACCAGGAATCCTTAATGGATAGAAATTCTTATGAGGCTCATCCGACACTTTTTCTGAGAACTCCGCAAGGAACCTCCATAACAAGATTGCTTGATTTTGGATTTAGCGTCCCTTTCAGCAGCGAGGCTATATGAGACACGGACCTGCAGATTAACCTCTAACGTCGACATTACAGATCAACTTGGTAATGTCAATGACTTGGACGAGTGTGGGAGGAATCGTACCTCCACTTACTTTTTCTAAGAACATGGACTCATGCTGTTCTTCCAGTTTCAATTTTAGGACTCTTCCGTCAGTCTAGATTAAATGCGAATATTTACTACATTTAATGTTTTTAAGGTTTGTAGATCCCACTGCAGAACACCCTATCTTAATGTTTGATAGGCATTATTCCCATACTCGGATTTTACAAGTTTATTTTTGTTATATGGAAACTACATATCATTACAATGTGTTAACGTCTTCACTGCTTCAGCACGCAACCAATAAATATGGTCATCATGAATTCTTTCAAGGCTTATTATCGTAAAGAACTGTATCTACGTTCGACTGTTCACTGTAGCTCTATTCAATTTTATAATGTTCCAAGTTTACACACTTCTTGGGAAAATATATAACCAAATTTCCTCTCACTTTCTCATTCCACCAATTCTTCAATCATCATTTACTTGCTATAGTCATCGTCTCCCTTAGCCTAAAGGACATGATCGTGAGATATTAAACTGAAAGATTTCATTTCATTTGATGCAGATTACTATCACTGTTCATGGCACCATATGTTTGCAGAAGTTTAGGATTGATTTCAGTACTAGGCTATATGAGACTTGCACCTATAGTTTATGGTGTACTCCGAATCACGGTAATATGTTCAATGATCATCTACCTAAGACCAAGTCCAGTCAGCATGTGCACCAAAGGCGTGTGCGACAGTCAGTAGATTTTCCCACATTTCTGACACTAATACATTCTTTTTTCCTTTACTTAGAATGTTCTTTATTCTTCTCTATACTCACATTTTAAATGTTTCCAGTCGTATTTCGTCACAGTAAAAATATTAATCCCTACAAGGGGGCCGCGATATTTCAGTGGTAGAACACTTATCACTAATGTGTGGAACCCCTGGCTCGATTTCAGCTTGTGCTAAGCCAGCTTTGTGGTGAACAAACATAGTGTGCGTGGGTTTCCTCGAGGTTCTGTCGTTTCCTCCCACTTTCTTCATTCAACCATTTTATTCATGATCATCAACACTGTCTTCCTTAGCCTCGGCGCATAATCATGAATCTTTATTTCATTTCATTTCAATAAGCCATATGAGTCTTTCTTACTGAACTAACATCTTGTGCATTACACGTGTAGCATGAGGTCCTGCTTTAGATTCCCGGTGAGACTGCAGTATCCAACGCATGATTCAGATGCACTTTAAACTGTAGGTCTTGATCCATATGGCCTCGCTGCTGAGAAAGGACGTGAATACTATTACTAATTAATCAATAGCTAATCCTTACGTAACATTTGGTGATCCTTATTAACAACTCTTGAGTCAACGACCTACAAATACGTTTGCTTCCTTCATAAAGGTTTAATTTGGTATTAATATTCTTTCTTTTTTCTTTTTTGCCTTTTTCTTTTTTTCTCTTTTTATTAATATCCTCTTCATATTTCAAATCTTCGCTTACTTTTGTAGTTGCGTTCCGGAAGTTGATATATTTTCTGTCCGTCGATTGTTACGTTTTTACGTGGAAGATTTGAGGGAATTAATTAACATTCTGCACACAATTTTATAAATGATAGATTTGAAGCGTGTGGAAACATTACCGTGACTTGTGAAGGACAGAAAGTTTAAAACTTTTATGAAACAATATATAAAATGTAAATGAAATCGTTGTGTTTTGTCGTCCAGAAATATATCCTCTATTAGGGAAGTTACAGAAATACGTTACTGAAAGGGGTGGATAACCTTTGAAATATGTCGACGAATGACGACACAGGGAGAGAAAGAAAGAAAGAGAGAGAGAGAGAGAGAGAGAGAGAGAGAGAGAGACGGAAAATATGAAAAATTAATGTCATCAGCTGAATGTTTATTGACCTCCACGACATATGTTAGTTGAGTATATGAACCCAAAATGACCTGATTTTACAGTATCGTGTTTCTACACACGTTCTAATGCCATATGCATAATCCATCTTACAACATATAAATTCTTTTCTCTTAAATGTAATGATTAACCCTTACATTCATACTAGGAAAGAAAACCAAAATTGTATCTATAAATACAGAAATTAAAGTAACTATGTTTGTAACATAAGAAGTCTTAAACCACCAGACCGATCTCGATCAAATTTTCAGCATATATGAGGTATGGGCCTGAGATGATGATTATCATTCTACTTTGAAGGTGCAACTTGAGGAAGGGGAAAAACACTTAAAATCATCAAAAACGACTGATATTGGTGTCGAATCAATAGTTTTCGGGGTCACTGAGATGAACAATGATACTTCCGATACCGTTAAATCCAAATACAGACCTGTAACGTAACCCCTTACTGCATGCCGTGTCATATATGACACATACCCTTTTTTTTCACTTTAGCTTTTCTGTGATTTATCAAAGGCACCAAATGACTGTTTTGTCTGCTGTGTGAGATATTGACCTGTATGAATAAAAGATTTTGGTGTCATCTGGAATGTTCTTTGCGAGTTGTAAGTGTGTCATATATGGCACTTACTTATTTTTCGTCGGAATTAATCAATAATCTAAAATTCAAATTTTAATTCATTTTTCAAGTTCCCATATAAGGATTTCCAATACTGATTATTTTTTTTCACTAAAAGAAAAACACCATGCAGAAAAGGGTTAAGGAGGAGGATTTGATTGATTGATTGAGATAGATAGATAGATAGATAGATAGATAGATAGATAGATAGATAGATAGATAGATAGATAGATAGATAGATAGATAGATAGATAGAGAGAGAGAGAGAGAGAGAGAGAGAGAGAGAGAGAGAGAGAGAGAGAGAAATGATCGAAAATTACCTATGCTATATTAGTGGTAAATTCAAAGTTTTTGGGGTCCCTAAACTCATTGCTGACAGTTTTAGTGTCCTTTATGTCTAAAATGAAACATATTCTCCCTGTGCAAAGCACAGGTATTCTACTAGTTGAGGAATAAATGTTTTCTAGCCTACACTGTCTTTATATATTTCTGTCTTCTTTTCTATTGCAACCTGCAATGCTACTTAAAGCCAGAGTTCGAATTACCGTTGAGAACTCGTTCTGGTATAGAAGTGTTAGGTCGGCCGCACTTTGACCAGAGGGCAAGACAGCCAAGACAAAGTTCAGTATTGTAAGCATTGCAAAGAAACTCGTACCGCGTATTCACTCGAGAATGTGGTAAATGAAATCCTCTCTAACGCTGAGTCACAAAGACAATGAACTCTCCGGGTTCCCTCTGCCTTGGCAAGGATGCCGTATCTATGGTCAATATTGGCTGGCCTTATATACCGCTAAAGCTTAGTATTAAACATAACGGCGTAAATGTTTAAGGAAGACCCGAAATAATATCAATATTTGTGTAGTTTTCTACTGTTAAGGTCGAACGCACATTAATCAGAGGCAGGACAAGCCAATTTCAGGTACAGAGAAGCAGGAAACAATGAGAAGAAAAAGAAATGAGTACATTGATCATCTGTTTAAATCAAAACGTTGGGGAGACTATCAAGGGCGCCGATCCTGGGGAAACGGAGGGGACCGGGCCCCCCAAATCTCGTATGGGCTTCCATGTATTTTTTTATGAAATATGTAATTTTTATTCTTATATGTATTGTTGTATGTACTTTTTTATGAATGGGGTCCCCAAAGATACAGAGAAATCGGCGCCGTTGGAGACTATTCTTTAGCACGGCTTGAATGAATACGACGTACGACACTTTGTTGAATCCCTCACAGTACTCGGCTAGGCTGTGCTGAATCTGTCCTCTGTACAGCCACATTAAAAGATATTGGCTGTATGCTTGTATGTATTGGGTGGGCAAGACGACGTGAGATTTCGGTTGCAACGTAAACTACAAGTACATATGATGCCCGTAGATACATACTATTTACAAATAATGATGTAAATGATTGATAGTTTGATCCAAGTTGTGTATGCTACACAAAGTAGGTCTACTTGTGAATTCTTTCATCCATTGCAAGTTATTTACTAGAATTTGTACAACTGTTTTGCTCAAGTTTGTGGTAGATTTATGTAATGATGCTACATCGTTTGCGTATGAGTCTTCCGTACGAGAGAACCGGGTTCGATTCCCAGAGAGAGCTCATCCGGTTTGTATTTCTCCAAGTCTCATGTATCCTCGCTGTTCAAAGGAAATTCTAATCGAATCCAAAAGTAACAAAAGCCGCGGTAGCACAATTAGCAAAGGATCTCAGACAATTTGGCGGCCACGGGTACTATCTCCGGTGGAGACGGGAATTATTTTCTCGTTTTACCCTCGTTCGAAAGCGGATAACATGTTCCCCGAACCTAGTATTTGGGGAAACTTGAGATGGTAAAAATAGCCAGAGCGTTTTCCTAACTTAAATAATCCTGCATGTCCCGAAGTCAGGAAAATGTGAACCATTAGGTTACTTTCACTCAGCCTATGCTTTGCTCAGAAAGGAGTCGTCCATAATCTCTTAATACTGAACAATAATTGGATAGTGATCACTTGCAACCGAATAAAATAATGCAATACTACCATGCGGGTATCAATTAGCTACATTTAACCCTTTCGGACCTACTTGGCAAAGTGGCACACAAGAATGTATCCCTATTGTAATCCGCTCCTGTGTGGACACTAATTAAGATAACTTGATAATTGTTTTTTCGCCAAATATAATTGTACCATAGTTTATCATAATTAGTTTCTTTTTCTTCTTCTGAGGGTCGAATTTCGTTCTCAAATTTGAGTCCAAAATAAAAACAATTCGAGAATTTTCGAATTTGGAATTTATTCCCTTTCTTTCCCTGTTTCTTCCTTCGTTGTAGAGTGATCTCCTTAAGACTTGTCAGGTAGATACCTCGGATACATACCTAATTGCTGACATCAATTGGACTGGCCTACACTCAGTATTGCCAACCAGGCAAATAAAAATTCCAGTTTCAAATCTTTGTTATAAATCCGTCAACTTACGCCAGTCGAATATAGTTCCTTATTGACCAAACGCGGGTACAAATCCTTACAATGGGGCAATTATTAAACGCACGAAAAATTCGTATTTAGCTTCTAACCCTTGATTTTTCTAGTTTTTCCTTACTTTAAATTTTTGGACTTTTGAAACACTTGGGGGTTCTTTATGTTTCAAATAAATATTTTTTGCACATTAAGAAAACTATAAAATGATAGTTATAAAAACATGAAGTCAAACGTTACGACGGTGAAACGGAATGTGTGAGAGGATAATTTAGAGATGAATTAAACAACAATGATTGTGGGCGACATCTCTAAACTACAAGTAACATGTGAACTACTCACGACGGTGATAGTGCAAAACCTCGTAACTCATCAAAACGAAACTTTTCAGGAGAGAAATAAAACCGTTCTGCTTTTACATTATCTTATATGGGATACGAGGTTTTAAAAGTTAGTTTTTCACGTTTTTTATTGGGTTTTCGTTTACGAGCTTTTGCACACACGTAGATTCAGATGTGGGGAATTGAATGCAACCGAAATCTAAAATTCCATAAAAAGTGGAGATACCGGTATGTGGTTTTGCAATTACGCCCTCGTAAGATGTTTATATATTAGGCAGGTCGTCGTTATGGTAGGGCAGGTTCTACACTTTTAGAAAAAAGTTTGCCTCGCCGACCTATTTAAGTGCTGAACGCTTTGGACTTTGCTGGATGGACGCTCTTACACGCAGCACATTTTCTAAAGCTTTATATCCAAACTTCAATAGTTTCTCTATCCTGAACAAAATTATTTCGGCCAAGTCCGAACCTAATGCGAAATGCCCGCCGAGTAGTAATCACACAACCACCATTACGATATACTTCCCCACAACAAACATACGATGCTCACGACGACACGCCATTGCAACTACTGAAAATCGTAAATATACCGATATCGATCGATACTCCCTCTGCCACGTATCCTCACTACAACTCACACAGCGCCTCCTCCAAATACGGTACGTTTTTTTGCCGGATCCTGTGTGTGTGTTTTTTTTAAAGGAACTCACGCCATGCTATAGGATTGTTTATAAAATGTGAACAAAATCGGCTAACTGTCCGAAGATACATTTGCCCCAAATAATAAATTACATGTTTCGGATGTCTTCAGAAGAAACGGCTTACGCCATATTATATAGTGTTCTTAATGAAATATTCATTCATATAATGTAAGCAGAATAGCATGATCACATTTTGGTAACTCAATAAAAAAAAAACTCAATCAAGAGTAGATTAGTCCTTGTGGTTTTCTACGGAAGAAGTACCTCCAGAAAAATATTTTAGAGCTGTGCACATTTGTCCGAGAAATATATATATGTACAAACTTCTGAGCAGTTTTTGAGACTACTGTCTGAAAGTAATTTCCCCCTAATGCTAGGGTTGTCATATGTCCGTATTTTGTACAGACTGAATTTTTGGATAAGTATAGCACACAGCATGAAATAGGAAAATTTCCGTGTTTCACAGTTTTTGGAGGTGCCCGAAAATTTCCGATTCGGGAATTACTAAAATCTCGGGTGAAAAGAATTGTATTTTCATCACATAGCTTATATTTTAGTAACTATTAATAAAGAAGGTCTTAAAAAAAGTGTACCATTTTTCCATCCCAGGATTCTGTTGGTTAGATTTGATATACGTAATCTAATGGCATGATTTATTATATTCGTGTTGATGAAAAAAATATATAAAACATATTAGTTTCCTATAGTGTTTTAAGTGTTACAATAAACAATTGTGTGATAACCTAAAAAGGTGACTTTTAGATCAGAAATTTCAAAATATTTGTTCTGAGTTTGGACATCGTATCTTTGATGGTTCGTCATTCTAAGCCTTGTCCGTATTTTGGATCAAAAATTTATGGGAACCCTACCTAATGGTATGGCAACCCTGCCTCTTACACATTTTTACAGGAGAAACAGATTATGCCATGTTGTTACGTTGTTAACGAAATATATACATACATATACATACATACATATTATATTATATTATATTATATATATATATATATATATATAGAGAGAGAGAGAGAGAGAGAGAGGAAAGAGAGAGAGAGAGAGATAATGTATTTATTCTAAGTGATATGATTACAATCGTTGAGTGGGTCTAGATAAAATTTTCTTAACAAAACTTTCCCCAAAGAGTAAACTACCCTTGCGGACTGTTTGAGAAATTGTTTACAAAACAGTATGCGTTGTTACCGAAATATATATTTATGAACTATGAGCACAATTGTCTAAGAATTTTTTTTAGAGAAAATTGAACGATATAATGGGTGATATCAATAAAACGGACAAGTTACTCATTATTCCCAATTTTAAAGTAGGTACTCGCATTGGTATCAATAAAAGGAGAAATGAGCACTACTAGTCTCGGCTGACCTCGGAGAAGCTGCGCTCGTTTGGAGAAACCACACTTGTATTCTTGAGCCAAGTAACTACTCCGCGTTTCATATCAATAAAAATCAGAGACTCCTCTGTGTGCAAGTAACTTCTCCAAATTTGTGGAGCAAGCTAAATAGGTGACTCCGAGCGAAATATGGCAGAGTATATGATTGTTTTGCACCGTAGAAAAACTTATAAACTGCATAGAAATGTTGCAAATGGTGATTACAAAAAACATTAAAGGTTCATGAAAGAAAGCTTTTCTTGAAGAAATCACAACTATCAGGTTCATATATTCACGTACACACACATATATTAACAACAACAACAAAAGTTTCTAGAAGATTTTGAACAAAATTATTGTTCACAGCTACAAATTCGACTTTGCCCACTTTTTTGCTTTTTTACGGCTGCCTAACTTTTCTTTCAGTTTTAAGTTCAAATACCTGACACGAATAAATGTTCGCGTTTTCACAAACTGATGAATGATGTCCTTTGCTAGTAATGGAAATTTATTAGCTAATGTATTTTTCATTTCTCTAATAACACCTGGTTTCCGGTTTAAGACTTCTGGAGGGTGAAGGGAACAAAATTCTCTTTCCATCTGCTGTACAGTTTTAAAGAACTCTTCGCTGAGCTTGTAGAGGCCACCCCGTGAAATAACATCAATCCAAGATTTTTCTTCCTGAGGAACAGACGGAAGCTCATCTGAACGCCGCCCTAAAGTTCGGTCTATATTACTGCATTTATGTGCCAGATACCCAGCAATGTAGTACAGGCCATCACTAGAGCAATCAGTTGGCCTAGTATTAATGTCAGTGTTTGCGGTTGGAAACTGTAGGCCACTTCCTCCTGTCTCGTTATTTCCGTTGATCTTCTGCTTGTTCATTCACCAATCCAGATACCATTTCGCTGACAATACTTTCATCTAGTGATCCTTCCAAATCGCACCTTTTTGGCTCATTGTCACACTGCTCTTTGGTTGGAGCTTTCAGTGACAGGCTTCCTATGTTGACTCCAAGCAGCAATAATCTCAACGTATTTTTGAATTCGGTTGGAAGTGGATGATCGTAAAACCCACCTATTCCTCGAATACGTGAAAAAAGGTTTCCAAGGACATCTTGATTTAGCCTTGCTGTCATTATGAACTTCATTTGGTATCTTTCTTTCATATCTTGATGAAGACCCAACAAAGCATTAATAGATTGTATGATGCCTTGTTGAAAAGGTAATAATTTGGTAGCACCATCCACACGCAAATCTGACATCATCCTCTTCATTTCACTTAATACTTTCGTTTGTTTCTTCAAATATGTCCCGAATGCACTTTTTAACTTATTGTCAAAGTTTTCTTTTACATAGAAGTTCATAATATCAAACCAGTCATTCACAAGCAAGAAAAAATTAACGGCTTCATCCTCATTTTCAAAGAAATAAGAAGTTGCCTTGCTCGTCTTCTTTGAAAAGAGTTGCGTCGCATAAAACACTCGCTGTCTTTCGCGCCCTGAAACACACAGATGGGCATCCGTAATACTTAGGGGTAAGTGAAGTTCACTTTCGTTTCTTTCCAACACTCTCTGTAGTATCGACTTCGTAATCACGGTTTTTGAAGGCAACACCAGTCCTCGGTCGAGAAAATGATTACGAAGTAACTTTAGCATGTGTGGGGTATCTGCAAACACCCAAATATTGCTTTTGTTGTCTGATGGATTTACAAAAAAGGGACGAGTTGAAGTTACACTTAAGTCTTGCCAAACTTTCCTATTACCACCCCCTAAATCTGACACGCAAGCAACGACATTAAATCCAGCTTTCTCCACTGCCTGAATTGCTGAAAACAGAATGTCTTTTGTCATTTGAACGTCAAAATCATAATAAATTGTTTGTTTCCATGGAGCATTGAGTCCGCGAATTAAAATTACTTGTGCATTCTTAAATGGTCCCATGATTCTGTCACTTTCGCTATCGTATGCAATTTTCGAATAAATGTTCATTTCATCGAAAGCTAACACGCAACACTTTTTGTCTTGAGAAAGAGTTTGTCCAAAGCATTTCATTATATCAATAACACTGTGCAGTATACCAGGTCTACATTTAAAGTTTCTGGTCCAGTTTCGCAAAGTAGTCAGACCTGGCAGAGGAATCTTAATATTTTTCCGAACATGGTGATACGCTTTCCTAGATACGTGTTTCAAATCCAGGGCATTTATTATGTCTTTCTTGGACCAAACCTTTGGCCTGAGTTTACCTTCGACAAGGCATTTACTTTGCTATTTTTGGAAATATTGGTTGGAGAACATCACTCGCTTTCTTTTCCAGCTCACGCGTAGATGTTTTTGATGTACGCAATTGAACTAATTGTTGTTTTAAAGAAAGGTTTTTCTCTTCTAAAACCTTAGTTTTATTCCGTAAACGATTGTATTGTTTACGTAATTTGGCTATGGTCTTAACACTTTCCTTGTGCAGTTTCTGAAGTCGCTTTACTTGCTTTTCTGCTTTTTCAAGTTTCAATTTTAAATGTTGGGAGACGTTTTCGTCATCGACGGTAGTTCCATTGCTAATACTGGTGCTCTCTTCGGAGGAAATAGTGCAAACACGTTTACGAGGCGACATTTCTTCAAGTCTTTCAATTGCCCGTTTACGTACCTGGCGTTTAATTGAGCGTTCATTTCGGTTTATTTTTCCATCAGTCTCACTGATACTATTACAACAAGGCAAAGACACTGATTTTACTGCAGTACTTTCTAGAAGGTTTACACTAGGAACAGCGTTTTTTTTTCAACTTTGTGCTACAACTTAAATTTAATAATTCTGCTTTTAAATTACGTTCGTAATCTGACTGCACAAAATGCGAGGAGCACACTGTTGCTGTTTTTGCGTTTATTCTGTCCTTTTCTCTTGCACTTCACACTCCAAGCTTGAGAAATCACTGGATCCTTCGGAAATCTGAAATAATTTATATTTTCTGTTTTTCGTGCATTGTTCGTACACGTAGCAACTGCACAATTGCGCGCCATCACGTACACACGGACACACACACACACTAGCGTTTCACACACAACATAGACACGAAAAGCACAAAGAAGATAATCTTCAAGAAAATAGTTTTAAGAAATTCACCTCAGAGGTCCTCAATATGTAATTCGCGCCTAAACACACACAAAAAAATTGCTCTCAGCGACTGCAGCGTGTGGCTCTTGTCCCGTGAGTGACGTCAGGGGGTGGCAACGCCCACAGGACACATTCTTCTTCTTCGGGAAGGCAGACTGCGCTACTTTCTCAGTCATTATTGTATAGGTACTTTGGATGCAATTATTGCGAAATCTGAAAACTGGATTGTTTCCGGCTAGTGCGCGTAAGATGCAAGCGGCAAAGGCAGAGTGGCAAGAACAATTTCCTTTTCCGGGTGCTATCGAAGCACTTGACTATACACACGTGGCAATAAAGAAACCTAGTATTTTGGAAACGAATACGCTAATAGGAAGAGCTCCGTCGTGCCTGAACGGTTAGCGTACATGTCTCTTGGCGTGGGAGACCCGCGTTCGATTCCCGGCGGGAGCTCATGCGGTTCGGATTCCACGTTAATCAGCAGGTCCCGTCTCATATAGCCTCGCTACTGAAAGGGGCGTTAAAATCAACTCAACTCAACGTTGATAGGAAGGGAGTAGACTATATATATGTGAATGTATTTTGTTGATGCCAAGGCGAAAGGGGACACGTATGGTGTGGAAAACACAATCAGATGGACGTCCTTTATGACGTGACTGGCTGGACTTCTTTAAAAAGGCAACAAAGGGGCCAAGTGTCTGATTTCGTTCTTAAAGCCAAACAATCTACAAAGACCTTGGACAACACGTGATATGCGTTTGTCGTGTTAATCTTGATATTGCTGGATTCGAATGAACATCCATCAGCTGCAATAGGTTCGTTCTCATGGTTTCAGTATTACTTTCTTGTTTATCGTCTTTCTTTTTCAAATTAGTTTTTTTTTAATTTATTCTTGTTCGAATATTAAAGATTCTCTTTCGGATTTGTGTCTCAGTCGTAGATGTATTTGATATTTCATTGCATTTCACTCTAATTGCTTTCAAAGCTTCGACTTTCCTTCGTTTACTTTCTGCTAGCTGTTACTGCCACAGTGCCAGTTGAAAACTCTTTTATAATATCCACAAATGTACTTTAATTGAAATTGTCGTTGCTACTTGCCCTTTCCATGATGTTTAGGATACTTCGCCAATAGGTTAAGCACAACGAAATGACCGCCCAACAGATGGGAGAAATGAGTAACTACTCATTTTATTGATATGACTCACTGCCACGCGCAGAGGAAACGCGAGTGAACGTTCATAAATCTTTAGCAGTTTAGACCTGAGTAGTGGCTTGTTTTATTGATACAAAATTGAGGGAGGGGATTACTCCAGGTGTAGCTACTCCGATTCTCGAGCAGGACTTTTCAGGAGTAGTTACTTATTTTTATTGATATCCCCCAATATTCCCCGCTAGGATAGTCTAGGTTGCCCCGTTTTGGAATTTCTCAGGATAAATTATTTACGTCACATTATAGGGTAATTACTGAAATATTTATTTATGAAATAGCTTCTAAACAAAATTACCCGTGGCTGTGATATATTTGGGAAAATTGTCAGAAGAAAACTCATCCCGTAGACTAAACATCCTCTTGTGAATTCTCGAATGACAGCTACTTATACCATTGTGCTTTCATTAATAAAATTAGGCTCTGGTTAACCCATCACCTGGTCCATTATTGACTCTACCTAAATTTCAATATTAAGATGGATATCCCAGAAATAGGAATACAAAATAGGAACTGGATTCTTTTGGCTGAGGACGGAAGGCAATGGAGAGCTTTTGTGAATACTGCATTGAACTTCCGGGTTCCATCGGCCAAAGAGTTAGTAGATCTAACGTTAGAACTTCATATCTGGTTTTGAGTCAATTGAAACGTTTTCTCTGATGTCCTATTTTAGAGGAGGGCGAATAATAATCTACGGAGGGACAAGGCCTCCCCAGGCTGACTACAGGCCTGAAGTTGATTGAGGTTGTGTTATGAGATGGTATGAGTTCCAGAACAATTGATGTAGAATGAGGTTAAGAGTAATGAGGTGTGAGTTGGAGAACGATTGAAATTGACTGAATTTGTTAATTATTATTCGCAAGGTGATACCTAATAGAGCTTTTTGTTCGTGTACATTCCAAAATCCCACAAATAAAACGTAAAGACGTGTACTACTGTTGACTTTAGACGAATTTCAACCCAACGCTCTTCTTTTTCAGCTAGACGAATTTCAACCCAACGCTCTTGTTTTTCAGCTAGACGAATTTCAACCCAACGCTCTTGTTTTTCAGCTAAACGAATTTCATCCCAACGCTCTTGTTTTTCAGCTAAACGAATTTCATCCCAACGCTCTTGTTTTTCAGCTAGACGAATTTCAACCCAACGCTCTTGTTTTTCAGCTAGACGAATTTCAACCCAACGCTCTTGTTTTTCAGCTAGACGAATTTCAACCCAACGCTCTTGTTTTTCAGCTAGACGAATTTCAACCCAACGCTCTTGTTTTTCAGCTAGACGAATTTCAACCCAACGCTCTTGTTTTTCAGCTAGACGAATTTCAACCCAACGCTCTTGTTTTTCAGCTAGACGAATTTCTTTTTCAGCTAGACGAATTTCAACCCAACGCTCTTGTTTTTCAGCAGTTATGATGACTACCAATATTATTCGGTCCTAGCCAACATGGTTTACTGTAAAAGATCACAAACTACTCCAAACGTATCATGTTCATACGCAAATCTTGGCCCCCTAAGTTTTAATAAAACTAATATAATAATCTCTTCTTTGTGAACAATCCTAGTTTTCTCGATGAAGTTATTTCTGTTTTCAAAGGAGTTAAATTTCAGTATTTTAGGCACAGTCCTAGAAAATTCTCAAATAAGGGAATTGCTCTTCCAATATTTTTTCAGAAAGGAAAATTCCAAAAGAGATAATAGCTTGTAAATAGCTCTTTAGTGCCATCTTTACAATAACATTTTAGACTTAGAGGCCAACAAATATTTACTGGCGATATAAGTTGAACGGTTGTTATATTGAACCAGATATTAATCAGTTAGTCGCGAAAAGTCAACACAAGAGTAACTTTCAATTGAGGATACTTTTACTCAGGAGACAAGCGCATCAAAAGGCTCAATTTGGAAGGGGTGCATAGCTTCCTGTTTGTTTGAAATGCAGAATTTTACATTAAAACTCTAAAAAGTAGTTTTAATGTAAAATATATAAATATAGGCCTATAGAAAAGTAGTAGCCCTATTTCGGTTACGGCGTACAATCACTACACTCACATGCAATCGCCAGGACCAGGAGTGCATATTGTATCACGAATTTGGACAGCCCTAGCTCTGAAACTATGAACTTTTCTATACATAGACTGGATTTAGTCGATGCACTCTTTTCGTTGTAAATATACACTATCTACAATGAGAAGCTAGCAGTGAAAATAGCAACCCTTTCTGAAACTTCCTGGCGTCATGTTTCCGTTTGGGGCTTAAAAGAAAGAGGAGTTTTGCAAAAGCATAGTTTAAGTCGATTTTCAAAAGGTTGAAGGAAAAGGATTCTCCAAGTAAAACAATATAACATTTGTCAGGTAGGGAAGGAAATAGAAGCCAGGAGAAGAGAACATTTTTTTCCTGCATAACACTTGCGACCCTCTTTGAAATATTTTCCTGCGTTCTATGCATCAGTGTTGTCAGGGATAAAGAATATTGTCACAGGTCACTTTTGAAGAGTTTCCGTGTGATTAGTTATTTTTTTTTTATTTATTGGTGCACCCTCTCAGATAATCCTCGATATATATAAAAATTGAAAAACTCTTGACTCATAGTATACTAGACAACATTTTAAAAATAATTTACATTTTCCAGCATTTATTGAGATATGAAGTTCTTTCCTGCACTTTAACAAATAACAATTTATTTTAGTAATTGTACTCCTTTGTCAATCTTCTTTGATTAATTTGCACTTCAATTTCTATGTGCATCTAATTGTTTCTGCCTCTTTCAAACAAGAGATAATTACGAAAAAGGAAAAGAGGATGTTCCCCAAGAGAAAATTGTTTTTTGTTCATGGTATTATATTTGTTTACATCTCGAGACGTTATATTGTCAGGAAAGTGTAAATATCTTCTGTATTGATGGATGCAGGTAAATCCAAACATTTTTGTATTTTCTAGGCAAATATAAATTAAACGAAGCTTTTTGACTAGATACATCTTATTTTCATTTGTTTCGGAAGCTTTCGATGATTTTGAATCAGGCTACGATCAATATTGTTTGTTTACATCTCAAAGCTGCAGATTATTTTCCTTGCCTGGGCAAATTGAATAAATGAGCTAAATTTAGAACATAAACACTTGAAAATATTGGAGTTACCTGTGGAATGAGGAAAAGAAGCAAAATCTTTCCAGCAGACACATGGTATATATGGCTTACTCTCCCCCTCTCAGCCATTTTCCTTTTACCATCAACATCGTTCGAATACAATATGTTTTCATATATAAGCCAAGTCAATTTTTTCCATTTTTTAATCTCCACTTTTGTTTGTTTTCCATAAGTTTTACTTCATTGTTTGTTTCGTTCCAATCTTTTAACTATAGCATTTTTCTGTATAGCTGCAGACAAAATAATGCGACTTGAAATAAATGAATCGAAGACAAAATGTATATGGAAATAGTTTCTCCAGACAAGGGATACGGACAAAATCTCTCGTTGAAACATCGCCGTCCAAAACCTCGCGTGGCCAAAACCTGACCGTCTTAATCCTCGTGGGTCAAAACCTCGCCGTCCAAAACCTCAGGGACCAACATCTCACTTGGCCAAAATTTTGCGGGATGAGATGAACCCCCCTACATTATGTGTCACGGTCAAAGTGAAATAAAAAACATCCCAGGCCCTAATCTCAACTATGTGGCAAATTTGATCGAAATGAAATATTTAAGTTTTACGTACCAGGGTTAGATCGGTCTTATGGTTCAAGAGATATTAAGTTTTATTAATTTTTATACATCTCTCCCTCCCCCTCCCCTAAGTTCCACCGTCAAAATGAAATCAAAATCATCCTAGGCCCGAACATCATCTATGTTTGAAATTTGAGATCGGTTGGCTGTGTCAAGAGATATGATGTCACAAACATCATTTTCATTTTTATATAAGATTTCCAAAACATGCGTTAGAATTGTTTAGTTGTCATTATTTTAATGCAATTATGTGTTACTACTAAATATATACATATAGCAATGTATAGAACATTCTACATCGAAGAAATCGTCGTGAGGGGGTTTTATACTAGGCGACATTTCTTCCTAGGCGAGATTACGTTCCACGTAGTTTAGGCCAGGTGAGATTCTGTGTCACGAGATCAGGACCGCGAGGTTTTTTCCAGGCGAGATTTTGGGACGCGAGGTTTTGGACGATGAAGTTTTGGCCCAGCGAGATTTTGGGGGGCGAGGTTTTATCCAGGAGAAATTTTGTTCCGCGAGGTTTTTGGCAGCGAGCTTTGACTAGTGGAGGTTTTGGCCCGCGAGGTTTTGTACCTAAACTAGCTGTAAGGGGGTATGGTGGTTCGGTGGTACAGTGATCACTTCTGGTCCGATGGCTCTCTGGTTCCATGCTAGGTCGTAAGTGTGCTTTGGATAATATCACGTCCGTAGTTTTTCTCGGTGGTCTTTCGAAAAACGAAATGAAATCTTTAAGTTTTACGTTCCACGGTTATGCTGGTTAGGCTAAAGGAGACGGTGATGATGAGTAACGAATGAAATGGTGAAATGAATAAAGTGGGAGGAAACGAGAGAACCCCGAGGAAATCCACCACAAAGTTCACTTGGCGGGGGCTGGGATCGAACCCGACACCCCAAGCATCAGAGGTGAACGCTCTATCACTGAGCCACCGCGACCCCTCGGTGTTATTTCGATTCCTCCCACACTGCCATTCCATCATTTCGTTGTATAATCATTCACTTTGACTAATCGTCTGTCAAAGGTAGTCTAACGGAATAATCGAGTTCATTATTTTCTGTAATTCTAGCCTAAATAATGGTGTGCATAAAGGATTTTAAGATAAGTGTGTAATAGATACAAAAATTCTTATGGTTATGATGTATCGAACTGAAAACGTAATTTCCGTAAATTGTACCTACAAATATAGTTGAATTTTGACGGAGTATACAGCGTTGAAATTGTTGCAGCTAAATTCTAAATAAAACTTTCTGTACTTGTATTTTATTCAACGCGCAATTGTTAACTTGAACATAAAAAATAAGGATTTACAACAACAACGAATTCTATTCGTTGTGTTTAACGAAATTTTAATATCAGTTTGTTTTTTTTTATTTTATAGACAATCACTTGTCCAGGGGGAAATCACCCCAAACTTCAAAATTTCCCCCGGAGTCAAATATACATTCATGCCTATTGTAGGTTACCAGTATATGCACAGTGCAGGAAATGGTATGGGTCAGTGAAAACTTGATCCACGACCCACTGACCCACCACACACTGAGACAAATTCTGACCCATGACCCACTCGTGAGGTACTCAATTCTTCGCAAAAAGATCGTACTCACACTCCCCCCTTAGAATATGTATTATAATGAAAGCGATATGATATCCGTTGAAATTGGGTTCTAACCATATACCAAAAGTAATTTCATTTGGCTTCGACATTTGGTCGTGATGCTCACACACACATAGCTACATTCAATTTTTTATACCTAGGTATAATAATTCATATATTAGAAGTGATTCAAACATACGTTTCTCAGTAATCAGCTCGTCAAAAAAACTCACAGGCTTTGTCTCGAAAGCCAAGTAGTAAGATCTATTGCTGTTATTACAATTACAAATATCAATATCCAAAAGTGTCTGAAATTATTTTTTACTTACATATACTCATCTAGAAAATAAGTAAGTAGAAACAAATGAAAAACGAAGAAAAATAGAGGCCTTGAAAGTTAATCGTAGACAAATTCACCAGTGTTTAGAAAATGCTGTCTACAATGCACTGAGCAGAAATGAAATGAAAGATTTGAGTTTTACGTCCCACGGTTATGCCGGTTAGGCTAAACGAGACGGTGAATATGAGAAATGAATGAAATTGTGGAATGAAGAAACTGGGAGGAAACAGGAGAACCCCAAGAAAACCCACGTGCACGGTGTTTGTCCACCACAAAGTCCACACGGCGAGAGCTGGGATCGAACCAGCGACCCCAAGTACCGGAGGTGAACTCTCTACCGCGCCCCCCAAATGCACTGAGCAGAGTGAGTCTGCATGTTGTACTGGATCGGTGAGTCATAGTGGGTCATGGTACAGCGGGGGACACTTCTAAATGGTACAGCCATATGGAGATTTACGGCTAAGGTGTACCATTTAGAAGTGTCCCCCGCTGTAGGACAGAGGGTCTGATCGAGTCACAGTGGGAGGTGGGTTGCAGGAGGTCACATCTTATTAAACCACGACTCACTGTCCGACTCACTTCTCCACAGTGTGCTATTTCAACCCCGTATATTCAAAATCTCCCGGGAGAAAACTGAAATCAACACAGTCCACTTCTCCTTCAACTGAAGCCAAAAGAAGTGTCAAGGAAGGAATGTTACCAAAATAATTTAAACCAATCAGGCGAAGGGTAACTAGCGTTCTCAGTTTGCAATCGGGAGGCACTGCGCTCGAATGTGGTTACCGGTCTTTCAAACTGTATTTTCCAGACTTTCTTCAGTTTTTTTAGACGAATATATGAGGATATACCATTCAAACATAGGTCTTTTTCTATTGTTGTTGTGGTTCTTACTAATTTTATGATTCTAATATGAACTGGCCTCTAAACCTGCATTTGGAAGTTTTTAATAAGTATTAAATGCCAATTTATTTTTAAATCACAAAGGAGTCTAACATGGGAATGAAGATTTTCATCATAATAGGCAAATCATACATCATTCCATTTGAAACGAAAAAACAAATACAAATTATAATCAGCAGATGTAACGTTAAAGCTGTTAATTATAATTTTTCATTAGTTTAAAATTCTACCTGTTTCTTTGTTTAAGTTGAATTTGTTAATAATGATATATTTTGGTCTAAAATTGCTTTTAAAAATCTGCTTTATAAAATGAATTTAATCTGATATTACAATTTTACCTTTCCAATCCACACCTCTCTCCTGATTTAATAATGCAAGCCTCTGATCCGCTCAATATTTGGCTCTTTTCAGTGAACAAATAGTTTTGCCCATATCACGTTATGATTAACACCTGTGTACATGGTACTATAAGGTAGAGGTCTGCACGGGTTCGGGTCGAGCCCGCGGGCCTTTTCGGACCTAGCTTTGTACAGCGATATTGATTGGACTGTTTTTTCTGAAGAACTTTTAAAGCATGACTACAAAATTAATACCCTACTTGCTGTAAATAAATACAATTTTGCGTTAAATCATTAAGTTCCTGTAATTCGGGCTCATTTGATTATCACATGAGCTCGGGCAAATTCGGGGCTAAATGCTAGAACACATTTCGGACTAGGGTCGATAATCACGTTAAATGTTCACGTTCTTGAATTAAGAAGTACGTAATGTAATACCAACACCTTGAAAATATACTTATTTCTCACTTCCCATTTTGCAGAAATTGTAACTATTCTGTACTATTGCTAGGAAATTAAACAATTAAATTAAGTCCGAATATATAATAGTACTGTATTCTTTTACTGAATATATTTTCCTAAAAACAGTATCCTCTACTTCAGTTTTCCTTGATATCTCACTCCAGTATTATATACGTTGTGTGCTCAGAGCCATCTAGGGTTGGCTCTTCACACCCTCAGTGTCTCTTACGGTCTTTCTTCAAAAAGCTTTTATCCGGTTGGGAAGAGAGGCAAATTAAAATGTGAAGCACCTGAATTGGAACATTGTTTTGGTGTGTATGTATATTGTTCGTGAAAATTCAAGCCCCTTAAAATAATGATGGACGTGTTTTTGCGTTTTAACATATTCTTAGTCGTTTCAAAAAATGAAATCTTTAAGTTTTACGTCCCACGATTATGCCGGTTAGGCTAATGGAGAGGTGATGATGAGAGATGAGTGAAATGGTGGAATGAAGGAAGTGGGACGAAACGGGAGAACCCCGAGAAAACCCACGAGCATGGTGTCTGTCCACCACAAAGTCCACACGGTGCGAGCTGGGATCGAACCAAGGACCCCAAGCGCCGGAGGTGAACGCTCTATCACTAAGCCACCGCGCCCCCATCTTAGTCCTTTCGAAGATACACGGAGTGCCAACGGACTTTATGGACATGAAATGAGAACCACCGCCATTTTGGGTGGGGTCAACATAGGGACCTGAAACTTTCACCAAAATATTTCTCTTGTCGAGACCTTTCCAACGATATATTACTCGACACCCTTTGTATTTTAAAATTTTCAAGTTTATCCCTCATACCCCTATATGGGGGTGTCTGGGTGAACTTTTATAGGTTAAAATTCAAGCCCCTTAATATAATTATGGACGTAGTTTTTCGTATTCTCATATTCGTAGCCAATTCTAAGATACATAGGGTGGAAACAGACTTTATGCACACCCTATATATATATATATATATATATATATATATATATATATATATATATATATATATATATATATATATATATATATATATATATATATATATATATTAGGGTGTTCCTTATTTAGTGTAATTTTGTGTTGCGATAAGCACACCCGCAAAATGTATTATATGTGACCGTAAACATGCATTTAAGATATGTTTAAATGAATCCCAAAGTAAAGTCCGTGTAGGAAAATTTTTGTCCACGAGTTTTCAGGTCGAAAATGGCCTGAAACAAGGAGATGCGTAGTCGCCATTATTATTTAACTTTGTTATGGAATACGTTATAAGGAAAATCAAAGATAGCAACCAGGGCCTAGCGTTGAACGGTATTCACCAGGTTATGGCATATGCTGATGATGTAAAGTTAATAGGTGATGATAGGAGAACAATAGAAAGAAATGCAGAGATCTTATTAAACGCTTGCAGGGACATGGGTTTAGAAGTAAATGCAGAGAAAACTAAATACATGGAAGTGCGTCGGGACCGTAATACGGCAAATTATGAATGCGCTAAAATATTAAATAAAACTTTTGATAAAGTGGATAGTTTCAAATATCTAGGATCAATATTAACAGAGGGAAATCATATTCACGAAGAAATTAAATGTCGACTAAAAGCAGGGAATTCGTGTTACTATTCGGTTCAAAATCTCTTGTCGTCGCGAATTCTGTCGAGGAATTTGAAGCTTAAAATATACAAAACGATAATCATGCCTGTTGTTTTGTATGGCTGCGAAACATGGTCACTTACTCTGAGGGAAGAACATAGACTGAAAGTATTTGAGAATAAGATCCTGAGACGAATATTCGGACCCAAGAGGAACGGGAACGGGGAATGGCGGAAACTTCATAACGAGGAACTACATAATTTATATGGTTTACCCAACATTGTTAGGGTCGTCAAGTCTAGGAGGCTTAGGTGGGCAGGTCATGTAGCTAGAATGGAAGAAAGTAGAAACGCTTTCAAAGTCTTGACTGGAAGACCAACAGGGAAACGACCATTAGGAAGACCTAGGCGCAGATGGCAAGATAATATTAAGAGGATCTCGCAGAGATAGGAATACAAAGTAGAAACTGGATACAGTTAGTTAAGGATAGAAGTCAGTGGAGAGCTTTTGTGAACGCGGCATTGAACCTCCGGGTTCCATAGGCCATAGAGTTAGTTAGTTAGTTAGTTAAACACGCATTAATGAAATAGAAACTTTCTACGAGAATCAGTATTGCCAACAAGTTGATACAAAAAGTCGCTAAATAGGAGTTGAAAAGACTCTAATCTTGGGTGAAAAGTCGCTAAAAATTTATTCGTGGAATTTCGTCTTTCTCTCTTTATAGTATCTACGCCACAAAAACGTAAATGAAAGATGCATATGTAACGAGCAATAATTTGACTTTTAATATAATATATATTTTTAACTTTATGTCCAATTTCACTTCAATAAAATCAAAATCGATTTTAGAAAAACTACGAAAAGCAAAAGTCTACAAAAAATATTACTTCACTTCTACTCGCGCTTCTAAAGATAACAAGCTTGCTATCGGTAATATACTGCTTGTGTCTCTGAACAGAGGCTCTGCAAACTAAAGGATATTAAAGGTAGGAGATCGTCCCCGTGAGAGGGCAGTGGATAACAGCAATCAAAATTGAATTTGGAGATAAATGCTATGTACTTTCCCAGCTCGTCAACACCTGCACTGATTCAAATAAGCAAAAGGAAAATAAACATACATCTCAATTGATTCAAGTTAATAGTACTTGATTATAGGAGAAGTTGTTTACAGTACGAAAGTCGCTAGATTTGTAAACAAGTCGCCAAATTGTCATTCAAAAATAACCAAAAAAGTCGCTAATCGGAATTTTTTTTCGTTATACTGGAAGTCGAATCCCCTAGATTTAGCGACTTTTCCCAAATATTGGCAACACTGATGAGAACGTTAACCCGTTCCTACTTGACAACAAAGTAATAAATGACATTTACAATGTCCAACCGTGATAACGGAGTAACTGAAAGAGACATAGAGATACGCAACTTTGCACGAAGGAACTAGAGAAAGGATGATATCTGCCCGTGTATTGAAGGACATCACCGGATAAACAGTATTGCCAACCCAATAGAAAGTTACGTTTTTGTAAATCGAATGACCTAAATTGAATATCATCTTTGGAAGTAACAATGAAAATAAAGATAAAAGAGATGATAAACACAGGTCAATGTTGCAAACTTTTGTTGAAATAACGCGAAACATGTGTTAAATGAAAACGCTATGGCGCGCAGAAAAAGTGAGGTACTAGTATTTTGTACACCTTAAATTAAATATTGACAAGAACTCTTTACGCTGACTCCAAGTCTAGAAGGTTCCGTTCAACAGTGTTGCCATTAAAAGAAGAGAAATTTGAGTTTTTAAAAGATACAATAACTCGGAATAGGTCACTAGTACAGTATGGTATAAAAGATATAATGCAAGGCGGTAAAGCATATCAGATGGAATCTATTCTTGGGACACTGAATACACTGAAAAACAAAACTGTTTTTGTTGTCTGTTAGCGTTTTGGCACTTGAATGTTGAAACCGGAAGTGTTCGGAAATGTCTATCACTTCCGGTTTTATTAGAGTCATGACAGGCATTATATTTTTCCTTGTGATGTTGAATCGATATTTAAAAATTACTTGTCGATCTCTGTTGCCTTTTTTGCTGTACGTAAAAAAGGCGCAAATACTGAAATCGCAAATACTAGTAGTAGTGTAACCAGATACAGACGGACGGCATTTTCCTTGACATGCTTGTTTCCTCGAAACGCTGAAGTGACTTTTTTTAAAAAATGCTTGTCGTTATATATTACCGTTTTTGTTCTATTGTAATTATTGAAACTTGAAGTACTAGCAACTTTTTAATGAGTTCAGGTTTTAGTAGACTAATACTGGTGGAAATGATGCCTTTTATAGTGATGTAGAATCGATTCCCAGAAAGCGCTTGTCACAATTATAGTTTTTGTAATGTTGAAATCATAAACGCTTGATTTCAACCACTTTCGATTTCAATAGAGAGTTAATAGAGGAGGTAGGACGTATTCTAGGGAGACTAAATTAATTCCAAAATACCGCTTCTCGATATATCTTACCGCGTTTGCTTTATTTAGCAATGGAAAATCAGTATTGAACCCGGAATTACTAGTAAAGTCAGGGGAGTAGCCAGCAGGTTTATCTAGGAGGGGCCGTCGTTTTTGAGGGGGCCAGCTACAATGTACAAAACCCGAAAAAACTGTTACAGGTAGTGATTTTGAGGCCTGGAAAAAAAAAACAGAAAATTTTGGTTTCCGTCCGGAAAACTAAAGACTGCTTTTTAGTTTTTTTTTCTTTTTTTCCATAAATTCTATTTTGTACCAGGTAGTGTTTATTATGCTTAGAAAAGAAGTGCTGTCCCCAACCAAACGCTATACCTTTATGCATAACTATTTCAATTTAAGGTGAATAATCAAATGATTTACCGTAAATTATTAAGTGTATGTAAATTATTTTTAAATGACTGAGGCGAAATAATCTTACGATGATGTTTTAAAAGCTGGTCATTTCGGGGATCCAGGAAATCATGTGGGGGCCCTGGCCCATTGTATATTCCTTAATTTTAAAGGAGTGAAACGAGAAGTGCGTAGTTGATGAAGTTTCATGGCTGAACCTTAAAGAACACGTAATTTTGTAGAAATGAAATGAAATCTTTGAGTTTTACGTCCCACGGTTATGCCAGTTAGGTTAAAGGAGACGGTGATTATGAGAAATGAATGAAATGGTGGAATGAAAAAAGTGGGAGGAAACGAGAGAACCCCGAGAAAACCCACACACACGGTGTTTGTCCACCACAAAGTTCACTTGGCGGGAGCAGGATTTGAACCCGCGACCCCAAGCACCAGAGGTGAACGCTCTACCACTGAGCCACCGCGGCCCCCCCGTAATTTTGTAGATGGTAAAACTAAACACTTTACAACAATCTCCACTAATATAAATATACCCTATACTTCATAACGTAAATGATACGGTGCTTCCTTTACATAACAAGTTATAGTTTCGATTTGTTTTCCCATCTCAGTAGTTGTGAAATACTCCTTAGCAATACAAAAAGTATTTATAGTACATCATGTTTGGAAAACAATGACCAGATTTTAAATTCTTACCAGGCCCGTATACAAGGGGTCTACGGGGGGCCGGGCCCCTCTAAATTTTATCTGGCCCAATAAAATTTTCATGATATGTTTGCAAATGAACTATGATATGATGATAAACTATAATATAGTTGGACCGCCCCCCCCCTACATTTTTTGGCTGGCTACCGGCCTGATTCTTACATCTAGGCAACAAAGCACATACGATCAATGAACATAATTTTGTACTATCTGACCAGCGATGGCCTAGAGTTTAAAATTACTGCCGTTAGATTGTACTACTAGCACCGAAATAGACGCTAATTTTAGTCGTTCACAAGATGGTATTATATTAATACATCAGAAAGCATTAATGTGTATTTGAATTTATCAACACCACGTGCGTGACTACGTTGCATTCCGATAATTTTATGGCATTGATTCAAAAGTGGTAAAGAACATTCGTCGTGGAAATTGCATATCCAAAATTTAAAGCACTGGACGTTTTTGAACACGAAGAAAAATGCATAATCCAGTTGGCATGTAACTGCTATTTTTACCAGGTTACGCGCGTCACCACATTAAGTAATGTTGTTTCATTTGTAGTACGATCTACCCCACCGTCCAGCGAAAATTTTGTATTGTGGGACCACCATTTCAAATCTAGAATTAACCCAAACCCATTCCGACGGTGGTAACTAACGTATATAATATTGTTACCACCTTCCTACGACTGTCCCCTCTTGGTTCTTTCTAAATCTGTGACTCCCTACCTTACGAGAGTAATAGTTTTTAACACGAAATCAATCATGTGAATAAAATTATCCATTCACAGCGAGTCTAGTTCGACGCCGAACTCCAGACTTGGCATGGTGTTCCCACCTGCTGTACTTTTATACCTGAAATTACATTACTTAAGGAGCGCACCCGCGTAAATACGATGTATCCACACGGAATTCCTAGTACTTTTTTTCTCAGTGAACGTAAAGAATCCATGGCTAATGATGCACGCCAGAGAAAAATTTGCGACACATTCAAGAGGATTTTAGTGAACACGCCCACCTTGGCTCTCAACTTCTGCATACAATATAGCGAATACAAATGTTTGTGGAGATACGTAAATCAGCTTGTACAGCGGGGGACACTTCTAAATGGTACAGCCATATGGAGATTTACGGCTAGGGTGTACCATTTAGAAGTGTCCCCCGCTGTACCACGATCATCCGTAGACTTGGACACTCTCTAAAACAGAATCACGGATTAAGTAAAGTATCTGGAAGAAGACGCTCTCAGACGTTTTGGTACGAATTATAGTAATCGGCTTAATTATATGTCTCAGCAAAAGGTAAAGGCCACATAGGGCATTCATAACTATGGTGAAAGAAACTCGAGGATTTACATAATAGTTCGTAATTTGTTTTGTAAATTGTAACACATTTTCATTATTAAATATGATAATTGAAAATAGGAGTAAGATCATTCTTTTTGAAACGCACTGTATATTCTGTAAGAGTACACAAAAATATATTAATGACTCTTTTGTATCAATGTTTGAAGGTAAATCGTATTTAGAATGGGACTATTGCTAATGCCAGCATGTTGCAACAGAAGATCGAAGTTTATCTATTTTTGTTTTCGTGAAACTTATACTGAGATAAAGTCTTAACCAAGAAAAACATATATAACCCATCAATAGTGAACCCTGAAGTTCAAGTTTGTAATATTGAAATTGACAGTAAATCGAAACATTTTGTAAAATTGGTATAAGAAATGCGCAACAAGTTCATTGGGAAGTTGGTAAGAAACATGCTAAGTGTAGGAGTAAAGTTAAATATGAAGTTGGATTTTGGACGGGTGAACGATACCATTTGTAACTATAGTTCCGTTGCTGTTACTTCCTGCCAGGTCCAACCCATTTGTTTACCTCGTTGACCTTGAAAGCACATGGAGTCAATACTGTGTTGTTATTTACCGCACAATACTAAGCTTTCCTAATCAATCACGGCTGTGCGGCTTTTCCTTTCGGACCGTGTGCTTTTCAAGGGCATGAAGTGAACAATATCGTCTATCAGCAGCCAACACAAAGCGCACTGTCTTCTGCTTTAGACGGTAGTGGCTACGTGATTGGAAGACGGTTCATACAGTGACGTGACTATATAGTTTAGGTAGGAGCCACTAAGAGATTGTTTTGCAGCAATAAATCTCTAGGTTCCTTAAGATACTGTATAGAGTTTGATGGTTAATTACCTTGTACGTTGTAAAAGTATTGAACAGAATTCCTAATGAACGAATATTTTATAGAAACTATCAAGTTCTCCTAATTAAATTTGTTCTCATTAGTGAACTAAAGCAGAAACTATTCTTAAAACAAGAATAATGGCAATAATTAAATGTTTATAAAATTTACAGAAATGATTAGTTTTTAAGTACTTACACGTGCTGAAGACATAACAAAGGACGCAGAACGCTAGAATCCAAGTGACGGAATAAATTGTTCTCCAGATTCCTGGAAAGAAAATAAGAATATAAGAAATACAGTATTGCGCTCGCTTTTATGCTGTACCTATTTCTTAAAAGCTCTTTTATTTTTTCCTTTATTCAAATTCAATTAAAATTATCACTTTTCGTTTCTAAAACTCTAATTATTTACGCCATGTATGGAATCTGAATTGAAATGAAATCATTTAGTTTAATGTGCTACAACTATGCCCTCAAGGCTAATAAGGGATAGAGAGGGATTAAAGGCAAGTGAATGATGGAAGAATTGTTAGAATGAGAATCTAGGACGAAACGGGAGTACCCCGAGAAAACCCAGGAACATGATGATATCCACCCCAAACTTACTTGGCTGGGGATTGAACCAGCAACCCCATGCACCAGAAGTAAGCGCTCTATAACCGAGTCTCCCTGCCCCCCCTTTGTCACGTCATGTCTATCTGTAGCGTAAAATCAAGAAGACATCGCAAAGAAGCGCGGAAATAGAATTATTCTTGGGACGCTCAGAACTACCTGGCTTTGTGGTTAGCGTATGCGTCTTTGACGAGAGACCAAGGTTCGATTCATTGTGGAGCTCATGTAGTTTTGATTACACGTTAATCTATAGGACCACGTCTCTTATAGCCTCGTTCCTAAGAATGATACTAAACTCTTAATTAACAGTCTTGAGACAATGAATCCATATCAAAAGAAAGTCTTATCACTGTGTTCTACTGGAGATGAATATTGACACCAGAAGTTGCAGTATGTTTGAAACCTTCCGTCTAAGTAGAAGAAAGATGGTTTAAATCTGTTGAACACATATCGGAAAACATTTCTTTCTCTGATGCCTGCCGACAAAGGACAAGTCCTTCTATGACTTCCTATACTTCTCCATAGCTTAACGTGAAAGTGTGAAGTTCTAATGACAACTGCTATAACTTGATATCTACTACTAGGATAGATAGAACAGAAGGTACGGGCCATTGCATTAAATTTTCTCACTCAAATTTCTCAGACTATAACCTGTTAGGCTGTAGTTATTATATAAACATTTATTTGTGATATACGAACAAATCCATAACACGTTTTCAAGATTTTTTTCCCGAAGAAAATTCACCTTCAAAAGTAAACTACCCCTTCTGAATATTTTTATTGGAAGTAATGTAAGCAACATTATTGTTTATTAATGAAATGTTTATACGAGAGATATGAACAAAATCGACTGGATCGTTATTGAGAAAATTGTCACACACACACACACACAAAATGAAATGAAATCTTTGAGTTTTACGTCCCATGGTTATGCCGGTTAGGCTAAAGGAGACGGTGATGATGAGAGATGAGTGAAATGGTGGAATGAAGAAAGTGGGAGGAAACGGGAGACCCTCGAGAAAACCCACGCACACGGTGTTTGTCCACCACAAAGTTCACTTGGCGGGGGCTGGGATCGAATCACACAAAAAAATCTCATTCACAAGAATAAACTACCCATTATGGAATTTGTCAGAAAAAAATAATTATTCCACATTATCAAGTTATTCATGATATATTTATTTATGACATACATATGAAGAAACTCGAATGAGTCTTATTTGAGAAAATTATTCATTCAGAAAGATCTCGTTCTCAAGAGTAAAGTATCTTTTCTGAGCTTTTTCCAGTAAACGACTACATCACAGTATGAAGTTGCTAATGAAATATTCGTGTTTATCATAGACATTCTTGGTAGTCATTTGCCGCTAATGAGAAGCTTGCATGCCCCACAGTCTTCCGGTAACCTCTTCGCATTAACGTACGATTTTTTTCTGTTTTGATATCGTCCGTTAATTATAGTCTCCTTCGCCTCCTCCCTCTCTTTCCTGCCACCATACCCTCTATCATGTCCTTCATGATGCAGTTCCTTCTTAGCCAATGTTCCAACCAGTTTCTCTTCCTCTTCTCAACAATACCTAAAACTGTTCTTTCCTTCTCACCATTTCTAACACTCTCTCATTCGTTTTCTGTTCGAACCAGCCAATTCTCTTCATTCATCTCCACAACCCACATTTCGAAAACTTCAGGTCGTTTTTAATCAGTTTCGCATAATGTCTATGTTTCTGTTCCGTACAGTACAATACTAAACACAAAGCATTTTATGAGTCCTTTTGGTGGAATAAATAAAAACAGAATTGTGAGAACCATTTCTTGGAAAATCGTATTTTTTTTTTTTTTTTTTATTTTGATCCTTCAGTAAACCACTATTACTTTCGTAGATAGGAAGAAAACTCGAACTCTCCTTATTAAACTTTCTTATTAAAAACTGAAGTTTAAAGTTTGGTTGAGATCCGAAGAACGGATGGCTTCTAGGTGGGTGAACACGTTTATATCGGGATGAACTAGAACGAACGAACTGACGGGCAGACATTCAGAAGTCACTTATTCGGAAAGTTGGACCATGAAACGTGTAAATGCGCTGGAACTTTGAATTCGATTATTTTCCTCATCACCATACTTTTTTCCTCTTCTATCATAAACTGAAAGTAAAGCTTCTTCTTCTCACTTTTGCATGTCTCTCCTCGTTTAGATCGTCCCCTCTCGTTTCTCCCCTTGCATGATATAATACTGTACTTGTTGCAATGCGCCTAACAATTAATTTTAAATCTCCATTTGTCTTTCTTCTGTTACACAGAAATCATGGTCTCTCCGCTGCCAGGTGGAAGTACAAAGGAAGAAAGAGAACACCACTCCGACTTTTCCGATCTGGAGGTGTGCCAGAATCTGAAATTCAACACAAGCTTACAATACAATAAAATACAGAGACAACGCTCGCACACGTCGAAGTGTGATATACTGCATCGCAAAATGGCCGGGTAAAGGTGAAACACAACGAAGAAGTAAGACGTTTATTAGCTACCACCACTGGCCGGAATATCTGGCAACCTTGATAAATGATTCTGCGTAATCGACGACTGCCTATCACCAATTAGATTGGATGTGCTCTGTAAATCATTTAGCTTTAGTTCTGCGTGTGATATTATCCAGTGTTGGGCAAAATCAATTGAAATCAATTGCAATTGATCAATCAATTGAAAGTAATTGCTCTGAAAATCAATTGCAATTGATTTCAATTGCAATTGATTTCAATTTGTAATTGACAATTAATTTCAATTGCAATTGAATTCAATCATAAAATTTGCAATTAAATTTTCGTCAATTGTTAATTGTTAATTGGTCACCAGGCAATTGAAACTTTTAATTGTTAATTGTCAATTGCAAAGGGTGCAATTGAAACATTCAATTGTTTAATTGCAATTGACAATTGAAACTTGTAATTGTTAATTGTAATTGTTAATTGCAATTGAAATCAGTAATTAAAACTGAAGATAAGAAGATATGTGTATATTGTATTGTCCACTTGTTACTGTTTTACATATTTCAAATAAGGTACTTATAAGAAATGCTGGATACCTACCACCCCTTTCCCCCCTGGGAAGAAAGCCGTGAAACTAAGTATTTTTTAAATATATTATGTTTATGGTTCTATCCCCCCCGAAAGAACTCTATATGCCCGTCATGCATACAATAGGAATGAGCACGAGCGAGTTCGAGCGAGTTTTCTTTAAACTCGACTCGAATCGAAGCAGACATCTTTGAGTTCGACTCGAGATCTCGGCTCGAAAAATTTCCCCCAACTCGACTCGAATTTACAACGAGATACTTTGTATCGATTGATAATTACCTGTATTTTTGGGCAGAAAGTGCTTCTACATAAGCACTATACCTGATATAATGTTAATTTCAAAATAACAAAAGAAGAATGTTTTTAATATATGTAAGAAATATACATTATTGTATATTTGGTTGCTAGGTAGTTGTTTATAGATACATAATTAACATGTTTGATTGCAAAACAGTTTGTATGAATATACGTTAAAAGAGAATCAACGAATAAATTATTTACTACTCATCATCGACTTGTAATTTCAGTATAAAAGGTGAGAATACTAGTGGATATAATTACGGAAGATATTTTAAGGTGTGAACAATTACGGCCACTAAAGATTTACTTATGTTATTAGCCGAACCAGGGTTGGCGACCACCTTTGGTGAGTCGTAAAATTTTGGTTTACCTCACCCGGGATCTTTGTAAATTCATATCCTGAAGTACAAAGTAAGGGGTGAATTTACTTCAGTAATAAGGTTCATGTCTACGAACTTAACTATACTTAGAAGTGGTAAAATAATCACAAGAAAAATTATGCTCGGTGAGGCAATGGAGAAAGAAACTGGTGACAGTGGTAACGACGAACAAAATACAGCCCCTGTTGTACCTGAAGTGTTGACATTTGAAGACAAAATCTTAATGGCTTTACAGCGACAAGAACAAAAGTTAGCCCAGATGTCGGAAGAATTAAAGCATACGGTTCAGCAGAAATCCGAAGAATCCAGTAAACAGTACGAGGAATTAAGTAGACGGTTGGAGCAAATAGAACAAAATTCAGAAGATACGAAACAATCTGTGATCCAGGCGGTGAAAGACCTTACATTACAATTTGATGAAAAGTTAAAAAGAGTATCAGAAGATTGCCAGGATAATTACAACCATGTAATCCAAGAAGTCAATTGTGTAAAAAAGGATTTGGAAGTAATAGAATCTTCTGTACGGCAACAAAAGATTCAGGTTACGGATAATTCTAACCAAATACGTGCAAACTCTCAGTTGATATCTACATTACAAGAGGATATTAGGATGTTACAAATTAAGGACAACGCATACCACAACAACATGGTTAATGATCATTTGGAGTTCCCTTGTTCACAAGAGATGACCTCGCATTCACCCGTAACAAATCAACGTGGACCTCATATTATCTCATCTTCAAGTAATCCATCCGATGAGGACATTATTTTGGAAGGAATTCATTCAAGGAATAAAGATGGGCGGAAAAGAGATGGTGGAACCACAGATAAAGCAGTAGGTAAAAATTGTCACTCAACACGAACACGAAATGGTGAAAGGAAGGTAAAGTTAAGTGTAAAGATGAGTGAAATACGTGCTATGAGTAAGTTTAGTGGTAAATGTAATGAAAATGCTACCTCTTTCTTAGAAAAATTTCAAGATGAGTGCAATATAATGTGTATAGATAAATCGCAATATATGAAACTAATCCCTCATTTATTACTCCCACCATGTTCTTTATGGTTTAAAGCAGTACGGGATCACATCAATACTTATGAGGAATTCAAAGCAGCGCTGATTGCAAATTACGAAAACGACTTTTTGCTTGCAAACAGAGATGCCACGATTAGAAACCAACCTTTTAATCCTCGTTTGCACAAATCTGTTGTCGATTTTGTCGTAAATACATATAACGAATTAAAAGTCGTAAATCCGTTGCAATCGGAATCCAGAGTAATTGCATCAATTCGAAATTTGCTACCGTTTAAACTACAACAGATCCTGTTTTCTACCCAGTGTATGAGTCTTAATCACCTATTAACGCTTGTCCAATGTTATGAAACTCAATATCACGCTCAGAATCATCAAGCAGGATTAGGCAAAATTAAAAACAATTCAGATCACCTTGTACCTGTTCGGAATCTAAATATCTGTAATGTAAACGATACGGAATATAACCTAAGTCGAGCAAATTTCAACAATCAGAACGGACAAAATAGACAGAGATATGATGGGAATCCACCTAACCTAACCAATCGTGACAATAATTATGTCAGATCACTTAATCGAAGGAGGCTCAAAAACAGTCGAAATGCATGGCGAAATTATAGAAATGCTATAAATCCTATGTATAGACATAACCGTAGTTCAAGAGATGGCACTTCATATCAAAATCAAAATAATGACGCAATTCATGTACAAAATGATAATGCGGGACCTAATCACGATTGTGCAGTACAATGTACTTTATTAGAATCATATGCAGGTACGAATTTAAATTGACTGCAATTGATGAAGTAAGGGTTAAACCCATATCAACTATAGATTCTTATCAACATTTATCTTCAAATTTATGTGTTAATGTTAATAATGAAAACAACCCTTATGACTTTTAAATACTTTATCACGTCTGTTTCAACAAATGATAATTTTCAAATGATTTTAATTCTTTCTTGTTAATGTGAAGAATTATAATTCGATTCGTAATTGATTAAAAGCAAAGGTTATTTATATTATATTGATCTGTGTTGAAACTTTGTTGTCAAAGATTATGTTAAATATAAGATTCATTCTATTAAGCTAATTATTCGACGGCTGTCTTTATGAGCTACCTTATATGTTATTCGAATAAGATCCTTTTGTATCATGACGCCTTATTGATATAATGTATATTTTAAAATATCATCTAACATAATTACTATATAATGCGCCCTGGAAAGATCAAACATCTTTTTCTTAATATGATCGTTTTTAATAATGATTGAAACTATTGATCATTGTGATTTATGTTTTAAAATGTAATTGACTTTTACAATTTTTGACTTCGCACCCTTCAGTGATTAGATTAATAAGCGACGACGTTTCTATAATAAAAGATAAATATTAATGAAATAAAAGATTTATTATAAATGTATTTCTATAAAGGAAGCTTAATAAAGTTATATACGAGGGTCGATCAAAATGTAAAAGGACGTAATTAATAGAATATCATTATTATAAACGGACCTGTGGCTCTTAAATATAAAAGCCAAGCTCGCTTGTAACTTTTATATTCAGTCCCGTCGTCGGGCGACATTTTATACAACGAGATACTTTGTATCGATTGATAATTACCTGTATTTTTGGGCAGAAAGTGCTTCTACATAAGCACTATACCTGATATAATGTTAATTTCAAAATAACAAAAGAAGAATGTTTTTAATATATGTAAGAAATATACATTATTGTATATTTGGTTGCTAGGTAGTTGTTTATAGATACATAATTAACATGTTTGATTGCAAAACAGTTTGTATGAATATACGTTAAAAGAGAATCAACGAATAAATTATTTACTACTCATCATCGACTTGTAATTTCAGTATAAAAGGTGAGAATACTAGTGGATATAATTACGGAAGATATTTTAAGGTGTGAACAATTACGGCGACTAAAGATTTACTTATGTTATTAGCCGAACCAGGGTTGGCGACCACCTGTGGTGAGTCGTTGTAAATTCGGATCGAGTTTCCAGTCGAGTCGAGCCAATTCGAGCTAAATCCTTTGTGTAGTTCCAAGTACTACTATCTTCAAGTATCCTACATAGACAATATAATTATCAATGATACTACTACTACTATTATAACTAATTATTATTATAACACCGTGTACCTGTATAAACATGGAATATAGGCGGTTTGTATCGGAATACTAAAAATTAGTTAACTGTCGATCTCGGTAGTCAAGAAATCTTCAGGAGGCAAGGACATCGGTCACGAGGTTATTGGTTTGAGTTCAGGAGGAGCAAGTATTCGGGCTCGAGCCAAAAATTGTTAGAAGTTATGGGACTCCAGCCAAACATGTTTAAAACTGCTCGACCCGGGTTTAGGGTTGTCAACGACTCAAGCGGCTCGCTTACAGCTCATTCACTTATCGAGCCGAACCGAGAAGTGAGCCGAGCCAACAGTTTATCCAACCGAGCTAGCTCGAGCCGAAGGCTCACACGAGCCGAACCGAACCGAGCTGATTGCTTACCCCAACCGAGCCGGTTTAAGCCATTGGCTCAGATAAGCTAACTCGAACCCAGCCTATGGACTCGTTTCAACGGAGCTGGTTCGAGCCATTGGCTTCAATCGAGCCGAGTCGATAACTAGTCTTTACCGAGCCGCTTCAAGCCATTGTCTCAATTGAGCCCAGTCGATGGGTAATCCCAACCAAGCCAGCTCAAGCTGTACGCTCAGTTGAACCGAGCCGAGCCGGTTGACATCACTATTCCGGTTGGGCTTCTACGTTGGCTAAAAAATTGGACCGTGCAGTTCTCAGCCTTGATGGTAAGAACTACAAAAAATGATACGAAATCTTTAGTTTTACGTCCCTCGCTTGTGCCGGTTAGGCTAAAGGAGATGGTGATGATGGGAAATGAATGACATGAAGAAAGTGGGAGGAAACGGGAGAACCCCGAGAAAATCCACGAGCACGGTGTTTGTCCACCACAAAGTCCAAACTGCGCGAGCTGGGATCGAACCAGGGACCTCAAGCACCGGAGGTGAACGCTCTACCACTGACCCACCGCGCCCCCTGGTAAGAACTACAGTATATACTTATATTGGTGCTCACGGCATCATTAACTTGTTCCACCACCAACGAATTTCGAGGTACTCTGTTTTGCATCTTTTGTGCGTGTTTTGTGTCGCTTTGTGCGCCTATTCCCACATTTTGTGCATCACCGGAAGTGGGTCAAAATGGGCCTACAAATATGGCGGAACAAATTATTGCTCTTCCGCCACCAATGAATTTCGAGGTCGTTTCCTTCACATCGTTTTGTGCCGTTTAGTGCGTCATGGGAAGTGGGTCAAAATGGGCTTCCAAGATGGGACGAAAATGACCAAGAGTTCCGCTACTATCGAATTTCGAGGTCGTCAATTTCACACCGCGTACCCTTTTGTGCGCCTATTTCGACGTTTTGTGCGTCACTGGAAGATGGTCAAAATGGGCCTCGAAGGTGGACGAAAATGACCCACTTCTCCGCCACTAAAGAATTTCGAGGTCCTTCATTTTGCATCGACTACTGAATTTTCGTGCTGTTTCGTGCCCCCATTTCCACGTTTCGTGCGTCACCAGAAGTGGGTCAAAATAAGCTTCCAAGATGGGACGAAAATGACCCACTGTTCCGCCACTATCGAATTTCGAGGTCGTTAATTTCACATCGCGTACCCTTTTGTGCGCGTATTTCGACGCTTTGTGCGTCACTGGAAGACGGTCAAAATGGGTCTCGAATATGGGACGAAAATGACCCACTGCTCCGCCACTACCAAATTTCGTGGTCCTTCCTTTCGCATCGACTAGTGAATGTTTCGTGCCATTTCGTGCCCTTATTTCCACGTTTTGCGCGTCACCAGAAGTGTGTCAAAATGGGCCTCTAAAGTGTGACCAAAATGACCCATTGTTCCGACACTATCGAATTTCTAGGTCGTTTCTTTTGCATCGTTTAGTGCCCATTTTTTAAAAAAAGTTTTATGTACCTACTTCCTCGTCTTGTGCGTCAGTGAGTTAAACAGGCCTTTAAAGTGGGAGTTAAATGGCTCACTGTTCCGCCACTATCGAATTTCGGGGTCCGTTCTTTCGCATCGTTTAGTGTCTGTTTTGTACGTTTTGTGCGTCACCAGAAGTGTGTCAAAATGGGCTTCCAAAGTGTGACGAAAATGACCCACTTCTCCGTCACTACCGAATTTCCTGGTCCTTCCTTTCGCATCGACTAGTGAATGTTTCGTGCCGTTTCGTGCCCTTATTTCCACGTTTTGCGCGTCACCAGACGTGTTTTAAAATGGGTCTCCAAAGTGTGACGAAAATGACTCACTCCTCCGCCACTACCGAATTTCGAGGTCCTTCCTTTCGCATTAACTAGTGCCTGTTTTGTTACGTTTTGTGCCCCTATTTCCGCGTTTTGTTGGTCACCAGAAGTGTGAAAAATGAGCCTCCAAGGTGTGACGAAAATGACCCACTGTTCCGACACTATCGAATTTCTAGATCGTTACTTTCGCATCGTTTATTGCCCTTTTTTTAAGTTTTCTGCGCCTATTTCTCGTCTTGTGCATCACCAGAGGTGAGTTAAACGAGGCTTTAAAGTGGGAGTTAAATGGCTCACTGTTCCGCTACTATCGAATTTCGGGGTTGGTTCTTTCGCATCGTTTAGTGTGTACCGTTGTACCGTTCTGTTCGCCTACTTCCACGTTTTGAGCATCACCAGAAATGCCTCAAAATGGTCCATCAATGTGTGAGGAAATAGAGCCATTGTTCCGCCACTGTCGAATTTGGAGGTCGTTTCTTTCGCATCGTATAATGCCTGCTTTGTACTGTTTTGTGCTCCTATTTCCACTTTAGTGCGACAACGAAAATGGGTCAAAATGGCCTACAAGTATAGCGGAATAACTTAATGCTGTTCCGTCACCATCGAATGTCGAGGTCGTTTTCTTCACATTTTTTACGCATGATTTGTGTCGCTTTGTGCATCATTGGGAGAGGGTCAAAATGGACCTTGAAAGTGGAATGGATATGTCTTTTTCTGCCATATTTGTAGGTCGTCTTTGACCCACTTTCGTTGGCCTACAAAACGTGAAAATATGCGCAGAAACGGTAAAAACATGCACTAAACAATGCGAAAAAGCGAACTTGTAATTCGATACGGGTGGGAGAGTGGATCATATTTCTTCCCACATTGAATGCCCATTTCGACCCACTACCATTGATTCACAAAACGTGGAAATAGGCTTACAAAACGGTAGAAAACACGCACAAGATGATGTGAATGAAACGACCTCGAAATCGTTCCTGACGGAACAGCATTAACTTGTTCCGCCATTTGTAGGATAACATTGACCCATTTCCGGTGACGCAGAAAACGAGGAAATAGGCTCTGAAAACGACACAAAAATTTTCCATGTAATTAAGCTAAATTTCCATTTAAGTTTGTAAGCTTAATTATATGGAAAATTTTATACATTTTTCCTTTATGTTGGCCTACTTTACGTTGATTTGGGACTTTTAAATTTTATTCAGTTTTCCACTGAAAAGTATCTATAATTCAACAAGGAAATAATTATTAATTATAATTATTATCTATATAATTGAATTCATTGTAATTTGTTCCATAACAAACACTTTACCATTTCGTACTAGCTGTTATGCCCGTTCTTCGCATGGATCAGATAAAATATCAATGTAAACGAACTGAACAACGGGAGAACAATTAAGAAACATTTCTAAAATTGGATATATTTTGTGTGAATATATATCCAACAACGTGCATGTGTTTTCATTCGGAAGGCCGATGGGGGATGAATTTGAACGTATACACTATCGGGGGTGTCACTATACGTCTGAGCAACCCCAATAAATATGGATTCGACACAAATTCTACTACTTTTACATGTCCCGGTGAAAAACCCCTCAGACCCCCTAGGTTCGTATTGTGAAAAAATCTCCTCTGGCCCCCACAAACCCCCAACCAATACCGCGAAAACTATGAATGTGACACTAACATCTGCCATTTTCTAATACTTTTTACATATGCCGGTAAAAGTCCCTATAATCCTCTGGTTCCAATTAAAAAAAAACAATGCCTCTGGCCCACAGCCGATGGGGGCTGTATTTGGAAGTCAACGCCTGTGGAAGTATCACCATTCATCTCAGCGACAGCGAAAACTATGGATTTGACACTAATATCGGTAACTTTCCATTACTTTTACATGTCTCGCAATTCCCCACCCCCGGTGACTCTCGGCCCGCATTCAATGGTGGCTAAATTTGAAAATCATCGCTAATGAAAGTATCACCATTGATCTCAGCCACCGCGAAAACTACGGATTTGACATCGGTCATTGTGGATTATTTTTACATGTCTCGTGATCCCCTTTATAATGCCCCCCTTTCTTAGCTGATGGGGGCTAAATATGAAAGTAAACGCGGTATTGAGTTTCACAATTGAGCTCAGCTATCCCGAAAACTATGGATTTGACACTAATATCGGTCATTTTCGATTATTTTTACATGTCTCGGAATTCCCCCCTCTGGTGACCCAAGGCCCGCATACAACGGTGAATGAATTTGAAAGTCATCGCTAATGGTAGTGTCGCCATTGATATCAGCAACCGCGAAAACTATGGATTTGACACTAATATCGGTCATTTTGGATTACTTTTACGTTTCGGTATCCCCCCCCCCCCGTTGACCCACGGCCCGCAGCCGAATACGGTGAATTTGGAAGTTAATGCGATTGGAGTTCCACTATTGATCTCAGCGACCGCGAAAACTATGAAATCGACACTGATATCTTTCTACTTTTACATGTCCCGTTAAACGCCCCCCTGAGACCCCCTGGTTCGAATTTTGTTGTAAACGCTTAGCCTTGGTGTGGGACCTAGACCAAGGTATCTTTGACCAAATTTTGGTAACTCTTGGTCGACTTTTCTGGTCCCCAGGCCGGTCCTGGTAAACGTCCCCTGGAGACCCCCTAGTAAGGAATTAAAAAAAAAGTCTTCGTCTTGGTCTGGGGCCTAGACCAAGCTACCCGTGACCAAATTTTGAAAAGTTTCGGTCCACTCGTCTCGTCCACAGGCCGCACAAAGATAGACATACAGACACACGAACAAACTCTATTTTATTTATATTAGAAAGGTCAGATCCGCCGTTATTCTATTAGTGCGGTGCTTGAGCGATTGATCATAGAAATTCAAACTCCGATGAGTGATAATTTCATAGGCTTGTTTTATTACAAGTTTAAACTCTTTAGTCAGTACAGAGGAGGGCGTGAATCATGGGTCAGAGTTGATGACAATGGGTTTTGGTGGGTCTGTGGGTCACAGTGGGTAAGAGTGGTTTATGGTGGGTGGTGGGTCAGAGTGGGTCACGGTGGGTCGTGGGTCACGACGGGTGGTGAGTCAATTGGTCGTGGCTAAAGTTTTCATTGCCCCACGCCCTCTCTGAACTACAGTGTTGAAAATTAATCAGTGAAAATCAATTGCAATTGATCAATCAATTGAAAGTAATTGCTGTGGAAATCAATTGCAATTGAATCAATTGCCAATTAATTTCAATTGTAATTGAATTACAGAATTCAATTGCAATTACTTTCCACTGCAATTACTTTCAATCAATTGATCAATTGCAATTGATTTTCCTTTTTCAATGGCCAACTGCAATTAACAATTAACCATTACTTATTTCAATTGTTAATTGCAATTAACAATTAAATTTACAGATTAATTGTTAATTGTTAATTCAATTGAAATTTGCCCAACACTGATATTATCCACAACGAAGCTTCCATGAAGTCTCTGAGAAATTGGTTTCAAAAAAGCATATCGTACATCATTCGCAAATCTTATAGAGATCTGTCAACGTTTACTTTACTACTACCACGTTGAAGATCAACCTATTTATTGGGGAAATCACCAGAGACCTAGATCCATTATTTTGAGCAAGAAGCCAAACTCGGAGCATGAAGTGAGAACACCTTCTCCACATCGTTAAAGAAATGCAAGATGAAATTTTCGGAGGTAAAATGACACGATCATTTCCTTTTCGGGGGCTCAAAGGTGATTATACTTGAGCATTATTTGAAAAAGTGGTCCACGGTCTCCTGTATAAGCTACAGTGAAACTCTGGAAATCAAACTCAGACTAGTAATTCGTACCATAGGACGACGGCCAGTGACGAAGAAAGATTTGTTGTTGGAGGACAAAGTACGCCTATATACGGCCGCCAGAAGCTTTGAAACCCTTACCAAATTGAAACACTCTGCACATAGTACAGATCTCGCACCTTTCAATTATTTTTTTTTCTTTTTTATTGTAAAGGACATCCATTTGGTTTCCACACTGAAATAAAATAAGTGTGCATAAACGGCTATGCGATCAACCGACAATCTTCCTCGGTAGAATAATCGAACTTACTAAGTGCTGAAACAAGTACACTGAAAATCAAGGTGACTATACACAGAACTGATGTTCTTGTTCAACCCCCTAGTATCGTTAAATGCTAATCCATTACAGAAACAAGAAGGTTTGGAATTATATCTCTCAGCATTAGTGCTATCTATGGGTCGGACTAGGCTTGACAATAACGATGATGATGGCAGTCAGTTATCACACTACGAGGGGAATTGGAGAAGAAGGGACCATCACAGTGGCGTATTTAGGGGGGGTTCCGGGCTTAAGCCCCCCGAAATCTTACTTACTATAGTAAAGTATATGAAATATCTTGCAGAATTTTTACATTTTCAGGTATAGCCCCCCCTCCGAAAGTTTGCAAAGCCCCCCGAAACAAAATCGTAAATACGGCACTAGACCATCATGTCAGGTAACATCCCGGCATTTTCTCGGTGTGAATGAGGAAAACCTTATTCAGGATGCCTGTCCTACAAGAAGAATTTTTTTTACAACTTTTCAACCGAATATCTCCATCGGAAATTACAGAGAAATGAGTGTGAATATTTTTTTGTACTTATTCTCGTACAATAAGCATTGTACAAAATTTGTCCCAAACGCCACTGAACATGACAACGAAACCTACAAACAACAAAAGCTTAGAAATCATTATTATGTAGTATTGGAAAGTTAGTAAGTTCTCAGAAGTTTTACATAACTTTACAGAAGTTCTGATACGAATTTTGTGAGACTTCCAGGGAAGTCTTAGGTTGCTGCAGACAAGGGTATTAGGTACTTTCTTCCATTAAAGGGAGATGAGTGTTGGGTTCTTAATGAATAACTTCATAAAAGTCTTCAAAGAAACACTGGAAAACAATTGCTTAACTTTGAGGAACTGTTCATATGAAAGGTAAGTTATACCCGGTGTTATAAATACGCATATATAATTTTGATTGACGACAAAATATATGATATTTAGTTCTCTTTCTTGTATTATATGTTTATTATGGTTGGAAGGTGTGTTTATAACTATTATATAGATCAGTAGTTCCCAACTGGTGTGCCCAACCCGGTATCACGCAACCTTATAGGGCAAGGGTTTTCAAACTTTTTGCAGTTGAGGCTCCCCTCTCAATCACCAAAATCTGAACGTCTCCCCTGTCAAAAATAAAATGTGTCAACAACATAAATACATGCGTCCCTAAAAGAATGACTATTACTGTGATAAACTATGTTTCATTTACTAATCACCAATGGAAATATCTCATTAACACAGGTGATCTACATTGTAACCTTTTAATGATATTAGCCGGTGTTAATAATTATAAATTGTTGTAAGTCAGATATTTATGCTAAAACTGAAAAATACGAAATAACAGAAAACATGATGAAATTTAAATAATTGAAACTGACAAATTTAACTGTTGAGGAAAATCAATAGGATTTATGAGCTTGTTTGAGTCACACAATTTATTAAATTTCTGCACATTTTAGAAATGGAAAGACGCAGATATTTTTAAAAAGTCCTTGTGTCTCCCCAGGGATACACGCCGCACGCAGGGATTGATCACGGGGATTTTTAGATTTATATAGATTTTATCAACAGAATAGTAGTAAATCAGCAAAAAACGCGAAATTTTAGTTATATCAAGGGGTCTTGCTCCCCCACCCCCAAGCCAAATCTGAATTACGCTCCTGGCCGCACAGTTTGAAAACCCCTGTTATAAGGTGTGTCGTGAAAGGGTCTATCCAGTTCGCCATAAGAAACAAACTGTGTCACTTACCCAGTTCAAAAATCAAGTTGCGTGCGAAATCGAGTCTGGAGATTCCAAATTCGGACGTGAGATACATCAAGTACGTAATCTCAGCGTGGGGGTGTCCTCAGGAATTCAAAGAAAATGCATATACTTTATCAGTATTATTGATTTTATTCAAACTTTATTTTTAACTATGTTCTATCCATATTTACCTTACGTGCTATACACGTGCTTACGTTTTTAAGCTCTTTATTATGTCTGCAATAAACTTTCAATTAGCCATCTCCTTATATATGGGTTTCAGACATATGGACGAGTTCATTTTTCATTGGTTTACCATTGACTTTAATGTTCATGTTTCGTAATTTTTTACTATGTTCAATCCATTTTAGGGCAATTTTCTTTTTGAATGTGTGGGTTCCTGTCAGCACGGCATGGCGCGTCCTCAGGTTGCTGATCGAGGAGAAGGCCTCTAGATATAGAGGTTAGCTGCGAATATACTGAATAAGCAGTCGCGGACAGCCGACTAGGAGTGGTCCTCCAGCTTGGGGGTTTTGGTAGGGCTAACAACCTCATCCTATTAAAAAAAAACACTTGTTCAGAAATATTCACAAAAGCCTCGGACAAGGACTGATAACTTGGCACGACCTCAGCAAAAGAAAATGGACATGAGATCTGCAACATGGAATATTAGGCATCTTTATAGGGCAGGCGCGTTAAAATCCGTAACGAGAGAGTTAGAGTAATACAGGATGGACGTAGTAGGAGTTCAGGAAGTTAGGTGGGAAGGAAATGGATCTGTTAATTCCGGAAATTTTACGTTCTTTTACGGGGAAGGAAATAAAAATCACCAGTTAGGAACAGGGTTTTTCGTACATAAACGTATATTACCAGCAATTAAACGGGTTGAATTTGTTACTGACAGACTTTCTTTTATTACTCTTAAGGGACGGCGGTGTGATATTATTGTTTTAAATGTACATGCCCCAACTGAGGATAAGGATGACGATATAAAAGACAGTTTTTACGAAGAAGTGGAACGGATATTTGACCAACTCCCGCGATACCATATGAAAATTCTATTAGGGGATTTCAATGCGAAGGTAGGACGAGAGGATACTTTCAAACCGATTATAGGGAACGAAAGTCTGCATAAGTAAAGTAATGACAACGGTGTTAGACTCGTGAACTTTGCAACATCCAAAAACCTAATCGTGAAGAGTACAAAATTCCTACATCGCGACGTTCATAAATACACTTGGACATCACCAGACCGGAAAACACATAATCAAATTGATCACGTTTTAGTAGATAGAAGAAGGCAATCTAGCATAATTGATGTCCGGTCGTTTAGAGGGGCTGATTGTGACACTGATCACTACCTGGTAGCAGCGATAATACGAGAGAGGTTATCGTTGAATAAAGGTAATATTCATTGTCCGAAAACGGAGAGATTCAATTTAAAGAAATTAGAAGAGAGAAATACCAGATTGAAGTTTTGAATAGATTCTCGGCTGTAGAAGATTCGGAGTGCACTAGTATTGAGGGTACCTGGATTGAAAATAGAGATAGCATTAAAATTTCAGCAAAAGAAAAATTGGGACACACGGAAATACCCATGGTTCGACCAGGAATGCATAAAATTAGCGGAGAAGAGAAAACAGGCAAAATTACGCTGGCTACAAAATATGAATGAAATGACTATACAAAATTTCGTAGATGTCAGGCGGGGAACTTCCAAAACTTTTAGAACAAAGAAACGCGATTTTCTGAAAGCTAAAATTAAGGAACTTGAAGATAATAGTAAAAATAAAAACATACGGAACATGTATAAGGGAATCAACGAATTGAAGAAAGGCTATTAACTTCGTGCTTATATATTAAAGAAATCTGACGGTACAGTTTCCACTGACACGGATAACATCTTAAATAGATGGAAAGATTTCTTTGACGATTTGCTTAACACGCAACCAAAAACTAGTGTGCGTGGAGAAAAGGAGATACACACCGCAGAACCGTATATTCCAGAACCCAACCGAATAGAAGTGGAAACCGCTATAAAGAAATTAAAGAAACACAAATCTCCGGGTGTAGATAAAATTCCGGCTGAGTTAATTTTAGCTGGAGGCAAAAAATTGTGGAACAAGATACACAAACTCATTCTTCTTATCTGGAACAAGGAAGAATTGCCACAAGAGTGGAAAGAATCAATCATTGTTCCAATTCAGAAGAAAGGCGACAAAACTGACTGTAATAATTATCGAGGCATTTCTCTTCTGTCAACATCCTATAAAATAATTTCAAATATTCTATTAGTAAGACTGACCCCATACGCAGATGAAATTATTGAAGATTATCAGTGCGGATTTAGACGAAATCGATTAACTATCAACCAAATATTTACCATTCGCCAAATACTCGAAAAAAAGTGGGAATGCAATACCCCGGTACATCAACTATTTATTGATTTTAGAACGGCGTACGACTCGGTTAGGAGAGAAACATACAACGTCCTTACAGAACTTGGAATACCGAGAAAGCTAATTAGATTAATTAAAATATGTTTAAATTAATCCCAAAGTAAAGTCCGGATAGGAAAATTTTTGTCCACGAGCTTTCACGTCGAAAATGGCCTCAAACAAAGAGATGCGCTGTCGCCACTATTATTTAGCTTTTTGCTGGAATAAGCCGCAAGGAAAATCAAAGATAACAACCAGGGCCTAGAGTTGAACGGTATTCACCAGGTTATGGCATATGCTGATGATGTAAATTTAATAGGGGATGATAGGAGAACAATAGAAATAAATGCAGAGATCTTATTAAACGCTTGCAGGAACAAGGATTTAGAAGTAAATGCAAAGAGAACTAAATACATGGAAGTGCGTCGGGACCGGAATACAGCAAATTATGGATGCGTTAAAATATTAAATAATACATTTGATAAAGTGGATAGTTTCAAATATCTAGGATCAATATTAACAGGCGAAAATCATATTCTCGGAGAAATTAAATGTCGACTAAAAGCAGGGAATTCGTGTTACTATTCGCTTCAAAATCTCTTGTCGTCGCGAATTCTGTCGAGGAATTTGAAGCTTAAAATATACAAACGATAATCATGCCTGTTGTTCTCTATGGTTGCTAAACATGGTCACTTACTCTGAGGGAAGAACATAGACTGAAAGTATTTGAAAACAAGATCCTGAGACGAATATTCGGACCTAAGAGGAACGGGAATGGGGAAAACTTCATAACGAGGAACTACATAATTTATATGGTTTACCCAATATTGTTAGGATCGTCAAGTCTAGGAGGCTTAGGTGGGCGGGTCATGTAGCTAGAATGGAAGGAAGTAGAAACGCTTTCAAAGTCTTGACTGGAAGACCAATCGGAAAACGACCATTAGGAAGACCTAGGAGCAGATGGGAGGACAATATTAAGATGGATCTCGCAGAAATGGGAATACAAAATAGAAACAGGATCTAATTGGCTAAGGATAGAAGTCAGTGGAGAGCTTTTGTGAACGCGGGATTGAACCTCCGGGTTCCATAGGCCACAGAGTTAGTTAGTTAGTTAGGACATAGCTTATTCTACATAAGGTATTGTGACTTGGCAAAAGGTTGATTTCAATATTATATCCTCGATACAACATTGCAGTTGAAACATGAGCACAGCAGTTGATGGTACGAGATCCAGCAGGACATTTGCAGAAATGTTCGAATTTTGTTTCATAGCCTTGGTTAAAAAGATGTAAAAGTATAAAAACTAAATATTCCTTGGAACTGGTTTGGCATCTCCAGACTCAATTTACCATGCAACGTGACTTTTTACCTGATCCCGTGACACAGTCTGGTCATCATGGCTAGCTAGACCTGTGTTTCTTTCACCTTGTAGTCTTCTAAGATTTAAAAAAAAATGTTAAAACTATACGTAAGTATAATTTGTTTTTTCTACAATTTTGAATTTGGGCGGGGGAAATTTAGATTAGCATGTTGAATGTAGTGCCTCAAGTTTCACTAAGATGAAGTTTTATTACAAGATGTGATAATAATCGATAAGTATGTTGCTTTCTTTTCTTGGATAGGACATGCATACCCCGATCCATCTCCTTGAAATTTTGGGAAGGGTACATTGGTTCACCCTTAAATTTTGGAAAGTGTCAAAACTAAAATAGGTCAATCGTCTCTAGAACTAAAGTATACATTGCATAGCTCGTGTATCCTTTTATGAGTAAAAGGAATACTAAAAATTGAATTTATGAGGTTTTTGACTTAATTTATTCTGTAAGATGTAGTTTTGCTGTAATATAAAGATATGAGCGAGTACAGGGTTCCATTCTGGTTCATTGGGCATGAATGCCTTGAGACATTCTTCTTAAATTTTTAGAGGTATATATTGATACACTCGTTAAATTTGAGAATAATCAGAAAACAAAATTTGGAAAATGTTCTCTAGGACTTGGGCATATATGTACTTTTCTAAATTCAGATCGTTCACTCTGATCCTTTGCATGGGTAAAAATTGTTTAAAGTTCAAACTTGTAAGGGTTTTCGCCTCATTTGGGAAGAGACACTTTATTATAACTGAATGAGTTCAGAACACATTATAAGGTAATTGGTGGAAACTTACGTTTTGCAAAATCTCGTTGGCTAATCCCTATCTCTTACTGGTCCACCACAAAGCCAAACTGGCACGAGTTGGGATCGAATCAGATCTCCAGTTATCTCGGTTGAACATTACAACTCAGCAACCACAACTCCGACTTCTGTTTATAGAACAGAGTGATAAACACGATAGCATATACAATTCTTTGGATGCTGAATTCATATTCGCTCTCTCTTATTGTTTTATTCTGATTGCTTCCGACCGGACATAAATCTTCCCATACTTATGTGTAACACAGTTTAAAACTCTAACACTCCATGTATGCACCGCAATTGTCGCGCAAGTCAAGGAACATTAAGTTAAATGGTGAAATTTAAGCACTATGAAAATTAAACTCATCATTCCTTAACTCGCGCGAAAATCGCGTTGCATAAATAAAGCCTCGAAAATAAAACCTAGCAAAATTCGTCTTCGTTTACAAATTCGTCCACTTTCTAACAATGTTTCTCATTTACCACAGATATTGGTCGATCTCTCGGAGAGTCATCCCCAATAGGCACTGAGCTTTTTCCAATCTATTCATCGTACTTTGGTACTCAAAGCCTTTTTTTTTCTTTTTTTGGAGGGAACCTATTTTGTTGTATACTGAAAACAACAGTTTTACATTTCTTAACCAATATTACAATACAATATGTCAGGTACAGGCCTCTAGCAACGAGGGACAGGCTCTCCAAAAATTTAGTCGTGCTCTCCAACTGAGAGATCAACACTAATTGCTTGATATGTTTTATATTAGGTCTATTAGTTTAGAGCAGCTGTGTGTAATAGCCGGCCCGCAGGCCATATGCGGGCCGCCTAATCCTGTCTTGCGGCCCGCTGGTCAGTTATTGAAAACAATAATTATTATAATTTTTCTTTTTTACAAAACCTGTTAAGAGTGAACTGGAAATTCCTCCATCGATCACAGTGCGAAACGTGGTGACGCCCTGAAGACAAGCACTTGGCAAGCGCAGGTACTTTCAGGAAATTTCCGTCGGTGTAAGGATTGCTAGATGTACCGACAAAGTTCTAAATACATTATTCTGCTCGTCTTTAGTGAGTAAATCTTTTGGTTACCAGTCTAACAATTGTTTCGTGTTATTGTGATGTAAATACGATTAACATGTTCCATCATTTAATACTATCCTATTCAATTGTCGTAAAAATGATATACCTACAGTGAGGCCCGCGACCCATTCAGTGCTCTGTTATTGGCCCGCCTACTGTTCCAAGTTGCACACCTCTGGTTTAGAGATATGAAACATCGATCAGTACTAGTTTTTGCCATATCGAGGTCCAAATACAGCAACGGTTGAAGTAAGAGGGGGGAGTGAGGGCACAAAACGACCAAAAACTAAGTAAGAAGGACTCTCAACATTCACTGATACAGACACACACACACACACACACACACTATATTATATATATATATATATATATATATATATATATATATATATATATATATATATATATATACTAGGCATGTTTTGATTGACAAAAAGTTTCAGAGAATTCTATGATTATATTCTGTACTAAATCATTATATATTTTGTTGAATTGCCCTTTCGAATTCAACAGGTTACACTGAACATATGCAGTACATTTTTGGTAAGAGTGATCATACTAATAAAGAAAATACAGTGTTTCAAAACCTCTCTTAAAAAATACTTAGATTTATGCGTAGGCTAGTGCCTATTTCGTTTCCTTTCATTTCTAAAGCGATATTCCACATTTGTAATTGCATAACTTTTGTTAAATAGTTTTGTTGGACGACCTTAGATGGTGCAAACAATTTAAACATTAAATTCAAAAATGTATGGACATTTTACAAGTTTAAAAATTTCAAATATTTAAATTAAACAAATATTACTCACAATAAGCTAGGGAATCGATGTCGAATATTCTTATTTTAGAACACATTAACGTTATATAAAGAACATACTTTGAAATTCTCAAGCTTTATTATTTTACATCCATGTTCATATTGCACATCTAAAGTGGTTTTAGAATTGAGAAACAGTGTTTTTAGAATTGTGTGTCTTGCAAACAGAGTAATTTCAAAACTATGTAAATTTGTTATTCGTTGGCCGAGACAAGCGAATGTCAGGACCAATGATACATAGGTGATCAACGTGAATAGTCACAGTGAAACATGTGGTGAAACTGAAGATTGAGTAGATACTATTCGGAGCAAGTTGTCAAGTGCAAAAGCTATAACCCCAAATTTCATTGCACAAGCGATGGATTTTGGGGACAAAAGACCTGCTCAGTCCAATTTACATGAGTACCGTGAAACAAAGTTCGCTGAAAAGAACGTAGTTTACAAAATCAGTATTACACAAGACTTTGGTTAGAATATCCGTTTTAAGGGACCAAAATTTATGCTATCCTTGTAGGAAGTTTCTAAGGAAAAATCTATGGGATTAGACATTTACTGTGACAAGGTTTTGCAATTGAAGCCAGCATTGGAGCTGGGATCAGGTCTTGAAAACATTCTTCCTCTAAAAACCACTAAGAAACAATTTAAATTTCGGAAGAACTTAAATAAAGACAGTACACGGGGAAAGATGTAAATATAATTCTAGGAGTGGAACAGATTACATGAAACAGGTACTATGTTAAGTGTGTAGCTTGAGAGACTGCAGTTTCTCGTAGTAAATAAAGTACCATACCGTGGAGGCTGAAGATGTGGACTCAAAGATCTGCAAGAATCAAATCCTTATGAATTAGGGCTAGTAAGTTTTATTGGACATTTACAACACAGTTCATATGATCACCATTGAAAAAGATTCGAAACTGAAGCCCATACTTATACATATTTCTCAGAATGCGCAATATATGATACCTGAAGTTTAGAAGTAAATAATAGATTTGTTGGCAGTCATAATACCAGACAAAATAAGAACAGATTATGATGAAAGTAAATCGCAGTTTCCTTGTTTGAAAGTACATGAAACACGAGACTCCTATGGTGTGAAAAATTGTCTGTAGTTGTAAGATTTCCGAAAGAAGAAAAGCTCTATGAACCTTTATTAGATCTTTTGCAATTATCGGATTTAGCATCTGAAAGTACACTGGAAAATGTATTTGAAGCTCTTTGCAAAGAAGGATTTGGAAAACAACAAATAATTTGACAGTGTTATGACGGTGCTAGTGTAATGATAGGACGTAAGGGAGGTGTTCAAAACGATTACAAAAGGACTTCAAAGTCCAGTGCCTTTTATATTCATTGTTGTAATCATCAACTTCATATTGTGATATGTAATTCATACTTGTGCAGCTGTTCTAAATCCGAAAGATATTTAGAATTAGTCGAGCTACAAGTTTTCAGAAAAAATCGAGTGTCACAGATATATAAAGGCCAGAAGCCTAAGAGATTGATGAATCAACGATAGACTGGATACTTGGAAAGATTGGAAAGTATTTCAGAGAATTTTGATGATATAGGTCTAGTATCTATTCTGGAGGTTTTCTCAGGGTGAATTAGGTCATGTAGATACTGAGTTATCTATTGAAGCTACGCGACTTTTAAGAAAGTGTTGCACATTAGAATTCTGTTTCATTACCCTCTAATGTTAGAAATCCTATCTACATTTGAGCCAGGCGACAGTGCATTGCAAACCACGAAAATGCATCTCAGGAAAGAAGATCCAGTTGTAAGGTCTTGTTTGTCAGTTCTGGAGCGAAAAAGGAAGTCTGGGTTTGATAATATGACTACTAGAACCAAAGTCAAATTACAAAAGAATTGCACAAAACTGTCTCATCCTTAGTTTTCTCCGATGAAGTGAATACGAATGATTCTCCTGTCTTTAAAAGATTTTTGTTGTTTAAGAATCTCAAAATATGACTCAACGTAAAGCAATTCACCAAAAGCAATTTTTAATGAGTTATTCTACCATAACATATTAGAAACTAAAGACAGATTTGCGAAGAATAATGAAGAGTGTTTGAAATCTCTCCATTGTTCGTTGCCACAGCCAGAAACATGTTTAAACAGTTCCGAAGTATTGCCACTGTAAATCTCCTGGGCTGTAATAAACAACCATTCGAATTAGAAGTTAAAGTTGTTACAGTAATTATCATATCAAACAAGAGTGACAATAATATTTTAAAGATCTTCGATATGTTGTATCCGTTTAAAATTGCATTTTCCAATTTGTATGAATGATATTCAGGAGCTATAGCAATTGGTGCTTCAACACCATGTGAGAATACATTTTCTTACCTTAAAGGGATTCTTATCCCACACACACAAAAAATTAATGCTTCCTGATAGAAAATCCTACCTTATATTGGCATTGGAAAAACAATACTCGAGCACATCTGATATAGAACTCTTTGCTGACATATTTCGAAGACGGTCTCAACAATTACAACTGCAGACGGTTTGTGGAAGAGAATAAAACTTACAAGCCTTTTTAGTACTTTTTTTATTTTAAAAAAGTATACATAGATACCTATCAATGAGAATCGCGTCTTTTGTTTCTTGAGCTATAGAATCTCAAAGAGAATTATTTTTTCTGTTTTGTTTTTTTCATAATAAAGTGTTTAATTTGAAACATAGTGTTTAAATCATTTTGATAATAAATGTGAGTATTTTCATATATGTGCATAATGTGTCTGATAATGGCAATGATATATATATTTCCGAAACTGTGACACTAATATTTTTCAACGTGATTTGCTTTGATCAGCTTTTATTTTAAATAATACAAAGAAGTTCCAAAGCTTGAGTATTTTGAATTATTTAATTTGAAATGAAATCCTCTATTCCTGCTTCATTAGGTACCATGTGTTTCCCGTTGTGTGCTATATATGTATAATGTAAGACTTGTCTCCGCTCCTGATTGACGCATAATAACCCTTCCGACGTCACAAAAGTCACAACCGTGCCTGATTTATTGTTCGAGGTGTCGTAGATCAGTGATTTTTCTTGCTAAGCAAGTGCTTTGAATGGCCCTACAGATAAAAGTATATGGTGTTAGATCGTGCGAACGAGGTGGCCACTCACTTCGCACTCGACGACCAGTCTAGTGGCCTGGCAACTGTGTATCCAACCACTACCTAACACATGATGCATAGTGAAGAGACGCACCATGTTGTTGGAAAAAGATAGGGAAGTCACTTGCTGGGTTCAGCAGTGATGGGAACACCTGTTCCTGCAGCATGTCAGGATATCTGTCACCAATTAGATTATCATGGATGAAGAACGGCCCGATAATACAAGTGTTCTATATCACACACAGCGTTCTAGAACAAATTATTCTCGAGGCATCTGTCCATGCTGAGTTTGTATCTGACCAATAACGATGTTTATTTACTTCATGGACCTCATGCAACAGATTCTCATCACTACATAACATACTACTTTGCACTTCGTCATAGCTCATTCTTCAAAATCCATTCTATTATCTTTGTCATCCTCCGCTAGGTTTGCTGCAGTTGAAGCTTGTATGGAAGCCACTTGTTTGTGCACAACACACGGAGCATCGATCTCTGACTTACACCTGAAATTGCAGCTAAACGTCTGGTACTGCGTTTCGGGCTTTTCAGCAAGGATGGTGCAACTGCCGTTGCTGTAGCCTCATCCGTTGCAGTCCTCGGCCGTCCACTGTGTTGTCTGTCATGTACATATCCAGAAACTTTAAATTTCTGCAAAATACGCGAGACTGTGTTATGTTCAATGTATGTGCAATGTTGTCTCTCCCTGGATGGCGAGCATTGAAGTCATCAGTGAAGGCTCCGGCTCTGTGTTCCCCACTGATGAGAAAAATTTCAACCCTTTCTTGAGGGTGAGAGCCACGTTACATCCCTGAAAAGACAAATAAAAAAATTACATGATACAATATGTAGTGTTTATTTCACAAACTTTCATTACTGTTTAAAGTTAGGTGAAAAAAAAACTTCAGATTCGTATTTCTGGTGAAAGTTTAGCCTAAAATCATGTGTCGCATGCCTCCCTTCCCATTTGAAATATTAGACCTGAATTCAAAATGGCTCATTTCAAGATATCCGCCATGATGCCAAATGGCGCCATCTGGTGCGCTCATATCCAATTTCCCACATCTAAAGATTCGCCATCTTTCTTCAATCTGTTCAAAAATACAAGGGTGGTGCGGGGCTATTGCCTCACCTTATATATGTATAAGAGCTTTCTAAATAGTATCACATTCTAATACGCTACATAAAAACATAGAATTGGGATGCAAACGAAAACTTACATTGCAAAACTACTATGCATCAATGAGCATAATTTACTAACGTAATTATGTAATTTTACGACAAAGAAGCATATTATAGCATTTTTCATTAAGAAGTGGTTCTTCTCTGTTATCACATAGACCTATACTTGTTGTAATTCTCCCCTTAAAAATACATTTTCATTTAGGTTCCTCTTTGGTTGTCACTAATATATACCAATGCACTATGGATTAAGGGCTATTACGTGGGACTAGCTGTAAAATTGACGACAAAGAAATAACGCGTACTTTAACATTTTATAATATAATAAAATTAAAGGGCTGAATGGTCTTACGAAATGCAAGTGGGGATGCGCACGAGACGAGTCGAGACAGGATTTTCCTGACAAAATTCGAGTCGAGAAATGGCTCTTCTAATAGAAAAATATACATCTTTCGAGTCGAGACATCACTTTTACAGCACATTTTTGAGACGAGACAGCCACAAATCTTGTCTCGTGTGCATTCGTAAATGCAAGACCTCAGATTACTTTTTTGGATATTACATAATGGAAACACGTAACTTCAGCAGTATTCTCCTCTTCTGTTCTTTGTTGTTTAAAGCTCTGGTAAGTATGACACATCTACATAATTATTTTATAATATTGAGCCAGAAAAGTTCTCTTGGTATTTCGTCCTATTACTCATTGAAATGGCAAAGAAAAGGGTCTTCAGTTTGCAACTTCTAAAAACTTTAAGAACAAATATGATGCGGGTAGCGTTTGGTTACAATATGAGTTAAGAAGTTAACACTTGTGCGAATTAAATTATGCTTTTGCTATAAAAGTGAAAGTTCAGTTCCAGGCCTACGTAATGCTAAATCCCCGTTTCTTGATGATACAATATTACCGATGCTGTATATATCATATAAGCACTTCTAAACCAGCTATAATTTTAGAAAATTTACAGAATGACCTTAGTACTATAGTTATATCATAAAAATAATTTTTGGAAGAACACCAATGAAATAATGCTGGCCTGCAGGCCTGGTCTGGAGGCAGTCAGGAAGCGGACGATGCCATTTGGTGGTTCCTCCCATTGACCCCTTCTAGCGTAGTCATTGTTTCTGAGTTCTGTCACAAAACAACGCTTGTGAACGAAATGAATTTTACCAGAATTCACCTATTCTGCTGTTAAAAATTCAATTGCAGTTGTTGGCTTAGTGCGATAATTACTTGACTGTTTCATGAAGAGCTTACACTGACCAAGAGAAGGGAATTCCATGGGTCTTGATACCTTGTATGTATTAGATGCATGTAGCCAGTATATAACAATAGGTGCCTCTGTGTGTGGTGTTTTAGTCTTTAGTGACAATGCAGACCTTCAATCAACATATGCAAGAAAAATACAGCATACAGTTAGAAATAAATAATCAGAAAATTAGTTGGAGAATTGCTTGTTTTTATTTTTACTTTTATAACATATCATTGTATTATTATTGTCACTCATTTCTAGCTTTTGGTTGGCCTCCCTAGTTGTGGTTCAGATGTATTAATTCTATGTGGAAATCGGTATGTTCTTATAAGAAACACGGTATGTTCTTATGTAATTGTATTGAAGTAGAAGAGATTTGCTTAGTGTGCATTTCTTTGATATAAAGCATGTAGGTTCGATTCCCTCTGGACGTGTGGTTCAGATACCACGTGAAAATGCAGGTTCCTGTGTCATATTGCTTCGAGACGCTAGACTATTTCAACCAATCTATTGAAATTTACGTACTGAACCGCACAAGCAACATCCCATCTGATTCAAGCAGTGTCAAGAAAGAGTGACATTGTCATCACTGTTTGTTTCGACAGGATAAGTAGAGAAGGAAAATGAAAAGTCATTTGTTATCAGACCTAGCACTTTAAAAGGAAAGATAAAGAATAAGCTTTTAAAATAAAATAAAGATAGAATATTCAGTTAAATTAACAATGTAATATTGGTATCGAAAGTGTATAACGCGTTTCTCTAATCTGATACATTAACTTACTGGAACCCTTCCCTTTAGCACAGTGATTGCCAAACCGTCGATCGCGAGCTACTAGTGGTTCGCGAGGACATTTTCGGTATATTGCGCTCAGGTTGGCTAACCTTGATTCCTCCACTGATCTGACACTGCCGACAACTGCTTGATTCTCGTGCGCTGCAGCCTCATCTTACAGTTGACCATGGGCGGCGATTAGGGGGGCAGTTGCCCCCGCACTTTTTTTTAAGCAACCCATTAATGTATATAGTTTCATTTGAAAATGTAAAGTTTTTGTATGTATTACTGGTTCATAGAAAAAATGATACCATATAGTATTTGCCGTTGCGTGAGTACTTATTGGTTGTCTTCTCGTGGAGTAAAGGAAACTATAGGAATTGCATTTTAATTGCCACGTAAAATAACCCAAAAATCAACCTATTGGAGCACAACAATTCCAGCATACTTTCACTTCTTACAAGGGCTCGATATGTTAGGAGTTTGAAACTAATTCGCAAAAACAGTTCGAAAAGAAAAGTATTTCACTTTCACAAGTTATTCTTTAATTGCACAAAAATTTAGATCATAAAATGTCTTTTCTTCTTTCTAAAGTAAGGAATGTTGATTAAAAAGAGCGTAATAAGAAACAACTTCTATCTTTTCCATTGTTATGTAGTGTAATATACGAGTGGAGTGGTGTGTTTAAGAGTGTACGAGTGTATATACAGTTAAATTTAGTGAATTCAACATAATTCTAAATTTTAGGATTATTTTGTATAACTGAGGTGTGGAGTGACTCTAAGTATTGTGTTTTGGTGTGTTCCAAGAAAGTGAAAACTGTACCTAACGGCAACGAACATGTTTCGGGAAGATGCAAAAGCAATTATTTCTTTAAATGTCATAGTATATGGTTGTAGTATTTACTGTCTTTCATTTTCTAAGAGTAATAACATACATTTAATAGCATGTCTGGAATTAAAAATATAAGTTGTTCATTAATCCCCAGTTTCAATATAACTTCTACAAAACAAGCTTCATTATTCATTACTATGATTAATATTATCTTTTCTACTTATTTCTTTTGCAAATTTGTTGTTGAAGAATCTGATCACACAATTTTCCAGGCAGAATTTTAAGGTGTTCATGAGCAAGAAATGAAATCACTTCTTACACTTTCGTTGTTTAACAGTACAAAGGGCTAGTACCTACTTGCGTTGCTCTTGTCAATTTACTTAATAAAATATGAAATACGATATATGATATTTTAACTGAAAAAGATAGTATCCTATTAGTTATACAACCTATCGTCAAAGTGTTAGAAACAACCAGGAAAACTAACAGTTATAAACAAATACCGAGCGAAGTAGCTCAAGCGGTAGAGCGTTGGCTTCGCATTCGGGAGGTCGTGGGTTCGAATCCCGCTGCCGACCATCCTGACTGAGGTTTTCCAGGGTTTCCCTCAGTCCTACCAGGCAAATGCCGGGATGTTACCTACTAAACAGGCCCTGGCCGATACCTTCCCAAATCCTTTCCATTGTTATTGTTGTTGTTGAATATCCAGTGTAAAATGGCCTCTGAGCTGTATCTGGTGATTGTTAAATAAATAAATAAATAAATATTCAGATCATGTCTTGCCCCCCCACTTTTAACATTCAACCGCCGCCACTGCAGTTGACCGTATACATGTGAGCTTGTGTATGTTATATTTTTCGTGTATATATATATTAGACATTCGCTAACTTTGATAGTTTAATTTCATATTTCGTCGCTGAACCGCTGTGTGTTAAAACCACTACTTTTCAGGAGAAGCAAAAAACATTCCGAACTCAAAATTTTGCCAAATACATGGAAACACTTGAAAAATGCAATAAAATTGGTTCTGCATATATTATGCATCTCACATTATGGTAATTTGCTTCAGCAGTATTGTATCACTATTTTTGTGTTTACGTAGCACGTTTTACGCCTTTATAAGCCTATAGAGGATTTGTATACATTAATCAATGCGTTACGTGATGAGAATCAGAAGCATTTAATTTTAATCTATAATTTTTCATAGTTGTGGCGAAACAATTGAATATTAACTTATGGCATTATAAGGGACGCTGCCTGACAGTCTACAGGTTTATTTGCACGACATAACTCTTTCCGACAAAAATGTCACATAGCGGTTCTTCGAGGCGCAGCGACGATTTACTAGAAGCGATAAACAAATGTAAGAGTTTTTGGTAGGTACTTCTTTTGATTAGTAGCTCACAGTAGGATTTAAAAACGTTATGGTAGCACAGAAGCTTCATAAATTTGGCGACCACTGCTTTAGCACATTATACACCGTGAACGTAAAGTCCTGCCCTGATTATAAAAATTTATTACGGAATAACCGTTGGACAGAATAATGTAAATTCTGGTCCGTTACATAGGTTAGTATTACAAGTTTTTTTAAAGACCAATAGATGGCACTAGTGCTACCCAAGAGTGACCCATTACGTTCCTTGGCGCGCGCGGGTTAGTTGGCGAAATGGCATCGAAGCAGGAGAAAGCGCAATGCGTGCTGTGGTATCACGCTCTCCCCGCCACAGACATTACTCCACTGAATTCTTTTTTATGGGGCTATATCAAGGACAGGGTCTATACCACACCTGTTGCTGACATCGAGGAACTGAAGGCTAGGATACAAGCAGTTGTGCGTACTGTGACAGAAGACAAGTTACAAAACACCGGGCGGGAACTGGAATACCGCTTAGACATTCTCCGAGGTACCAAGGGGGCACACGTTAAATTGGTCTAACGTAAGTGGTCTTAAAAAAAACTTGTAATACTAACCTATGTAACTGAAAAGTATTTACATTATTATGTCAAACGGTTTTTCTGTAATAATTTTTTGTAATCAGGGCAAGACTTTATGCTCACCCTGTAGTTTGACTCTAAAACCCTCACTTCTAGCATGGATGTTAAATCTCCGCAATGTCATTTTCTTCTATTTCAGAAACCTCCCTCTAGTTCTACTACATGGTTTCAAGTTACAGTATTGTCGGAGATTATTTTCTGTATATTTTCCTCATCTGGGATTTCTATATTACACCCACTTGTTTCATCGAAGTCACACAAGTACAATTGAGTCATACGCAGTCAAACGAAGTTAATATATTTACTTATTCTCGAGAAATGAGAAGGTCCTGTAGCTAGGAGCTATATTGTCCAGTTATAGATATTTGTCAAGTGTAGATGAGAATGTTTGATGGGTTAAAATTACCTGTATATTCCATAAGCAGCGAATAGAGAGAAAGCAACAGCAAAGAGATACCAAGTGTAGGGATTGTGTTGGACGTATGGAGGTGTGAGTGTAGGAATGACTGTAGGAGTGTAGACGAAAATTGGTTGTGACGAACACTGTACAGATCGGAGGTTAAGGTTACATGAGATTACTTGTTGTACAGATTTTTAGGATGATTTTGATTTGTTTGTTTTAGGTGGAGTTGAAGAGTGACGTCTAACTCTTCGCTGAATTTCTTGTTAAGTTGTTTGACGTATTCCTTTATTAGCAGCAGTATAAAATTACAAAGATCTTTGCTTTGCAGTTTACACAAAAATCTTCTACGCAATTTTCTTTCTCTCTTTTTAATTTTGAGTGATGATTGGAGAGAAGAAAATATAGTGATTGTAAAAAGACAGTCGATTTAAGATTTCAATCAATATACACATTTCATGTCTCCTACGTACTGAACAGTTATTTTATGACAGCTGTCCGTCTGTTCGTTTTGATGTACACTCGCCTGGACCAGTGTTCGGGATGCTTGAGACCTCCCCAATTTTGGAAACCGGTTTTGATCCTACCTTGAACCAAGCTTTCAGGAAATATATACATCACCCCCACTTTGTGGGTTCAGGTTCAAGTACGTTCGAAAATAATGTTCATGGCATTACGCGGCAAAGATGAGAACATCCTTTTATATAATTCTGAAGAACGCGTGAAGAGACAAGAATTCAAATCTGACAAAGTCATGCTTTTCTTTTAAATTCCAAAGCGATAAAATATGAACAATATGTGAAATAAATGTATTGACATATGTAAAAATTAGGTACGTAAATATGAAAAAAATGCATTAAAAGTAGAAATACTTAAAAATATGACCAATCAACTGTCTCAAATAACTGCAAAATATTTATTATTCCTGAAATTATAACATTTCAAGAGTAACTTGTTAAACGAAAAATATGTCTTTATACATAATGAGTGTTAATTACAATAGCATGTAATATTCTACACTGAGAAAAATCCGTTCTCCGGACAGCGGTATATTGTACAAATATACGGAATCCTCTTGATTCCTACAGAAATCAGTATGGAGCATATGTTATCCATATGCTTCATACGCATTGCCTTTAGATGTTACATCATGCCGTCTGCAGGATGTCTGACATCTAACAGTTTTCCGTATATCACATGCATATGCTTACGTTACCTTCGTCAGCTATATGTTATATACGTCCATTTGTATGTGAGATCCTGACCGCCTACATTGTTTCATACGGAAAGTACGTATAGATGGAACACTTATACGGAAAGTATTATAAAACATGCATTTTCAGTTATACATCCGCTGTACGTTGTCCAAAAACTACAGGAATTACGCATGTAACCTACCTTTTTAAGTACGACACCTACATTTTTTTTTCTCAGTACACAAAAAGAAATATAACACAACTTTATTTTTTGTTTTAATATATAGATCTACGTGTATTAAGTTTACGTTCATCGTCCAGAAGGCGATACACCTCCTCCAAATGACTTTTCTGGATCCGGTAGTTTTTATTATTATTATTATTATTATTATTATTATTATTATTATTATTATTATTATTATTATTATTATTATTACTTGAATTCATTGTTTAGCTTCCGTTTCAAAAGCCAGCCTATGCGAGACATGAAATTTCAGCTTAATGTAGGATCAGAACCAGAGGAACTTCCATCAGGAATCGAACCCTCATCTCCCGCACCGAAAGAGCGTACGCTAGCCATACATACGCGAGGGAGTTCCTAGATCTGCTTGTAATTCTGGTGGGCTTGCGTATCGGACACTCTGATGTTACACATTCCTATTTAGTGCGAGACGTCAACCGTCCGTTTCGTGGAAACTGTATTGTTCTGCTTGAGTGGTTCCCACTGTCATGTATAGAATGTCCAGATTACTCAGATGCCGGAGAACGGTTAGAATTAGCCTTTTCAGGACCAACGACTCAGGGGCTGAGCGAACAGTTTAAACCTCCGTAACTTGGCTCCTTATTAACCTAGAGACATGATTTAGGTGTCAATCTCTTCACTCACAGAGGACAGAAATTTCCAACGGTGTGCATTTCATTCACATCGGGAGGCACCACAGCGGAAGGGTAGGAGGAAAGTTGGATGTTTTCAGTATTTGGGGGACAAACTCTCTCCCCAAAGGAGCTACAAGCATAAAACGTGGTATCAATAAACATAAATGAACATACTAATTAGTGATATCTGGCTTATATGTTAAAACTTCTTTCTTGCGTATGACGAATAACAATGTTGCCATAGTCCCATAAAATGTATTTTTCATTATTATTTATTTTTAAAAAAAAACTTCTTCTTCTTTCACAGCTTTGGGAAGCAGAAGTTAACTCGCTGGAAATTGTGTCCCATAAGCTTTCCAACGAGGTATGGTTTATATCTCTGTGACAATTAGGGGCGTCGCTAGTGCTTCCAACGTCAGGGTAGACCAAAATATTTGAAAAATATGTACAGGATGATTTTCATAGGAAACATATTCGGAATTTTTTCTCACCTGGTATTGAATTTTACCTCTTAACGAACAACGTTTGTCGTATATGTGATTTTTTTCCTGCGTAAGAAAAGTAAGTGTTGCCCGCCTCTCAAATTTCCAAAAACAAATTTTTCTCATTTTAAAGAAAATCATCATCTATGGTTTTAGCATGGGGAAAGTGGACACAAAAGTTAGCGTATTGAAATCTGTATTCCATATACTTTACAACGAGGTATAATTAATGTCCCTATGACAATTAGAAGAGGTGCTAAGGTCGAAAACGTAAGGGTCTACGATTTTCTTCAAATCATTGTTGGTCCTGAAGAGGCTGAGAGCATTATAATTTTGGTCTAGTTTTGGAAGATAATATTGTGTTCAGTAACCTTATTCTAGCTTTCTTTCATGCGATTGAAAAAGAATGTTCTTTAAGGCTTCTGATTTTAGCTTTTAACTCTTTTTGTTTTATTACTACTATTTCTTATTATTTTAAATTTATTTATCATTTTAACTTTTCATGACCTATGTTTTAATTCATAAATTAACTTCCATCTTTCACAATTATTCCTTTCTCTTTACTCAACATTTGATCTAGTTTTTATTCCCTCTTTTCCGTTTTGGGCAATTATGCTTTTGTTCACTGTTTTTATTTTGCAAGTTTTCATGGAGGACATGTATCGGTCATTTGATCATTAAGTAGCACAAATGGCCTTCCTACTGACAGCTCAATAAAATCTTCAATCAACGAATTTGAGGGTCCTCAACAATCCTCAATCCTTTGATCTATTTGTAAGTGGTACAGTCAGGGCCGTAACTTGTGGGCAGCAACTGCCCCCCAGGGAAGCTCCCGCCGTTTGAGGGGACCCATTTTAAGACAAAATTTTCTTACTCCATGTACGGTACGAACACGAAATCATAAATGAAGCAACAAACAGGTTCACTACATTACATAAACAAAACAGCACACAAAAGGTAAATAAAACAAAAATAAATCGTGGGCCCATTTCGATATGTATTAGAGAGCTCCTCGGTGGCTAAGCAGTTAGCGTACGCTCCTTTGGCGTGGGATATCCGGTTTCAATTCCCGGCGGGTGCTCATGTGTTTCGAATTCCACGTTAATCAGTAAATGCATGTCTCATATAGCCTTGCTGCTGAACGGGACGTTAAACTCAACTCAATTCGCAATTCGATATATATTAGGTCCCTAGAAATAATATTTATTCGTATGGCTTTGAGATTTGTCAATATTGTTCCCATAATTAATTTGTCATATATGGAACGGTCCTAGGGGGGTAACTAACGGCCCCGCAGACCTTGCCACGCGGAATGGACCACAGGCTCGGGGGGCCCTTAAAGAGTAGGAGAAAAATGGAAAGAGGGGGCCAAGAATTAGGAAAAAGAATTTCTAGGGAACCCAAATACGCGTATAAATGCTTGCCCTCCCAGAAAAAATCTAAGTTTCGGCGCTGAGTACAGTTAGTTTGACACTTCAACTAACATTGAACCCGGTACTGTGCACCGGTCATTCCTCAAAGCATGACTTAATTGTTGTTGCAAACTTACAGAATAATGGCGAGCTCTTCCTACATATTAGTACATTAACAAAAAAACAAAAGGTTTCATTCTGTAGCGTCACTTCAAATTTTTCTAGAGGGGGGGGGTAATATGCCAATATACAGTACAATCTCTTATAATACAACCTATGTATAACCTATGTATTTCTCAAACTCGGCGTGCACTTGCCCAGCGTCGGATCTAGCCCCAGGCCGTGGAGGCTTAGGCAGGGGCGGATCCAGGACGGACTTCTGGGGGAGGCAATGGGATGTAATACTGCTACTCCAAACTCTGGGATGAGTTTTTATTTACATATAAAATAAGAAAGTTTCCCCTTCTGGGGGGAGATCGAACCAATAGCCCCCCCCCCTGGATCCGCCCCTGGGCTTAGGTCTCCAGTTTTTGGGGTGACAAAAATAATTTAAGCTATTATTTATATATTTTTGAAAGTTTAAACTAAACTCATGATATATCTATCATAATCTGGGGTCTAGCTGCCCATCAGGGTTGAATTCAGGGGGTAGCCCGGGGGGGAAAAGTCCCCCCGAAGAAAATTCATTCCCCCCTGGAGAAACAAAAAATTTCAGTCACAAAATGTAGAAATTACTTCACCCAATTATTTGCTTTTTTTCCGTGCACGTGCAGACGAAATCCGATCTCTCAATATACATATAAATGACGCAGACCCATTCTATATAAATATTAAACATATAACATCTAAGACAGAATACCAAATAGTCAATGGCTCAGTGGTAGAGCGTTCACCTCTGGTGCTTGGGGTCCCGGGTTCGATCCCAGCCCCCGCCAAGTGAACCTTGTGGTGGACAAACACCGTGTGCGTGGGTTTTCTCGGGGTTCTCCCGTTTCCTCCCACTTTCTTCATTCCACCATTTTTCATCCATTACTCATCATCACCGTCTCCTTTAGCCTAACCGGCATAAGCGTGGGACGTAAAACTCAAAGATTTCATTTCATTTTTCCAAATAGTCAATAAAACTTGTATTTCTTAACGCTATGACCGAGTTTGGCAGAACATGAAATTGTTAACTGTTGAAGAAAGGTTTGTATTTTAGTAGGTGCTATATTCTCGCCCTATATTATATATCAGTAAATAGCACTAGCACAGATTGAGATAGGAAAGGAAAGATATGGAAGATCTTTCAATCATTCCATATGATCTCTGATATCAGCAGACTTCAATTCTTGAAAATGTACAGTTCTTGCATTATTTGAAATAGAATACCTAAATCCTATTTCTCGCATCGGAAGGAACAGACATAAATGTGATTTATGATTGTTAAAGTAAACACACCTGTCTTTAATTAAAAATAAGTCAGTTAAAGGGTGAGATTCAGAGGGCGTCATTTAGAGGGATCAGGGAGGATGAGTTATCCCTGCTGGGTTAGATATTTATATAGAATTTATCAATATGATAGTTGTATATAAGTGAAAGATCACTATTGAAGGTGATGAAGATCCTGCTCAGTGCCGTGCTATGGGGGAGGGGCAAGCGGGGCGATGGCCCCGGGCGCCGAAGTAAGGGGCGCAAAATTCGGGGAGAAAAGAAAAGAAAAGAAGGAAAGAAAAACAGAGGAATGAAACACATGTGCACATATATAAAATGAAATGAAAAAAGTAATGAAAAGTGCTCAAAATCAAGGGAAAGCAGGGTTTACTTATTAAAATTTTCTCATCTTTCGCGGCGGGTCTGTCGACCTCACTCATATATACGGGGGTGCCGTCGTATACTCTCGCGCCAAGCGCTGGTTTTCCACGATACGGCACTAATCCTACTGAAGATTTCGTAAACTAAACTATTGATGTGTATGCAGTGAAGAAACCAAGGCTAATATGCTTGATTTAGAATCAGAAGTGTGAGAAAGAATGATAACTTTTTGTTCAGATATTCCTATGTATGTTTGTTAGGACAAAAAATATTTGCGTTAATTTAAATCTTTTTAAAAACTTCTACATTAGTAACAAACAATAACTACTGAATATAGGAAATAATAACAAAAATAGCTACTGTAAATAGCAGTTAAACTTTAGTGTAAAATATCTTTCCCAGTCTTTATTTAATGTTTTAGATAAAATTAAACTATTGTTTTTTTTAATTATAATCTCGCATTGAATATTTATCAGCAATTAGTCTCAATATTAGGTAAGATGTGCATGTGAATGGAATTGTTAAATATGCTGCTTTCTTGCAAAAATACAGAAAAACAACTCTCCCCCCGAGGAGTTGACATTCCCCCCCGGGTGAAAATGTCTGAATTCAACACTGCTGCCCATCCCCCCAGAATTTTACCTTCTTGATTCACCTCTGCACCTGCATTTCGCAAATGGCACCGACGGTTTGATTTAAACCTTCCTTGTAACTAAAAGACGAAAATTGAACTTTATGCAAGAACAAGAACTCAAAATACTCAGAGAAAGCTAAATTTTTATACCACGTTAATGTCAAATTAAAATCCCAAGTATCATAATATTAACATTGGTAAAGCCTTTGTACTACGGTTATTTTCTTATTAAAATCACCTTGCAGAATCCCAAATTTGTTCCGTTGTGATATTCATTGTTTACTTTTAATGGAAAACGTTTGAATTTAAACGAAATGCCTAATCAACACAACAAAATTACATCAGTTGAAAAAAAAAGATGCTTATCAAATACACTATTTCATAATTACTTACAAGGACTCCAGTTTGTCTAAGGACTCAAATGCTCCTTCGTTGATACCGAGCAGAAGGTTGTCATTAAGGTTGCTACAAAATAAAATAAATAATATTTTATAAATATATGAATAACAGAAATATCAAAACAGAATTCAAATTTCATTTTGAAATCCGACAATTAAATCTGTCACCTGTTTTCTATTTAAGTAGTTAACAACATGAAATCATTTCATACAAGGTAAATTTTTATGAGATTGCAAAATATCTGAAGAAATAAGCATCAGACCAAAAAGTGATCAAAATAAAAAGATTTTTTTTTGGAGGGCAGAAATAAATCTGTAATAAAATTAACAAGCCCTATACCTTGGTGGCAGGTTGGGGGGGGGGGGACTGAAAATTTAAGCACCCATTTTTTTTATCTTAGATTAGATTCTACGGAGAGAAAATAAATTAATTTTATATGATACTTTTTTAAATTAATGATAGATGTTTTCATTATGATTTGTTCAGTTTATAACGAAATACTTTGGATAGATTAATAATTACCTGCACCTTGGGCAGAAAGTGCTCATACATAAGCAATATACTTAATAGAATGTTAATTTAATAATAACAAAAGAAGAATGTTTTTAATATCGGTAAGAGATATAGATAGTGTTATGTAATTAGTTGCTATGTAATTGTTTATGGATACCTAATCATCTTGTATGTGTGCATGACAATTTGAATGAAAATACATAAAAGTGTATCAACTAATAAACCATTTGATACCGTTCATCGACTTTATAATTTTGATAGAAAAGGTGAGAATAATAATATGTATAATTATTAAAGATATTTTTACATGCAAACTATTACTACCACTCGAGATTCCTATATCATCGATCGAACCAGGTTAACGACTACCCTTGGTGAGTCGTTATAAAAATTTTGGTGCCGGAACCCGGGACTTGCTGTAAATTCACATCCCGAAGCAAAGTAAGGGTGAATTTACTTTTGTAATAAAGTTAATGAATACAAATTTCACCAGACTAAGAAGTGGTAGAATAATTATAAGAAAAATGAACGGTGAGGCAATTGAGAAAGAATCCAATAATAGTGACGACAGTGAACATAGTGTAGCACCAGGAATGACATCAGAAGACCGAATCTTGCTAGCCTTACAGCGACAATTGATTCAGATGTCTACCGAATTGAAGCAGACGATAGAGCAGAAGTCCGAAGAATCCAACAAGCAATACGAGGAATTAAAGCAGACGATAGAACAGAAGTCCGAAGAATCCAACAAGCAATGCGAAGAATTAAGCAGACGAATGGAACAGAAGTCAGATGAAACGAAACAATTAATTATCCAGACGATGAACGATATCACCTAGCAGTTCGAGGAAAAGTTAAAAGGAATATCTGAGGAATGCCAGGATAATCACAATCACCTGAGCCAAGAAATCAGTGGTGTAAAAAAGGATTTAGAAGTAATAGAATCTTCTGTTCAACAGCAAAAGATTCAGGTCATCAATAATTCTAACAACATACGTGCAAATACGCAATTGATAGCTACTCTACAGGAAGAAATTAGAACGCTACAGGTTAAGGACAACACATACCACAATAATATGGGTAGTGATCGCTTAGAGTTTCCCCACTCACCAGAGATGACTTCGCCTTCACCTGTGTCTGATGAGAATATTATTTTGGAAGAAATTCATCCGAAGAGGACAGATGGGCGGAAAAGGGATGGTGCAACGACACATCACGTCATGGATAGGAATTGTCAGCCAATAAGTACACGGAATGATAAAAGGAAGGTAAAGTTAAGTGTTAAGATGAGTGAAATACGGGCTATGAGTAAATTCAGTGGTAAATGTAATGAAAACGCTACTTCTTTCCTGGAAAAATTTCAGGACGAATGCAATATAATGTGTATAGATAGATCACAATATATGAAATTAATCCCTCATGTATTACTCCCACCATGTTCTTTATGGTTTAAAGCAGTACGTGATCACATCAATACATATGAGGAATTCAAAGCGGCATTGATTGCGAATTATGAAAATGACTTTTTGCTTGCAAATCGAGATGCCACCATTAGAAATCAACATTTCAATCCTCGTTTGCACAAATCTGTTGTTGAGTTTGTTGTAAATACATACAACGAATTAAAAGTCGTTAATCCCTTGCAATCGGAATCTAGAATAATAGCATCGATTCGAAATTTGCTCCCATTTAAGTTACAACAGATCTTGTTTTCTACACAGTGTATGAGTTTCAACCATTTATTAATGCTTGTCCAATGCTATGAAACTCAATACCATGCTATGAGTCAACAAGCAGGAGTAAGTAAAAATAAGAATAATTCAGATCATTTTGTACCTGTTCGGAATCTAAATATCAGAAGTGTGAACGATGCGGAACATAACCTAAGCCGAGTAAATTATAGCAATCAAAACGAGCAAAATAGGCAAAGTTATGTAGGGAATCAGCCTAACCTAATTAATCGTGGTAATCCTGATGTCAGATCACCCAACAGAAGTAGACTTAAAAACAATCGGAATATAGGGCGAAATTACAGGAATACAACAAGCTACATGGATAGACGTAATTGGAGGTCAAGAGATGGCACTTCGTATCAAAATCAGAATCATGATGAAATACATGTACAACATATTGTGGAACCTAATCATGATTGTGCAGTACAATGTACTTTATTAGAATCATATGCAAGTACGAATGTAAGCTGATTACCGTTAATGAAATTAGGTTAAACCCATATTAGTTATAGATTCTTGTGAACTTTTATTTTCAATTTTATGAGTTAATGTTGATAATGAAAACGACTCTTATGAATACTTGAAGTGCTTAGATATAGTTTTAGATAGACTGGAAAGTTAATTTTCAAATGATTTTAATTCTCTCTTGTTAATGTGAAGAATTATAATTCGATTCATAAATGATTAAAAGCAAAGGTTATTTATATTATATTGATTTGTGTTGAAAACTTAACTGCCCAAGATTATGTTAAGTATAAGATTCAGTCTATTAAGTTAATTATTCAACAACTGTCTTGAATGAGATTCTTCTATATTTTGATGCCTTATTGATCCAATGTTTATTTTAAAATATCACCTAATATAATTATTATATAATGCGCCCTGGATAATGGTAACTCATGTTTTAACTGTAATTGCTTCTTACGATTTTGACTTCACACCCTTCAAAGATTAAATGAATGGGCGACGACATTTTAATAATAAAATATAATAATAATGTAATGAATGATAATGAAATAAATATAATTAATGTAATAAAAGATAAGTATTAATGAAGTGAAAGATTTGTTATAAATGTATCTATATCTATGATATGTAATGAAGATACATACGAGGGGCGATCAAAATGTGATGAACATAAGTAATGTAAGACCATTATTGTAAACGGACCAGTGGTTCTTGAAGATAAAAGCCAAGCTTTCTTATGACTTTTATATTCAGTCCAATTGTCGGGCGACATTTTATATAACGAAATTCTTTGGATAGATTAATAATTACCTGCACCTTGGGCAGAAAGTGCTCATACATAAGCAATATACTTAATAGAATGTTAATTTAATAATAACAAAAGAAGAATGTTTTTAATATCGGTAAGAGATATAGATAGTGTTATGTAATTAGTTGCTATGTAATTGTTTATGGATACCTAATCATCTTGTATGTGTGCATGACAATTTGAATGAAAATACATAAAAGTGTATCAACTAATAAACCATTTGATACCGTTCATCGACTTTATAATTTTGATAGAAAAGGTGAGAATAATAATATGTATAATTATTAAAGATATTTTTACATGCAAACTATTACTACCACTCGAGATTCCTATATCATCGATCGAACCAGGTTAACGACTACCCTTGGTGAGTCGTTATAAGTTGGTAGCAATGATACAACCCGTGGAAAAATATGAACCGAAAATATGAACCGAAACAATTTTCAATGTTGCCATCCATAGAAATTAAAGTGTGGCCAGAATATGAATTATCCAAAAATTTAGGTTAAGCCAGCGACTAGAGAAATGAACTCAAATTGTGACTTATCATATTGTCTTGGTTCCTTGTTAACTACTTTTTTTTTTAAATATTTGTATCTATTTTATACTGTTTATTATAAAATTATTTACTTTGTACTGTTTATTACAAAATAAATTCAAATATTATTTAAAAAGTAGTTAACAAGGAACCAAGACAACATGATAAGTCATCAATTACCGTTGAGTTAATTCGGTAGTCGCTGCTTTAATCTACATTTTTGGATATTCATATTCTGGCCACACTTTATTTTTTGGTTATATGTTTTCAATATCTTCCCGCACTTACGATAATTGCTCACCTGTTTAGTAGACCATGCCTTTCACACAATTTCAACAACTGACACTCCTGCTTTTCGTACAACTCCATAAAACTCAAAGACGATGTGTCACAATCGTGTCATTTATGCACCATTTCCACACTGCCTTTCACATAAATCAAAACAAGTGTACCTTTCCGCCAAACAGTCCTTTCCTCCACCATATATAAAGCAGTTTATAACATCAAGAGCAACTACAAAACAACAAGTATTTTCTTAACTTGATCTATTCCCCTCATCTGACTTTCACTACTCACAAACTAAAATAAATTCACTAATTCATCTGGTAAAATTAGTCCGGCTATACAGCAGTTAGCCGTAATCGCTGTATATATTCATAAACGTCTGAGTTCAATCACTGGTAATCAAATTAATAATGTTGAATTATTCTTAACATTTCTATACACCTTCTGAAACAAATAAATCTAAGCATGGATGGAAGTAGCTGAAACAGTAAAATCATAGAACAAAATGTATCGTTTATTATATCTACAAAATTCATAGTTCTTCGGGACGGGACTCTTTGATGCGCCTGGAACTCTGCTTTTGAAGTACTTCCAATATCCACTTGAAATCATGTACTAAATCTTCAGACTTTCTTCTGGTACTTATTTTTAGAATACTAGTATTTATTTTTAAAGGCAATGCTTACTGCTATAGATATCAACAGTGTGACATAATACTTACAGCTGCACCAAATTTGTAAGATTACTAAATGTTCCCTCTGCCAGCTTATACAATTTATTCCACGAAAGGTACCTGCAAGATGAAAATAAAGAGATGAAAATATGTCTAATTAACTTTAAACATGAAAACATATTATTATTTCCCAAAATGTAATTAGATATCTATTCGGATACATGCACAGTTTGGGAACCTCGTGGACTAACTACGTGCTGCGACCACTTCAGCTACGTTGTTAATAGACATTTCAGTACTTTGCGATTTGTTGTTTAAAAACCACTTCCACGGAAGTGTATTAGCAATGGTTAGTTATGACACATTAACCTGCTCTGAATTGTGTTCCAACTTGTCCAATTTGTCGTCCGATAGGAAGCACATCAGGGCTCTTACATGTTAGTAAATCTACATATTCAGTAAGAATTATTACCAACCCAACACTACGTACTTAATTGTTTTGGATTCATACTGTAAACTTCACAGTGATGAATGGCTTTAATTATCCAGAAAATTACAGTAGACTTCCATCGTCACTGTTTCATAAATAGAAATAAATGAACCAACGCAAGATTATAGAAAGTAACTCTATATCGTAATTCCGCCAGCGACATAATTCAGTGTTATACAATTTCAGAGCATGAGTCGTTCTTGTAGAAGACGATTCATGCATACACACCAATCGGAGCGAAAAAGTACGGGCCATGACCTGTCAACCCAAGGAATTAATTTTCACCGTAAACCTCTGATGCTGTAAAAAGATTGAAAATGTTATCAATTCAACTTTATAGTATGGTGTATTGTGCAGTGGCCTCACCGAAATATTCAAGTCGAAGGACTGTTGTAGTGTAAATAAACTTTAGTAATATTTCCTCAAAACCTTTGATGTATGGTGGCCATCACTTGAATCCAATTATTTTCAGATTTCACTTTATAATATTCTATCCCTTCTGGGAGCAAGTATCTTATGTCGTCCGGTAGTGGAATATTGCTTTAATAGCCCTATATCAAGCTTTTCCCAGGATAAATACCACAATCGTCCTGGTCTGATTGAGCTTTAGAGCTTTGTAGGTTCACATGGATAATTCACGACGTTACCCACATAAATAACGTAACATAAGTCCTCAACCCGTATTCTAGAATTCCATTATTGTACTTCTAATCATAGCCAGTGAATTCGTGTGGCTCTTAACGTGAGTTCTCCTTTCCAAAGGGGATGTTCGGGGCGATAGGCTTTTTACAAAGCGTTTAAGGTTTCATGAGGTGTTAGAACTTTTCTTCTTATTAAACAAATATGTGTTTTACAATTTTTAAACAAACAATAGTGTAGATTCATCAAGACTAATTTTAAGAATTGAAGTCTTTTTTTTTCTGTTTCTTAGACTGCTTCGTCCAAGGTTTACGTTCAGCCTTCTGCAGAGGTGAATTGCCTTCAGATGACGAGAGGCACTCGGGGGAATTGCATTCATTCAGAGGGGGAGGCTAGGCTTGAAAAGGTTGAGAACCACTGATGTAAGTGACATACTTTACCTATAGCATTCCATTGTGCTAATTCAAATGAACTCAATTACTTTTTCGTAATTAGAATGTCTCTAGATATTCGAAATTAAAGGAAAGCATAAAGTATTTGGCGGACACCGCATTCTAGTGGCTAGAGCGTTGACTGACGTCCACGTGACCGATTCCCGGACGGTGCTTCCCAATGTTGGCCGTCCACCCAACGTCGTGAGGAGAACTGGGGAGCCATTGAATAGAAGACATGACGACCACTAGGTATAGAAATCTTTAAGTTTTACGTTCCACGGTTATGCTGGCTAGGCTAAAAGAGGCGATGATGATGAGAAATGAATGAAATGGTTGGATGAAAAAAGTGGGAGGAAACGGGAGAACCAGAGAAAACCCACGCACACGATGTTTGTCCACCACCAAGTCCACTTGACGCGAGCTGAGGTCAAACGAAGGACCTCAGACACCAGAGGTGAACGCTCTACCACTGAGCCACCGCGGCCCCTAGGTCTACAAAGTTCCTGATCCTGTTGAGGACAGGGCAATGCAGCCCGCTGACCAGTTTTCGTCGTTAGCCTAGAGGTAGTTTAGCCGGTTGCTAACATATGAGGTTGGCGCTACTCGGGTCCACAACAAGGGTTGTTACGCAAAGAGATTTGGTTTTATAATGTAAGCTATTCTATCAAGACATGGACTTCTCGCAATTTACTCTAAGTATGATACACAAATTTCTTCATTTTACTTGGTATAAGAAAAACTTAACAATTCTTTATAAACTAGTCTCCGCTAATATTACCTGGTAATAGAAACATTTTGATCAATAAAGAAAATATCTAAAATTATTTTCGTAAGTAAAGCATGAGAACTCTTTTGAAGATAGAAGAGAACAACCTAGATGTCATATTAATCAAATAATGTTCACATGATCAATGCTAGAGTTTCAGGTTACCTCATCCCGTTCTATTTGGTAAAAGTCAGTATCAAAATAACTTTCCTCACAACTTGCTTGTTGAAATCTTGATCTTGTTATAAGTGTTATTAGGGGATGTAGTGTTGCTATGATTTCTCCAGGACTAAGCAGCTTCATGTTGTTTTATCTAAACACAATATCATGTAAACTTCAAAACAGGTCACATCACATATTTTGCCATGCCGGAGGTTCTCAACTAAAGGAAACATAAAATAACTTATTTCAATCAAATCGTTGGAATATAGAAACATACTTACAAATGCTGTAGTCCATGCAGCATTCCAAAGCTTCCAGGCTCAATCTTGGTTATTTTATTGTGCGTGAGGGACAACAAGTTCAGGCGCTGTAGTGGAGGGAAATCGCCTGGTCTTAAAATTTCCAGATTATTTGCGTTCAAATTCCTAGAGAAAAAAAAGAAAATAATGTTATATCAAGTCTGTTGAATTGCTATGCATGTTTCTTTGAGTCATTTATTCCGAAGTTGGGCGTCCGATACTTTTCGAGCAAAATCTTCATAAAAGCTATTAAAATTCATAATTTTTCAATTCCTACGTTCTTAACTGACTTTAGGGTTCCTTTCGTTACATCGTGAGATAGGGGAGAGGTTAGGTTACGTGAGGTTAGGTTTGGTTTGCATATACAATAGAGGTGTCCTTGGACGTCCGAACAAAGTTTACTATTTAATAGTCAGTATTGCCGAGCGAGCGTCAGCGAGTGAAGGCGGGTTAGAGCCCCGCATTCCACGATGTTTTCAGTCTTCATTAAACTCTAATTAATATAGTTTTTTTTACACTTACCTTAGTACTTCGGTTCGTACTGAAAACAATAACTTCCTCCACGTTTGTTCGCTGTCACCCCCTTTTCACACTTCCCACAATTTGTTCTTAGGTTCATTAATTCATGCTCTTCACATAGTTTTAGAAGATTTTGCTCGTTATGAACGTATTGCTTCACGAAATTTAACACGGACGGTTCACATCCTGTGCATCGTTTCGGTATATTTGCCGCCATGTTGATAATATAAATGCTCGTGAGTTTCCCACAATGCAACTATTCTGTTACCTTACGCCAAGTAGTTCCCTCCGCTCGCTGAATAGTCCCAGGTTTGTAACCGTTTATATATATGAAATAAAGATATTTTTTGAGATCCTTATACATTATCAACCACACAAACGATCAAATTATCCATATCTTCCCTGTAAATTTTAAAAATTTTGCTGGAAAGTGACGCCCAACTTTGGAACTTAACTCTTCTTTGATCATCCTATGTATGTATACGGAAAAATAGGCTGTTTTATTGAAAATAAAAAGATATTTTAAATAGTTCTTCATTTACACTCCTTACTACGTGTTTGCTCTTTTAAATATCGAATAACTTAAAAGAAAATTATGAACATAAAGAATGCGTGAACTACGTCTGCTACTATCTACAGCGTGCTGATTACTGAACTAGAAACTGATCCAAAATTTTTCCATCTTTATACAATAACATCTTAGGTCAACAGGGCACTTCATAACGTCATAACTATCGAACGCTGCAGTTTATTCATTACATGAACGGTAACAGGGGAACGGAACTATTAGTTCCTTTCACAGCATTTTCTAAATATTAAAATAGCTTTCTTTTCGATTTTTAAAAAATATTTGTTGCTATCATATTATTGACAAAAAATAATATTATTAAAAACATGTTTTTCTTTAAAAATAAACAAAATAAAACAAATCGTACTTAAACTTTAAAAAAAGGAATAATATGTTTAAGAAAATTTCTTTTTACAAAATTGTAATTAAGCATTACAAAAAATCACGAAAGGCGTTCTCATACACCATATAAATTTATAACATATACTGACTAGCCTTCGGCTAGCTGGAGCTCTGCACCTAGATCCCCGCGTTTGCTCGGCCTACGGCTTTGTACCTCTTAAACCCACAATTCTACCAAATTTAAACTTTCTTTTCCTATTTCAACTATCTAAAAGATAAGATTTTGTATCCCAAGAAAACGCCTTTTTAATAACATGGGAATTCTTTTTTCATTCTCTCCTTTAGAACCCTTAAAAACTAAAAATATTCACTTCTGGCAATTTTCATGTGGGTTAATACCGGAAGACTACAATCCTGCCAAATTTCATCGTTTTGATTGTGCCGAAAGTGCTTAAACATTTTAGGGTGTAGATGTCCCACATATAAATAACACGGGAAAGATATTTCAGTTCCCTATAAAACCACTCTAAAGTTGAAAATTTTTATTTTTAGTGATTTTCTTAAATAATTCTATGGAAAATGTACAAGCATACCGAATTTCAACTTTTTATTCCAATTCCAAGTACCTAAAACGAGATTATATGTCCCAAAAAAAAAGTCCATTTAAATAACATGAAGAATTTCTTCATCGTCCCTTTAGACCCAATAAAATTAAAAATATTCACTTTTTGCAATTTTCCTGTCGGTTAGTCCCGAAAAGATACAATCATGCGAAATTTCAACTTTCCACGTCAACCGGAAGAACCCGTAGATATGTAGTTTTATATACATATAGTTAGAATTGAAAATGCTCCACACGCTTTTCGTTTCATAATCAGACATAAATAGCATTTGTTTTTGTAAAACAAGTAAGTTACTTAAAAACAGAATTATGTTTTCATTTTTTTTAGCACAATTTGGTTTATTTTGTTTATTAATTCTTTTAAGGAAATTCTATTTTTTTCTTTAATGTTTTATACTATTTTCTAGTTTTTAGTCATAGATAAATACATTTTTATTGAATTATTTTGTTTTCTTTCTTACATGCTTGCCAAGGCTTGGTATTTTTCGACACTATACTTTACCTAAGGAAGAAATTCAAAAATCCGGGCTCTTTTGGTGCGGTAGAATTAAGAAACAAAAACTAAGACTAGAACTTCATTATGCGCTCTAATTCAAATAAGCGTTATAATAAATCGCACTCAATGATTTTATAGTCTTGGAGATAGTTGTTCCTTTCACCCACTAAAGAATGCATCACTGCATGACGTATTTTTTTTAGACAAAAATGCAATGTCATTCTCATCATTTTATAAAAATAGGACATATCCGGATTACTTATCCTTCCAAAGGTTCATGACGTATTTTCTCTTAAATTATTCTGGTGTATGTCCTCACAAATCTATACCGACTATTATAATAAGCTTTATCTTTTATTAGTGGCTGTTCTGATCTCCAAGGTATCACTAATAGTACAGCCTTAATTTAAAAGGGGTTAATAGTTTTAAAGCAAATTTAGTTCCTTATGATTTAAATATCTTATTGACACCCTTCCTTAAATTTCAAAGACGCTGAGCGACATGACTTGCCCTTGTGGGCGTCCCTGGATATACTAGACTTCCATTTCTACTTTCGATCGATGATAGGAGAGAAGAAAGTATGATCAGGGGCGGATCCAGGGGGCGATCGGGGTGAAAGCAGAAATGGAAGTATAGTATATCCAGGGAAGAGGAAACTTTCTTATTTTATAAATAAATGAAACCCATCCCAGAGTTTGGAGCTCTTAAAAGTAGCTCTAAGTAGCAGTATTAAAACCCACCGTATCCCCCCAGGAGTTCGTCCTGGATACGCCCCTGATGATGATCGTGAATTCGAGATTTGAACGGATTTACACATTTATGGCCTCTATCTAAATATTTAAGAAAATATGAGTCTGTTTATTTAGATGTATGTATACTCGCTAGAGGCTATGTTACTCAATGCGTCGAAACCAAATTTCAACTTAAGGTTCTTGTAAATTTTTCGAAAAGCATTTTTAATGTTTTTCCATTAGAAAAAAACTCTTTTAGAAAACAATATTAGCTTATTTCAACTAAGGAACCGAGAAAATAAAAATAAAAATAAAAAAAATTCTTAAAAATGATTGATTACTGTTATCTATTAAAATATTTGATGAATTTGTTGCACGTCGACAATATGTATTACGACTTATGTTCTTCGAATAAACCCAACATTACAACCAGCAATTGATAAACTCTTCAGTTGGAGTCTACAATGGAAAGTTAAATTAAATCCATTGGAAACAGAATTGACATTATTTGGACTTATATATGTACTGCTTAACACGAATTCCTGAACGTTTACATCTTACATTACACGACTCGCTCGACAATACCGACAAAGTAGTGTCACCTATCTTGGTGTCACTTTCGACAAACATCTTTCTTGGAAAGCCCACCTTTACAATTTACAAGCTAATATTTGTCGTCGGATCCATTTGTTACGGAGTTTGAAAGGCACTAACTGGGAGTTTAACACCAAACTTATTCTTTATACATATAAAGCTTTTGTCCGATCAGCTCTTACGCTGGGACATGTTGCCTAGTTATCGGCTCCACACAAGTTTTATGATAAACTATAAGTCCTGGAAGGCCATGTGTTAGGCAATACTTATTCCTTACCACCACGGACGCCAACACAAGAGGTCTACCGTCTCATATCTATACCACACTCTTACCATATCTGTACAACAGTGTTAGTAGGTTTACGTACGAAAACATCCCTCAAATTACTCAAAATTTTCCCTTTTCATATCAAAGTTTTTCTAGTTTCTTGAGTATCCAATTCTTACGACAGAAGTTATGTGATAAGATAAATTTAGCTATACGTATTAAAGGAAGTGCCAACCACATTTGTTTTGCTTATTAGTTTTTTGCCTCTATTTTATTACTTTATTTTTCACATTTTTCTACAAAATAATGCATGATAATTCACACACCCAACAATGGGTGCAAATGGTGCTACTTTGCACACACACAAACTATTCCTATTATATTGGTTTATTTCTAAAGAACAAAGAATATATAAGAATTTGAAAAATGAAATGTTTCAGTTTTACGTCCCACGTTTATCCCGGTTAGGCTAAAGAAGACAGTGATGATGAGAAATGAATCAAATGGTGGAATGAATAAAGTGGGAGGAAACGGGAGAACCCGGAGAAAACCCACGAGCACGGTGAATTTAAGGCTTTATATTAGTTAATCAGTCAGTGCGAGAATTTCCCTGGATGTTCACGTTTTATCGAAAATTCCCTTTTTCCCTTTTTGCTAAAGTTATCTACGAAATTTCCCTAAATTAGGGAAAATTCCCTTAAACTACAAACACTGATGTACAGTCTTCGCACGTCACGCATATTCATCATTAGATCACCTTCTTGCTATTCATAAACATGATAGGCCACCGCTTACTATAACCTCCCTCCTCGTGTATATTATCACCATACATACATACATTGCACATAATTTCATCAATAAATCCCTTTGTTTTCTAACTAACAGGGCTTCAAGTGCTTGAATCATTTTAGAAACAGACAAGGCAATAACCGTAATTATCAGCATAGGAAGAGTACCCATAGAAAAAAAGGTAACTGAGACTTCCTATACTAATAGAGATTTTTCTTTCAGGAAAACGACGCATTTTGTTTTCTAAATTAAGTTGTAATAGGAAGGAAACTGATGATAAGTAAATCTCATTTTATTTTCAGCTACCCACGAAAAAAAAAAAAAAAAGCAGAGAGACTATGCATTTCTTTTTAAACATTATTTTGCTTTCAGGCTTTTAACTCTTCAGGAGGAGCAACTATCACGTTTTCGTTTTTTTCGTTTTGATAAACCAACAACTGGAATTCCTGACCATCTATTTACGTTTGCAAATAACGGACGATATAGCTGATTGCTCCTTTTCTTCTTCCATTTGTTTGATCAGTGTCGTACTTCACATACACTCAGTTGAACACCAGTGTTTCAAACCCAATAAATAACTTACTTTTAGTTCAATGTCTTTAATTTTTAATTTCAGATTTATAGTAAAAACTAACACATCTTATATGTGTAGCGGAATTGCATTTATTCCAAAAGCAATTTTGAGCTAGTGGCGTAGCTCCGCATCCCCAGCTAGTGGGAAGATACTTTGGCTTTATAATAAATGTATTTTATTAAAGTGTTTTAAGTTTTAAAATTCTTTTTAGAATCCTTTCCCATTTTTTTAAAATTCTTAAATATATTATTACATGTGATTTACAACCAATGTTTGATTTTCTTTTTAGAATTTTTTAGAAAATGTATCGAGATGCCCAGGATAAGAAAATGTTTACTTGTTGATTATTATACGAGGCGCATTTCAAAAGAAAGAACCGATATTTTATTGTAACCGATTGGCAATAGTGATAGGACCACGCTTGCGCAGAAACATCACTTCGTCCATTGGCTATCAAACAACCATAGTTTCGCCAGTCATCTGTTTGTTTTCGTATGTGCTGGAGAGTATTAAAATGGCTGCGCGCATACACAATCCCGCTAGGTGCGAGGTTCCCTCTGATTAGATTTCTTCATGGCAAAGGACAAAGTGCTGCTGAAATTCAAAGAGAATTGTGTGCAGTGTACGGCGACAATGTAAGGTGCGGCAATGGTGTCGTGCATTCAAAGAAGGCCGTACAGATATCCACGACGAAGAGAAGAGTAGAAGACCTAGCACTCAGACTAACGACTTGGTGCAGCGAGTGAATGAAAAAGTTAAAGAAGATCCTCGCTTCACCATTACCAAGTGACTATCACCTCCTTCTGCACCTAAAAAAGTGGTTTTCATCTCAACGATTTGAAGAACCTGGTGAATTGAAAACGGCAGTGTTGAGGTGGATGAACTCCCAGCGGCGAACCTCTATGCAGAGGGTATAAAATAACTTGTGCCACGGTACAGAAAGTGCTTGGAAAATAATGGTGACTATGTTGAAAAATAAAGTTGATATGTACTTGTTTTTACCCAACAAAACAATGTTGCTAAACTTACTTACCTGTTTCCAATTAAATATCGTCCCTTTCTTTTGAAATATGCCTCGTATATACATTTGTACATTTGTAATTGAAATTTAGTATGTAATCTCATACATAGAATATGAAATTTTACAATTGTAAGCAATCTCAAATTTCTTTTTTAGTGTTAATCTTAGATCTTGATCTTCATTTTCAACTGTTTCTTGTAATTTTGTTGAATCTCATTTACGTCAATTACCCGATTTTGATTTAATATTGAACTTGAATTTCCAGGATATGACATATTTTCTTCGAAGAGAAAAGCATGGAAAGTAGTTAGACTGAGGTCTAGCGTGTGATAACAGCCATTTCCTTGTTGGTTATGAGTATGTGCAGGAATGTCATGAAGAGCATATTCATCGAACTAAAACAGTAATATTTTTTATTCTAGAAGGAACTATATAAACAAAGATTACGATGGTGAACGGTAGTCTTTTTCCCATACTAATATGTATATGGAAATATTTTTAATTTCTATATTTTCTTGTAATTTCTGATTAAGGTTTTTTGTCGTCTTTTACAGACATCTTGGCGACCGTAGCGAAACTTCTTCGGATAGGATATTTCATGGGGATAAATATATTTATTTTACACGGAGACAATATTTCCTGGAATTTCAGTACTATTGCAAAATGGACTTGGCTAAGCCATTGGATATTCCGTAGCTAGTTGTATTTTTGCCATCAATCGCAAAATATAGTTTCTTTCTTTTATAGTCATCCGTAGCTAAGTATGTGTATTCTTAGGTTAAATGTTTCAGTATATTTTGTTGTCTAGTGATATTGCAGTGAATGTTTTAGTGTTTACGAATCGAAATTTTATTATATGTATTTGTATCCTAATATGTTGTAATGTTTTTCATACTAACTTTGTGAAATTTGTATTTTAGTTACAGTATGTCCCAGAAAATATTTGACTATTAAGATGGATTCCGAAAAAATAAACTCATTCTGTTTCTTTCAAATAGCATGAAGCCATAAAGTTTTATAACAATTACTTTCTGTCAATTATTTCATGTGCTTGACGACTTTGGATTTTAATGTCTTAATGAGAATGTTTTGAATATATTTTGTAGCAAAGATGCCTAAGAAAGTTTGTCACAGCTGTTTTGTAGGGAATTTAGTTTTGATGTTTCAGGCCGACCAGAGAGTTGTAATACCGTTGACTATATTTTCGCGTTTGTATCCCATTTTTCTTTTACTAGGTCTTGTACATTTTGTCTTGTACAGACAAACTTTTAAGATGCTACAACAGCATTTGTATTTTATATATTTTCCTAGGTGGAAGACCAAAGTCCGTATGTTATGTTCCAGGGATTTTACTGAATATTAAAGTGTTTATATTTCAGTTAGGTATGGAAACATATATAAGTGCCTATGATTGCAGGCCTTATCAAGTTTCTAGGTTTGCATCGTAGGAAACGATCACACTTTGTATGCGTGTAAGTACGTTTAGTATTGTACATTTTTCCCACCTATGGTTTTGGTCAATTCATGACGTAATGACCGTTTATTTTTCAGGAATGTTTGGACTAGTGAGTCAAGGTAGTTGATTCAGACCTTTGAGAAACTTGCATCTACACTGTATAGTTTTTAACGTTTTATTAGTAAGTTTTTTGCAGATGGTAACCCTACAATATTTACGTTTTTTTGGAAATGAATAACAATTATTATACTAGGCCTAAGCTAATAACAATTTGTTTCAGAATTAAATCGTTTGTTGTATTGAGCATTATTGAATTAAAATCTTGATTTTCACATGCCAAGTAGATGTTATTCTGATCTTATGACGTACTGAATTTTCTTCATGCATGTCAACGAAATTACAATCTCATTTCTTGATATACAGAATGACACACAATCATAGTCAACGTCTTTCGAATAAAATCAGAAAAATAAACACACTGCTGAACAAGATTGCACTTATTTAATATAAAAACACATTTACACGTGACGTTTCGATCTTCTAGCCAAGATCCTCATCAGAGTGTACGTCTGATGAGGATCTTGGCTAGAAGATCGAAACGTCACGTGTAAATGTGTTTTTATATTAAATAAGTGCAATCTTGTTCAGCAGTGTGTTTATTTTTCTGGTTTTTTGATATACAGAAATATGCATGTTTGTTGGAATCACTATGAACGTCAGCTTTGAGACTTAAATTTACTTTTTTATTTTGGAAAAACGAGTTTTCGTTATTTCTCATTAAACTACACAAAGCACTACTTTATTTACAGAAAGGGAGACATACAGGTGAAAATCTTTGTATATTGTCAATCAATAATGTCTTTACATTTTTATTCATTTTACTTTTTCAATGATTTTCATATTTCTCTAGTATATAACGGTAATATTGAAACTTTGACAACAATTTTAATACTTTAATATGTTTTAGAGTTTTTGTTAATTGCCTATTCATTCATGTTTTAATGTTCTATATGCATATATAAATATATTCTAAAAGGAGAAATTTACTTTTATTGAGATGTTTGAAGTCAATATTTTCATGAATAGTTATAGTGTGTGTACATTTACTTCATATCATACAGTATAAAGTGATCGAAACGGAAAACTTAAAAACATTTAACGAAAAGCATTTTTAAAAAAGAAAAGAAAAATAAATTTAAATAGCCCTATGAACGCTTTCCCCGGACTTTCAGTGACAAAAAGGTCTTCACACAGGCGTTAAAAGCCATACTTCGTTTTTCACATCAGTGTATTAAAAAAAAATCTTCCCTTCTCCCCTCATTAACTTAACGACCGAAAACAACGTGGGACGTTCACCATACGAAGACAAAATGGACTTCTATATGCGAAGAAACTGGATATAGAAACCCAACTGCACCAATCATTCAAGAGGATTCTATTAATTTATGGAAAATTTGGACTGGATACTGCTCATGCAGGAACCTCAGTATACTTTGTTGCAGTAAGTGAACAACAAGTTATTTGACTATTTTTAAATAGTCCTTTTTCAGGTTAAAAACCATTGAGCTCTTTTGCACGTAAATCTCACACCATATCACAGTGTTGCCAACTAACTAATCAATGTTTTGTGAGAAACCTAATTTTATCCCAATCTTATTAAACAATCAGGAGTTCTCATCCTGTACTACGCGTGCACTTGACAGATCGGTCCCTTGTTGGGAGTCAATCTATAACCGTCACCAGGTTATAGAAGCATTTTTGTGCACGCTCTGTATATTTCGTAAAGACCGTAATTATTTTTCGATTTATACTCTATTCTGCGACGCAATAACTTCTTTCTTCGATGGGAATTGTTTTTCTTCTCACGTAACAGGACAAAGAAGTTTTTCATGGTTTATTCATATATATATAATTATAATAAACTTTGCTTTGTGGTGAAAATATTTTCGTGAGCGATGAATGTTCTCAGTGTTTCTTCCTGACTTATTAATATGCAAGAGCTATGTTCTATGGTTATTTGGAGCTGAATTAAGTGTATCTTTTAATCATTTATGGAAGTGCTGCGATCCAGAACGGCGCCAGCCACATCGCTTTACAAGTTCGTTATCTGAATGTTACCATAATGTCTTGTGCGTCGTGGCCGGTGGCCTAAAATTATTATTTTTTTTATATTCGATATGCATATACATACAGGTGATTTAACTTGAGTTTCTTTTGGAATGAACTACCAACATTGACCAGGCGATCAGAGCAGCTCGTATCTCGAACCTCTGAGTTCGAGGAATCTTACTCCATGTCTGTGAGCAGCAACCACGTCCCATGCATCGGGCATCAAGCATAATGTTGTGCTAAGGGGTATACGTTATTAGCCAGTCAAGGACCTAGTTATGGCTAGCCTCAATGAGTGAAATCCCAAGTTCACATACCTAGTGCGTCTTAGTTATAAACGCGCCCTCCAACCTTATCATTCCCATTTGGTGATTACATGTTTTTGCTGAAGACTAACGTCGACCTCTAACGATTTTCTGGAGCAGCAACCATACTACTTCGTGGTATCATCTCGATGTTACTCCCACAGCAATAATCCCCCATGTGCATTAACGGTGTGAAAAAAGCATCTATAGTGGAATCCCAATTATAATCTTCCATATAAAAGTGATAAAGGGTTATAGTGTAGTGAAAAAGCAAAGTGTGATTTTATTAGTGAAAATAATTATATATATTCAGTGTTGAGTGTTGTGATTGTTTTTCTAATACGTTATTTTTTAATAGTATTTTAATAAATAAGCATAGTTTCGTTTAACCCAGAGTGTTTTGTTGTATGTATGAATAATGTTTGTGTGCGTTGTGATCTGAATGACCGTCTGATTGTCCGTAAAGTTTTCGAGACGAGACATCCGAACCTCTCGGTGCCTAATGCTCATATCGTTGTTGAGACCGGCGGGCAATTTGGGAACAATTTTGTAATCCCTTTTTGGAGATGTCCTTCAACGTCTTACCCAGGTAAGTCCAGGTCTCCGGAAAATATTCGTTGGCAGGACAACGGAGGACAAACCCCGGAAAGCGGTGATAGCGTTACGGAAGTATACATGAACAGAAATATACTACAAACATCGCCATCAGATCCTGATAATATTTATACTGAACCTGAATCCAGGACAATATGCGAGATGGGTTATCGTCCGCCCCCCGAATTTAAAAACTATGTTCCAAGATAATGTCCGTTACAACTGTTCGATTTTGGTGTAATGCATCGTACAATTCCTTTAAGACTTCCAAATAATTAACTTTGCATGGATTTGAAATAGTAAGGAATAAACAGCAGAGGAGGCCTTAGAGTTGGTATGGGAGACAGGTTTAGTTTTCATAATAATAAGAAGACAACTTTCTCTAAAGTATTGGCTTCTTTAGATATTTCTTCCTTGTTTCTCGATTGCTGTTTCTGCATAATTTTTTCACCAAAATTAACACCATTACTCTCTTTCTTTTGTTCTAGAAACTTTTCTCAAATGTTTTTCTAGTCTTTTTCTGAATAAATATCTTGTTTGCATTTTTCTCCGTTTTTTTTTTGTTTGTTTGTTTGTTTATATACACATTTTCCTCGCCGAAATTAACACAATTGAGGCCGTATCCGGAAAAAGGGCACATACTGTAGGTTTATGTGCCCTTTTTCCGACCATCGCTTTTTCTAACATGCTATAGTGTTGAGAATAGTGTGAAAAGTTCAGTTCAGTATCTCAACACGTGAGGTCAGTAGCACAGTTTTTGTAAACACATGTTTCAGATTAGTGGTGGTTGTGAGTTTGTTGAATCATAACGTAATCTACTGATACAGTGTTCTTGTAGTTTGTGCCTTATATGTTCATTATTAATTAACTATAGTGATGGATATAACTGAACCAATTGAAAAGAAGACACGATTGATGCAAGAAACTAGAAAGTTCAAAAATTAGTAAAGTTTGAGTTGAAGAATGTTACACACAAATGTAACGTAATTCCATCAAAAGGCTTTATATTGGTTAGTAAGTGTTGTGAAAATACATGTTATGAACAGTTTCCACTTCAAGATCAGTGTAACTTATTAGACTCATTCTGTAATGGGCAAAACAAGGCACTTCAAGATGCCTACCTATCACCTTGTATGACCCTGTCGGCTAATAACAACAGTAGTAACAACCAGAAGAAACCTCATCCCAAAACTTGGTCTTCCATCAACTCCATCAAGGAGACCCGACGGGAGCTCCTGTGGTTCGAATTCCACGTTAATAAGCAGGTCCAAGTCTCATATAGCTTCGCTGCTGAAGGGACGTTAAACTCAAAAACCATCATCATCATCCATCAAGCAGAATGGCACTTAAGTTAGGTGCCAAAAGTTTTAACTTACTATTTTCAGCTCTCTGTTAAAAGACTTCATGTTATTCAGTTGGAGTCTTTTTTCCAGAAAATGGGAGGTACTCACGATAATCGTCCACGTAAGTTACATGCTGATGTTTCAAATGTACTGAAAGCCCATTTACAACTAATACCTAGTGATTTTAGCCACTATTGTGCACATAAAACAAAATTCAGAACTCATTCTTAAAAGCCTTTTTGATATGTTTAAGATCTATTAATACGAAATGACCAACAGACCGCTGAAACTTTCCTACGAACACTATCTTAATTTGCTTAAAGTCATTTTAACTAAAGGTTTACAAATCCTTAGGCAGACATGTAAATTTTGTCTGTCCTTTTTCTCCCACATACTTGTGTTTCTTAAAATTTAGTTTTGTAGTCATACAACCAAGATATTTCGTACTTTTTGAGTGTACAATACGTGAATATTTCGAATCTTAGAGTTCATATTATTGTAAACCTCACTCCTGGTTGGAAAAAGGGGACATAACACACTTACTTTATTTAACTCTCTAATTAAAACGACAATTTTTAAGATCAAACACACAGTACAGATATAAAGAGTAAGTAGCTATCAAAAACACTTATGATAAAACATGAAATCCATCATTTATATATTAAGAGCTATCACTGTTTAAAAACTTGAAGGCTCAATATCCCAAAAGCAACTTTTGACTTATGTGCCCTTTTTCCGGATGCCGCCTCAATTGTCCTTTTCCCGCTCAAACCACTTTGGTAAAACATTTCCGACATTCTTGCAAAGTAAGTTCTTATTTTGACACCTTGAACACGTATAACTCAAGCAAATCTTCTGAACTGCTCTAATCGATCAAACATCAGAGATTGCTGTCACATAGTCAAACACTACAAGTCTTTACTATCGTTTTCCCCCTCAAATATTCTTCATCTGAATGAAACCAAAACATCAAAGAAAAATGCTTATTTTCCCCTCGTGCTTTTTTCCTTGCAGGTTAAGAAAATTAGGTGCTGAGCATTTATCGAAAATCCATTGATCACCGCTTTCTTTGATACCAATTGGGACTAGAAGTGAGTGGTATTAAGCCGAGGTTTCCTATTGTAGTTAATAATATTGGGAATGGCGGTGAATGATTGAAAATAGACGATGACAGGTCACGAGGTTTGTCATTTTTAGCAAAGTCAATGATTTTTTGGGCTCAAATACGTTCATTGCCTCTTAATCCTTGAACTAAGATAAAGATTAATTTTTTCGGAACCTCCTTTTGTGTTTAGAAAGGAACCGTTTCTTTTCAGTATTTCCTGACTCAATCTGCAAACTTTGGCTTTGGGTCAAAGAAGACACGTACATACTACGGTAATTGCTATGTCAAATAGTAGAACAATAACTTCAAGGTCACCATATGCATATAGGCCCTCACTCTTTCCTTTCTTCCCTTTGAACGCCAATGATTCTTGGAAAACTCGATCCCCCCCTCCCCAAATGCAAACATTTTCAAAGGATAAACACGACGTTAGCGAACACAGCTTGTCTAGGAACTGTTTAGTGATATATTTTGTTTTGAAACAGAATACGTGAGAGGCAATTGTTCTTTGTTCCGAGAAAAAGTTACAAACATTAAAGTACCAAGGAATACTATAGGAACTCTTTGGGGGGCTGAGCACCCATTCCCAACGCCACTGGGTATAAAGCAATAGTGTTATTCCTCTTTGCTCCGATTTTAGGGTTTCCTCAGTAACTTATTTAAATCTCATTCGTGTTTGACACAATATTATGCATATCATCTTTGTCTCTTTAATTAAGTGCCCGGGATTAAAATCAGTCAATACTGAGAGCTGAATTTTTCACCTTAATGTGGTATAGATTTTAAAAAAATGATTTAAGACATATTTCGTAAAAATATTAGATTTTCATGGAATATGGCGTATAATCATTCCTAGTACTTTGGTTATCGAGTAAAATCAGTTGAGAAAGACAGAATGAACCCTTCCCTTCTCCATCCCAGTTCTATGATGACTTTTGTAAATATTGTGCGATTTTAAAAACAATATAATGTATCTGCTTATTGAGTTGTTCAAATAATTCCAAGTTTCGCAGTTTCCCATCGAAAATTTAACTAAAAGTCTATGATAACTTTCCTAAAAGATACAATTTCGTCGAATATGGAATTTTCTTTTTCAAACAATTGCCAATTGTCTCAATTGCTTGCACTTGAAATGGGCTAATAATGAGAATTCTACTTCACCTCGATTTGAGATAACATAGAACTCGAATTATCCTGAATATTTACTAGAAATACGAAGATTTTTACAGAACGTTGTGTGTATTTTGTCGGAGGTGAGAGACTTACGTCTGTGGTTTGGGGTTAAAATTAGTAAGAGGAAGGATCGCTTGCCTCAATCATTCATAGCATCAATATTTTAACTTAATTTTCTGATAGTGACTAACCTTTAACCCAAGAAAACCCAGGGGGTGCCTCAGAGGCACCCTGGTCCACTTTTAATGTAATTATTCTTAATAGATGTTTCGTCGCTTGTCTTCCGCTCTAGAATTCTCCTATCTCTTTGGGATATGCCCCCTGATTGACTTGTTCATACGTTTTCTTATATCACTTCAGAAAAAATAGGGTTATTTTTTATATTGACGTAAAGGCCCAAAGGTGCCTCGGAGGTCAATTTTTAATGGCATTATTCTTAATAGATATTTCGTCCCGTGTCCTGTGCTCTAGAATTCTTCTCTCTCTTTGAAATACACCCTCAGATTCCGTTTCCTAAGCATTTTTTACTTTACCTAAAAAAATAGCATTTTTATACTAACGTAAAGGCACAAAGGGTGCCTCTGAGGCTCCTATTGAAGTAGGTACTTTTCTAATTATTTTATACCGTTCATTGTTTATTACCATTGACAAATGCTTTCATAGCAAAGTAGGTGACTAGCTTTTTCTATTAATGACGAAAAATACAAATGGTCGCGGTGAGTTCAGGTAGCTTGTATATGCAGCAGGGAGCATCAGAGGCACTCCCTGGTCCTTTTAAGGGTAAAATTAGCGTGGGCTTTCTCGGGTTAATTATAACGTTGAGTGAGTGCTGCAGCTTTCCAATCAACTCCCTGAGATGGAGTTTCAACGTGCTTTCAGCAGCGAGAGTATAAGAGTCGTGAATTTTAAACTTGAGTCCGATACATAGTAATAATTCTTTAGTTTCTTTCTTTTTTTTTTTAATTCCAAAAAGCACTTTTCCAACTTCTAACTTTTCTTCTTCCCGTAATGCATACTTTATCCATTGGTACGCCGACACATAATGCCAAGAAACTGAACTACAATGCCGTAACTACCTTCTAGAGCACCATTACTCCAAGACAGGTTATTTCTTTTGAATTACAATTATTAAAGCATTTATTAAATTTTAATCTACTACATGATTTTCAAAGCTTAACCGACAGTCTACCATCTTGATTAGACATAACAGTGACTACTACAGGTAACTGTGGCAAATGATTTTGCCTGTGAATAAACATGTTTCCATTGAGGTGCGGGAAGAATTCCCTCGAATATAACCATTTGCATTTTTACTTAGCATCAGTGTTTTCGTTTCACTGACGAGAATAAAAGGATTTCTTACTGATGCAATTTTTCTTAGTTTGCACCAAGAGTTCAGGCTATCAAAAATCGTAAATAAAATTATTATTATTATTATTATTATTATTATTATTATTATTATTATTATTATTATTATTATTATTATTATTATTATTATTATTATTTGTATCAGCGATCATGTAATAGACTGTTTCAAAATCACAGATTTCATGCTTTTTAAAGTGACGTAGGCAAATCATAGTTAAAGCAGGCAGATGTTTTTCCTAAAGGATTTGGGAATGTTAAATTCATTTTCACCGGTTGCCAGGCTCGATCTGTCCTCATTTATGTGCTACGGTGCCATTTTCCAATACGGCCGTCACAATTTTCAAACATTTAAAATTCATGAAACTTCATCATCTTTGTGTCAAATTATATGTTTTTGTGGCTAAAATAATTCAAATCTGCACTCCATTTTGCACAGGAGTGACTGAGTTTTATGTTCAACCATATTCCAATATGGCTGCCATAATTTATTTCAAACCTAAAATCATCTTTGTGTTAAACCTTACGCTTTTGAGGCTGAAGAAAAGGCAAATCTGCCGTCCATTTCTGCATAGAAGTTACCAGTTTTGACATTCTGCCATTTAAGAACACGGCTGCCATCATTATTAAAATTTTACAAAGCCCATCAAAATTATTATGACCTTTACATAAAACTATATATCTATGAGGCTATCGATCAATTATTACGAAAGTATTTGACCTATAAGCATATGAGTTGAGTTTTTTGAGTTTAACATACGTTTCAGGAGCGAGGCTATATGAGACGGGACCTACTAATTAACGTGGAATTAGAAACACGCGAACTCCCGCCGGGAATCGAACCCGGGTTTCCCACACCAAAATGTAAGCATTTAATAGTCAAACTTGGTAACTGGTATATCTTCAGAAATTTGAAAATTTGCTATGCTAACTTAGTCTGTTTACATGGTTCATGCCGACTATGACAGCTAGTGAAAATGTGTGGCTCACATCAAATCATAAGTATACTTTTATTACTTTTTAAACAAGCAAACAAACCAACGAAAAATTTAAAATAGAGAAACAGTTTGCAAAAATTTTTTAGTTGGTATATTACTTGATATAAATTAGCAGTAAGTCCCATGCGTCATTTTCATGCCAGTTCTGGTGGACTTGTATGCAGAGAGTGCAGATTCTCCTGTTCACCCGAGCACAGAGAGAAGGCAACTAGCAACTTCACCTGTAAGCATTTCATCAAGTGTTGCCTATTTTCGTGAGGTACAATCATACACAGTATGCAAAGTGGAGGACTGTGTATCTATGTGTGATACACCAGCTTCGAGGAGAGGTCAGGGCTGATTTTGAGAATGGTAATTTTGTTGTAAGAAAGAGCAAGACAGAAATTCAACCAAGTAGACCAAACCCCAGCAAGGAGTGAATGAATAGAAATAGGCAACAAAAATGGTGGAATTGTTGGGATCACCAAGACATCATCAGCTCTCAGTCGATGGACCCTTTCATACAACCTGTGAAGTCACTTGACTACTGAGACAAAGTGTATCTATGAAATTGAACGGGAAGATTCCCTCGCTCACAATGAATGCAACAAAGGCGGGCAGAAACTGGACCTTAAAGATGAAGAAAATCTTATGAAAACCTCCAAACATTCAAACTATTTGCTGAAAATCCACCTGAACATCTGCAAAATATTGCAGCAAACGACATCGTCACTCAGCAGATTGAAGACAACCTTATTCTTGCTTAATAGAAGGGCTAGGAACAGCTTTTTAAATTTGTTGAGGAGAGGCTTTAGCCTGACTCTAAAGTTCCTTTCAGAGATAGTTTACCAAAGAACATGTATCTGACCATTGCTTCTCTCTTTGAAGTGGAAAGGAAAAAAGGTCAGACAAGTGATCATAAAGTACTCCAAGCAACAAGAAGTTCTAACCCCTCATCATTGCCATAAATGCTACAAATGCCAATCTTAAGGACATACTGAAGCATGAGCTGACTCCAGCACCTCCTGCACTTGCAGTAAATTAATGGTGATCTACGGATAGGACAGAAGTCACTTCTGATAAATACTATGATTGGTGAAACATTTGTCCTACAAGCATTGATCCAGCAGATTTGCAGCAGCAGCCTGCACTGATAATTGATGGCCAAGCTTACATACTCGCATTGGGAAAGTCCTCGAAAGCAGATACCTTTGCTGACGCGTTTGTTTCCTGTTACTTCAAATTGGAAGTGTATTCTGTCGCTTAGACGTTGTGCGTTGTGTTTGATAAGTACTTTGACATATCAATCAAAGAAGATACCTGGAAGAGAAGAGCTAAGAATGTAGCACCAGTGAGGAGAGACATACAAGACAGGTATGTTCCTTTCCCAAAAAACTGGGACAACTTTATAGCTATGAAAGAAAATAAATCTGGCTTGGCAAATTTTCTGTTTGAACATATCATTCTACAGGCTGTTCCAAACAAAGTAATTCTTGTATCAGATGATTTCACTGATGAAGAGCAGGTTAAAACATCTCCTCTAGTCAATACAAAAGAGCTGGAAGCCCGACTCCAGGAAGCTGACACACGTATGATTTTCCATTGTATAAAGAACCATGCTTCCTCTATTGTTGCATCTGCTGGAGACACAGATGTATTTGTTCTTCTGTTGGCTCATTTGTCAAAGATATCATATACGAAGATCTGGATGAACTCAGGAACATCGAAAAAAAGAAGTATATTCCAATTCATTATATTGCATGTCAGCTTGATGATAATGTAATTACCAGCTTTCCATTCTCTAACAGGTTCTGATACTACACCTTTCCTCGCAGGACATTTAAAAAAATGTTGGAACTATACATAGCAAATCCACATCTTTTATCAAATTTTGGTCAAGGAGATCTGACTGACCAAATATGTACTGATGCAGAACAATTCATCTGCAAACTTTATAAGATTGACACAACTGGATTAGTGAACGACGCATGATCAGTACTCTTTACACTAGGACGTCCTCTGGAATATCTTCCACCAACCAAATATGTCCTCTCTTTTCAAATCAAGAGGGCATACTATCAAGCATTAGTGTGGTATCGAGAAAATAAGCAGTACCTTGTTTTGACCCCACCTGAGACTGCTGGATGGGAAATCAAGAACGGCAGTTTTATTCCTACTTTAACATCCCTGCCATCGGTTCAAGAGTTTTGCATTATACTTATCACCTGTAGTTATACAACATAATGCAGAACGTCTAACAGCAACTGTAGAAGGCAAAACTGAAATGTACTGCTGCTTGTAAGTGCAGCATGAGCCAGGACGTCTGCAGGAATATTTTTAAGATATTATGTGGTATGCATTCACTTATTAAAATCAATGATTTTTCCTTCCTAAAATTTAATTATTTGTAGCTATCAGATCCTGTGTGTAAATGTGCCTCTCCATTGTGTCTCACAAATGTCTGATTTCAAGATAACAGTACGCATCATTCCAACCACATTTTTCTCAATTGTTTCAAAGAGCATTTTGTCGAAGTAAAAGAAATGTTCTCTCTACCTCATTCACCAGAATTTAATTCTATGCATCATTATATTAGTGGAGAGGTCCATGCAAACATACAGTATTGTAATATCCTATGTAATGTCGTAAACAAGCAATTCCACGCATCAATGTTTACAAACACCACCACATGGTTCGGCAAGAGGATCTGCCACCAGAGGGACCTACAATCACATGCAGACGACGGCTTCTGGCATCTCCCACGGAGCAGAAGACGACATCGGAGCAGCAGCGCCACCGCCACCCAAAGGACCCTATAAAATGGATGGACGAAGGCAACTCGACACCAGTTTTCTGGTGACCCTCCTTTAGTCTGCTACGGGACTCTTGGAGTAACCTAACCCTAGGCCTCTAGTCTGCTACGGGACTACGCCTATCCTATCTCCTGGCTTAGCCTGCTACGGGGCTCTGTCTGGGAATCCCAACCTCAGCCGCTTAGCCTGATACGGGGCTCTGTTGGCCACTTAACCTGCCTCTGCTTGCTACGGAGCATTGGTTCCTTAATTCCACTCCTCTTAGCCTGCTACGGGGCTCTGTTGGAGATCCTGTCTGCGACCTTACGGTCAAAGACCACCTATAACTATCTTTGATTCTAGAGAGATTAATTTGTACAGTGTTTTGTGAAAATACTTTTATAGTGGAAGCTTTTATAATAAAACTGGTAGTGGGAGTCGATTCCGGACGCTCTTTTTATTAACTGCTCTACCCAAAGATCCTATATAAGACAAAGTTTTACAATATGCTGTCTTCAGTACTTCAGTGCACTTATATTTCGACAGATATTAAATTAAGGCCCGGTAACCACTGAAAATGAATTTATCATGCCCTAATCCAAAATGACGGCAGCCATATTGGAATATGGCCGAATAACAAAATCAATCATCCGTATGCAAAAACAGACAGTAGATTCAAAATTTTCAGCCTCAAAAACATATGGTTTAATATGAAGGTGATTAATTTTCACTAATTTTAAATTTCGAATGATCATGGCAGCCATATTAGAATACGGCTGAACATTAAACACGGTCACTCCTATGCAAAAATAGACAGTAGATTTCAATTTTCCAGTCTCAAAAATATATAGTTTGACGTAAAGATCATTAATTTCCATGGATTTTCAACTTTTAATGATCATGGCAGCCATTTTCGAAAATGGCGCCATAGCGCGAAACAGAGGACAGATCAAGCTTGGCAACCAGTAAAAATGAACTTAGCATGCTGAAATCTTTTTGAACAAGACCATCTGCCAACTTCGACTATTAAATGTTTACGGGTAACTTCTGTGAAAATTGCACTACTTAATAAAGTGTCGAAATCGATATAAAAAACAATATACTGGACACTCTAAATATTCATATATTTTAAATTTATATATTTCATTTGCAATATATACTATAATTAATAACTACACTTAATTGTAATATGTTAATATAATCTAATGTATATTAGTTTGTTATCGGCGATGGTTAGTTCAAATTTAGTTTGAACATTAAAAGAATTTTACTCACAGTGTCCTGAGATTTGAAAGATGTTGAAATGCTTCAGGTAGGATGACATCTATAAGGTTCCCTCTCAAGTCGCTGCAAAACAAAAAGAAACAGGGTGAATAGAAAATTTGAGTTGACAACAAATAATTCAATTAAAGTTAAATTCTTATTAGCAGGGACGTATGCAGGGGATGGATTCTAGGTGTCTGCCCTGTTGAAACTCCGACTTTGTAGATTTATTGTAATTTCCGGGGCAATTTTACAAATGTTAATGTAACTTTGTAATATTCGATTTCCATCTCCTAAAATTGAGTTTCGATCCCCCATCCAAAATTAAAGTTTTAGGCCCGCCGAAATAAATTCTTGTGTACGTCATTGCATATTAGCAGTAAAACTTTTAAAAGAGGATTAGTAGGTACACATCAACTAACAACATATGTTGTTACCGTGATAAGGAGTTAGCCAGGCGATTATCATCGAAAGGCGCCAAGATAGATGGATAATATTCAGGCCCCTATCCAGGGTGGCGTACGGGGCCGGGCCCCCCTAAATTTTGACTTATAGTATGGTTGAATTATAGTATGGTTGCATCGCCCCGCCTAACTTCAGCCGAGCCCCCCTACATTTTGGGGCTGACTACAGGCCTGACAATATTACCTTTATATCTCAACATTTAAGGGGAAAACAATTGGCTTTTAGACTTCCCAACTATGCTATAAATAAGTGTCGAATGTCTTTCGAACAGCTCCATCTATTCGTTTGTCAACAAGTATCAGAATAAAAACGGTAATGATATGGACAAACGTTTTTTTCTCAATCGATTTAGCGTCGAAATAATAGGTTCCATCTTCTCCGTTAACCCTTGAATCAAACCAGAAATGATTCAAATTACCGATTTGTGGTTTAAACGTTTATCGCCAACGAACAAAAACGGAAACAGCGGGAAGCGATTTTTGGATGACGATTCTGTCTCAAAAACAACATAACATATGACTATCCACAACACTACTAAAACTAAAGTGCTTCAAATTTACTATTACTTCCGGTTCCGGATTCCATACTGATTTTCGTAGAGCAAAAACGGCAAAAGACATCAAGAAGCATCTTTTCGCAATCGACTCAGAGTCCTAACAACAGGTTCCGTTTCCTCTGTTAAAGCTCTACTCAAACCGGATGTGATTAAAATCAACCAATTCTAGTTTCAACGTTCATCACCATAGAATGAAAACAGTAACACATAGTGAAGATATATTATATATATATATTACAAAACAATTAAGTGAATCAAGACTATAACCTGACTATTCAAAAAAAATTTTCGAAATTGAAAGTAGTTCAAATTTAATATTCCGGTTTCAATAATGATTTTTATAGAGCAAACCGGGTAAGAGATGTCGAGATTCGGTTTTTTTGCAATCGATTCAGTTTCCCAAGAAAATATTCCATCTTTTCCGTTAACCCTCTATTGACGCCGAAAGTAATTCAAATTAACCATTTCTTGTTTCAACATTTTATCACTATAGAACAGAAACGGTAACGGATACCGACAGTTTTTTTTTTCTGGAATCAATACAACCTTAAGAGTATACATCATCACAACTCTCAACATTATATCGAAATTGGAATTGGTTCAAGTTCAAGAGCGCCCATGTTGTGGTTTCCAAGGGAGGGAGGGGGGGGCAAATATAAGCGACGTTTCAAAAATAGTTTCAAATTTTGCTGTAACTAATGTAAACATTCTATTGGATTTTCGATATTCTGAAGTACAACTTCCTCTAGGGGGGCGAGCGCCCCACCTTGCTCCCTGTTGGGCGCCCTTGTTCAAGTTACTAGTGCCTCTGGCTTCAATACTGATTAATCATAGAGTAGAACCTTCAAGAGATACAGAGAAATCTTTTTTTCTTTGTAATCCATTTAGTGTCCTAAGAGTAGGTTTTATCTCCTCTTTAATTCTCTACTGAAACCAGAAGTGGTTGAAATTAACAATTTTTGGTTTCAGTGTTTATCGCTACGGAACAAAAATAGGAAGGTTAGCAAGCAATGAGCTTTTAATTGGAATCCAGCATCTGAGGAACAGGTTTTATCTTTGATCTCATTAATCCAGTGGCGTGTTTAAAATTTTGTTTCGGGGGGGCTTTGCTAACTTTCGGGGGAAAGGGCTTTGCCTGAAAATATGAAAATTCTGCAAGATATTTCATATACTTTACTATAGTAAGTAAGGTTTCTGGGGGGGCTATAGCCCGAAAGCACCCCTAAATACGCCACTGCATTAATCTATTTCGACTAGTAACTATAGATGTACCGTAAGGCGGGGTTATTTTGCACAAGATTTAAGGAATTTTAAAGAAAATCGCATGTAACTTACAAACGTCTGTATTTTAAACATACAATAGCTACAGATATAAAGAAAATATCAGTGCAAGTTCATTAGTAAACATTCAGTATGACCATAGTTATTGAAATATAAACTTTGGTGCAAAGTAACCCAATAAAGGGGGTTACTTTGCACAACATACAATAAAATATGTACAACATACGAAAATAACGCTTCTGTCCAATGTTTTCCCTTCAGTATTAATACATTTTATTTCTAGACAAACCGCATGCAATCTACAAATATTGATATTACAATGAGCGTACTGGTATCGATTCTTAGTGAATTACCAATATATGAAAGAAAGTTATATATTTACTAGTACCGGAACGGAAACTACATTCTAACAGTTCACCATATGTCTAAAAAAATGGCAACTCAGGAACAGAAAAAATCGTGAACTGATTTGCCTCGTTTTTTTCCTTATGTCCAAGAATATCATTCCAACCGTAATCAGTGGACGGGGTTTGGGACTTTCAGGCTGAAGTCTACTCAAATTGCATGATTTCTATTCTAAAAAAATCTAATGTTAGTCATTCCTATGCGTATAAGCTTCAAGCCCCCTCAAAAGTCTACTTATTCCTAAAAAACGAAGCCTTTGTGATTAAAGCCCCTCTCAAACTATTTTTCTGGACCCGCCACTGTTAACAATTTATTTTCCAACAAGAAATTCATTCCGATATCTTCCTAAATCGGAAATTTACTTAAATTTAGAATGCAGGAGGTTCCAATACTAATAATTTCTTATCTAAGCGGTATTTTGGACAGGTGCAAAATATCCCCGATTGGAGGCTAAAACCACCTTCTCCCAGTTTTACTTTTTTATGACTTTAAAACGTTACACATTTCAGTTTCAACTATTGAATCAAGGTCTCATTATACACAGTAGTATTCTACGAAACTGGCAACTTTGACAGGAATTCTTGTACGTGATATCTTTCAAATTTTGGCGGCCGTTAAAGAGACTACTTTCCATATTTCTACAACAACAAACTCTCTGGGAAATAAGAACTGATATTAACCGCCAGCATTATAGCCAAAATACAGTTAGATGTTCTATCCTACGGTGGCAGTTGAAACTTCCTCTTTGCAGTTCATGGTTTGCCGATAGAGCACTGTGAAACTTTTTTCATATTTTGTACAAAGTAACCCCTAATGTGCAAAGTACTCTATCGGTAAAAGTTTCACAGTACTCTATCGGTAAAACCATAGGCATTCAATACTCTTACGGTACTACTTCAAGTTTGAGTATTGAATGTATACACGACTCCAAAAGTGCATTACCACCTGCAATTCTGCTTTTCCTACAATAGTAGGCAACCCAAAAGAAGCCGTTGGCTTCGTTGAGAATTAGAAAGGCGTTGAACAAAACCAATTTTGTTACAAATATATCAGTGTGGCAAACTGCATATAAGAGAATAAAATAAATTGTTAAGAATGACGGTTTTATTATTGTGGGGGAAATGGATGACATAAAAAGTTACAAAATGATCTTACTTAAGCAGTTGAAACAAGATCAATGGTAAGAAATAGATATAAAAGGAAACCAGTTGTTTTCCTTTTTCAAAAAAAACTCGTAAATTTTTTTTAAAAAAAGGTTACACAATGTAAAGGTTTAATATAAACGCCTAACAGCACAAGAACAAACATCCACAGGAAACGGAAAGAAAGAGAAACACAGACTAAGGGACACCATTGGTGTAGCAGACTTGCGGAACTCTCATGCAAGATAAAGAGAGGGGACCCTACTTGTAAACCCAATTGTTATAATTATATTAATTTATTATTATTATTATTATTATTATTATTATTATTATTATTATTATTATTATTATTATATTGTTGTTGTTGTTGAATACTCGTTTCATTTTCAAAGCTCAGATTCTGCCTAAGAGCATGTCTGCATATAGCGGTCATGTGTGCAGTTTTTGTCAATGAGAAGTCTCAAAGGCCAAATGGGATGGAAATCTCCGAGAGAAAGGAACAAAAAACTTTCTTATGATAAATTCTAGGTCAAAATTCGAAGCACGTGTTTTTGACAGGTGCTTTTTCTTTTTTTCTTCTTCGGGAACAGAAACGTTTTGGCGCCTAAGAAATTACAGTATATAATACAGTATACAGTTTTGTACACGTAGATGCAAATAACTAATGCCTCTAATAATCCTTTCTTTATTAATTGGACTTCCTGCCCAGAGCACCGCGGAGGTCATGTGCTTGTTGGTTAGAAACCTCTTGCCCGATGCAGCGTTCAGGTAGGATAATATCTCCTGTCCAGTGGAATGCATAGATTGGTAAAGGACGTCTTGCCCGTAGCAGCGCAAAGATAAGGTTATGGAGTCTCTTCCGCCCGGAGCAGCTTGGAGAGATAGGTAGGATATGATCAGTTAGTGACTGATGTATTCTGCCTCTGTGCGTCCTCTTTTATAGTCAGTTTTGGAGGCGGTGCCTATGGAAGGGTTAAAGGGGTCCTCTTCGTAACTCTTCGTCCTCTTGTTCGACTTTCCGTAACATATTTGTTATGCCGTTCCTACTTTCCTCCTCTGCTTTAGGCGCCTGCTCCTTTTGATTAAATAACCTACAGCCGCTATCACTGGGTACACTTCATCGCCACACATTTCTTTATCATCTACAAACCTCTTGTAGTGCTGAGACTACTCTGGCGTGAGAACAAAGTTGCCACTATTTTTATCCAACCTGTGTACATCAATCATTTCCTTGCTAAACATGTATAAAAGTTTTAACAAGAAAGTGTACAAATGTATATAGATTAATGAAGTTTCTTTTGAGCTTCGGTGTGTGCCCGATGAGTACGCTTCTGTTAACAGTTAATGTTCAATCTTTAACATATTTGCATAATGTATTTTCCATCATTCTTATCCTCAATGCCAATTAGTCAAAGTTTCTTTCTTAAAAAAATCGCTAAGTCAAAACCCAAAATTTTGAGGATCGTAATTCCGGAACCAAAGGTCTGCACAGAAAAACATTTTACATTCATTCTAAGTTAAGATCCATGTTAAATTTGGTCAGATCGAATCAGTTCTGCGAACTGCCTACGATATATATTCTGTTTTTAGTTGATTTTCTAAACAGAAAACAAAGCTAAGGACTTACTTTCTTTCCGCAAAAAAATGGGCGGACTTCAGGAGGTAACACCCTGTGTTCAGTATGCTGGATATCATGTATTAGAAAGATTTGATGTAACCATTAATTATTGTATGGTTTGGACATCAATAGAACGCATATAGACTCTCTGAGATGTAATATTATTTAGGCCCCGAAACTAACTACTGTCGATTGCGGCCCCAAAATACATAATTTAGGAAGAAATGAGCAGAATCAGGTGAAATTTGATAATGAGAGTAACAAACGTTAGAAAGGTCGTTACTGAAGGGTGATTAATAAGGGAGAAAACATAAATTAAATTATGTACTGTATATGTTTGCGGAATGATCCGATATGAGGGGATAAGTAGAGCATAATCTGATATTGTTTCAGTCCCACTGTGTTATTAACTAACTTAGGATATATATATACTGCCGTAATGAAGAGAAATACATATATGTAGAGCGAAAACTAATAAGATGGGAGTTACATGTGAGAGAAATGTAGTGAATTGAGTCAAAAATTTGGGTAGTGTTTCATGGTATAGGAGCAAAAATTTGTGAAATTTAGGGAAGAAGTTTTGTATGTGATTATTTGGGTTGTATAATAAGGTAGAAAAACGAAATATAAAGTGTGCTGTGCAAAACTTTGCGACATACACAACACATATGTTTTATGAAGTATGAAATGTGTTTTCCCACTATACTCATTTATACATATATTCACCGTCGCTGACGAGTCTGCTCCCTACAGACGCAGCCCATCTTTCCGGCTCGGGCTTCCTGCTCAGCTGCTGCTCTGACTCGGTTAGAAAGCATTCGTGAGTTTTAGTGGCAACCTAGCACAAGTTGGTTCATGCTTAATGAACTGTAGTTGTTATGAAATATATCTATACACTGTATTTATAATCAGCCGCCGTGAAGACAATCTGCGCCTATTAACTTAGCTCCTTCTTTAAGAAATACTTTCTAAGGGATTAAGAGTATATCTGATGCTGAAAGAAAATTAATTTGTAACTTTTAATGTCTTAGGAACATGTTTTGGTGGGAGACTGCGCTCCCAAGCGGCCCTTAAACACGCAAAAAGGAATGAGTTCAGTTGAGTTGATTTTTAGTTTAACGTCCTATTCAGCAGCGAGGCTATATGAGACGTGGACCTTCTGATTAACGTGGAATCCAATCCACATGAGCTCCCGTCGGGAATCGAACCCGGGTCTCTCACGCCAAAGGCGCATACCCTAACCGCTTAGCCACGGAGGAGCTCACAAAATAGAACGGTAATATCAATCACGAAATTTAGTAGCAGTTTCGATGCTATATCCTCCATCGCAGTGAAAACTTCACACGGCTCGATTAAATATTGACTTGCGCGATCGTAACGCGTCCGTTGCGATCAATTTATGACAAACGACACTAAATGTAATTTGTGAAGTGATTAACATTGATATGTTTAATTTTTCGTAAAGTAAATTTGGGAAGGAAGTTGAAAATTTTGCGATACACTGCAATAGCAAAGTTGGGAAGACACGATATCTAATCGGCTCCAAATTATTTTATTCATTAATGGGTAGTACCGTGCAACATTTAACAGTTCCAAGCCGTGTTGCCAATTTGGGGGTAAAGTCGCTAAATCTAGGAAATATGACTTTTAGAATAGCGACAAAATATAATAAATCCGATTAGCGACCTCTTTGGTGATTTTTAAATGACGATTTGGCGACTTATTTACAATTCTATCAATTTTTGTGCTGTGAATAGATGAAGAACTATTAGTTGATAGCAGTTTTTGTACGTTTGTTTTCTTTTTACTTATTTGAATTAGCCCAGACATCAATGAGTTCGGCAAATATGCAGACTACAGACGTGTTAGACCCTCACCTCAAATTATTAGACCCTCACCCTCGAAAAATGCGAAATCGATGTTGAAGTCCTAATTTCGGAGTTCTAGAACATGTAATTTAATGGTTTACACCACCAATGTAGGATCCTTCATTTATTTACTGTACACTAGAAGTGGTAATATCACCGTCGAACAGCAAATAGTATTAGTAGGGGGGAGGAAGTTTTGAAAGTGGTATTTCAGTTGTAGACAGCTATTGAGGTTTCTAACAACAATCTGGAGTATTGTGGTTGCAGTTGTAAGCAGTTACCACGTTCGGATACAGAGAGGCGATCGTTCCCCCAGAAGAGAAAACTTTCATATTTCATATATAAATAAAACCCGTCCCAGAGTTTGGAGCTCTTAAAAGTAGCTCTAAGTAGCAGTATTACAACCCACCGTCCCCCCAGAAGAGAAAACTTTCTTATTTTATATATAAATAAAACCCGTTCCAGAGTTTGGAGCTCTTAAAAGCAGCTCCCCCAGAAGTCCGTTCTGGATCCGTCCCTGGCAGTTACAACATTCAAAGCGTTCAACAGTTCTAATGCGCCAGTTTAAAGTGATCTTGACGTATTTTGTGTATTAATCTTTTATTCTTTGAAGTCCTGTAATTACGGCATAATTTGAAAAGCCAGAGACCTTTCTTCGCGTAAAGTGGAAGTTGTCAAAACACTTTTGGGGGAAGGAAGATATACACAACGACAAATAGCTTTCGAGTTGGGGTAGGGGAAAAATCTGCGAGTAAAATCCCCATTGCGATGAACAAGAAGCATATGTATCAGCAAAATAGGTTTGGAAAGTGTGGTCGAAATCCAAACCTATCGCTAAGAGGTATCCAAAAACTAAAACGATTGGCTCTGGGAAACAGAAACGTAACTTATAGAGACTTAAGCGTAAAAATGGCTGAGTATGGTGTAGATAATTTGCCTGAAAACGTTCGAAGGATTCTTTGTGCTGAAGGTATAATAGCACTCAGGCCAAAAAAGAAAGCAAAAATTACTCCAATCATGGCAAATAAGCGCCTCGAATAGGCACGAAGCCTAGAATATTGGACTGCTGATGATTGGAGAATAGGTGTTTCAGTGATGAATCATGTGTCTTCTTGTCTGATGAATGTTCACAATATGTGCGACGTCGACCTGGGGAGGAATTCAAGTTGGAATGCCTCCAACACACAGTGAAGCATCCTACTTCAGTCATGGTCTGGGGTGTGATGTTTGTCTTCGGGCTAGGGAAACTGCATATAATAGAGGGAATAATGCCAATACAAGCATGACCAACACCTACATGTTCTTCAAGAAGAACTGCTCCCCAGACTGCAATCTGGTTTGATGACGCACTCTTCATCTTTATGCATGATGGATCCCCATGCCACCGGGGCAAAACTATGACAAAATTCTTTGAGAATAACGAAATTAGTGTTCTTCCGTAGCCGGGTAATAGTGCTGATATGAACCCGATTGATAACCCCTGGAGCTTCATGGAGGAAAAGCTAAAGAAGCATATTACAACCAAACATCAATTGATCAAAAAGATCAACAATTTGTGGTATCAGGATGCTGAATTGAAGTCAAAATGCGCTAAACTCGTATATAGTGGGTGCCATGACCAGAAGAAATTGGAACAGAGATACAGAATAGTAATTTGAAATAAGTTGAAAGGCGTTTTCTGATGTAATATTCTAAGAACAGTAAAATATTCAGAAACTGAATGTTGAGTCTAATAATTCGAACACGTCTGTATCAGGGTTGGAAAAAATACTGTTTTTTTTAAAAAAAAAAAAAAAAGAACAAACATGTGTTTAAAACATGAAAAAGGTGTTCAAAATGTTTTAAACATGTTCTAAAACACACACGAAAAAACATGTTTTAAACATTTTGAACAGTTTAAAACATGATTTTAAATACATTTCAAAATCGTGTAATAACGTATGTATTAAGACTTTTTTGCTCTTCCAACCGATCTTTTCATTTATTTTATTCTCGCTAAGACTACACTGTGTTGGGTACAGAATATTTCAGTATAGATTAGTAATTATCAACTTATTTCATATCACGACCCCCTTTTATTACATCCCCTTGCCAGTGACTCTCGTAAATACTTTCTTGGTTGTAATAAGCTTTTTAGGTAGATTTGAAAATCTACCTATTATAGAGATTTCACCCAATCTATCAATATACATGGCAAAACAAAAGTCCTCACCATCCTTGTGTGTTGAGAACGGGTTGAGAGAGAATGATGAAACTTGGAAGTGGTCTGACACATCAAATCGTGTTATCAAGCATCATAGAGAACATCTTTGGTTGGTATTCGAAATTTCAAATGCAAATGGAGTCATGTTACAAGTTTTAAGACTACAAGTTTACCAGAAACATGGTTGTCCGGTTATTTTAGCCTAAAGCAAGTCATTTCGGAGTTACCGCTTCTGAAAGTTTTCTAGTTATGCTTTTAGGGGCCAAGCTCGTGTTTCGTGGAAGTAGGAGAGGTTTTTGTTGCAAAATGTGATTACTATTTCAGAGCACTAATGCTAATAAAAATATTTTAAAATAATAAAATAATGTTTCAGGCACACTTCATGTTGTGCAACTTTAGAATATTTTCTGCAAGCCTATGTAATTGGTTGTTCTTTGTGTCAATAATTTTATGAAGAAAGGTAATAATGGGACGTTCAGAGCACAATGGCTCCACATCCGTTTTCAATGAAGTTCAGTTTTGCTCAGCAATTGAATTCTTTTCCAAAACGTAATATCTTCGCAGTAAAGAGTCCAAAACAAATGTAATAAAAACCATGCGAAAAGGTCATAGTTTCATATGACAGCCGCTAGACAGGGGTGTCAGTGGGACAGGAGAGCAACCGCCCCCATCCACACTCTGGATTTCAGGTTTTGGGGGCAGTAAGGCAGTTTTAGAAATATTTTGATAAAGTCCAACAGAACAGGCTTGAGGTCCTTACTTCGAATAAATATGGAGAACATACAGATGATTAAAACTGGAAAGTTGTTTAGGCCCGAAACTCGAAAGTAGAGCCACCTTTGGAGTCCTTGGGTCAAAAAATATACAAGAGAGCAATATAGGCCTATAGCTCCTTACGCCCAATGGAAATGGATTATAACTGATCAAAATTCGTATTTATTCGGTGTAAGAACATCATTTTTTTATGTTGGATTTCGCTCACCAAAAGGTTTCTAAATCTGCATTACTGCACCCAAAATCTGAAATTCAGGTTAAGAGGGCGGATGATCTTTAAACCAACGCACCTCTCTAGCGGCAATTATATAAAATTCTAGATTGCATCTTTCATGTAGTTTATCTTTCTTTCATCTTGGATTCGTAGTTGTGAAAATATGACAGTTTCCGTCGGTGTATCCTTTTGGACACACCCTGCATTTATTTAAAGTAATTTTGCATCATTGACTATGTCATTCGGAGCTTAACTTGTTAATTATTCCCTAGCTGTAGCGTACACAATATAACGTTAATATATTAAATTTATAAGCAAGGAAGGGGAAATTTGCTCTCCTCCTACATTCCATCAACATCCTTATCTAGCGGTTGTCCTATGAAACTCTGGTCCATATCTTTTCACGTGGTTTTTGTTTCATTTATTTCGTACCCTTGGCTACGAAAATACTGCATTTGCTGAACAAATATGAACCTTTCTGAAAATGAACTTGAGTCCCTTGTGTTCTGAACGCCCCATATTTAAAAATATTTTATAAAAGTTGAATTGGAACCAAATTTATCTTGCAACAAAAGTTTGTTCGAAACGCATAAAATTTGTTTAGTCTGATTGATTACAGTCTTGTGTCACTAGCAAGGCTATACGAGACAAGGCTCTTTGTTTAAAGTGGGATCCAAACCAATAATTTTGAAATTTTACGTCGGATCGCAGTCAAAATCTATATAGCAAATTCGTCTCCTGCCTCTACCCTCAAAATTTAATGTGAAAAGACCGAAAATTGTGCCCTGTAGCGTGGTGCATACATATAGTCAGACGAACAAATTGAGATCAAATGGACCCAGACACTGACGTTCGCCACTGATATTACAATAAGTATCACGCTTTAATGGTTAGTTACGCGGGCGACTGCCATACCTTGTGCTTTCTCGCCTAGTCCCTTCATAAAAGCTATAAGCTATAAGCCAAGGTGTAAAATTTTTAAGAAAATTAGAACTACGGTGGGAAGAGAAACGAAATAAAATTTTTATGATAACTTATAATAAAAAGATATTATTGATACAAAATTAATTCTTACCTGGTTTCCAGTTGCATCTCAACCACATCACTGACGTTAGAATTATCAGAAGCAATTTTCGGATCAACACCTTTACTATTTGTTTGAGTTCCCAGTTTTTCACAGCATTGCATTTTTCATAATGATTCTTCATACTTTGAACTAAACCAATCATTGCTTACTTGCACGTTTTGCAACGAGCTCGTATGGTCGTTTTCTTATCTGATGGAGTTTGAGTTACTTTAATAAATTTGCTCCAAATGATGTCCTTTTTTCTTCCCGTAAAACTCATGTTAAACGATTCCAAGTTGTACAGAGATTGAAAGCAACATGTACTGTATCAACGAATGCTTACGATATTTTAATTTCAGAACAGCAACTTACCAAATAACCTTTTCTTACTTTTTTGAATACAACACAAAAATTTGTTTACATGATAATTATTTTATTTTTTTAATATCAGTCCTACAAATAGTCGAACCTTCCACTACATTTTCTCGCAAGTTAACTGAGAAGCATATAGACAATACAATATACGTTAAAAATAAGGGGAAACGAAGATAAAATAAATTGTATATCACCATATTGACCTGCTATAGCTACAAGAAATCAAAACATCCATATGGGAAGAAAATAGTCTTTTAAATGGGGAGCACTTTGGACAATTTTCTTTCTCTGGCAGATTTTTTTTTACGAAAATAAAATAAAATAAAAATAAACATATGTTTAAAACAAGTCTTAAAAATACACGAGTTTAAAACAAAATGTTTAAAACGTATACAAAATTTGTTTTAAACAAAATCAATTGTTTAAACCAAGTTTTAGTCATTTGTTTTAAACAAAACAACCCTGGTGTGTATATAGCATGTTAAATCTCTAGCATCCACTCTTTTTTTTTTTTTTTTTTATATATATATATATAGGCTACGTCTCTAACCGAGAACAATTTTAACCAACATAATTTAGCTTACAAGCTTTCGTTGGAAAGCACAAATAATATAGAGTTACCGTTTTATGTTCTAGTAAACGGTGAAGTGGATGCAAGTTTTTTCTTTGTAAACTTTTAACTTTCATCTGTTTTTTCTAAATATTTTTGATTTCATTGAAGTCAAATTGATTATAGAGTAAAACATATACATTCTATTAAAATAAGACTACTGTCACGGTACTGTGATATAAATTATATATATATCGAGAGAGAGAGAGAGAGAAGATTACAAAAAAAAAAATATAGTGACTTTTGAACCAAAATTGAACAGTGCACCGCCCATTTAGAGACACTTTGTGCCAACCTTTTGGCAACACTGGTTCCAAGGTTTTTATTTCATGCTGTACTACTATATAGATGCATACTGATGTAGAAAAAGAGCAAAACAGGCACGAAAATAAGAAATAACTGAATAATGAAGGCCAGAAACGAAGGTAAGGTACATCTAGAAATAAATGCCATTAGGGTACTTAGGATTTGATGGAATATTGTAGTTGTAATAAAAAGTTTTTACATAGGAGAAAGTGATAACAATTCTACTTACTTCCTCAATTAGTGTTCGAAAAACGATTAAGACTCCATATGTTGTAAACGACCAATTATTGGCACAAAATCTTTTGGACAGGAGGAATGAAATCTTTAACGCTGAGCTTTGAGGGATAATAAAAATTAAAAAACTTCTGAGAGACACCTTATGGCGAAATATATTAGAAATCTCTAGAGGGAATTTTCTCAATTTGTTTCATCTAACAACACTTTTAGTTTTGTTATTACTGCTGGTGTTAACGTTCAAGCTTGACAGGCAATTTAATAACTTTACTCAACGATCTACAAAAACCGTTCATTTCGTTCCAACGTCGAAATTAGTTTTCACATAGTCTTGCGAAGTAAAACCTTCTGTTTTTAGTTCACAGCATCGGCAGTTGACTTTACGTGCTGATGTTTAGTGATTCTTGAACCACCTCAAGTCACAAATGCTCCTGATGGTGAGTTTCCGTTTCGAACTTCTTGTTGAGACGTTACCAATCTTTGAGTTCATGGGCGTATCCACGGGGGCTCCACAAATGCGGACCCCTTCAAAATTTCTTAACATATATCTGTATACTTTCTAAATAAAAATACACTTGTTTAAGAGGGAAATAATTTATATAGCATCATAATTTGATCTTATACTTCATCCGTTCTCTTTTTATGAAATTAGTGGCGGATCTACTCGAGACCAAGAGGCCTAGGCCCCCTCAGTGTCTGTAATATCAAAAATAATCGAAGCTATTATTTAAATATTTTTGAAAGTTTATAGTAAACTTATACCTATCATAGGCTGGGTTCTGGCAGCGCTACCCCCAGTTTATATCTTCTAGATCCGCCACTGTATAAAATAATCTATCATTTTTTCTGAAAATATAGGTAAAATTATTTTACAATTATCCATCGTCTTTTCGGGTAAAGAATTTTACCCGTTTATTACTACATAGACGTAGTGGCCTGCAGTATTGAACCCTCTCCCCAAAATTTGGACCCCTCTTAACAAAAAATTGTGTGTGCATGCCTGCTTGAGCTTCTGATTTTCAGAGTTTCTTTCTCAACGGCGAAGCGTAATCCCACAAGTAAAGTAGACCCGATAAAGTAATAATATAATAATGTATCATAAAATGTTTAAAATTATACTGTCAATAACGCAATAACTAACCAATCACCTCCTATAAGAGGACCAATGCTTAAAAAATTGAGTGTTTGACAGGAAGTATTTTTTGTCACAAGAGTGTATTTATACGCGTTCTTTGTCTGTGTTGTGTTAAAAAGGCAATACTTACGAGGCAGGCAGTGAGATTTTAGGACGTAAAGTCATCACTTATTGTTACTCGTTACTCTCACTCAACGAGTTGTTTTGAATTTTTTGATGCTTAATACCAAAATACATAATAATGTGCTCTGAAGTTTGAAAGTGGATTTACAAAATGTAAAACTGCGATATATGTTCAAAGTCAAGATTAGAATATCTTAATGACTCCATACTCAAAATGTGACTACGAGGTTGCCGGTCAATTAAGAGGAATTGTGGATGAAGTTATATTATCTCAATGGCACAAGAGGCCATGGAACAAGGGTAAAACGTCCAAGAACCCTCCCAAAAGAATCACTAATCAGTGAAATTGCGTTCCCCTAATGGTGAAAGGAAACGAATAAGTTTCCTACTTCGAATAATGATTGCGTACTTCAGTGAACGAACTTTCGAAATTGTGGGTATTCGTGCGTTATGATCGGTACCGGTAACATTCGCGTTCATCCGCAAATAGTAATTTTGGGCCTACATTTTAATTACCAAAAATATATTATTTTTTGCCATCTTGATGGTGCAGTTAACGTAGCACAGTGCAGGGGTACATTTATTCCCCTATTCAATCATTGGGTGCTTAATTTTACCTCTCATAACTCTTGCGGCCTTCTTTCCCGAGGTTATAAGAAACGTTCAAGAACACAAACATAACTTATATAAAACTGTTGACGAGAAAAGTTCTATTCGTGTTTTCCGCAACATTATGAACTCGTCAGTGACGGTGGGTACACGGTCCAAAACCCTCATCTGCTACATTTTGACCAACCCCACTTCACGAACGTTATAGCACCCAAACCCTGATACCCTCATAAATTGCTATGTTGTTAAATTAGCTTGATCTGGTATGTTAAAGATAATAGAACAATCGTTAATCAACGTAGTAGCTTAACTCAGAGGTAACGCGTCCTCTTTCTAAGTAGCTGGTTTCGGTTCGATTCCCAGCAAAACTTTCTTGCATTTTTCTTTTCACCATTGCTTCCTATTAGCAAACTAGTTTCTGTTTGTATTGCGCGAAGAAATATGTTCGTTAGTGCACACGTAGAGGGAAAACATATATTTATACAACTGTTGAGATGACCTCGAGACCAGGCAGTATGTTCGTGTAAAGCTTCGAGACGATGCTGAAGTATTTAAATACAAACATATGTAGCTTTGGAGATGGGGGCACCACCAGTGTTTCTTGAAGAAAAAATGTTCCGGGGGCTCAGATAGTATTCCGGGGCGCACTGCTGATATATTCTATTTATTATTGTATTATAGACAATTTATTTTGGTCTCCTCTTGGGGATACTCTAAGAGCTTCGGGCGGGGAAGTGCCCCCCCCCCAAGAAAGGTCTGGAAGAAACATTGGGCATCACTTGCACGATATAGTGTCCAGCTGAGACAACAATACATATTGTCTCGCGACAACAGTGTGTGCTTCAAACCGAAAATGATGGAAAAAATCTTCCCTTTTATGCCCCTTGTGGATCCTTGTTAAGATACATGCGTATACCAAGTTTGAAGTCTATATCACAACTGAAAAATTATTAGATCATAAATTGTAAGCACAAACACACATACACACACACACACGCACACACGCACACGGAGTTTCAGAGACATATTGCAACCAAGATTTTCGTAGCACAATAACAACTTTGTTACCAGTTGTTTGTAATTTGTTGCTCGGTGTCTTCCCAAGAACTGTGAACAAACACTCTTCAAGCTTTCCCACGCAGCTTTGTCCTCACCTTAGAGAATTTCGTCGAACTTGTGATCTTTGAATAGTTGCCTAATCTGTGGCCCTATGAAAACACCCTCTTTAACTTTCGCATCACTTAATCGAGGAAATTGTCCTCTTAGGTACTTATAGGCCTCATCCTCTTGGTTCATGCTCTTAACCAAACTTTTGGGGGAAGCAAATATGTAGAGGGGGAAGCAAAATTCGGTTACGATCTACCAGTGGTTCATGCTGCACATTTTTCACTCCCGGCTGAAGAGTTTCTCTGGTACTCCAATCACTTTTGCGGTAATGAGATCCACGATCTCTACTGTCCCATTCACATATAAAGCAACAATACTTTGTATACCCTAAGTGCATACCTAGCAACAGTGCTATTACTTTAAGGTCACCACAAATGAGCCACTGAAAATCGTAATATTTAATATCTTGAAGTAAACGTTTCAAGTTTTCATAAAATTCCTTCATATGAACTGCGTAACCTACAGGAATTGAAGGAAGTTCATTTCCAATATGTAAAAACACTGCCTAAACTCACCTTGGACGAATCTATAAAGAGCTTCCACTCCGTAGGTTCGTAATTGATTTTAAGTGCCCTCATGAGACCATTTACATCTGTACATGCCACAAGTGTGTCTTCCATAGTAAAAAATGAAGTGAACATCTTCTCCCTATTCCGATACACTGAAATATTTACTTTTTCCTGCAATAAATTCCATTGCTTTAAGCGTGACGCTAAAATTTCGGCTTTGCTTTTCGAGAGGTCCAAGCCTCTGATTAGATCACTTAGTTCCTCTTGAGTAAGTCTATGTGGTTCACATGGAGGTTCTTCTACAACAAACGTAGGGTCCTTCGAAGTACTTGATTCAGGAGCTTCAACTTCTTGATCATCATCAGAAAAAAGATCGTATTTTTTAGGTGGGTCCTTCTCCATGTGGAACAGGGCGCATTGCAGAAGGAATGTCAGGATAGATCCAGGCCCGCTTCTTCGTGGAAATTCCCTTCTTGACGGAAGGAACCATACAAAAATAACAGTCTCTGATGTGGTCGCTTGACTCCCTCCAAATCATGGGCACTGCAAAAGGCATTCAGCGCCCCTTCCCATTAACCCAATTTCTTAGTTTGCTGGCACAAGTGTTACACACAATGTGGGGTGCCCAAGATTTATCTTAGTCTCCAATTTTACAACCAAAGTAATATTGATAGGCTTTTCTTATTAGTGGTGTTATAGTCTGCTTTTGTGAGGAAAATGTCACTTCCCCACACACGTAGCAGAAGCTATCCGCACTGTTTACACAATTTCGCGGCATTTTTGTTTATTGAAATCCTCAAAATGTCACTTGAAATAGTTCCGACAACTATTTAAAAATATACATTCGAAATACCAGTATTTTTGCGTACTTGTAGTTGTATTTTTATGTCCTGCACTACACAAACGTCACACCCAAAACGCTGATAACTGCACTAAACCAGTCTTTTCTGACAATAGCAGAACACTACTGAGATAAGGAACACAATGAAACCAAGCGTTCATATAGTTTCTCCAGTGTTGCCAGATCAGTGTAACATTTTACCCCAAACGAAGCGAATATATTTATTTTTAAAGCGTTATTATTAGACATGCCTGTAAAACGAAAAGTAGAGCTAATATTCGAAAATAACTTTCAAATTCATGATCAGCACCACAAAATCAATAAGAATTAGCTGATTTTGTTCAATTTACATTTTCGTTGTTGAACAGTGTTATTTACATTGGATTATGAATCCTAAAGAATATTTAAACTACCTCCACATTATACATTGCCTATTTTATACACATTTTAAAATGTAATTAAACCCATTGATTACCCATTGTGGTACTCAATAATATCATTAAATAATATAACAAAGTATTTGATATTTTCGTTTAGCGGGGTAGTAGTACCAGAAACAAACAGAAGAACTGTCCGGATTTACCCAAACTTACCCTACGTATTTACATTTAAATCCTCATTGACATCTTGTTAGAGGCTTTAACTAACTTAAATACCACCTATCTTTCCCAAGAAAAAGGTATACAGAAATCCGCGCTATTGGTAACGCTAAAATAATTTTCGAGTTTCAAAATAGGGATCCGAATGACATAACCACAAATCAATTTTGAGATCTTGAGTTAAAACAAATGGGTTTCATTTGTCATTGTGAAGTATTATCCAAACTATGGGGATTCTAAAGTAAAACTTTGCCCTGTAGATCTCTATTTCTTCTGGTTTGAGCAGAGAGACAAGGTCAGAGACGAACCTGTTCTTGTGACGTTAAATCCTATCAAAATCAATCGTATCGATATCGATTATGAATATCTATTCCAATCAAAATCGATTATCAATATCTATTCCAATTTTAAGAAACTGGATCTATCTACCAAAAATTCTTTACAATATACGTAATTGCGAGGGTCGTTCCGAAATTAATGCCTCATTTTTTCTGGTCACTTTGCATGTCCGTGCCAGATGTCTTTGGTGTAGTGCTAATGCTTGAACCTTCCTCTTTTATTTGCAGCTGGTCCCGTTGGTCTGCGGTAGTTGGTGCCAGCAATGGAGTGTTCCAAGCTGGAGCCTGATATGGACGTGCGTATAAAACAACGATATGTGATTGAATTCCTCCCTCTGAAGGAATTGCGCCGATTGAAATCCATCGACGCTTGGTAAAGATTTATGGACACGATACAATAGACGTGAGCAATGTGTAGCGGTGGGTACGTTACTTTCAAGGTGGTGAAAAGGGTGTTTATGGCAAGCCACGGCCCGATCGACCCTGCACAGCTGTCATCTCTCGCAATGAAGAGCATCTTGATTAACTCATCTGTGCTGATCGGCGGATAACGACCAGAGAATTGTGTGCAAAGCTGAATGTTAGCTGTAATGGCTTGAAAATAGTGCTGAAATATCTTGATTATCGCAAAGTCTGTGCGAGATGGATGCCGCGAAACGGGAGCGACCAAGCAACTCGTTGCAGAATTTGGCTGGATTGTCTTACCACATCCCCCGCACAGTCCGGATTTACCGCCTTCAAACTTCCATTTCTTTGGACCTCTGAAAGATGGATTACATGGCCAACAATTTCAAGACTCGGAAGCAGTTGTCAAAGCTGTAAGGAAGTGGTCAGCCTCAGCTGGTACCGATTTTTACAAGCGCGGTATGCAGGCTTTGGTTCATTGTTGGCAAAAGTGCATAACGAATGATGGGAGCTATGTGGAAAAATGACAGTCTGTAGCTGAAATATTGGTCTGTTTAGCTGTGCTGATGTTGTTTATGTATCTACATTAGTTTCCATGGGAAAAAATAGGAGGTATTACTTTTCGTGTATCGGTCCCTCGTACTTTCTGTGTATCGGTCCGGGATAAAAAGAAAGCAATCACAAAATTGATGCAACACTAATAATATTGGCCATAATGTAAGGGATCAAAAGTTACTAATCCAGTTAGTTGATAAAGGTGATTCATCAACCGGAAGTGGAAGAAATGAACCATTTCCGATCCTTACCTTGTTCACTATAGAGCAAAAACAGTGATAGATAGCGAGAAACAGTTTGCTGCAATTGGTTAAGCATCCCAAGAGCACGTCTCATTTGCATACTTAGCTCTGTACCAGAAACCGTCAGTGATAGTAATTCACAATAACTTCCGGTTTCAATATCTTTCTACGTTGAGGAAAATGATAAAGAGATAGCAAGAAGATGTTTTTAGAGACGAAATGAAATCATTATTAAGCGTCGCTCAATTATGCCTTTGTTAAGTCTAAGGGAGACGGATGATTTTAAGGCAAGCGAATAATGGAATCAGAATGTGGGAAAAAACGAGAGAACCCCGAGAAAAACACGCGGACACGATGTTGACCTCCAGAAACTTACTTGCCCGTGGATCGAACCAGGGAACCCATGCACCAGTAAAAAGGAGCTCTACCACTGAGCAACGGTGCTCCCACTTTAAAAAAAAAACTCGATTTAGCGTTCTAAGTATAGGTACCTCTCTCAACTCCCTATTGAAAACCGAAATGGAGGATGTAAGAAATTCTTTCGCTTTTAACGTTGATCGCTATACAGAAACAAAGAGTAATAGATAATGAGAAGAACTTTATTCCAATTAATCAGAAGGTTCCACGAATATATCCCATCTTCACTATAGTCTCTCCACTAAAACCAGAATTGGTAAAAATGTGCTACTACATCCAGCTTCGAAATTGAGATACATGTTGCGCACTTTTCTGTAAGTGGAGTCAGTAATGGACCGAGAATATAGCCATTCACCGATTTATTTATAAAAATACAAAATAATCTTTGTATTTATCAGAATCTTCCTTATGACCAAGGGTGAAGGAAGTAACTTTTCATACTGGAACCCCTTCGCTCATGGCAGTGACCGGGGTTTCTTCTGGTGATTCTATGCTATGCTCCTAGGAAACCTCAACTCATAGCAGCCTTGTGAGGTACGGTTGTGTTGAGGAATCCCCTTCGCTTCAGAGCATCCTCTAGGGATGTTAGGATAGGTAGAACCCCTTAGTCCAGTGCGATATCCAGAGCTGTTGTGGGTTGGCGATCAGGGGTCAACTGATACCTCCTTCCTCTGTGGTTTCTCTTTTATAGGCTCCCTTCAGGTGGCTCGTCTTCTTTCGGTTACCATCATGTTAATAATCGTGTCTTCCTGCTCAGTGTATCGTCTGCTTGTTTATAAACGTTAGCACGTGTCGTCCATAAACATGTGCTCATGTTGTGATGTGGGGATCCTCACAATATAAAACAAACTTCTTCACGTCGTGTACATGTGACTCTGTTACTTGTTTCTCATTACGAGAACTAGAATATTTGATAAAAATTTCTTTCCCTAACATGTAGCGATAAAATTTAACGTTGTATAGATGACTTCCCTAAAGAACTGTCATTTCTTATTGCTTAGTTTATCGAGCATCCAAATAGATGTCTGAAACTTCCCCATGCCGTAAACGTCGCTAACACCTAGTGGCCCAATTGTAGGTAAATGTCGATCGTTGATATAGCGACGTGTCGAAGAATTGCCACTAGTGTGCCACTGGCGGCAGATTTTCGTTGAGTCGAAAGAGATATCTAGAGTCGAGGTGTTGAAGATATCACCGCGTAGCAGCGAGAGCTTCATTTTGATCTGCGCTCCTTCGATTCGTCGCGCGGGAGAATCGCGAAGGGACCAACACAAACTATCGCCAGTCATGTGCATGCAGTGATTGTTATACAGTATTTTTATTTCCTGACGAAGTGTTCCTAAACTGAGCTCCAGGGATAAAGAGTAACATCTGCCTCTACATCATGAAGTGAAAAATCTTGAGATGAGTGCGTATAACTGTATGAATTTAGATGGCAATTGTCCCGATCATCTGAAAGTGAATATGGGAGAACTATGAAATAAAGTAAATAGATGCGCGTCGTGGTTAAAAAAATATATGGCGAACGCATTTTATCTGATTCCAAACGGTTATCGCCGAATATACATGGTTAAAGGAGCAATCCGATTAGCCAAATTAAAAAGACCTCAGTGATTTATTCCTCTACAAGTGGTGTTTTGGTCATCGCCCCGATGGCCAAGTCGGAAGAACACCAGACTAATAATCATAAGGTTGGTGTTTCGCATCCACTCCGGGGTACTTTTTTTTTTACTTTTTTAAAGTTCTTTTAGACTCACCTTATCGCGTGTAGGCGATTTAACGTATTTTGTGGTTCATTGGCGTTTCGCCGCGTCTCTGCCGCCGATGGGCCACTGGTGGCATAATTTTCAAAACGGAAGTGGGGACACCGCGGATCGTCACTGCGGAGCTGCCAATTTTAGGTGAGATGTCGCTAGTTGCCCATCGGTGGTCCACCGACGATTACGGCATGGAGTTGGGTTCGATTATCGACAGGAGCTCATGTGGCTTGAATTCCATATTAATTTGTAGGTTAACGTCTGAGATAGCCTCGCTGATAAAAAGGACGCTAAACTCAAATCAAATCAAATAGAAATTAAGTTATGGTCAGAACACCGATATTTCTGGGGGTTATTTTCTCCGAATTCTTTACAAAATTAAGATCTCAACCACTGGGTACCAAAAGTTCAATTTTTATACATTATCCTTATTCGTAGTAAAATAAGTTTCAGTTCTTTTGTGTTCCCCGTCAGCACCAGCGTTTAATTATTATTGCATCCTTACATTACCTGTGTCATTAAAAATAATATTGCTAAAAATATCACAAGATAGTAGAAAAGATATCGAAACATAATTTCAGAAAGGCATCAGCTTGAGAAATAAAGGTTGGCGGCCACTCTTAGACTGCAGAAAATATAAATTCTAATGAAAACATTTTTTAAAAAACTTGATCAAATTATGTATGAGCTTTTGCTACTCCCAACTAAAGCGAGTAAAATCACAAGTTCTCTTCGCTAAACTGAAAGAACTAAATGATAAAAACATTAATCCATAAGAAACGTAGCAATGGGGAGCAGACAAGGGCACCGATTCTGGGGGAGCCGCGGGGTGCCCACCAAAACTCATGTCATCTTCTGCACTGTATTTATGAATATACAATATTTGGCATACTTTGAATGCAATTTGTCTTTAAAATCTTCATATATGCCTTTGGAATGGGCCTCCCAAAATTTACAGATAAATCGGCGTTTTGGAGCAGAGAACTTCGAAGCGTAGAAAAACTGGTGGAAGATTAAAGTTAAATTTAAAGTTAAATTCAATTTTGTATGATATCTTACCTGTAAGTTATCCCCACACATACTCTTTAATATCCCCTACATTCTCTATTTACAGCTGTAGATCCAGGATAATAAAATATATTCACATAAAAATGCGATACGAAAGATTGAAAGAACGGAGACACACCAAGTTTCATTTTTACATCTCTTGGAAGAATTGTTTAGGCTTATTCCTCTCCTCTCTCACATGCGTATTTTTATATACACATATAAAGTTACTACGGTATTTCTCATACATGTAAATGAAACATTACGTACATCGCATTGTGACGAGAATTACTTACATTTCTAGCAGAACTCAAAAATTAAGAATGTTGTCAAATATTTCACGCTTCCAAGCATAGAACTTTCAACAAATCGTAGACTAAGTCAAATTATGATATTCATTGACATTTTCTGGGTGATCAATTAAAGACATATTTTTGGAAGGGGCAAAATATTTAGACATCGAACTTGTACAAAAATATTAAAACTGTGTTTGCCATGTAGTCAGAGGCGGATCTAGAAGGTAAAAACTGGGGGGACCAGCCAGAACTAGACTATGATCGGTAGCCTATATCATGAATTTATTATAAAAACTTTCAAAAATGTATATGTTAAATTATTTTTGGCACTCAAAAAAAACTGGAGGCCTCCCAAGCCCCTGGATAGATCCGCCACTGGAGGTAGTGTAATCATTGATTACGATAGTTTTTATTCAACCAAAAGTTGTTCCTTTTTTCATCTTTCCACCATTCAATTTTACTGCGTTTTTCTCCACCAAAAATTCTACCCTTAGTTATGACATTCAATCAGCAAAACGATTAATTTTTAACATTTGAAAACTTGATTAATTGTGGTGGCTTAATGAGGTCGTAACTATATGGACTTATTAAATCCTCGTTGTCACAAATATGATTTAGTGACATTTCTTATTATTTAATTTGCATTTGCATTCTTATATATTCAAGTATTCAAGGTTATTTTGTCAGTTGGTTGAATGTGTATTTGTATGTGTGTCAATATTCAATAGTATTGTAACGATGTAGTTAAAAATAGCGGCAGGGTACAAAGCTCAACTCGTGTGTAAGCGGTGCTCAAATTTCAACAATACACACACAGACAGGTTCATGCGCACCGAAAGACCTTCGTTGCTAGGCAACGGCAGAAAAATTCTGATTGGCTGAATCCAGTCACCTTATTCTTTTAGCAGCAAGAAAAGGAAAAGAATAAGAGCAGTGTTTGTCGCTTTGTGTGTAACTTGGTGAACGTGTTCAAAAGGAAGTGTCTGTTTGTATTCTTAGATTTTAATGAGACTTTTAAAAAAAATTACAGTGTAAAGGTCCGTCTACAGGGATATTCCAGATGTTGAGTCAACGTAGTTTTCGTCGCTGGATTTAAATGGGCAGTTTCTTGCTCTAAAAAAGGTAAAGGGAAGCCAGACATAAGTATTCGAAATTAGATGCGCGGCGGTTATGGAAAACAAGGACATACGATTAATATACTCAGAATCTTTAAACATTCGGAACTATGTTAAACTCAACTGTATTATCATTATTTGTTTGTAATTACTTCAATTCAACTAGTACCATTAAAATTTGTATTATTACTGGAACTTGACAATCTTCCTAGATTTCAACAACCTCTTCAAATTGTTGACGCAGCCCTCTCCGAAGTGTACGGAGACCACTCAGTACGGCGGGAAGGAGAAATTACCAGGGAAACAAATGTGTTGAGCTATTGCTCCATAAACGATAATAATTTGTCAAATGTCTATCACACCTGAGGGAACAGTTCTCAATAGTTAAAGTGGACGAGATGGCCCCTCAATGCCGTTTCCACCTTTAGGTCGGTGATAGATAAGTGGTGCCGGGAGTTATTTTGTGTCAACAATTAACACTATTCGTAAGAGTATTGTTAAAAACAAACTATAACAAAGACTTTTGGAAAAATGTATATTAAAATAGAAATATTGTTATCTTTTATTGGTACGAAACAACATCTCAAGTTAATGCAGAACATTGTATGTTTACTGCTTGCTTAAGAGATTGCTTTTTGTGTGTGTGTATTTGTTTATCATATATGTATATGCATTTTGTTTGTCTCTCTAGTAAGAAATATCTTCTCTTTGACTAAGAATATTGTTTGTTCACATAATGGATAAGAATACAGGTGATTTGAAAAGCGTGTTTTCTGCAGAAAACGTAAATGTCGATAATGGCGCGTTAGACCTTGCTGAACAGAATGTAATGCCGAGTATTCCGGAAATTAACCCTAATATGACAGTTGAAGACTTAGCTAAGATTATGTTAGCTAATTTGGGTGTTGTAAAGAGCGAAGTTAATTCAGAAATTAGCGCTGTCAGAAGTGAAGTTAATCATGTTAAAACTAGCATTAGTGAAGACATTAAAAGGGAACAGGTAGATTTTAATGATAAACTTACCTCTGCTGTGGAGTTACTAGAAACCAATGTAACCACATTAATTCGTGATATAGGTAATTCTCATGGAGAATTTGTTAAACAGGTTAATGAAAATTTTGAAAAGGTCAGTAAGCATATATCTACCGAAATTGCTAATGTGCGTGCTGAGATTTCTGAAGTTAAGATAGCTTGCGAAAACAGTACTAGAACTCTCCAAGAGCAGTTTAATTTTCAGACTGAAATTCAAGCTAGGGTCAACGAATCATTCAAGGATAATATTCGTGGTTTGACGTTATCTGTTACTAATGTTGTTGATCGCGTTGACGAGAGTGATCTTAAAGTTGCCCATGTTGAGCAAAGCACAGAAAGTTTACAAAAACAAGTTGATAATGCTTTTAAACACATTGAAGCTTTAAGACCTAATGTGAACTTTGCGTGTGAACGAGTTGTCGATCTTACTGGACAAATTAGTACTTTAAAACAGGAAGTCGAAGAAAACCGAAAGGTTACCACTGCGCTAGTGAAAACGGAAGTAGAAGAGAAAGTACGTGAACTTACGTTCCAATTTCCTACTGATGGTAGTGATTTTCGTTCTTCACCTGTTGGTCATAGTACGCCTAAGCATGTAAGTTTTAGGAAATCGCCGAATTTGAACATGCGTTGCGAGCAAGGTAGTCCAGACTCTCAATATAGTTCGGATGCTGATAGTTTTTCTGACCTGAGTATTAATGACGTTGTGCGTAATAAACCTTTCGCGTCCTCACAAATTCATCGAAGGAAACCTCGTAAAATTCCTCATTATCGGGATCGTCCTTCGCAGAGTAATCAACACAGTCATTCGCAATTACGCTTAAATGATTTGAAGTCTCTTACGAAATTTTCAGGAAATGTAATGGTGGAGAGTGCTTCCGAATTCTTACGTAAATTTCGTGCTGAGATGGAGTTTAGTAACATTCCCGAACACGAATATTTAAGATACATCCCTATGGTTCTTGTTGATGGTGCTAATTCATGGTACCTAAGCAACTGGTTTAGTGGTTGGAACGATTTTGAGGCAAAATTCTTGCATACCTTTGAAAATACTTGCATCGTTGCTACGCGTTTGAACAAATTGCGTAATTCTCGCTTCAATCCCAAGGAAGACAAGTCTGTCGTAGATTTTCTCTTAAGCCGATACAACAAGTTGAAGATAGCTCAGCCGAACGAAGAAGAAGAAATGCTTATGTCTAATCTCGTTAATTTACTCCCATATAAAGTGCAATCTGCTTTGTTGGGACGTCGAATATCGTGTTTGTCCGAGTTAATACAAGCTGTACAAAATGTCGAAACATTCTTTCATCAAAATCGGAAATGGGAAATGAATGAAAGGAAATCGGCTGAGAATGTGAAGCGTGTGAATAATGTTAAGGTTCAAAGCAAGAATTTTTGTGCGGAATCGAAACCTCGAGGGCGTAATAAAACACTCGTGAAGAATGAAGAAGTTTTCAGAAGAGATACCAACAATGAAGATGGTGGAAACAAAAGACAGGGTCGTGGGTTCGGTCCGCTTCTCGGGCGCCACTGTCACAAATATGATTTAGTGACATTTCTTATTATTTAATTTGCATTTGCATTTGCATTCTTATATATTCAAGTATTCAAGGTTATTTTGTCAGTTGGTTGAATGTGTATTTGTATGTGTGTCAATGTTCAATAGTATTGTAACGATGTAGTTAAAAATAGCGGCAGGGTACAAAGCTCAACTCGTGTGTAAGCGGTGCTCAAATTTCAACAATACACACACAGACAGGTTCATGCGCACCGAAAGACCTTCGTTGCTAGGCAACGGCAGAAAAATTCTGATTGGCTGAATCCAGTCACCTTATTCTTTTAGCAGCAAGAAAAGGAAAAGAATAAGAGCAGTGTTTGTCGCTTTGTGTGTAACTTGGTGAACGTGTTCAAAAGGAAGTGTCTGTTTGTATTCTTAGCTTTTAATGAGACTTTTAAAAAAATTACAGTGTAAAGGTCCGTCTACAGGGATATTCCAGATGTTGAGTCAACGTAGTTTTCGTCGCTGGATTTAAATGGGCAGTTTCTTGCTCTAAAAAAGGTAAAGGGAAGCCAGACATAAGTATTCGAAATTAGATGCGCGGCGGTTATGGAAAACAAGGACATACGATTAATATACTCAGAATCTTTAAACATTCGGAACTATGTTAAACTCAACTGTATTATCATTATTTGTTTGTAATTACTTCAATTCAACTAGTACCATTAAAATTTGTATTATTACTGGAACTTGACAATCTTCCTAGATTTCAACAACCTCTTCAAATTGTTGACGCAGCCCTCTCCGAAGTGTACGGAGACCACTCAGTACGGCGGGAAGGAGAAATTACCAGGGAAACAAATGTGTTGAGCTATTGCTCCATAAACGATAATAATTTGTCAAATGTCTATCACACCTGAGGGAACAGTTCTCAATAGTTAAAGTGGACGAGATGGCCCCTCAATGCCGTTTCCACCTTTAGGTCGGTGATATCGTCACGATATAAGGTATCATGTTTTTTATCCCGTCACGATTTAAGCCATACCTAAAACGAACAGAAAATATGATTTAGTGGGTAACACAAGTGTAGTCTCTTCGCGTAATCTTAGGTTTGAATGCTGATGGTGGAAGTTGCCCAGGATACAAACTAAAGTATTAGCACTACGTTCATAGTTCCTGTCTCATATAACATAAGTGCTTAAAAAGGATGATAATCTTGAATGAATCAATCAAGTAAACTAATGAAATCTAAACGAAATTGTAGTAGGTCTAATACTTACAGCTCTTGTAAATTGTCCAGATGAATAAAGCTGTTGGGTGATAGTCGCTTCAGCTTATTGTAGCTGAGATTTCTGAAAATAGAATAAGAAATAAGTAAATAAATAAATAATAATAGTAACTATTCTACAAAGTTCTATTCCTGGAGGCAAAATACTAATTCTAAAAGAAACGGAGCATGGTGGCTCAGTAGAGCTTATCTCTGGTACGTGGGGTCCCTGCTCTGATCCCCGCCCAACTGAGTTTTTGTGGACAACATTCCCAGTAAGCAAGCACGTTTACAGTAAATCTAAGTTTGCCCTTAATTTTCATTTATAGACTTAACCTTAGAAATCGTTTCTGTGTATCGCTTTCCCAAGTTTAAATTTCGAGTCATACTTGGAGTCCAGATAACTTTGACGTATAAACCTGTGTATGGGTCAATCCATGCTAAATGATTGCGAAAAAAAGACAAATTGCCGCTCGACATTTTCAAAAAAATCTAATTTTTTTATGAATGTTTATACTATATCAGGGTACTTCAAAACCACAATTAATTATTTTTAACAACATCCCATAGCGACGCAGAGGCTGCAGCCATTTCGCGTTTTTTTTTTTTTTTCATTTTAGGCGTTTACGTTGTTTTGAATATCTCAGCATGTATTTATTCTACCAAACTGAAAATTGCTGAACGTCTCCAACTCATGCAGAGCTAAAACTTTGATCTCTTAACATGTTTGCCTAAAACCACTTCAAGAAGGTGAAATCAGGGCCTACAGTAGCAACATTTTTGGACATTGAAGACATGTTTGATGTGGCGTGTCTTGGTAGCCACAAGAGGTGAAATTAATAGTGGACGAAGTTTGGAGAAGAAATGTTTATATCCATGCAGATTTCCTGGAAACCCTGCCGACGCCCATGAACGGGGGTGAAATGTAAAAACATAAAGAGGAAGAAATAGTTCTTTGTTTTGTTAAGAGAGACCTTTAAATAATGATGTTAATTTTCTTCTTCTAAATAATTGTGTAATCTTTTTGTTCTTTTTTTAGAAAAGAAAATAGGAGAATTGAAATAATGAATATTTAAATGTTTAAAAAAATAAAATTGAATGCTGTTTGTATTTTGTTCAGAGCGTAAGGCAAAGAGAAAGAAAGAATGATTGTATTTATGACGTCAGCACTCAATGGAGTATCCGTGCGCTTCTGCCTTGTGACTGGAGGTCGTTTGGTGTAGCTTCAGTTGCAAGCCAGAATGGGAAAGAGATAGTTGGTGTGTCAAACGGAACCTGTGATTGATTCAACCGTGAAAGTTCGTTGTCGCTGTCTGGACTTAGGTTGTTACTGAGTCGAGCTGAGAAGCGTTGATTTGATAGAGGAGGAATTCAAGGGCGATATCGGAGTTGTTATTATCGTAATCTGTGTGAGCTGTATAAAAGGACGAAACTTTCTTTGCTGCTGAGGTGTTGTTAGTCTTCGTTCATGGAAGATTGTCTTTTCGAAGTACCCTTTAGTTGAATGTTACTTTTGAAGCCAGAGAAAGGGAAACCATTGGGAGCTGATTACGGTAAGTGTAAAGTAGTAAAACCCGTAGAATATCCCTTTGTCCTTGTCCAATTCATGTTTCGTGTGGTCGTCTGATTGAATTCTCAGTTTGGCATAATTTGCAGTCCGATTTGTTCAGCAGTTTTCTCCTTTGCATTGATATTGAATTGCTATTTAACGTCCCAATTTTGTGCATTGAAATTGAGTTGCTATTTAACGTCCCAATTTTGTGCGTTGATATTGAATTGCTATTTAACGTCCCAATTTTGTGCATTGAAATTGAATTGCTATTTAACGTCCCAATTTTATACATTGATATTGAATGGCTATTTAACGTCTTTATTTTATACATTGATATTGAATGGCTATTTAACGTCCCTATTTTGTGCGTTGAAATTGAATGGCTATTTAGCGTCTCTATTTTGTGCATTGATATTGAATGGTTAGAATTTTGATCTCGTTATTCGTTGAATTGAATAATTGACTTAAAACTAGTATTATAATCATAATAGTTAAAGATTAAAGAATCAAGTTTGATATTTTTGAAGCTTCTCTGACGTTGAATTTACTAAACGTGATTAAAATAAAAAAATACTTCTTACCTAATTTACTGAGTAATTTTGCATAGAATCTTGATTCTAAAGTAAACTTGGGGTAACCATTGATTGCTGACTTTTGGTACCTTTGGTTATATAGGTTGATAAATTAAAATAAAATTGTGAAAGGGTAATTTGCAATTACTTGATTATTGTGTTTAGACTTGTTGAACTTGATTAATCAGAAGTATTGAGATGAGAAAATATTTAACTTATTGAATTTTTTTTAAAAAAGAAATTTCAATTTGCTTGTTGAATCTAGGATTTATATTCGTTAATTAAACTCAAAATTATTATTGTTGGATTTCTATTTATAGTTAATGAAAATAAATTTATAAAATTGTATATGTGAGTTTACATTTCTACTTTTCAACCGTAAGGTCTGTTCTATGCTTAAATTATTAAGTGTTAATGCAATAGTTTCTGTTACGTTATCAGTTGAATTGATATCAATTGAGATAAAGGTAAGAAGTATAATTGCTATTTCTTTGGTACGTTTGACCTCTCAGAAAGCCGCCCGCTGTGTTGGATCTGAAATACTTCAGTTTAAATTGTCCCATTGTAGATTGGTAAACAGTCGTAATATTGCGGATTCCAAATAGGTGTGGTAGCGTTGCTACATTGAGAAGAGGAAACAACTGACTTGGAGATCTGAATTTGTGTGTGCATGTATTAGAGGGTCATAAGTTAATACACAAAAATTTACAGGCTTGTAGCTGCTCCCAAAGGCCTGGAAAAAAATCGTGAAGTTGGGGAATTATGCCAATTTGGCATATTTCACTGTTCAATATCTCCAATGGGCCTCGATAAAAAAAATATGAAATTTTGAGAATAGTTAGTCCTTTAGTATACCATAACACAATAAAGCGTGTTTCGTATTTTTCAGCAGAAGAGGGTCAAAGTATTGAGTAATGATGTCATACTCTAGGAGGTGTTTTGTTTATAAATTCAACTGGAAATTTGATGTCAAATAAAATATTAAGGATGAATGGTTAGTCCAGTGAAGACTCTCAAGCTCGTTTCTTTCCTCTCGCTGTAACACTGTCTTATCACACCCACAGCAGCACTGGTGAAGAATGCCGCTATCAGCAGAAGGCGAAAGTCAAAATGCACACTTGACAAAGGTCCGTAAGTACTCATTGTTCTTGCTGTTTGCTATATCAATGATATTCAATCCTGTTTATTCTCGTTTTAACTGTCAACTCATGCAGCAGACTGTCTTTCTTTCGTTTGATCTTCATTCCGCAGTCAGTGTTTACGGCGAATAAGTGTTATGTTGTAAAAATTAGTTAATTGTGGTTTTGAAGTACCCTGATATAGTATAAACATTCATGAAAAAATTAGATTTTTTGGAGATGATCGAGCGGCAGATGCTTGATCACTTAGAATGGATTGACTCATATGTTTAGACCAGTTGGAAGAATGAAGGCTGCGCAAGAATGCTTGCTTGTTGGACTCAGAAGTTGTCTTCTGTGGATGGTTTTGCTAAATGTAAATTTTAAGACATGCTTAATAGATGCGTCAATTTAAAGGAATTTTAAGGCTAGCCCTTTGTTATTGTCGTGTGAAACAAGCTTGCAATCGAGGAACCAGCAAGATTGTTATAGTTGTGGTTAGTTCTGCAGCCATATAAATGCAAACTTATGAAAACCTACGGAACTGGCCTAGAAGGTTTGAGTAAAGTTATTTAAAGTCTATAATGCTATTAGAGCTGTGTCCATGGGTTTGCTCGGGGTATCCCTACATTTTCATTCCACCAATTCTTGATCATTCACTTGCTTAATCATCGTCTCCGTTAGCCTTAATTGCATAATCGTCGGACGTTAAACAAAGATTTCATTTTATTTTATTTAACTAATTCTAAAGGAATTTACAGCGGGAAAACTAATCCGATATCAGAACTTTCCTGTCAGGGATAGTTTCCCAGTAATGTATTTGCAGCAAATTTTGCTATACTTGTGTAAATGGTTGGCAACAATACTTTTGATTTTCCGACGATTTCAAATTGTGGCATATAATATTACTTTTTGAGGGAAGGGAAGAGGAAATTATCATCCCTTGATTATGCAGCTAGGCTAAAGGACATAGCGATGATGAGAAGGATGACCAAATCTAAGAAGACGGGAGAACCCCGAGAAAATCCGTACATAGAATATTTCTCCACCAGAAAGCCCACTTGACGGGAGCTGCAAACGAGCCAGGGACCTCACGCGGCAGAGGTAAGCGCTGTAACGCTGAGTCTCCACGGCCAGGCATACGGTACGACTGCCCAGATAGTGTAGGACATTGCATTCAAAGTCACAGTGAGAAAACATCGATTTCTACAAATATAATTTATTACAATTCTTTGGAGATAAAAATGAATATAAATATGTATCCGTACTACGTCCGTGAATTCCCTTGTCCGTGTTTATTTTCAGTGTGTTTTGTAAGTAAGTAATGTCAGAACAGTAACTTAAAAATGTGCAGCAGGAAAATCTGGTATTGTTGGCCTCTTCACGCTACACTAGTCCCAGTTAAACAGCATTTGCAAAAGCTATGGATCTAACAGGCAGAGAGTTTATATATTCTATTGACAAATTTCCTTATCTATAAGATCCTAAAATTCAAGATCAGATCCTCAAATTCGAGAGCTGCAACAAGGTCGAAATATTCAAGCACTCCTTAATGAACAAAGAAAAAATGCACATAGCTAGGTTTAAATAAATCAACACAAATCATTGTTACGAGTAGAAGAGACTAAATTCAAGGAATTTGTGAATCAAGTTATTAAAACTTACAAATATTTATTATACAACTTGTCCTGGAAAATATATTTCAGGGATTGAAATCTAGACTTCTTTCCAGAAAGTTGCAGCGTTGTATCGGACGATCAAGGAGACTTGGTATAAACATATCTACCATGCAGAAACAGTTAAGTGCCCACAATGTTAGCAGATCATTGCTGGACTATAATTAAGATAAGACGTAAACTCAATACGAATAATGATAATAATAATACGAAGAAGAAAATGATGATGATTATGATGAAATGAGCGAGAAAAAATTCTTAAACGTTTACTTTTCGTTTACAGTTTGTACGTTCGGGACTAAAAAACAACTGAGTTTCATTTCCAGTGTAAAATGGCATTGAGTTTTAAAACTATTGAAGTTGTTTCAACAGATAAATAACAATAAAAGGTCAAAACTTTTCTCTTGGAACTTTTATGCAATATGGTACACCTTGCCGCTTTTGCTTTGAATGCAGTGCTGAAACGGGAAATTGTTGAATTTAACACTACCCGTTTCAGTACAGGGATAAAGGACAGAGATAATAACCTATCGCTAGGATATCATATGAATATTTCAGAAATAAATCTCGCTATCATTTACTGTTTTTTGTCCATGGGGATTCGATGTTTGATGCCTAAGGTAGTTAAATCTACCACAAATATATTCTCAGAAAGATCTCAACGATTTTTGTTCTAATATCGTAAGTACATACTTCACTTTTAAAAGAACACAAATACTCTTGAAATATTCAGAATTAGTAAATCACTAGTGGAGTTGACTTTTATGAATGTTTTTTTGTTAAATGACTTACGTGACTTGACTCATATTTCATTAAGAGCTCTAGGGTATGGCATAATTAGTGACACTCACGAGATGATATGAGACCAGATATACAATCGTAAATTCTGTAGAAGTCTCGTCTCCTCTTGACTCTTGAAGGAATTATTTCTAATCTCAATTCTCGAAGGAGTTTTGTCGTCATCTTTTGCAAATTTATGTACTTCAGTGTTGGAAATAATGTTGGGAGACTTTAGTACTTAGCAATTTAATAGGACATTCAAGTGCTATATAGCGATAACTTTGAATAATATTCACAAGTAGTGGTGTAGTCTTGTATCATCACGAATTTAAAAATGTACTTACCGTTTTGGCTCTTCGTTATCACTTTATTTCATTCGTATGACTCTAAAGTTCTGACGTTCCAAAGTTTGGATTGTGCGACTTTACGGACACCTTTTAGCTCTAAAGACTATCACTAGATCCTTATTAAGTTTACATGAGACCACAATAAAAGAATGTTCTTTAAAATAAAAGATGAATTATCGAAATTATCTGTCTATCGAAGTTATGAGTGATCATACACAAAATTAATGATGAACTTGGGATGGTCTTTTCCGAAAAATCTGTTCTTCGATTTTCGATTTTTCGTTTATTCGAAAAATTTTCCGATTTTCGAAAAAAACATTTCATGTTTCCTTTTCCGAAAAATGTTTCGTATTTCGAAAACAATTTTCGTTTTTCGAAAATGTATCCATTTTTCGAAAAAAAAATGTGGCCATCCCTACGATGTACACTGTCAGTCATTGAGGAATTTCATGGTCTTTCTCGGAAGGCTGTCGTTAGATCCACATGATGTTTAAGTGAGATCACATGGATAGAACACTCTTTCAAACAAAATAATAAACCGACAAAATCGGTACATCTATGTCGAAGCTATGTGTGAATATAGACACCTCATATACACTACAAAGGCTGATTATTTATATTGATTCGAATTCCTGTAGAATGTGCCACTTATCTAGGAAATGCTGTGTTCTCCACCACCGGTTGTGTTCAATCTGCAGGCTACCATTGCCTACTGTTGTTCGGCATCGGGATTTCCACTGCAAGAAACAGCTGGATCGTGGATTTTGCATCGCACTTCTCTTTACATGCTTTCCACGGGCTGGAGACGGTGCGGACTCTACAATGGGACAGTAGTCCGAAAGCACAATGGCCCATTGGGCTAGTACCCGAACTCTTGACAGCGTTGGCACAGAAAGGAATTGCCGAAATTCCAGTGTCCTGTTCAATGTGGCGATATAATGCCTGCAGTTCCTTTTCCGTTCAGCCGTATGCCACGGTTGCAGCACGTCCACACAACGCTTGCGAATGATCGTGAGGCGTAAAACCCTGTGAATAGCGCAGTGGATTTTAGTTTGCGATGTGTGGCATTTGCTGGCCATCGCATCCTGTGTGGGGACGGATTTTAGGAGGCCGCTATACGCCGAACCACACCCAATAACGTCGGGGTTCTCTTTTTGGAGGCGGTTTCTAGCTGTTTGCCTCGATGTGGAAAGAACAGAATTCTGCGCCGCACATTTCCTTCTAATACGGTTCACAGTGGCACGACCTACACGAAACATTACGCACTTGACACATTTCTACGATGCGCCAGGCAGTAAATTTAGCGTCGGAAAGGAAAACAATGAATCCTTCCCAGAATCTGTTCAGTTTCGGCGGCATCAGACTACGCTCGACTACTGCTCTACTACGTGACTAACAAGGTGCTGATGATTTTTTTCAAAGTCAGTTAAAAAGATAACAAGAAGCGGTTGATTTTAAAATCGATTTAGCGTTCTACGAATAGGTACCATTTTCTCTCTTTTAATCCTTATTCAAGTCTGAAGTGGTAGAAATCAGCCATTCCTATGTTAACATAGATCGCTAGACAGTAAAAAACAAGAAATGTATAAGGAGACGAGGTTCTCTGTAATCAATTAAACAAGAGTCCACACTAATCTCTTTCTACTAAAACCGGAAGTGGTAGAAATTTACTATCACTTCCAGTTTCGTTATTAATAGGAAAATATCACGCCATACAAACCAAACTTCTTCGCGTGGTGTACAAGTGTCATTGCTACTTCTTAATTGCTAGTTTTCTTAGCACATCATCATCATTAGTCACGTGTTTCTAACCCAAGATTCAAAAAAAATACACTGTTGCATAAGCTTACCTCAACAGGTTTTGCCGTGACCAAGCCCAACAGAACGGAGTCAGAACGAACTGCCAACGGAATATATAAGAATCACTAGAGAGTATCAAAATCCTATGTGTTGTACTTACAGACCACAATAAGACTAAAACTAGGGATTCTCTTAGCAAAAAAGAACTTGCGTTTCTTTCACTGTTGCTAGAAGAGTTTGTTCTAAAACATCTACTAGCAACATTAAACTATTTTTGTCTCCTATCTCCCTTTTGGGATCGATTTAGTGCCTTTAGTTCCAGTTGTAAATAAGCTACTATAAGCAACTAACAAATAACAGAAATGAATGAAAAAATACTATATCCAAGGTTGCCATATGAACTTTACTAAAAGAAAAATGGTAACGATGCACAGTAAAGCCACAGCTATAGTGTTTAATTTATGTTTCCTCGAATATCCCAGTGAATTGGATTACCATCATGGCAACGACTGAAAAAGGTATGTTAACTTTTAAACACGTATATGTAGAAGTCAAAATTTAAGCAGGCATATATAGAAATTAAAGTAATTAAGCCAAATATATGGTTTGAGCGTCGCGGCACATATTCTTGTGGTGAGCTTTAGGAAAGTCATTTACTAATACAATTAGTTTTAGGTTTAAAGGGAGTTCCGGTGGCCCAGTATTTTAAAACTTCTTTGGGTTTAAAATGTAGATGTCGATTAGCTGTGTCCAATGACACCAAGTTTGATTTCTGGAACTGACCGCTTCAAGGTCAAATTAGGGGTCGAAAATAAAAACAAAAGTGAGACCATTTGGGCAATACGCACCAGTGATCGACAGGGACGAAATGAATGTAATTCGATTCGTATTCACATGTGTATATGAATAACTAATATCCCATTTCCCGAAAATTTTATTTTAAACCCGAAAATTAACAAAAATTTGGAATTTTGAATCGTGTATTTTCATTAATTTTCGAGATCAAAATAAAATTTTCGGGAAAATGGAATATTAGTTATTCATACACATGTGAATACGAATCGAATTACACCTATTTCGTCCCTGTCGATCACTGGTTTGCATTCCCCAAATGGTTTCATTTTTTTTATTTTTGACCCCTAATTTGACCTTGAAGCGGTCGGTTCCAGAAATCAAAATTGGTGCCATTGGACACAGTTCATTGACATCTACATTTTAAACCCCCAAAAAGTTGAAAAATATTGGGTCACTATAACTCCCTTTTAACGATATATATTTATTTATTTAATACTTATTTTCTCAAAATTTCCGACATGAAATATGCAGCCTATATGATATTTTAAAAAGTCTTTCGTTTAGTTGCAACTAGGTTTGAGTTTAGAGCACAATGCAATTGATTTGTCACCGTAATTTCTTTAATAATTATACTACCAAACTGCCTAAAAGTAAGTGATAATGCTTACATTTCCCGATAGAGGGTCACGTACGCTAACCAAGTGTTAAGAAAGCTGACTTCACCAGGAATACAATAAAGAAGCCAAATTGAAAAAAGAGAAAATAGTATTATATAACGTCTTCGTAAAGAATTACTGTGCTTCTTATAATCTTACTGTAGTACTACAATGCTGTAAATTGATATTAAACTAAGCAATAAAGTAATCACAAATCTAACTAAAAGACCAGCACACATTTTAATTGTTTAATTACAAAATCAAATTGTAGTTCTCGAAGTATTTATATATTATATTTCCTTCTACGTGCTTCATTGTCAATCCCTCGCCTAAACTACTTTCTACGGTGCTTTCCATCTTGGAATGAGACTCCACTGCTGAAGAAATATGATCATATCCTCAAAATGGGTCTGGAGTCAATTTTGAACTGCTCCTTGAGTGACGAATCTTGGATGCAATCATCCTTACCTGTTGGATTAGGAGGCCTTGGTATTCGACGAACCGTTGATATGGCGATTCCTACCTTTTTAGCGTCCTACCACGGATCCCTTCGTTTAATCGAGGCTCTCCTTCCTCAAGGCTACCACCTGGACCCAGATGGGATAGTTGAAGAAGGCTCTACCAAATGGATAAATATAACAGATACGGACCTTCCAGAAATCAGCAAAAGAGGTTCTCAGGCATCTTGATACACACCAATAGCAGTACATTTCCATAAACTTCTTTTACAATCCGTTGCTGTTCCAGAGGATAAAGCTAGACTTCTTGCTGCGTCATCTCCCCATGCTGGTGCATGGTTAAATGCGTTACCTTCTCCCCAATTAGGTCTTCACATGTCTAATGAAACCTTTCGAATCGCAGTAGCCCTAAGACTAGGTTCAGCTGTTTGTGAGCCACATCGCTGTCCAGCTTGCGGGGATCAAGTTACCCAACGCGGCCTGCATGGCCTCTCATGCATGAAGAGCATAGGCAGAAAAACCAGACATTCATCTGTTAATGACATCATTTTGAGAGCCCTCACAACGGCAGGAATTCCTTCGATTCGTGAACCGTCAGGCCGTTGTCGTTCCGATGGTAAACGACCTGATGGCATGACATTAATACCTTGGATGAGAGGCAAATCTCTAGTATGGGATTTTACATGTTCGGACACATTCGCCCATTCAAGCCTGCCGTTGACCGTTGTGAATGCTGGAGAAGTTGCTAGACGTAGAGAGGCAGAAAAGGAAAGGAAATACAATAATCTTCTCGATAAATTTATATTTGCTCCAATAGCCATCGAGACCAGTGGGGCATGGGGTTCTAGAAGCCTTGATTTTATCAGAGAGGTAGGCAGACGCATATCTATCGTTTCTGGAGATGTTCGTTCAGCATCCTTCTTATTCCAACGTATATCCATTGCGGTCCAACGTGGCAACGTTTCGTCAGTTCTTGGTACGTTGCCACCTGGAAGAGAACTGGAGGAGGTGTTTCTTCTCTAGTGCAACAGAAACAAGCGAACAAGAGAATAATAAAAATAATATATCAACTGTTCAGAGAAATTTTACATATATATTATATTGTTATCCATTGTTTCTAAATACTACATACTATACGCTATATCTCCGAAACTTATTTACATATTTTTACAATCATATATTGCTGTAAATTACTGTTTTATTTATTATTATTTCTGTCTAAGATTAACTTTTAATTGCTATTTAAATACCGGCATTATTTGTTATTTTTCTGTACAGCACTTACTTTTAATTGCTATTTGAATATATTATATTTAATATAGCTTTTATATTAATCCTACACTACAAGTAATCAATTTTAAAAGCAACATTTAAACCTGTCTAAAACAGATTTTTGTGTGAAAAATGGGTAAAATATTACTTAGAAATTGTTAATTTTTGGAACTTTGATTCAAGCAGGATACATTTAGATTTATTATCTAGCACTTTGAAAACAAAAGTTATATTTTTGCAAATATTTGTATATACAGGGTGTTTCAAAACAACACCGACAACGTTTGCGAGCTCATATCTAAAACCAAGACAAGACAAAAAGTATAGACCAACCTGGGTGCACAAATGCTCCCTTTCGGAGTTATAGGCTGCCGAAAACATGCAAGAAAGAACTTTAAAGGCCCATAGCTCCAAAACTATGGAACCTACCATAGTGGGGTCAAGACTTAACTTAGGAACTAGTAAGTCCATGTTTCAGATTCAAAGAAGTACTCCCGCAAATATTTTTATAGAGGTAGTTTGTGAGTACTTCAAATTATATGCCCGTAGCCAAACTCCCTGTATAAAAATTGTTGCATGAGTACCTTACAATTCTGAAACATGTATCTTTGGATAGGGGACATACTAGTTCGTAAGTGAAGTCTTAACCCGACTACGGTAGATCTCATAGTTTTGAAGCTATAGACCTGTAAAGTTCAGTTTTTCATGTTTTCGGCAGCCTATAACTCCGAAAGGAATTATTTGTGCACCCATGTTGGTCTATACTTTTTGTTTTGTCTTAGTGTCAGGAATAACCTCCCAAACGTTGACGGTGTTGTTTTGAAACACATTGTATATCTTGGACATGGCTGGAAAATACAGTTATACATATTTTATTTGAACCTAAACATGAGGTCATCTAAAGACTGTACAGATAGTGATGTAGGTTTACTTTGCAAAATGTCCAAACTCGAAAACCTGGATCTAGGCTCAATAATTGAACGCGCAAGAACGTTTGAGCCTAAGCGCTATATAAGTTCATAGTGACCAGAGCCTAAGTCCAAGTGAAAGCATGGCCCAATGAAGATAATAAGCGGAAACACAAGTGAGTGCCCTACTCATTGATAGCAAGATCGTGCCCGTTGATAGCAAACGTGAGCCTAATGCGATAAATGGGTGTGATATCGGGCTATCATGAGCAGAGACGGATTTAAATCTAATGAGGCCATAAGCTATTGAAGGTAATGGGGGCCCTTTTAAATGTCACTGTCAGTGACAAATTATCTGCACTATATGCTACATGTTGCTAGTCCATAGAGAACGTAAGAGCTCCTCCGTGGCTAAGCGGTTAGCGTACGCGCCTTTGACGCGGGAGACCCGGGTTCGATTCCCGGCGGGAGCTCATGTGGTTCGGATTCCACGTTAATCAGTAGGTCCACGTCTCATATAGCCTAGCTGCTGAAAAAGGGACGTTAAAATCAACTCAACTCATAGAGAACGTAAGCACCTTATGTGCAGAAATGAGCAAACCAATGATATTTTTGATAGCAAACTAGCAGGAGGGGGCCCCATTAATTACGTCACAGGAGCCTACACAACACAAAATAATGTTGATGAATGTAAGTTTTATAACTCGTCTTTTTTATCCTATAATTTGGGAATGTACATCTAGAATACTTTTTGCTGTAATTTTCTGGGGCCTCCAAGAGAGTGAGGCCCTAAGCTGTAGCTTGTTTAGCTTATACGTAAATTCAACACTGATCATCATGAGCCTTATTGAAAAAAAAAATGAAATGAAATCTTTGAGTTTTACGTCCCACGGTTGTGCCGGTTAGGCTAAAGGAGACGGTGATAATGAGTAATGAATGAAATGGTGGAATGAAGAAAGTGGGAGAAAACGGGAGAACCCCGAGAAAACCCACGCACACGGTGTTTGTCCACCACAACGTTCACTTGGCGGGAGCAGGGTTTGAACCCGAGACCCCATGAGCCTTATTGAAGATAGTGAGGTCAAGCTTGGGCGAATACAATTCTCTGATCACGAGCCCATTTATAGATAATGAGCCTGAGCCTGTCAGTGATGCTAACTCAAGAGCGCGATCCTGGGGGGCTGAGGGGGCCCGGGCTCCCCCAAAGCTCATGTGGACCCCTTCATTGTATTTGTAAGTTTATAATATTTGGCATAACTTGAATGCAATTTGTCTTAAAAATCCTCATATATGCTTTCTGCATCTGAATGCCCCCCCCCCCAAATTTGCAGAGAAATCGGCGCCCTTGTGCTAACTTGAAACGGTATAAAATCCCATCTTGAGAAGCAAAACGTTCCATTTTACACTCTAATTTCCCAGGTTATACTAACAACAACACACTTAAAATATGAAACTGTGTTTCTAAGAATTTCTTAAACATGTGAATTGTTCTCTGTAAAAATTGATTCACCATGTTTACCAAACGATTAAGTAAGTTCTTACTTACTTTTACTTTTATTGAAACAGACAACATAAAACGTTAAAGAAAATAAGTACACATTTTGTTGTGAGAAAACTGTGTCTTCATCACGCCTTTGTGAAATTATTTTCTGCTAAACACAACTACATATTAAAATACTAATAACTTTAAAAATATGGGCAACTATTAAAAATAGAAGTATGAACAAACAGTGAGACACTAGTTTACGAAATTCTGTTCAGGAGATATGGTCTCAAAAAATGAATCTCGTGGCAGACCTGAGATCATATTTTGTTATGATGACCTGAAGGCATTAATTAGTTGAACCTAAATGGCCCATAACTGTTTGTAAACCTATTGCCAAACAGAGAGTAGACATAGCTACAGTTTTTACATTCGGCATGGAACACATGAAGAAATTTCAAATGAACTTAGTAAATATACAAATTAAAATCTGGGGTAAAATACTATAGCCGTGACACTACCAAAGCGCTCCTTGCGGTTGCGGGAAGGGGGGGGGATGAACAGGTGAATGTAAGTAAGTTTATCGAAAACGAGTGAAATTAGTTTCGAATCCTTCGTTTTCGTGGTCATCGAGATCAATACTGACTTTCCTGACACGTTCAAGTACAGGTTCAACCCCCCAGTGAAGACACGAAATTCCTAGCAACTCTAGGGATAGGATTGGATATGTAAAAATAATCGAATATGGTCAAAATTAGTGTCTAATCCATAGTTTTTGTGGTCGCTGGGACGGATAGAGATACTTCTGATACCTTTGAAGTCCAAGTACAGCCCCTAGTTTCAACCTTAGGAGGGCGGGAAGACAGTGAGGTAAAAATAATCGGAAACACGGATATTAATGTCGAATTGACAGTTTTCGGTGTCGTTGAGATAAAACGTCATACCTACTCTTGATATCGTTAAAGTACAAGTTCAGCCCCATCGCCATCGGAAGTGTGAAGAGACAAAAAATATAATGTCCAAAATGACCGAGGTTAGCATCAAATGCTTACTTGTCGGAGTCTCTTAAGTTTATTCGTGGCATGTCCGATGACATTTTAAACAAGTTTAGGCAAGAATAGAATGTCAGCTGCTTCGGAAAATTGACACGAGCAACCCATTGCTCGTATACACACACACACACATTACATATATCGACTTCAGAGTGTTTCTCCGAATTTCACCCGCTTAAAATGGTTGCATATAAGATTAGAGTACTCATAAGAGAAAATAAGGTCAATTGAATAATATTGAAGGTCTTTCAAGCAATCTCAAGTTTGAATGGATTTATAGTGTATATATAGGTAGTATGAGGCAATGGTACAGCTTGCAGCAAAAAACCTGCAACATGAGCATGTAAGTTGATTGTGAAACGACGAAGTCTTTTGCTCCAAAATAAGTGTGCAGTTGAGGACGCCGTGGTTTCTCCTGCCGTGATTCTTGCCACTTAGCGTTATGTTGATTCCCTGCACTATTAGGCGTAGTTTCACAATAAACTTAGATGCTCATGTTGCAGGTCTTTTGCTGCGGATTGTACCTTATAAGTTTGGAAATAATAACTTAACAAAAAGTTATCAGAAAGGTAGTACCTATAAAATGATTAGAGATAAGTTGGAAATAACGTGTGTGTTTGTGGTAGAAAGAGAAGTTATTCCAAAACGATCTCAGATTACCTTCTTCTCATTAGAAACTTCGGACCTGAATCCAATATGGTGGACTTCAAGACGGTTATCATGATGGTGTTATACAGTAATAGACGCTGTTCTATCTCTACTATCCCTGTCCAAGATGTGGTGTTACTTCCTCTAATCGTTCCAAACTTACAAGATACCACTGTCTGATATTGTATACTGTTAATGCATACAAAAATTCAGGTCGTTTCTGGCACCATTTAATATTATTCAATTGAGGAAATTTTTCCCAGGATACGTCGGTCTGATATCAAACCATTGTAATGGTGAGACTAAAAAAAAATGAGGTAGCCCCTACTCGAAAATAATAACCATCCCAATACATATGTGTATGATACAAGCATAACTGCAACGCCTGGAGGACCAAACTTGGTACACAAATTATTTACTCCCTGAGAAAATATGTTATGGGAATGAGACATCCCAAAGGATGGCATGTAAAAGTAATCGAAAACGATCTATGTTAGCTTTCGGGGTCGCTGAAATGAAGAGTGACTCTCCAATGCCATTTAAGTCCAAGTTTAGCCCCCATCGTGATGTGGGTAAGAAAGGGGTGACAAGCACATTGTCCAAAATGACCAAGATTAGTGTCGAATCCACAGTTTTCGAGATCGAGAAAACGGGTGACTGATTGAAATGACTTTGATGTAGAAACACGGGTTTAAAATCAGAGAAGTAACAGAGAGAAGCACTTGAGCAAAGTAAATGAAAGCGGTGTACAGGTATTCGTAGATTCACGAATAATAGTGAATGCCAAAGCCATCGACTTTGGTTGCTTTCATGTCTGCTCCTTCTCCTCTCCATTAGTTTTCAAAGAAGAAGAGAAATGAACGGTTACATCACAGAACATTCGGCTGGAGATGATTGGCTAACAAGTGAATGGACAAATGTATGTAATTACATGTTCAGATTTACTGATAAGGTTCCAGAGTAATTATTAAATTTCTTTACCTGACCTGACTTTGTGTAACTGTCCCTCTCTCTCTCTCTCCCTCTCTCTCTCTAGAAAAAAGTTTATACAACACACGTATTTCTGTACAAAGAAACTTCAGTTATATAAATAAAAATCAATGTAACGATATGACAATTAATTTCTGGTAGACCGGTGGACCGACTTTGATGCTTTCTGATACATGATTGAACACTGGTCTAAATTATTAGCACATCTTTCGACAAGAGAAAGGAAGTGGTGAGGGGTTGACATGTAAAAAAAAAATCGAAAACGACCAAAATTAATGTACAACCTACAGTTTTTGCGGTTGCTGTGATGAATAGTGACACTCATTATGCGGTTTAAGTTCAAGTTTAGCCATTGCCAGTATGAGAGTGAGAGCAGGAAGGGGTGATATGTAAAATATAATCGAAATAACCGATATTTTTGTCCAATACTTCGCTTTTGGGATTGCTGAGATGAACAGTGATGTCTCCAATGCTGGTTAAGTGTAAATTCATATCCTAAGGGAGAAAAGTTTCAAATACTTTCCATAAGTCCATTCTGCCGGCTGAGGAACGGGAATTACAGCTAGTCTGGATGTTAAAATTTGACAATTGTTCCTGGACTTTGTTTTGAAGTGACTTAAAATACTGAGACAAAATAAAAGAACAAACTGACACGTTTCTTTGAGATAAAATTAAATCAAGTTTCTAATTTTACGTTCAACGATTATGCACCTAGGCTAAGGCAGATGTAACGGTGATAAGTGATAAAATGATGGAATGAAGAAAGTCACATGAACTGAAATCGAACCAGCAACCCACACTAGAGATGAAAGCTTTTCTACTGATTTACCGTGGCCCTTTAATGTTTCTGTTTGACATAAACAAAACATAATTGTTTAAATATTACCAATAATTATACTACAATTTGCTCTATTTGTGTCAGATTTAGTAACGTAAGGACGTGTACGGCACAAAAATATTTAGAATATTTGCTGATGATTACATTATATACAACCAGTGGTGGATCTAGGCCGAGGCCGGGGGGCCTAGGCTCCCCCAGTTTTTCGAGTGACAAAAATAGTTTTAAGCTATTATTTATATATTTTTGAAAGTTTATAGTAAACATGATATACTTGTCATATCCGGGGTTTTGACCGACTTCCCCCCCCCAGTTTTTACCTTCTAGATCCGCCTTTATATACAACTTACGAGTTATAGTGGTCAGCCTTGTGCTGACGTTTTTGCGTCCTTCATATTCAATTTCAGCATGGAATGACATATTTGCAGCAGCAAAAAATCCTCTATGTCAAATTACAAGCATTTATGTTCAATGGTTCGAAAGAAAGAAGCAACATCAGAATATTAGTTTTTTTCCCCCTCTTTGAAGCTGACTTTCGCGAAACATTCAAACATGTAGTAACTCGTTCAAAAAAAGAATGTTTGAATGTTTCTAATTACATACATTAAAGCTTTCGATGTTTCACCCGTGTTTGAGTTGTTTCAAAGGGAACTGATTGCCTTTGTCATTAGAGTTGCAATAAATTAGGGAATATTTTTGTTTGAAAATAGAAATAAGTTATTAGCAGAACTATTCTCCATACAAAACGTTAATAGGTACATAGAAATATAATTAAATGACGTTACCCTTAGGATAGCGTATGATAGTTTTTAGAACAAGAATTTGGGAATGATCGCCAAAAAATGCATCAAAAGATTGCGAGCTTGGCCAAGAATTAGATTTTGGATAAGGGCCCACAAAATTGTTGAACGGACCCTAATTTTTTTCATATATATTTTTTTTAACGGAATATGCTCATCATACTTAGTTAAGTATTAGTTTAGGTTTGGCTACAATATATGTAGTTCGCCAGATATAAGGCTTACAAGAAATTTTTGATTGATGTATATTGGATCTTTTGATTCAAAAAGTTTTTTTTTTTAATTTCATGAACGAATTGGTGAACAAATCTCTTAATGGCATAGCGCAAAAAATATTTCAGTTTAACATCCCAAGATTATACCCCTTAAACTGAGAGAGACTGATAAATAAGACAAGTGAATGGGACGAAAAAACAAGCATGATTATAGATATTGGTAAACAAGATCTGTCGGTTAATCACAAACAAGCCGGCGAATGATGTGAATAAAATTTTATTTCCGTTTGAAACATTCTAAATGTAGCTTTCGAAGGGTTAAGTGACAGCTATCGAACGTTTGGTAAATTTTTCAAACGGCTGCTTCTAAATGCTGAATACAAAAATCACAATCTGAGCGCTTCAGAACACACACGCCGAATATTTTGTTATTTCAAACACGTTTTAAACAAACATTTACCGAACGAACATAGGGAAAGAGAGAGAAAGACTATTAATACCACTGAGTTAATGAACCTGGTTGTTTGGTTTTTCTTCTTCCTTTATTCAAACGCAGAGAAGTGTTTCCGAGAAAAAATCCATAAATTACTTTGAATGAACAGGCTACGGAGAAACTTTCACCTACGCTGAAAGGTCGTTAGGTGTCAATAGCATTCGTTTGACTTCGGTTTGGCAAAGTTTAAAGTCCACTTCATACAAACAGTTAGCAAACAGCACTTCATCGTAATTACCAAGGACCACTTATCTTCCCTTATTAGGAAGGTATCTTTGACTTTTCCAATAAGACGAGTATGGCAACCATAGGAAGATTTCTTTTTCAGGTTTAAGGGTTGGAATCTTTTAGGGCAAGGGAAGCTGAGCACTGTGCTCTGAAGGGCAGGTACCGAGATATTAAAGTTCATTTCCTGTGAACAGTTAAAGTCTTCCGTCTCTTCAAACATTCGTTCGTTTGCCATATAAGAAGTTCATTCACTCGTTGCAGAGCAGGAAATTATTCCAATCTATACACACGCAAGAGACATATTCTTTATATATATATATATATATATATATGTGAGGAGTAATCAGAAAGCAAAATTACAAAACGGAAATGAAATCTTTACGTCCCACGTCTTTGCCAGCTAGGCTAAAGGAAACGGTGCTGATGAGAAATGAATGAAATGGTAGAATGAAGACAGTTGGAGGAAGCGGGAGAACTCCGAGAGAACACACGCACACGGTGTTTGTTCACCACAAACCTCACTTGGCGCGAGCTGGGATCGAACCAGAACCCACGCACGAAAGAAAATAGAATGTAATTTCACAATAACATCATGACAGTTATCATGCAACATCGTGCAAGCGTTGAACAATGTGTTCTCCGTGTTTATACTTATTACGAAACGAATTCAGTTAAGAGCAACAACTCTTCAGACATTTTATTGTTAGTTGATATTGCTTTAAGAGTCCATTGTAGGTGTTATAGTGTTATTATGAAATCCCATCCTGTCTTCCTCCAACTACTAGCAACTCACTTCAAGCTATCGCGTCTGCGCAATGTTCAATTTTGAATTGTAATAGTTTCGTCCCACCCTGTAGCATGAAATTAAAAAGTAGTTATTTATATTTTTAGCTTATGATTATTCATTTGATATAGGAAAGGTTGTGTGTTAGCATTTTGCAATTATTTTTGACTTGTTTTTCTTCTTTATTTTTGTTTAAATCAATTTACATCAAAAAGGAAAAAGCAAGATAATTATGTTTCTCTTCTGTACACTATCATTTCTCCAAGTATCTTTTATGCTTTGTTGAATAAATACGTATATGGTAGGAATTATCCAGTATAACAAATCTGAAAATTTTTGCATGATCCTGGGCTAAGCTGAATCCTGAATTATAAGAGCAGGCAGGTAGCCAGCCCAAAAATGTAGGGGGGACAGTAGAAGTTAGGGAGGACCGATCCAACCAAGTTATAGTCCATCACCATATTATAGTTTATTTGCAAGCCTACCGTGAAAATTTTAGAGGGGGCAGAAAAATTTTAGGGGGCCGGGCACCCCTATACCCCAGTGGAAACGGGCTTGTCTAAGAGACTAGCAAGTGTGAAAGTCGAAGTCAAGTTAATTTGTCTCTTCTCAAGAGATTCGGCCACAGAGGGTACTTTACCCAAAGTGGGTACTAAAATTGGTGAAACTGTAAATGGCTCAGGCTGGACGGGATGATGATCTTGTACTGAAGTAAGTAAACTGCACTCTCCTTCAAGTTATTATTTAGTCTCTCATAGTTTAAACAACGTCGTCTACTTCTCATTGACTGATACACACCTCAGTAATATCCATGGAGGAAATGATCCTGTATGCAAATCTTACAATTTACATTTATTTTATGAAAAATTCAAGTGAGTAGTTATTTCTTATTTTCGGGTACATCTTGACAGAGCAATATATGTAAATTTCCAGAGCTCATTGGAAAATACTGATTTTCCTCTTAGATACGTGGTGGGCGTAAAAAGAGACGTTGTTCTGAAGATGAGGTAAATCAACAGGATTGGTGGTAACAGACAGTTCCGAGGTAAGCCAGATGAGGATTTGCTGGATACTGGCATCCAGTTTCTTCAATTCGGTGTTGTAGTAAATTCATAGTAGCTGGAAATCGTACAGTATTTTCTTGAGTGGTGCTCATCTGTGCTTCACATGAAGGAAGACTCTGGGTCTTAGAAGGACCAGAAACACTGTAGGGAGTAGAAACTGAGTTGAATGAAGCAACTAGTTGGGGTAGACATTGATACTGCGACGAAAGTTATCGTTTCGAACAGCAACAGGTTCGATGGCCCTTCACACTTAGGCGCAAAACTTCTGGTTGAGAAGTTAGCCAGAAGGTTGATTGTGGATTTCCCTACGATGATAGCAAACTGGTAGCTTGTCCTTATGAGCAGCAATTCCAGCAAGAAAAGACGGATGAGAAATACTTATATACGGTTTCACATTGTAGTGCTGCTGGGATAGACCGTAGCCGGTAATCCCGTCAGATATTCAATGCTGAATTAAATATGAATCAGTGCGGAAAACAGACAAAGCGAGTAAGTCATTTCAAGTTGAGGATGTGAATATAATATCGGAAGGTTAAATATAGTTTCTGGTCATGTTGAGTAGAAACATCATCTACAACACAAGTGCACGGGAGAGGAGGTTGCCTCAATCCGTGAAATAAGCCTTGAATCCACATGCCTGGGAGGAGATAATGGTTAATGAACCAAGTACTTAATTCTTTCAGTAATGTAAAGCCAAGGATTTCACCGTAGTCGTAGATGAACCACTTGATGTTAGAAGTCTTCTTGAGATTTGTTTTAATGAAATACGGAGAATTCATCATCAGATTTAAGTTCTGGATAGCGACCAGGAAATCGGTGTATCCTCAACAGAAGAAGGCGCTGACAGATAAACTACAGTCGGTTTCTTGGAATGTAGTGTGAAGTATTATCTGTGTAGTTACAGTGATGTGACTGTGAGGTGACTGCGAACTTTTGATTTAATTCGTTAAATTCTATTTCATTATTTTTACGATTATCTTCGACAGTATCATCAACTCTCTAAAATCCAACGGAATAAAAAAAAACTTTTTATTAAGATTATACATTTCCAGACAGCTTCTGTAATTATGTATTTGAAATTGAAATTGCTAATAAACACGACTGGTTTCCTTCTTGATTTTCCGCATACCTTTCAGCACAGCCTGATACTTATCCGTTCATTGAACGCCAGACTCATCATTTTACAGCCAAACAAAACCACGGAGGACAGATCGAAAGGGGGTATTCGCCACGAAGTTTACGAAGGTGCAGGATCGTGGAGAGAAGCACATCGCACCATTGGAGGACGACCGACTCCGTATCCCGAAAATCCCATTCTGTTGGTTCATCGCCACAGACAAATTTGAGTTTGACATCTGAGTAGTGGCATCAAGGTCAAGAAGTACATCGTAGAAGGCGCATTATCAAGAGAGAACTCGACCCCTATCAGATCAACAGGATAGATATCCAGTTCTTGATTGATTCCAGCATTTCCAGAATTCCTCCAGAGAAAGACATTCATCGTTCCAGATGACCAGGACGACGCCAATCTCGTTGGAATATCAGGTTAGTGCTCATCCTTTATCTTTGAATCTCAACCTATCTCTCTCTCTCTTTCAACCATTTTCCCAACTAGTCATTTTCAAAATTAAAACATTTGAAATTTATTTGAATTCAATCATAACTTTGCAGTTAAGCAGGCCCGTATCCAGGGGGGTCTAGGGGGCCGGGCCCCCCTAAATCTTTACTGGCCCCTCTAAAATTTTCACGGTAGGCTTGGAAATGAACTATAATATGGGATGAACTAATATTTTTGGATCGGGCCCCCCTAACTTCCACCGCCCCCCCCCCCCAACATTTTCGGGCTGGCTACGGGCCTGCAGTTAAGTACCCTGTTGTGCATCAGTTTCATCCCCAACTTGTTGCATTCATTGAATAAGTATTTTAGAGATTATTCTGAGCTACAACTGATGGCACAGTAGCAACTTAAAATATATGTTCTGACACAAGAACATAATAAGTATAGACCTATTTTTTTCGTACAGGGAACAATATTATACCAAGTCACTATAAGAACGCACAAGCAATATATCATTGGCAATTGAATTTGCTACGAAATAACTCTCATTCGTTTGATTTTGCATTTCGTATTTAAACCAGCAAACCCAATAAACTAGCTCTGATGATGTATATAAATTTGCGTTTTTAGTTATATTTAACTTCGCATTTCTAAACTATTTTTTTGAAAGCTAGAACGTAGTAAAATACGTGTCAACTTTGAAAGATTATTAGCAAACAAATCTCTTACATATACACACCTCTCAATTCACTAATTGCTGTCAACCACAGCCTCATCTATAAATTTTATTTCTAGATTATTGTAAGCGTATATATGACAGTGTAAAATGTAGTGAGCCTTTTGTGCACGAAATGGTGTCAGTATTCCAATAACAGGATATGAGTCGCAGCGAGGGAAAGCTAAGGTCATAGGAAAGGTGACTACGGAAGCTAAGTACATGTAATAGCGTTGTGATATCCTTAGAATCAGACAAATGATATTACGCCGTGAAGATGAGTGAACGTTCCGCATAACTGCGATACATTTGATAATTTTATTTCCATAAGGTGCTAAATGCTGTGCATGCTCATAAAGAAATGTGCGATGTGTATGGGCAACATACAATACCCAAAGCATCAATCGCAAGATGGGTCAGTCGCTTTCTTTCTGGAAATTTCAATCTAGAAGACATTCCTTGCAGTAAACGACCAATCACAGTATTCTGGCAAGTGAGCAAGGTAAGCACTCATGACGTGAGTTTTGTATCTGTCAACATTGTGAAAAGTTTTTTAAAAAAGCAGTTGACTGTAATGATCCATAGCAGTGCTGCAGAAGGTAGAGAAGAGAGGAAGTCATTGTACCGGTAATATTTGTAATTTTGAAGACATTCAGTCAATTTGTATGGTTTTGGTCTTGTTTGTGAAATTATGTAGTAATGCGTGACGTTTAATGAAAAATAGACAAAAGATAGAAAGTTGAGTTTTGATTCTTAAACACAAATTGCTTTTATAGACTGTTACACATGATATGAACAACATTTATCTATCACCGAACTTTTTAACAACCATTTGGAGAAAGCTGGCTACAAAACTTATTCGACATTTGGGTGCCTTTATGATCTGACTGAAAATATTTATTATATCGAATTTTTGTCTGCTAATATCTATTGAGATTTAAGGATATCGTGCCATTTCTGAAGCAGTTGTTCACGAGTGATGAGAAGTGAATAAGTTACAACAACAACTGTACTCCCCCTCCCAAAAAATAGTGGTTGAAGCTAGCAATAGCTCCACAGCCTGTTGCAAAGAAGACAATAACGTGTAGCAGGGGCGGATCCAGGACGAACTTCTGGGGGGCGATGAGTTTTAATACTGCTACTTTGAGCTACTTTTAAGAGCTCCAAACTCTGGGATGGATTTTATTTATGTATATAAAATAAATAAGTTCCTTCTTCTGGTGAGGGGCAATCGTCCCCCCTGGATCCGCCACTGACGTGTAGGAATATTATGCTATGTATTTGGTGATATAAGAAGGATATTGTGCATCACGAGCTGTTGTCACCAGGCAGAAGGATAGATTGGGATCTGTACTAAGAACAACTAGCACGAGTTCACCTACCAATTGAATAGAAACGATTAGAGCTGATCAACAGAAAGGTTATTTTGTATATGGAGCTGACAACACTATAGTGCTGCCAAAATGTTTTGAGCCGTGGCAAAAATGCGAACTAAAGCTCATACCCACGCGTTGAGCCAATAAGGGTTCAGCTCTTGCTAAGCGACAGAGCCTTTCAGCCGTCTACACCAAAGGGAGTGGAATGCCTTGAGCCGATAGCAACGCTTAGAACAGAAGACTAGATGTCAAGTCAATATGGTATATCTATAGATCGCATATTCTTTAACGACCCATCAAAACTTGAGGAAATTTGGCTGGAAGGTTTGAATGTATCCATTGTATAACTTGGGATTGTCACCGTCAGACTATCATTTGTTTTAGTCTCTGCAGAACTATTTGCATAGTGTTGAGTTAATTTTGAGACAGGCCTGTGAAAACCACATTCCTTTCTTATTTTTTAACCAGAAATCACAGCTGTACAGTGTAGCGATGGGATTGTGGTGTTGCCGAAAAATGACAGGTCGTCGAATAAAATTATCCTTATGGGGTTTGATAAGTTTATTTTCAATCCACAACGAATGTATTCTGAATTTTGACCTCCAAAGGCTCAACAGTTTATGACCAGGATTTTTTTTTTTTTTAAATAGAAGTGGATTTTTCATTAAATATGTTTCGGAGGTATGCAAAAAGGGAAAGCTTTGTCCAAACTCGCAAGCTCCAATGAGGTTAATGAGGTGAAGCTGGACCTCATTCAGGACAATGAGTCTAAGCCCATGTTGGTCTCATACTACTTATATGAAGGAAGCGAATCGAAGGACCGCGAATGAAGTACGGATCCGCTTCGAATAAAGATTGACTTTATTAACAAACTTGTCCAAGATAATCGTTTTAGGTATTTATTGCAATAAATAAATACATTTAAAACTATCTTTCATTCAGGAATTACCGTTAAGGTACGGTCGGCGTCAGGACTTGCCCTAGTCAATTCCCGCCCCGGGCAATGGCATCATCTGCCGCCCCCTTTCTCCAGAAAGAATAAAGCTTGGAACCCATGATCTTAACTAAGCTGTCCCATGATGAACAACGAAGGAGAGGGAAAGGATACTCACACTCAGAAAGGCTTAAACACAACAAATACAATTTCGTTGTGTCTGATTTTTTAATTATATTTAAATAATAATCTACTATGTCAGTGAAAGACATAGCAAACACCCCTGCAGAGGAAAGATAGTAATCCTTTATATAGAAAATGAAATGAAATTTTTGAGTTTTACGTCCCACGGCTATGCCGGTTAGGCTAAAGGAGACGGTGATTATGAGAAATGAATAAAATGGTAGAATGAAGAAAGTGGGAGGAAACGGGAGAACCCCGAGAAAACCCACGCACACGGTGTTTGTCCACCACAAAGTTCACTTGGCGGGAGTAGGGTTTGAACCCGGGACCCCTTTATATAGAGTCCAATATCGAACTATAATCTCAATATATGAGTTGCAACTCCAGTAGCTCTTTTATCTTCATTTCTTGATTTTCCTTCTACATCTGTTAACTTTTTAAAAAAATGTTTTCACTTTCAATGATAAGGAACTTGTTTGTGACAAAGATAAGACTAGTTTTCATAGCAAAACTGTGATAACTAAATGGAAAAGAATTCTATATTATTCGAGAATTGAGTTCTTGTATTTGACGACAATCGAGCAAATTATGCTGGGATTTATTTAACCATCTTTTTAGCCCTGTCCATGTGACAAACTAATGGGTTCTAAACATGATTTATGAACGTAATATTCAAATAGGTCAGCTTAGTAAATTTAACTACCATCATCATGAAGTCTGTTTCCAACAAGAAATATTTGTTTTAAATATTATAGTTCTGACAGATTTGGCCGCCCCTCAAAACTTGCCATCTCGTTCAAATGCATATATGGTAGAGCCGGCCCTGGTTCAAAAATTCGCTTCTGTTCAAGACTTATCATGTGATGCTATGGAAACATTTACCTGCTAACAATTACAGCAGTAGCGTCATTTCAGATTTGGCTTGGGGGGGCAAAACCCCTTGATATAAATAAAATTTCGCGTTTTTCACTGACTTACTACTATTCTATTGATAAAATCTAGATAAATCTCAAACTCAGGGGGGACAAATGCCCCTCCCTGCCCCCTCTAAATGACGCCCCTGAATTACAGCTTTATAAGATCAACTATCCTGATTCTAATAAGACCAAATGACACCCACTACGTCTGACATTTGGAAATACCATTAATAAGAAAGAAACAATTCTTGGAAACAGGAAAATTGAAAGCAAACACGTATAAAGCTTCAAATTATGGAAAGCGTACAAGATCGAGCGAAAATGGTAATGACAATGCTAATCTAAGTTTCGATTTAAAGTTACAAAGTTCTCTGCATGAAGTAACTAACTCATCAGCAACACCACAGGATCTGATAATTGTTAAAATACTAATTAGGAGCCGACGAGTGGAATTGACTTCCCATAAACAATAAATACAGCCATTCTCAGTTTGTTTCATTGCCAAGCTAATGTTTGTAAGTAGAAATACAAGAGCTCGATAAAAAAAAAGCACTTTGAAAAATACTGGATTTCTTCCCGGATGGGACATTTTGAGCTTTTCAAATTATTTCAAGTTTAATGGAGAGATAACAATATGATACACCTTGATTTTATCATTATAATACAAAAATTAAGAAGTACTGTATTCATAACAGAAATTCTACAAAAACTTAACGAATCAAAAATCGTTCATTCGACGGAAAGAAAAAGTATAAATCTGTAGATAAATGGCATTACTCAAGCAGACGGTTTTATCAAATTTTGACACATTTCTTACATTTTCATGTTAGGTTAGACCTTTGTATTTCTTTTATCAAAACATGTACTAAGTGAGGAGCTCCATTACTACTTGCAGATTGACTTCAAGAGGAATCAGTATAAAGACAACGAGGAAATATGGCATGGAAACTACAGTGCACAAAACACGAACCAATTTTGGCTAGGTGCCTACTAAAAAGTACGAATGTTAAGCGACTCAGGGCAGGAGAGCAGCAGGTAGGGTCCGAGCGGTAGCGAGAGGGTGGGTGAGTCCATAGGGAGCAAGTGCGTCAGCGATGGGAGTTATACATATAAACAAGGATAGTAGAAGAGCACACTTGAATGTACAATACTTTTAATACGAGGGGGAGTCAAATGAAAACCATAATTATTTTTTTAAATATTATTTATTGGTCACACAGGGTACAGAAGTAAATCACTTTTCAACATAGTCCCCTCCTCGTTCAATGCAAGTCCGCCAGCGCTTCGGAAGAGCCTGAATACCTGCAGAAAAGAAGTCTTTTGGGCGACGGCGCAACCACTCGTGCACCGCGTTGCGTACCTCTTCATCGGACTCATGTGTACACATGCTGCAATTTCGTATATTGTCACACGGCGGTTTTCCAAAACGATGGCTTCAACGGCTGCAATGGTCTCTGGAGTCACTACGCGCCGAGCCTGGCCGGGGCGTGGAGCATCGGCCACAGACGTAACACCATTTGCAAATTTCCGGCACCATTCATAGATTTGTGGCTGTGACAAACACGCATCTCCATACTGAACCTTCATTCGCCTAAAAATGTCAATCGGTTTCACACCTTAACTTCGCAAAAACCGAATCACAGAACGCTGCTCCTCGCTGGTGCATGTGCCTAGTGGGCCTGCCATTTTGGAACTGTTGTTGCGCTGGTGTTTGTACATCTGCCGGCTGCTGCCACCTAGGAGACATCCGGCATACTATCGTAAACAGGCATGCCAACTTACAGCTCACTGGCGCCATATGCGGATTTTTATTTCTATTTTTATGGTTTTCAGTTGACTTACCCTCGTACTTTTACTATTACTCAAAATTCATTTCAATGTGCTATACACTGACAGTAACAACTTCTCATTCATTCACGAAAAATGTTTCACATCATATTTAACCTATAAATTTTCTATTAGGTAGAACCATCTGCTCATGTCAACACAAATAACATATTTCCAGATTTATTAGGTTATCATGCAAGCATTTCTTTATATTTTGTTATAAAGTATCTTATGTTTGAGAGAAACAACAGGAATTCAGTCAAATTAATAATATTAGCAGAAATTGTCCTAAATGCGTAGTAGATATCATGTAACAAAATTATCATTTAAAACGTGTGAACAAACTGAAGCTTTATTGCAACTATATATAACACTTTTGAAGCCGCTTGAACTCGACAGAGAGAGAATGTTTAGAGCACCATCTATAAATTTCCTCTTTCAAAAATTGTGATACAATACAATAGTTAAAATATGTAAATGATGATATTAAACTA